>NC_069683.1:48932283-50182283 GCF_023699985.2 Odocoileus virginianus
TCTTAGGATGAAGATTTGCTACCAAGGAGGCTATTTAAAGTAACATGTAACAGGTTCTCCTGGCAGTTCCCAGAATGGGAAGAGGGTGATGTGGTAAGTAATGGAACCACACTTGGAAGAAGGTCTTATTCTCACTTCGATGTTTATGTTGTCAAGATCAATCACATGGCCAAGCTTCATTCCACAGAGTGAAGATACAAGAAATGGAACTTTGGGGCATTCCAAGTGATGTCTACACTATATTCTTTAAATACAGGAAACCCAATAGTGTCTGGAGTGGAAGACTTCAAACAAAGGGTAGTCTGGTGTACAGGAGATAGCTTGCAAGCCCATCAGAAGGAACCCAGCAAGGAGGCCTTTTTCCACTTTGCTGAGAGTGATGTTAAGATCTGGAGAGAGTAGGCTGGGTTAAGGTCATAGGAGCTTGGAGTTATGCCCAAGGCAACCTGAGGGTTCTTGTCTCCCAGGCCAGGGTTCTCCCAACCAACCTGTACTCCTTCTCTTCTTAGTATCTCACAGCATTTATGAAGCTCAGGGTTTGAGGAAGGGCTGTTGCTAGATATCAGGCAGCAGGCCAAGGAAGGGGGTCAGTCACAGCATGCTCAGTCTGTGACTCAGTCCTTGCTGATGGAGAGGATCTGCGGCTCCAGCAGAGAGCAACCAGCCAGGATCAAACGTGAATTAAAGCCTTGCCCTGGGGCCTTTGGGCAGTCATTCAAATTATATATATATGTGTGTGTGTAAATATATATGTGTATATATATATATTTTTTATTTGTAATGCAATCTAGGTGATGGACTGGATATAATGGTTGATGATGGGCATATGGCTGAGCAGTAATTTATGCAAATTTAATACCTGAGGGCAAGGAGAAGCTCTTATGAAAGCTTTTCACACCAGTATGAAAAGGCAAGAGGAGAGAAGGGACCTCTGAGAAGGGCAACAGTCACTCCATCGACATCAACACAGGGCTGGCTCAGATCAGCTGCTCCCTTCTCCCACCCAGGCTCCCTGCTCCTTGACCTCTCTGCAGCTCCTTTATCAGCACCATCATCATCACCATTCTTTTCTTCACCCTCAGTTCAGTTCAGTTCAGTTCAGTTCAGTTGCTCAGTCGTGTCCGACTCTTTGCCACCCCGTGGACTGCAGCCTGCCAGGCTTCCCTGTCCATCATCAACTCCCAGAGCTTGCTCAAACTCATGTCCATCCAGTTGGTGATGCCATCCAACCATCTCATCATCTGTCATCCCCTTCTCCTCCTACCTTCAATCTTTCCAGCATCAGGGTCTTTTCTAATGAGTCAGTTCTTCACATCTGGTGGCCAAAGTATTGGAGTTTCAGCTTCAGCATCAGTACTTCCAATGAATATTCAGGACTGATTTCCTTTAGGATTGACTGGTTTGATCTCCTTGTAGTCCAAGGGACTCTCAGGAGTCTTCTCCAACAAATACTGGAGTGGGTAGCCTTTCCCTACTTCAGAGGATCTTCCCAACCCAGGAATTGAGTCCAGGTCTCTCATGAGGGCAGATTCTTTACCAGCTGAGCCACAAGAGAAGCCCAAGAATACTGGAGTGGGTAGCCTATCCCTTCTCCAGTGGATCTTCCTAACCCAGGAATCGAACTAAGGTCTCCTGCATTGCAGGCAGATTCTTTACCAACTGAGCTGTGAGAGAAGCCCTTCTTCATCCTAGAAGGACATATTCTCTTAACATTTGTAATAAGGCATCTGAATTTGCATTCCTGATAAACTTGCAGAGAATAATGCTGCTGCCACTCTGGGACCACACTTTGAGTGGTGTTGGTTCAGGATAGTGGTTCTCAGTGTATGGTCCCTGGGCCAGCATCCTCAGTATCATCTGGGAATCTGTTAGAAATGTAAGTTCTCAGGGAATAGCCCCGGAATCTGTGTTTTATTTTATTTAAAATATTTATTTATTTATTATTTATTGGGTTTTGGGTCTTCACTGCTTTGCGCGGGCTATCTCCAGTGGTGATGAGCAGGGTTACTCTTCGTTCTTGTGCATGGGCTTCTCGCTGTGATGGCTTCTCTTTGTGGGGCTCAGGCTTTGGCGTAGGGGGTTCAGTACAGTAGCAGTTCACAGGCTTAGTTGCCCCATGGCATGTGGGGTCTTCCTAGGCCAGGGATTGAGCCCACATCCCCAGCATTGGCAGGCGGTTCTAACCACTAGACCACCAGGGAAGCGTAGGAATCTGTGTTTTAATAAGCCCTCCAGTTGGGCCAATACAAGCTAAGTGGTGTTTCTCAGGCCTGGTTAAACTTTAGAGTCATCTGGTGAGTTTTAAAAACTACTGGTGACCCTCCTACCGCCAATGAACCCCAGATCTCTGGGCTTACTTGGGCACATATACTTTTAAAATGCTTTCCAAGTGATTCTGCTGCACCATGAAGGTTGACGCTCAGGGGGAAAGTCTGAGAGTTTACAGATTAGAAGCACATTCAGAGAAGGAAAGAGGCTTGTTAGGGTCACACAGCTGGCACAAGCCTTCCCAGAGCCCCTTGTTCCCTCTCCCTGAGGTTGCTAATGTTTCTGGATGTGAGTGGGTCTCAGGGCTCCTAGCATGCACCCACCTGTGTGTCCACCCTGGTGAGCCTTTGTTCACCTTTAAGTACTTCCTTCAGGGCAGTGAGCAACCACCCTTGCTCTCAACACCAGGCCTATTTGCCTGGACTATGTGCATTTAGGGCTTCCCAGGTAGCTCAGTGGTAAAGAATCTGCCTGTCAATGCAGGAGATGCAGGAGACTCATGTTCAATCCCTGAGTCAGGAAGATCCCCTGGAGGAGGTCATGGCAACCCACTCCAGTATTCTTGCCTGGAGAATCCCATGGACAAAGGAGCCTGGCAGGCTACAGTCCATGGGGTCATAAAAGAGTCAGATACAACTCAGTGACTAAACAACAACAATAGGCTCTTCAGCCTTCCTATGTGTAGATAAAACACCCCCAAAATGGGTGATCCTGCTGGGAGATCACTCGACTTCCTGGCTCCCTGAGCCCGCAGGTGAAGTCCTGGGGACTGGGGGCTGGCAGGGGACATGTGCTGATGATTGGTCCTTAAGTTCCTCAAAGCCAGTTCTTCCTCTTAGGGTCAGGCTGGGATATCCCACCCATTTCTCTGTTGGAGACTCTGAGGCTGGAAGCCGCCCACTCCTCTTGGTTCACAGCGCCCTTACCTGCCCTCTGAAGGCTCCATTCTTGCCCAACTTCACCTGTCTCAGCAGACTTCCCTCAGGGACTGAGGCAGCACAGTGCGGGGAAGAAGAGCAGAACTGGGAGTCAGGACGTATGGGCTCCTGAAAAGGCAACTCTCTGTCGACTGAAGTTTATCCCCAAAGCCAACATGCTCCCAAATTATTTCTGTTCAGATTTAAAATGAGTCAGAGTGTGGTTGGTTATCTTCCCCCCCAGACAAAAGCTGATGAGGCTTCTTATTTACATTGAATTTAGTCTCATGTTAAAACAGGTTCCCTGAGCTTGCCCAAGAAGTGGGGATGGAGGCATGTGGGCATTTGAAGTGACAGGAAGAAGCCAATAAGCCAACGCAGGTCTCAACATTTGCCATGAGTCATATAGCAAATGCATTACCCACGGCTTACGGAGTCAGTTCTAGGCCTGAGGTGTGTGTGTGCGTGTGTTACTTGGTCTGTCCACCTGCCCCTCACTAATGTTTAGTGCCCGTGCCATGAAGGCAGCTGGTTTCCTGGCACCCGCTGCCTGGCAGATGGGCCTTGACCTTTGTAGCAACTAGCACGGTGTTAGGTAAACAAGACCCCCTGCCCCTTCCACTCTCCTGCTCCTGCTGCCAGCGAGTTCTATTTTTGACAGGCTTGGGCCAGGGAGACTGGGAGAGTTGATGGCGGGGGTGGAAGAGGGGGGTTGCCTGCTGAACCGGGGGTGGGAGGCAGATGGTGGCTAGAAGTGTGGCCTCTCACCCCAGCTAGATTTGGTCTGTCTGCAGGCAGCAAGGAGCCCCCTCTCCAGCCCCCGCCTAACAGCTCTGAGGATGCAGTGGCGTGGCCAAGATGGGCAGCAGGAAGGGGCGAGACAGGCAGGTCCATCCCATAGTCACAGCCTTGATCTGGTAACGATGAGGAAGAAGTAGGAGCCAGATGTCTCTTGATGGCAGAGCCGAGCTGCTTGCAGGAGGGCCAGGCCCAGTCCCAGGCCCTCTATTAGTCTGATGGATGGCTCAAGTGCTGCTAATGTGGTTAGGGCAGGCAGTGGCCTGGGGGCCTGGGAGCTCAGAGACCCACCAATATAGGCCCTGCTGTAATCACATTTGCCTGTACACAGAAGAGGCCCTGATTACCCACCCTGAAGCCCAGAGGACATTAGTTAAAGTCATTTAGAAATATTTTCTGTATCAAGCTTTTCTTATCTTATTATTATTATTTTAAGCAATCAGTGACTGCCCAGGGCTCGCACTGAAAGGAAGCAGGTCTAAGAATGGATTATGAAAGAATGGGCAAGGCAGGCGCCTCCCTGAACCCTCAAGCCTCCGGAGAAGGGTCATTTCTGCACATGGGATAGGATACCCCATGCTCCCTGGCAGGTAAAACACTGAGACTCTTTCTTCCATTTCCCAGGCCTGAATGGCCACTCATTTTTTAAAAATTAAGCTTTCTATTTTAGATAACTTCCATTTTATTAAAAAATTATGAAAATAATACCGAGAGCTCCCATAACCCCCATAACCAGTTTCTCCTATTATTTACCTTCTGTATTAGTCTGTTCACTTGTTACAGTTAATGAACCAATATTGATACACTGTTATTAACTAAGGTCTACACTTTATTCACATGTCCTTAGTTTTGGCCTATTGTCCTTTTTCTGTCCAGTACTCCCTTTCTCATGCCCCTTTCAGCCACTGATCTACTTTCTATCGATTTGCCTGTTCTGGATATTTCAGGTAAATGGAATCATATAAGATGTGATTTCTTGTATCTGGCTGGGCTGGCTACTTTTACACACGCTTTAATAACTTTAATTCTTATCCTTGGACTGAAGACAGGATTCTAGGGATAATTATTCAGATGACATTGGCAAGACTTAACTGGAATACTGAGCCCAAATCTAGTTGTTTTGACTCCAAACCCAGAGCATATTCTATTTCTCCATCTATCCAATCTTTCTTTGATTTATTCAGCATCATCTAAATGCAAGGTTGTATGTACTCAGTCACTCAATCATGTCTGATTCTTTGCAACCCTATGAACTGTAGCCCGCCAGGCTCCTCTGTCCATGGGATTCTCCAGACAAGAATACTGGAGTGGGTTGCCATTTCCTCCTCCAGGGATCTTCCTGACCCAGGGATCGAATCTGCGTCTCCTGCATTGGCAGGTAGATTCTTTACCACTGTGTCATCTGGGAAGTCCCCCTGGAGGAGGAAATGGCAACTCATTCCAGTATTCTTGCCAGGAAAATCTCACAGACAGAGGAACCTGGTGGGCTACAGTCCATGGGGTCGCAAAGAGTCAGACATGCCTGAGTGGCTGAGCACACAGCATGCAAATGTGAGATGCTGGGAAAAATCCCACCCTGGGCCAGGCTGTCAGCATCTAACCAGATTACTGTCAGATCCTTCTAAGTGACCTGCATCTACCCTTGTTTGTCTGCACTCTAGACCCACCTTACCAGCCAGGTGACTTGAGTCATGTTTCAATGCTCTGCTCGAAATCACCCAATCGTTTTTTATTTTCTTCGGAGTGAGGACCAACGTCCTTACAATGGCTACAAGGCTCCTCATGACCCTCGAGACTTCATCTCATGCTGTTCTCTCCCTTGGTACATTGACCTCCATACTTTTTTCATGTCCTGCCAGGCAGGCTCCCCACTCAGGACCTTTCCCGTTGGCTATTCTTTTCTGCCCAGAGCCTTCTTATTGCATCGCTCACTCCCTCACCATCTTTGGACCTATTATGCAAATAGCTTCTCCAAAAGACCTTCCCTGACCATCTCATTTAAAATAGCAATTTTCCCTTGGGTTCCTTATTCTCCTTCTCTGCTTTATTTGTCACCATTGCACTTATCACCATCTGGTAGGCTATATGTTTTACTTTCTTATTTGTTATCTCTCTCCCCGCATTAGGACATAAAATTATAAAGGAAGAATTTTTTTGATCTATTATTCTTACTGCTGTATCTCGAATACCTATAAGTATGTTTGGCATTTAATATTTGTTATGAATTATAAATATTTGTTATATAAATTATAAATTCTTCACTCTTAATCCTTTATCTCTTCTAATCAGAAATCTCCCAGGATTCAGCTCTACTACCATGAAATGTAAGGGGATGACCCAGGAAATAAATTTGCTCTGTTAGATCCTTGAGAGACAGAATTCATACTATTTAGTGAAGAGGAAGTTTAGGAAGATACTGTCTTCTGTACATTCGTTCCTTCATTGTTGACTTTATCCTTATTAGTAAATTCTCTATAAGATTATTACCTTTCCCCATGGCTCAGCAGTAAAGAATCTGCTTGCAATGCAGAAGCCACAGGAGATGTGGGTTTGATCCCTGGGTCAGAAAGATTCCTTGGAGGAGGGCATGGCAACCCATTCCAGTAGTCTTGCCTGGAGAAGCCTGTGGACTGAGAAGCTTGGCAGGCTACAGTCCATGGGGTCGCAAAGAGTCAGACATGACTGAAGCAACTGAGCATGCAAGCATGCATGCGTATAAGATTATTAAATAAGATTAAAAACAACTTGTTTGTATATCTAGTGACTAAATGTTTATTGAATGCTTACTAATTTACTGTTATCATGCTAGATACTGAAGACACAGCAGTGAACAAAGAAGACATGATCTCTGCCCTGCAGGGAAGTTTACTGTGTCATGTGGGAGATTGACACTGAAGAAATTATTATACAAGTAACTTTCAAATTATAGTCTTTAATATATGCTCTGAAGGAGTAGAGTGCTATGAGAAGCTAGGGAAATTGACCTGGTCCAAGGGTTAGGGAAAATAAGGAAAAGATTTCTTATAACCATAGCTATCCAAAGTTGAAATAGGTGAAACTCAGTTATAGCTGAGTTTCCTTTGACTGAAGCATTTAAGTGGAGGCTGGGAAACCCTGGTTGGGGTATCGTAAAGTGCATTAAGCACTGTGTAGGGTAGAATGGGAGTTTCCCAATGCAAAAATCTAGAAATTCAGTTGAATTTCCAGTTGAACTTGAAAGAGGCAGTCTCAAGTTGCCTCTTGGAAGAGAATTAATTTTACCAATATTTTTGTGGACCCAGATACTCATCGTTAGCCATCTGGTGTTTCATTTCAATTGAGTTTACAGGACCCAGGGTTAGAGACTATGGTTGTACCAGGATATTAAAGAGAATTATGAAAGCTGGCCCCTAATAATACCCCTTTGTCTCTGTTCTGTTAATTCACTGCTGTGCTCTCCTACTCTTCATTTTCAACTAACCATGATCGTGTGAGCTAGTTTGGTCGGAAATTGTTATCCAAACTTCACAGAAGGAGAATTAAGGCTTGCAGAAGGTGAGCTGCTGAACGTCATCAGCTATGATCTTCTGTTTTGTTTTTTTTAATCCATTGTGTGTTTTCTCTATGTATTGTTAGCTGTTGCCTAAACAAAGCTATGTAACAAATTAATCCTCAGACTCAGTGGCTTAAAACTATAACCATTATTGCTTATGCTTCTGAAGGTCAGCTGAGACGTGGCTCATTTAGAATGGGCTCAGCTAGATGGTTTCACTTCAGAACTTCAGCTGGATGAGTGATTGAGGCGTCTCTGCTCTGGATTGTGGCAGCTCTGGCAGATCGCTCATCTTTCTCCTGGTACCGTGGGCTCTGCAGGGCGTGCTTTTTAATAATGATGTTAGAGGTGCAAGGCCTTTTAAAGCTTGGGCTTAGAACTGGTCCATTATTATTTACTCCACTCCTTCAGGGGGAAGAACTGCAAAGAGGCAAGAAAAAGGGTGTGTGGATAGAGGGAGGAGCAAAAGATTGGGGCAAACAACTGCAAACTACCACCTTCCCTTTGTTCTTTTGTTTATTTGGTTATTAATGTATTTTTTCATTCAGATCCAAACAATGTACCTGGCATTCTGCAAGTTGTCGAGGATACAAAGGTGAATAACATAATCTTTGTAGACAGGCCATCTCAGCAGAGCATGAGATGAACTATGAGAGAGGCAAGCACAGAGAATCTTGGGAACACATGCTTTCAAGAACAGCAATAAAAAAGGGAGCATTTGAGTGGGTTTTATTCCCATGTGAGGAGTCAGGAGATGAATCAATGAAGGGACAAAATCAAAGCTGAAACAACTCTGGAGTTAGCTCCACTCATATTTCAATCAGTGAAGCCAAGTTAGTTGTTTTATTAACTGCTGCTTCTCGTTCACTGTGAAAGTAAAAAATCTTGGAAATACTGTGCTCATTCTAAACCAAAGTGTGGGGAGAAAAGTTTGGAATCACTTATCCAAATTCTATTTTGCTGGGTTTTTGAGGAAAGAATATATCCGGGAAGTGGCAGTGCATATACAGGAGCCAGTAGGATAATAACATAATAATAGCAACAATAATAAATACTACCATTTATGGATCTCTTTGTGTCAGGTAGGATGCTAAATGCTTTGCATGTGGTAAGTGCTGTGAATAATCCCATTTTAGAGATGAGTGGAGTGAGGCTCAGAGCAGACAGCAAGACCATCCAATTCTCTGGCTGAATGATGAGTCAAAAAAGAATGATTATTTTTGAATTTTTTTGGTTTGCCTTTTTAGCCTCCCAGGTTAGCACTACGGAGAGAAACCTCACTTTCAGGCAAAACCCTGGGTGAGATTATGGAAGGTGAAATTCCACAAGCAGAATACAGTAAGTCCCTTACATACAAACCTTCAAGTTTCGAACTTTCAAAGATGTCCCTGTGTGCCAGCTGGTATACCGTACTACCGTACTTTTCAAGGTGTTGTCCTGTAAGATTAAAAATGTTTTCTTTATTTTTTGTGTTTGTTTTTTATGTGTTATTTGTGTGAAAAGTACTACAAAAAACCTATTACAGTGCAGGATTATGTAGCCAATTGTGTTACTTGAGTACCTAAGCTAACTTTGTTGGACTTCGAACAAATTGGACTTACAAACCCGCTCTTGGCATGGAATGCGTTAGTACAGAAATGTTTTGAGTGGGTTATCTGCAACATGCTCGCCTCTCCCCCTAGAATATATTCTGATAACTAGAAAATACTAGTTAACTACTAGCTAAAGACCGGACAGTATGCAAATGCTGGGGCAAGGGGGGTATCTTTGAAGGTAAAGGTTTGATGACATGATCTGGGAAAGGGTCCCATTTCTCTGCATAGTGTAGCAGGAGTGAGAGATTTAGAAATTAGGTTGGATTTGTTGTTGTTCAGTTGCTAAGTCACGTTTGACTATGTGATCCCACGGACTGCAGCTCACCAGGCTTCCCTGTCTTTCACTGTCTCCTGGAGTTTGCTCAAGTTCATGTCCATTGAGTTGGTGATGCTATCTAACTGTCTTATCTTCTGTCACCCTCTTCTCCTTCTGCCATCAGTCTTCCCAGCACAAACTGGATTCAGGAGTGAGAGAGTATATGGGTAGTAAGAAAGGAGCAGTCCCAAGGGTGGGCAAGGAAGAGAGGAGATTTGGGGTAAAGAGAGAGAAGAACTAGAAAAACATTTTTTAAAGTTTTGGTGGGGCATGTGAAGTGAGTCTCCATCTTCCCTCCCAGATACTCAGTAATCCCATACCACTGACCGAGGTACAGCTGGATTTATCTGAGGTTTGAAGAGAAGGCTGAAAGGGACAGAGGTCTGTGCTCCACGTGTGAACACATGCAGATTAACATTAACGGGCTGGAGAGTTTTCTCCCTGGCTGTGGTAGGGGAGAGATCCTAGAGTTTGTCTGCTGTGCTTCAGTGTGGTCTCCCCAGTCAGTTTATCACCCTTCTCGGGGCAGGCATGGTTCCTCCTCTGCCTCTCTCCCTCCTGCCCTCCCTTGGACTGGTACCTTGTGCCACACCGCACACCTAGGCTACACTGCAGAGGTGGTTTGTTTCCTCTGGCTGAGCACCAGTCAGCAAAGAAGCATTTTTCCTGTGCCTATAGCAATCGGAGTTCTCAGGGTTTCAAGGTCACTTACAATTTAAAATATTCCTTCCCCTTGTCATCATAATTGTACCTCAGCTGGTTAGATCATGCATTTGGATCTCAGGCTCAGAAAAAAATGGCTCTAGGATCCATGCTTCTAGGACCAATATAGGAATATATATATATATATATATATATATATATATATCAGTTCAGAATATACCCATTAAGTACTGGTATACTGTGCTGACCTGCTTGTCCTAGGTCATAAGCAAACTCCTCGTCTACCAACACATGCCCAGCGAGGATTACATGGAATACATGGGCGAAGGTTGAGTGTGGACCCCTCATTCTCATGGAGACACATGCTCTTTTACTCTAATTCAGAGTCTTTAGGGAATAACTGACTGAGAAGCCTCCACATCTACAGAAGCATCTTATTTTATGCAGGCCCGGAAGTGTGATCCAAAATTATTGGGGGTGAAGTGATGGTGATGAGATGTGTTCTCAGAGTCAGGTTTGGCACCTGAATCATCGTCCCACAGAAATTGCTATGGGCAATGATTAAAAGTAGTTGGCAAGTACATCGGGTATTTCACTGGTTAAATAGATTTTTGTGACGGCCTAGGATCCTGGCCACCTATTGCGGCAGGCAGCATGGAGAATTACTGGCTTTGGAGTCTGACATATACATGCGTGCAAGTGGATTCTTTACCACTGAGCCACCAGGGAACCTCATATGTAGAGCATACAGAACTCAATAAATGTTAGTTCTAATAACACTGTTTACAAGGGAAAGTAAAATTTGAATTCCAAACAAGCAACTTAGAAAGGACTTTCAAGTCTCCATTCATTTGTTAGATGTGGGCTGTCTTGTCTGTTTGTCCTTGGTGTTCCAGGAGCTCTGATCACCTGGCCACAAGGGGTTAAACTACCCTGGCCTCCACTGACACCCAACAGCTGGGTATCTTTCCAAGGGCCTTCAGCACTCTCTTTCGGCACAGTAAATACATCTGGCATTCTCTATTCTGGAAATACAAGCAACTAGTCAATTGAAAAAGGCGTCTGCTGATGGTAGCATGACAAGCAATATCCATAACCGCTTGTAATCTCCTTCAGACATCCGCTTGCTCCCATCCAGCCCAGAGAGCACAAAGGGGCTCCTATTATCTCAGCAGCCTTCTGTCGCCAAAAATGCAGATGAACCCTGACCTGATATTCCACTCAACATGCCCTCTGAGCAAAGGGCCTCCTTCAAGTGTTTACCCTGCCAGAATAGCAGATGAGCGGGCCATGGGGAGCAGCTTCCAGGAGGCAGCCAGCTGCGCAGTGGAAGAGAGTGCAGGTTTTGCGTTTGGGAATCAGACGTCTCAGTTCGGCAGCTTGCTAGCTCCATGGCCTTGGAAAAGTCACTTCACTTCTCTTGCCTCAGTTTTCTCATTGGCATAAGGAGGATAAGCACAGTGCTTTCTTAATCTGTGTCACAGGAGGTGTTGGGGCCCGAGGGACATATCTGAAATGTACCTACACCCACATGATTGCATGCTAAGTTGCATCAGTCGTGTCCAACTCTTTGTGACCCTATGGACTGTATCCTGTCAGGCTCCTCTGTCCATGGGATTCTCCAGGCAAGAATACTGGAGTGGGTTTTCATGCCTTCCTCCAGGGGATCTTCCTGATCTAGGGATCGAACCTGTGTCTCTCACATCTCCTGCATTAGCAAGCAGGTTCTTTACCATTAGCATCACCTGGGAAGCCCCTTATATTCTCTGGGAACAATCATCTATCCTGGAGCAACCTGGGGGGAAAAGGGCAAGAAGAACATAGAGTCACAGCCTGACATGGGCTTGTGATTCCTCCTGTCCCAGAACAGGCTCCATGAGGGGAGATTACCCACCCGAGGTGAAGAGAACTCTGGTCCCATGTCACTGCCATGATAATGATATCTCCTTGTATTTGTACCATATTTCATCATCCACAAACCCTTTTTCCAGGCTGTATCACATTCATTCCTCACTGTAACCTTCCAAGCCAGGCATTATGATCTCCATGAGTCCTAGGCTCAGAGACTGTGAGTAATTTGTTCAAGGTTCCATAATAAGATCTGATTCCAAAGTTGTGCCTCCTCCCCACACATTACAGCTGTTCTTTCTCTCATTCCCAGATACAGAGAGAAATGCCTTATCTTCTCCAGACTAGATATGGACAGGTGTAGGCACTCTAGTCTTCTTTGGATTGGAAAATGGGAACTTCTGGGGTTCTCTGTGTCTCTAACTGAGCCTGGGATGTGGCAAAATGCCCCCTAAATTGTCTTGCAATGGACGGTTGACAGAGTGAATTGGCAGGCGGCAGGCAGAGCCCTAGGTGCTGATCAGAATTCAGATATGGATGGTTGATCACAGATGCATGTACAGAGCGAGGAGAAGTTATGAAGGGGGCAGACAGAAGGAGGGCAGAATGGACAGGACTTCTTTCTCTCCTTCTGTTTAACATTAAGAAAAATCCAGTGTCCACTGGGATGACCCTGAGGGGTGGGATGGGGATGGAGGTGGGAGGGGGTTCAGGATGGGGAACACATGTACACCCATGGCTGATTCATGTCAATGTATGGCAAAAACCACTATAATATTGTAAAGTAATTAGCCTCCAATTAAAACAAATAAATTAATTTGAAAAAATCCAGTGTTCAGCCACGGGTTTCCTAGGGGGAGAGGACCAAAACAGATCACAGAAAAACTTGGAGGAACTCCCAGAAAAGAGATCTCTCTGGGGTCCACAGGATAGGATCACAAAGTTCTGCTCAAATGGACCTGGGGCAGCTGGGCCAAGAAAAGTATCTGTACTGTAATGCATCCCATCTTTTATCGCAGGATTGATCCGGCTCTGGCCCCAGTCAGGGTGGACTATGAGCCCGGGAGTCTTCTGTTGAAGCAAGTGGGAAATGGGATGGAAGTTTCATGGGGCAGGAGGAGATTCAGCCCAACGTGTGTCAGGAGGGAAAGCTGAAACCCACCTCTCCTGGGATGGGGAAGGTGTCTGGCTCTGAGAAGACCATTCAGAGGGCCAAGGTGAGGGGACGGAGGTCACTGGTGAATGTGGGCAGCTGCAGAGCCAATCCCCACCCTGGTGAAAGTGACATCACGGGGTCACAGAGGGAAAGCTCGGCCGGTGTGGGGCAGTGACGCTGAAGGGAGAGGGAGGAGGGAGGCTTGAGGAGTGAAGGAGCTGAGGATTTTTCTGAGAGTGGCTGGATGGGAAGATACATTTGTAGGCAGGAGTGTGTATGTGTGTGTGTGCACATGTGTGTGTGATGGGGAGACATCACCCCAGAGCCTGAGGCAGGATTGGGGTTTTAAAGGCACCCCAATCAAGCAGGGAGGATCCATGGAGTAGCAGGGTCAAGATTCTGCCAAGGAAGAGACTCGGGACCCGGCTCTTGGCAATGGTCTTCCTGTCTCTCCTTTGCCCTCGGACCCCCTCCTGGCGGGGGTGGGGTGGGGATGCTGCAGGCAGTGGCCGGCAGGGCCATTTTGCCCTGCAGGATTCACTGCCCCGCCCACCCTTTCTGATGAATGTGACCCTCCACGGAAACCCCATCTGCTGCCAGGCAGAGGAGGTCGGGCCCAGCGGCTGCAGACAATGGCCTTATCGGCTGCTACTAGTGAGGGTATAAGCAGGGGATTGGATGGTATCATTCTAATTTACACGGGATTTTGTTTCTTTCCAGGTACTTAGCATGTGGATCTAGGTGATATCAAAGGCAGAGCATTATACAATAAGTAGGCTTAACCTCCATCTCACCCCCTCTCATCCTTCTGTCTCTTCATTGAGGCCACGAGGAGCTGCAGATGGGGTTGCCATAGTGACCAATTAGGATTACTGAGATGCTCTTGCAGAGAAAAAAGGGAGTATTGATTTAGCTTTGACAGGGGGCCAGCAGGGGACTGGGGAGCCCAAGGGTGCTCAGCATTAATCGAGGCAGCTTGTGTCAGCCTCTAGGCTGGGTTGTTTGGGACTGGACTTCACACGTGGGGGAGACCATTGGCAAGACCCTGCCTGCTCAGAGCGTAGGGTCTACATGATGGTGCTGAGGGCCATGTGAGGGATTCAGGTAAGGGGGGAGTGACGGAGTGAGGCTACCCTCCATGGTATAACTCTCAAGGACAGTGGAGTTGTTTGGTTCAGTTAGTGGAAGGCCCAGGTGCCCACAAATCCTGCTATTGTTGTTGTTCAGTTGCTAAGTCCTGTCCGGCTCTTTTGGGACCCCAAGGACTATAGCCCGCCGGGTTCCTCTGTCCATGAGATTCTCCAGGCAAGAACACTGGAGTGGGTTGCCATTTCCTCCTCCAGGGGATCTTCCAGACCCAGGAACTGAACCCAAATCTCCCGCATTGCAAGCAGATTCTTTACTACTGAGCCACCAGGGAAGCCCATGCCCACACATCTTCCCCCAGGCTAAAGCTTCCTGTTGTCACGGAACAAGTCTTTCCAGGTGAGCTGAAATGCTGCCAGTCTGCACAGGAGCACACAAGATGGCTTTGAACCTTTAGGAGCTTTGAATAGGCAAAGAATTTGATATCATGATATGCAAAATCAGGTCCCTCTGCCTTTATGATGTTAAGAACTCTGAAACTAAGAGCAAAATGGAGGCCAAGAAGCCTTCTGGGTGGAGCGGGGCTCAAGGCTAATGCAGCTGTGTGGCTGTGGACAAGGCCGTAACATAACCAATCTCAGTTTATCCCTCTGCAAATGAAGGGCAGTAATAATCTACTGAATAGGGGATTATAAAGACTGGAACATGTGTTGGGGATGGGCTTAGTATACTGTCAGTTTAGAAGGCTGAACTGAGAGAAATTAGGGGCAGAGAAAGGGGCTTCCCAGGTGGCTCCCTGGTAAAGAATCCACCTGCCAATGGCGGCGCTGCAGGAGACGTGGGCTCCATCCCTGGGTTGGGAAGACCTCCTGGAGTAGGAAATGGCAACCCACTCCAATATTCTTGCTAGGAAAATTCCATGGACAGAGGAGCTTGGTGGGCTATGGTCCATGAGGTTGCAAGGAGTCGGACACAACTGAGCATGCAGAAGCGAGGGGCAGAGAACAGCAACTGGATGGACAGGAGAGAGGGGTGGAAGGTGGACGTCTGGAGGCA
Organism: Odocoileus virginianus; assembly: GCF_023699985.2. NCBI lineage: Eukaryota > Metazoa > Chordata > Mammalia > Artiodactyla > Cervidae > Odocoileus > Odocoileus virginianus. Next base: position 48,947,519 of record NC_069683.1, read on the forward strand.
CAGGGGAGGAATTCAAGTGGCTTCTGGATGGAGGAGGGACAGGTTCAAGACCACAGGCAGAGAGAGCAGAGAGGCAAAGGAGAAGGGGCGTCGGAGCCCATGGAGGGGCAGTTTGTGTGGGGAGAGGTTGCCGAGAAGCCGGAAGAGAGTTTGCAGTAAGTGGAATAGAGGAGCCCCTGGTTTCCTTTTCTTCATCCCTAGACTCAGAGAAGTAGAATCTTTTAAAGTCCCTCGGAAGTAAGAAGGGAGGGAGGGAGAGGGATTCAGGGAGAAAGACAGCCCTGTCCTGGGCCTGAGCAAGTGTGTCTGGCTCTGCAGTTAACTGTGGCCAGGTCGTGGGGGAACCTCTGGAGCAGGCCTCCCCTGCACGTGTCCACCTTGGCCTTCGTATGTGTGTGCTCAGTCGTTCAGTCATGTCTGACTCTTTGTGACCCTACAGACTGTGGCCCACCAGACTCCTCTAGACTGTAGCCCACCAGACACCAGACTCCACCAGAATCCGTGGGATTCTCCAGGCAAGAATATTAGAGTGGGGTGCCATTTCCTCCTCCAGGGGAATCTTCCCAACCCAGGCATTGGACCCCCATGTCCTGTGTCTCCTGCGTTGGCAGGCAGACTCCTTACCCACTGAGCCTAGCGGGCCAACTTCCTGCCCCTCTGGGGCTGATCCAGACCACAGCCTGCCACTGCTCCCGGTCCCACCCCATCCCTCCAGGGGGGCCCCAGAGCTCAAGGTCAGAGCACAGCAGGAGAGAGGACCCAGGAGAAGCAGCATCCCGCCTCCCCTCCTGGGCCCATCCCCTGCCTCTGTAGGATTTAATAACTGCCCTCCTCAAAGATCAGGAGACATGATTAATTCTGACTCGAGGATTATTAAAATGCTTCCACCAAGCATCTGGCATTAAAAGTTTTAAATCAATTAATCTGTTGTTTGGGGAAGAGCCTTCTCGTTAGCACAGCTGCAGAGGCCGCTCAAGTTGCCGTTGGGCTGGGGGAGTGGGGGCAGCCTCCCCTGGGAGCAGAGGAGACACTCATGGGCTCCAGTAGCCTCTCCTGGCTCCCAGGCCCAGCATCTCTCACCATCTCTCATCCGAATCACGGTGTATCTAATTTCCAAGTGGTTTTCTCTCCCATCCCTGCAGAACTACCAGATAAAACACAGAATGCCCAGTCAAATTCAAATTTTAGATAATAGTGGATACTGTCGTTAGTATTGATATGTCTGTTTCATGGAGTATTTGGGACACACTTATATTACAAAATCATTTTATTTTTGTTTACCTGAAATTCAAATGTAATCAGACCTTATGTATTTTTCATTGCTAAATCTGGCAACGCTGCCCCCACCCTCTGTTTTAGTAGCCTGACCTCATAGCTGAAGTGGGGCTCCTGGGTTTGAGGCCTGGGTCTCCTATCTACATGACAGATCTCCTGGGGAGCATTGCTTCTTCTTTCTAGGTCAAGCAAGGAAACAACTTTGAACTCAGGGGCACATACATAGGTGTTTACAGGCCTCTTACACAGTCGTTTGCAAAATCTCTATGTGACCGATAAAACGTATGGAAAATTTGTATTCTCAACCAAGAGCACACACCTGGCCACCTGGCATTGTTTTTAGCTTTTAACCCTGTCGGGGTTATCTAACCAGGAACACCCTGATAACACAGATGTGCCTGGTCCACATTTGTATCCGCAGCACCCAGCCCAGGGCTAACACATGGCAGACCCTCGGTATAAGTTAATAAAATGGATTTGTGAGTAAGTGAACCTTCCCTGTGTTCTCACCCAGGCTCCTGAGTAACTAGAGTTTGTCATTTATAAATTACAAAGGGCTAAGTGTACAGACATGGCCAGAGTCAGAACCAGTCTCAAGTCCACTGGACCAGGCATTGGATGAGGGGCCAGGATCCCTAGGCTCAAACCCTGGGTACAAATCCTGGTGATGGCTAACATCCTGTACCCTTGGCTAAGTCTTTACCCACCCTGGACTCTGGTATCCTCATCCGTAAGTGAAGGGAGTTGTGCTTGGGGTCTTTACAGCCCAGACATTCTGAGATGGCTCTAGCCGTGCTGAACTCTGCAGCCTGACTGAATGGACCAAGTTGAATGCTGGACCCTGGCTCTGAGTCGCAGAGCCTGGTAAGGTTATGCATGGTAATGTCCCATCTTTAAAGTCTAGGAGAGACTCAGTTGCATGGTATGCGCTGGCCCCTGTTACTGTGCCTGTTGCTTTTCTGCAAAGAGGGACCAGGCTTCGGCTTTCTTATCCCCTAAGCCAGAGAGAAGAGGGAGGAGACCCCCTCCCGCCAGACTCTGCATCCCATCCAAGGCTTCTTTGACCCTTGTCCGCACCTCAGATATTTCTTTTCAGCCTCTGCAGCCAGCCCAGATTTATCCTGCCTCGTGTCTCTCATGTAAAATGCATATCCCGACACTTTGCTAGGTTAAATGATTTAACAGCCGAGGCAGAGAGAATTAGGGGTCCGGGAGCAGGAGGCAATGCCTGCTTTTCAGATGAGATTGGAAAGGAGATGGAGATCGGTGGTGATGGTAATCTCTTATTTTAATAATATAAAATAACTGTCCCACTGAATCAGGGTGAGCGATGAATTCTGTGGCCTGGGGTTAGAGACAGCCGAGTCTGGAGAAGAGAGCCGGGGGTGCGCTGATGTCCCTCTCCCTCTCTGTTGTTCCTTCTCTCTTGTCTTTCTCTTTTGAAGAAGATTTGTGCCAGCACCATCCTGTGGCCTCCTGGTGTCCAGGGAGACTGGAAGGGAGAGTGGTGAATTTGAGAAAGGGGTGTGTGTGTGTGTGTGTGGTATGACGGAGAGACAGGGAAAAGAAAAGGAAAGAGAAAGAAAATCACTGAATGAGGGACTTTCCTGAGATCCAGTGGTTAAGACTTGGCCTTCCAATGAAGGGTGCGGGGTTGATCCCTGGTCCAGGGGGCTAAGATCCCATATACCTCAGGGCCAGAAAAACAAAACATAAAAACAGAAGCAATATTGTAACAAATTCGATAAAGACTTTAAAAATGTTCAAAAAGAAAATGAATAAATGAATGAATGAATGAAAAGAAATCTAGGGAAACCAATGACCATTTTTCCTTTTTGACTGTTGATTAGAGATACCCTGATCTGTGACCCTGGAAAAGGGGAATAGACTCCCCAGAGGTGGGGGCCTAGACACATTGACTTCTATGAGTATAGGGACTGCTATCTGGAATCTCCGAATCATAGGATGGTTGGTCCTGGCCCTAGTGAACCTGGGGAGAATGACTCATTCTTTAATCAGTCCCTTAATTGGCATGTACATATCAAACATCTATCATGGGCTGGTCTTTCTGAGGTTGGCTGGCTTAGACCAGAGAGGTTCTGAAAGGAGCCAGGTGGTGGGGAACAAACTCCATGGCACATGTCGGCTCAGCAGGGTTCCCTGTCACAGCGGGATGCTAATAGCTGAGGAGCTGCAGACCTGTCTTCTTCTCTGGGATTAATTCATTACTCCAGCCCTACTAGGATTCCTCCAGGTTCAAATGTCAGAATGGAATATGCAGCTAATGAGTCAAACGCTCTCTCTCTCTCCCTGTCCCAGGCTGGCTCTTTCCCTTCGGCCTCTCTGGAGACAACTGCAGGTGTCGGGGGGTTTGTATGGGGTGACCCAGGGCCGGTGGCCAGCTGACCCGGTGAGTGGGAAGCCTGCTCTGTTTACTGTACTTGTTTATGGTGGAGGGTAAATACACACGCACTGGGGCTCCTGAGTCAGGCCACATCAATGCACGTGGGGCAGGGGGAGACCTGATCTTAGGGAAGGGCCTCACTCCCGGCCTTGTAATCTCCACTCCTCATGAGTCGGCAGTCACTTACGAGAACTCAGACATGTTGGGTCCATGATGGACACGAAGGATACAAAGCTGAACAGACTGATTGGCTCAGCTTTAAAAATAAATGTTGAGTGACTATCTAAAGAGCCACTGGTATAGTCCTTAGGGTGGAAGACTCTGGAGCTAGACTTCCTGGGTTTGTATCTGCTGCTGACTGTGTGTGTTCACTTAGGCATGTTAGGTAGTCTCTCTACTTCTGTTTCTCCATCTGCAAAATGGGGATAACAAAAATACCATCTCGACACAGCTGTACAAGTGCTAAATGGATTGATGCACGTAAAACAAACAATTGCTAAATAAATGTAGTTACTGTTTCTGTGTGGTAAGAACTTAGGGTCTCAGAGTCTAAAACAGAACGAACCAGCATTGATGGCTGCTCACTGTGTACCAGGCAATGTGATTCAGACCATTAACTCATTTAATCCTCACAACAGCCTTCTAAGGCAGGTCTCATATCATCAGTACCATTTTATACAGGAGGAAACTGAGATGAAATCTCTTCTTGCATGAGGGTACCTCACTCATGGACTATAGTCCTCCAGGCTCCTCTGTCCATGGAATTCTCCAGGCAAGAATACTGGAGTGGGTTTCCATCCCTTCTCCAGGGGATCGTCCTGACCCAGGGATTGAACCCTGGTCTCCTGCATTGCAGGCAGATTCTTTACCATCTGAGCTACTAGAGAAACCCCAGGAAATGGAGGTAGAATTTGATTTCTGCTCTGTTAGACTCTGAGTCTGAGCTCTTGGCCATGATTTATATCTTGGACAGACAGAATGTACGTAATTACAGAAATGGCATCATCTTGTAATAATGGCATCTTCCTGTAATAATATGGCATCATCTTGTAATAATATGGGTCCAAATACAACACTGTGGGATCCACAGAGAACAGTGGGGCTGTCTCCATCAAAGCCGGTCAATGAAATTTCCTGGAGGAGGGAAAGTTTGAGCTGGAGGTTGAATAGGCATTCTCCAGGTGTACTGGACATGAATTTGAGTAAACTCCAGGAGTTGGTGATGGACAGGGAGGCCTGACGTGGTGCAGATTCATGGGGTCACAAAGAGGCGGACACGACTGAGCGACTGAACTGAACTGAACTGAACTGAGGTGTATTGCGGGAGAAGGAAATGGCAACCCACTCCAGTGTTCTTGCCTGGAGAATCCCAGGGGTGGCGGAGCCTGGTGGGCTGCCACCTGTGGGATTGCACAGAGTCGGACACGACTGAAACGACTTAGCAGCAGCAGCAGCAGGTGTACTGGGTGAGTTAGGCAGGAAGCAGAAGGATGGGTGAAGAGCAGGGCACGTTAGGTAACCTCTAATCCAAATGGCTAGAGGGCAGGTGTGCTATGGGGTGGGGGGTACACAGAAGACAGGCGATGGGCTTACCACGCAGGGCACTGTCAGTGGTGCCAAGGAAGTGGGTTTAATATGAAGATAGTGGAAGTCACTGTGAGTCTGAAGCCAGGGAGCAGCATAAATGGACCCTGAAGAAATCTCCGTTCTCTGCTGCACCATGGGATACAGACAGACCTGGGAGGACAAGGCCGAGGCAGGAAGGATGCCTACGGTGCTGCTACAATTGTGACAGGCTGACTCTGCTTCACACCCAAGAAGACGGGATGGTGGGGTAAAGGAGGAGTGGCCTTTATAGGCAGAAAGGGACATGATGCCTGTTTCTGATCCTTGATGGTGGCAGCATGACTCAGCCAGGGAAAGACGACGTCAGCTCTAAAGGCTGAGAGGGAGGTGTGGATAAACAAGGCTGCAGAAGCTATCCTGGGGACAAAACAAGTTTTAACTGGTGACCCGCAAAGCAAGCACACATAGCCGAGAGGGTAGGTGGGCAAGGAGGCTATTCGAGACCAAGTCAGAAGATTCTTTTACTTTTTAAAAAATATTTATTTATTTATTTGGCTGCATCAGAACTTAGTTGAGGCACATAGGATCTCTCTAACTGTGGTGCTTGGGCTTAGTTGCCCTATGGCATGTGGGATCTTAGTTCCTTGAGCAGGGATTTAACTTGCATTCCCTGAATTGCAAGGTGAATTCTTAATCACTGGACCACCAGGGAAGTCCCAGGAAATTCTTGATTGGAAGCAAAGGAAGATCTGCTAGCTTATTGTAGGGAGGCCCAGGCTGGGGTGGGGTACTGGGTAGCACCCCAATCAAATCGGGCCATGTTGAACCGAGGTGTCACAGCAGCAGCGCTGGCCCAATGGGGACAAATGGACCCCAGTTTAGAGACAAAGCAGGTTCAGGAAGTCACTGAGAATCCCACAGGACCTGGGAGCAGGACCAGCCCTAAACTGTCGGGAGAAGAGATCCAGGCATCTCTTAAGCCCCTAGGAAAAAAAAACAACAAATGGTGAAATGACAAGAAGAGACCCGGGCAAGGCCTGGGAGTCCTCACTGGGCTGTTTCTACCAAGTCAATATTTTGCTACACGCTCAATTGGCAATCAGAAAAAAGCTCTGCAAACATGTTTCTTTTTATAGTCCTTGGTATTTTTCCTTTGTTTTCCTTGAAAGGTTTCCCTCCCTCCAATGGCACTGTGGGTGTACTTGAAGACCTAAATGGGGAGATAGGCTTCGATGGCTAGAAGGAGTATCAGCCATAATCTCACAGTCAAGAAGAGCCAAAGCAGGAATCTGGAGCATGCAGTGAGATGGAAGTAAGGGGAACAGGCCAGGTCAGGATGGGGTGCTGACTACTTCCCATGGCAGCTGCTTCCTCACACATGGGTGGCATAAAGCTCTGACGGGAACTATCATATTAGCCAAATAAATGGAGAACTATGATGCTTTTCTGGGTCATTTTTTTAGAACAGCCAGAGCTGTTCTGAAAGGCTCTTTGAGTCATACTTGACCTTATATCATATTCATTGTTATATTTGGCTTAACTTCTGTATACTGGATGGCAAGCTTCCTAAAGGCTGTGAACTTGCTAGACCCAAATCTGCACCCTCCACAGCACTGAGCACAGCCGCTTGTCTAAGGCAGGCTTCCCTGCATGTGAGTTTGAGATCAAGGGAAAGCCAGTGTCATTCTGCTGTTTCCAACACACTGAGTTATGGGGGGCGGGGGTGGGGGGGGGGTTTCAAGGACAGAGACCCATTTCCCAGAAGGGCGACAGTTAAGAAGTATCCTATAAGTTGTTTTTCACGTTGGGAATTTGGGATTAACGTATACATAATAATGTGTGTGTGTTAAGTCGCTTCAGTTGTGTCCCACTCTTTGCAACCCCATGGATGATAGCCCACCAGCCTGCTCCGACCACGGGATTTCCCAAGCAAGAATATTGGAATGAGTTGCCATTTCTTTCTCCAGGGGATCTTGATCTTCCCTACCCAGGGATCGAACCCAGGTCTCTTATGTCTCCTGAATTGGCAAGCAGGTTCTTTACCACTACCGCCACCAGGGAAGCACTAATAGTATTTATAAAATAGATAACCAACAAAGACCTACTGTATAGCACAGGGAATTACACTCAATATTTTGCAATAACATATGAGGGAAAGAAGCTGAAAAGAATATATCTGGATCTCTATATCTATCTATCAATCATCAGTCTATCTATTGACTATCCATTTATCTATCTATCTGGAACTACAGGTTTTACAACAATGTTGTAAATCAAGTATACTTAAGTAATAATAATAAAAAGAACTATCCCAGACTAAGACTAGCACTGTGTTACAAATAAGGCCATTAGAATGAGAACCCTGGAATGGAGCCCACAGCAGTGGCCCAGTCATTCAACCTGGGCACTCCAGGGTAGGATGGGAGCAGGACCTGGTGACTGAGGACAAGGCAGCGCAGCTTGCTAGAGTCACACAAGATATAAGCAATGGGTTTACATCTCTGTCACCCGGGCCACTGCAATAACCTCCCAAGTTACCTGCGCTCTAGTCTCTCTCTGCTTGTGGCCATCACTCAGTTGCCTAAGCATCATCCTTTATCATTCTCCAGTGCACAACCTTCCATGACTCTCCTTGGCTTCAAAAAGAAGTCCAAGCTCTAAAGCCTCAATTGACCTTATTTTCCACTCTCTGCTCCTTACCCCCATGCAAAGTTTACTGCCCAAGTTGTTGTTGTTGTTTAGTTGCTAAGTCATGTCCAACTCTTTTGAGACCCCATGGACTGTAGACCACCAGGCTCCTCTGTCCCTGGGATTTCCCAGGCAAGAATACTGGAGTGGGTTGCCATTTCCTTCTCCAGGGGATCTTCCCAACCCATGGATCGAATCCTTGACTGCCCAAGACTGGAGCTTATTTATGATGCCCTCCCCTCCTCCATCCAACGCACTTTGCAATTTCCTCCCTAGACACCTCTTCACAGGTCTCATTCTATCTTCTGATACCTACAACTCACTTCCTGAGCCCAATTTAAATCCTACCTCTCTCAGGAAGAACTTTTTGGCTTCCCAAGCCCACATTCCTTTTTAGTCTGACATCTGTCGAGCATGTACCATGTGCCAAGCGCTCTGTGTGTGTTATCTCATTTTATCCCCCCAGTAGCTCTGTGGCTTCAACTTTGCTATTAATTCCAAAGGTCTGAAGTACTTTGTGCAAAGTTACGGAGCTACAAGTTCAATACTGGTATTGAACTCAATATTTTAAAATCCAAAGAATTGTTCTGAACCCTGCTGTAAACAAAATGATCTGTTGGTCTTTGTACTCGTTATGAAAGAATAAATAGCCTCCCCTCTCCTCTGTGACCAAGAGCTATGGGTACCATAAGAAAATGTGGGGTTTAGGGTTTATAATTTGGAGACAGCAGGGTAGCTTATAAGGATACAGAACTAGGACTTAGGGAAGCTGTCCTGTCACTCTGTTACTGGGTTCATCACTCAACCTTTCTGAGCCTGCTCTTGCCCTTTGTTAAAAGCAAAACATAACTCCTGTGACTCAGATTTTCGTGAAGGCCAAGTTAAGGTAATGCCACATTCTGTAAACTGCAAAAGCAAGGTGGGTTATTATATCACTTTTACCCTCCAAAGATGAATTATGTCCTGAGTTGAGTAACAGGCAATGGATAGCAAGGGTCATGTCCTGAATAGCAAAGGGCACAAAACAAAGGCACACAGTGGATGTTTGGAAAATTCCCTGCAGTCTATCAGGATTGGTTAGATTTCACTAACACCTTAAATCAAATCAAGATGCCTCTTAACAAGAAGTCACAGTCAGAGCTGATGGACTGGCTTCAAGGCATTTGTGAAGCTTTCAATACTGGACGATTCTGAGAAGAGGATCCACTGATTTCATTAGATTCTCAGGGGGATCCATGGTCCCCAGAGGGTGAGGAGGCAGTGGCCAAAGGAAAGGGGCTTGCCCATGGAATCAGGCACAAGCTGGTAGCTGGAAAGAAGGTCCCTTTAACTCAGAAATGGAAGTTACAGATGGGGAAGTATTAGGGGCTGGCAGGAGTCCCCAGCCCAGTGAATCTGGAGCCTATTGGCAGGGTCCTAGACGAGTTTACCTCCAGGCAGCATGGGGTCTGACAGGGAGGTGGTGGTGGTGGTTTAGTCGCTAAGTGGTATCTGACTCTTGTGACCCCATGGACTGTAGCCTGCCAGGTGCCTCTGTCCATGGGATTCTCCAGGCAAGAATACTGGACTGACTTGCCATTTCCTTCTCCAGGGGATCTTCCCGACCCAGGAATCGAACCCAGGTCTCCTGCATTGCAGGCAGATTCTTTACCGACTGAACTACAAGGGAAGCCCATGTTCTTACACCTTGGATTATTTCTCTGATTCTAATGTTAAGCAGCATATTGAAGACACAATCACCTAGCTGGATACCAGTATGGTATCTAGGTTGGGCCCCTAAATTCCTCAGCCCTTTGCAAATTCAGTTTTGTGTTTCTCAGCTGGCTGTGTAACTGATGCTTTCACAGGTCCCAGTGAGGAGATCAGTGTGGAAGAGAACAGATGGTTTGGGCTGGGTCTCCAAGGCCAGGTCTAAGGAGGAGAAAGCAGTCCTGGTGGTCTAAGGAGCCCAAAGCAAGCTGTTCTGTGGAGCAGTGGAAAGACTCTAATGTTAGGTGTTTTGATAAAAAAAGGCTTCACTGTCAAATACATCTGGGAATTCTGGATGAAACAAAATTAAACAGCTTTTCATTTATTTGCTTGTTTGTTCCTCTTCCTCGAACCTTGTGACTGTCTAAGAAGGGAGCATCAGAGGCAACATCTCCCTGATTTTTTCAAGTATGGAATCTTCATGTCCCAAGGAGCAGTTCTTGAGGCTGGTGTTCCAAAGGATACACTAACATTGCCCAAGTTTGTCAGATGGCCTCTGTCTTTTCCACCTCCCATCCCTTTCTTTTCATTTTCACAGCCCTTCTCTGCAGCCGGAATGGGGTCCACATCTGGAGCTTCAAGAAGACCCCTCCTCAGCCCAGCAGGATTTCTCCAAGTAGTATAGGTTTAGGCATGTAATGAATTTAGATTTAATTTGCAAGTGAAAAAGCTTGCATTCTTTTGTAGCTTACACCAAAGCTCAAATGTCTAAGCTTCCAGGGTTTAAGTCTAATTAACTGTATTTCACAGCTTATTTAAAGAAAAGAATGGAGGCATTAAAATTGTAAAATCTAATTTTTGAGTAAATCTTTCAGTGCAAAATTAATGTCGCAGTATTAGAGCCGCCTTGGCAATATATCTCTTGTCTTCAAATTTCAAAATGAGCTTTTGCAAACATGAAATTATTCATTAGACTGTCTGGTAAAGAGATAAATAAGTGTCTCTTCAAATCCTTGATCTCCTCTTCTCTATTTAGCCAAAGACGGAGTTATTTGGCTTGAGGGCAAGTGGGTTGATCAGATTTGTGAATTTTGACAGGTAAGGAGATCAGCATGAGAAGCAGGAGTATAACCAAGCAGGACCCGCTGGGGCCTTCCCTGGACAGACCCCTCCCCCACGTCGTCTGCTGTAGTTTCCTCTCTGAAGTACCCAGATAACAGTATCTGATGCATACTTCCTGAGTTGTTTTACAGAAGCTAAAACCACCACCAAGTGGAAGAAATTAGCTACTTGATGATCAAGAGCACGTAGCCCTCAGACCTGCTGGCGCCTAAGGATTGATAATGTTAACCCCGTTATCTCAGTATCCACCAATCAGAGAATTGTGCAAGAACCGATCACAGACCCTGCCACCGGCTCCCTCGTGTAGCCTTTAAAAATGCTTTGATGAGGGGCGGGGGAATGAGCCACCCATTCTCCTTGCTTGCGTGCTCAGTCGCTTCAGTCATGTCTGACTCTTTGTGACCCTATGGGTCCTCTGTCCGTGGGGATCTCCAGGCAAGAATACTGGAGTGGGTTGTCATGCTCTCAGGGGATCTCCCCGACCCAGGGACCCAACTTGCATCTCCCGTGTCTCCTGCACTGGCAGGCGGGTTCCTTACCACTAGTGCCATCTAGGAAACCCCTACTTGCTTAGCCCTTCAATACACCTTTCTTGGCTCCAAATTCTGATGTTTTGGCTTGATCAGCCTCACTGTGCACCAGGCAGAACATTGTGTCTGGAGACAGAAGCTGTGCTTGCAGAGGGAGTTGGGGCAGAGATTGAGTCCCTTCTCTGTTCCTGATGCACTGACCCTGGGGGACAATAAAATGTCTCAGCAACTGCCCTGGGGCTGGGGGAGGAGCTGGCAGCTGCTCTGGCTGAAATACCCAGATTCTCAGTACCTCCAGGAGGGCAGCGGCCATTCATTGTCCTAACCCAGCCTCAGCATCCTGTCTGGCCCATACTGCTTCTCCTAGTCTCTTCTGTTATTGTCCTAATTCAGGTGCTTGTCCGCCACCTTTCCATTCTCATCTGCCACCTTTTCCCCTTGAGGGTCCTTCACCGTGGTCTCAACACGTTTACCTCTCTGAGCCTTCTTTGCACATGCTCTCACAAAACCCCAGTTATTCCTCCTCACTGCCCTTCCCCACCAGATACTGGACAATTTCCCCCCCATCCAGGGAACAAATCCAATTTCCCTTCATAGCCCTACTGTCTAGTACAGTAGCTGGTCTACAGTAAGCACTCACTGTTGGTGATGATGAAGATAACTAGGAGAGCAGAACTAAATGTTCAGGAACTTGGGGTTCATGTTTTCCAACCTTCCATTTCACTTGTTTACTGTTTCCTTTCACCTGTAATACAAAGTGGTAGGGAGTAGGGGAAGAGAAAAAAGGGAGCTGGGCATCAAATCCTCATGGAGGGGACCATTCTGAGGATCTGTGAGGTGTAGAAAGACTATCCCTGGATGAGAATTTAGCTCTGCTTCCTATTCCTCGGGTGGATGTGAGCAACCTTCATTCACTCTTATTTCCTACCTGCAAAATGGGAATCATAACACCTAAATGCAAGAATTCTGTGAAGCTTAGAGATTGTGCAGAAAGGATGTGAATGTAGTACCTAGTACCATTGCCTGGAACATAGTAGGCCTTCAGAAGTGGTAGCCATTTTTTTTTTTTTTTGAACGTCATGCAATGGAGGGATGAGGTTTAAGCAAGCTAACATTCACCTACCAGACTTGCTTGTTAATTTATTATGTCTTTGGTTCATTTGCCCATGCATTCAATACATATTCGTTTCATTTGTACTGAGTGTGAGGCAGTGTGCTGGGTGTTAGGGACATGGTGCTGAATTAGACCATCACTCTCCTTCATCTTCTGCATGTCCTGAGAATCAAACCCCGCTTCCTGTTTTCTTTGCCAGAAACCCAGCCTAAGCTACCCTTGTCTCTTGTCTGATTTATCCCAATAGCTTCCTGGTGTGCCTACCTCTGCTTTGCCTCATTCCAATCCATTTCCCACAGAACAGACAGAGGAGTATCTTAAAGCCACTGATTACAGCCCTCAGTGGCTCCTGATTGCCCACCAGCCAAGGTCGATGAGCTACCATGGAGCTCAGAAGGCCTGGCAGGGTTCCTGCCCACCCCTTCACCCTATCTCTCCTTTCATTGCTACCCCTAGTCAACTGACCTCCCATTTTGACCCACACACAGATCTTAGAGTCTGCCATCTGAGTCTTCCCAGAGGTATCCCCACTGCCTGGAAGATTCCCTGACTTTCCTTGTCTCACTACCTTCTTCTTGTGTTGCCGTAGCATCTACTCAACCATAGTTTAAAGAACTTCTCCCTGGGGCCCGTTCTTGACTCCCAGTTCGGGAGCAATGCTCCTCCCAGGAGCCCCTACTTCCTAATCATGCACTCACTAAGCTTTGGGCTTCCCTGGTAGCTCAGCTGGCAAAGAATCTGCCTGCAATGTGGGAGACCTGGTTCGAACCCTGGGTTGGGAAGATCCCCTGGAGAAGGGAAAGGCTACTCACTCCAGTATTCTGGCCTGGAAAGTTCCACGGGCTGTATGGTCCACGGGGTCACAAAGAGTGACTTTCACACTATTCACTTCACTATGTTTTATTGATTCTTTTCTTAACACCCATCCAGCAGCATTACATTCAAAAGAAGCAGAAGATGGATGTCAAAAAAGCATTGAAAAATAATTTTAAATGTTCACGAAGTTGCTTGAAAGATGCCAAAGGGACATTCATCCCTAACATGTAGCAAAACTTAAAAAAAAAACAAACCCTTCCTCCATCTCTCTCCATCTCACACTCTCTGACCCAGTGTGGCAACATCCCCATAGTCTCTCTCCCCTCTCCTTACACTTTCCCAAAGCCACCCCAAGCACAGCCCTGGCTGGCTTTTATCTCTTTTACCCCTTCCTTCACCTTTCTAGATTTTCACTCACAAGTAACTCTCTTCACTTTCATTCTTATTTTTCAATTAAAAAAAAAAAGTTCAAATATTCAGACAAATGCAGAACACAGTATGACAAACACTCCAGCTCCCACTGCAGATTAAAGTGGGGTCAGCATGTTTGCTTCCGCTTTCTGCCCTTCTGATCAGCTGGTCTTGGCCAAGCAAGATCACAATGAGAAGAGTGGTCCAGGGAATAGCGGAGGCTCCAGAGAACTAGAGTGGACTTGTCCCACAAAGGGACCAGCACCAGCTGACTGTAGCCCTTTGAAGAGGTTCTTCTCAAGAGCAGGGACTTGGATGGCCCTGTTCACCTCCGTATTCCCAGCACTGGGGATGGCACCAGGCCCACGGATGAATGAATGAAGGAATATGGGCCAGGTATTACCAAGTCTCCTGAGTTTATCAAGAGAAGCCAGGAATCAGAAAGTTAGAGAGAAATCGGAGTTATAACTGTGGGTACTTCCCCACGGCCAGGTGCCCACGTCAAGACCTCTGCCCAGACTTTCGTGCTGTGGTGCTGGTTTCAACAGCACAGAAGGGCAAGGCCAGAGGCTGTCCAAACGTCTGTCCACAGATCCTTCCTGCTCAGAAGGCATGGTGGCGGGGAGAGGAGAGCACTCACGAGAGTCTACTGTAACCTTCTGGAAGGCAGTTCCTGTCTACTGTAGACCCAGGGGTCTAGCACCGGGGCTGAAACAGTTAGGTCAGTATGTGTGTTGAAGGGACAGATCACTCAAAGGTGGGAATCAGAATCTCCAGATTTCTCTGGTCGGCCCCCCTGGCCCCTGCTCCCCACAGAGCAGCACTCCCCCTGTCTTTACCTGTGGGCAGGTGGCATCCTGCCTGGTTGGGTTCTGTGCTCTGAGAAACAGTTTCTGCTGGGACAGATTGAAGGAGGGAGGAGAAGGGGACGACAGAGGATGAGATGGTTGGATGGCATCACCGACTCAATGGACATGAGTTTGAGTAAACTATGGGAGTTGGTGATGGACAGGGAAGCCTGGCCTGCTTCGGTCCATGGGGTTGCAGAGTCAGACACGACTGAGCAACTGCACCGAACTGAAGTGAGGGTGTTGTGGGTTCGATCCCTGGGTCCGGAAGATCCCCTGGAGAAAGGAATGCCAACTCACTCCACTATGCTTGCATGGAGAATCCCCATGGACAGAGGAGCCTGGCGGGCTAAAGTCCATGGCGCTGCAAAGAGTCCGACAGGATTGAATAGACAGCACACACGCAGGTAGGGTGATGTGGGGTTGCGCCTTAGTCGGGTGGGGTCTAGCCCAGATCTGCTAATGATTGGTCGAGTGACTCTGAAAGGACACGTCGCCTCTCCGACCTTAGTTGGACGGGGCTGGCCCCACACTGCTCAGTGCCTCCCAGCACAGACGCTTCCAGGTCTGGTGTGGCCGGGGCGATGGCGAGGGGGAAGCGGGGCGGGGCCAGGACAGGGCCTGCTGGCCCCGCCCCTACCGGTCTCAGCAGCCCCGCCCACCAGCCCAGCTCACCGGCTCGCAGACCTTGCAGCTGTAGGCTGCGAGCAGCCAGAGCGCATGCTGTTTTGTGTTTTCAGAGAATTCTTGGTCCGATGGGAACGTCTTTGAAGTAATCACTTCTCGGAGCCAATTAGTGACTGGCCGTACTCTGGAATGATCTAGCGGGGAGGAAGGGCGGGGGATGGTCTTACTGTGACAGAGAGGGTGGGTGGCGGTGGGGGAGGGGAGCATGTCTGGTCGTCCTAGGACGGGGTGCGACAGCATGCGGGGTTCACGGGTGCCTCCCTTGCACTCTGCTCTGCTTCTTAGCTGCGATCTTGGCAAGCGGCTTCACTTTTCCCAGCCTCTCTTTCCTGTTTGCTAAAACGGGGGTACCTGGCTGCTGACCTGGCAGATGCTGTTGTGAGAATGAGGCCCTTTGTAAAGGCAGCAGGAGGGCAAGTTACTTAATCTTTTTAAACTTTGGTTTTCTCTCATCTGTGGAAAGCGTTGCACCCAGTAGGAGAAGGCACATAAAGTGCCCGACCTGCAGTGAAGACTACAGAAATGGACACCTCTGGTAGTGTTATTACCGATGGGTGGGGCACACCGGTGTGTATCGGCTGTGGCCCCAGGGGAACACGTGCCAGGTTTCCATAGTGAGAGGACATGTCTCAAGGTACCACAGTCAGGTTTTCAGTTGAATAGGTGGTCTTAGGTGGGGGTGTAAGGACAGCTGAGACGGGGCAAGGCTCCTGTGGAATGGAGTGCAGGTGAGTCTGGTGTGACCTGGGGAGCAGAGGGGTCAGGAAGGAGCTGAAGACCCTGGTGGAGCCACCTGGTTAGGGAGTCAAGGCATCAAGGCAGGGCCCAGAGGCGCCTCAGAGAGGACTCTGTTTTTGAAGATAAGGTACACAGAGAGAAAGAGACTTGGCACCATGCAAGGGAGGTGCAGATCCAGGCCCAAGCTCTGAGCTCCAGACCCTTGGTCCTCGACTCTGTCCTCCACTCCTGTGGGGTTGGGGGGGGGGCCTCACTGGCTGCATCTCTCGGCTACCTCTACCTTGTGATTCCCCCTTACTGGAGCGCCTCTGCTTCCTCTGTGCTCTCCCAACGGAGGGCTCAAGTCTAGACTCTTGCCCCCTTCTGGGCCTGCTCCCCCCAACCCCACCCCAGTGGCTGTGCCTCCTCTGGGCTGACATGGGACCTGGCCCAGGGCAGACAAATGCCTTGGGGCCTGTAGGAGAAACACATCCGGCCATTTAAAACCATCACACTTGTACTTGTAGGCTCTGGCTTCTGAGAAGCAGGATAAACAAACCTGGGCCCAAGAGGAAACTTGTTCTTCTTTCTTTCCTCTGCCTTTCAAACTCATCAAAGTCAAGTTCTCAAAGCTCTACTGTCTCACAAGTGCCTTCAAATGGGTCTCATTGTTTTATTTATTGTGCTTATCACAAGTGCAGGCAGCCTGGAGATTTCTGGGCCAGTGGAGACCTCTTTCAGAGAGTGTTGACATTTCCGGGGGATCTGAATGGTCCTCAGGGTCTGTCTTTGTGTGGATCAGCCAAATTGAGAGAGGGGCTTACTAATGGGGGTTCCCCAGGTGGGGCATCCCTGTGTGGCTGGGTGCATTTCTTCATCCACACTCCATTGCTCATGCAGCTGGGTCTCTGTCTAGCCCAAGATAACTTCCGGCAGCCTGACTTTCACCCTGGACCACCCTGGTGTGACCCTGTCCTGCTATGTTAAGTTTAGCAGAGGCACTGATAAGAGTCGCTGTGACCTTTGGATGAAACAACATGTTAATACATTTAACCCAAGTGCCTCCTGTGTGTGTGTGTGTGTGTGTGTGTGTGTGTGTGTGTGCATGTGGCAGGGACTGGGGAGGTGCAGAAATAAAGGAGGCCTGTCCTGTGGTTCTCTGTGGCCCAGAGCCCACTGGAGGGAGGCAGAGCCATCCATCAATCAATCTGCTGCCTGGAGGGCTGGGTTAAGTGCATTATTGAGGTAGAAAGTGCTGGTGGAGGGAGAGGTGGATTCCGATGTGAATGAGAGAAGGAGAAAGACCTTGTGAAGGTCGGCAGGGAGGCTGTAGGGGGTGTGTTAAGTGGAGGGACTGAAAGAGCAAAGGCGCAGAGGCAGGGAGCACGGGGGATGAATAGTATCACAAAAGAAAAAGATGGCCAGGAATGAGCAGTGATAGGTTGGGTTAGGCCAGATCACGGAAGGCTCAGCTTTGCTCTAGGGGAGAGTCCTCTGCTGGTTTTGAGGAGCATCTCTGGGGTGGCTTTGTCCCCAGTTGTGTGCACAGGGCTATGTTCTCAGCAGTTCCTGGAGGGTTTGCTGACCAAGGGGTGGGTTTCCAGTTAGAGTTAAACTGTGTCTGGGTGTGGTGCAAGGGTTCTTTGGCCATGGGCTTTGCTGGACATCTGGCTCCTCCTGTACTCTGGACAGCTGGAGAGATTAATCCTAGAGCATATTCTTGCTTCCTCTAGAATGGGCTCCAAGTGGGTCCACAGGTCCCTTTCCAGGCACTGCGGTATGGCCACAAATAGAGCCAGGCCAACTATGCAATCTTTCCTAACCCCCTACCTCTCTGAGTCTGGTTGTCATCTTTGCAGTGTGGTTGATATCACCATTTTTTTTTCCCCCCAATGTGAGATAGTGTGTATCAAAGTGCTTTGAAAGCTGTATTATTCAGATGCAAAGTATTTCTTTTCCTTTCCTTTTGTTATCCTCTCATCTGTTCTCAGACTGCCCTGTGACTGAACCTGGACCAAAGACCTATCTCTTCTGTTTTGGAGGGCAGATCGGATCACCTCTGCATTTTAGCAGTTCCAGGAGGCAGGCACTGGAGAGGTGAAGAGGCTTGGGTTTGGTCAGGCAGTAATGAGCGGAGTGGGTCTGGACCCAGGAGAACATGCTAGAAAGTAACAAGGACAGTTTTGATGTTATTTGACATCATTGAGTCCACCTCCTCATCTTCATAACTTCTTGGTTGCCAGATGCCCTTGTGCCCCTCTGCTCCCTTTGGAATCCTTTATTTCTCTATTCTGGATGGTTTGGTTTGTATTTTCTCTCCCAGGAAGTTTGCCCGATCTCCCTGGGTGCCAAGGGTCTCTATCTCTCACAACACTTGCTGACCTCTTTGTCATGGTCCTTTATACTGAATTCTGTATTACAGCCATTTGTGAAGATTTCCTTTCCTCCCTGCTGAGTTTAGGTTCCTCAAGGGAAGGGATCATGTTGTTTGGACATTTGTGTGCCTTTGTCAAAGTTCCTTATACACCAGAAGCCTTTGCAACTGCAGAACTGCTTGTCTTCGGGACTTCCTTGGTGGTCCAGTGGTTAAGAATCTGATTTCCAATGCAGGGAACATGGGTTCGATCCCTGGTTGGGAACTGAGGTGCCAGATGCCCAGGGCAACTAGGCCCACGTGAAGCAACTACGGAAGCTGTGTGCTCCAGAGGCCACTCGCCACAACTAGAAAGAAGCTCACATGCAGCAACAAAAGATCCCACACACTGCAACTAAGACCCCATGCAGCCAAATAAATAATTAAAAATAAAGAACCACCTGTCTTCAGGGAACGTCCATGAGACTAGCGGTGGCTGGATGCTGAGGCATATCCTCCTTAAGCTGGTTTTATAAGGCAGTTCTGCGCCTGCTCAAGTATTGCAAAACACTGGTCAGTCCTGGCCTCCCCATAGCCATTCCTGCACTCCTCTCTGAGCTTCGTGCTGGGCCTGGGTTGCTCTGTGCCTGAATCATTTCATTCCCTTTGTGAGGCTGGAAGTGAGGCCTGCCTGGGTACTCGGGGGCAAGGGAGAGAAGGAGAAGCAAGAGAGGAAGAGAAGAGAGAGAGAGAGAGAAAGAGGGCAGGAGAGGATGGAGGGGAGATAATGGGGGACCAGGGAGGAAATCAAGGGGAGTCAGTGTGGGGTCCCCATTTTCCCCTGAAGAGTCACAAACTCCCGCCCAATCCAGAGATATGAAGGGGCCATTTCTCCATCCTTCTTGTTCCTGGCCCTCATCACCTCCCCAAGTGCCTTCTTTGTCCTGGAGAAATAATGGCTTGTCAGAGAGACACGATTATTACTAATTGCTAGATTGCTTTGCGCCTGTTGTTCTCAGACAGGCAAGGCGGGGCCTGTCTCTGGAGGGGCCTCCGGGTGACCTCTTCCTGGAGAGGGAGAAGCTGGCGCAAGGAGAGCGAAGGAGTGAGGAAGACAGCCTGGCATCCTCTCATCTCTGCTGGTTCAGAGCTGTGACCCTTCCGGGATGATGGGTGGGGAATCCGGGTCTGGGGTTATGATTCGCATTCACACACAAAGACGGTGAGTTCTGACACATAAGTCAGCTATGAAATCATCCACACCCACATAGAAATACCTGTCCGTGCAGCCGTTACAGTCTCCGTGAATCACATGTGTCAATGCAGAGCCTCAGTGATCAGTGGACACGTCGGTAACCACAGATGGGCAGGCTCCACAGGCCAGTTAGAATGGTGGCCCACACACAGGTACCCGGTGTCCAGGGTGAGTGAGTAAATGTCCAGAGATTTGAGAGTGATGATTAATTGCATCCCTCTTTCTATCGATTTCTAGACCAAGTAAAAAATAGACTAATAGTGACCAAGATATTATTCCCGTATTTTCCTCTCTTTTTTATTTAAGACACATGGTTTCACATTTCTGAATTTGGGGTCTGGGTTTACAACTGGCCACATGTTAGATTTGCAAATACTAACTCTATTGCTCGCAAAGGCGATTTAAAGAAATGAGGCCCACTTGGACTTCCTACCCCTCCCTCCAGTGTTGCGGAGGTCCAGAGCCACAAGACAAGAACCCAGACAGCTGCAGACCCTGCCTTGGGACAGAACTTACCCTGCTGAGGAGGGGAGGGTGTATGCGGTCCCTGCTGACTCCGTGATGCAAGCGCCATGTTCTGATCTCTCCCCAGTCTTGCCAGTTTGGTCAAGAAAGGAAGGCAGCAGGAGAGAGGAGGGCAGATTTCTTCCCACTGTTTCCTGGAGGGCAGAATTTCCCGTTGTGTGAGCAGGACAGGAAAACAGGAAATGGTTTTCCCTTTGAGATGGATACATCTGGGTACCCTGAATGGTTGTTGATGGCTGTTGTTGTTTAGTGGCTAAGTCACATCTGACTTCTGTGACCCCATGGGTAGCCTGCCAGGCTGCCCTGTCCATGGGGCTTCCCAGGCAAGAATACTGGTGTTGTGCTTAGTTGCTCAGTCGTGTCCGACTCTTAGCAACCGCATGGACTGTAGCCCACCAGGCTCCTTTGTCCATGGGATTCTCCAGTCAAGAATACTAGAGTGGGTTGCCATTTCGTACTCCAGGGGATCTTTCTGACCCAGGAATTGAATACGCATCTCCAGCATTGATAGGTGGATTCTTTACCCCTGAGCCACGTGGGAAGCCCACCATGAATGGGGTCAGTGGGAAAAGAACAGATACAGACACCCTCACATACAATGATTTGCATATTCAAGTATGCATACACAGCAGGTTCAGGTGGGCAGAGATTACCTGTAAACAATCATGCTTGTGTGGTATCCACTGTCGGGCATGCATGTGCAAACTGGGAGCCTCAAGCGCCCACACCCACATGCGTGCATGCTGGTTTTCACGTGTGGGCAAGTTTGGATGCAGGTGCCCATAGGATGTAGCCCTCTTTCCTGGATCTTGGCCAGCGTTGTCCTGCAGGAATCCGTAAGCCATTTGGCAGCGGAAAACAGAATGTGCCGATCTGCTCAGAGGCCACTTTATGGAGTTCCTTAAGCCAGAGGGCTGTGTGGGCTGAGTGTGGGTGGAGTGATTGGCCTCCAACCTGCCACTTTGGTCGTTTCTTCCTGCTCACAGCAGGTCACCTGAGTCTGGGCCTCTTAGTGTGGGCTCTCAGCCTTCCGGGGGCCTCCCGGGCAGATGCGCCTGCCCCCCATAGTCCTGAGGCCTGGGAGAAAGCATCCCCCGCTGCCCTCTGTCCCCCTTGAGACTGCCCTCTGCAGGCTGCCCTGGCATGCATGCCCCCTCTGGAAGTCCTGGAGGCCATCTGGTTCACCTCGGTGTTGTTCAGTGGAGGAAACCAAGTCTTCTTTAAAGGAAGTGGCGCCACCTTTATTGTATTTCCTCAGACCTTGACTGTCTGTGTAGATGCCATCATTAATCATAAGTTTGTTGTTGTTTAGTGGCTAAGTCGTGCCTGACTCTTGCGATCCTGTGGACTGTAGCCCGCCAGGCTCCCCTGTCCATGGGATTCTCCAGGCAAGAATACTGGAGTGGGTGCCATTTCCTCCTCCAGGGGATCTTCCTGACCCAGGGATCGAATCCGCATCTCCTGCATTGGCAGGCAGATTCTTTACTGCTAAGTCACCGGGGTAGCCCACTGAAGCCCAAGAGGAAAGGATTTGCCTAGAGGGTCAACACACGTCCCCAGGGTCTAAGCCAAGCCCAGCCTCTTCTCTGGGTGCAGCTCTGAGGTTAGATGGTTGGCTGTGAGATGCCCGTCTGTGTGGACTCTATGCATAAACGTGTGTATACCTGCGTACCTGGGTAGCTGCTATGTGCTCCTGTGTGTGTGCTCCTGGGTATGGTGTGTTTCCACATGTGGGAAACTAGGTGGACTTCTAGGTGAATGCTATGAATGTACTGAAGTGAATTCTGTGTATAAATGAGCTTGTGTATGCATCTACATACACCTCATTATGTATCCACCATGGGTCCTGGTATATTAAACAAATGCACCTCTGTGTGTGTCTAAGTGTGTCTCTCCACTCATGAAGAGCAGTACATCCTTATCTACCCTGGGCAAGTATGCACTGGCCGTGTATCCGTTTACACTTAACTCCGTGTTTGCACATCCTCCTTCTTGCATTTCTGCTGTGTACCTGACCTCGATATCCAGCCATGTAAATGCTGCATGTGTTTGTGTAACAGATGGATCGTGCGTTTGTTTCCATAGAGCTCCAGCATTTCCTGCCTGCACTCAGCGTGCTCACCTTTGTGACTCAGGCAGCGTGAGCCCTTCTGCTCAATCGTGGTTCCTGGGGGCAGCCCAGCTCCTGGTGCTGTCTGCCTCATTGGTCACTGGACTGGCAGCCTGTGTCTTTCCACTCAAGGAAAGGTCACTTGGACCCCTGTGCAGGCTCAAATCATGTAACCTTTAATGTTTCCTCTCCTGTGGGGATCGCTCAATTTCCAGCCTCTCTGGGGTCCAGTTTGTGTGATGCCAGGTTGAGAGTGAGACTGTGGCCTGGTACAGTCTTCCTAAAGCACTGTGACTTGATGCCCGGGAGGGCAGTTTACTGGTGGAACTTTCTATGAGCTCAGGGATCAGCTTATTTCCCACAGGACAGTTTCCACTTCAGTATTATGGTCAAAGTCTGCTGGAGACCACAAAGTCCAACCCTCCCATTTTAGGGATGAAAACACTGAGGCCAAGGAAGAAAGGTGACTCATTGGGGCCCACACATTGATTGCTGGACCCCTGGTCCAGTGTCTTTCCCCTGGTTATACCAGGTGTCCTGGGCCAGATGGATAGTGGTCCACCAAATATTCGTGTATCCCTTCTATAGTGTAGAGAGCTGCCATGCAAAAGTCCCCATGCATACAGGGACCACATTTCTATCCCCCTTGTATCTACATGGGTCTTGTGACTGAGTTCTGAGCTTGGGATATGAATGGAAGTGATTGACATATGCCAGCTCTGGGTCTTGTTCACAATTACCTCCCAGGCATATATTCTCTTGGTCTTCCCCCATTTGCTGGCTGGAAGTGACTGCCCAGGGAGACCAGGAAGTAACCACATGTTGATGGTGGAACAGTTTATATCCGTCTGTGTCCTTGAATATCTCCTTGAAGCAGAGTGCTTCCCCATGAGAGGAAGAAATACAATTTCTGTTGCATTAAACCATTGAGATTTTATGTTTATTTGTTACAGCAGCTAGCATCATCTTGATTAATACACTACCTCTTCTTTTTCAGGAAGTGACCCTTAAGAAAAACCTTCCAAGTTCCTCCTCATTGTCACTGTCTTAAATCACAAAATGGGGCTCCTTTTGATTACCCAGAGCAGCCCAGCCCCAGAGGGAAAACCCGAGTCTCCATGGCGACTATTCCTGCAGTGTATAATAAAATTAATGGATGTACTCATTACAGTAATTCTGGCTGTCCTTTGAGCAAATTTCACTCTTCAGGAGGATCACTGGCTTTTACTTGTGATGCCTGAGAATTATCCTTTAAAATTGTAGACAGATTCAGATCTCCTTGTAACCTCAGCCCATGGGGCGAACGGCCTTGCACTTTGGAGGATGGATCAAAATGACATTAGTGACCAGGAGCTCACCCTTGATTTTCCCTCTTCAAATCCTCTCTCAGTTCAGGACCCCTTCCCCTTCCCAAGTGGTTCTGATGCGAGTTCTCCCCCAACCCCAGCCTCATGAGTTGAAGGGAATAGGTTCTGTTGCTGCAACCTGGGTCAGTGCCAATGATCTCATTAAATGCCTCTGAAGATTTCCCCCAAGGTAAGACCTCTGAGATGGCATCTATGCCATCCTTGGAATTTCAGTTCTGCTAGAGTCAGGCAGGGACAGAGCCTATGACACTACACAGTAATGCGAGAAGGTCGGAGGTCAGACAATCACCCAGACCTGCCCTTTTAGCAGGAGTCCTTAGCCAATGAGTATCCTGCAAGTATACACAGAAGACATGCCACAGTGGTGGTGATTTAGTTGCTAAATTGTGTCTGACTCTTGCGACCCCATGGGCTGTAGCCCACCAGACTCCTCTGTCCATAGGACTCTCCAGGCAAGAATACTAGAGTGGGCTGCCATTTCCTTCTCCAGGGGACCTTCCAGACCCAGGGATTGACCCCGGGTCTCCTGCCCTGCAGATACATGCCATACTCTTGCTCAAATATCTGTGACTCCCTATTGCTAAGGCCACAGGCTTAAATCTTTTATTAAAAAAAAATCTAATTATTTATTTTTGATGTGGGCCATTTAAAAAATCTTTATTGAATTTGTTACAGTGTTGCTTCTATGTTTGTATGTCTTGGGTTTTTGGCCACAAGGCATGTGGGATCCTAGCTCTCTGACCAGGGATCAAACCCACATCCCCTGCCTTGGAAGGTGAGGTCTTAACCATTGGACCATCAGAGAGGTCAGGCTTAATTCATTAGCCTGCCACCCAGGATTTCACTGGTGGCTCAGACAGGGAAGAATCTGCCTGCAATGTGGGAGACATGGGTTTGATCCCTGGGTTGAGAAGATCCCCTAGAGGAGGAAATTGACAGCCCACTCCAGTGTTCTTGCCTGGAAAATTCTATGGACAGAGGAGCCTGGTGGGCTACAGTCTATGGGGTCACAAAGAATTAGACACAACAGAGTGACTAATACACACACAGGATTATCACAACCAGGCTCCACTTTACCCCTTCCCTGGTCTAAGCATTCTCTCATAGCAGCACCCCTGGGACACAGCAGCTCCTCAGAATGCTTTGACTTTTCATGTCTGAATTCTTTGTTCATGCTTTTCCTTCTGCCTGGAAAAAATTTTCCCTCTTATTGACTTGTTAATATCCCTCTTTTTCTTGTGGACCTGGCCCTTTGTCACTTCCTTCATGAAGCCTTCCTTGACCCTTACCCTCCTATTTAGATCACACCTCGCTAGAGATGTAATGAGATGAAATGTTTGTGGTCAGGGAGCAAGTCTCCATTACCCTCCTGCCCCAGAATTGAGCTCCGTCCTTGGCGCTTAGTATGGATGTGCCAATAAATACTGCTTGAACTGCATGAGCCCTGTTTGTTCATCTTGGTGGGCCTCAGACTGCCCAGTGGAGTTTGTCTGAGGTCCCCACATGGCCTCAGGCCCTTGTGAGAATTTCACAGTGAGAGACCAGAGGCCTGAAGAGGGGCAGCCCCAGAGGACCAGATGGGACACATCAGTCAGTGACAGGAGCACTCCATCTGTGACCCATGCATTCAGTCGATGAAGCTCTTTTTCTCATCACTCCTGCATTTGTTCTCCTGTTAGCATCTCTGAAATCAGAAAGGTTCTGACCATGGATAACCTATCATGGTTTATTTGACAGTATGCTTTTCTTTCTTAGTGATAGGTAAGTGCAAAGTGCATTTTATGCTAAGTGAAATAAGGCAGACAGAGACAAACACTATATGATATCACTTATATGTGAAATCTGAAAAATACAACAAACTAGTGAATATAACATAAGAGAAGCAGACTCACAGATAGAGCAAACTAGTGGTTACCAGTGGGGCTAGGGGAGGGGGGCAATATAGGGATGAAGAAGTGAAAAGTACAAACGATTGGTATAAGATAGGCTCAACGATGTATTGTACAACATGGGGGATACAGCCAATACAGTTATTTTGTAATAACTGTAAATGGGAAAAATAATCTTTAAAATTTTTATAAAAATGAAAAATGCAAGGCCATTGTTTTTAGTGAAAAAAAATTGCAGGTTACAATGGACGTACCTTAGATTTGCTGAAAGAGATTAAGTTACCTGCGAACAGAGGTCAGGGCTGAGATAAGGGTGGCTAAGTAAAGTCATCACTGGCATCAGACTTGAAGATGAGAAGGAAGCAGACCCAGGGCTAGGACGAGGTGGGTGAGGCCTCAGAGGGAACAGGAAGCAGGGGTATAGTTTGGGGTCTCACTGCTGCTGTGTTTCTTTTATTTTTTTATTAAAAATATTTATCTATTTATTTACTTGGCTGCCCTGGGATCTTTGCATTGCAGCATGTGGGATTTTTAGTTGTGTTATGTGGGTTCTAGTTCCCTGACCAGGGATCAAACCCAGGCTCCCTGCATTGGGAGCACAGAGTCTTAGCCACTGGACCACCAGGAAAGCCCCTGCTGTGTTTCTTTTTTGAAGGAGGAGGAGAGCTTTCCTGTCACTCAGGGAGCACCCCTAGAAGGAAGTGACACTCTGGATGGGGGCAACAGTCACCTCCCAGGTCTCTTGTTCGCCTCCCACATTCTAGGCCTCTTTGTCCCTCTTACAGATCTCTCTCCAGAGACCTACTTTGGAAGAAGGAGAGGAGAGGGGAAAGTGGGCAGGAGAGAAGGAGAGTCTTACTCTTGGATAGGTGTAGGTGTCGATAAGTGACAGGTGTCCAAATGTGAAAGTCAAGTATAAATCATTGGCTTTCAACCCTGGCTGCCAGTTTCCCTTGTTGGGGGGGCTTCTCAAGAATACATTGCTTGGGGATATCCCTGGTGGTCCAGGGGTTAAGGATCTGCCTGCCAATGCAGGGGACACGAATTTGATCATTGGTCCAGGAAGACCAATGTCCACATGCCGCAGGACAACGAAGCCTGTGCGCCACAGCTACTGAAGCTTGCAAGCCTAGAGCCCTTGCTCTGCAACAAGAGAAGCCACAACAATTAAGTCTGTGCACTGCAAGGAAGGGTAGCCCCTGCTGGCGGCACTTAGCCCTCTTTGCAGCAACAAAGATCCAGCGCAGCAGAAAACAAACAAACAAACGTTGTTTGAGTTTTAACCGGGACCAATGAAACCATTATTTTTTGTCTAGGGTTGAGAGTCACTGGCTAAAAGTATTTCTTAAATATTTAATGCTAATCATTGAGGATGGCCTTCAGAATGCAAATTATATTGTGACTCCCTGAATTGGAAAAGTAAAACAATTTACATTTAAGTAGCCCTTTCAGTTTGCAAAGCACTTACACAGTATGTGATTATATTTGCTCCTCTGAGGCAGGAAGGCTCATTACTATCATCATGCTCATTTTACAGAAGAGAGTATAGGCTAGGAGGTCGCGAAACCTTGTAAAGAGAGATGATGTCTCAGCCGAGTGATGGAGAAGATCCTACACTTGGCCAATTGTCCAGGGGATTAAAGGGGCAGAGCTGAGAACAGCTAGTGGTTGGTATTTGGTAAAAGAGAGAGAGACAGCAAAGAACACTTGGTACAAGAGAGTAGGAACAGGAACACAGGCAGGAGGTTAGGAGATGACAGCAAACATGCAAGGATGGAGACAGCTGGCTAGAACAAAGAGCTCGGTAACTAAAAGATGCCGAAGTGGTCCTAGTGGATGGCAAGCCATCTTTAGAATCAGCTGAGGAACCCCAGCTTCTATCAAGGGCCAGAAAGGTGGGACAGAGAAAAGTAAAGGTTTTCCTAGAGAAGTTCCATTGGTGAGGAAGACGGTGTTAAGACCAGAAGCCAAAAGGAATATATTAGGATCTTGAACAGAAAGGATCTGGCTTTTCCAGGGACGTAAAGTTGTGAGACGGTGACATCAGAGCAAGAGTCAGAAAAAAGGAGGTGGGGGGTTGTGGGGGTTGCTCAGAACACCAGGCCTGGGGTGCATTGAGAGAGGCTTAGCAAAGTTCTCCGAGGACTGGGAAGTTGAACCAGGGTGCCACATCGCTGGGCATCCTTGATACCCTGAAACCCCCTGTACTTGCCCCAGGCTCAGCTGTGCAACCTCACTGCAGGGACGGGAGAGACAGGGGAGCATTGTAGGGGGATGCTGGGAATGGGGTCTTCCTTAACTGGGAGGTGGGGTCAAGTCCAACAAGTCTGAGACCCCCGGTAGAGTACCCAGACTGAAGATTCCGGAAAAGTGCCAGATAAATCACTAGTTCCTCCATAACATAACAGGCATGGTCCTCTTGGGGCCAGTCCTCTGGGCCAGGCTTGAGTTTTTAACAATAGGCCGCCCGGCCCATGTGTCCTTGCTCACCACCTTCTGGTCTTATCTTCTTTTTAACGAATTCTGAATCATAATGAAAAATTTTCCTTGGATGTACTGTATGCCTGACAATCAAATCACTACCAAATCAATTCTTTGCAATCAATGCTTTTCTAATGAATTTTGCATTTCTAATGGCAGGACCTGGCAGTATCTGTTTATTTTCTCTCTTGCCCTTGGCTCCCTCTCCTGCTTCCTTATTTGAAACAAATGGCAGAAGAGGTTGCAGGAGCCAAATAATGAGTCTGCCGCAGTTTTGCTCTTTTCCTTTCTCAGTCCCGCCTCAATTTCTCCTAGTCCTTTAGTGCAGCGTCCCTCACTGGGAAACCTAATGGAGTGTTTCTGGAGTAATTAGAATGATTTAAATAG
Organism: Odocoileus virginianus; assembly: GCF_023699985.2. Lineage (NCBI taxonomy): Eukaryota > Metazoa > Chordata > Mammalia > Artiodactyla > Cervidae > Odocoileus > Odocoileus virginianus. Next base: position 48,975,753 of record NC_069683.1, read on the forward strand.
CCCTGCTAACAAAGTTTGTCAGGAAGAACCCCATAACCCATCAAGTCTCCCTCAGTACATGTATTGCATCCTGAACAAGGAAGGTGTGGAAAATACATACTGGGGAGATGGAGGGGATCTCCCTGTCCCCCAACAACTCCCTCCATCCTCCTGAGCAATGCTGCCACATCACCCCCACCCCCAACCCCATAGAGCACAGAAATTGTATTGGGTTAGATACAAAATATATAACTTCATTTCAGACTTTCTGTGGTATTTCTTGGCAAAAGAACATATCTGTTAGTAAAATAGATATTATAGAGAGGTCAGGAGAATGACTCCCAGACCACAGCTGGTTCCTAAAGCCCAGAATCCTAAATCAATAAATGAAAGAATGAATGAGGACAATAAGGATCTGTAGGCTAGTGTTCCAGAATTTACCATTGTAGTAGACACAATAATAAGATGTCCTTTGCATTACAGGGGACTGGAATGCAAAAGTAGGAGGTCAAGAAACACCTGGAGTAACAGGCAAATTTGGCCTTGGAGTACAGAATGAAGCAGGGCAAAGGCTAATAGAGTTTTGCTAAGAGAACGCAGTGGTCAGAGCAAACACCTTCTTCCAACAACACAAGAGGAGACTCTACACATGGACATCACCAGATGGTCAACACCAAAATCAGATTGATTATATTCTTTGCAGCCAAAGATGGAGAAGCTGTATACAGTCAGCAAAAACAAGACTGGGAGCTGACTGTGGCTCAGATCATGAACTCCTTATTGCCAAATTCAGACTTAAATTGAAGAAAGTAGGGAAAACCACTAGACCATTCAGGTATGACCTAAATCAAATCCCTTATGACTATATAGTGGAAGTGAGAAATAGATTTAAGGGACTAGATCTGATAGAGTGCCTGATGAACTATGGACAGAGGTTCGTGACATTGTATAGGAGACAGGGATCAAGACTATCCCTGTGGAAAAGACATGCAAAAAGGCAAAATGGTTGTCTGAGGAGGCCTTACAAATAGCTGTGAAAAGAAGAGAGGCAAAAAGCAAAGGAGAAAAGGAAAGATAATCCCATTTGAATGCAGAGTTCCAAAGAATAGCCCAGGAGAGATAAGAAAGCCTTCCTCAGTGATCAATGCAAAGAAATAGAGGAAAACAACAGAATGGGAAAGACTAGAGATCTCTTCAAGAAAATTAGAGATACCAAGGGAATATTTCATGCAAAGATGGGCTTAATAAAGGACAGAAATGGTATGAACCTAACAGAAGCAGAAGATATTAAGAAGAGGTGGCAAGAATACACAGAAGAACTGTACAAAAATGATCTTCGTGACCCACATAATCACCATGGTGTGATCACTCACCTAGAGCCAGACATCCTGGAATGTGAAGTCAAGTGGGCCTTAGAAAACATCACTATGAACAAAGCTAGTGGAGGTGATGGAATTCCAGTTGAGCAATTTCAAATCCTGAAAGATGATGCTGTGAAAGTGCTGCACTCAATATGCCAGCAAATTTGGAAAACTCAGCAGTGGCCACAGGACTGGAAAAGGTCAGTTTTCATTCCAATCCCAAGGAAAGACAATGCCAAAGAATGCTTGAACTACTGCACAATTGCACTCATCTCACACGCTAGTAAGGTAATGCTCAAAATTCTCCAAGCCAGGCTTTAGCAATACGTGAACCATGAACTTCCAGATATTCAAGTTGGTTTTAGAAAAGGCAGAGGAACCAGAGATCAAATTGCCAATATCTGCTGGATCATCGAAAAAGCAAGAGAGCTCCAGAAAAACATCTATTTCTGCTTTATTGACTATGCCAAAGCCTTTGACTGTGTGGATCACAATAAACTGTGGAGAATTCTGAAAGAGATGGGCATACCAGACCACCTGACCTGCCTCTTGAGAAACCTGTATGCAGGTCAGCAAGCAACAGTTAGAACTGGACATGGAACAACAGACTGGTTCCAAATAGGAAAAGGAGTATGTCAAGGCTGTATATTGTCATCCTGCTTGTTTAACTTATATGCAGAGTACATCATGAGAAATGCTGGGCTGGAAGAAGCACAAGCTGAAATTAAGATTGCTGGGAGAAATATCAATAACCTCAGATATGCAGATGACACCACCCTTATGGCACAAAGTGAAGAGGAACTAAAGAGCCTCTTGATGAAAGTGAAAGAGGAGAGTGAAAAAGTTGGCTTAAAGCTCAGCATTCAGAAAACTAAGATCATGGCATCTGGTCCCATCACTTCATGGCAAATAGATGGGGAAACATTGGAAACAGTGGCTCACTTTAGTTTTCTGGGCTCCAAAATCACTGCAGATGGTGATTGCAGCCATGAAATTAAAAGACACTTACTCCTTGGAAGGAAAGTTATGACCAACCTAGATAGCATATTAAAAAGCAGAGATATTACTTTGCCAACAAAGGTCCATTTAGTCAAGGCTATGGTTTTTCCAGTGGTCATGTATGGATGTGAGAGTTGAACTGTGAAGAAAGTTGAGCACCAAAGAATTGATGCTTTTGAACTGTGGTATTGGAGAAGACTCTTGAGAGTCCCTTGGACTGCAAGGAGATCCAACCAGTCAATCCTAAAGGAGATCAGTCCTGGGTGTTCATTGGAAGGACTGATTCTGAAGCTGAAACTCCAATACTTTGGTCACCTCATGCGAAGAGTTGACTCGTTGGAAAAGACCCTGATGCTGGGAGGGGTTGAGGGCAGGAGGAGAAGGGGACGCCAGAGGATGAGATGGCTGGATGGCATCACCGACTCGATGGGCATGAGTTTAGTTATACTCTGGGAGTTGGTGATGGACAGGGAGGCCTGACGTGCTACGATTCATGGGGTTGCAAAGAGTCGGAGACGACTGAGACTGAACTGAACTGAACTGAGACACAATAATACCCGAGTCCCTTCTAATCCCTGGAACCTGCGAACATGGAGTTAGTCAGCTGACCTTAAGGGGAGTAGCCTGAATTCTTCAGAGGGCCCCAAAATAATTACAGGAGACTTAGAAGTGAATGAGGGAGGCAGAAGAGGAGGTCAGAGTGATTCCATGTGAAAAGGACTCAGCCTATATTCCTGACCCTAAAGATGGAGGAAGGGGCCACGAGCCAAGAAATGCTACTGGGTGGCCTCTAATAGTGGGAAAAGGCAAGGAAATGGATTATTCCCTAGAGTTTCCAGAGGGCAACACTGTCTGGCCAACACTTTGGTCTTAGTTAGTGAGACCTCTTCCAGACTTCTGACCTCCGGAACTATAAGATAAGAAATGTGTGTTGTTTCAAGCTACCAAGTTTGCAGTAATGTGTTAACAGCAGAAATAGGAAACGGATACAGAAGTGTGTTTCTCAGGTATCCTGAAGGCGGCTAATGTGATGGAGGGAAGCCTGAGGTACATTATAATGGATTTTAACAGACCGTGAAGGGCTTCCTTGGTGGCTCAATGGATAAAGAACCCGCCTGCCAATGCAGAAGACATGGGTTTGATCCCTGGGTCAGGAAGATCCCCAGGAGAAGGAAATGGCAACCCACTCCAGTATTCTTGCCTGGGAAATCCCATGGACAGAGGAGCCTGGCAGGCTACAGTCCATGGGGTCTCAAAGAGTTGGACATGACTGAGTGACTAAACAACAACAGCAGCAGACCATGAACTTGTTGTCTTTAATAAATGTATGTGCAAAGCAGTAAGAGCGTAATAATGGGCATGGCAGATGAACATCTGAGCACCTCATTGATAAACTCAGTTCCTTCGTTCATGGGTCTTGAAGCAGCCAAGTCAGCCCTTTCCTCTGGACCCATCACTGCCTTGAGGAAGGGAGAGTATTGCTATCTCTTCTACAGAGCACCCCCTACTTCCACCTTCCATTCCCACCCAGGTTAGGAGCAAAGTCTTTGCAGCGAGTCGGGCTGAAGTTTGCATCTTCTGGCACTTGTCAGCTGGGTGACCGTGAGTAATTTGCCTAGTCATTTCTATGAATGCCTGAGCATCATTTCTTCATCTTTAAAGGATGTATTAATATAGTGACTAACCTCTGAGGGTTGTTGTGAAGATGATGCATTTCAAGAGCTTAGTACACAGGGCGAAGCAAACGCTCTATAAGTTTATGTCATAATTACTGTATCATTATGACAGGTTTCTCATGTGATACCTCTCCCATCCTTGTTCCCAGATGATGACTGCTTCGTACTTTGTTGAGAAAATTGAAACAATCAAGAGAGGTCTTCCACAGACTTCTACTGTGGCATCTACCCACCTACCAGCATCTGTCCACTCCTTCTCTGCCTTTCCCACATGTTACATGGATGAACAGTCCATACTCCTAGCCAAAGCCAAGTCCTATACTTGTGTGTACATGAGAGCCTTTTCCTTCTCCCCTCCTGTATGAGCACAAGAAACAATTCTTGCCTCTTTTACACCTAATTCATTTTTATCTCTGGACTAGACCATTCCCATCTGCATGTAAACATGCTCTTCTCCAAGGTTAAGAAAATCCTCTCTTGACCCCTCTTCTCTTTTATTACTGCCCATGTTTTGTTCCTTATTGCATCAAAACTCCTAAGAAGACTTGGTACCACCCAGGAAGGCCTTTCACCCACCACTGCACTGAAACTGCTCTTACCAAGGCCAACAATGACTTCCAATTGCTAAGTGGACAGGTCAAGTGAGATGTGGATTGGACATTGTCAGGGACGCTTTGATTCAGGTGGTCGCACTTTCTGCTTTGAATTCCCACACATGACAGTCTCTGGGTTTTCCTCCTATCTCACTGCTAATTGAATCTAACTGCTTCTGCACTCCCTTTGGTTTCTCATCTCTTCTCCTAGTTTTCTACACATTATTGATCAGAGGCATATTAATATGTCTTTTGTTACCCGAATGTTATTGACCAGAGATGTATCAATACGTTTTTAGAGAGTGATACAATTAGCATCACTGTGCAAAATTGTTAGAGCTTGAAATTGATCAAGGGTTCATTATGCAACTTATGATTGCCGTTATCATTCACATTTTACTCAGTTAGGTTTTTGTTCCAACTTCGTGTCTATTATAAATGCAAGTTTATTACCATAAGATTTTCAAAAATGATGCATTGTGAAATTTTGAGTGAAGAATTTTTCAGTGAATTTTATTCAGATGCTTTCTCTGATTGTCTCAGTGACATATATACTAGCGTCTAGAAGATGATAGTTCTTCAGAATATAGTTCTGATTCAGACAGTGTGAATATTAGACCAATAAAAAGAAACCTTAGTGATTGATTCTGATGTGAAGAGTGAAAATGAAACTCACAGTGCTGGAGAAGACTTTACAGCTGTGTCAGGTGTAACTATTGAATGTAATAACCCATGAAGTGTTAGTGAAATAACGGAATCAATATTTGGCTGGCCAAAATAAAAATCACTGGCCACAGGCATTATTTTCTGCAAAAATGCCATGGTCAGTAATGAGTTAATGTCAGGCTTATTCTGAGCCCACTCCTAGGTCCCATTCTCAATATACTCATTTCTTTGATGATCTTACCTTGCAGTGTGACTTGAAATACTGTTTACTGATGATACCAATGTTGACCACTCTCCTGGGTTTGAGACTTACGTATCCAAGAGCCTCAACAGACTTACTCTGAACTATTACAAGTATGAAACCACCCTGCATTTGATTAAATTCTGATAGACTTCTCAGATTCAACACGCTCCAAGCAGAACTCTGGACAGCTCGCTCCCTCTCTGCTCCACACTTGCTCTATCTATGAAAGTGAAACTGAAAGTCGCTCAGTCACGTCCGACTCTTTGCAACCCCATGGACTATTCAGATCATGGGATTCTCCGGGCCAGAATACTGGAGTGGGTAGCCATTCCTTTCTCCAGGGGATCTTCCCACTCCGGGGATGGAATCCAGGTCCTCCATATTGCAAGCAGATTCTTTACCAGCTGAGCCACCTGGGAAGCCTGCTCTATCTATAGCCTTCTCAATGTCAGCTGATGATGGTTCCAATCTTCCAGTTGTTTAGACCAAAAATCCTGCCAGGAAATACTCTATTTTTGGTTTTACTTATAGAAAATAATATGGAATCTGATCAGTTCTCATACCAGTGCTGCTCCCACCCTGCCTGGAACCAACTTCATCTCATACCTGAGTCACTCCAGTAGCCTTTTAACAGGTTTCCCCTGGTTCTACTCTTCCCTCAATTGCTCATATGGAAACCAGAATGATTGTTTTAGAGACTATAAAAGATCATGGCACTCCTCTGCGCAAATCCCTGAACCTCTCCCTACCCCTCTCAGAATGAAAGCTGAAGTCATACAAGGACCTCACTCCACCTCCTTTTCTTACCTTCTACCACTCTCACTGCACCTTATGCTGATTTAGCATCACCGATCACTTTGCTGCTCCCCAGGTCCTGCCCTGTGGTCTTTGCTTCAGTTCTTCCCTCATCTGAAGAACTCCTTTTCTAGGTATCTTCTTGCCTAACTCTTCCACTTCTTTCAAGTCTTTGTTCTCAACGAGACCACACTCACCACTTACTTAAAAATTGCAAAATCGTCCTACACCTGCAGTCCCCATTACCTTCTATTAAGAACTTATGATTTATTTTAAAAAAATTGTCTATTGCTTGTTTACCTCTCTCTGCTAGAATGTGTAAGCCATATCAAAGGAGAATTATCATCTGTCCTCTGATGTATGCCTAGCATCTAGAACGATGATCAAGCACAGGTAGTCTCTTGGTGCTTGTTGAATGAATTTGCCAGGATGACTTTCTGAATCTTTTATACAAGCCTTTCCTTTTTATTTCCTATTATCTTTTGTCAGAGCTAGAAGTGGTAGGAGACAGTGAAGGCTCACACACAGTGCTTCTCTCAATGTTTTTTTACTCCACCAACCATCATCCTCTAGGGAACGGCTGCTACACCTGATTCAGGTATTTGGTGGCCATTCAGTGTATGTTCTTCCCCTAACTGGGTGCTCACTGTCTCAAAATTAGGGGATAGCCTTGGTAATAGAGGGCTTCCCAGGTGGCATTAGTGGTAAAGAACTCACCTGCCAATGCAGGAGACCTAGGACAGTGGTTGATTCTTGGGTTCAGAAGATCCCCCAAAGGAGGGCATGGCAACCCACTCCAGTATTCTTTCCTGGAGAATCCCATGGACAGAGAAGCCCGTGGCTACAGTCCATAGAGTCACAAAGAGCTGGACATGACTGAAGCCACTTAGCACGCACACACTTGGTAACAGAACTGCTTGAAAATCTAATGAGTGAGCATCTCAGGTTCCCTGCCCGCCCCCCCCCCCCCCACCTCCCACGGAATAAATAGTCATTAGCTTTCCTTTAATGCTCACAACCAAATTGGTTTATGGAACTCTAATCTAAGGCTGGAACCCTGGTGGAAATCTTAATGTCACTACCTGTTTGCAACTCAAACACACTGGGGACTCCTTGAGTGTAAAGATGCTGTCTTATTTCTAGGCCCTCACATGGTTGGTACAGAGTTAGTGCTTGTTATTGGATGAATGCTCAATTGGCTACTGTCAATGACAATTGACAGAATGACATAACTTCATGGCAAATAGCTGGGAAAACAGTGGAAACAGTGACAGACTTTATTTTCTTGAGCTCCAAAATCACTGCATATGGTGACTGCAGCCATGAAATTAAAGGACTCTTGCTCCCTGGAAGAAAGGTTATGACCAACCTAGACAGTTAAAGGCAAGGGAGAAAAGGAAAGATATATCCATTTGAATGTAGAATTCCAAAGAATAGCAAGGAGAGATAACAAAGCCTTCCTCAGTGATCGATACAAAGAAACAGAGGAAAGCAACAGAATGGGAAAGACTAGGGATCTCTTCAAGAAAATTAGAGATACCAAGGGAACATTTCATGCAAAGATGGGCACAATAAAGGACAGAATTGGTATGGACCTAACCAAAGTAGAAGATGTTAAGAAGAGGTGGCAAGAATACACAGAAGAACTATACAAAAAAGATCTTCATGACCAGATAACCGTGATGGTGTGATCACTCACCTAGAGCCAGACATTCTGGAATGTGAAGTCAAGTGGACCTTAGGAAGCATCACTACGAACAAAGCTAGTGGAGGTGATACTATTTCAGATCCTGAAAGATGATGCTGTGAAAGTGCTGCACTCAATATGTCAGCAAATTTGGAAAACTCAGCAGTGGCCACAGGACTGGAAAAGGTCAGTTTTCATTCCAATCCCAAAGAAGGGGAATGCCAAAGAATGTTCAAACTACGGCACAATTGCACTTATCTCACACGCCAGCAAAATAATGCTCAAAATTCTCCAAGCCAGGTTTCAATAGTACGTGAACCATGAACTTCCAGATGTTCAAGCTGGATTTAGAAAAGGCATAGGAACCAGAGATCAAATTGCCAACATCTGTTGGATCATAGAAAAAGCAAGAGAATTCCAGAAAAATATCTACTTCTGCTTTATTGACTACCCAAAGCCTTTGAGTGTGTGGATCACAACAAATTGTGGAAGATTCTTCAAGAGATGGGAATACCAGACCACCTTACCTGCCTCCTGAGAATCTGTATGCAGGTCAAGAAGCAACAGTTAGAACTGGTCATAGAACAATGGACTGGTTCCAAACTGGGAGAGGAGTATGTCAAGGCTGTATACTGTCACCCTGCTTATTTAACTTATATGCAGAGTACATCATGTGACATGACAGGCTAGATGAAGCACACGCTGTAATCAAGATCATCAGGAGAAATATCAATAACCTCATATACACAGATGATACCACCCTTATGGCACAAAGTGAAGAGGAACTAAAGAACCTCTTGATGAAAGTGAAAGAAGAGAGTGAAAAAGCTGGCTTAAAACTCAACATTCAAAAAACTAAGATCATGGCATCTGGTCCCATCACTTCATGGCAAATAGATGAGGAAACAATGGAAAGAGTGACAGACTTTATTTTCTTGGGCTCAAAAATCACTGAAGATGGTAACTGCAGCCATGAAATTAAAAGACATCTGCTCCTTGGAAGAAAAGCTATGACCAACCTAGACAGCATATTAAAAAGCAGAGACATCATTTGTTGATGAAGGTCCATCTTGTCAAAGCTATGGTTTTTCCAGTAGTCATGTATGGATGTGAGAGTTGGACTATGAAGAAAGCTGAGCACTGAGGAATTGATGTTTTTGAACTGTGGTATTGGAGAAGACTCTTGAGAGTCCCTTGGACTACAAGGAAATCAAGCCAGTCCATCCTAAAGGAAATCAGTCCTCAATATTCATTGGAAAGACTGATGCTGAAGCTGAAACTCCAATACTTTTGTCACCTGATGCAAAGAACTGACCCATTAGAAAAATCCTGATGCTGGGAAAGATTGAAGGCAGGAGGAAAGGGGGACAAACAGAGGATAAGATAGCATCAAGACTCGATAGATGTAAGTTTGAGCAAGCTCTAGGAGTTGGTGATGGACAGGGAAGCCTGGCGTGCTACAGTCCATGGGGTTGCAAAAAGTTGGAAAATTGACCTGGTGAGTGGAGGTTGGGAGACCTAGGACAAAGTTAGTAGTACCAACTTTCAGGTGGTCAAATCCATTAATCTACTTTTGAGAACTTTTTTTTTCCAGGTGATAAGTTATGGCTTGTTCTATTCAGCCCATCTTAATCCCAAGGTACTCAAGGAGAGTCCGAAAGAAAGAAAAGAAGAATGGAAGTGAGGCTCTAGACCTCCTTATTCTAGATCAGGTCCACCCAAGAGAACCTCCCTTTTGATGAGCTCAGTGTCAACTGATTAGGGATCTAATCTCATGGAGAAGATCCCATGCTCCAGAGGAGGTAGGGGTTCAGGGGTGTGTGTGTCAGACATGGGACCCTAGGGAGCTCTCTTAGAATTCTGCACTGAGGTTCAGAGGACTTGAGTAACTTGTCCAAAGCCCCGCAGCTGTAAACTGCAGAGATGGTGTGAAACCTGGTTCCTTAGAGCCCTTGGCAGTTGTGCTGCTGCAGGGGCGATGAATGGAAAAGTGGTGAGATTTGGGAGTGTCTTGAACCCTTGAACTCTGTCTTTTTTCAGCAGGTATTGAGAATAGAGGAAACTTCCATCACTTCAGACAGGATGATAGAGGCAAATCACAGAGACCCAAAGGCTGGATGGGTTTTGGGCCACATTAAATGATACTGTAGAGGTTTAAGTTATAGAATCTTCAACAATCAGGGCTTACAGAGCCCCCAGAGAACCAGCTAGTCCATAATTTCAGAAACTGTGTTTCATAGAACTCTAGTTCCAAGATGTCAATAATCATCCTAGGGAGAAAGGAATCCATGATTTAAAAATTTAGAGAACTTTGGTTTAAAGGCATAAGAGTTCCATTCAGTTCAGTTGCTCAATTGTGTCTGACTCTTTGCAACCCCTTGGACTGCAGCACACCAGGCTTCCCTGTCCATCACCAACTCCTGGAGCTTGCTCAAACTCATGTCCATGGAGTCAGTAGTGCCATCCAAGCATCTCATCCTCTGTTGTCCCCTTCTCCTTCTGCATTCAATCTTTCCCAGCATCAGGGTCTTTTCTAATGGGTCAGTTCTTCGCATCAGGTGGCCAAAGCATTGGAGCTTCAGCTTCAGCATCAGTCCTTCCAATGAATATTCAGGACTGATTTTTTTCTAGGATTGACTGGTATGATCTCCTTGCAGTCCAAGGGACGCTCAAGAGTCTTCTCCAACACCACAGTTCAAAGGCATCAATTCTTCAATGCTCAGCTTTCTTTATGGTCCAGCTCTCACATCCATACACAGCTACTGAAAAAACCATAGCTTTGACTATACAGACCTTTGTTGGCAAAGTAATGTCTCTACTTTTTAATAAGCTGTCTTTTTCTTAATAATTAATTATTAAATAATTAATTTTAATATTCTGTCTTTTTCTTATAAAAGCCTATATGGATAACTTTTCTTCCAAGGAGCAAGTGTCTTTTAATTTCATGTCTGCAGTCACCATCTGCAGTGATTTGGAGCCCAAGAAAATAAAGTCTGTCATTGTTTCTATTGTTTCCCCATCTATTTGCCATGAAGTGATGGGACTGGATGCCATGATCTTAGTTTCTTGAATGCTGAGATTTAAGCCAGCTTTTTCACTCTCCTCTTTCACTTTCATCAAGAGGCTCTTTAGTTCCTCCTCGCTTTCTGCCATAAGAGATAAAAGGCATAAAAGACCTTGCTTCAAATGTAGGTCTTTGGGTGCCTTTCATTGTTAATATGCTTTGGGAACCCTAACAAAATGTGTTTGGCTCCAGAACCTTCCTGGTTGTGTGTAAAAGGGAATGAGCACATTCATAGATCAAGGTTTGGGAAAGGATGAACCAGTCTGGCTCGTTGGTGGCAGCAGTGGGTGGGGTGACCTTTCAGGCCGTCTCTGAGCCCCAGGGGCCATTCAGTGCTTTTGGATGGGAAGGGTTCTGCTGTGGGTGAAGGGATGCAGTTTCCTACAGAGGAATAGTGGGTGGTCAGGTGGGAGACTCTGCCTGTGGGGTGAGAATGAAGTGAAACGTGGAAGTGCTGGTCACTGAGTCATGTCTGGCTCTGTGACCCCATGGACTGCAGCCTGCCAGGCTCCTCTGTCCATGGGATTCTCCAGGCAAGAATACTGGAGTGGGTTGCCATATTCTTCTCCAGGGGATCTTCCCGACCCAGGGATTGAACTTGGGTCTCCTGCATTGCAGGCAGATTCTTTAATTGTGCCCCTTTTAAAGCAAGGCCTGGAGCAGGGCTTCCAGTCCTAGGGAAGGAAGGAGCTTGTCCCTGATATGTTAGTGAGTAAAGGAAAGGCAACCGGGCGTGTTGGTTTAATGGGAGGACACCTGCTCGGAGATTAGCAGGCGACCAGGTGCTCCACGGAGGATCGGAGAAGCAGAAGCCAGGATGACCCAGCCGCCTGGAAATGGCTCAGGGTGGTGCCTTTTCTTCTGCTAGTTCTGTTTGTTCTGTTTTGCTGTATTTGTTTTGTCTTGTTTCCCTAATCACAGGCTTCTAGATTTCAGGGGAGTAAACAGATAAGGATTGGGAGGCATCCGGGGCTCTGGGAATTGGCCCTGATGTGGCTGGGGACCTGTGCAGGGGGCTACAGGGAGTGGGGAGACAGACCCATTGTCTGCTTAGGGGGGTGGGGTTGGCGGGGAGCGGTTTCCCGCTCTTGGTTGGGGGTGTTTGTCTGTTTCTTCCCAGAAGAGCCCTGGGAAAAGGAAAAGAGAATCAATCTGAATATCCAGCTCCATAAACACTGCCATAAAAATCACATCCATTTGCAGAGCAAGGCTCAGCGCTAAGGTGCCAAAACAATGATGTGCGTTTACAGCATCAAACCCTGATCAATCTCCTCCTGGGGGCCAGGAAGCGGCCTCCTCGGGAGGATCAATTTTGAGCTTCTGTCTGGAATGAACTGGCCCTGACCCTCCGGAGTCTCGGTCCCCTTCCTTGCCCCCACCCAGCTCACTGGGCAGCCCTGTAATCCCTTCACCAGAGGGGAGATCCTACAGGACATGGAAACACATTTCGGGGGCTGGTGTGGTGCAGAGAGTAAACCGGATGTAGAGAGAAAAAGGCACGACCTTTGGGGTCATGTGCATGCTAAGTCACTTCAGTCCTGTCCGACTCTGCAACCCCATGGACTGCAGCCCACCAGGCACCTCTGTCCATGGGATTCTCCAGGCAAGAATACTGAAGTGCGTTGCCATGCCCTCCTCCAGGGGATCTTCCTGACCCAGGGATCAAATCCCCATCTCTTATGCCTCCTGCATTGACAGGAGGGTTCTTTACTACTAGAGCCACCTGGAAAGACCGGACGTGGGAATAGGTCTCACTTTTCATGCTTCCTGGTTCTGTGACCTTGGGTAAGTCACTTACCTCTTTAAAGGTCCTATTTTATAGACTATAGAATTTGGCCTGCTGACCTCAGTGGGAGAGTTAAATAATCCTAGACTGTGAGGTTTCTTGGCAAACTGTGTTTGATCAGGAAGGGGCATTTGAGGTCAACCAGTACAGGTCCTCATCTTGTAGATCTGGAAAATGAGGCTCAAAGAGATGGAAGTACTTGATTCAAGTTCATCCTGGCAGAACATGGTGAAGTCATTGTTATTATTAATTCTCAGCCAGGATCTCAAGAAGAGGGGGATCCGAGGCAGCATTTCCTTAGCACAAACCTCTGCTGCAGCCACCAGGACAGCTGACCACTCCCACCTGTCCCCGTTTTCTGGGTCAGTAATTCCATCGACACCTCCCACCAGTGCCTTTTTGCTGGGGCCTGGGCCAGGCCACGGCCGCCTTCTTGATGAAATAACGCTGGCAGCTGTCTGTGAGGCAAGGCACAAGGGGACAGTGAGCCGTTTTCCCTGGACCTCCTGAAATGTCACCCTCGGACCTGGCTGCAAAGCTTCTGTTCCCGGGGGAGCTTGGTGGCTCTAGCAATTAAATCTCATTTCTGGTCCCTCTCTGAGTCTTGCTGGGAACCTGGCCTTTTCTGGTGCTTGCTCATGGCTTGGGGGGACAAGATCTAAGCCTGCTCTGTGAGGCTTAGGGGCTCATCAGGAAGGTACCTCCTCCTTCCTTGGGGGAGCTCAGTGCTCTGGGCCTCTGGGGGTGAGGCCTTCACTGTCTGTCTCCATGGGGTGGGAATCCAGGGCTCTCCAGTGGACCAGGGAGGGTTGGACGTTTCCTCTATGGAGTAGGAAATCCCATTGATGCTCCATTTCTTATACTTCTTACATAAAAGGGAAAAACTTGATCAGCTCCCCCAAGGGGTAAGGAAAGAGGAAGACTTCCTGGAGACTCCAGGAGTCTTAGAGTTGAAAGGGACCCTAGGGACTTCCCTGGTGGTCCAGTGGCTGATGCCAGGGGCCAGGGTTCAATCCCTGGTCAGGGAACTAGGGCCCACATATTGCAACTAAGATGCGGCACAGCCAAATTCATAAATAAATAAATACATAGGTTTTTTTTTTTTTAAAGGGACCTTAAATGGAATATTTACTGGGTTCAGAAGGTCTCATCCACAGCACTTAGCCTGTCTAGCAGTCAAACAACCAGAAATTCTCCCATCTCACAAGGACTTCCATCCCACATGGGCAGCAGTCCTGGTTGTTAAAGGTTCTCACCCCAATGAAGTAAGCCTCTGGTAACCAGCTTCTGCACTTCCCTCCTGGTCTGTGTTGTGGAGTCACAGCATAGTAACATGCCATTGTTCATGGAGACTTGACCTTGTGCCTTTCTCTAAGATCTGTGTGTGTGAGCTTCTAGGTTAAATGAGTTGAGAACCATTATACCTATTTATTGATAACTGGGTTCAGAGAAGTCAGGAAACTTGCCCTAGCTCGTTCACCTGGTAAACAGCAGAGCCCAGGTAAATTTGAACCCAGGAAACTCTGGCTTCTGAACCAGTTTTTTTCAACCTCTACATTGCCAGGCAAATCTTGACTCCTCTCTCTTGCAAGGAACAGCCTGTCTCTTGTTTGAAACTAGCTGTCATTTGTTCTGAGTAAAACACTTCCAGAGTCTTTGCACTGCTCCTAAACTCCTTGGCATCCAATCACTCTCCACTGCCCCTTTTAAAATGACCTAGTAAGAACATAGCCCGGTGAGCCAGATGGGTTCCATCAGGGTAAACTATCGAGTGGCTTTTGTTTCTCCCTTTTAATTGGGCACTTTTAAGATTTCTTTCCCTTCCTAGCAGCTGCAGCACCATATTGAGCTTGTGGTCAGCTTAAACGCAGATCTTTTTCTCAAGGAGCTCTGACTTGGCAGACCTCCTTTACCTTAGACTTGTGCAATTGATTCTTTGAACCTAAATGCAAACCTTAACACTCCTGGATTTCATCTGTGAGGTTTTGGCTTGTATTCTGGCTTACTTAGACAGTCAGATGTCTAAGTCTAGGTCTGTCATGCAATTAATTTCTCTAAACTTTGTCATCTACAAATTAGGTAATCACCCCTTCTCAAACTTCATCCATGCCATTGATAAAAGCATTGAATGAGACAAAAGATGGATCTTGGATCTCTTCTCTAGAAAGAGGTATCTTCAATTCAGGGACCTTGAAATGGAGACATTGTCATTTTGGGCTTCAGGATTTCATATCAATCCTACATTGAATGCCTAGATTTTTCAGGTAAAGTACAAGGCATTGAAGAAATAGTGGTCAAGTGAAAAAAAAAATCCTTGCTTCACAAAGCACTTTGTGGCACTGGAGTTATGAACACATAGACAAATAATAACAGCATCTGATTAGTCCATCTAGATGCAGAGGGGTGGGAGGCCAGCTGAGGGGCACTTCCCTTAGCTTGGTATACTTGAGTTAGAGAAGGAGATAGACTTTCCAGGATTGGAGTGCTGGGAGGGGGTGGGGATGAGCCCTGAGGGGGTATTTTTGCTTTTGTCATGTAGCCTCTTGGGTATCATCATCATATTTAACTCAGTTACCCTCTCTACTTTGTGACTCATTCTTCAGCTTCATTTCCTGTAAATTTAGAGTGATAACCCACAATTCAGTAGTACTTGGGGGAGTGTGTGTGTCTGTGTAGGTGTGGAGGGGGATGGAGATGAGAGGTGGAGGGGAAGAGAAGAAAAGGAAGGGGTTGAAGTTTCCTTTTTGAATGGAGGGCAGGGGGAGTCAGATGCAGAAGAGATTAGAGAAAGCGCAGTGTGGTCTGGGCCTGTGCTTTAGGGGAACTTGCTGGGTGATGGGTCTCATCTCAAAAGAGGAGAGATGGAGAAATTGAGCTGGGGTCGGGGGTC
Source organism: Odocoileus virginianus (assembly GCF_023699985.2). Taxonomy (NCBI): domain Eukaryota; kingdom Metazoa; phylum Chordata; class Mammalia; order Artiodactyla; family Cervidae; genus Odocoileus; species Odocoileus virginianus. The sequence goes on from NC_069683.1 coordinate 48,991,493, forward strand.
AGGGGTGGAGTATGGGGGAGGCTGGGTATTCTCACGCTTAGCCCCAATGAGCCTTTATCCATGGCTTCCTTGCATTTGAGTGTTTCAAGTCCCAGGTCATCAGGCACACTTTTAAATTTTTTTCTAAATTCATAACAAGTCACTCCAAAGACCACTGAAGATGAATTTTGGATGGCTGGGGCCACAGCCCCTTTGACTTCCTCCGGAACTCCTGCCTCTATTTCCAGTGGGGCGATCGTTACTCCAGGCAACCACAGATCCCATTGGACCAAGAAGGAGACTGGATGGAAAGACTTGGCAGCAGTTTTTACCCCCTAGCTCTGAAACCTCAGTTGGGTGTTGGAGCTCTGTAATTCATGCCAAAGGTTGCTTCTTGCAATTTCTTTTTTCCTCCCCTGCCTTCCCCCTGCTTTCCTCCCCCACTGGGAGAGGAAAAGCAGCTATGCTTATAGAAAGATTGATTAGTTAAGCAAGTCAATTATATCTCTTGCCGAGAGCAACTGTATATTAAGTAATGCAGCAAAAATGATTGTCTGCACAGATCCATTTTGTCGAACAGCTGTTTCAGAGGCCCGGAAAGAGAAGACGAAGGTTAAAATCCCGTAATAGTCTTCACTCCCCATCTCACCCCACCCCATTGTGCCTGGCCCTCCAGGGGCTCCATTTATTATGAAATGGAATAAGGTTGGGTAATGAGCATGCTGGCGGCCTGCTCCATTTTGTGGGGAAACTCTCCCGTCCTGCCTTGGGCTCCCGGGCTTCCATCAGCGCTGGCCCTGCTGCCCTCCTGCCGCCAGGGAGTTGACTGATGCCCACTCACAAGCTGGCCTCCCTCCTCCCAGCCCTGCCCAGCAGCCGTTACAAGACGCAAAGAGTTCCAGTTGTAGACTCTGGGGACCTGGGTTCAAGTGCAATTATTGAATGTCTGATCTTGGCTAAGTCTTTTAACCTTTATGAATCTCAATATTCTCATTAGTAAAATGCAACAAAATTTAAATGAGATAATGGGTATGGATGAAATTTGGGGTCTCTATTCATTAGGTTGAATATTATTACCCTGAGCAAAGAGGAAAGGATGAAGGGAAAGCAGCTGGGCAGGGCCACCAGCTGGTTCAGCCAGAAGCAAAAAAAGACCAGGATTTTGTGTGCCATGTGTAATCAGTCTGTACTTCTTTTTTCTTTTCTTTTTAACTGAAGTATAGCTGATTTACAATGTGGTGTTAGTTTCTGATGTAGAGCAAAGTGATATATATATGGGCTTCCCTATAGTGGCTCAAAAGTAAAAAATCCGCTTGCCAATGCTGGAGACTTGTAGGAAACTTGGGTTCGATCCCTGGGTTGGGAAGATCCTCTGGAAGAAGAAATGGCAATGCACTCCCGTATTCTTGCCTGGAAAATCACATGGACAGAGGAGCCATTGGCAGGGTACAGCCAGTGGGGTTGCCAAGAGTCAGATACAACTGAGTAATTAAACAATAGTAACAAATATATATGTATATATTTATATGTAGTATATATTCTTTTTGATTATGACTTATTACAGGACATTGAATACAGTTGCCTGTATTACACAGTAGGTCCTTGTTGTTTATCTATTTTATAAACAGTAGCTTGTATCTGCTAATCCCAAACTCCTAATTTATCCCTCCTCTACATCTTTCCCCCTTTGGTGACCATAGATTTGTTTTCTACGTCTATAATCTGTTTCTGTTTTGTAAATAAGTTCATTTGTATTGTATTTTAGATTCCACATGCAAATGATATCATATGGCATTTGTCTTTCTCTGACTTACTTCATATAGTATGATGATCTCTAGGTTCATCCGTGTTGCTGAAAATGGCCTTATTTCCTTCTTTCTTATGGCTGAATAGTATTCTATTACATATACAGACCACATTTTGTTTATCTTTTCATCTGCCAATGGATATTTAGGTTGCTTCCATGTTGGCTATTGTAAATAGTACTGCTATGAACATTGAGGTGAATGTATGTTTTCAAATTAGAGTTTTCTCTGGATATATGCTCAGGAGTGGAATTGCTGGATCATATGATAACTCTATTTTTAGCTTTTTGAGGAACCTCTATACTGTTCTCCATAGTGGCTGCACCAATATACATTCCCCCTAAGAGTGTAGGAGAGTTTTCTTTTTTCTATACACACTCCAGAATTTATTATTTGTAGATTTTTAATGATAGTCATTCTGACTGGTGTGAGGTGATACCTCACTAGAGTTTTGACCTGAATTTCTATAATAATTAACAATGTTGAACATCTTTTCATTTGCCTGTTGGGCATCTGTGTGTCCTGTTTGGAGTAGTGTCTGTTTAGGTCTTCTGCCTATTTTTGGACTGAGCTGTTTGTTTGCTTGTTACTGGGTTGTATGAGCTGCGGTTCTTTTTTCTCAATCACTGAAGCACATGGGTAGGTTTTGTTTCTACCCACTTATGCCAGTTGGGTATGCATGTACTGTTTTTTAAACTTTCGTCTTGTAAGATTGCCCTGGTATTTGTGAGTTCAGTCACTCAATTGTGTCCCACTCTGTAAACCCCTGGACTGTAGCCCACCATGCTCCTGGAATTTTCCAGGCAAGAATACTGGAGTGGGTTGCCATTTCCTTTCCCAGGGGACCTTCCTGACCCAAGGACTGAACTCAGTTCTCTTGCATCTCCTTCATTGGCAGTCAGATTACCACTGAGCCACCTTGTTCTTCTTCTTGTTCAGTCACAAGTCATGTCCAACTCTTTGTGACCCCGTGGATTGTAGCGCACCACACTTCCCTGTCCTTCACTATCTCCTGCAGTTGCTCAAACTCATGTTCATCAAGTCAGTGATGCCATCCAACCATCTCATCCTCTCTCACTGCTTCTACTCCCGCCTTCAATCTTTCCCAGCATCAGGGTCTTTTCCAATGAGTCAACTCTCTGCATCAGGTGGCCAAAGTATCAGAGCTTCTGCTTCAGCATCAATCCTTCCAAATGAATACTCAGGGTTGATTTCCTTTAGGATTGACTGGTTTGATCTTGCTGTCCGGGGGACTCTCAAGAGTCTTCTCCAACACCACAGTTCAAAAGCATCAATTCTTCAGCACTCAGCCTTTTTTATGGTCCAACTCTCACATCTGTAAACGAGTACTGGAAAAACCATAGCTTTGACTCTATGGACATTTGTTGGCAAAGTAATGTCTCTCTTTTTTTAGATGCTGTTCAGGTTTGTCATAGGTTTTCTTCCAAGGAGCAAGCTTTTAATTTCATGACTGCATTCACCATCTGCAGTGATTTTGGAGCCCAAGAAAATAAAATTTGTCACTGTTTCTACTGTTTCCTCATCTATTTGCCATGAAGTGATGGGACCGGATGCTCTGATAATCTAGTATCCTTTGTATACAAAATGGATATGCAGGTACATCTTCTCCACCCCCCTGCCAAAGGCGTGGTGCTGGCCAGAAGCAGCCAGCTCTTTTGCCCAAATAGTCGGAGAACAGTTTTTGGGTGAGTGGCAGGAAGGCATCTGGTGGTACTTGCTTTGTCCAGTCCTGGAGTTGCCTACAAGAGGGTATGTGCTTGGGCTAACGACACCTCCTTTTTCTTGCCTGTGTTTGTGAGGGACTCAGGGCTCCCCAGGTGGCTCTAGTGGTAAAGAACCCACCTGCCAATGCAGGAGACAAAAGAGATGCAAGTTTGATCCATGGGTCTGGAAGATCCCCCAGAGGAGGACATGGTAAGCTACTCCAGTATTCTTGCCTGGGGACTCCCATGGACAGAGGATCTTGGTGGGCTACAGTCCATAGAGTTGCAAAGAGTCGGACGTGGCTGAGGCAACTTAGCATGTACGCGGCCAAATAGTGAGGCCAAACCTTTTCTTCTTGTCACAGGACATCTTTACCTATTTTCTGTCTCTAGAGGGTGCCCTGACTGGCTTGTTTTTCTATCTGAAATTCTATCGCTGTCTCTTCATCCTTCTGAGAGAGGTTCTTCTTCTAAGTAAGGAGAGGAAATTGTTAAACATTATCATTTACAATGCACCTCACTGTGAATGGGGCTACCTTGATTGCTCAGCTGGTAAAGAATCCACCTGCAGTGCAGGAGACACTGGTTTGATTCCTGGGTCGGGAAGATCTGCTGGAGAAGGGATAGGATACCCACTGCAGTATGCTTGGGCTTCCTGTGTGGCTCAGCTGGTAAAGAATCCACCTGCAATGTAGGAGACCTGGGTTCGATCCCTGGGTTGGGAAGATCCCCTGGAGAAGGGAAAGGCTACCTACTCCAGTATTCTAGCCTGGAGAATTCCATGGACAGTATAGTCCGTGGGGTCACAAAGAGTTGGACACGATTGAGCGACTTTCACACTATTCACTGTGAGTGAGTCTACCAGATCTCCTCTTAGAAGGGCACTGTGTTGGAAGAGGCTTTGGGGTCGTATAGACTGTTATGGGGCAACTGAGGCTCAGAGAGGGGGATGAGCTAGGCGATCAGGTTCACAGCTGCCAGAACTCAGTCTCCTGAATCCTGGTCATGTTTCTTCCATTGGGCATCCCTGCCTCCTCCCACAGGGTTGGGTTGGAAAGAAGGGGACGAGGGCAGGCTGGCTGAGTGCAGTCCTGGCTGTACTCAGGGGGTCACGTGCTGACCCCACACTTGGGCACAGCAGTGTTCTAAGTGGAGTCACGCTGGTGGCTGGCTTCCAGGGCCAGCGGCCCTTTCTATAGCCATGGGGGCCTTCAGTGTCCAAGGCCAAGGCTCAGATCCAGGTTAGACCTGGGTGGCTTGGCTCTTCTCTGCCTTAAGGGCTCAGGGACTCCAGCTCCCCTGGTTTCTGAGCAGTTTTATGGTTTCATTTTCTAACCCTCAGGTCACCTGTGGGCAGTTAGCATAGAAACGGCTGTTTCCTCAGCTTGCCTGCCTCTGCCATGTTTATAAGTAGGGATCTGGAGGGGTATGCAAAGAGGGTAGGTGGCGATGCTGACGATGACCTGCATGGGCATCCAGCCTTGGAAACTGGGTCCTATGCTGGCAGGAGGCTCTGAGCAGGGTCAGGCAAGGTGGACATCACAGACATTTCAGGGACCTCTAACGGCCCAGGCCGGGTATAGCTTCTCACAGAATGCCAGAACCAGAAGGGGCCCTATGGGTCCACAAGTCCAGCTGCCTGTCTGCAGCTTTAACCCCTTTGCCAACCCTTCTGCCAAGCCATCTCAAATTTTCAGTGGGAACTGTTTTGGTGCAGCCTAGTCTGGAGAAGAAGGAGAGTGTGATCCTGGCCTCCTCTTGTCCATGTGTTCTGCCCTAGGGTAGACTCAGGACTGCATGCTTGTTCAAACTAGGACCTAACTGGGTATTGGGTTCAATTTCTGGTACTTCTTTCCCCTTCCCCTTTATCCTAGCCCAGGAAAAGAATGTCTAAGTGACTTATTAGGTTTTCTTCCTACTCAGTTTCTTGTCCCTTCTGCCATCTCCTGAGTGCCTGCAAGGAAAAGGATAGGAAAAAAAGAGGGTTGTTTAAGCACCTACCTTCTGCATCTTTTTTCCTTGATGAAGGTGGGTCACCAGAGAGAGAGGGTGAGGGGAAGATGAGTGTGATCTTTCCTACAGCTACAGACCAGAGGCCCAAGGTGACCGGAATGTCTGTGAGGATGTGGGCTTAGGAGCCATCCAGTTCAAGCCCCGTGTCTGACAGGTGAGAAAACAAAGAGAGGGAGTGGAAGAGACCTTCCCAGGTCTCTTTGCAGGGTTACCCAGTGAGCCGTGCTCACTGCTGTGGCAGGGATGGGGTCTGCCGGGGGTTACCTATGGCTGAGTATGGGCACTGCCCACGGACCACCCTGGGGGAATGGGGATGGGGTGGGGGGGACACTGCTGTCTCCTACTGCTGTTATTCAGTGAGATTCCCAGCTCTTGGAGGCAGCAGGAGCCTCCTGGGAATCAGAGGAAGCTGTCACCTACAGTGGAACTGTGGAATCTTGGAAGCTCCTCCTCCTGCTTTCTGAACCAGAACTATATCCTCTACCCTTGTTCTGATGCCCAAGAATCTATCATTTCAATGTTTCATGTGTTTGTTCTTTAAAAGGCAGCCCGTTGGTGTGAATGACTTATCAGAGCGTTTCCTGGTGCTTTTAGATGGGGTATGAATAGATAGCGCTTGGAACTGTACAGTAGGAGAGAAACCTGGGCTGAGCAGCTAGGGAAGAGGGCTGGCCTTCACTGCACAGTGCTCTTTGGGCCACTGAGCCCGGAGCTGGGAGCTGGGATGTGCTGGCTGGGCTGTGAGGGAGGCGGTGCTTGGGCCTGAGTGGCCCATCCAGGGCAGTGTTTGCCATTACAGCCTGATCTAGGCCAACATAATTGGAATTACTGGAGCAAATGTATTGGCCCAGGATTGATTAGACCTCCCACGTGTGTCCTCCTTGAAGATCCCACTTTCTCTGCAGGATCCCTCCTCTGGCCTTTGCTATGTGATTAACTCCCTGGACTGTCTATGTCTTGCTCTCTGCTGCCTGCAGTGTGACTGAACATTCTATTGCCGGGTATGAGGTGTCCCCTAACTGACTGTAAGATCTTGGGGACAGGGGCAGGTCTTAGGTAGCATATAAAACAAATAGGGCAGGCAGTGGTTCCAGGGCTTCTCCGGTCCATTGAGAGTCTCCTGGTGTCCCCTGCATGCTTCTCGGCAAAGTTAGCCAGAACTGGGGTGATATCACAGCCAGGTTACAGGAGGGATGAGGTTGGTTCCTTCTTGTGCCTCTCCCTCCACTCAAGCGGTTATGCAGGCTAATTGTGTAACTGTGGGGAACAGGAATGATACATTTGTGTGGGTCTAGGCTGTATTTCATGATACCCGCTCTGTGTCTGAGAGACCTTCCCAAATTGCATGGGGAATGGAGTGCCACGCTGCCCCCTCAACTCTGAGCAAGGAACAGCCTCCCTGGGGGTCCTCAGAAAACTTTGTCACGTGTCTCAGCTTCCCAGGCTGTAATCCAGGGTGTCTTCTCAACATCCAGCCCAAGTCTCCGCTGCTTCATTTAACAATTCCCTCATTCATGGTGTCCCAAGAAAGAGGAGGTGTTCTGTGGCAGGGAGCTTCAGGAATGTCCTTAAAAATCGTGTGCCCCTCCCTGCTCTAGGGGCATTGGCATGAAAGCCCTTGTTTGCCCTGGATTGTCCCCTGCTATTTGGATATTGGATTATTAGTTGGATTGAAGAGACAGTTTGTCTCACAGTCAGTCCCCAGGAGTTGTGAAGGTTTTCTGAGTTCCTGCCAAGTCCTGGCGAATGAAAGTTTCTGCTTGTGTGGGCCCATCTCCTCTGGCACTGGCTGGTAGCAGAAGTCTGTGTGAAGCAGTGGTGGGACTGGAGTGAGAAGCCCCAGGTATGCCCAGGATGCAGGTGATAGGAAATTGGCTACTGGAGCCCCACGGGGCTGCTGAGGATGAGGCTGTAGGATCTGGGCTTTTTTTTTTTTTTTTTTTCATTATGAACCTGGGAGAAAGAGAAACGGAGAGAGACAGAGAGGGGAGATGAGAGAACTGCAGGAAATAACGACCCCTTTCAACAGTATCTTCACTATCAGAGACCTGTCAGCGGCAGTACATTCAGTGCAGGATGATGGAGATGGTGTGAAGGGAAAAGCCTCGCGAGAAATGAGTCTCACGAGAAATGGTGGAAGGAAACAAGGAGGTCTGGTCTGTAGGCCCAAGAAGCATGACTCCTTGGCTCATGGAGTCTCAAAGGAGCGTGACGACTGTCTCCCCAGGGCTAATGTGAGTGAGAGGGGACACACCCTGTTTTTCACATCCTTAAGGGCAGAAGTAGAACGTGTGTAGAAGCCTCAGGAAGACGGCCTGGGGCCCAACACAAGAGGTTTCTCCAGCTGGCGCTGACCAAGGGAGATGCTGGTGCCCTAGGGAGGAGGCGAGTTCCGGTCACTGGAGGGACAACCGCCATCTAGCAGAGGTAGGGAGAATCTCTACAAGAGGAAGGCGGGACATGAGAGACAGGGGGGGTCCCTGTCAGGAAGACCTTAGCTTCAATTGAGGAGTTGGATGAAATGCCTTTGGAGGCTCCTTCCAATAAGAAAATTCTCAGTTTTGAGAAGATTTGGGTCACGGATTGTTTAGCTTCTGGGTTGGGCTGGGGCTTCCGCAGGGCACTCTTGGGCCCAGTGGATTCCCGAAGGCTCCCTGACAGAAGTGGGGCAAGGTCTCAAGGAGAGGAATGTTCCTTGTGAGTAAGGCAGAGCACTGGGCACCGAATCACCGTGTTTGAGGGTTTTAGCTGAGTGACTTTTCAAGAGAGAATTCCACCAGAACTGCCCTTGCAATTCACAGCCTATTGAATTACTCAGGTGCTTCCAATTGCTGGGGGCTTCCCAAGTGGCTCATTGGTAAAGAATCTGCCTGCCAGTGCAGGAGACAGGGGTTCAGTCTCTGGGTTGGGAAGAACCCCTGGAGGAGGAAATGGCAACCTGCTCCAGTATTCTTACCTGAAAAATCCCATGGCCAGAGAAGACTGGCCAGCTACAGCCCATGGTGTTGCAAAGAGTTGGACATGACTGAGCGTCTGACCATGTGCACACTCACTTGCTGGGTCTAGGATGCAAGTAGATGTTCACAGAAAGTTTAGAAACTATTTGCAGTGAAAAAATTAGTGAAGTCAGAGAGACCTAGTTTCTAATATTGGCTCTGCCATCCTGGAGGGATGACTTTAGACAAATTACTTCCACTCTGGGAGTTGCTTACTCTTCTCTTCTGTGAAATGGGGATAATGATCTCTCTCTCACAGAGCTGGGCTGAAGTCTAAATTAGGCTTTGTGTGTCAGGCACAGTGGTGAGACCTGGTAGGACTCAATGAAAGGTAGTTCTACCTCCCCTGATTCTGGACTTTCTCATCAGCTTCCTTGACTGTCCCCGCCTAGGCCTCATTTACATGATGTGTCTGGTATCAGTGGTCTGGTCACAGGTACCCATTTTGTGTGAGAGAAAGGACCCTGGGGGCGGTGCTGACTCGTGGCCTGGAGGAGGTGGACAGGCCTGGAGAAGCTCAGGACGGGGCTTGCCCTCTGCAGATGTGTGAAGGTAGACGACCACAGGTGATCAGCACAGGGAGAATCCAGATCCTAGGAGACCGGGGAAGATAGAGTGAATGAGGCTCTCATGCTGTGCCAGGTGGGCTGGGACAAGGACAAAAGAAAAGGTTGTGCACATTAGCAACCATTACTAGGCAGCATTATTACCAGCCCCTCCATCATCGGCCCCTTCCTTCACCAGGCCCGTCCATCACCAGCCACTCCATCACCAGCCCCCTCCATCACCAGGTCCCTCCATCACTGGCCCCCTCCATCACCAGCCCTTCCATCACCAGCCCCTTCCATCACCGGCCCCTTCCTTCACCAGGCCCGTCCATCACCAGCCACTCCATCACCAGCCCCCTCCATCACCAGGTCCCTCCATCACTGGCCCCCTCCATCACCAGCCCTTCCATCACCAGCCCCTTCCATCACCGGCCCCTCCATCACCAGGTCCCTCCATCACTGGCCCCCTCCATCACCAGCCCTTCCATCACTGGCCCCCTCCATCACCAGGCCCCTCCATCACCAGGCCCCTCCATCACCAGGTCCCTCCATCACCGGCCCCCTCCATCACCGACCCCTCCATCACCGGCCCCTCCCTCGGTAGGCAGCAGTGGAGCCCTCATGGCATCAATGCACACACACACACCTGTAGCCTGACCACATGCTCCCTTTGTCTAGACTCACACTTTCGTTGATGCAGTGGGTGATAGGCTGCTTAACCAGAACTCTTTGGGAATCACTGCCTCATCATGGCAGTGTGTCCCTTGCTCAGCCTTGCGCATCTTGGGAAGAGGTGGGCCCTCCGAAGCAGTAGCATTGGGAGATGAAGGAAGTAGTGGTGATCTGGTAAGTCGCAAAGATTTTTGGTAGCTGACTCTATAGCCATCATTTCACTTCTGTAATTGAGTTTCCTTGGATTCCATGCCTTTGGGTGATTGGTATACATGCCCACATCTGCTTGGTAGGCCCTCCAGAAACTTTCCCACCCTCTCCTTGAGTATCATGTCTGTCAAAATCAGAATAATGGTGAACAGATTGGAAAAGCCAATACTCCTGAGGCCAGTGTGTTGCCCTGGAGATTTCATACATGAGCAGGACACAAGTAACAGATGCAAAGGCTTGGGCCGCAGAGCTGGGTACAAGCCTTTTGTTTTCTTCGTTAGAAAAGATGAGATCTCTTAGTGTACTCTCTGTCCTATGTTCACTAATACTACGTCTTTGTGGACTTGGGTTTTTCAGCATCTGCTGTATATTTGTTTGGCTGGTGAACAAATATTTGTTGATTACAAAAATTTAAAACTACATGTTTTCCCATCTACTCTGGGCAGGGCACATGCTAGGCACTGGGTTTTCTCTCATTTAGCCCCTACAGCTGCTGCGGAGTAGGGACCATTATTCCATGTTACAGAGGAGTGGATTGAGGCTGGAGACCTCTCGGAGCAAACAGTGTGGCTCCAAGTTCATGCCTCTTCATCTCCTCATTCTTTCCCTTTCCTCTTTCTTTAAAACTGCAATTAATTCGCATCATGTAATATTTTTTTCCCCAAATGTATCTTTTCAGTATTTCACTTAGCTCTTTTTATTTTCCAGGATTGGCACTGAATGTTTTGCAGCAAAAAAGAATGTGATTGTACTTTTCTCTGGGTGCTTTGGTGGCAGCTATCAGAGGGTCATGTGGTTAGAACCACTGGGCTTCCAATGACCTTTGAGAGAGATTAGGAGACCTTTACACTTTGATTATACTTCAAATATATGAATTATTTAACTTCATTGGAATAGCCAAGTATGATAACATATCTTTTTTTTACCAATTTCATAATTATTGTCAGTTATTGCTCCTTGTAGAACCAGTCTTATCTAAGTGAAAGTGAAGTCGCTCAGTCGTGTCCGACTCTTTGCGACCCCGTGGACTGTAGCCCACCAGGCTCCTCCGTCCATGGGATTCTCCAGGCAAGAGTACTGGAGTGGGTTGCCATTTCCTTCTCCAGGAGATCTTCCCGACCCAGGGATCGAACCCAGGTCTCCTGCATTGCAGGCAGAAGTTTTAACCTCTGAGCCACCAGGGGAAACCAGTCTTATCTAGGGCTTGAGTAGAACAATGGGTTCTCTAGGAATTGGGCATGGCTGGTGCTTTGGGGGTGTTAGGGCAGCTTATGATTGAAAATGCAGCCCTTCATCTATAATAGTCTTCAGTGGTCATGATGGGCTTGGCTTCTAGGACTGTGCTTGTCTAATAAGAGAGGAAGTGGCCATGTGTCACTATTGAGCTCTTGAAATATAACCAGTTTAAACTGAAAGGAGGGCTTCCCAGGTGGCTCAGTGGTAAAGAATCTGTCAACCAACGCAGGAGAGGCAGGTTCAAGCCCTGGATCTGGAAGATCCCCTGGAGTAGGAAATGGCGACTGGATCCTGTATTCTTGCCTGGAAAAATCCCATGGACAGAGGAACCTCATGGGCTAGAGTCCATGGAGTTGCAAAGAGTTGGACACGACTGAGCACACATGCAAACTGAAAAGTGCCCTAAGTATAAAGTATACACTTGATTTCAAATATGTAGCATAAAAATGTAAAAATCTCATTAATATTTTAAATGTTGATTGCATGTTAAAATATTTTGAATATATTAAATTTAATAGAGTATATTATTTACATGTTTATTTTCTTACCTTTAAAAATTAGCTACAAGAACATTTAAGATTACATGTGTGGTTCATATTTGTGGCTTGCATTGTATTTCTATTGGACAGCATTGTTCTAGAGAATGCCTTAGTTTGTTGTTTTTAATCAATCTTCAAGTTCTAGGTTGCACTCAGATTAAAAAACAAAGTGAAACATACATGTTTAGGTAGCAGTGTAATTCCTCTGATTTTTGTAAGATTTCTCAGCTGTTGTGTTGACTACACCTACCGAACACCCTTCTCCGAAGGAAATTAAGGTCTTTGACCTGTACTCGAAATTTGCTGAAAATTCAGCCAGTGGTGGTTTTATCCATTAACAAAAAAGAGATTATAGAAAAGACTAGCATCCTAGAGTGACAAGGCCAGATTGGTGAAAAAGACAGATTGAGGCAGGTCACTCTCAAATCAAGGCTAATCAGGCTTAGGTGAAGAGCAGACAAAAGTCAGGGTGAGGGCCCACCAGACTGTGTCCCATAAGGGATCTACCGTGCTACCACTGCAGACAGCACTCAGACGCCTCCAGCTTTGGCCAGAATTCACAGCAGCCACTGCCTTTCATCTAAGGCAATTTATGTTTCCTCTCTCCTTCTTCCCTCCTGCCCCCACAATTGCTGTCTCCAGTACCTTACTCCTAAGCTGCAAGGGCAAGAAGCTTCTCTGCAGTTTCTGTTAGGTCCTGAATTCTCGTGAAAGAAGTCACCTTCTCGCCTCCTTTTAGGGAAGCCTTAGAGTGAGGGTCAGCTGTGGGTGCTCCATCTTCTAAGTCACTGTGTGTCCTGTTGGGTTTGGATCTCTCTAGGCTGGTGGGAGATTGGCATCCCTTCCTTTGAAGCAGTAGCTCTTTGAGTTGAACTCTTAACCAACGTGTGGGACCTGATGGACCTTCCATGTAGCATGAAAGCAGTCTTCATGTCAAACGCTTTTTGGAGTCCTGCTGAGACCCCATCTAATCTTTGAGGAAATCTTTAATAATTCATCCTCTCTGCCTGGATACAGATTATGCATAGCTTTTGCTATGGGTAATATCTGCCATACACAAATTCCATGTTTATGAAAGAATGTTTGTTTTTCAGCTTTTTATTATTCAAAAATGTTATTTCCACATGGGTAGAAAAAAAGAGTATAATGAACCTTTGTGGACAATAATTTAGCCTCAACAATTACCAATATACGTCCATTAAAAATATCTTTTCTCCCCACTTCTCCCTGCAACCTCCTAGACATTCTATTATTTCATATGTAAATGCTTCAATTATATATTTGTAAGACATTAGAACTCTTTTCTCCTTTAAATGTAGCCGCAATGCCATTTTTTCCATTTTAAAATTAGAACTTTAAAGCTTTATTATTTCTAGTTTTTCATGAAAGTAATATATTCTCATCAAAAATATTCAGACAATATCAAAAGGTATAAAGAAGTAAATGAAAATTACTCATAAACCAACACCCAGACATAATTACTGTTAGCATTTGGCATATGTAGTTGTGTATATTTAGCATATATTCTTAATAGAGGTTTACATATAGAAAATCATGCTACGGATGATGTTTATAAACTTATTTTTTTGGTAAGTATTACAAAAATTGAAGCTAAAAATATGTACAGAGAAATGCATAAATTATAAGTATAGTTCAGTGAATTTTCACTAGCATGTAAACAACTAATGTTCAGATCAAGAAATTACCTGCGCCTCAAAACCTCTGCATGCCTCTCTTAGTCACTAACCATATGAAACACAACTAAACACTATTCTGACTTTCATCACTAGAGAGAAGTGGCTTGCTTTTGAATTTTTTACAGATAGAATCATACAGTATATGCTTTTTTGTGTTAATTTTCTTTCACATCATATTTGTAAGGTACATTCATGCTATTGTATGTAGTATTAATTCATCCATTTTCTTTGTTGCATAGTGTTCCACTGTATGACTATATTACAACTTACTTACACATTTTGCTGTTGATAGATACTCCCCCCAACACCCCCAAACCCAGTATGTTGTTATTAGAAATGTCTTCTAATACATTTATGTACCCATTTCTATTAGGTATGTACTTAGGAGCAGACTTGTGGGTAAACCAACTTATACTTGCACCATCAGTCTGTGAGTGTTTCATTTGCTCTTTATCTTTGCTGACAATTATTATCAGTACTTTAAAATGATCTATTCTGATGAGTGTATAGTAGTAACTTACTGTGGTTTTATTTTGTGTTTCCCTAATGACTTTTAGAACTAACACCCGAAAAAGATGTCCTTTTCATTATAGGGGACTGGAATGCAAAAGTAGGAAGTCAAGAAACACATGGAGTAACAGGCAAATTTGGCCTTGGAGTATGGAATGAAGCAGGGCAAAGGCTAATAGAATTTTGCCAAGAGAACACACTGGTCATAGCAAACACCCTCTTCCAACAACACAAGAGAAGACTCTACACATGGACATCACCAGATGGTCAACACCGAAATTAGATTGATTATATTCTTTGCAGCCAAAGATGGAGAAGCTCTATACAGTCAACAAAAACAAGACTGGGAGCTGACTGTGGCTAAGATCATGAACTCCTAATAGCCAAATTCAGACTGAAATTGAAGTGGAGAAAACCACTAGACCATTCAGGTATGACCTAAATCAAATCCCTTATGACTATACAGTGGAAGTGAGAAATAGATTTAAGGGACTAGATCTGATACACAGAGTGCCTGATGAACTATGGACGGAGGTTCGTGACATTGTATAGGAGACAGGGATCAAGACTATCCCCATGGAAAAGACATGCAAAAAGGCAAAATGGTTGTCTGAGGAGGCCTTACAAATAGCTGTGAAATGAAGAGAAGTGACAAGCAAAGGAGAAAAGGAAAGATATTCCTATTTGAATGCAGAGTTCCAAAGAATAGCCAGGAGAGATAAGAAAGGCTTCCTCAGTGATCAATGCAAAGAAATAGAGGAAAACAGCAGAATGGGAGAGACTAGAGATCTCCTCAAGAAAATTAGAGATACCAAAGGAACATTTCATGCAAAGATGGGCTTAATAAAGGACAGAAATGGTATGGACCTAACAGAAGCAGAAGATATTAAGAAGAGGTGGCAAGAATACACAGAAGAACTGTGCGAAAAAGATCTTCACAACCCAGATAATCATGATGGTGTGATCACTCACTTAGAGCCAGACATCCTAGAATATGAAGTCAAGTGGGCCTTAGAAAGCATCACTACGAACAAAGCTAGTGGAGGTGATGGAATTCCAGTTGAGCCATTTCAAATCCTGAAAGATGATGCTGTGAAAGTGCTGCACTCAATATGCCAGCAAATTTGGAAAACTCAGCAGTGGCCACAGGACTGGAAAAGGTCAGTTTTCATTCCAATCCCAAAGAAAGGCAATGCCAAAGAATGCTTGAACTACTGCACAATTGCACTCATCTCACACGCTAGTAAAGTAATGCTCAAAATTCTCCCAGCCAGGCTTCAGCAATACGTGAACCATGAACTTCCAGATGTTCAAGCTGGTTTTAGAAAAGGCAGAGGAACCAGAGATCAAATTGCCAACATCTGCTGGATTGTTGAAAAAGCAAGAGAGCTCCAGAAAAACATCTATTTCTGCTTTATTGACTATGCCAAAGCCTTTGAGTGTGTGGATCACAATAAACTGGAAAATTCTGAAAGAGA
Source organism: Odocoileus virginianus (assembly GCF_023699985.2). Classification (NCBI taxonomy): domain Eukaryota; kingdom Metazoa; phylum Chordata; class Mammalia; order Artiodactyla; family Cervidae; genus Odocoileus; species Odocoileus virginianus. The sequence continues at coordinate 49,006,900 of NC_069683.1, forward strand.
TGGGCATACAAGACCACCTGATCTGCCTCTTGAGAAACCTGTATGCAGGTCAGGAAGCAACAGTTAGAACTGGACATGGAACAGCAGGCTGTTTCCAAATGGGAAAAGGAGTACATCAAGGCTGTATATTGTCATCCTGCTTATTTAATTTATATGCAGAGTACATCATAAGGAACGCTGGGCTGGATGAAGCACAAGCTGGAATCAAGATTGCTGGGAGAAATATCAATAACCTCAGATATGCAGATGACACCACCCTTATGGCACAAAGTGAAGAGGAACTAAAGAGCCTCTTGATGAAAGTGAAAGAGGAGAGTGAAAATGTTGGCCTAAAGCTCAACATTTGGGAAACAAAATGAAAATGTTGGCCTAAAGCTCAACATTCGGGAAACAAAAATCACAGCACCTGGTCCCATCACTTCATGGCAAATAGATGGGGAAACAGTGGAAACAGTGGCTCACTTTATTTTTCTGGGCTCCAAAATCACTGCAGATGGTGACTGCAGCCATGAAATTAAAAGACGCTTACTCCTTGGAAGGAAAGTTATGACCAACCTAGACAGCATATTAAAAAGCAGAGGCATTACTTTGCCAACAAAGGTCCATCTGGTCAAGGCTATGGTTTTTCCAGTGGTCATGTATGAATGTGAGAGTTGGACTGTGAAGAAAGCTGAGTGCCAAAAAATTGATGCTTTAGAACTGTGTTAGAGAAGACTCTTGAGTGTCCCTTGGACTGCAAAGAGATCCAGCCAGTCCATCCTGAAGGAGATCAGTCCTGGGTGTTCATTGGAGGACTGATAAACTGAAGCTCTGGTACTTTGGCCACCTCATGCGAAGAGCTGACCCATTGGAAAAGACCCTGATGCTGGGAGGGATTGGGGGCAGGAGGTGAAGGGGATAACAGAAGATGAGATGACTGGATGGCATCATCAACTCGATGGACATGAGTTTGAGTAAACTCTGGGAGTTGGTGATGGACAGGGAGGCCTGGCGTGCTGCTGTTCAAGGGGTCACAAAGAGTCGGACACGACTGAGCAAGTGAACTGAACTGAATGACTAATGAAATTTAGTGCCTTTTGATATGCCCTCTTGGACACACAGATATCCCTTTTTTGGGGGGGTGAAATACCTGTTCATCTTTTTCCTATTTATCTATTGGATTTTCTGTGTGTGTGTGCTTAATTGATTGTAGGAATTATTTACATATGGGCTTCCCAGGTGGCACAGTGGTAAAGAATCTGCCTGCCAAGGCAGGAGATACAAGAGACATGGGTTTGATCCCTGGGTTGGGAAGAACCCCCGTGGCCTGGAGTAGGAAATGACAACCCACTGCAGTATTCTTGCCTGGACAATTCCATGAATAGAGGAGTCTGGCAGGCTACAGTTTATGGGGTTGCAAAGAGTTGGACACAACTGAGTGACTAAGCATGCATGTCATCTACGTATTCTGGATGAGTTTTTTTGTTTCAAATATATATAAAAAAATATATTCTCCCACTATGTGAGTTGCCTTTTCAATCTTTTAAGGTATCATTTGATACACAGATGCTTTAAGTTTTAACTTGGTCCCATTATCAATATTGTCCTTTATGGTTAGTATATTTTGTGCCCAATTTATGAAATATTTACCTAGTTCTAGGTCATTAATATATTCTCTTATATTCTAGAAGCTTTATTGTTTCACTTTTTTGTTTACAATAAGTCTGGAAGTGATTTTTGTGTATAGTATGAGGTAAGGATCAACATTTTTTCCCCCCATATATATATCCAATTAGTTGAGCTCCACTTATTGAAAAGACTGTCCATTTCCCACCATTCTGTCATACCATGTTTGCTAGAAATGAAGCATGAATGACACTGTATTCTCTATTTTTCTTCTATTGCACATTCGCTCACCTTGTGCCAACTCAACAGTGTCTTATTTGGTGCTTAATAGTATACTTAATATGTGTAGTTTATGTCCTCCAAATTTGTTACTCTTCTTCAAGATTGTCTTTTCTGTGTTTATGCTCTACATTTTCATGTAAGTCTTTTATTCAACTTATCAATCTCTACAAAATAAAAGACATGCTGAGATTTTGATTAGGGTATTGAATTTTATATCATTTTGAAGAGGATTGATTTTTTTTACAGTATTTTGCTTACAATATTGGTTCTTCCAATCCATATATATGTTATATCTCCTCACTCACTTAAGTCTTCTTTAATTCATCTTAATAAAATTTGTAGGTTTTTTCCTCGAGGCTTTGCATTTTTTTGTTGGGTTTATTTCTAGATATTTGATGTGTTCAATGTTATATCCAAATATTATTTTGCAAGTGCTTTCTTTAAAAATATTTATTAATATAAATATTAATTTATATAAATTAATTTATATAAATATAAATATTTATTAATATTTGGGTTGTATATAGAAATACAATTAATTTTGACTTGTTGAACAGTAACCTTGCTTGACTTGGCTGAATTAATTTTTTTAACTCTATCAGTTTATCTGAAAATTCTTGAATTTTCAAATACATATCACATCCTTTCCAAAGTGACTATTGATTTTCAAGCATTATATACTTTTTTTCCTTTTCCTCATTGCATTGGGTAGGACCTAAGACATAATGTTGTATAGGAGGGTGACAGTGGATATCATTGCCTCGTCCCTGATATCAGGAGTACATCTTTCAATATTTATTAAAAAGAGTGGTGTTTGTTGCAAGTTTTTAAAAATAATTATCCTTTATAAAATTAAGGAAGTTTTCTTCTGTGGTTAATTTGTTAAGCTTTCTTTTTCTAATTTTAAAAATGAATGAGTGTTGAATTTTATTAAATGACTTTACTACATTTATTGAAGAGATCATGTAATTTTTTTTCTCCTTTATTCTGTTAACTGGTGAATTATAATCAGTTGCATTGATTACTTTTCAAATAGTAAAACAAACTTTGTTTTCCTGGAATAAGCCCAAGCTGATTGTGATATATTATTCTTTTTATATATCACTGGATTCCATTTGTTAATTATTTGTTTAGAATTTTGCATTTACATCCATGAGAGAGATTGATCTGAAATTTTTCTTGTTACAATGTTATTATCAAGTTTTGGTATCAAGATTATACTGGTCTCATAAGTTGTGAAATGTAAAATTTTTCTATTCTCTGGAAAAATTTGTGTAGATTTATTTCTTAAATGTATGTTAAAATTCACTGGAAAAACCATCTGTACTTGAAGTTCTTTTTAAGTGTGATATTTTCTGTAGGTTTTAGTAGATAATCTTTTTTTTTTTTTAGTAGATAATCTTTATCAAGTTGAGGAAGTTCTCTTTAATTTGTAGTTTTCTGAGCATTTTTATAAAGAATGACATTGAATTTTGTCAAGTGCTTTTCTACATATGCTTTGTCTTTTTTGGTCTGTTTATTCAATTAATAACATTGGTTTTAAAATGTTAGATCAATTTTGCATTCCTGGTCATGATATATTATCTTTTTATATATTGTAGTATTAGATTTGCCTAAGATATCTGCTATTATTTATACTGAGTACTTGTTATGATTCCATTTTATCACTTGGGTTTAACTCTCTTTATTATTTTAGTGTTATCTTAAGGGCTTAAAGTATATATTTTAAACTTACTGTAATCTAACTTTAGGAGAGGAAGGAGGAAAGAGAGAAAGAGAGGGAGAGAGAAAATTCATTTGAGGGAACTACCTGAGGCCAGCGAAAGAAACACCTGAAAAAATTCAATGGAACAATCATCTCTTGCATTCATTGAGCTAAGAATATTGTCTATTCACACTATCCAGAAAAGAAACCATAATTCATGGAGCCTGAGGGACAGAAACTAGAAGGATCATGCCTCAGTAGTTGTAAAAAGTAACCCTAGGTGAAATGTTTCTCTGGTCCCACATAATAAAGGCTAAAGCCAAATTTCAAAAAGGCCAATCTACTTCCAAATAAGTTGACTGTACCCCAGAACAAAGTTAAGGGACATTACAGGAATACAAATATATCTAGCACCTGTTCTGTGAGGTACTTAGTTGCCCAGTCTGTTTCTGACTCTTTGTGGCCTCATGGACTGTAGCCTGTGGGTTTCCTCTGTCCATGGAATTTTCCAGGCAAAAAAAATGAAGTGGGTTACCATTTCCTACTCCAGGGGATCTTCCCAGCCAGGGGATCAAAACTGCATCTCTTGCATCTCCTGCATTGGTGGGCAGATTCTTTACCACTAGCGCTATCATCCAATAGAAAAATCATCAGATATGTAAAAAGCAGAAAATTATACCTATAATGAGAAATTTTATTCCATCAAATCTGATCCAAATGGTAGGATTAATAGATAAGGGCATGAAAACAGTTATTATAGCTATATTACATAGGGTCAAAAAGCTGGAGGAAAGATTTAGCTATATGATGCATTAAGTATTAATGGACACAGAAAGAAAAAACCAATTTGAATTTCTAAAGATGGAAAAATGCAATGTTTTAGATGAAAAAGATACTGGGCAGGATCACAGTAGTTTAGATATTGTACAAGAAAAAATTAGGACATTTGAAGACAATGAAGTAGAAAATATTCAAAAAGAAACATAGAAATAAAGACTGAAAAATAATAAGGGAATTATTGAACTGTGGTATGAGTGCATTTTGGTAACCTAGGACTCCCTAGAATTTTGGATTTATTTTCTTAACTTGGGGAGAGCACTGAGTTCCATTTGGGTTTCCTCTCTGCACCACAACCTGGAAACTTCCTGCAGGCAGTAAGCTGCAACAATAAGGCACATTCACCTCCTATATTTCCCATTTCTCGGGGATCACTCTTCTTTGTCACCTGATGCCCTAAGCCTTATGAACCATTGTTTAATAAATTTTGTTCAATTTTTTTGTTATTTCAGGTATGAAGTTATATCTGTTACTCTAAAAAGATGTTGAGTATACTGTTTTCGTGTATTTTTAATTAGCGTAACATAATTTTAATTAGTTTAGGTTTATTAAGTGTATATTTCAAATCTTTTATATCCTTTGTATTTTTATGTGCTCATTCTATCAGTTACTGAGAAAATCACAAGAAATTCTTTATTTCTTCTTGCTCCAGATTTGGTTAGTGTTAGCATAGTGTATCTTTTTCTATTCTTTTACCCTTTCTTTGGTCTTGTATTTAAGATGCATTGCTTATAAGCAGCATATAGTTGTTTTTGTTCATCATACTTGTTGGAAAGCGATATGAATATTTTTATGTTTCTTCATGGTTAAACTTTTCTAAGTCTTTCTGAGCAAAGAAAGATGTCTCTTTCCTCCAGTCACATTTGCTCCTCACATTCTAAGGGTGATAAACCTGGAGCTGCTTTTATGCGTTATAATGGAGCCATCTGCTCCCATTCAAAGGGTAAGTAAATGTATCAACCCCAGAGCCAAATACTTGCATTCCACAGTAGAGACTTTGTCATTGCTCTTCCCTGAGAAAATAGTTTGCTTTAGAAAGATAAGATTCCTCTCCCTCTCTCAGCATGAAGAGCGGGGAGGAACTGTGTGACTGTTCCTATATAAACTCCCAGGTTCATGATTTCTGAATTCTTCTCTGTGCCAGAACACACTTTGCACGTACAGTTCTAACCATCTGGTTCTTGCTATACCACCCTTAACGGGAAGAATTGGGCGTGGAGAACCAATGAAGTTATTACTGTAAGTAATAATAGTCTGCCTCAATCCACAAACATTATATTTGCTTGTTTTTAGAATAATATACATAAATAATAGGTATTAAAAAATCTGACAAACTAAAAACTTGTCTGACCAATTAAAACCTTGTCTGACAAGTTTTTTTTCAATAGAAGAATTTAGTATATTTATCCTTTCGTGCAATTACTGGTCTATTTGGGCTTAAACACATTATAGTGTGTGTTTTCTTATTTGTAATGATTTTGGCCTTCCTTTATTTTCTTCTTTGAGTTAATTAAATATGCTTTTTTATTTCTGTTATTGTGTTAGTTGTATGCAAGTGTGCCCAGTCTCTAAGTCGTGTCCAACTCTTTGCGACCCCCTGGACTATAGCCCTCCAGGCTCCCCTGTCCACGGGATTTTTCAGGCAAGAATACTGGAGTGGGTTACCATTTCCTTCTCCAGGGGATCTTCCCAACCCAGGGATTGAATCTGCATCTCCGGTGTGAGCTGTATATAGTCTTTTTCTATTTTTTATTGACTACTGATATTATAATGTGAATCTTTGGCTTATTACAATAAATTAAAACAATTACTTTTACTACTTTTATCATTTCTATTAAGAAATAATCTTTGTTTTATTGCTACTTATTTGAAAATAATGTGGGTTTTTTTCCCCCTCTGGTTGCTTTAAATGTTCTTCTGGGTTGGGTTTTCAATATTTTTGCCATGATATGCCTGCACATTTATCCTACTTGAGGTTCTCTGAAAATCTGTGGCTTAATGTCTTTCTTTAGTTTAAAAGAATGTGAATTTTAGAAAATTCACAGCCACTATTTTTCAAATATTGTTTATGCTAAATTCTTCTCCTTTTCTCCTGGTACTTCAGTTTCACATATGTTAGATCTTTTTACCGTGTCCCATATGTCTTATACTCTTTTCTATATTGCCATCTTTAAATAATATTTTCTCTTTTTGTCAGTCTGGTTATTGTCTTTCAACCTACCATTCCAACCCGTTTTTTCTTTCAGAGGTGTCTAATTTCTTACTAAACCCAAATAATTGATTTTAGGCATTACATATTTTTAGTTCTTGAATTTTGGTTCTTATTTTAAATATTCCAAAGTGGTGTTCTTTTTTTCTTTTCTTTTTTGTTACAATTCCCCATTTTGATCTATTTTCTTGAAGATATTTATCATAGTTATATTAAAATATGTGTCTGAAAACACTAATATTTGGTTCAGCCATGAAGCTGTTTCTATGATCTGATTTTTATTTTGGCTCTTAGTTATTTCATTCTGTGTCTTAGAATGCCTGCTGCTGCTGCTGCTGCTGGTAAGTCGCTTCAGTCGTGTCTGACTCTGTGCGACCCCATAGACGGCAGCCCACTAGGCTCCCCTGTCCCTGAGATTCTCCAGGCAGGAATACTGGAGGGGGTTGCCATTTCCTCCTCCAATGCATGAAAGTGAAAAGCAAAAGTGAAGTTGCTCAGTCGTGTCTGACTCGTAGCAACCCCATAGACTGCAGCCTACCAGGCTCCTCCGTCCATGGGATTTCCCAGGCAAGAGGACTGGAGTGGGGTGCCATTGCCTTCTCCACTTAGAATGCCTAGTCACTTTTTATTGAATGCCAGGCATTGTTATGAAAGTCATCGTCTCTAGGTGATATCTTCTTCCAGTTAAGATTTGCTTCACCAATTAAAGTAGGGGAAGATCACCTGTATTTGAAGCTGGGTTCCAGTCTCTCTGAAGGTTGGTATATTCCCTCCTCACAGTTACTCTTTTGCTTTAGCATTTCAGGGATCCCAGATGAAATCCTGGACTGTACACCAGGTCTCCTTCTTGTTTGTGACCTTTCATTTTTATCTTCCTAGGACTATGGGATTATTAAAATCTCTTTTTTAAAGTATAACTTCCATTTAATTTTTTTCCAGAGGACAGTTTTCCTTCAGTCTTTAGAACCCAACTCCTTACATGGGCTTTGGCAGAGATCACAGGGCAGCACCATTAGATCTAAATTAGGTGAGAGTGTTTGGATTTTCTGGGCTTTGTGAGAGTGGTTCCTTACTGCCTTGCTATGAATGGTAATGTAGCATCACAGAGCTTGGGAAGCACATGTATGTTACAGACATTCTGGAAATGTCTCTGATGACTGTGGCTTGTACTATGTTTTGAATGATGAACTTCTCAACGGCCTTGGGCACACACTGGGTGCAATTAGTTCAGCATATAGACTACATGTGGCCATAACCCTTTTTTGACACGACTATTTTTACATCTTGGTGTTACACCAGGATGAAGATCCTGTTAGGGAGGGCATATAACACAGACAACCTCAGCCCCATTCTGCATCTCAGCTGGGAGGACCCAGAGCTAACAGCTCTTTTTAGTTTTCTAGCCTCACAGCCACTTTTGCTTAGGATTTTCATTCCCTGGGCTATTGCTTGTGGATGACAAATGTCTTGAGGGGAAGTGCCATTAAATATGGGACTCACTTTGACCTTCTCTTGTCTCTCAGATCTTAACTTTTATTTCCTAGATGCTTTGGTTGGTAGCTCTGAACTCCGTTTATGTCTCCTCAGCCTCATGAGGCTGACTAGGTACTGCTTGGCTTCACTGTGTATTAGCTACTACCTTATGCTCGTCTTGTTAGTCTCAGCTTGTCCTTTCAGCCTCTGAGCTACTGCATATGAGTCAGGGGAAGGCAATCATGAATGTAGGGTACTTCTCAGTTCATTTCCCTTCTTTTTTGAATTTTGGCTCATAAGTCCTGGCTGCCTTGGCAGCTCTCTGTGGATTTTTAAAGAGTTGTTTTTTGTTTTTGATTTTTAAAGTTTTTATTAGCAGGAGAATTTGTCTGATACAAGCCAGTCTTCCAGAGACAAGAGCAGAAATCTTGTAATGTGCTTTTATGAAGGAATTTTGTGACTGCTGCTTTGCACTAGACCTGGAGATTAAGTAAAAAAGAATCAAATAAACGTGAGGGAGAAGAGTTATGAAAAGATTAAATTGACATCCAAAAGACTTAGCACTGCTACAGTCCACCTGGTTCCTCAGATTATAATTAGATTTTGGTCCTCCTGCTGGGTTGGAAGAAACCTGGAGATGGTTCAGATATCCGAAGGACGCCACTGTGGCAATGTTGGGGGTGGGAGATTGGGAGACTAGAGAATGGGTCAGGGGAGCAAGGGCCAAGGTATAAATAAAAGCTGAAGGGTACAGATTTTGGTTTGAATAAAGGGGGTTGTTTCTAACAAAGATTGGTTGGGATGAAGATCAATTGGAACTAACCCATTCCCCATCCATGAAGTCATTCGAATGGATGGCCAAGTTGGAATGGGATGCTATAGAGGGATTAAAATATTGAATGTGGATGGGCAGATGGCATGGTATATACCATACCTGACCATAGTAGGTGAGGAGTTCAATAAATGTTGTATGAACTTATGATCTACTAAGTCTCTCCTAAGGCTGAGGTTCCATGATTTTAGCAGGATGTGCTGTGTGTGTGTTTTTGCTTCAGCCATGTTCGACTTTTTGCAACCGTATGGACTGTAGCCCGCCAGTCTCCTCTGTCCATGGGATTCTCGAGACAAGAATACTAGAATGGGTTGCATTTCCTCCTCCAGGGGAACTTCCTGACACAGGGATCAAACCCACATCTCTTGTGTCTCCTGCATTGGCAGGAGGTCTCTTTACCACTCGCACCACCTGGGAAGCCCTTAGCAGGATGGTGTGGTACAAAGCACACAGGACTAGAATGCTCTGTTCTTACAGAGTTCAGGAAGGAAGGACATGGAAAACACCATCTTTTCTATCTCCTCCTCTCCAGCCTCAAGCTTTAGCTAGCCTTATGTGTGTGTGTGTGTGTGTGTGTGTGTGTGTGTGTGTGCGCACTTAGTCACTCAGTCATGTCTGACTCTTTGCCACACCAGGGACTGTAACCCACCAAGCTCCTCTGTCCATGGGGTTATCCAGGCAAGAATCCTGGAGCACGTTGCCATTTCCTCCTCCAGGGGATCTTCCTTACCCAGGGATCAAACCTGCGTTTCCTGCATCGGCAGGCAGATTCTTTATCACCGAGCCACCTGGGAAGATGCCAGCCCTATAAGTCCCAGTTAAACTTGCCGTGATAAGTGAAGGTTCAGTTCTGGGGATCGGCTGGCATCTGGAAGAGATGTGGAGAAATGGAGATTCTGAGAACCAACTCCTTGGTGATGGGTGCCCCCTATTTCATGTCCTTTGGGGGCCGCAGGTACAGGTTTGGCAGAATGCTCTTCTGAGTGGTCCCAGCCTGCCCTGGGGACCAGAGGCAGCCAGGAGGTCATGCGGGGCTGGTCTTCTCTTCCCCTCTCCCTTGTCTCTGCAGCATTTTCTCAGCTTGATCCAGTGCTGCTCCCCCATCCCTCACTGCAGGCTAGAACAAGTTAATCAGTGCCCCTAGTTTGGGGAGCCCCCGTTGGATACCCTCCCCTACCCTCTTCCCCAAGCAGGGCTGAAGTACTGTTCCAACCAGCTGAATCCTGCAAATGGTGCTACTAAATATTTCATTTGGACTTAACAACTCAATCTGCCTGCCATTATCCTGAGGGCCCCCACATCCCCCAGCCCCTTTCTGATTAACAAAGTCACTGGCCGGGAAGATCTGCAGAAGCGCTCATTGAAGGCTGTGTGAGCGGCTGCTCAGGGCGGGCCGGCGGAGGCCCAGCATTAAGCAGGAAGCATCGATTTCGGCATTAGCTAGCTTTTTACATTCCCAGGCAGACAATGCAAGTACCTTCAATTATCTTCAAAGCAACTGAAGGGAAGGAAATTGGTCTTAGATGTGGTAAATAGACTCCACAAAGTCCGCTGAGGCATGCAAAGGCGTGCACACAGGGGACCCAGAGGCCTTGCCGCCAAGCCTGCACCTCGGCTGAGCAGAATTCAGGCAAACATCGCAGGGGTTCCATTTCTCTGCACTGCCCACCCCACCCCGGATGCCTGGGAGAGCATGAGGGGTCTCAAAGCTGGGCTCTCAAATGCCAAGGCAGCTGCAGGGAGCAAAAGAGAACTGAGTTTGGAGTCAGAGAGACTTCAGTTGGCTTCTGGTTCTTTGGGTGTGTGACCTTAGTCAGGTAGCCTAATCTATCTGGGCCTCATTTTCCTTACTGGCAAAATGGGACTTGTAATATTCACTTTAGAAGGGAGTGATGCTTCAGGGCTGTGTCTTCTACAGGTTGAACCTTCTTCTCTGCCCCACACCATCCTTTGCTCATCTCCATCCTGGTGTTATCACCCTGCTGTGAATGTTGGCTTTCATGGCTGTCCTTCCTGTGGACAGGCAGTGTGTGCTCAGATGCTCAGTTGTGTTTGACACTTTGTGACTCCATGGACTGTAGCCCGCCAGGCTCCTCTGTCCATGGGATTTTTCAGGCAAGAATACTGGAGTAGGGTGCCATTTCCTCCTCCAGTGGATCTTCCCGACCTAGGGATGGAACCCAAGTCTCTTATGTCTCCTGCAATGGCAGGCAGATTCTTTACCACTAGCACCACCTGAGTAGGGAGGACAGGCAGTGGTTAACATTTTTCAAAGGATGGGTCAGGGCCCAATGAAGAATGTGGTGAAAGCCATGTGTCCTCTCCCTACAGAAAAATGTGTGATCATTTAATTTGCCTATAATTTCAAGGAACTCATAGCAGCAGGGCTAAAATCCCTATGCCAGTGTTTACACAGAGCCTGGAAGATGAGTCATAATCAGAATATGTCTGTTGACTACTTGAATCATTTCAAAGATGCTTTCCCAGCCCTGTGATTTTGGAGTTCTGTTCTACCCAAGAAACATTCATTTAGTGAATACTTATTGTGTCATAGGTCTTAGACTGGACTTTGCGGAGAGGACAGGGACATAACTCCTGCCCATAGATGGGGGCTTAGACAGGAATACCTATGTCAGTGGCTCAAGGTGGTAAGATTCGGCCCATGTGAAAGTGCCTTTGCCTACCCTAGTTCAAACAACTCCTGGGAAAGTGCTCTGTTCCCTTGCCTCTCAGCCCTGACCTGGGAGATCCCACAGGGTAGACCATTAAGGAAAGACTGAGGGAGAAGAGGCAAGAGTGCATGTGTGATGGAGCCTGGTGGCAGGTGGTGCAGGTAGGGTAGTGAGAAGGCCATTGGCAGCTGGGTCTAGAAGCACCATCACCATGCTTGGGGCTGGGGCTGAGTGCTCAGGGCCTGGAAGCCAGCACCTGCTAGCCCCTGTGCAGGGCCCCCGCTGGGTTAAGCTATTCAGTGAGGACATCATTATGCACAATTTGCATAATCTGCCAAGCCCTGATTGCAGGGCACTCAAGTACCTGTTGTGGAAAGCTGGCAAGAGAGTATCACTTTGTCCTTTGCAGACCATGGTGGGAGGCGGGGTGTGGACTGGGAGATGAGGCCTCAGATCCGGGAGTGCTGGATCCCAGATCGAGTCTAAGAGAGTGAGTTGGGGTTCCATGAGCCTTATTTCTGGGAAGTTAGCTTATTCCCACCCTAAAGCCTGTTGCGTCTTCTCTGCTCTTAACGACTTAATTTTAAAAGGCTAAAACCCCTCGTGGTTATTTTTAAGGAGTTAAATAAGTGCCAGTGATGGCTCCTGTTGGGGCTGTTTGGATTTGAAAAGAAGATACCAAGATGTAAAGATATCAATATTTAATTGTGTCTTGAAGCCTGGCTTTTCAAGCAAGTGGAGGGGAGCCAAGAGTCTCCTCTGAATGTGATGTGCACATGTGCATGCATATGCACATATGTGTATGTGGGTATATGAGTGTGTGTGTGTTGAATAGAAGAGAATTCTTCAGGGGCACTGTGTGTATTCAGTGTTCTATTCTTATTTCCTTTTGCTCTCTACCACCTAAAGAGATAAAAAACAGGGCATGAACTCTGTTTGAATTTAATTTAATTCAGCAAACAAGGTAAGAACACTTGTTTGGACTCCTCTGCCCTTTAGGCATTTGTGTTCCAGTAGGGGAGTAGGTCATTTATCCAAATCACCATGATACCCATTAGACAGACTGGAATAAATTCCACAAAGATAGGCAAAATTGTGGGACTGACTTACAGGGTGGCTGCCCTGTCCTTGGAAGGAAGCTGGCTTCCTGGAGGAGCTCACCTGGCCAGAGCCCATGTCTTTGTGTGAACTGCATCATTCCTGGAAAATGACAGATGCTCAATAAATTGTGTTGAATGGTTGTTGGACTCCTTAAACATTCCCTCTAGCTCTGTGGTCATTTCTGTCCACACTACATCCCCCAAGTGTTTGGCAGTTTATTAGAAAAAAAGAAATAAAACTCAGAGGAAGAAAAAAGACCCAAAGTAGTTAATGGGGCCCTGAGACTTGCAGACAGTTGGAGAGGAAGAGACTGAGTCTGGATGTGGGGTCACTTTCCTTTTTTCACACAGCATCATCCACAGGGCTAGGATGAGACACCAGGAGAAGTGTCTGGTCTTCTGAGGAGGGGAGCTTGTATAGCCCACCCCTGGCTCTTTGAGGCTTTCAGGGAAGGAGGCTATGGGCAAGGACAAGATAACCTCTTTATTTCCTCCCAGGGTGGGTCGTTTTCTATGCCCTCATTCTGTAAACACTGGAAAAGATATCAGTTAGGGGCCCCCAGGATTTTCAAGTGGGGTCAGTGGGGAATAAAATGATGTGAACAATAAAAACAGAAGCTCAACAGTTGGCCAGTCATGCCTTCAGTGAGCTGGGGCCCTGTTTAATTTTTCCCCTGGAGGATGCCAGAGACACCAGGAAGATTTCAAACAGCCTGAGTTAGAAGAGAGTATGGGACCATCCTGCACCTGAGTCTGGGTTCCAAACATGAGACACTGTAAAGTAAGATACAATCTAGATGCTCCTCTCCTCCTTCCCACCCCCAGCCAGGAATCTCCCAGCATGCCCAGGGGAGAAGGAAGCAACCAGAGTTTCAGGAAGGGCAGTCATAGAACCTGTGATTTCTCTGGCTGTGACGATTGAGATTGGAAGGAGGGTAGAGGCAGGTAAGACGGAGGCAAGGGCTCCTCTCTGCCAGACTCTGGGGATCTCCTCCAAAGGGCTTCAGTTACAAAGAGCTGAACAGAGGCTCCTTGGAGTTGGACACCATGGATGGTGGAAGAACTGTTAAGAACCTGTTAATACCATTCCACCTGCTTCAGGGCAAGCCAGCACCCAGGCCATTTGTGTGGCTCACCACCAAGATGAAGCTTTGATGCTTCATATTCCAGTGACTCCTGCTAAGGTAAGGTCTTTCTTTCTGTCATGCATAAAAGAATCTAGTCCCATCTGCACAGAGATGTGGCACTTCTGCTCAGTCTCCTTCTATTAGGAGTTCTTAATTCTGTTTATTTATTTATTTGGCTGTGTTGGGTCTTAGTTGTGGCCTGTGGGATCTTCACTGTGGCATGCTGGCTTCTCTCTAGTTGTGGTGTGCAGGCTCAGTAGTTGTGGCTCACAGGCTAACTAGTTGCCCCATGGCATGTGGAATCTTAAATTTCTCAACCAGGGATCAAACCCGAGTGCCTAGCATTGGAAGGCTGATTCTTAACCACTGGATCACAAGGGAAGTCCTGGGAGGGGGGTGGGGGTTCTTAATTCTTAATTTCTGTTGGTCACAAACTTCTTTGAGAACTTCTTAAAAGCCATGGCCCTCTTCCCCCTTCAAATACATACATACATACATAGACAATTTGGCATACAATTTCAGGGCATTTATGGACCTTGTGGAATCATAGACACATTCCATTAACAAGATACCTGCCTCAGAAGCACATCTCTAGTCTTTTAGGATAATATAATAAAGTTTTTGAATAGCATTTTGCAGTTCGTAAAGCACTTTAACCATGCATTGTGTTAATTAATCTTCATAGAAATCCTGCTGAGGAAAGAATTATTATATTATTGTCCTTATTCTGCTGACAAAGAAACTGAACCTCAAAGAATTCTGTCATTTTCCCATAGCTAGTAAGAGGTGAATTCCAGTCCTTAGCTAGTAAGAACTGGAGACCAGTCCTTCTGCCTGAGCGCTGCAAACCAGGCCAGGCTTGTACTTTCCTTTTGAGATTGCTTCACTTTCCACAGCTGCATGAGACTGATTTTCTTGTGAATCTGTACCTGTTCTTCTTTTGTGAGATGTATGGTGGGTAGAGACTGGGGTGGGGTGGGAGGTCTGCCTGTGGGAATGACCAGAGACCCCCTGGGACAGGAGAGGGGACCGGGAGGGAGCCTAGTCTTTGGGAGTCAAGGTTATTTTCTTTTTAAATTATTTATTCATTTCTTGTTGGTTCTGCTGGGTCTCCACTGTTTGGGCTTTCTCTAGTTGCTGTTAGCAGGGGTTGCTCTTCGCTGTGGTGCCTGGGCTCGTGGTGGTGGCCCCTCTTTCTGTGGAGCCCAGGCTCTCGGCACACAGGCTTCAGGGGCTGCAGCATGCGGGCTCAGAGGCTCTGGTGCACTTAGCTGGCGCTTCCTGGGCTTCCCAGGCGGCAACATGGTAAAGAATCTGCCTGCCAGTGCAGGAGAGACAAGAGACATGTGTTCAGTTCCTGGGTCAGGAATATCCCCTGGAGTAGGAAATGGCAACCCACTCCAGTATTCTTGCCTGGAAAATTCCATGGACAGAGGAGACTGGTGGGCTACAGTTCATGGGGTTGCAAATAGTAGGACACAACTAAATGACTGAGCATATACCCATGTGGAATCTTCCTGGGCAAGGGATTGCGCTCGTGTCCCCTGCATTGGTAGGCAGACTCTTATCCACTGTACGTCCAGGGAAGTCCTCAAGGCTATTGTCTAAGTTAATGATTGCACTTGACAATCCTGAAGGCCATCTGTGACTACTTGTCACATCAGGGAGGAATCTAGGAGTTACAGGTTTCTAGGACTGGAGGTGACCTGTGAATTCATTTACTTCCAGATCTCCAATTTCATGTGAAGGAAAACATCTCTTCCATCTCCATACCCTGTACATTCAAGTACCCAATATAGCTATGCCCCTTTGTGATTTTGAATCTTCCTTTGAGTATTAACAGGAGCTTCCTTTGCCTGATTTCATAAACCTGTCACTTGGCAGACTGTAGTGACATTAGAACAACTTTCTTTTCAATTCCCTTCCATAGATTTCCAAGGGAGTTTTTTATAATATCACTTGCTTGATTCAACTCTAATGAATATGGATTAATTTTCTGCATTATAGCTATTGATCTTTGGCCATTGATCTGAGTGAGGGAGTGTTACTGCTCATAAATCCTTCCATTCTGACGGAGGGCTCCCTGGGGGCAGGAGTGGGGAAATGGAAGTAGCAAGAGATGAGAGAGTTGGAGGGGTAGCTGAGCTCCAAAAAAGGGTGAGGCTGGAGGAAAGACTGTGGGGGGAGGAGATGGAGGGGTGAAGATCCCCTTGGTCACCTGATGCTCCATCCAGTAATTCTGTTTACTCTTCTCTACCCATACTCCAAGATTTTCCATTTCTGGGCCTTTGCTTATGCCACATTTCCTGCCTACATGCCCTTCCTTCTTTCTCCCCTACCAATAGGTACATATTCTACCTATTGGTTTGGCCAAAAAGTTCATTCATGTTTTTTTGGTAAGACATTGCCTGTCTTAAGGAAAAACCAGAACAAACTTTTTTGGCCAGCCCAATACATTTCCAAACACAGATCCAATGCCTTATTTTTCATGAAGCTTTTCCTGGCTCCCTCCTACCTACTGCTAGTTGGAATTTCTGTCTTTTATAGTCTCACACTGCTTTATCTCTTAGGCACTTAACACTTTGTGTTGTGTATATATCTTAATTTTAGTCTTTGGTCCAAAGAGATGGTCTTGTCCTGATTCCTAGGATAGGGAGAGAGCCCAGAAGCAGAAAACATGTTATGAATGGGGAGCTGCAGGCAATTCTGATATTGCCAGAGCATGAAGTGTGGGTGAAAGTGAAAGTTGCTTAGTTGTGTCCGGCTCTTTGCAACCCCATAGACTATACAGTCCATGGAATTCTCCAGGCCAGAATACTGCAGTGGGTAGCCTTTCCCGTCTCCAGGGGATCTTCCCAACCCAGGGATTGAACCCAGGTCTCCTGCATTGCAGGCAGATTCTTTACCAGTTGAGCCACAAGGGAAGCCCAAGAATACTGGAGTGGGTAGCCCATCCCTTCTCCCGCAGATCTTCCTGACCCAGGAATTGAACTAGGGTCTCCTGCATTGCAAGTGGATTCTTTACCAACTGAGCTATCAGGAAAGCCGGTGAGGCTTCCATCTTAGTCTGCCATGCCATTATAGAGATACCCCTTGAGAGATGTATTAGTCAGGGTCTGTTTAAGAGACAAAAGCCATACCAGGTATTTTGAAAATTGTAAACAAAGAGAAGAATTAGCATAAAGGACTGTAACTAGCTCAGAAGAATTGCTCACTCAATGAAAAGTGAATACTAGGGTGTCATGGAAGGAGCAAATGCAGGAACCAGCCCCCACCCATAGAACTAGGGGAACAAAGAGAAGAGGTTGGAGTTACTGAAACCTAGAATCTTGAGAGAGGGGACCTGCAGAGCTGAAAGTCAAACTGCCAAGGAAAGGAAACTACTTGTCCGGGATTGGTATGGCTGAGTTTGGAGGAGGGGCCCATGGGGTTGGGACTCAATCCTAAGGAATTGGGGCTGTTCAGCTGCCTAGAATTGGTTTCTGTAAGGGGTCACAGTGAGGCTGTGTTGGGAAAACTTCAAAGTGTATTTAACTGCTGCTTTGAGCCAACACTGGGTAGAACCAATCTGACCAAAGCATGAAGCAAACAGGGCATCAATGGGAAGGACCAAGTTCTCCATTCCTCCTGTAACCCTTCAGTCTTCCTCCAGTGGCTCCAATGGGCAGAAGTGGGCAGGGAGCCAGTGCACAGGAGAAGCTCCAGTATCACAAACTGGAGTTTGTAAGGAAGGGTTCAAATCAGACAATTGGGCTGTTTCAGGTTATTTCTTTGGTCCTTAGCATCTACATATTCCTTTCTACACAGATTTGAACTTCCCACAACCATAAAAAGAATTGTTCTTTCACCTAACAAGATTTAACCATCTTTTGTACAAACACATTCTCATTCTATCCTCCAGATGAGGAGATGCAGTTTCAATAGTCATTGTATCCATCTGTGGGGGACAGTCACTTGCCATTACCAGTTGTGTTGACTACTCTTTCCAAGGGAGAGTTTCATCATCTGAGTATTTTCTTCTTTTAACAGAAAGTTAGCAAAGTTAACCTCTTATGATTTATTTGACATAATAAGGGAAAGAGGATGGAAAGTAAAATAATAGACACATACATACTCATACACAGGGAGAAGAAAATATGCATAACTGCCATAGTCCCTATTTGTATAACTGATCATAAAGTATGCTTGCATATATCAGTTCAGTTGCTCAGTTGTGTCTGACTCCTTGTGACTCCATGGACTGTAGCATGCCAGGCTTCCCTGTCTATCACCAACTCCCAGAGCTTGCTCAAACTCATGTCTATCAAGTCAGTGATGCCATCCAACCATCTTATCCTCTGTTGTCCCCTTCTCCTCCTGCCTTCAATCCTTCCCAACATCATGAGTCAGTTCTTCGCATCACGTGGCCAACATACTGAGTTTCAGCTTCAGCATCAGTCCTTCCAGTGAACATTCAGGACTGATTTCCTTTAGGATTGACTGACTTGATTTCCTTGAAGCCCAAGGGACTCTCAAGAGTCTTCTCCAACACCACAGTTCAAAGGCATCAATTCTTTGACACTTACCTTTCTTTATGGTTAAACTCTCACATCCATACATGACTATTGGAAAAACCATAGCTTTGACTGAAGGACTTTTGTTGGCAAAGTAATGTCTCTGCTTTTTAATATGCTGCCTAGGTTGGTGATAGTTTTTCTTCCAAGGAGCAAGTGTCTTTTAGTTTCATGACTGCAGTCACCATCTGCAGTGATTTTTGAGCCCAAGAAAATAAAGTCTGTCACTGTTTCCATTGTTTCCCCATCTATTTCCCATGAAGTGATGGGACCAGATGCCATGATATTTATTTTTTAAATGTTGAGTTTTAAGCCAGCTTTTTCACTCTCCTCTTTCACTTTCATCAAGAGGTTCTTTAGTTCCTCTTTGCTTTCTACTATAAGGGTGGTATCATCTGCTTATCTGAGGTTATTGGTATTTCTCCCAGCAATCTTGATTCCAGCTTGTGCTTCATCCAGCCCAGCATTTCACATAATGTACCCTGCATTTAAGTTAAGTAAGCAGGGTAACAACATACAGCCTTGACATACTCCTCTCCCAGTTTGGAACCAGTCCATTGTTCTATGTCCAGTTCTAACTGTTGCTTCCTAACCTGCATACAGATTCTCAGGAGGCAGGTAAGGCAGTCTGGTATTCCCATCTCTTGAAGAATCTTCCACAGTTTGTTGTGATCCACACACTCAAAGACTTTGGCATAGTTAATAAAGCAGAAGTAGATGTTTTTTCTGGAATTTCTTTTTCTATGATCCAATGGATGTTGGCAATTTGATCTCTGGTTCCTCTGCCTTTTCTAAATCCAGCTTGAATATCTGGAGGTTCTCTATTCATGTACTGTTGAAGCCTCGCTTGGAGAATTTTGGGCATTACTTTGCTAGCAAGTGAGGTGAGTGCAATTGTGCGGTAGTTTGAACATATTTTGGCATTCCCCTTCTTTGGGATTGGAATGAAACCTGACCTTTTCAGTTTTCAGTCCTGTGGTCACAGCTGAGTTTTCCAAATCTGCTGGCATATTGAGTGTAGTACTTTATTTTTTTTTAATTTTTTTTTTTTCATTTATTTTTATTAGTTGGAGGCTAATTACTTTACAATATTGTAGTGGGTTTTCTCATACATTGACATGAATCAGCCATGGATTTACATGTATTCCTCATCCCGATCCCCCCTCCCACCTCCCTCTCTACCCAATCCCTCTGGGTCTTCCCAATGCACCAGGCCCGAGCACTTGTCTCATGCATCCAACCTGGGCTGGTGATCTGTTTCACTATAGATAATATACATGTTTCGATGCTGTTCTCTCAAAATATCCCACCCTTGCCTTCTCCCACAGAGTCCAAAAGTCTGTTCTGTACATCTGTGTCTCTTTTTCTGTTTTGCATATAGGGTTATCATTACCATCTTTCTAAATTCCATATATATGTGTTAGTATGCTGTAATGTTCTTTATCTTTCTGGCTTACTCCACTCTGTATAATGGGCTCCAGTTTCATCCATCTCATTAGAACTGATTCAAATGAATTCTTTTTAATGGCTGAGTAATATTCCATGGTGTATATGTACCACAGCTTCCTCATCCATTCGTCTGCTGATGGGCATCTAGGTTGCTTCCATGTCCTGGCTATTATAAACAGTGCTGCGATGAATACTGGGGTGCATGTGTCTCTTTCAGATCTGGTTTCCTCGGTGTGTATGCCCAGAAGTGGTATTGCTGGGTCATATGGCAGTTCTATTTCTAGTTTTTAAAGAAATCTCCACACTGTTTTCCATAGCGGCTGTACTAGTTTGCATTCCCACCAACAGTGTAAGGGGGTTCCCTTTTCTCCACACCCTCTCCAGCATTTATTGCTTGTAGACTTTTGGATAGCAGCCATCCTGACTGGCGTGTAATGGTACCTCATTGTGGTTTTGATTTGCATTTCTCTGATAATGAGTGATGTTGAGCATCTTTTCATGTGTTTGTTAGCCATCTGTATGTCTTCTTTGGAGAAATGTCTGTTTAGTTCTTTGGCCCATTTTTTGAGTGGGTCATTTATTTTTCTGGAATTGAGCTGCAGGAGTTGCTTGTATATTTTTGAGATTAATCATTTGTCTGTTGCTTCGTTTGCTATTATTTTCTCCCAATCTGAGGGCTGTCTTTTCACCTTGCTTATAGTTTCCTTTGTTGTGCAAAAGCTTTTAAGTTTCATTAGGTCCCATTTGTTTATTTTTGCTTTTATTTCCAATATTCTGGAAGGTGGGTCACAAAGGATCCTGCTGTGATTTGTGTCAGAGAGTGTTTTGCCTATGTTCTCCTCTAGGAGTTTTATAGTTTCTGGTCTTACATTTAGATCTTTAATCCATTTTGAGTTTATTTTTGTGTATAGTGTTAGAAAGTGTTCTAGTTTCATTCTTTTACAGGTGGTTGACCAGTTTTCCCAGCACCACTTGTTAAAGAGGTTGTCTTTTTTTCCATTGTATATCCTTGCCTCCTTTGTCGAAGATAAGGTATCCATAGGTTCGTGGATTTATCTCTGGGCTTTCTATTCTGTTCCATTGATCTATATTTCTGTCTTTGTGCCAGTACCATACTGTCTTGATGACTGTGGCTTTGTAGTATAGTCTGAAGTCAGGCAGGTTGATTCCTCCAGTTCCATTCTTCTTTCTCAAGGTTACTTTGGCTATTCGAGGTTTTTTGTATTTCCATACAAATTGTGAAATTATTTGTTCTAGTTCTGTGAAAAATACCTTTGGTAGCTTAATAGGGATTGCATTGAATCTATAGATTGCTTTGGGTAGAATAGCCATTTTGACAATATTGATTCTTCCAATCCATGAACACGGTATGTTTCTCCATATGTTTGGGTCCTCTTTGATTTCTTTTATCAGTGTTTTATAGTTTTCTATGTATAGGTCTTTTGTTTGAGTGCAGTACTTTAACAGCATCATCTTTTAGGACTTGAAATAGCTCAGCTGGGATTCCATCACCTCCACTAGCTTTGTTTGTAGTGGTGCTTCCTAAGGCCCACTTGACTTCAGACTCCAGGATGTCTGGCTGGGTAAATTATAAAAATACATTACATATAAATGAATTATATTAATATATATATATTATTCTATATGCCATCTGTTTATATATTTTGTGTTTTCATCATCCTCATCTAGGGTATTATCTGGTCAGTGTTTTCCATCTGGTGGAGTGTTGGAGTGACCCAAACCTTCATTCCCAAAGATTCCAAATTCTTATGGATTCTACCTTTTTGTGGTTGCTGTGACTTTCCATTTACTCTTTACTCTTGGACACAAAAGTAGTGAAGGATCCCTGAGAATCCCCTAGGCTTCAGACACAATCTTCTCTGCCATTAAATTCCCTTTTGGTATTAATCACCCCAACTACTAGAGTAATTCCACCTCCCCAATTTTTTGCCCATTGCTTCCATGGGCTTCTCTGATAGCTCAGTTGGTAAAGAATTCACTTGCAATGCAGGAGGCCCCAGTTTGTTTCCTGGGTTGGGAAGATCACCTGGAGAAGGGAAAGGCTACCCACTCCAGTATCCTGGCCTGGAGAATTCCATGGACTGTATAGTCTGTGGGGTCGGAAAGTGTAGGACACGGCTGAATGACCTTCACTTTGAGTTTCCATGGCACAAGAGCCTCAGAATGGCCAGGGAGGAGTCTCAGATTTTAATTCAGTGGAGCCATTGGTGTTGCTCTCTTGGAAACCAAGATGTCAAACTAGCAGAGCTCAAAGTTGCAGAGACAGGGAGCAGAAATTCTGAGAGTTTTTAGTTGTCAGAGTGAGAGGAGCTAATTCCACTTCTTGTCCTCAAGTCTAACATCCTGGCATTCTAGTTACAGAAGATTTCTATGTTTTTGTTGTTTTTTAGTTACTAAGTTGTGTCTGACTCTTTAGGGGCTCCATGGACTGTAGCCTGCCAGGTTCCTCTGTCCATGGGATTTCCCAGGCAAGAATACTAAAGCGGGTTGCCATTTCCTTCTTCAGGGGATCTTCCTGACTCAGGGATCAAATCTGTGTCTCCTGCATTGCAGGTGAATTCTTTACCACTGAGCTTTACCTGGGAAGCCCTGATTTCTATGTAGCACCATATATTGGTCACTGAGTCAAAGTACATATTGTATTCTGTAAGACAGACCCAATTTTTTTTTCAGAGGGTCATCTCCCAACTGGAACCACAGCTGAGGCTCCAGTAGCTCATTCCAAGATTCTTTAGGATCAGTTGTTTCTGGCTGATGAGCTATGTAATAAGAATGAATTCCATGGGCTTGAGTCCATTGCCACACTTCTTTTGCTGAGAAATGAATTCCTTGATTAGAAGCAATGTTGTGAGGAATACCATGATGGTGAATAAGGCATTTTAGAAGCATACGGATGGTGGTGCTAGCAGAAGTGTTACAAGCAAGGATGACAAATCCAGACCCAGAATATGTATCTATCCCAGTGAGGACAGCTCTCTGTCCCCTCCATGATGGAAGAGGTTCAACTGTTCAAACTGCCACTGATCTCCCTGGGAAACGATGCCACACAGGAGGCTCAGTGTTGGTCTTTGATTTTGGCAGTATGAACACAGAAAAACTGACAAGCAAGTCAGCCTTGGTGACACAAAGTGGATGTGGCCAATCCCATGTGTAGCCTCTATCCATACCACCAGGGCACTTTGTGCCTAGGTCTACTGAGGAAGCCCCAGGGGGGCCAAGGAAGAGTAAATGTGATGATTGATATAGCATACAAATATCCTAGCTTCAGAGTCAGCACAAGGGCCACCCCAGATGAAAGTTCACTGCATTGGCAAGAAAAGCCCTCCCCTAACCTCTGCATCTAAGTGGGAATTGTTAAAGCTGAGTTCAAGCTCCATAGATGAGGTCTGCCTACCTGGCTCTTCTTGGGGAGGTATTTTTTCCCCCAGAGTCTCTGTAGTACTATCTGACTGTATAATTAATGTCTTTGGCACTTAGCTCTGGCTGCCTTGTGTTATTCTTTACTTGAAAATATATGCTTAAAGACAAGTTTAAATTAGTACTTGAGGGTAGCAACCATAGTGAGAACATCTTGACATCACCGGAGACGCACTCTGTGGCTCTTACTCAGTGGAGTAAATAGAAAGGTGCAGGGAAAAGTTTGATATTTAAGATGAGAAGCCCTAGGTTTGAGGCTTCCTCTTTGGCTTCTTCTCCATGTGACCTTAGATAAGTCTTAGCACACTCCTCATCACATATTCTTCTTGAACAACATGTAGTTGCTTGATGTTAATTGGTTCTATGCCTTGCTTATTCTGAACCTTCTCCATTTTAATGAAAAAAGATGTCTTCTTTCTTACCTGAGATGATATACAAGTCTAATAAGTTACAGAGTTCCCTTCAAAATAAAGGCTAGTCACAATCTCTGAAAAGACTCAAAGCAAGCAGTTAGTAAAGGAGAATGCTATTGTTTAGTTGGTCCTAAAGTTGTCATTGATATTCATCATTTTCCTTTCCTACTAACTATTCTAGATTTTCCTAGTATTCTTACTGGTCTTGGTAAGGACACCAAACCATTCATCCATGAGGTGTCTTAACCCTTGGTGGCCCTTGTTAGGTTGTGATTTTCTTTAATTGCATATTAAGCATTATCTGGGCATAAAAGCACCAAATGACATACCTGCAAATACCTTGGTTACCAAATGTCCTCCTCCCTGCCCTTATTGTGTGGCAGTAACTGTAACTTCTCATGATAATCAAGGTAAGTCTCCTTGCCATCACACTGACACTTTTCTTTGCTTGTTAGTTCATTGACATGAGGAACTCAAAATGGCCAAATTCATGACTTTCAGTTCAGTGGTCCTTACTGTGATCCCTGACAAAGGTTTTCTGCCCCTGGGAATCCAGACCTCTAATTTAGCTGGTGTAATGATGTGAAGTCGGGAAGGAAAAATTCTGTATGTGGATCACTGGAAGTGATAGTGAAAGTGACTTCCACCTGATTCCCAAACCATAAATTCTAGCTATTACAGCACTCTATGTAGGTCATTAGACTTCCCTGGTGGCTCAGTGGTAAAGAATCCACCTGCCAATGCATGTAGGAGATGCAGGTTCCATCCCTGGATCAGTAAGAGCCTCTGGAGGAAGAAATGGCAACCCACTCTAGTATTCTTGGTTGGGAAATCCCATGCATAGAGGAGCCTAGCGAGTCCATGGAGTTGCAAAAAATCAGAATAGACTTAGTGACTGAGCACACACACATATAGGTCATTATTTTAACATATATAATATATGTTAATCTCAGTCCATAAGATACTGACCCTTAACTGGCATCTTAGCTGGAGCATTAAAGACTAATCTACTGCTGTATTGAATTGGCTGGGTGATGTGGTACCTGGTTAAACCAGTATATCCCATGATCATGGTAATTTGTCCATTGTTTCACCTTGTTTGACATAAAATAGGAGCTTTGATTCAAGGCAGTGCTATATGGGAGACCATGTTAGGTTAGGCCTACTGTGAGCCCTGGGATAGTAGTGCCAGTGGAGATTTTATAGGCAGGAGGTACACATATGAAGAGTACGAATTTTGGTGAAGACAAATTTCTATCGCTTCCAGAGTGCAAGGAATCTGATATAATCGAGGGGCTCCAAGTAACTGGCTGATCTCCTTCAGAATCTGTGCCATATTAAGGGTTCAGACAGGTCTCTGCTGCTGGCATGCCAGGCAGGCATCACTGAGACTTGGTAAATCAATCGTGATGAGAGGAAGCCTATGCTTTGGGGACCCTATGCTTTGGGGACCCTGTGTCATTTCCATTGTCTCCACACACTCTCTGTTCATGAGATCATTTCATCAGCACTGGCTGGATGAGGAGATGGGTTGGCTGATTTCACAGGACTTGACTGTTAAGGGTTGCTTCTATAGCAGATGGCCTTTTGAGCATGAGGAGATGCAAAGATCTGCATCTTTTGTGCCCACCTATATGCCCATGGATCTGTTTATGTATCTTTTCACTAGATCTCCTTGTCTCAGATCCTCTAATTGTTTTTCTTCCAGGCTCCTTTCAACCAAGCCATCTGCTACCCAGGAGTCATGTATATATACAGCCCAGGTTTCTTTTCCTTCACCCACAGAAAATGATGAAGCATAGTATTTCTTGTCTGCCCACTGGGAGTATTTACCACTGAGAAAATTTCCTTTAGTCACTCTTGAGTAGGGCTTTAATGCAGCAGCAAATTTTGGCTAGTACTATCATACTACAGTTTTTACAAACCAGCCTGAGGTCTTTTTATTTTTTTCCCTTGGTTGGTTGAAGAACTCTTCTACCCCATGAAGTGATACATGTGAGTTAGAGTGGAGGAATCAGTGAGCACACGTTCAGTCCAGAGACATGGCAGTCTGGCTCACCTAGCATAGTTGACTTGTATTTTCTGGACCTGTTCTGCCTCAATCGAAATGTGCCATTTGCACTCCATGATAGATTGTGGTTATGCCCACTCAACCTTATAACTTGGTGGCTCTGATAATACTCATGCCATAATGGGCAACTCTGGTAACACAGTTCCTTGATTTCATCTGGATTCAGTCTCCACTGTGCTTAGTCACTCAGTCGTGTCTGACTCTTGCGACCCCATAGACTGTAGCCCGCCAGGCTTCTCTGTCCATGGGATTCTCCAGGCAAGAATACTGGAGTGGGGTGCCATTTCCTTCTCCAGGGGATCCTTCTGACCTAGGGACTGAACCCAGGTCTCCTGCATTGCAGGCAGATTCTTTACTAACTGAGCTATGAGGGAAGCTAAGAGCATGTCAGATGTCTCACCAGGTGGGGCTTGCGGAAGATTCCACTAAATACCCCTATACACTATGGATACCTCTCTCTGCCACTGGTTTATATGGTCTAAGTGACGTGACAACCTGAACCCATAGTCTATATATGCCACAGAGGCTGTTCTTTTTGAAAGCCTTCAAAGTCACCTGATAATGGATCAAAGCAGTATTCCCAACGGCAGTTCTTATACCAATGCAAATTGTAGGAAGAATGAGATACAAGAATATAGCATTTATCTCAGAGAAAATGTCTCAACTTGCCCCAGACCACCAGCATCCTAAAAACTTTAATATTAAAAACTTTAATATAAGGATTAAGGCAGAATCCTTAATCTTCATGGAATATTTTATTTATTGCACTCCTTTTTTTCTTAGGCCATCTACAGTAGGGCTACTGAAAATGTGTAGACATGTGCTAGTGTGTGAACTGTTTATTACTGCTATGCAACTAGATAGATGCAGAAATTGAGAGGTCTGCTTTTAGAAAAATTCTATAACAATTTGACATTGCTGTGATATCTAAGTTCATGATTGGTGGAGTGTTTTATTTTTCCAGGTTAGACCAGTGTGGGTGTTTTTGAACTCACATAAACTTGTGTATATGATTTATAATATTTTAAGTTAGTCAGTTGTAATCCCTGTGTATAAATCATAAATGTATTTCTTTTATTAAAATATAATCTCAGTTTAAGTATAATTTTATGGGATTAGAGTATTGGGATTGGATCATGAAGAACTGAAGAGTGATTTTGAAAGTATAGTATCACTTGTTTCATTTTGAAGAAAATTTAAAAATAAATACCTTGAGCTTACTTGAAATGATTTAAAAATCTCTTCTTTCATTTCTGGCCACAAGCCTCTATAAAATTGGTTCCTTTACTGTGAGTGGTACAATTAAATAAATTATAGAAATGGTTTATAGGAGCCTGCTAGGCTGCTCTGTCTATGGGGTTTCTCAGGCAAGAATACTGGAGTGGGTTGCCATTTCCTTCTCCAGGGGATCTTCCTGACCCAGGAATCAAAACTGGGTCTCTTGTGTCTCCTGCATTGCAGGCAGATTCTTTACTGCTGGGCCACCAGAGGTAGACATGTTTTAGAAATATTTTATTCCTTCAAGCAGGATTATAATCAACCCAACCTAGTTTACATAATTTTACAAGCAAGAAGGAAGGAAGCTTAAACATATTTAATATAGGGAATTAGTATTCACTCTTACATTTTATTTAGTTATAAATAAGGCAAATTTGTCATTTGAAGAATGACAAAAAGTTTTGAGGGTAATAGTAATTTTTTGTATTAATAATCTAAAGTGCATTTTCAATGAACTTTCATTTTCAATGGAAGTGTTCAATGAACACTTGCAATGTGTACAGGTTTTGTAATTCTTTTTCCCTATACATTTTTCTGATTATATATTTATTGAAATGTGCTTTTGTGTCTATTGAATCTAGTAATTAAAACTCTTTTGTATGTCTGTATTTTATTTTGTTTTCCTGGTAATTCACTTCTACTGAAGTTTATAAAATTCAGTGTGATGTGATGAATTAAAAAAAAATGACTCTTCACAGATTTTTTGGAAAGCACGCATCTAGAATACATCTAGGATACTTGCTTTAACTCACCAAGTGTAATTAAGATATACACCATCAGGAAGGTCTGTGGAATGTCAAGGTGAACATGGGCCTTGCGCACTACGCTTCAGCAAAGAGTTAACATAACCTTTTGGAAATATGACATCTGTGTATTGCTGCCCTGACCATGTAAATGCACACTATTTTTTGATCTTTCCTACTGATGGGGATCAAGAATACATTTGCCAAATCATTAGCTATAAGCGTTCTGCCAGATGCCAAAATAACCACAGAATGACTTGATAGGCCCAGTGGATTCACTGTGGGTGGACTTGAGCCTAAACTCTATTCATCATCTGT
Organism: Odocoileus virginianus; assembly: GCF_023699985.2. Taxonomy (NCBI): domain Eukaryota; kingdom Metazoa; phylum Chordata; class Mammalia; order Artiodactyla; family Cervidae; genus Odocoileus; species Odocoileus virginianus. Next base: position 49,035,005 of record NC_069683.1, read on the forward strand.
CCTCCAAAACCTCTAGTCCAAACTGGATTGATCTAACCTTGGATACATATCATAACTTCCACATCAGCTGCAATTGGGCCTACCACCTGGTTAAGTTTGGTCATCAACATTATCTGTCATGATCAGCCGTGTTTTCACAGGGCTGAGATAGGCAATTGAAAAGGAATAGGATGTGGACTATCACCCTCATACCTTTGATAGTGGTGGGAACTTCTGCAATATCCCAGTTACAGCACTATTTCTGATATACTATCTTTATCAAAGGTGAGAGCCGTGGGTTTCCACTTGATTCCTTCCCCTCATCTTAATAACCTTTAATCCATAGGCCAGGGAAACAATACAAGGGTTCTGCCAGATGTCAAAATAACCACAGAATGACTTGATAGGCTCAATGAACTCACCGTGGGTGGACTTGAGCCTAAACTCCATTCATCATCTGTCTTCTAAAACCTCTACTGTTTTTCTTTTATTGATTATATAATTGATACATATCACTCTACAAGTTTAAGGTATACAGCATAATGATGTGACTTACATACTTCACGAAATGATTGCATGGAATACTCTTTCCCATCCCCTCGTCTTCAGACTGTGTGTGTCTTTAGATCTGACTTTTGTAAGCAGCATGTATATGGGTTTTGTTTTTGTATCCATTCAGCTCTTCTATATCTTTTGATTGGAGCACTTAGTCCATTTACATGTAGAGTAATTATTGATAAGTATGTGCTTATTGCCAGTTTGTTAATTTTGGTGGATTGATTTTGTATCTTTTTTGTTCCTTCTTCTTATTTTGCTCTCTTCCTTTGTGATTTGGTGACTATCTTTAGCATCATGTTTGAATTCCTCTCCCTTTTATATGTATTATAGATTTTTGGTTTGTGGTTTCCCTGAGATTTATATGTAGCAGTTTACATGTATATGATTAAGTTGCTAATTTCTTAAGTTTGAATGTATTTTAACAGCCCTTCATATTTATTCCCCCTCTACCTCATGTTTATTGTTTTTGACATCATATTTTACATTTTATTTGTTTTGTGTATCCCTTAACTACCTATTGTGGACAAAGATGATTTTTTTTACTTTTGTCTTTTAACCTTCCAACTAGCTTCATATGTGGTTAATTTATTATTTATTGTATATTTGCCTCTTTCAATGAGATTTTTTTCCCTTTCATAATTTTATTATTTCTAGTTGTGGCCTTTCCTTTTCTACTTACATAAATTTCTTTAACATTTCATGTAAAATTGGCTTGGCAGTGCTGAATTCTTTCAGCTTGTGCTTGTGTGTAAAATTTCAGATCTCCAAATCTGAATGAAAGCCTTACTAGATAAAATATACTTGGTTGTAGGTTTTCCCCTTTCATCCCTTTAAATACATCATGTCACTTCTTTATGGCCTGCAGAGCTTCTATTGAGAAGTCAGCTGATAAAATTATGAGAGTTCCTTGGTACATAATTTGTTGCTTTTACCTTGCTGCTTTTAATATTCCCTATTTATATTTAGTTTTTGCCATTTTAATTACAATTGTGTCTTGATGTGATTCTCTTTGAGTTGATCCTGTTTGGGACTGTCTGTGCTTCCTAGGCCTAGATGCCTGTTTCCCCTCCCAGGTTAGGGAAGTTTTCAGCTATTATCACTTCAAATATATTTTATGCTCCCCTTTCCCCCTCTTTTCTCCTTCTGGGACTTATATAATATAAATATAGTACATCTGATGGTGTCCTTGGCTATATCTTATAGTGTCCTAATTTTTAAAGTTCGTTTCTCCATTCAGCTTCAGTGGTTTTGACCACTTGTCTTCTGGTTCGTTTCGTTGATCTATTCCTCTGAATCATCCAATCTACTGTTTATTCCTTCTAGTGTAGTTTTTATTTTAGTTATTGCATTCTTCAGCTCTATTTGGTTCCTATTTATATTTTCAACCTCTTAAAAAATTTCAAACTTTTCACTCTATTATCCAATTTTCTCCTGAATTACTTCAGCATATTTATGACATTTTCTTGAACTCTTTGTTAGGTTGCTTATTCCACTTAGTTCTTTTGTGGTTTATCTTGTTCCTTCATTTGGAACATATTCCTCTGTCACCTCATTTTGCCTAACTAGCTAGTTTTGTTTCTGTGTATTTGGGAGGTTGATCATACTTCCTGATCTTGGAGAAGTGGCTTCTGTGTGAGATGTACTGTGGGTCCTAGCCGTGCACTCCCCTCTGGCAACTTTAGCTGTATGCTCTAGGATTGCCCTCTATGTGGGCTGTGTGGACTCTTCTGTTGTGGTGGGCTGACTACTCTGGGCATGGCTGGTTCCTGGTCTGCTTGGTTGCCAGGCTTTGTTTTGTGTTGAGGCTGCTGGCCATTAACGGACAATGCTGGGTCATGAGGCAACTGACTGTGGATCCCCAGGTGTTCTAGGACTACTGCTGGCCCTCTAATATGTGGAGTTGGGTCCTGGGCTGGGTGGTTGCAAGGCCCCAGGGCTGGTGTTGACCCAGTGGTGGGCAGAGGAGGGGTCAAAAGGGTCCTGGGCCTAGTGCCAGCTTGCTGGTAGGTGAAGTTGCATTCTGGGGCCTGTGGTTTCAGGGCCCTGGGGTACTGGATTTGGTGTTGGCCCACTGGTGGTTGGGAATTCAGGTTTTCTGAAGCAGCCTGCTTGCTGGTGGGTGGGGCTGTGTTCCCCACCCCTAGTTACCTGGTTGGTATGAGAAGTTCTAGTTCTGATAGGTGCTGATAGGCTGGTCGGTTGGGCCAAGTCCTAGTGATATTAAGCTAGAAGAGAATTCCAAAATGGTACTTGCCAGCACCAGTGTTCTTACAGTTGAAGAAACTCCCCCCAAAAGGCTTAAGCCAGTGTCTATGTCCCCAGGGTGAGCCAGTTACTTCCTGCCTCCTTGGGAGTCTCTCCAAGATCAGCAGGTGGGTCTGACCCAGACTTCTTTCAAGTTACTGCTTCTATCCTGGGTCTCAGAACATGAGAGGTTTTCCCTGGTGGCTCAGATGGTGAAGTGTCAGTCTGCAATGTGGGAGACCCAGGTTCAATCCCTGGGTCAGGAAGATCCCCTGGAGAAGGAAATGGCAACCCACTCCAGTATTCTTGCCTGGAAAATTTCATGGGCAGAGGAGTCTTGTAGGCTATAGTCCATGGGGTCGCAATGAGTCGGACACAACTGAGTGGCTTCACTTTAAGAGTGGAGTCTTTTATTTCCTACAGTCCCCTGGCTGTCCCCAAAGTAAGCCCTGCTGTCCTTCAAATCAAAGGTTCTGAGGGCTCGTCTTCCTGCAGCAGGACCCCTGGGCTGGGGAGAGCCTCTGCAATCATAATTTTCCTCCCATTGTGGATTTTTAACCTGAGGCTATGGGTCTTGACTATACCTCATTTCCGCCCCTTCTACACAGCTTGTTGTGGTTCCTTCTTTATATCTTTAGTTGTAGACGATTTTTTTCTGCTACTCTTCAGGTCTTTCTCATCAATAGGTGCTCTGTTAATAGTTGTAATTTCGGTGAGCCTGTGGGAGGAGGTGAGCTCACGATCTTCCTACTCTACCATCCTGGCCCCCACCTCACCCCCAAAACCTCTACTCTAATCAAGATTTTGATGGTGTTTTGAGTTCCCTGGTCTCAGAGTCAGCTCAAATCTTGCTTCTAATGGTCCTTGAACAGTTAAGATATTTCCTTTTCCCTGGGGTGCGATCATCCTGGCAAATGCCTCATGTCACTCTGGGGAAGGATTGGTGTAGTACAGACTGTATATACTTGTGATGACACTGTAGGATATTTCCACAATATAATATAGACTCCACTTCATCTGTGGGTTTGGGTCTTCCCAGCCTAAAAATGGGGTGAAGCCCTGGAAATTTCCACTATGATAGCTGATGGCAGCCTTTTGCTTTCCAACACTTGATTTTAAAAAAAAAAGTTATAAAAGCAGCATGGTACCATAGGGAACTTTCTTTTTCTTCATGATCAGTTAACCATTACCACAGATCCCTTCTGTTCAACCCCCTCACTACTTCCCCTGCCCCAGTGGCTTCAGACCTTGCAGTTCTTTTGGTAATTACATCCATTTTGCTGTTGATGTTTAAGTGTTGATACTTGTCCTATGTCATATAAAATCCTATGACCCCCTAATTGTATTAGTGGAGATTCAGTCAGAGAAGCTGAATAAGAGGAAATACATATCAAGAGATTTATTATAAGGAATCGGCTCACATGATTGTGGGGGCTGGCTAGGCAAGTCTGGAATCCATAGGGATGCTATCAGGAAAGGTAGGCTGGAACTCTCAGCCATGAACTAAGGCTGCTGTCTACAAGCAGAATTTCTTCTCTCAGGGAAGCCTTAGTCCTGCTTTTAAAGCCTTTCAACTGATTAAATTAAAACTACTCTGATTATCTAGGATAATCTTTCTTACTTAAAGGCTACTGATGATGGACTTTAATCATATCCACAAAATATCTTTACACCAACTTCTAGATAACTGGGGACTACAGCCTAGCCAAGCTGACATGTTGAAATGATCATCACAGACCACCCCCTGCCTACTTGGCACCCATACACAGCTCCTTAAGCCTAGTATCCAAATAAAGACAATAATGATGTCCTACTTCTGTCTAACATGAAAGAACTATCCTGAGAACAAAGAAAAACATGCCAATATTTTCCACAGAAGAGATTTCAAAGTCCTTGCATGGTGTTCACCATTCTTTGTCTTATATCTTGAATACTGAGGTATAAAGTTAACTACTATTAATATGTCTGTTGTTAGATAAGGGAATAAGAGAAGAAAAATATTATATGCCATATTTATGTAGTTTTATCCATATTTATTTATATTTATCATAACAATGATATTATAAATACATATAATTTATATATTATATATTGTTTATATACTGTATATACATTACATATAAATTACCTATTATATATTGCTGTTCAGTCACCCTATTGTGTCTGACTCTTTGTGAACCTGTGAACTGCATCATGCCAGGCTTCTCTGCCCTTCACCATCTCCTGGAGTTTGCCCAAGTTCATTATAAAAATATCACTTTATGGACATAGAAGAGGAAAAAGTAGAAGACAGTGACAGATTTTCTTTTCTTGGGCTCCAAAGTCACTGCAGATGGTGACTGCAGCCATGAAATTAAAAGACACTTACTCCTTGGAAGGAAAGCTATGACAAATGTAGATAGCATATTAAAAAGCAGAGACATCACTTTGCTGGCCTGTATAGTCAAAGCTTTGGTTTTCCACTAGTCATGTATGGGTGTGAGGGCTAGACTGTAAAGAAGGCTGAATGCTGAAGAATGAATGCTTTCGAATTGTGCTGGAGAAGACTCTTGAGAGTCCTTTGGACAGCAAGAAGACCAAACCAGTCAATCCTAAAGGAAATCAACCCTAAATATTCATTGGAAGGACTGCTGCTGAAGCTGAACCTCCAATACTTGGCCACCTGATGCGAAGACCGACTCATTGGAAAAGACCCTGATGTTGGGAAAGATTGAAGGCAAAAGGAGAAGCGAGGGCAGAAGATGAAATGGTTCAATGTAGTACGAATTGAATCACTGTAGTAGGCAGTGATGCAATGTAGTATATATTGATGCAATGTAGATAACATCACTGACTCAATGGGCATGAATTTGAGCAAGCCTTAAGAGATAGTGAAGAACAAGGAAGCCTGGCATGCTGTAGTCCATGGGATTGCAGAGTTGGACATGACTTGGTGACTGAACAACAACAATTTATTATAAATATAATACACTTAAATGTAAAATTAAATATCTATATTAACATATTTTATGCAAATATAATATATATATCATAACAAAATAAGGAAGAAACCCTTATGACTGTTAATAATGTTTGTTTCTAAAACTGGTCATATGCTCATAGGTGGTATGTTAACTTCCTTCTCCTACTCATTTTACATTCCTTTTGTCCTTAACAAGCACTTTAGCTGGTCTGACTTCTTTGCCTCATGAGGTGACCCAAATCTTCATCCCTGAAGTGTCTGGGCCATTAGCAGTCCTGCTTGAACTAAGTTGTGGCAGTTTTCCATTGAATTTAATCACAGCACATGGGAGTACTAAGAGAGCCCTAAAGGATTTCCTGTATCCCAGACATACTTTCTCCATTATTGTAGTGGCAACCTAGTTCTTCCTAATAATTAGGATCAATCATCCCACTAGTATGGTGACCCACTTCTTTGCTTGTTGATTCAGAGACATGAGGAGCCCCAAGTGCCTGAGTGGTCCAGTTCAGTGGAATCATTTTTGCATCTCCTAGTGGAGTCTTGTCATTAGGGGTAATAGGTAATAGAACCAGTCCTATTTCTGCTTTTTGCTTCCTAGATCCATGAAGCCTCACTGTGGGAGAACCAGCACCATGTACTAGATGCTGATTTAGAACACATACAGCCTTCTGGAGACCTTTGCTCCAGCCCCACAAAGTCTTTCCACTTAGCTGGCACCATGACTGTTCCACAGTTCTATCGAGTCAGATGCTTCAGGACAATGCAGAACATGGTAAGACCAGTGAATTCCATGAGTGCAGGCCCATTACTGCACTTCATTTGCTGTGAAGTGAGTTCCTTGATAAGAAGCAATGCTGTGTACAATACCATGATGGTAAATAAGAATTTTATAAATCCATGAATGGTAGTTTTGTTAGAAGCATTGGGGGCAGAGAAAGTAAATCCTTGTCCAGAGTAAGGGTCTGTTCCAGTAAGAACAAAAGGTGCACGTTGTATAGTGAAAGCGGCCCAATCTCATTAATCTGCCACAGCCAGCTGGCTGATTATCCTGGTGAATGGTGCCATATCAAAGACTCATATTGGTCTTTGCTGATGGCAGATGGGGCACTCAGCAGTGGCTGTAGTCTTGTCAGCCTCAGCGAATGAAGCCCATGTTGCTGAGGGCATGCATCACCTCCATCCCTGAATGATGACCACTTGGTTCATGGGCTGTTTAGCAATGAGGAAAGAAGCTTGCTGGTATCTGTGGAGTGGTCATTCCATCTACTAAATTATTAAAATGTCCTCTGCCAAGGTTACCTTTTGGTGAGCACTGATATAACTTCACATTATCTCCCATTCAGAAAGGTCTATTCACACACCTATTTCCCAAACCTCCTTGTCATTAATTTTCCAGTTGTGTTACTTCCAGGTCTCTGACCACCCAGCCAAATCATTGACCACAGCCCAAGACTGGGTGTAGACTTGTATGTCTGACCATTTCTATTTCTAGGCAACATGAACAATCAGGTGCAAAGTTCTGCCCACTGGGAGGACTTCTCACCACTGTCCTTCTGGAATGTTCCAGAAAAGAACATGTCATACTACACCTGTCTATTCTGAGGCAGTGCCTGTGTATCATGCAAAATCATCTGTAGACTAGGTTGCATTTTCTCTTTCTCAGCTGGCCATAGAATACTCTCCATGCAGCCAAGATGCAGGCCCAGGGAAAGAAATTAATGTAGAAGGAGTAGGGGCCACGGGCACTTGGGACGCAACCTCATGCAACTTACTTTTGACTTTCTGACCTGCTTGAGCCTGATCTCATATACACCATTTCTATTTGGTAATAGAGTGCTAGTGGGCATACCCAACTGTATGGCTTGGTGAGTCAGGTAACACCCAGTTCATCATGGCAGCTCAGGCGGCATGCATAATAACCCACAATTATTCTGGTGGCCCACGGTTAGGTGCTTAGTCTTAACTGAGGCTCAGTAAGAAGCCAAAAGGGATTTCTCAAAAGGACAGTAGTTATTCTTAAAAGATGTCATGGCTTTGCTCCATAATCTTAAGGCTCTTACAGATATCCATCAAAGTTTTCAAACAGCATCTCTGTCCCTTACTGACATTTCAGCTTCCATGGGCTCTTCTGGATCTTGTGGCTCAATCTACAGAAGAGCTTGGATCTGTGGTAGAGTCTTCCTTTGTTCTGGATCCACTCAAAACTAGTAGATTTTTGGGTTACTTGGTTAGAGGGTTAGAAAAGCATTCCCAAATGAGGGATACTTTGGTTCCAAAATCCAAAGAGACCTGCTAGACCTGCTAGATGTTATGCCAATTTGTGTGTGTGTGTGTGTGTGTGTGTGGGGGGGGGGGGGGGTGGAGGGTTCAGATGCAACAATTTCTCCTTTGTTTCAGAAGGGATGTGTAGACATACCCCACAGTACTGGACCGCTAGAAATTTACTGGTAGAAAAACTGAATTTTTGTGGGATTTATTTCTCATTTCTTTTATGAAATTTTTATTTTATTTATTGGCTACTCTATAGTTCCTTTTGGAGAAGGAAATGGCAACCCACTCCAGTGTTCTTGCCTGGAGAATCCCATGGATGGAGGGACCTGGTGGGCTGCAGTCTGTGGGATTGCAGAGTCGGACACGACTAAGCAAAACACACACACACACACACACACACACACACACACACACGGTCTTCCTTGCTACATGCAGGCTTTCTCTAGTTGCTGTGAGCAGGAGCTACTCTTCATTAACTTTGCATGGGCTTCTCACTGTGGTGGCTTCTCTTGTTATGGAGCACAGGCCTTAGGGGCACAGGCTCTGTAGTTGTGTCTTGCAGGCCCTAGAGCACAGTTTCAGTAGTTGTGGCACATGGACTTAGCGGCTGCACAGCATGTGGAATCTTCCCAGACCAGGGATTGAACCTGTGTCCCCTGCATTGGCAGGAGGATTCTTATCCACTGCACCACCAGGGAAGTCCCTATTTCCCATCTTCTGACTACAAATATCTTACCATTATGTCTAGGAGAGTTGCTACTTCCTGTTCATCAGGTCTATTAATATTATCAATGCAGTTGGACAGTTTAATGTCCTATGGAAGGGAAAGGTGATCAAATTCACTGTGAACTAAATTATGACATATTCCTGGAGAGTTTTTATACCCCTGTGGTGGGACAGTAAAGGTATACGACTAGCCTCACCAGCTGAAAGAAAATTGCTTCTGGTAGTCCTTACTAACAGGTATAGAGAAAAAAGCCTTTGCCAGCTCAATAGCTACATACCAGGTACCAGGGGATATATTAATTTTCTCAAGCAACGAAACCACATCTGGAAGAGCAATTGCAAGTGGAGTCATCACCTGACTAAGTTTATGATAATCCACTGTCATTCTCCAAGATCCATCTGTTTTTTGCTTAGGTAAGTTAAATGGGGATGGGGTGGGAATCACTACACCTGCATCGTTCAAGTCCTTAATGGTAGCATTCATCTCGGCATTTCCTTCAGGGATGCTGTGTTACATTTGGTTCACTATTTGTGTAGGTATAGGCAGTACTTGTGGCTTCCCCTAGGCATTTCCTGCTAGAAAAACCCTCTCTCTGTAGGATGGGGAACCAATATGGGGGTTTTGCCAGTTACTGACTTTGGATTCCAGTTGTGTACTCCAGAGATGGGGAAATAACCGCAGACTGGGTTCAAGGATTCACTGAGCCTTCAAAGACCCACTAGTCCCACTATGAGAGGGACCTGAACTAAACTTCCATGGATAAGCTCTTACTCTACTGGTGGACCACACATTTGGGGTCTCTAGGAATTAGTGTCAGTTTAGAGTCAATGTCTAGCAATCTCTAAAAGATACAATTATTTCTCTTCCTCCAAAGCACAATTACTCAGGTAAATGCCTATATACCCCCTTTGGAGAAGACTGGGAGGAAGACTAACAGGATAGGTTTTTGGCAATGAGGCAAAGTGGACCCAAGGCTCCCGTTTATTCAAAGTATTCTAAGTCTATAAACTGACTCAAGCCTGGGATTGACTGAGGGGCTGTGACCATGTTTCTGTCTTTCATATTGGACTTCTCTTCATAGACCTAGAACTCCTCTGCTTATAAGAATTTAATGGACTATATATCTGTTTCTCTTCTAGGGGCATCATGATCAACTAGTTAGTGCCATGGGTCTCTGAGAGTCAGAAATATTTTGATTACTGCTTTGACTCTGCTGTCCATCACAGTAACCATGCCTGCCTGGACTCTGGCAATTAATGCTACTGCTTGGGCCCTGCTGCCCAGTATTCCATGATAGCCATTCCATTTAGAGATCCTTGTTCAACAGTACCAGTTCTCATTTCCAAACCACAGAGAAGGGTGACTAACGAACTCTTTAATGACACTGGGATTTTCTCATAAATGAATTTTTCATAGTTGTATGTACTTTAGACCCTCCTGGGGTGGGTGAATAGGTCCTACATAATTTTAGGTTGGCAAACAAATTCATTAGGGTTTTTCTGTAACACCTTACCAAAAAACCCAAATGAATTTTTTGCCAATTCAATAAATTCACTTTAATATTCCCATCTCCTTAAGTCTTTAGATAGTTTCCTCCACTGTATACCAAGGCAGTTTTGGTATTTCAACTTAATTTAATGTAGGCCATGTTTGCATTCATGTTTCAGTCAACTAACCAAACAAGCTGACAGAGCCCTTCGTAGCCCTTCAAGCTGATAGAGAATCCAGAATCTCTGCTTAGTGGGCCCAAATAAATAAATGTGGCCGGATCCAACTTTATGTTCCTTTCACCTTGCTCCCACACATAATATTCATTTCCACACATGTCCCCCAGATTTCTGTGGTTCAGTTGCTATGTCGTGTCTAACTCTTTCCGACCTCAAGGGCTACAGCTTGGCAGGCTTCCCTGTCCTTCGCTATCTCCCAGAGTTTGCTCAAACTCATGTCCATTGAGTTGGTGATACCATCCAACCACTCATCCTCTGTTGCCCCCTTCTCCTTCTGCCCGCAATTTCTCCCAGCATCAGGGTCTTTTCCAAAGAATCAGCTCTTCACATCAGGTGGCCAAAGATTTTGAGCTAACTTTAGCATCAGTCCTTCAATGATTATTCAGGGTTGATCTTCTTTAGGATTGACTGGTTATAGGATTGAAAGAAAAGAGGTTTGGCAGGGGTCCTAAGGAGAATCATCAGTGTCTTGCAAGGCAACTACATTAGGACAGATCATTGTGGGTTCTTCAGACAAAAACGCAGCAAACCTTCTTAATGTAAGAGGAAATGTAAGAATTGCTTCTACAAGGAAGACTTCACAGAATGTAGGGACCCTTAACTTCACTGGGAACTTCTCATATGTCCCCAGTCCAATTTTCAGGATCGTATTTCTTCTCAATCCATGTCCTAGTTTTACCATAGGATGCCCTGCAAGGTTGGAAATACAGTTTGTGCAGTAATTCAGCCACTCACAGGATACCACTCTGAGTTTGATTTTCAGAAAGCTCAGCACGGAGAATATAGGAGATAAGAGTTTCTTTCAGGGAGGAGATAGAATGTTCCTGGATTTTGTTCTAAGCTCAATAGGAATTTTGGAGAGGTTAAGGCAGGGTGGTGGCATGTATTGACTTATAAGCAAAGAAAATTTCTTTAGCCCCTGTGTTAAAGATGACTTGTAGGAGAAAATGAAGACGTTATTGTTGTAGTCCTCCTGTATGATGGTAGTGGGTTGGACCAGAGTTGTAGCAGTGGAGGTGAGAAGCAGTGAGTCAGTGTGGGGTATATTTTGAATGTACAGTGAACAGGAATTGCTGATAGATTGGTTGTGAAGGTAGCAGAAAGAAGCAGAGATGTCTTCTAGATGCTTGGCTTGAGCATCTGGGTATGTGCTGGTGACACTAACTCACATGGAAAATATGATAGTTATAGGTTTGAAGGTTGGAAGAATCAAGAACTAATGATGAGAAGTCTTTTAGACATCATTGTGTGGATGTCAAGTAGGCAGTTGAATTCTGCCACTCACTTATCTACCCGCTCTCAACAGGCTTCTGCTCTTGTACAGCTCTATTCAAATGTCACCAAATTATATTCAGAATGTCCTTTACAGGAATTCTTTTTCTGATACAGGACCCAAGCTATTATCACACGTTGCATTCAGTTGTGAGATCACGTCTGTTTCTTTAATCTGGAACAGAAGTTCTTTAGCCTTTCTTTATCTTTCACGACCTTGACAGTTTTGGAGAGTGCAGGACAGCTGGTGTATAGAATGTCCTGTTTGGAAATGTGTGATGGTTTCTTCCTGGTTAACTTCAGATTAAACATTTCTGGCAAGTGTGTTACATAAATTCTGTTGCATCCATTTCAGTGCATTGTATCAAGAGGCATAGGGTGCCTCTTTGTCCTGTTTTTGGTCTTGTTAATTTGATTACTGTGTCAAGTGCTGCCTTCCAAGTTTCTCTACTGGAAGTTTATCATTTCCTCATTTGTAATTAATAAGTAATCTATGGGGAGATACTTTAAGATTGTCAATATCCTAGTCCTCATCAAATTTTTACTCCGTGGTTTTAGCATTCCAATGCTTCTTGCCTAAAATTTTAATTATGCTTTTGAAACTTGCAAAATAATGATTTTTAAATAAGCAATTCCTCTTCCATCTATCAGTTATCATTCTGCTGCAAAGAACAGCTGCCAGACTTTATTGAAATGATATAGGTTTTTCTTACCAGATTCAGAGCTCCCTGAAAGCAGGCACTATTGTGTTCAAGCTAACACCAATACTGCATGCAAAGTAGATGCTCAATAAATACATATAAAATGAGCTGTACTAAAGTCACCCTTCAAGTGAGGAATTTATTAAAAATACATCGTTCAGGGGCTTCCCTGGTGGTCCAGTGGTTAGCAATCCATCCACCTGCCAATGCAAAAGACATGGTTTTGACCCCTGGCCGTGGAAGATCCCACATGCCTTGGGGCAACTAAGCCCATGCACCACAGCCGTTGAAGCCTGTGTACCCTAGAGCCTTGCAACTAGAGAAGCCAGTGCAATGAGAAGCCTGTGCACCACAGCTAGAGAGTAGCCCCCACTCACCACGACTAGAGAAAGCCTGCACACGGCAATGAAGACCAAGTGCAGCCAAAACTAAAAAGAAATAAGTTAATTAATTTAAAAATTCTCCTTCAAAGGTTTCTGTGAGGTCAAAATGAGATTCTGTACATGAGAGAGCTTTGTAACATGTAATAGGTTTTGCAGATGTGAGCTGTGATCTTTGCTAGGGACTCAAGTCACACCCATCTCAGTGCACATGTTTATTTAGCCCAGGACTCTTTAGTCCAGCAAGAGGACGGAAGTTGGTTGGAAAGACTGTGAAAACCAGCCTCTGAGAAAATGGAGGCGGTGGCAGATTCCCCCTAAAACCTTTATCCTCCTCTCTTGTCTTTGCCTTCTTTCTTCTTTGACTTCAAGAAAGGACTGGCTGGTGCCGATGCTTTGTTGATTCCCTCTTCTTGCTCCTCCCCCCGCCTCCCCACTCCTGCCACACCACTCTGCCTGTCTCTCCCACTCCCCCTTTTCTAGAAAAGCAAACACTTTCCTGCAGCTGTCAGGCTTCTTTCCCTGAAGAATATTTCTAATCGCCCCGCCTGATTGGGTCTCGTTAGCGGGCTGGTGGCATTGATTGTACTCAATCAGCACCCTCCTGCCCAGCTGGGAAAATGTCCCATTTATTCTTCCACTTTATCTACTCTTTCTTCTACAACTATTTTATATTTTTTCTGGGATTAAAAAAAAAGCAAGCCCAAAGACCAAAATTTTCTGCTGCCCCCGGTTACAGGACTCTATGATTTTACTTGGTGCAAAGCTTTCCTGCTCTTTGTATCCCAGGAAATTTCTGGAAGCTCCCAGTGGGATCTTTGGGGACGCACACATGCACCTCCCTGACCCTCACTTGTCAGCAGTAAAACAAAGGTAAGAATTTCAATACCCATAAGGGGTCGGGGGAAATCCCTTGGAGTAGGAAATGGCAACCCACTTCAGTATTCTTGCCTGGAAAATTCCATGGACAGAGGAGCCTGGCAGGCTACAGTCCAGAGTCCCAAAGAGTCAGACATGACTAAGCAAGCAGGCACACATGTAAGACTGAAGAAATAAATTTGCAGGATAAACTCTTTTGTGCCTTACAACAATCCTGTAGCACAAATGCTGTTATTAATATCACTCTTAGCATCCCCATTTTGTGGGTGAGAAAACTGAGGTCTAGGATAGTTAAGGGATTTGCTGAGAGCATACATCTCGGAAGCTGCAGAGCTGAGATTCAAACCCAGGTGACTGACTCCAAAGTGCTGCTTTAGTCCAACCCTCCAAGCCCCACCCTCAGTCCAGGTGGTGGCTACCTCACCCGCTGGCAGGAAGTGTTCTGATCCTGGCAAGGCCAGGGTGCCCTGGCATGGCCTGCAGACATCACTCTGCCTACAGGTGGAGCAGGTAGACTTTTGGGGGATCCACGTCCCCACCCAAGTCTCTCCCTTGCTGATCCAACACAGTAGGAAGGCATATGTCACCTGTGAGTTAAGGGACCTGAAGAAGTGGGTCAGTTTCACCCTGGTGGGAAAAAAGGAAAGAAGGGGAAATGGTTCAGATCACGACGGGAAATTCCTCGAGGCAGTTCAGACCCAGGTGGGGCACAGAGACGCTCAGGAGTCCTTTTCTCCCTCTGGCATCTGGTACGGGGAGCAGCATTGCGTGACCAACTGGCCACCAGAATTGACATCTCAAGACTTGGGTTCAACTTCCAGGATTTTGGCCTGCTCACCATGTCACCTAGGGCAAATATTTATAGTGTCTGTGTCCAATAAAGGTAGTATGGAGACTGAGAAGATGGAAGCCAAAGATCATCCTAATGTACCTAAAAGATGATATAGAAATCTGAAGATGCAATAGACACAGGGTCCATATTAGATTAGAGTTCTGAGTTCTGTGCTTGCATGCTAAGTCACTTCAGTCATGTTCAACTCTTTCTGACCCTATGGACTGCAGCCTGCCAGGCTCCTCTGTCTGTGAGATTCTCCAGGCAAAAATACTGGAGTGGGTTGCCATGTCTTCCTCCAGGGGATCTTCTGACCCAGGGATTAAACCCACATCTCTGATGTCTCCTGCATTGGCAGGTGGTTTTTTTTTTTTTTTTTTTTTTTTTACCACTAGTGCCTAGAGCTCTATGGTCCTGCAAAATTTCTGTCAAGATTGAAAAGAAAAATGTGAACACTGTGGTGTGATTCCACTTCTCATGTTCTGATCGAGACATTTCTACCCAGATGGCAAACTGCTTGTGCTCACGCATCAGCCCTTTCCCCCTTGTTCGCGCTGGTGGTATTTGTGTCATATGGCCCATTCTATCCTCAGTCCTCTGATGTCTGGTTATGGCTTCTTTATTGGTCACTATATTTCAAAATAATGTCAAAACAAATCTTTTTTTTTCTCTCCTCCCAGTAAACCTTTTATGCTCCACACGAATATAACATCACAGAAAGAACTTTTTCCTGCCTCCCACCCACTATGAACATTTTAGTCATATCACTGAAAACTTGCCCCAGCTTTCTCATTAGCAAGATGGAATGATGATATATCTCATGAGATTGTTATGAGACTTTAGTGGAGTGACTGAATATAACAGTGTTCTTTAAGAATGAAAAGCACTATACAGATGTTAGGGATTGTTTGTACTAATCCTATGCACTTCCTCACATTTTAGTGTTTCATATTTGTTTGTCTTATCAGTCTTACTTACCTGTAAGTAACTGGAGGGTAGGGGAGCCTACCTTATTAATAGCAGGGTAGGCATATTAATCTCAGTGTATAGCATATTGCCTGGAACAGAGCAGGTGTTTAATATATACTGAGTGGATGGATGAATGGATGCATGGATAAATGGATGCATGGATGGATGGGTGCATGGATGGATGGGCACTTGGGATTAGAAGATAAGATCATTGAGCTGAAAAGGGGATATAGGATTTGTTCAACAACAAAAATTACAGTTATAGTTTACCTTTAACCCTCAAATACCATCTGTGAGGTAGGTATTATTATTCCCACTTTACAAATGAGGAAGCTGAAGCTCAGAAAAGCTCAGGCGAGTAAATTGTAGAGCTGGGATTCAAGCCAGATTCATTTCTAAACTTAAGACCTCTTTCGTGAAGGCAGAGGACAAAGGATTGTAGAAGAGCTGAATTTTCTATCAACATCGTATCGTTCTATCAACATCAACATTTGAGTCTCTGGATACACTCAGGTCTTTTCAAATTATGTGAACCAATGCATTGGCTGTTTTGTTTCTGTTCATTTAAGTTGAGACTCTGTCACTTGCAACCAAAGAACCTTGATTAATACTCTCCTCCTATCCATTTTCCCGTGGCATGTTCTTTTATTTTATTCTAGCTTTAAGCATCTCTGCCAGATAGTGCAATTATTTATGCATATCTTTCTCTCCCCTAGACCTGGAGACCTCAGAAAGTGTGGGCCATATCTTATTTATTCACTGAAACCCATCTTTGTTGCGAGCTCTTTACTGGGTACCAGCAATGTTTATTGATGATATTCAATAGGCATGTCTGTGTTTTAACCATTATACTGTACAGCTCTTTTAGTCTTGGGAATTCGTCTTGATTTTCTGGGACTTACTAAGCACCCACTATGTGTTAAGACCTGCACTACCAGATTTTGGACGGGTATCACACGACCTCTATTTTTCCTCTCATCGGTCTCCCAGAACAGGTAGCATTTGACCGGCTGCCACCACCGTTCCTTCTTTTTCCTTTGGGAAGAACAGCAAGTCCCCCGTCCCCCCCAAGCCACTCAGCAACCACATTGTCAGAAGAGGATGAAAAGGATGAATCTTTGTTTTAAAACCTTGTTAAATTTTCTGTTTAAAAATGTTTTGTTCACATAGTGATAGGAGGTCTTTTAGAAATCAGTTCTGAGGAGCAGTCTTCCTGAGGCAGTCTGTATTCAAAGCATTTTGGAGAGAGAGCTGGTTGCTAGGGGCAACACCAACTTCTGAGGGGGAATCTCTGCGTGTGGATATAAAGCGAATGCCCTGGGGACCCTGGAGGAGAGGGGTCCTCTCACAGAGGAGCCCACGCACGGAACGAGGCTGAGAAGCCTCCAGACCTGGCATCCCTCTCTTGGTGACTAGCAGGCTGTAGGAGTCACCTGCATGGGGCAGGAGACCACAACCCAGGCACGCATGGTCACTTTCTCTCCTCCAACAAGGCCACAAGGAAGGGCCTCACATGGCCACATGCACCTTCTCCTGAGGCCCTATTCCCTGCAGCAAGGCAGCCGCGGTGGCGCCTCTCTGGTTATCCTTATTATGATATTTGCTTACATATTTATTTTATTTGTTAAATTATCATACAGTAGAATGACCTTTTTTCTCTTGATGTACAGTTCATGAATTTTAATACATGCAGATATTTGCATTACCACCACTACCATCAGGATACAGAATAGTTTCATCACACCCCCTCCCCAATTCCCTTGAGCTATCCTTTAATTTAAGCCACACTTGCCTCCCACCTCTGTCTTCTGGCACCCACAGATCCATTCTCTATCGCTACAGTTTTGGCTGTTCAATAGTATCATATAAGTGGAACCATATGGTGTGAAACCTTTGAGACTGGCCTCTGAACCATCCAGGCAGTTGCCTGCACCCACTCTTTGTTCCTTTTTATGGCTGAGTAGTACTCCCCAGCACACAGGGACAGTCCGTCCTCATTATGGGTGCATTCCGTGTTTTCAAATTCACCTGCTTGCTAAAATGCATGACTCCCCCATGGATCCTCACGGTGCTTCCTAGGTACTCACAGACGTGTGCAGGATGGTGAGAAATTGGAATTGCTTGATGTGCACATTCTCAGTGGAGGTCGCACAAAGCGACACTTTGCCTTCTTGTTTCAGTTCTCAGCCTGTAAACAAGTGTTTCTCGTGGGCTCTTTTGTGCCACCTTTTTCTACATTTTTTTTTGTGCTTTTTTTGGGCGATCTTGCAAAATGGTCCCCACGTGCGGTGCTACCGTGCTGTCTGGTGTCCCGAGCGCAGAAGGCTGTGAAGTGCCTTATGGCGAAAACACGTGTTAGATAAGCTCTGATCAGGCATGAGTTATAGCACCATTGGCCGTGAGTTCAATGTTAATGAATCAACAGTGATATTAAATAAGTGTCTTTAAACAGAAATGCGTTTTTAAAAAGGTGGTATGTTGATCAGTTGATGAAAATGTGACCAGAGGCTCACAAAACCTACCCCTATATTTCCCTTTGGGACAAATGTTTAGCATTTTCTAATTCAGTGTTTGAGCTGATTTCATGGAACGTGACTACTGTGGGTCATGAGAATTGGCTGCAACGGTGGCATTTATTAAAGTGAACTCTGGGCTACTTACAGTCCATGTCAAGACCCAATCCTTGACCTCATGGGGCTTACAGTTGGGTTGGGTTGAGAGCTCTTTCTCAGCTGTGTCGCTGAGGTATTTTATTTTCTTAGGCTCTGAAAGGAGAGAAGCTGAGACTCGAAGGAACCTAAGTATTAACGAGACTGCTTTGTGCAGACAAGGGAGAAGAATGAGCTATTTTCTCGGGAGGACAGGGAAGTGAGGGACGAGAGAGGCAGCAGGACCCCAGCTGCTGTGCTGGCCCGCAGGCCCCTCTCCCGGAAGCCGCACTCCCAGGAATGCTCCTAAGCCGGGGAGCGCTTGGTGCGTATGTGGTTTTGTGAGCCCCCAACAGAGCCTCAGCTTTGTGCCCTGGGTGGCACAGAGCAGGATGGAGGTGGTCAGTGTGGATGCAGGCCAAAGACAGTGAGAATGGGGATTAGCCAGATTTCGGGGGCGCATGAAAGCCAGAGGCTCTGGATTCCCACAGGCTGAAGATTTGGGGTCAGGTTTACTGATATGGAGGGGGGGGGGGGCGAGTCTTCGGCTGACATCTGAGCCACGCATAAAACAGTGGCCAGTGGCTTGAGGATCTAGGTCATCGACCACTAGGTTTGTGGGATGAATGTTGGAATTATCTGAATCAGATGTGGGTGGGAGAAGTCTGGGAGAGTTCTCTTCATCCCAAGCTCCAGGCTGAGTAAAAAGCCTTTTCCTTTCTAGTTCCATAATAATGATAGCATTAATAAATTAATTCTAGAATATACCATCTTCTTGGGACCCAGAAGTGCTTTTTCTAAAAATTTTAAATATCATCATGCTTTTTTCATTTTTATTTTTATTAAACTTTTAATTTTGTATTGGGGTATAGCAGGAGACCTGGGTTCGAACCCTGGGTTTTGAAGATCCTCTGAAAAAGGGAATGGCAACCCATTCCAGTATTTTTTCATGGAGAATTCCATGGACAGAGGAGCCTGGTGGGCTACAATCCATGGGCTTGCAAAGAATCGGACACGACTGAGTGGATACGACAGCGACAGTGACAGAGCTGTTTAACAATGCTGCGCTAGTTTCAGGCAAACAGTGAAGGGACTCAGCCATACATATACATGTATTCCTTCTCCCCCAAACTCCCTCCCACCCAGGCTGCCACGTAACATAGCAGAGTTCTCTGTGCTGTAGGGACGCAGAAGTTTTTATAAATGCTCGGAACATCTCTCTATGGAGGTGGGGGACAGCAGTAAACCATTGCTCCTTTCGGGGCCTCAGTTTCCTTTTTCCTTAAGGGGAAGCCGTCTTATATAATCTTTGGTGTTCCTGTTCACCAGTGTCACTATAAAAAATATACTCTTAGTATCTCTGTCAGGTTTTTATTAATATTAAGACTGCTTTGTACCTGGGGCTATTCTGGGCATGGTGGGTTGCACTCTCCGGTGTGTGTGTGTGTGTGTGTGTGTGTGTGTCTGTGTACACATATAGGTTCTGTTCACATCCAACATACTCATTCTAGGAACACCTGGGTTTATACTAATGAAAAATTAAGGGGTGATTATTCTCTTTATTAAAGGATTCATGTTAGGATTCCCTTGCACATTTACAATGTGATTCAATTTGCACCATATTCAGCCACCACCTATTGTGTGAGGGAGGCCATCTCTGCATAAACAAGAGCATGTGTAGGCAGTCTTTTGAGCACTATGGAAGGAAAGAATTAGAGATACTGAAGAGGTTTTTATTGCTGATAACAATGAGTAATACTAGTGCCTGGGAACAAAGATGACTATGGATCACAATTTTTTTTTTTTGATAGCTTCAAGAGCACCTCAGTGCCAGGGGACTGGGGAAGAAGTCCCACTCCCTGATCTCAGGTCTGACTTGGGACCAAGGGGGACCCTAGCGGGGGCCTGGGGTGGGCGGAGCCTGGGAGCCAGGAGCTCTGGCTTTGGTATCAGGAGAAATGAAGAAGATGTAAATATTTGGTTCATCTTTCTCGATATCATCTGGGGCTTGGGATACCTGAGCTGAGGCTAATGGGAGAGATTCTTAAGGAAGAGGGGTTTTCCAGGGTAGCTCAGAATTCTGGCAATGCTACCACTTTACAGATAGCCTTTTCCTACCCCCCACCCTCCCTGGAAGCCCTTTTCCCAGTGTCTTGGTCTAGGAACTAATTCGGAGTGTTTTTGCCCATTTCTTTGTCTCTTGTAGGAATTTGCGGAACCACCTGATAAATGAGAATGTCACCTAGAAGGTGAGCTGCACCCTCTCCCTCGAGCATCTTTCCCAGTCTGGTAATGTTCATGACCAGCAGGGGAAGACAATGCATTCCAAGGTATGGAGCCAGTTTTATTAGGTAGGCAATGGAAGAGCATCACACACTGTAGTCCGAGGAGTGATGTGGCTAGATCTGGGCTATATAAAGATCATGCTGGTGGAGAGAGGGGGCGGACTAGGTCCATACAGACAAGGCAGAACTGTTGGAGGACTACTGTGTGGTCAGGGATAGAAGACGGTAGATGGTATGGATGCGAGGCCCAGTGAAGACACACCTGGCAGGTACCTGGAGTGAGCGGCAGGGATGGACCTTCAAATGCTTCAAGACTATCTCTGGCCCTTTATGTCTTCAAGAAAAACATTTCCATTCCCCTCACCTGGCTCCAAAGGTAGCCAACATCTTGCTTCATTCTTGGGCATCCTCTGACCCCTGGCCTTCCAAGCTGTGCCCAAGCAAGGGTCAGACTTGCCACCATTTGATGACCCCATTGATATACTGAGGCCTGGAGTGGGAAATGCCTGAGTCTGCCCTGGCATTTCTTGGGGCCCCTGCCTCTCTGCCACGTCACAACTTCTGCCTGGTGACAACGGTCCTGAGGAGGACTGGACAGCTGGCTCAGAGCAGGGGACACCTATCACAGGCCCCCTCCCCTGCACTGGGCAGCATCAAAGGAACCTTTGGTGTCATCGACCAAGTCAGCAGGGGCTTGGAGGGAGCCTGGAGCTTTATTAACTAATCTCTGGTACTTGAGTAATTTATTATGTTTAAGCTGGTGCCATCAAGTCTCTCAGCAGTGCCCGCGTGTGCTGGGAGATAAATTAAAGGCTGTCCAGAGATACTTGGTACATCTGTGTGATTGCTGGGCTGGTGAGATGGAGGTTTAAAGCTCTCTCTTCTTGCAAATTGGAAATTAGGAATTAATAAGACAGTAGGCCAAAGAGCTGTGGTGGTGGTGGTGACTTGGCTGCCTGGCCAGGACTGGGGGATGGAAAGCTTCTGCTGGGAGGGCGGGGGGGGAGTGGGTGGAACCCAACCAAGCTCTCTCCACGTGGTGGGCAACCAAAGGGGCCTGGAGGGGCTGGGTGAGGGGGCTCGTCCTTGGCTTGCAGTGTAGGTAGCAGGGATTCTTCTGTCTCCTGAAAGAGGTTAAATAGGTAATGAAGAGAAGCCTAGTCTGGCTCAGAGGGCTAACTTGTGGCCCCCCCCAGCCCAGCCAGTGCCTGCTGTGTGATGGCGGGCAGACCTTGTCCTCCTCTGGGCTTCTGTATCATCAGCAAGATGAAGAGGTTGGATTCAGGGTTCATGTTTCCATTAGGCATCTGGAAAGGTTTTAATTTCTTCTAAAGTCAGAAGAAAGAAAACCCCAAAATTTAGGCTGTGGAAATGTTATAGGGTGTGCGTGCATGTGTGCTAAGTCGCTTCAGTCGTGTCTGACTCTGACTCTTTTCGACCCCATGGGTTGGAGCTCGCCATTTTCATCTGTCTATAGGATTCTCCAGGCAGGAATACTGAAGTGGGTGGCCATGCCCTCCTCCAGGAGATCTTCCTGACCCAGGGATCAAACTTGGGTCTCTTGTGGCTCCTGCCTTGCAGGCAGATTCTTTACTGCTGAACCACCTGTGTAGTATAAATATATTCATTGTTATACCAAAGTCATAAAATGAAATTTTATTATGGACGTTTTTGCACGTGGGGGCAGGGGCTCACAAAGCCTGTCCTGCAGCCTCTGTTGGGCCAGCTGACCCCTGAGGTCCTTCCTGTCCTAATCGCAGCTGATCTCCAAACTGTCAGCTCCTGGCTCGCGGTGTGAACTGCTTCAAGCCCACGAGCTCCTCAAGAGCAGGGCTGTGTCTTGCTGGATCCTCCAAGCAAAGGCCCACCATCGACCTCAGAGCTGGGTGCTGGTAGACCCAGGAGAGAAACCTGGATTGTTGAGCTTCCCAGTGCCGCAGGCTGCTGCTTCCTCAGGGCATAGACACATGAAATCTCTTCTCCTGAGTTCATTCGGGCCTGACCCTTGGGTCCCCTGCCTTAGCTCTTGAACCCAACCCCACCCCACTCCACCCCTGCTCTCTGCCCCCATGAGCGCCTTTGGATGGGTTCTGGGAAGGGCTCCATGCAGCCCGCACAGGAGAGCACTGCCTCAGGGATCAGCCCCGGAGGGGCCCCAGCCCCACCGAACCCCCTCCAGAGCCCCGGTCTGTAGTTGAGTAGCCTCACCACCAGGTGGCAGGCTTGCTCTACACACGTGCCTTGGCTGGAGCATTTGCCTGGCAATGGCGAGGGGTGTCCGAGGATGCCAGATCCGCCTGCGGCCTGCGGTGTCGAGGCCTCTGTGGGTGGCTTCAGAGGCAGGGCTGAGGCCTCTCACCTTGGCCTTGAACTCCTGCTGAGATTCTGGCACCGAGAGGACCTTGGTCTGGAAGTGCCTCCAGGCGGCTGTCAGGCAGCTGACTGGAGAGCGCCCCCTAGAGTAAGGAGGGCTGAGTTGCCACCCTTTGAATGAGTGGGGTGGGTGAGTGCGTGTGGGTGTGTGTGTGTGTGTGTGTAAAGATGTGTCGGTGGGACAGAAATGGACATCTTATCTTCCCACGCCTCCCAAAATCTTGGTTCAGCAGAGAAAGGTAACCCACCTCTTAAGCTATTCCTGCTCCGGGCAGGGCAGCCTGAGTGGTCCTGCACCGCTGCCAGCCCCTCTGAGCAGCCGGTGTGGGGGTGTGGGGGATGTGGGGTGCGGGGCTCCGTCCCTCCAGAGTGCTGGGCTCTCCCTGAGGGACCCTGGGAGCCAGGGCTCAGGCCACACGGAACCTGGGCCCTGTCTTTACCAGGAGGGGGCACAGGAAAGGATCCAAGCCTGGGTTAGCTGCACACGGAGAAGAGGTGAGAAAAGGAGCCGGCCCTGCGCAGGAGTGAGGCGGCAGGAGCTCCAGCCCCGGCTTCCTGGAGAAAGGGCATGGGTGCCCCCTGCCCATCGGAGGATGAGGGAGGGCCCAGCCCCTCCTGGAATGGCTCTGTACGGGGAATGGTGGGTTCTCCCCAGGGCCTGGCACGCTCGTGGGATTCCTGAGTGCCTTCCAGAATGCCCGGCCACCAGCCAGGCCCCAGCCCAACTGCACTGGTGTCGCACCCTTCATTCTGTGCAGCTTCCTGTCTGGCCCTCAGCGCAAAAGCCCGGAAATAAACCCTGTCTCCTTCACCTGGCTGGAGCTCCCCTGGCCCCTTCTTTGGGCTGGTTCGGGGCCCACCCCGAGCCCTGCCCTTCTCTCCTGCTCTCTGCTTCTGTTTCAGAAACAATGGGGACTTGTATGGGCCAAGTTCCTCCCTCCCACAGCACTGGATTTTGAGAGCTGATCCGATGAAGCCCCAGGTTTTGTGGCTCCTTGGGGGGGGAATCAGCCGGGCCTGTGAGGGGAGTCAGGGCAGGCGGGGTGCTCCAGTGTCCCCAGGTCTCCTGCCCTTACAGTTCACAGGGTCACGTCTGAGCCAGAGCCGGACAGACACAGAGACAGGAAGAGAGAGGCAGAGAGGGAGGGCCTGGGAGGGGGGTTAACTAGACAAGCAGAGAAAGAGATATTGGGGGATGCAGGGTAGGGTGGCAGATGGAGAAGCAGGGGAAGAGAAGACAGAGATGGAGACAGAGAGACAGAGACGGAGAGAGAAGAGAAAGAGAAAAGAAGGGGGCAGAAATTTGTTTGCCAGAGAAAGGAGAAAAGATGGAAATGAGATAAGTTGCAAACTGGAGAAGGAGGAAAACAAAAAGAAAACACCCAAAAGACCGTAAAGGATAAAAGCATGGACATGCACAAACATGGGTGTGAACGGTTGTGTGCTTGTGGGTGGATACACACACACACACACAGCTTCTGGTCACTGTCCCGGCCCATCGCTGCTCCTGCCTTTGTGTCTCTGTCCCCTTGACCTGCCTTGGGCTCCTGAGAGGGCTGTGGCCTCCAGGTGACCCCTCTATGCCCCCGCGCACCCCTGAAGACGCTGCCGCTGAGCCTAGGATGCGCAGAGGGGCCAACATCTTTACGCCTCACACTTGTCGCCCAAAATTGGATCCAACCGCCTCTCTCCCTTCTTCTCTTCCTCCTAGTTTCCTTAGTAACTGACGGTTCCCCAGCGAATTCCAGACCCCGGGTGACAGACCGCTGTCACTGTCACAGAAGCTCTTTCTTTCTCGGAACTGTCCCCCCACCCTTTCCCCCACTCCACCAGATTCACAGTCTTGGGCGGGGGTGTGAGGATGCCTGGGTAGGCTCGGGGTAATTAAAACATGTACCATTTATTCCATAACAGGGAGCAGAACTTTAATTACTGACTCTGAGGGTGAGGGCGTGAGTCAGAGAGGTAGATGCTGCGGGGGGTGGTGGTCGCGGAGGGGGACTGGGCGCGTGTGTCTGCTTTTCTTCTTGCCTTTCCATTTGCCCAACTCGGATTGGAGAGGTGGGAGGTGGGTCTGGGGAGGCAAGGGGGTGCTAAGTGAGTGTGTGGGGGAGAAGCAGAGGGCGAAACCTGCTTGTGTTCATTAAGGCAACACAAAACTGGGAGCCGTAATAATAATTAAATTAATTATAAAAGCAATTTGCTTTTGAAAATTTGATTTGACAGCTTACTAGTGGCTGCACTGATCTAGCAGCTCCGGCTTAAAAATAGTCAGAACAAAAAAACCAACTAGAAGAACCATCAGCTAATTTTAATTAGATGCCAGGATTGGTAAACAAAATTCCACACCACCCTTTCATTGTGGCTGACTTCGATTTAAGGAGATGTCGGGATTGATTTTGGAAAAGGCCAGGGAAGGAAAGGTGGCTTTAGGAGAGGGGATGGAGGCTCTGGGGGGTCTGAGTGAAGGCAGCTCCCTGGGGGATCTGGTCCCTTCGTCCCTACCCATCTGGGGAATATCTGCTCAAGGGGGTGCTGGCCACTCCTCCTCGATTCAGAGAGTGACTTGCTGCGTGGCCTTTGCTGAAAGCAGAAGGGACTCTGCTGTTTGTGTGTGTGTGTGAGGGGGGACACCAGAATTCACTGAACTGGAAGAGACAGCTAGAACGTTGGCCACACTCCTGCTTCTGCCTGGGTTCCTGAGGCCTTAGGAAGCGGCCGCGTTGTCTGAAAGCTGTGATTCTGGCCGGAGGAGGCTGTGGTCTCCGGGGACCTGAGTCTCCAGGCACCGCTGGGAACCCCTGCCTCCCAGGGCCTGCTCGGCCATCTTTAGATCTTCAGTGCCCCCCTCTCTCCCCCGATGTGCACAGGTTCCTGTTTCAAGAGCGAAACTCCCCCCTGTCTCGGTGAAAGCCTCTGCCTCCTGGCGCTGTCACTGCCGGCCCACGGCTCCTCTCCCCACGCCCTCCGCACTCCACCTCCTCAGGCAGGGCCTTGATCCACGCCCAGTCCCTCCCAGCATCCACGCTGTTGACTGGAGCAGAGGACCAGTCTTGACCTACCCTACTCCCTCTTCTAGCTTACCTGCCTCTCTCTCTCTCCCCTAAACCCAGAGTCGCCCCCACCCCAACCAGCCCGTCTGATCCCCGCAGGCTCACCTCCTCTCCCGGCCACGGATTTCCTGGCTTTCCTTGTTTCCTTTGCTCCCTGCAGTGTTGGCCACTGTGGACACCACACACCTGGCTGCCCCCGGGTGCGGTCATCTCTATAGGGTCAGGAAGACCCTATCTCAGGACTCGGTCGCCTGGCTTCACTCATCACATTTCCACCGAGGCTGGCTGACTCAGGCTCCGGGTGGGGCAGGTGGGGCTGGGGAGCGGGCAGCCTGGGGCCCCTAAGCTCAGCTTAGAGTTCAGGGCACAGTAATTATATGACCCACCCCTTGCCTTCCCTGCTGCTCTGGATCCTGTTTTTCTAATCACTCAATACGCATTTCCACTTGAAAATCCCTCTGTCATTTCAAAACCAGTGTTTGAAACAAGATCCTCCACCCTCTCCTGCCCCACCACATACACACACACACACACAGACATGCACACACACACACAGACATGCACACACACACAGACATGCACACACACGCACAAACACACACTCACACACAAATTTTTCTCCTAACAGCTCGATTTCTAGGTGGCTCACCGCACCTCTTCCATCACCCCATTTTCCCTAAACCTTGGTGCTATCCTCTGTTGCTCCCTCTTCTGGTCTTCCAGGTTATAACGAATCAGCAAGGTCCTCTGGCTTTTTCCTTCCAATTCTCCTTCCCCTCTGTTCCCTGGGGTACGCCTGGGGGGTCAGCCTACTCTCCTCCACCTTGAGCAGCGTCAGTGACCCATAGGTCTATCCTCGGCACCGGGTGCTATTGCAAACCTCTTGCAGTGGATGGAGCCCATTGGGGTGTCCCCTCTGCCCTCTTGCCATGATCTCACCTGTGAACATCCAGGCACCTTCCCTTCACTCCTGCACCCAGCCTGATAGCAGATAACTTTGAGAAGATACACAGGAAAGAGGCAGGCTGGATAAGTACACCCCCAACCCAGAAGTCATGAGCCCCAAAGCTGAGAAAAGCAGCTAGGGAGGAATTAAAGTCATAGGAATCAGGCAATGTGGAGGGTAAACTGGGGGCAAGAAGCTGTAAGGGCTTGAATGAGGTGGGATAAAGTCATTTTCTCTGGAGCAAAATTTGGGGCTTGTGGTCTGACAAGAGTCTGACGTTGAGAAAGTGCTGGGAAGTTAGGGCTGTGATGATGACATCAGAGAAGGGAGACAGAGGCCCCACTGACCCCAGAGCTGATTTGGAGAGAGGGCCCTGAGAACCAAGGCGGTCACCCCCTGGGGGGGGGGTGTGGTGGGGGGAAAGGAGGGAGAAAATTCGGACAGTCCGACCTCACTGATTACAGGCTGTGTGGCTTCAGACAATTACCTAATCTCTGAGCCTCAGTTGACTCACTTGTGAAATAAAGAAGATTATAGTAGGATCTCCAAAATCCTTGTGAGGATCAAAAGGAGGAACAGGTGTGCAGCCCAGGTGAGTTCCTAGAACATAGTCCCTGTTTGTGGAAAATTGCATTATGACTGTTATTCAGCCCCCATCTCTTCGCTACTCCTAATGGCTTTACTTGACTCTTTACTGCTTCCTAAACCATGGAGCTGGGTCTGGCAGAGCTGGAGGGACACTAGAGACAATCTGGCCTGATGTCCTCACTGCACAGATGGGGCTGCAACACCCAGAATGTGTAGGAGACTTGCCCAAGGCGTCTTGGAAGTTGGTTCAGAGCTGAGGCTGGACCCAGGCCTCTGGACTCCCACTCCAGAGCTTTCTCTGCCCAGGAGGCAGAGAAAAGCTTTTAGTTTTCAGTTTACGCTAGTGTGTGATGAACCAATGAGATAGAGGCTAAAGTAGGAACCCTGAGTTTCAGTCCCTCCTCCAGGGCACCCAGATTGTGGGCAGCAGCTGTGATACCTCCTGGGGGTCCCCACTTCCTGGCATTTTCCTGGGGCAGCTCTGCCTGGAGTGGGGGTAGGCAAGGTTCATCACAAGAGCAGCTGGAGACGCTTACAATCTTCTGAATGAAAATCCTTCATGGCCTCTGTGATGCACATGAGAGGAGCAAGAGAAGTGCAAAGTTGCCTTGCCCTTGAAAAACTTCCATATACTACGATGCAAGAAAACACCCGCCCTGCCTAGGCTCTGCCAGGAGAGACGGGCAAGGATGGACGCACCCTGAGCCTGGTGAGTCCCTGGGTGCAGCTGGAGGGCGAATCCTAGCTCTGCCTTGCTGTGTGGCCTTGAACAAAGCACTTCTCCTCTCTGGATCCCACTTCCCTCTCCTCTCTGGATCCCACTTCCCTCACATGTAAAATAAGAGGATCAGAAAATCTCTAGTAGCCTATGATTCTAAGCCTTTGGAAAATTTTTTCTAGTGGGTGTCTATGATTTGATCCCTTGGGTGGTATGTATTAGGTGCTCTCAGATAACGGTATAGGTAACCCTGGTGGAGGGCCTGGCTTCAGGGGTCGGGTAAGGCAGGCCGGCTCGGTCTGATGGAAGGAGGCTGGGAGTCAGGAAAATTGGTCACTGGCCCCCTGTTGACTCTTGTGTGGCTGCGACTGTGATGTCTATTTCTCTTCTGTAAAATGGGAACATTGTATTTACCTGAAATAACTCACTCAGAGCCAGTGAAGATGATAGTAAGGTTTTGGAAATGTTGAAAATTCTGTTTTGGTTCACAGTGACTAAAAGCCCACTGTTCCTTTGACTCCCAGGTGGAAAGGGAAGGGCGGGCAGAGACAGGCTGGCACAGATCCTGGATCTCCCCTGTCTGGGGAGATCATCTAGGAGCGGATCCTGCCATGTCCCTGAGTGGGACCTGCGTCTTCTCACCTGCGCTGGGTCCTGGTGGACCAGGGCTGAAGCTGGGACTGGGCACTTGGCAGACGCCTTCCAAGATTCTCCCCTCCCTCACTCCAGGCAGCTCCCAAGGGTGACTGATTTATCCATTTATCTATTTATCCCTTATTCATCTGCTTTATCCATTTCTGGGTCTCCTGGGGGTCTGAGCCGCTGACTGAAAGTGAAAAGTGAAATTGTTAGTCGCTCAGCGACCCTGTACCTGTAGGCTGCCAGACTCCTCTGTCCATGGAATTCTCCAGGCCAGAATACTGGAGTGGGTTGCTGTTTCCTGACCCAGGGACTGAGCTCCTGTCTCCTGCTTGGCAGGTGGATTCTTCACTGCTGTGACACCTGGGAAGCCCCTGAGCTCCTGAGGACTGTGCTCAATGGCTGAGTGTCATCCCAAACACCCCGAATCTCATGGATACCCGGAGTTGGGCGGGGTCAAGGCTGCAAGGGTGGGAGAGGCTTCCAAGGCAGCAGGGAGCACCCCTTCAGGCAGGGACCTTTTCCCAGTGGGCAGGAGGCTGCCTGCCTCCCCAGCCTTTCTCCCTCCCCAGCTCTCAACCCTCTCCAGGTGAAGAGGTCAGGGGGCTGGAGTGACCAGGACTGGGTCATTCATCGTCAAGGGCTACAACCCAGGTAATCCCCTTCTCTCGGAACTGCCTGACCGTCTCCACCATCTTTAGGCAAAGAGACCCCTGGACCAAGGAAGTGGTGGTCAAAAGGCTCTGCATGGATTCCTCTGCAGAGATGTGTTTATGAGCCAGGGTGGATGTGTCAGGAAGAAGCAGAGAAGCTGGACTTGAAAGGAAGGGTGAGGACGAGAGAAAGTAAAAGAGTCAGGACAGAGGCAGGAACCCAGGAGACAGAGTAAAGGCTTCTCAACCAAACTGATGACCTGAGCTGGGGGAAGGGAAGAGCTCTCACCACTCGGCCCCTGTGGTCCAGTGTCCAGGGTGATACTGAGCATCCCGGCGTGGGCGGGCGCTGAGTGGCTGAAGCGCCGAGACGTGGTGAGGCATTCTCAGTTCCTCTGCAAAGGCGGGTAGAAGCAAAGTCATGGCCTGAAGCTGCTCAGAAGGCACTCAGAGCACGCCAGAAAGAACTTTCAAAGACCAAAGGACCTAGGATCAAGGAAAACTCCTCTTCTCACAGTATTTGGGAGAATGAAGCTCAACGCATTCCTCCCCCTTTTATGTTTTGAAAGTTGCAAAAATTATGCATGCCGATATAAGGCATTCAGACAATACGTTGAGAATAGCCCATGGAAGACGCTCCATTTCAGAACCATCCGCATCTCACTCCCGTCCCCAGAGGCAAGCACCGGGTGGGAGCCTGGTGTAGATATTTCCTTATGCCCCACCTTTAAAAATGTATTTGGAAATAATAGCCAAATATATTTAGAACTTGCTATATGCCAGACAATGCGCTAAAGTTTTATATATGCATTATCTTATTTGAAACCATGTACCCCACCAACAGGCACACAGGTTTTTAAAAAATATAGGACTAAATATTTTGGCCACCTGATGCAACGAGGTGACTCACTGGAAAAGGCCCTGATGCTGGGAAAGACTGAGGGCAGGAGGAGAAGGGGACAACAGAGGATGAGATGGTTGGATGGCATCACCGACTCAATGGACATGAGCAAGCTCTGGGGGATGGTGATGGACAGGGAGGCCTGCCGTGCTGCAGTCCGTGGGGTCGCAAAGAGTCGGACGTGACTGGGTGACTGAACAACAACAACAAATATCAAACACGCCGTCCTGTAGCTTGCCTTTTTTAAAAACGAAACTATTTGGCTGTGTTGGGTCCTGGCTGTGGCACGGGGGAGCCTTTGCTGCAGCTCGTGGGCTTCTCCAGTCGTGGCTTGTGGGCTCCAGGTTATGCGGGCTCAGTGGTTGCTCTGTGCGGGCTTGGCTCACCCGAGGCATGTGGGATCTTACTTCCCAAACCGGTGATTGAACCTGGGTTCCCTGCGCTGGAAAGGGGATTCTCAACCACTAGACCACAATGAAAGTCCCTGTGGCTTGCCTCTTTACTGAATGTGTTTGCATCTTAAAAGGCAGTGTCTATTTCTCCACTTGATTCCTTTTGCCAGATATATAGTATTCTACAGCATGGCTGTACTATGGTGCATTTCATTATTCCTTTGTAGATATATATATATATATATGATCTTTCATTTTTATTACCATAACAAGGCTGAATCAGACATCCTTAGGCATATGGCTTTGTGCGGAATGTGTAAAAATTATATGTGATAATGCCTTGAGTGGTGGTGGTGGTGGTGCTGCTGCTAAATCACTTGGGTCGTGTCCAACTCTGTGTGACCCCATAGATGGCAGCCCACCAGGCTCCTCTGTCCACAGGATTCTCTAGACAAGAATATTGGAGTGGGTTGCCATTTCCTTCTCTGCCTTGAGTGGTACGTGAGACCGAAAAGCATGTGCATTTCTTAGTTTATGAGATCTCTGCACATTTGCCGTGAGCTGAGATGTTGGAGCATTCTTTGTCTGGAAGTTTAGTCCTGCCTGAATTGGGAGGGCTAGAGATTGGCTGAGCTCTGGCCTTTTTCTCATGCCCTTGGATTAGAAGACCCACATATGAACAGCAATGGGGTGAGAGGCAAAGAATACACACCCCCATCACCAGACCAATCAGTCAATGACCTGGAGGAAGAGGGACCTGGAGGAGGGAGCTGGAAAAGGCACTGGGCACTCAGATCCTCAAAGCCCTGATGACTGAGGCCCAGGGAGCCAACGGTGGCTCACTTGCTGGCTAGCTGCATTCAGAGGGCAACCTGAAGCCAAAGGATAATCCACAATTAATTTTGTCTTTGTTTGGAACTCACAAAATGATTAGATTTTCAAAAGACACTGACCTACCCTTAGATGCTTGAATTTGATTGAGATCAAAAGAGTTTATTTTCCTCCCTTGCGTACATTCCTGGAGTGTCCCTTCTAATGCAGGGAAAAGGAGGGGTGTGGTGTCTAAACCCACAGCGTTGACCTGTGTGGGTGCTATGTGGTCGCAGGCTTATTTGTTTGTGTGTATTGCTGTATCTGTGGAGCCTGGATCAGAGCCTGACACCCACAGCGGGTGCTTATTACATATTTATGGAATGAATACAAAAGCTTTGGAGGCAATATCAAGTAACTTGAGAGCCCAGACTTTTGGTTCAGACAGACTCACAGACTAGCTGTGAGATTCTAAACAGTGTAGAGTTTCTTTTAGGACTTCCCTTGTGGTCCAGTGGCTAAGACTCTGCGCTCCCAGCGAAGGGGGCCCGGGTTTGATCCCTGGTTAGAGAACTAGATGCCTGCTGCAGCTAAAAAAAAAAAAATCCTACATGCCACAAGAAAGATCCCAAGTGCCACAGCTAAGACCCAAAGCAGCCAAATGAATACATAAATATTAAAGGACTTCAGTCATCTCATGTCTAAAATGGGGGTCATAATACTCTCTAACAGTATGTGCATGCATGCATGCTCAGTGTCTGACTCTTTGTGACTCCATGGACTGCAGCCTGCCAGGCCCCTCTGTCCATGGGGATTCTCCAGGCAAGAATACTGGAGTGGGTTGCCATTTCCTCCCCCAGGGGATCTTCCCGACCCAGGGATCAAACCCATGTCTCCCGCATCTCCTGCACTGCGGGTAGATTCTTTACTGCTGAGCCACTGGGGAAGCCCTGCTCCCCAGAAGTACCAACCTCACAGGACTGATGTGAGGACGATATAATAAAATCGTTAATAGCATCTGTTATTTTAATGACAACAAACAGCCCAACTTCCCAAGAGTTTCTACTTCTCTCCCCTCTGGTCGCTCTCCCAGCTCATCTCATTTCTCTTAAACACTGTAGCTGTCCTAGAATGTCCCCCACATCATGCTTTCTTCTCTCTTTTGGGGACCAAGGTCAGGGCATGGTACCCTCTAGAACAGTGGGGCTCTGAAGCCGTGGGGCAAGGTGGCGGGTGAAGGAGCATGGCCACCGTCCCTGTCTGTTCTCTGCAGAGCATCCCTTGTTCCTCCACCCCCACATCCCGTGTCTCTTGTCCTGCCCTTTCTGTGTCCCCTTTGCTCTGATTTCAGATAGCCTGGTGCCCTCTGAATGCTGGGCATCTCCAGCTTTCGAGCCAGCCCCTTATGTGGTGGGCCTGACTCTTCATATGTATGTCCTAATCACTGGGTGCTGGAGGCCCCAGATGGCATTCGTGGGTCCTGAGAATCTGTGAGCAGGATGGGATGATTCCTCCCAAGTCATTCTAGAATCACCATGACTGAGCACCTGCTATGTGCCAGGCACTGGGTCAGGAGCCTTCACTCTTGGCTGCCCCCTGAGGTGTAACCACAGGGAGGAAACCCAAGGTTACCTGGCTGGGAGGGGTGTGGTCAGAGCCCAGGTGTGCACCTGGGGTAGGGTGTAACTGGGTGTTCCAGAGTGAAGAGGTTAGCTCCCCGCAGCTGTGCTTGTCGGATACCTCCTCTCTCAGCCCCAGCCGTCTCTCTGGCAGCCCCTTGTTCCAGGGTTACACCAGAGAGGTTGAAATCTTGTACAATTACCCAAATCACGGCTCCTAAATGGCCTCTGATTACAGCACTAAAGCCCCTTTCTGCAATGCAGCCCGGCCTCTGCTGAACGCTGCGACCACTTTGTGCGGGATATTTTTTTTTTTCCCTTTGAAAGCGAAGGAGATGGCTTATCCGCATGTAAAGTAGGTCAGAACCTTAGCAAAGATCTTTTCAAACACTTGGCTTTTTTGAAGTCCTGTTACGAAACTCCTTTTGTTTCTCCTTCCTTTGCCTCTTCCCTCCCACCCCTCTCCTTTTTCCAAAGGCTCAACGACATCAAATGGCTCAAGCGACAGCGACAGTGAGGGTGGCCTGCGATAAGTTCAATTATAAATGATGGTGGGCTCACCCAGCTGGGGCCAGGATGCCAGCAGCAACAGCCAAGCTGCCTCTTCCAGACCAGTGCCTTCCAGTCCCAAACCACCTTTACAGGGTCATGGGCACCTGGCTGGTCTGCCTGAAAAGTGTATACTTTGCCCTGGGTCCCACCTGCCCAGATAGGGGTGGGTAGACAGGGATCCTATGGTACCTGAGAGCTACGGGGTTGTCTGTGATTCTCATTGTTAGTCTAAACTTGCAAACAGGCTTCCCTGGTGGCTCAGATGGTAAAGCATCTGCCTGCAATGCAGGAGACCCAGGTTTGATTCCTGGGTTGGGAAGATCCCCTGAAGAAGGGAATGACTACCCACTCCAGTATTCTTGCCTGGAGAATCCCATGGACAGAGGAGCCTGGCAGGCTACAGCCCATGGGGTTGCAAAGAGTCAGACACGACTGAAGTGACTCAGCACGCAAACTTGCAAAAGGCCTTTGCTCCAGCGGGAAATCAACTTGGCTGGAACGGTTTGGTGCTTTGCCTAACAGTCTGCAACAGGGGCATCAATTTTCATCCTTTTGCTTTTGTTTCTTCAGCCTCCCCCGCCCCACCCTCATCAACTCTAGGTAGAAAGCAGCAAAAGTTGTGTGAGCACTGAGGATGCTTTTCAGTAGGATGGTATTTACAAAGGTGGCCACACCTGAGACCCTCACGTCACTTGTGATGAGCGGGTAGGAGGAGGTGCACTTCTGGTCCCCGTTTAACAGGGAAGGGTACTCTGTCTCAGCAGCTTGGTGAGGTGACTGCAGACACTAAATTCTGCAGAGCCCGATGGTGACAGCGGGGAATGCAATCCATCTTCTGTCTCTGGAGATCTTTTTCTCAAACTTCAATGACTGGGGGAGGAAACCGATGTGTGTGAGTGTGTGTGTGTGTGTGTGTATGGAGATCTTTTTCTCAAACATCGATGACTGGGGGGAGGAAATGAGGGTGTGTGTGTGTGTGTGTGTGTGTGTGTGTGTTGTGTCCTCGGAGAGGCTAGAGATCATGGTGACTTTGCTCTGGGGCCATGGTGATCAGGGCATTTGCCATCCAGAACCATCTCCTTTTGCCCATATCCTGCCCACTCTGAACCTGACAGAAATCCCCATTCTGTTCTTCCCTGCCTTCCTTCTCCTGGTAGTTTCAGTCTGAGTCCAAAGGACAAGTAATTTTCCAAGTGGGTGGGAGTCTTCAGAGGTATTGGAAGAAGCGTTGCTGCAGGCACTTCCGGGGGATTGGGAGGAGCCAACAGCATAGCCGTGAATAGTTATTGACGACCTACCATCTGCCAAGATGCTTCTAGGTGCTGAGGATACAGTAGAAAACAAAACAGTCAAAACTTCCTGCCTTCATGGAATGTGCATTCCTGTGAAGGATCCTGGCAATGAACTAGATGAATTAGTACTGCAAAAAATGGAAGTGTTAGTCACTCAGTCATGTCCGATGACCCTTTGTGACCCCCATGGACTGTAGCCCACCAGGCTCCTCTGTCCATGGAATTCTTCAGGCAAGAACACTGGAGTGGGTTGCCATTCCCTTCTCCAGGGGATCCTTCCGACCCAGGAACTGAACTCGGGTCTCCCACAGTGCAGGCAGATTCTGTGCCATCTGAGCCACCAGGGGAGATGGTGATAAAAGGTCTTGTTGTTCAGTTGCCCAGCGGTGTCCAACTCTTTGCAGCCCCATGGACTGCAGCATGCCAGGCTTCTCTGGCCCTCACCGTCTCCCGAATTCACCCACGTTCATGTCCATTGCATTGGTGATGTTATCCAGCCGTCTCATCCTCTGGACGCCCTCTTCTCCTTCTGCCCTCAATCTTTCCCAGCATCATGGACTTTTCCTGTGAGTCAACTGTTCGCATCAGATGACCAAAATACTGGAATTTCAGCTTCAGATAAAAGGTGAGATGACATAAAACTGGGAAAAGGAGTGGGGAGTGTTGGGGTGACTGGATATTTAGAGAGAGGCACTAAGAAGACTCACTGAGAAAGTAATGTTGAAATTCAGGCCTGAGAGAGTGAGATGTGAACACATCTAAGGAAAATGTTTTGTAGGACTTCCCTAGTGGTCCAGTGATTGAGATTCTGCTCCCGGTGCAGGGGTCCTGGGTTCAGTCCTGGTCAAGGAACTTGATCCCACATGCTGCAGCTAAGACCCTGCAAAGCCAAGTAATTTTTTTAAAAAAGAGCCCTTGACTGAAAAAAGAAAGAAAGAAAATGTTCTGGGCAGGGGAAGCAGCAAGTGCAAAGGCCCTGAGGCCCAAAGGGCATCTTTTATGTTTAGAGAGTGAGAAGAAGATGCTGTGAACTCTTTCAGAGCAGGTAAGAGGCAATGCTGGGGGGTAGTTCAGAAAGGTTATGGGTCGGAGGGGTGAGATTACTCAGGGTGTTTATGTAGGAGCTTTAGCTTTTACCCTGAGGGAGCTGGGAGCCTTG
This sequence comes from Odocoileus virginianus, assembly GCF_023699985.2. Lineage (NCBI taxonomy): Eukaryota > Metazoa > Chordata > Mammalia > Artiodactyla > Cervidae > Odocoileus > Odocoileus virginianus. Next base: position 49,071,134 of record NC_069683.1, read on the forward strand.
GCAAGCTCTGAGGAGAGGGCTGTCAGGAGCTGACCTGTCCTTTCAGTAGCAAGTGCTTGTCCTGTCTTGCCAGGGCTATTCTGGGGACTGCTCCCCTCCCCAGCATTCCAGTTTACTGCTCTCTGCTCATGAGCTGGAAGGGGCTCAGCCAGACTGGAGGGAAAGCTGGGACCCTTTTTGCTGCAGAGGAAGGCAAGGAGAGAGGAACAGTGTGGATCAGACATGAGGACTCTGCTTGCTGGGTACTTCTGGGGCTTTGGGAGTGAGCAGAGTGTTTGCTGTTCTAAGGTCCATTTGGTGTTCTAAGGATTCTGGGAGTTTGGGGGCTGGGACGTCTTCAGGCTGGGGGCCTTCTCTCCGGAGGTCCAGGCACACGTCTCTGTGTGCGCATCCCTCCTCTCTATTTTCCCACTCTTCGGGGCATCCGGCTTCCACCCTTCCTGTGGGCTCTCTAATGACTGTGAGATGAGGTACTGCACACAGCAGAGAAGCCAGCAGTGTGGGCAGGTCTGAAGATGCTGGATTTCTCACCTCTCCCGCCTGCTCCCCCTCTTGCTGCCACTTCCCCCCTCCCCTCTTCTCACCCCTTTGCAGAAGAAAACGACAATGCATGTGTGAAGATTGCTTCCTGGCTGGAGACGCTCCGGTCTCCTGCCTTCCCAACTCAGAAGCAACAGCCTTCCTTTCCCCATCCTGCTTTGGGTATCTCAGCACCACCATCCCTTCTCGTCTCTTGTCCTCCTGCCCTTCTGTGCACAGGCGGGATTCCCTGGGCTGCTAAACAGGGAGAGGGTGCAGTGGGATGTATGATTCAAGATGCAGCTCTTGAGTGGGGGTGCTGTGGAAGCCACACCAGTGCATCCAGTTTCCTTGAGTTACCCTGATAATAGAGGATCCGGGGCTTGTAGGCAAGTATAGAGATTGTCTGCATTTCAGAACCCCAAAGCCAATGAAATGGAAGATATCAACTTACATTTACACACATGGCTGAGTTGCCCCTCTGTCTAGGTAGGAGAAGAGGTGAAGCCCTCGGTTTCCTGCTGGTCCTTCCAGCATCTTTCTCTCCCAGGGACCTCCTGTTGCAGTCCCTCAGATACAGGGCTCCCCCTCCCTCTCTCAGAAGGAGGCCAGCCACCACGGAAGAGTGGACTGAGCAGCCTCCTTCCAGGGCAGGGTGGGGTTTGTTTGCCTGTGTGAATTGCCTCTTCTTTTTGAGAGAGAGCAAGAAGAGAGAAAATGAAACACTTTTGCCACCTCCTCATTAGCTCCAAGTCCCAGGTGAACTGGGAGCTCACAGCTCCTTTTGTGTGGCTGGCGGCCTGTAGCGTCTCCATGGTGATGCCTTGAGGCTTCTCAGAGCTGGGGACCAGCCTCCCTCAGCAGCGCTCCCCAAGATGCTAGTATCAGAGATGGGTGGGGAGAGGGACCCCATGGGATCAAAGGAGGTCTAGATGGGGTTGGCCTGGACACTGGGTACGTGTATTCTTGACCCTCAGCTTCTTTAAGACCAGCAGCAGCTTTGGAACCTGGGATCCAATCAAGGAACACACCTGGATTGTCACATTCAAGGTCTCCTAGAATCTGGATTCATGCTCCCCATGTAGGTTCGTCCCCTATGACTCCTCTACACAGAACTGGTATATGAGCCTGGTCTGGTCTCCTCGCTCCCCACTCCCCCCGGAAAAACCAGTATTTATTCCCACCTCTGAGCATTTTCTCCAGCTGTGCCTCTTATCCGGGACCTTTCTCTTTCTTGGTAATTTTCTGACTTGGTTCCAGAGTCACCTCCTCTGGGAAGCCTTCCCTGATGCAAACCTCAACCCTCAGGGCTCTCCCCTTCTTCTAAATCCAGATACCCACTGCCTCTCTGGGTCTAGCTTGCTCCTAGGAACACATTGTGGCTTGTGTTGTTAATCACTTTGCATGTGAGGGGCAGGGAAGGCGGTGGGGAAGGAATGGTCTCGCCTCTGACAGTCCTGGGCTTGAATCCTGCTTCTGCCACTTGCTGATTTTCTCCCATTGAACGAATGTCACTTCCTAGCCGTCTCACAGGGCTGCTAAGCAACCTGTGAGCCTCGGTTTCTTCACCTGCAAACTGGGGATGCTTTCTAACTCCTTATAAACTTGTGAGGATGAAATGAGTTAAATGAAGTGCTGGTACAGAGAGTAGCAGGCGTGGCTGCTCCCCGCTGCCTCTCTCCCACCATTGGTTTAGATACTGCTGTTTGCTTCCTAGTTCAGTTCAGTCGGCTCAGTCATGTCTGACTCTTTGCGACCCCATGGACTGTAGCACGCCAGGCCTCCCTGTCGATCACCAACTCCCGGAGCCTACTCAAACTCATGTCCATTGAGTCGGTGATGCCATCCAACCATCTCATCTTCTGTCATCCCCTTCTTCACTTCCCAGAAGCCTGTATTTTCTCCAGCAGTGCTTTGCACACACATATAATTCATCATTGGTTTCTTGTACTGATTTGCTTGATTTTTCTCCTGGGGAGTTTGCAGGCAATGGGCTTTGTCTGATACGTCCATCACTGTCTCCCTGTGCTTAGCATGGAATCTGGACAGTGTGGGGCTCCAGAAACATCTGCTGACTGACCATTTGCACACAGACCACAGCCCCTCCATCTGAGACTGTTGGTTTCTAGACTGCAGTCACCCTTTCACTTCTTTGAACCTCCATTCAGTCTTGTAATAAGTGACTCATTAGAGTGTGATCCTTTCCTTGAGTTGATTTCTTATTTTACATGAGAATATAGTTGATGTGCAAAGTTGTGTTAGTTTCAAGTGTACAGCGAGGTCAACATTCCGTAGACACCTGTTGGTCCTTGGTTTTGCATCATGCCATGCAGGAATGAGTGAGTGCAGAGCTACAGTCGGGTGACTTCTAGGGACCGAAGAGGGACCCTCTTTTGCAGAGTGGCTTAGGGGAAATCTCCAGTATCGGAGAAAGGGTGACCAAGCAAGTCCTTTGGTGCTCCTCCTAGTCCTGGAATTGATGGTCCTCAGAAACAGGAAGGACTTTATTCCAGAATACACCAGTCAGCCCCAGAGGGACCACATTCTTGGTGCCTGGTGGAGGAGAGGGAGCTTTGTTCTCCAGGAGAGCTGGGTGAGCCCAGTGACTGGCTGGAGTTCATTCCCATGAGCACCGCTAAAGTTGGGACAAACTCGATTTTAAGTTAAGTGGAAATATTTTTATTTGAGCTAATGTACATTGGATCTGGTAAACAGACAGAGTATATTACTGCACGCTCTGGAAATGTGCAGTCCGATCAGCAAACAGATTAGTTTTAAGTGAAAAGACACTGGCAGACGCTTAAATTCATTGACTTGTTGAGAATGTCTAGATTTGGATACAAATGCACTGGAACGCTAGATCAGTTTGGTGTCTCAGCCCATCCGCACGGAGAAGCTATTGATTTTAGTTGATATGCATTGATTCCCAGAAAACAGGACGGCTTTTGAAAATGAACTTCCAGTAATTTCAGGGAGAAGCTGGCACGTTCGTCTCCACGCGAGGCTGACTTGTTTTGTTAAACGTGTCTCTACGCCTCGAAGGAACGGAGCAGCAGACAAATATCTTCGTATGAATTAAAATGCATTGATTCTTGGAGGGAAATGATGGTCTCTGTTAAAAGCTTTTTGGAGATGTTAGCATGCAAGAGTTTGAATAAAGCCTTTGTTCGGCGCCCTTTACTCTCTGCCTTCGGCTCTCCCCCAACTGGTGGCAGTTTGCAGAGCCCATCTGAAGTTGGAGGTGGTGGTGGGCGGGTGGGATGGGGAGTGGAGCAGGGGACCCATTGCCTTGCTAATGCTTTGCATCGAGTGGGAGAGTAAAACTGCTCCTCTCCAGGGAAGAGAACCTTGAAAGGGTTCGACATGGTTGCTTTCAAAACCAGACAAAGACAGAGAAGATCAGGTGTCCAGGTAGGGGCAGAGAGAAAGGAAAACAAAGTTTCCATTGATAAAGAAAATAGCAACGGAAAGGAGGGGCCCTGGGGTCCGGTGTGAGATGCAGAAATGAGGGGGAGTGTGTGCCGTTTGGGTCTCTTGGTCAATGGCCTCTCTGTGCTGAAGGGAAATGACTGGATGATAATGGTTGAAATGGTGCAGGAGTGAGTTATCTCACTTTCTTACCTTCTGAATGAGTTGGACGTGAACCAGAGGCATAATTTAGGCATTTCTCACCCTCATTAATGAATAGCTCCCATGGGGTATGTAGACAGCACGGCTGGAAAAATGATTCCAGGAGCCAGGAAGGAAGCAATTGGCCTGGAACTTATTTTTCATGTGTTGAGACTCGCTGGATCTTTCTGGATCAAAGCCTCTTAGGTCCACTTGGAGGGTTGATCATGAAGTTAACTCCTTGTTAGTCACTCCTACCTTCTCAGCCCTCAGATACATCCGGGGTGGGTGATTAAATCCATTTGGGGAGAGAGGATGCTGACCAGTTGCCCAGGTAACGCTGCCCCTGGCAGCGAAACCTCCTCCACCAGTGACAGGAGGGAAGGCTGCCGGGACTTAGTGGAGGGTCACTTGTGAAGTCTCCTCTCTTCACCTGCGGTTGCAGCTCTTCCAAGTCCAGGGTCATGGTCTGCATCCACTTAACCCAGAGAGCAATTCTCTCTCTTTCGCTCCCTTCTGCTCCTCTCCACACTGCTTTAGAGAGGTGATTGCCTAGCCTTGGATGCATGGGATCAAAGCACTGGGAGGGATTTAATGAATCCTCCCATCCAGCCCCACCCTGATGCTTCTTCATTTGCCTCTACAGTGACCTAGGCCAAATGTAGTTGCAAGTTGAGTAACTCATGGACTGTTTGTCATCTCCCAGGAGTCTTTTGCCATTAGATAGTTCTAGTAAAGTCAGAGTACCCCTGCCCCTTGCCTGCTGGCCCCAAGTCCAAGCCTAAATGAGCCTCAGCCCTGTGGTCCCAGTCCGTCCTCTGGGTCAGCACAGAAATAGTCTCATTCTTCTCCTCCGTGACTGTCTTTAGACATTTGAAGACAATTAGGATGTCTACACTCCCTGAGGCTTCCCTCCTCCAGGCAAAACACTGTAGGTTCTTCAGCTATTTTTCATATACTGTAGTTTCCTCCCCTATGTGAAGACCAGCTACATACTTTGCCTGGGTCTCCAATGCAAAGTAAAAATGGGGGGCCCTTTGTTCAAGAATGACCAAGAATTTCAAGATGGTGACAGCAGGCAGGGTTAAAACAAGCTCAGGGTTATATCCCCATGAAGTCAGCCCAAAACATATGGTACCTCTTTTTCCAGATATCAGTCTGCAGTGTCCTTCTAAGTGATGTTCTAGGACTAGACTATTCAGGGCAGAAGCATAGTAACTATCCCTTTTTTTCTAGATGTATCCTCCAGTGTTGTTGAAGCAATTGATTGATCACATTAGCTTTATTGACAGTCAGAGCATACAGATGAGTCATACTCAGCGCAAAGTCCATGCTAATCCCTAGGTTTGAATCCGACCTGTAGCAGCTGAGCCATCTTCTTCCCACTCATGGGCAGGAGCAGGAATCCAGAGTGATGAATTTTGCTTTGCCCACACAGGATCCTTCCTAGGTGAGTTGAATTCAGTTCAGTTGCTCAGTCGTGTCTGACTGTTTTGCGACCCCATGGACTGCAGTATGCCAGGCCTCCCTGTCCATCACCAACTCCTGGAATTTACTCAAACTCATGTCCATTGAGTTGGTGATGCCATCCAGCCATCTCATCCTCTGTCATCCCCTTCTCCTCCTGCCTTCAATCTTTCCCAGCATCAGGGTCTTCTCAAATGAGTCATCTCTTTGCATCATGTGGCCAAATTATTGGAGTTTTAGCTTCAGCATCAGTCCTTCCAATGAATATTTAGGACTGATTTCCTTTAGGATGGTCTTGTTGGATCTCCTTGCTGTCCAAGGGACTCTCAAGAGTCTTTTCCAACACCACAGTTCAAAAGCATAAATTTTTCGGTGCTCAGCTTTCTTTATAGTCCAACTCTCCCATCCATACCTGACTACTGGAAAAACCATAGCTTTGACTAGACGGACCTTTGTTGGCAAAGTAATGTCTCTGCTTTTTAATATGCTATCTAGGTTGCTCATAACTTTCCTTCCAAGGAGAAAGCGTCTTTTAATTTCATGGCTGCAGTCACCATCTGCAGTGATTTTGGAGCCCCCCAAAATAAAGTCTGTCACTGTTTCCACTGTTTCCCCATCTATTTGCCATGAAGTGATGGGACCAGATGCCATGATCTTAGTTTTCTGAATGTTGAGCTTTAAGCCAACTTTTTCACTCTCCTCTTTCACTTTCATCAAGAGGCTTTTTAGTTCCTCTTCACTTTCTGCCATAAGGGTGGTGTCATCTGCATATCTGAGGTTATTGATATTTCTCTCGGCAATCTTGATTCCAGCTTGTGCTTCATCCAGCCCAGCGTTTCTCATGATGTACTCTGCATATAAGTTAAATAAGGATCTTTCCCTGTGCTTGAATATGGGCATTGTCCTTTAGGCAGTATATTTATTTACTGGTTCAACCCACAGAAGAATATTTACTGAGGGCCCGCTATGTGCTTAGTACAGTGATAGGAGTCAGAATATAATATTTTACACACCATATATTTTTTAAAGAATTGAAGTATAGTTGATTTACAATGTTTTAGGGGTATAGCAAAATGATTTCATTAAACATGTCTATATCCCTATTCTTTTTCAGGCAGGATACAGTATTGGCTAAAATTTTACCCTGGCCTTAAAAGAGTTTTAATTTAGAGGAGAAAATATATTTAAACAATAATTACATGAAAATGTACTATTTTTTTTTTCCAATAGAGATTTATACAGGCGTGGAAAAGATGGCAGATTACTCTACCTGGGAAGTTATGAAAAGCTTCAAAGATGAGGAAGTATTTGAGATGACTCTGGAAGGATGACTAGAAGTTTGACACACGGGAGGGGGAAGAAGGGAAGGCCAGTTTCTGATAGCCTGACTTCCTCCCCTGTGAATTCCCAATTCCTTTCTTCTGGCCATTCTTCTGGGGCAGCACTGAGGAGTTTGGCCCTGGGGGCACCCCACAGATTTCCACAGCCTATTTCATCTCCAGAGACTTTCAGTCAGACCCCACCTCCTTGATGAGAAGACACTGCTGAAGTTTTTGCTGCAGTTTTAATTTCTTGACATCAACTGAGTGCATTGGGAAAAATGAGATCTAATAATGAATGATTACAACTCTCAAGTTAAGTCTAGTTGGTTGACTAATCAATTTGGTTAAGTGAAAATCCATAGCAAATGAGTCGACCGCGGTATGACATTTCTCCATCCAATTTAAATTAAAATCACCAACCATAATAATTTCACAATTACTCAGGGAGGGCACACTGGAGACTTGACCCCCGGAGCAGAGAAATTGCAAATGCCGCGAAGAGTGGGCTGAGAGTGGGGCGGTGATGGAGTTGCTTGAGATGAACTCTGCCTGAACTGCTCAGCCTCGTCAGCATCGGGGATGGGGTGGGGGTGTCTGCAAACGCTGCTGATCAGCAGTTCCATATTCTTGGGTGCAGCCCTGCTTCTCTCCCCTGGGGAGGCAGGAGTTTCTATCCTCTTGGTCAAAAAGCCCACGAGGGTTCCTCCAACAGGAGAGCAGGGTCTCTTGTCCAGATAAGAGGGTGGGGGAAGAGGTGGGTGTTACTCTATTTCAAATTCTCCCAAATTTGGATGATTAATTCTTGGGCAGTGGATGACACATCTGTTTATCTTGAATTGAGTGCCGAGTGTGTGTTACAGTGAATTAATTGTTTTTTGATAATAAGGTTGATCATGACAGAGCAAAGGAAAGAGTTACATTTGATCTGGTTTCACAAATGTTTCTTAAATGTCCCCTTTATGCCAGGCACGGTATCAGGCATCAGGGAGAAAGAGAAGAATTAAATATACTTCCCTGCTTTCAAGGGTATTACACAGCCCCTCTTGTGTGGCCTGAGCGATAAACACTTAATGAGAGGTGTAAAGTCATTGACAAGGTAAAACTTGAAGGATAAAAATGATTTTGATCAGGGAGTTTCATGCAAAAGTTTTGTGTGCCAGTTACCTTATTAAAAAGACATTTAGTAACAGTACTGTCTCGAGAAATTGATGTGAGATGAATGATGTGACAGATGCTGCTAATGGTCCCTCAGTCACTTTTCTCTCCTTCTTGTACCACAATTACTTTGCTAGCATGTGAGATGAGTGCAACTGTGTGGTAGTTTGAACATTCCTTGGCATTGCCTTTCTTTGGGATTGGAATGAAAACTGACCTTTTCCAGCCCTGTGGCCACTGCTGATTTTTTCAAATTTGCTGTCATATTGAGTGCAGCACTTTCACAGCATCATCTTTTACAATTTGAAATAGCGCAGCAGGAATTCCATTGCCTCCATTCCATCACCTCCACTAGCTTTGTTTGTAGTGATGCTTCCTAAGGCCCACTTGACTTTGAATTTCAGGATGTCTGGCTCTAGGTGAGTGATCACACCATCATGGTTATCTGGGTCATTAAGATCTTTCTTGTATAGTTCTTCTGTGTGTTTTTGCCACCTCTTCTTATCTTCTGCTTCTGTTAGGTCCATACTGTTTCTGTCCTTTATCATGCCCATCTTTGTGTGAAATGTTTTCTTGGTATCTCTAGTTTTCTTGAAGCGATCTCTAGTCTTTCCCATTCTATTGTTTTCCTCTATTTCTTTGCATTGATCACTGAGGAAGGCTTTCTTATCTCTCCTTTTATTCTCTGGAACTCTGCATTCAGATGGATATATCTTTCCTTTTCTCCTTTGCCTTTAGCTTCCCTTCTTTTCTCAACTATTTGTAAGTTCTCCTCAGACAACCATTTTGTCTTTTAGCATTTCTTTTTTCGGGGGATGGTTTCGATCACTGCTTCCTATACAATGTTACGAACCTCCGTCCACAGTTCTTCAGGCACTCTGTCTATCATATCTAATCCTTGAATCTATTTGTCACTTCCACTGTATAATTGTAAGGGATTTGATTTAGGACATACCTGAATGGTCTAATGGTTTTCCCTACTTTCTTCAATTTAAGTCTAAATTTTTCAATAAGAAGTTCATGATCTGAGCTCCTGGTCTTGTTTTTTACTTCCTCCTTGAAGAAAAGCTATGACTAACCTAGACAGCATGTTAAGAAGTAGAGACATTACCGACAAAGGTCCATATAGTCAAAGCTATGGTGTTTCCAGTAGTCATGTATGGATGTGAAAGTTGGACCATAAAGAAAACTGAGGGCCAAAGGATTGATGCATTTGAACTGTGGTGCTGGAGATTTTGAGCTGTGGTGTTGGAGAAGACTCTTGAGAGTCCCTTGGACAGCAAAGGGATCAAACCTGTCAATCCCAAAAGAAATCAGTCCTGAATAATCATTGGAAGGGCTGATGCTGAAGCTGAAACTCCAATATTTTGGCCATCTGATACAAAGAACTGACTCATTGGAAAAGACCCTGATGCTGGAAAAGATTGAATGCAGGAGGAGAATGGGATGGCAGAGGATGAGATGGTTGGATGGTATCACTAACTCAATGGACATGACTTTGAGCAAGCTCCGGGAGTTGGTGATAGAGAAGCCTGGTGTGCTGTGGCTCATGGGTTCACAAAGGGTCAGACATGACTGAGTGACTGAAGAGCAGTAACAACATTTGGGAGTTGTACAGTTCATTTCAGTTCAGTTCAGTTGCTCAGTCGTGTCTGAACCTTTGTGAAGCCGTGGACTGTAGCACACCTGGGTTCTCTGCCCTTCACTGTCTCCTGGAGTTTGCTCAGACTCAAGCTGTCTGGAACACATGGCTGCCTGGAATCAAGACCACATTTCCCAGCCTCCTTTGCATGAGTAAGGTTCAGTTCAGTTCAGTTCAGTCACTCAGTCGTGTCTGACTCTTTGCAACCCCATGAACCACAGCATGTCAGGCCTCCCTGTCCATCACCAACTCCTGGAGTCTACCCAAACCCATGTCCACTGAGTAGGTGATACCATCCAACTGTCTCATCCTCTGTCATCCCCTTCTCCTCCTGCCCCCAATCCCTCCCAGCATCAGGGTCTTTTCAAATGAGTCATCTCTTTGCATCAGGTGGCCAAAGTATTGGAGTTTCAGCTTCAACATCAGTCCTTCCAATGAACACCCAGGACTGATCTCCTTTAGGATGGATTGGTTGGATCTGCTTGCAGTCCAAGGGACTCTCAAGAGTCTTCTCCAACACCACAGTTCAAAAGCATCGATTCTTTGGTGCTCAGCTTTCTTCACAGTCCAACTCTCACATCCATACCTGACTACTGGAAAAACCATAACCTTGACTAGACGGACCTTTGTTGGCAAAGTAATGTCTCTGCTTTTTAATATGCTATCTAGGTTGCTCATAACTTTCCTTCCAAGGAGTAAGTGTCTTTTAATTTCATGGCTGCAGTCACCATCTGCAGTGATTTTGGAGCCCCCCAAAATAAAGTCTGTCACTGTTTCCACTGTTTCCCCATCTATTTGCCATGAAGTGATGGGACCAGATGCCATGATCTTAGTTTTCTGAATGTTGAGCTTTAAGCCAACTTTTTCACTCTCCTCTTTCACTTTCATCAAGAGGCTTTTTAGTTCCTCTTCACTTTCTGCCATAAGGGTGGTGTCATCTGCATATCTGAGGTTATTGATATTTCTCTCGGCAATCTTGATTCCAGCTTGTGCTTCATCCAGCCCACCATTTCTCATGATGTACTCTGCATATAAGTTAAATAAGCAGAGTGACAATATACAGCCTTGACGCACTCCTTTTCCTATTTGGAACCAGTATGTTTTTCCATGTCCAGTTCTAACTCTTGCTTCCTGACCTGCATATAGGTTTCTCAAGAGACAGGTTAGGTGGTCTGGTATTTCCACCTCTTCAGAATTTTCCACAGCTTATTGTGATTCACACAGTCAAAGGCTTTGGCATGCTCAATAAAGCAGAAATAGATGTTTTTCTGGAGCTCTCTTGCTTTTTCGATGATCCAGCGGATATTGGCAATTTGATCTCTGGTTTCTCTGCCTTTTCTAAAACCAGCTTGAACATCAGGAAGTTCACAGTTCACGTATTGCTGAAGCCTGGCTTGGAGAATTTTGAGCATTAGTTTACTAGCGTGTGAGATGAGTGAAATTGTGCAGTAGTTTGAACATTCTTTGCATTGCCTTTCTTTGGGATTGGAATGAAAACTGATCTTTTCCAGTCCTGTGGCCACTTGGAGGGCCGAGAGGAGCTACTTCACATTCAAGGTCAGGAGGGGCGCCCTCATCCAAGGTAAGAGAAACCCAAGTAAGATGGTAGGTGTTGCGAGAGGGCATCAGAGGGCAGACAGACTGAAACCACAATCACAGAAAACTAGCCAATCTGATCACAGGACCACAGTCATATCTAACTCAATGAAACTAAGCCATGGCATGTGGGGCCACCCAAGATGGTCAGGTCATAGTGGAGAGGTCTGACAGAATGTGGTCCACTGGAGAAGGGAATGGCAAACCACTTCAGTGTTCTTGCCTTGAGAACCCCATGAACAGTATGAAAAGGCAAAATGATAGGATACTGAAAGGGAACTCCCCAGGTCAGTAGGTGCCCAGTATGCTACAGGAGATCAGTAGAGAAATAACTCCAGAAAGAATGAAGGGGTGGAGCCAAAGCAAAAACAATACCCAGGTGTGGATGTGACTGGTGATAGAAGCAAGGTCCAATGCTGTAAAGAGCAACATTTCATAGGAACCTGGAATGTTAGGTCCATGAATCAAGGTAAATTGGAAGTGGTCAAACAGGAGATGAAGCACTTTGGTTCAGTTCAGTTCAGTTCAGTCGTGTCTGACTCTTTGCGACCCCATGAATAGCAGCATGCCAGGCCTCTCTGTTCACTTAGTGATTAGCAAATAATAAAGGTTCAAGAACTGGTGGCTTGTGTTAGTATTTTTGGTCCTTACTCTTGTGGCTCAGCTGGTAAAGAATCCGCCTGTAATTCGGGAGACCTGGGTTCGATCCCTGGGTTGGGAAGATCCCCTGGAGAAGGAAAAGGTCACCCACTCCAGTATTCTGGCCTGGAGAATTCCATGGACAGTCCATGGGGTCGCAAAGAGTTGGACACAACTGAGTGACTTTCACTTCCACTTCCTTAAGGAGACAGAAGACAAAGATCCTGCCCACTGAGTTGCAAAGGAGTTGTCTTATTTCCTCCCAGGGGCTCTAGGTGAAGACATCTAGCATTTTTCATCATTGTCAAGGCCCAGCCTCTCCTCCCACGGTCCACGCTTCTCACCTTCTCAGCTTACCATCCCCAGCACCTCCTCCACCCCCCCACACCAGACTTAAATCCTACTGTCACCAGTCCAGCCATTACTTCTAGAGAGAAGCATCAGTGGCAGCCCAGGAGAAGTATGAGCAGCGAGTCAGGTCCTGTGGATCAATTTGTAATTTTTCTTGTGGCAGCAAAAGGAGCACACGCGCTAAATTCCTGGCATGGAAGCAGCACGGCCGAATGTCTTGGCCTGAATTATTTATCTCTGGGTGGAACCGGGGCCCTGGGGGAGGGGAAGCCCTGGGTGCTTGTGAGTGTTCTCCAGCACAGGCCAGCATGGCGGTTGGGAGCAGTGGTGGGCTAATGATGATATCAGTCCTGAATACCTTGCTATAGGAGAGGGCAGGGCAGTCTGTGTGAGTGGGCAGAGGGACTGTGAGTTTCTGAGCAGATGAAAGCTGGAGAGTCATCCTTTCCCATTTCTGGGGAGTTTAGTAGAAAAATGTTGAAATTATTAACTCAGAAATAACGGGTGACCCTTTGCCTATTGTTGGGTGCATATGTTGAGAATATGGAAGTACATATATTCTGTACCCTCGAGGGGAAGAAGGGAATGTGTGGACTTTCCTGGCTAGGGGGAAGTCATGGTTATTTGAGGGAGTGAATTTGACAGACATCATTCATGCTTACCAATACTTCAAAATCTCTTCCCTCTCCGTTTTGCATGAATGAGTTAATCCCTATTATGTGACCAGTTTTAGCCAGTGGAGTGTAACCAGAAAGGACCTGTGAGCATTTAAGAGTTGGTGTGCATTTTTCTCCATGTTTTTTTTTTTTTTCTCTCTCTCTTTAGAAAATCCTGAGGTGGTGATATCACAGCCTGGAGGAACCTACATCTGCCTGGGTCACTGAGTGACTGCATGGAGCAGAGTCCAATGCCCAAAAGCCATGAGCACATAGATTGGTGAGAAATGAATCTGTTAAGTGATTGTGGTTTTGGAATTGTTGACAACAATTGATCTCATCCATCCTGATGAATGATGCCAGAATCAAACAAGTGTGCAGGTCTTTTAGCTTTAACGGAAGACCAGGGTTAGCAAACCAGAAACTGGAGTCTGAATGGGTCATTAGACCTTTATGCCCATGGCCTGGGCAGAGAAAGAAGTGACAATGGGCTGGCTGAGTCTGAGAGTGATACTAAGAATGGCAGAATCAGCTGATGAGATCTGAGAATGTACCAGAACAGATGCTACAGTTACTCTGACATTCTGCTGTGACACAGATCATGAAGGGCAGGGTATGTTTAAGTTTGGTTCCTAAAACCAGAGGAACAATTCTAGGACATTCCTCAGAACTTGCAGGCTGAAATGTGTCCCATCCCCACATTTCATATGTTGGAGTCCTAACCTCTTAACCTGCTGTATTTAGAAGTAGGTAACTAATGTTAATGCTCCCCTGGTGGTACAGCTGGTAAAGAATCCACCTGCAATGGAGGAGCCCCAGGCCGAGAAGATCCCCTGGAGAAGGGAATGGCAATCCACTCCAATATTCTTGCCTGGAGAATTCCAGGACAGACAAACCTGGTGGGCTACGGTCCATGGGATCGCAAAGAGTCAGACATGACTGAGCGACTAACGCTAGCAGTAATTAATGTTAAATGAGCAAATGGGTGGGACCCTAATCCAATAAAACTGGTGTAGTTATAAGAAGAGGAAGAGATGCCAGTGCTCTCTCTGTGTCCATAAGAACACAGAGAAAAGGCCATGAGAGGTCACAGCAAGAAGGTGGCTGTCTGCAAGTCAGAATGACAGCGCTCACCAGAACCCAACCCTGACGGAATTTTGATTTTGGACTTCCAGCCTCCAAAACAGTAAGAAGTAGATTTCAGTTGCTCTGCCCACCCTGATCCCCAGTCTGTGCTACTCTGTTTTGGAGCCTGAGCTGACTAACACAGACCTTGAATTAGGACTTGTTTTCTCGTGTTCTCTTCACCCACCCTCAAGCTTTCTAGTGGGGAACTTTGTGTATAGAGTCAGATTTTTCTAAGGTAGAGAAGAAAGAGAGGAGAGGAGAATAAAGAAAATAGTAACACTTTCTTGTACTTTTAACAAAATGCTTTTTTTTTCTACGTTATTACACTGGATTTCAACTACAGCCCTGTAGAAGAGATAATTATCCTAGACTTACAGATTTTACTCATTTGCTCAGCAACATTTTGTGAGCATCTCCTATGTGTCAGGGTGTGAGGGTAAATGTTGGGGTGCAGAGTTGAGAAGTACAGCTCCTGCTCTCAAGTGGCTGAATGAATTGAAGCTTCAGTGATAAGCTGATAGTTTTATCTCAGAGGGCTAGTACGGATTCAATCCTGGGCATTTAGCCCTGTGCATGAGTTTAAAGAGGAGCAAAGCAGAGACTTAGACTGCAACAAATGCTGACGTATTCTTGCGTTCCTGGGAAAACTGTCTCCTCACTGTCGCTGGGAGGCTGAAGACTAGCATCACACGTGGGCAATGTGGCCAGATCTTGGTTGCCTGCACTCTGTTCAGCCTCCACATTGTTCTTTCCTGGCAGAACCTTTACTTTGTCTAAGTCTCTTGTACCTATGCACCTCAGGGAAAGCTAGCTACTCCCAGGCCCTGGGGGTCAGTCATACAGGCAGCCAGGCAATTACACTCAGTCTAATCGCCATGGACTGTACAGTCCATGGGGTCGAAAAGAGTCAGACACGACTGAGCAATTTTCACTTCAATCACCTTGCAGTTCTAACCAAGGAGACACAATAGAGCCTGCAGGGATTCTTGGATTTCTCACCCTGAATTGAGCATAAAAGAGGGGCATTCTATTTTTGGAGTGTTATTATTATGTGAGGGCATATGCTGAGAGCTGCTGCAGCCACTTTATCACCATGAGGAGATAAGCTTGAGGACAACTGCCAACATGCTGGGCATGGCAGAGCAGAGAGAGGGGAAGAAACAGCTCTTGATACTGATCAACTGAATTAAGAGTACCTACTGTTATATCCTGGTAGCTCAGCTGGTAAAGAATCCACCTGCAATGCAGGAAACCCTGGTTTGATTCCTGGGTTGGGAAGATCTGCTGGAGAAGGGATTAGCTACTCACTCCAGTATTCTGGCCTGGAGAATTCCATGGACTGTATAGTCCATTGGATTGAAAAGAGTCAGACACAACTGAGCTACTTTCACTTTCACTTTCACTGTTATATCAGGTAATACATAATCTCATTGTTAAGCTCTTTGGGGCTAGGCATTTTATTACTTGCAGCTAGAAGTTTTCTAAATTGTATAGGCAGAAGCAGCCAGCCAGCGTGTGTACACTCAGTTGCCACTCCCTCCACTATTGACTCAGTGTGACTTTGGGCAGGTCTCATTACCTTTCTGGGCCAGTCTTCTTATCTGTGAAATGAGGGTGGGGATAAGGATCCATTCCAAATCGAACCCTTCTGATATTACTCTGAACTCAGTACTGGCATAGGTATCCTGCAGGGGAAGGTGCAAAGAGCTAGAGTCAGACAGAAAGGCATCCGTGATATGGCTGGTGGAGGACAAGAGGAAGAGGAGGACTCTCCTTCACTGTCTGCAGGAATGAGCATATAGCGGTGCCGCCTGTTCCGGGAAGCGTCTGGGGGACACACGGTCCCCCATCAGCCACTCAACTAACCCCTCTCTGACCTGAGTCAGCGGCAGACAGTTTGCTCCAGCCCATCATGCCCTCTGTGCTTCTCACTCTACTTGACGAAATTAGCTCTCGCTGCAGGGGTGGGGGCACAGAGATCTTGGGGTGTTTCCCAAACAGAGAGGAGAGGAGGGCTTGGGAGTGCATGAGAGGCTCAGATTCTGCCTGAATCAGAAGTGTCAGCATCCCTGTGAAAAACAGGTATGACTTCCACCAAAATCTCATGAACTGGCCATGCTCCCTGCCTTATGTGCAGGACCACTGCTTTTCAGCTTCATGGTGATGATAGAAGGGAGGGATGCAGTGATCATACTTATCAGAAAAGAACATGGAGGTGAGAGGTCTTTATATATGTGTATGTGCATATATGTGTATGTGTAATTTATTTATTTATTATTTTTGGCTGCACAGGATCTTTGTTGCTATGCGGGCTATTCTCTAGTTGCAGCAAGTGAGGGCTCCTCTCTAGTTGTGGTGCGCAGGCTTCTCACTGTGGTGGCTTCTATTCTTGCCGAGCACGGGCTCTAGGGTGCAAGGGTTTCACGTTGTGGCCTGTGGATGCAGTAGTTGCAGTTTCTTGGCTCTTAGAGCATAGGCTCAATAGTTGTGGCACGCAGGCTTAGTTGCTCTGAGACACGTGGGATCTTCCTGGATCAGGGACTGAATCCGTGTCTCCTGCTTTGGCAGATGGATTCTTTATTGCTGAGTCACCGGGAAAGCCCAAGGTGAGAGGTCATGATGGATATCTCACTGCTGATAAAGGAAGAAGCTGGGACCCAAGCTTGAGTTTGTCTGATGTCATTCCCAATTTGGCCTCTGAGTGAGGCCTTAGATCACTGGGGCCAATCTACTCCTTCAGCTGGCAGGCCTGCCGTTCCACCCCAAACTCCTAATGTTCTTCTTGCCCCTGCAGCCTCTTTCCCCTGGCAGGGAGCGGCTTCTCTCCTCTATGCCTCTTTCTGTGAAATCACACTTCTGCTCTCCTCCAGGGCCATCTCCACAGTGACCCTGGCATTTAGATGTCCTGTGACCGGTACCCAACCCCTGTTCCTTGAGTGAACTTGAACAGACATGGTGCCAACCTTCCCAGAGTTATGGTCAAGAGCATGTGTGTGTGCTAAGTCTCTTCAGTTGTGTCTGACTCTGTGTGACCCTATGGACTGTACCCCACCAGGTTCCTCTGTCCATGGGATTTTCCAGGCAAGAATATTGGAGTGGGTTACCATGCCCTTCTCCAGTGGATCTTCCCAACTCAGGGATCGAACCTGCATCTCTTATGTCTCCTGCATTGGCAGGCAGGTTCTTTACCACTAGTGCCACCTGGGAAGCCCTACGGGCAAGTGCACTTTTATCAAATCATGCCTACACCGTATACATATCACACCTTCTCAGTACTGTGCTATCCGTGATAGGAAACCAATTCTTAGCGTGTCCGGGAGAATGTCTACCATTAGTAGTTGCTGCATAGAGTAAATAAATTAATGAAGTGGGGTAAAGGACCATGAAGGGTCAGGTGACAGCATTTGAGCTACATTTCACGGAGGTCAGGCAGTCTGCCTTCTTTGCTACATCCTCCAATGCTAAATTGTCTAATAAATATATGCTTTTCCACCCTGGGGCCCTGGAGAGGGCATCTGACATGGCCAAGGCCTGAGGCCAGTGCCCAGCCCAAACCCATGTTGGGTGGATGTATTATGAATGCAAGGTGTAGGAAATAGAAATTATTAAACTCACAGATAGGGACAGAAATGCCTTTGTGTGGCTGCAGAGTTGGGAAATTATGCTGAAGCAATGCATTGCAAATCAGCCCACACCAGGCAGAGAGGGGCTTTTATTCTCCAGGTCCCGAAGTTCCTTTGGCAGCTTTTGTGTACAGCCGCGGAGGCCCTTCTGGGAGGAGAGAGAAGCTGGTAATTTTGTGGCTGATTGGCAGACTGTCCAGAGCCAATAAAGATATTTGTTTTCTTGCTGAACTGCTCACACACCCAAATCTCAGCTCCTCAATTTTGTCTTTCTTTCTCTTCTTGTGATCCCCACCCTCTTTCCTTCATGGAGAGCAGTGAGACCTGGCTGTCTTTCCCCTTTCACATGGCTCAGCATGGGCCTCGTGAGGATTGGGGTTCCCATGCTGGCGACCCATGAGGACAGAGGATGTTTGCCCAGGGTGTTTGGCCTCTTCCCCAGACATCCAGTTAACTTTGGCACAATCTACAGAGATTAACTGTGTCACTCTGGTGCCCTGGGTAAGCTTGATGTTTGTTGTTTTTTGTTGTTTAGTCACTAGGTCGTGTCCAACTCTTTTGCGAACCAATGGACTATAGCCCACCAGGCTCCTCTGTCCATAGGATTCTCCAGGCAAGAATACTGGAGTGGGTTGCCATTCACATTCCCACAAATCCACTGAACATCCCTGCAGCATTGGATATTGTCTGTCTATTTTAAGGATGAGGATAGATGACTTGTCCAAGGTCTCAGAGTTAGGATATTGTGGCACTGGGATTTGAAGTTGCTTATCAAATTCCAAAGTCTGTGGTCTCGGGTTTTTTGAGTGCCCTAGTGATGTCTTGTTGATGAAAGATGCCCTCACTTGTGCACTGGGGACTCTTGACTGGATTCTCCAACTGGTCAATACTAAGTCACGGGGACAGCTGGAAATTTTAGCAGAAGTATCTGGTTTGAAAATTGAATGGTCCTTTGAGACTATGTAATTCATTCCCTTTCTCATCCAGATCTATTTTTGCAGATTAAGCTTAGGCCTGCAGAATTTGGGGACTGGCCCAAGGTGACTAACAGCAGACTCAGGACAAGAACCTGTCCCCTCCCTCTCAGTTCAGTGTTCTGCCCACTTTGTCTGCAGCATCAATTAGGATTAGGTTTGGCTATAACAGACAGCACTGCAAATAGTGACTTCCCTCCTTGATATAAAATAAATCAGAAGCAAGAAAATCAGACATAAAATCAGTCAGAAGAAAGTATGGCAGATCCACAGTGTTAGTTAGGGACCAAGACTTTCTCCACTTGACACTTTGTTACTGGGTGGCTTCTTTCCCAAGTTTACCTCGTGGTCCAAAATGGCATCTGGAGCTCCAGCCATTACACCCAGTAGCTAGAAGAAGGTGGCCCTTCCCTTTCAGGAGAATTTCTGAAAGTGTCACACGGTACTTCTGTCTCACTTGCTACTATTTACTTGATGATCACACTAGTTATATAGGAAGCTGGAAAATGTCATCTTTTAGCTGGGTGCCTAGTGAAAAATCAGAAAGACTTTCTGTATTCCTGAGAAAACAGGAGGGCATGGCTATCAGGAAGCAGCTAGCAATCTTGACTACAGCAATGTAGTCTCCAAACTGGAGGCCATCACTGTACTTCCTAGTCAGTAGCTCTAGGAATTCCCAGCTGAGAGGGAAGCTGAACCAGCAGATCTTGACTGGCAGGAAAACAAGTGGTTTTTCCTCCTTCCTCTTCCAGATAAAGTCAGGGCACTTAGCTCTGGAAGAGTTTGCATCATGAGACTTTTTAATATAATGCCACTTAGCCTAGTGCCTTTGGTACATGTCTATTTTGGTTCACTTCAAGCACAACATTGCTTTGGTGCCTTCCTGGATTTTGTAAGACATGAGGGTAGAGGTTGAGGATAAAGGAAGACGGGATGTATATGAGTGTGTCAAGTATGGACACATATTTTTTGAGGGGAAGTAATCTCCACTGTCGTGTGTCCTGGTGGTTTCCCAATCATGTCCCAGGCTGAAAAAGCATGAAATACTGATTTTGCTTTTGTGCTGGTTCTTCAAGTAATGAGGAGTCAGGGCTGCTTCTGTGAATATCTGGAGGCAGTTAGGGACTCTTTACAGCCTAGGTACAGTTGAGTCCAACCACCTGCTTTTATGGACAAAGTTACAGGTGGCTCAGATGGTAAAGAATCTGCCTGCAATGCAGGAGACCGGGGTTCAATCTCTGGGTCAGGAAGATCCCCTGGAGGAGGAAGTGGCAACCCACTCCTGTATTCTTGCTTAGAGAAGTCCATTGACAGAGAAGCCTGGTGGGCTATAGTTGATGTGACCACAAAGAGTCGGACACGGCTGAGTGAATAACATACATACCTGCATACAGAGCTGTAACCAGGATCCCGCCTTTCTGACTCTTAGACTAAGGCTGTTTTGCCTCTCTGAAATATACATATTTAATACGCTTCTCTAGCCATTTCATGTGTTACTATTGTCTCCCCAACTAAAGATGCTGAACCCCTATTATGTTTCAAAGCACTAGGCAAGGCTTTGGTGTGAGGAGGATAAAAGGATAAATAAAACACAGTTCCTCACAAAGAATTTGCCATCTAGAGAGAACTATAGATGCATCAGCAACAAACGGAAAGGCCAGACACTGGGCTCTAAGTGTTGCACAGATACTAAGTGATGTTGATGTGGAGGGCAGCTTGATTGGCTGGGGTGGGGGATTGTGGAAGACCCCGTGGAGGGTGTCTTTGAAGAAGACAGAGGTTGAGGGGAAAGGTAACCGAGATTACAGGAAGGGTACAGACAGAGCCTTAGAGTCATAACACTAGCTAAAAGCTCCCTGCCCTGGGTGTTGTCACTGGGATTTGGAGGACTTGATAGTAGGACCCAAAGAAGGAAAGCCTAGAAGGGTCTCCTCTGCCTCCAGGGAGGAGCTCTAGTTTCAAGTAACTTGTTAGGCAGCACCCTTGGTCATTAGAGTGCCTGAAATAAACCCGACACTGCCTGGGTCTTGACGAAAACCAGCTGAACCAGAATCTCTAGGAGTGGTTCTTAGGCATCTGTCTTCTTAAGGCTCCCTGGGTGACTCAGATGTAAAATGGGACATTCAGAGTTAAGGCAGGAGGTGAGCGAGGCGCTGACCTGGGTGATGGGAGGAGCTGTGGGGTGTTAAAGGCTGAGTTCCACAGAAGAACCTCCAAGAGGAGGAGGAGGCCGCCAGACCTCAGGTTGCCCTGGACTCAGCCCTTCCCCTGCCCGCCCCCTGCTGATAGGGAGACAGGGACCCAGAACAGTGGGGAGCTTTGTCCAGGCCCGCCCCCCCAGTTTGTCACAGCAGTACTGCGTTTGTCCCCTGACCCCCTCTCTTGGCACTGCCAGTCCAGCCCAGAGACACCTTCATTCCCCATGTGGATGTCCACATCCCAGTCTTTAAATGGGGATCTTCGTTTGCATGTGGGGGAGGTCTGGCTGTTTCTGAGAGTGTTAATTAGGAAGTGGCCTGGTTCTCATTTTTACTTGTCTTTCGTCTTGCTTCTGGCGTGTGTGTGCGGGGCTGGGACTTCATAGAAGAAGTGGTGAGTTATGGTGGGGTGGAGATTATTACTCTGCCATCCTTGTTGCCAGAGGGGATGGGAGAAAGAAGGGCAGCACTCCACAACTAATGCGGTGAGAGTTGGCAGGAGGGACTGAACAGGGTCCTGCCATAGAGCTAGTTGAATGCAGTGAAGGATGCCCCTGGGTTAAATGGACAGACAGCAGTGACCTCAGACCTGCAGTTGGTTTCTTGGCTGTGGTTTGTTCGTTGTCTTTCCTTGGGAGCCATTGAGTTCTGACTGGTTCTACTTCTCTACATTTATAGTCCCATGGCCCCCATCCTCCTTGCAAATTCTTTTGTCCATATCTGCAATAATTTGCTCAATGTCTGTTTCTTCTTGAGGCTCTGGTTTGCTCCTCTCCTCACTCCCTCCCCTAAATGTCTTCAGAGCCTTGCACAGAGCTCGGCAAGCAGCAGTCACTTAACAAACATTTGTAGATGGTGCAATGGACTGACCGATGGGGAGACACTCAGTTGGCCCTTGGGAGGCAGATTCTTGCTTGATTCTGTCCCTGATGCTTCTGTGGGGCTGTGAGCAAGTCACTGTGCCTCTATGCCTTGTGTTTCCCCAACAACGATAAACAAACATGTAAATCTGCAAAGAAACAGTTTGTTTCTCCATCTCTGTGGCATATCAGATGAGATGTTTGACTAAGTTTGGGGGGCCTGGCACTAGATCCATTTCAGCCACTTACTAGTACCCCCATCACTGAAGTCACTGAATCTCTTCCTCACGCCTCGAGGGAGGGCGTGGGGATCAATTTACAAGGCAGGGGTAAGCACTTGGAGAAGCCTCGGCTTGCCATCTACTTGGATGGTTTTACTTATTCAAGGGATGGCCCCCATTAGTTTTAACTAAGAACAAGGTGGAAAGTCTGTTGAAGAGAGATTAAAGATGCCAGCCAGAGCTTACCAAGTTAGTATGGTCTATCTAACTGGATGTCAAGGGAGGAAACGGTGTGACTCTGAGGAAGCAGGGCGTCTAACTTACTGAGGGGCTGGCCAGAGCTAGTATTGCCTGGATGAAAGGTCTGGATTAGAGGCTCTGAGAAGACTGTGTCTAGAGTCAAAGGCAATAGCTGGATGAGTCCGGGGACGGAGATATCTGTCCACTTGCTGATTTTCTGGAGCTCTGGGCTATGGTGTATGCATGGCTGCAGAGTTCCAGCGAGCACCTGCTGAACCTGGCCTTGGAAGAGGCTCTGGGAGGACGTAGGAGCTTTGGGGAAGAGTCTGCCAGGTCAGCGGCTTGCTTTTCTCCTTCCTGCAGGGCCTCTGGGTCCTCACCAACCGAGGGATCGAGGACCCAGGTGTCCCCTCTCTGCCCCTGTGCAAACTGGGGCTTATCCCTCTTGGTTCTTGCGTGGCTCGGGAGGGACCCAGCCCCAATCATCTCAGCTCCAAGAGAGAAAAGGAAGAACATCTGTTAACACAAATGCTTTTCTAATTTCTTTTTAAATCTCACTCAGCATCTGCGTTAAACAAGGCTGATCGGCTTGTACAATATTTAATTTTGGAACCATTTCAAAAGGCGCTTGTAAGAGGGGAGCAGGGGGAGAGCAACAGCCTCCTAAATCTTTAATAGCGTGCCGGTGAGGAGCTTCCGCCGGCTCCGTCCTAATCACACGGAGGAGAATAAGCAGAGACAGAATTTCTTAATAACAAATACCTTTGCAGCACCTCATTAAATCACTGCATTTCAGAGACACAGCAGGACACTTGGGTGAATAAATAGTGCAATCTCCCAGTCTGAAGGATTTTCACATCTGAGTTATTTCTCCTGCATATGATCAGTTCCTTTTCTCTGTCTCTCCTTTTTTTTTTTTTTTTTGAAATTTCTACAAATGATTTTAGCTGATGAGTTCAATTAACGAAGACATTAGAGGCAAAGTTGAAAAAGCACTTCTTTCCTCTCTGCCTGTCGCATCCCCTGCTCTCCTCCTGCCCTGTAACCACAGAGCCTCGTTAGGTGTTTTTTTTACAGTTTAACAAATAGCACTGCCAAAAGAGAGATGCGAGAAGGAGAGGGGGCGGGGAGGATGATGCTGGTTGATGTGAAACAAAGCACTCCTCTGGCTGGGTGTTTATGGGGATGATGACGAACGGAGCCTGGGGAGAGCGACAGGCAGGCACCAAGCCTGGAGGTGCTTCTGGCTTCTGCGGCCACCTGTAGATGTGGGTCCGCTTCTGCCCACGGCCACACCCGAACTCCAGCCAGACCTGCTACACGACCAGGGAACTGAGATCTGTTTTCAGTTGCACTTAAATATTTATTTTGTTTTTCCCTTTCTTTTAAACAATTTAAGTACAGTTGATTTATAGTATTGTATTAATTTGAAATGTCCATCATAGTGAACTATGTGTGTGTGTGTGTGTGTGTGTGTATTAAATTCTTTTCCCTTATAGCACTTTAATATTTATTGAGCACCTATTGTGTGCCAGGCTTGTGCTAGATGCTTAGAGTTAAAGCTGTCATTATAAATTCTAAGCCAAAGAGAGCTCTCCCCACATTCTCTTGCTACAGTTGCATCAATCAATCCATTGATCAAAGATCGAGATTTTAATGAAAGGGGCATAAACTGGCAGCCCAGGACTGTGTCCAGCTCAAAACCATTTTTTGTTTGTCCCCAATACTTTTGAGGCTTCTGTGATAGCCCTGTTGGTAAAGAATTCACCTGCAATGCAGGAGACCCCAGTTCAATTCCTGGGTCAGGAAGATCCCCTGGAGAAGGGATAGGCTACCCACTCCAGTATTCTTGGGCATCCGTTGTGGCTCAGCTGGTAAAGAATCCATCTGCAATGCAGGAGACCTGGGTTTGATCCCTGGGTTGGGAAGATCCTCTGGAGAAGGGAAAGGCTACCCACTGCAGTATTCTGGCCTGGAGAATGCCATGGGACTCTACAGTCCATGGGGCCACAAAGAGTCGGATATAACTGAGCAATTTTCGCTTTCAATACTGTTGGTTGTTTATTGTTTCAGTTTGTTTGTATTTTGATTTTTCTTTTCAGTAGAATTAGTTGCTCTGGTGCAGTGTTTTTAAAACTGTGCTTTATGATCCCTTAGCTGATCTTGAAATCAGCTTAGAAGGGATCCCAAGTTGCTCATTCTTAAATTTTGATTTGGGGAAAAATTTATCTCTAAGTAAATTTTTAAGTGGTTATCTGTTCTGAGTATTTCAGTGCATGTGAAATATTTTCTCTTCCTTTCAGAAATGAACATCACTCTGGGAATGAAAATAGAACAGGATGAGGAGGATAGGACGGGGTGGGATGAGACAGGAGAGAGGAGACAGAAAAGAAATAAAAGAAAAGAAGTGAAAAGAAGAAGAAAGAAGGCTGTCTTCAGGAATTGTACACAGTAAGATAAATATTATTTCAAATTTATATGTGGTGTATTTTTATGCTGGTCTGTGATCTAAAATGCATTTCTTCTTGTGGGTCCCAAGCAACAAGTCTAAAAGCTGCTCCCACTGGGAGTGCCCATCTCTCAGATATTTGTCCTTTTACAGAGCTTCCCTCAATGGGCTCCTTGTGTGTGGGGAAGGGTGCCGGCTCTGGAGTATGACTGCCTGTGTCCATGGGGAGTGGGCTCGGGGTTTTCCTTGTGACCTCGGGGTTGGAGTCTGGTGGTTGCCAGTGGTGTGGTCGTGAATGACCAGTAGTATCAGTGTCTTGAGAAGATGTCACCACGTCCTGGAAACCACAGGTCTCCCTTGGATCCTGCACATTTTCCAGGTTTTGTTTCATCTTTTCAGTTCTGTGAGCTCATCCAACTCCTTCTAATACAGCATTTATGTTAGCTCACGTTAGCCAGAGTTGGTTTCCACAACCAAAACTCAGACTTAGAGACCAGGAGCTTGCACATTAAAGGTTGAATTTTCAGGTTCTTTGGGGGAGACGGTGGGGAGAGGTGGGGTGACCTGGTGTTAGTCTGTGTTTCCCTATAGCAGGCCTATAGATGGAGCGTTAGTTTCCTCAGTGATTGCTCTAGTAAATTACCACTTCCTGAGTGGCTTAAAACAACAGCCATCTATTCCCCTGCAGTTCTGGCAGCCCAAACTCCAAAATCCAGCAAGCCTGCAGTTCCTCTGGGGGCCTGAGAGGAGAATGCACCTCTCATCTCTTCTGGCTTCTGGTGGCCGCCCTGGTATCCCTAGACCTGCGACTGCATCACTCCAACCTCTGTCTGCCTCCATCCTCACATCACCTTCCCCTCTGAGCATCTATGCCATCTCCCTTTGCTTCTTTCTTAGAATGACACTTGTGCTCACACTGAGGGCCCATACTGATCATCTGAGATGGTCTGGGTTTCTCAGGATCCTTACCCTAGTTACATCTACCGAGACCCCTTTTCTAAATAAGGCAACACTCACAGGTTCTGGAGGTTATAACATGAACATATATCTTTGGGGGCCACCATTCAGCCCACTATGGATGGGATTCCACAGTCTCCTCCGGCCAGCTCCATTCATTCACGAAACTGCCCAGGCTGGCTGGTGCATGCATTTTTTTTTTTTAATTGTTCCTACTGGAGTATAATTGCTTTACAGTGCTGTGCTGGTTTGGTTTCTAATGTACATCAAGGTGAATCAGCTATATGTATACATATATCCTCCCGTCTTGAGCCTCCCTCCCACCCCCATCCCCATCCCTCCTGTCTAGGTCATCACAGAGCACCAGGCTGAGTTCTCTGAGCTATAGAGCGCTTCCCACTAGCTATCTGTTTTACACATGATAGTGTGTATATGTCAACGCTACTCTCTCAGTTCCTTCCGCCCTCTTCTTCCTCCTGTGTCCCCAAGTTCATTCTCTATCTCTAGTCCTACCTCCAAAATAGGTTCATTGATATCATTTTTCTAGATTCCATATATATGCATTAATATACAATATTTGTTTTCCTCTTTCTGATTTACTTCACTCTGTATGACAGACTCTAGGTTTACCCACATCACTACAAATGACTCAATTTCATCCCTTGTTATGGCTGAGTAATATTCGATTATACACACACACACACACACACACACACACACACACATAGACACACACACACCACATTTTCTTTATGGCATATGTGTTTTTGAAAGCCTGTTCCACACCCGGGCATGTTGGGTAGGGGAGATGCAGAAACCACAAGACGTGGTTTCCACCCTCAATAGCCTTGTCCCCCTGAGAGTGGGTATCCGGAGAAGGCTGGAGTAGCAATGGGGGCTTCATGTTGCTGCTGGGCCTTGGTGGGCTTTGAAGGATTTAGATAAGTAGAAGGGAGTGGGGGCTAAAAGTCTCCTCGTGTAAACTGCTCCAAGTGCTAGGGAGACAACAGTGAGCAGCATAGAGCCTGTGTTATGATGCAGCTTCCATTCTAGTGGGGTGAAGAAGACAAGAAACAAAACCTTACAAACATCAGATAGTGTAAATATGATTGAGAAAAATAGAGCAGAGGATGGGGGATATGAGTACGGGGGGCAAATAGGTGCTGCTGTTTTCATAGGGTGGCCAGGGAAGGCTTCTCTGATAAGGTGACATCTGAGTGGAGTCCTGAAGGAAAGGAGAAAGGGATTCACGTCCATATTTTGGGGGGCAGCAGTCCAAGCAGAGGACAGCATGTGCAAAAGCCTTGAGGCAGCTGTCTGCTTGGGATGTGCAGGGGACAGCAAGGAGTCTGATCAGCTGGAAAGGAGGGATCTATCAGACAGGTGGCAGGAGATGAGGACGGGACAAGTGGCTGTGGCCAAGCAGGGACTCTTCAAGAGCTAGGGGTCAAGGAAATGCTCCTTAACAAGTCTTTAAAGCCAAGGGATTATAAACATGGATGAGAAGAAAAAAGTCTTTAATTCTACTAAACTCTTACTGAAGTTAGCATTTCCTTTAATTACACATGTAAGCACCATCCATAGCATCTAATCCATAGCAATTTTGGCAGTACCGTGACTTTGTCATCAATGGAAATCACAGATATTTTTATATCATATTATAGTTATTACACTTAATCTTGAAATATTGTTTTCTCCCAGCACTACTTCAAAATTATGTAATTAGACTTGCCACTAGAACTGATTATTTACGGCATTAATAAAAATCTCATACATTACTATATTACAAATTAGTTTTTAAAAAATATTTCTTTAACTGCACTTCAATGTAATTTATTTCCTGTGTAATCCCAAGTGTTTTATTTTATGCATTTAAAGATATTATTCTGGGAAGAGGTCCAGATGCTTCACCAGGCTTTCCAAGGGGTCCATGATACCCCAAAAGATTCTGCTGTCTTCAAGCCTCTTGGATGTAGCCCCTGCTTCACCCTTGGCTTCATCTCTGGCCGCCCCCAGCCACCTGCTGCCAGTGACTCCACGCTGAGCTGCAGACACTTTCTCCAAATGTCACGCTCTTCGTGGCCTGAAAGCCTTTGCAAATGCTGCTCCTTCTGCTTTCTACACTCCTGCCCTTTGCCAACTTCTGCTGATCCTTCAAGTCTCAGCTTAGCTGTCACTTTCTCCAGCAAACCTCCCCTAATCCCACCACTGCATTTCCAAAGTGTCAGTGCTCTCAAGTGGATGATGTACTGGTCTGTTCCCCACCAGACCACCAGCAACCCCAGAGCAAGGACTCAGGTGTTGTTCCCTAGGGTCCTTAGCGCTTAGCCTAGTGCTTAGCATGTAGCAGGTGCTTGATATTCTTTTTTTAAAAATATATTTTAAAACACAGCTTTGCTTTTTTTTTTTTTTTTTCAGACATTGAAATGTGGGATCTTAGCTCCCTGACCAGGGATTGAACCTGAGCCCCCTGCATTGGGAACACAGACTGTTAACCAGTGGATCACCAGGGAAGTCTCGGTGCTCAATATTCTCAAAAAATATCTGTGGATTGTGAGAATGAGTCATCTCATGGAATCCTGAGACAGTCTTGTGAGGTAGTTGGTATTGGTTGCATTTTGTAAATGAAGGAAGAGGAGGAGGGGTTAGCCAGGGATGGAGAGTGTCTGGAGGAAGGGCTTGGAGATTCGGGGGATGGTGAGAACCCCGCTTAAAGCAAGAGCATGATGGGGAACAGGTGGCAATTAGGCCTTGGGGTGAGTGTGGGGCCCAGTGAGTATGGAGATGCTGAAAGGGTCAGGCTATGGAGTTCGGGCCTGAGCCAGAGGGCAGTGAGGTGAAGTCAGGCCTGGACCACTTTTACCAGCTACTTTTACCATCTCCTCCTTCCTGTCTCTGGGGAGGAAGGACGGAAGCCTTTGGTCACCAGCTTTGATGACAATTCTTACCATCTCATGCTTCAGTCTTCTCTATACTGGGTATTTTCAGTTCTTTTTTTATCTTTTGCATTGCACTGATATCTTGTTTCTTCAGGTAGAGTAAGTCATATCTTGGTTTAGTGAGAAAGCCCAAAGAGGTAGACTTTGACATGTCTATCACTCACCAGCTGTATGACCATGAGCAAATTTCTTAGAGCCCAAGAATGCCTAGTGTGTGTAGGCTCCCCACCAGACACGTCCTCCCAGCAAGGCCCCTGTCCTGAGCGACACTTCATTTGTTGTCAGCCTCCTGTCTTTGCTCATTTTACGCTCTCTGCCCATGTGGTGACCCTGTCAGAGGGCAGTCCCCTCCCAGGCCAGCCTCCTGTTTGTACAAAGCCTACACATGTTTCATGGCCCAGCTCAAATGCCACCCTTTCTGGTGTCTGTGATGCTGTGTGGCACCAGGCAAGTTATTTAACCTCTCTGGCCTCAGTTTGCTCACCTGCCTATAGGGCAGGGTCTCTGAGGATCAAATGAGCCAACCTGCGGAAGGGGCCTCGCACACCTTGAGTTTGCTCCGTCCCCTTCCTGAGAGCAGCCTGCCAGCCGGTGTGCACATTAGCCCTACTCACATCTCCATTAACACGGACAGGCCTGTAATCACGCCTCTCAGATGCTCTGTCCCCAGGCACCTGCACTTTCTAGCTTTCCAGCTTGCCCTCCCCTAGCTGTGTCCCCCGTGGAGCTCCTCTATAAATCTTTCACTGGCGTCTTCATAAGCAATGAGGCTGCAGGCCTGGGTTGTATCCACATCAAAGGGCTTCTGTAGGAGCTGGTGATGGAGTTATCCTCTGAGGTAGCCAGGAGGCCCCTCCGTTTGTCTGTGCCTTTTGGGGGCAGGGCCTAGAGCTACCTGTCTTTATCTGGGCTGGTGCTCTGGGCCAGGAGTAAATGCCACTGAGTGGGTTCTTTAAACACTGGCCTGTAACAGTGGTTATCAAAGAGGCCTGGCATTTATAGAGTTCTCTTTGGGATAGGCACTGATTAACCTTTGTGCTTCTCCATTCTGCATGGTAGGTATTATTTACTGCCCCCCCCCCCTCCATTTTACAAACTAGGAAATGGGGGCCCACAGAGACTAAGGGATTTTTCTTCAGGTCACACAGCTTGTGAGTTGCACATCCAGGAATCAAGTCTGTGTTGTTCTGCCTCCAAAACGCAAGTTCTCCCCACGATGCCCCTCTGTGTACCTCCTGTGCTCAGTAGATGAGAAGGCCAGGTTGCTGTATCCTCTGAGGAGAGGGAATGTGGCCCATCGTGGATAAAGTACACAGACGCTGCAAGGCTCCACCTGCTCCCACCTGCATAGTGAAGGCAGAGCAAGAATTCGAGGAACGCTTCCATCCTAAGAGGTCAAGAGTGAGGAGGGCATCTGGACACCAAACCTGTGGGGTGGCCCAGGGTCATGAGACCTTCCCAGGGGTGCTGTTAGCGCTGGGGGCTGGAGTGTAATAGTATCATCAGCCCTCCTGACCCCTGCCCAGCAGGCACTGGGAGGGGCTTTAGATACGCAGGCTAGAAAAGGCCTCAGCAACCTTTGGCCAGACTTGGGATGACTGGTTCTTACCAAGGAGCTCATTCACCTGAGTTTCCCAATAACTGCAACCTCCCAACTCTCTCTTTTTCATCTTTTCATCCCACACAGTGCCCAGACATCTGCAGGGCCCCTTGTTCACTTTCTTCCCACAGCCCCACCCTGAGATTATTTAGTTAAGAACATGGAGCCAGAACCCTGGCCGACTGCAACCACATTCACTTGCTGTGTGAATTTATGACTGCTCTGAGCCTCAGTTTCTTCATCTGTCCAATGGGGATAATAACTGTGCCCACTTCACAGCCTCTCTCCTATGCTCTCTTGTGGGAACACAGCAGTCCAGCCACCCTCGATTCTACCTGCTTCTGGTTTCCCCACCTCTGCCTTTGATCAATCTGTATTTTGCTGGAGCAACTTCCTTCAGCATCAGCATCCTTCTCATTCTCCTCTCAAAAGCTCAGCGTGCAAACGTTCCTCCAGGAAATCCTGCCTCTACTCTGAGCTTGGTCTGTGAGCCCCAAAGAGATGGTATAAGATGGTATATTCATTTCCTTGGTCTCATCTTTGAATTTGAATAGGTGCTTTCGATACAGCTCAGTATTTGTGTGTTAATTTAGCCAAAGTCTTCTTACAATTTGACTTATTTCTTCTAAACCAGTGTGCCTCAGTGACGGTTCTTTATAACTGATCATCACTTTATGGTAGAAAAAGATCACTTTCACAGTTGATGTTTCGTTTCATCCTCGGAGCATCTCTGAAAAGGCAAGTGTTATGTTAGCCCATTTTACAGATGGGGATGCATGTATCAGAGACATTTCTTATGAGGCTTGAGGTCACATGGTTAATAAATGGTGGGCCTAGGCTTTGCACTCTGAATTCCAGTTTCTTGCCATTTCCAGCCTCTCTCTTTGCCTCCCATTGGTTTAGATGCAGACAAGATTAGCATCCCAGGTCCACCCAAACATTTCAAAGTCACAGTTCTTGCCCTTGGTATTGATTGGGAAGCCTGGGTCTCCTTGGTCTCTTTTCCCCTTCCGGAAGCCCTCTCTCAGGAATTGCTAAGAGAACTTGAGTGAAAAAATGCCACCCCAGAAAGCAGATGGGGCCCTTGGGGTCCTAGACCTAATGGGTAGTAGAGCTCAGTGGTGTGCTGGGGTCACACAGACCCCGAAGAGATCGAATCCTACTCCCTGTGCTTTTGTCTCCACAGTGTGACGTGTGGTACTGTCACACACCTGGTCCAGTTGTGAAGCAGAACAAATGGCATGTGTGTGAATCCTATAGCACACAGCTGGGCAACCAGAGATGCCCAATAAATAGTAGCTAATGGTAATAGTTGGGGTTTCCCAGGTGGCGCAGTGGTAAAGAATCTGCCTGCCAATGCAGAAGGCACAAGAGATGCAGGTTCAATCCTTGGGTTGCGAAGATCCCCTGGAGTAGGAAATGATGACCCATTCCAGTATTGTTGTCTGGGAAATCCCATGGAGTGGGGCCTGGTGGGCTACAGTCCATGGGGTTGCAAAGAGTTGGACATGACTGGGCAACTGAGCACGGCACAGTGGTAATAGTTAATATTTATTGAGGATTCACTTTGCACGAGGCACCATATGAAGTTATTTCCATGTTACTCTCATCTGTTCCTCTCCATAGCCCCTTGCACTTTTTACAAATGAGGAAACTGAGGCTCTGCATGTTACATAGTTGTCAAATGTAACATAGTTTTTTTTTTTCCAGATTTATTTTATTGAAGTATAGTTGATTTACAATGTTGTGTTAATTTCTGCTGGAGAGTAAAATGATTCCATTATACATATATATGGGCTTCCCTGGTGGCTCAGATGGTAAAGAATGCACTTGCAATGCAGGATTGCAACGCAGTGCAGAACCTGGATTCAATCCCTGGGTTGGGAAGACCCCCTGGAGGAGGGCATGGCAACCCACTCCAGTATTTTTGCCTGGAAAATCCTAGGGACAGAGGAGCCTGGCGAGTTACACTCCAAGGGGTTGCAAAGAGTCGGACACTACTGAGCGACTAAGCACAGCACCTTCCATATGGTTTATCCCAGGATATTGAATATAGTTCCTTGTGCTATACAGTAGGATGTCACATCATTTTTAAACAACACTGGGGGCAGGCAAGGATATGTCTGTTTGTTCATGGACTCCTCCCCTGCTGTTTGACCCCCTAGGACAGGGCGTGCCATTGATAGAGTCCAGAGAGGCACACGATTATTATTACTGGAGTGCCAGCAACCAAATCCAGCGGGTGGTTTTGAGATGCTCAGCCTGCCGAGGCGAGGTTGGGGGGAGGGGACGATGTCAGAAGTTTGAGCTTGGGTCCCTGCTGCTGGCGTGAGACGTGGAAGGGGAAGGAGGCGGGTGGCAGCCGCTGCAAGACCAGAGAGCAGGAAAAGGGAAGAAGCCTCCTCTCCTCCCCAGGCGCCGGGGCTGGAGGCAGAGCCCTGGGCCAGAGGTGCCTGCGGTGCCCCCACGACACCCTGATGGATGGCGTGACAGAGCGCCCTTCGTCCTCCCAGCACAGGGAAGGTGAGTGCCAGCCAGCTGGGGACTGTGTCCAGGGGATGTGCAGGCCTCGGGCAACGACAGACACTTTGTGCAAACAATGCCTTCTCCCCAAGGACTCTGCTCCCCGGGCTGGCCTCTGAAGGAAGCCAGAGCACAGAGCCTGAAACACTCAGAGGCCGCTCGGGCAAGGTGTCCCTTCTTGCAGCAGCCCCAGCCCGTGTCCCGCTCAGATCCCTCCCCTCCACAAGGCTTTGGACACTGAGAAAACCTTTGGAGGTCTGCTGGGTGGTCCAGACAGAACACTGAAGACAAGGAAAGCTCTTCAGGTTTGAGGTCTCTTCCCTCACAGGCCCCTCCCCTGTGATACAATTGCCCCCTTCTTTCAAAGACTTACAGAAGGCAAGTGTGGGAGGGGCCTCAGAGATGTCTAGTCTAACACTCACCAGTGCCCAGTGCGCATGTGTGTGGATTTGAGCCAGCACTCCTCAGGGTGGTCCCAGTGCTGCAGGCTTGGTCCCAGATGATGTCTTCGTGAAGCCAAAAAAGACACCCTCCCCTGGGGAACGCAGCCCTGTTCCAGGATGCAGGCTTGGGGAGTGGAGAGTGGGTGGGACTTCAGTCCCCATCAGTCCCCTTGGACAGTCCTAGTTCCTCAGCGTGGTCTATAACCACTGGGTTTTAGCCACCATCAGCCTTCCCTCCCACCCACTGTGGCCATAATCGTTCATTCGGGGGTCCTTGCTGGCCCAGAGCCTTCTGTACTGTCTCCTACCCACACCTATTGGTTTCCATTGTTGTTGTTGTTCAGTTGTTCAGTTGTGTCCTACTCTTTGTGACCCCATGGACTCCAGCACACCAGGCTTCCCTGTCCTTCACCATCTCCCAGAGCTTGCTCAAACTCATGTCCATCGAGTTGGTGATGCCATCCAACCACTGGCCTCCATGTAAATGTCATCTCCTCAAGGTGACCTTTCCTGACCTCTCAGATTGGAACAGGGCCCTGTCACACACTGTGGTGACAGACAGTCATTCTAGGCAGTTTCATTCGTTACTTGTATATCCGCCACACTGCTCCCCTCCCATACCTCATGCCTGGTCTAGAACTCCATGACGGCTGGGACTATATTGTTTACCTCGGTATTTGTAGCATTTGGAGCAGCGCCTGGCATGTGGTGGACACCTGATAAATAAATATTCATTGCTGGACTGAAAGGTCTTCTGATTTGCTGATTCAGCAGGAAGTTTGGGGCAAGACTTGCAAACAGCCCTTTTTTGAAATAAGAACTTTTTATTTAGTGTTGTAGTATAGCTGATTAACAATGTTGTGATGGTTTCAGGTAAAAAGCAAAGGGACTCAGCTTTTCATATACATGTATCCGTTCTCCCCTAAACTCCCCTCCCATTCAGGCTGCCACGTAACATTGAGCAGAGGTCCATGTGCTATACAGATGGAACTTGTTGATTTTAAATATAGCAGTGTGTACACGTCCATCCCAAACTCCCTAACAATCCCTTCCTTTCATCCTTCCCCCTGACTTCCGAAAGTCCATTCTCTAAGTCACAATAGCCCTTTTGAAAGGGCAAAAGTGGTGGAATGGTGGACATCCACCAAAGGCACCTCAGTGGAAATGCTCACCTGGGCACCTGGATCTTCTGCCAGCCCCTCTCCTCTCCTCCTTCCTCAAAGAGCCCAGCCACCGGCAGGCAAATTCTCTCCTCTTCCCTGTGATTCTTTGCCCTTTGCCCCCTCACCAGCATCCTGGGAGAAGGTTCTGGCTGCCTATGCACCGACTCAGGAAAACACAGCATCAGCACCACCTTAATTTTATTTTTAACCAATAACTCATCTTGCTTCCAGCAGATTTATTTTCAGCGTACGGCCCATGGGCCAATGCTCATCTGCATGCCAGACTCTGCCCTTGGGAGCTGAATGTCTTAGGTGATTGTCCTGAGATGCACGGATGCTCCCTGACCACTTCTCATTTTCCTCTTTTCAATGCAGAGCCAGAATTGAGGTGTTGATTGCAAAAAAGCCGGGTCTGGAGTGGAGAGGAAGGACCTCAGAACCAAGAACATGGGGTGTGGAATGGGCGCTGTCTCCGCCAAACATAGGGACCAGGCTTATAACTCCAACCCTCCCCCAATGATCTCGACTTGCTCTTACCCCTTCTTCTCAATACATCATAGACTCAGCTTGTAGGGGTTTTGTTTGTACTTTATTCTTCCAGTTAATATTTATTGGGCATGTACTTGGGTGAGAACATGGGGCTGGGAGCTGGGATTGGGGGTAGGATGACAAATTGGATTTCAAGACATTTGTCAACCTTCTCCATGCCCCCAAATCACAATCTTGGGTGAGGAAAATGATTTCAAAACACAGATTTATAATTGATGGGAGAAGTACAAAGTAAAAGTTTAGCACAAAGGTGGGCAGGGAGAGAAGAGCTCATTAACCTACTCAGAGATTGGGTCGGGGAAGGCTTTGTGGAGGACTTATGATTTGCATTCAGTCTCTGGAAGATGGGGGCACCCTGGTGGCTCAGAGGGTCAAGAATCTGCCTGCCATGTGGGAGCCCCAGGTTCGATCCCTGGGTCAGGAAGATCCCCTGTAGAAAGGTATGGCAACCCACTCCAGTATTCTTGCCTGGAGAATTCCATGGACAGAGGAACCTAGAGGGCTACAGTCCATGGGGTCACAAAGAGTCGGACATGACTGAGTGACTAACACTGTCTGTCTGGAAGATGAGACCTTGTAGGGATAGGGGCATTCCAGGCAGAGGGAACAGAACATTCAGAAGTCTGGAGGCCAGAAGGCAGATGGTGAACTTGAGAAACAGGCCCTTTCACGTGGCTGAAATACACATTGCATGAGAGTACATGGTGAAAGCTGTGGTGGGAAAGAAAGGTATTTCTGCCACTTATAGAAGCTTAAGGTCACTCCTCTGAATCTTTGCACTCTTCCCACCTCCATAAATAGACTGGCAGGGCCTTGAGGGGAGGCCCCCTTGATGGGAGGCTGTTGCCTTGTCCTTTGCCTCCATCGCTCCAAGCCCAGTTGTGTGTGCAGCTGCCAAAGGAGCCCAGGCCTGGTTGGGCTGGGAGGAGGGCTGCCTGGAGCCGGAACAGACCCTCCCACGTGAAGTTTGAAAGGAAGCATCTTGCAGCTCTGTCTAATTACAGGGTAAGTGAGCGGGCCTCCCTCATGGTTAATTTGCTGCGTGTCTTTATTGCCAACAGAAGACAGATGACTCGCAGAGGGTATTCCATATAGGCCTGCCAGTAATTGTCTTTATGACTTCATGAGCCTTTTATGGCCCCCGCTGGGAAAGGTGTTTTATTTTTCTACTTTTAATTCTCCATTTTCAGTCAGTAAATAACCAACTTCCTGGGAGCAGGAGGAATGTCAAGTTTGGGATCTAGGTGAAACCATCCCCAAAAGAGAGGCTATGACGGTGAGAATTGAGGCTGGGGTCAAAGGCAGAGGATAGAGGGGATAGGGACGAGGTGACTCATCTAAGGGGGTGTGGAGTGGTTAATTGTCAACAGTGATTAATATGTACATCATCAATATTTAAAAATGAATAAATGTTTCTTTTCAGCAGATTTACTTTCTCAGTGATGCTTGGCTTAGATTAATGATAATGTGAGTTTATGCTTCCAGAGTACACACAGAGACTGCTCGGCTTGGAGGGTTGAGGGAAGGAGGTGGGAGTGGGTGGATGGGGAGGAAATTTGCAGTGGCCCCTAAGAAGGCCGTGTGGGAGGATAGCTACCAGTACCTTTTATTTAGTTATCATCTAGTCTCTCCACAAGCAGGATGGGCAAGAGTCAGATATTGTTTAAATAGAATGAGGATGGGAGATATTGCATCTCAGTAGTGCTCCAAAATCACTGCAGATGGTGACTGCAGCCATGAAATTAAAAGACGCTTCCTCCTTGGAAGGAAAGTTATGACCAACCTAGGTAGCATATTAAAAAGCAGAGACATTACTTTACCAACAAAGGTCCGTCTGGTCAAGGCTATGGTTTTTCCAGTGGTCATGTATGGATGTAAGAGTTGGACTATGAAGAAAGCTGAGCACCGAAAAGTTGATGCTTCTGAACTATGATGTTGGAGAAGACTCTTGAGAGTCCCTTGGACTGCAAGGAGATCCAACCAGTCCATCCTGAAGGAGATAAGTCCTGGGTATTCGTTGGAAGGACTGATGCTGAAGCTGAAACTCCAATACTTTGGCCACCTCATGCAAAGAGTTAACTCATTGGAAAAGACCCTGATGCTGGAAGGGATTGGGGGCAGGAGGAGAAGGGGACGACAGAGGATGAGATGGCTGGATGGCATCGCCGACTCGATGGACATGAGTTTGGATAAACTCTGGGAGTTGGTGATGGACAGGGAGGCCTGGCGTGCTGCGATTCATGGGGTTGCAAAGAGTCGGACACGACTGAGAGAATGAACTGAGCTGAACTGAACTGAACTGAGTACCCTGGAGCTGTCTCATGTGTGTGTGTGTGCTCAGTCGCTCACACACATGAGTTGTGTCTGACTCTTTGCTTCCCCATGGACTGTAGCCCACCAGGCTCCTCTGTCCATGGGATTCTCCAGACAAGAATACTGGGGTGGGTTGCCATTTCCTCCTCCAAGGGATCTTCCTGACCCAGGGATCAGACTGTTTATGATTGGCAGGTGGATGGGCAGGCGGACTCTTTACCACTGAGCCACCAGGAGGGCCCTGGAGCTGTCTCATGCGTGCACGCGTGCTAAGTTGCTTCAGCCGTGTTCGACTCTGTGCGACTCTATGGACGGCAGCCTGCCAGGTTCCTCTGTCTGTGGGATTCTCCATCAAGAATACTGAACTGGGTTGCCACACCCTCCTCTAGGGGATCTTTGCAACCCAGGGATCGAACCTGCATCCCTTATGTCTCCTGCATTGGCAGGTGGGTTCTTTACTACTAGTGCCACCTGGGGAGCTGGTGTGCAAAAACAAACTGTTAAATTTTCAGAAATCTTGTGAGTTGTTTAACTCAATGTTGATAGCTAGCATTCAGCCATAGTGGGATTGTGTACACCGAGGCAGTTGGCAAACTTGACGAAGATGAGTCCCACGAACAGCCTCCACTGGTTGTTAAGTATTTACCCGCACACCACTGTGGTAGCAATCCTTTTCACTAGTGTGCAAGCAGGGAGGGCAGGACTGCTTGCCTGGATAAAAATAATGCAAGTTAACATTTATTGATCACTTACTATGTCCCACGCACAATCCTAAGCACTTTATACATGTAGTCATGAATCCTCTTAACAGCTCTATGAGGTGGATGTCCTTTTTGAGCATAGTGCTGTACTTAGAGTCAGAGCCAAAAGAGATTATGCATCCATTTCCCTATTCCTGTTTATCAGAGCAAGAAGTTGACAGCCAGAGAGGGGAAATGGCTTGGGCAAGGTCAGTGGCCCCGTGATGTGTCTACAGACTCCCCAGCCCGTTTCTCTTCTCTTGCTCTTAATCTTCTGGTTTGCTATGCCATCGCCCTGCCTAAGTCCGGGCAAGAACTGAGCCTCAGGCCTGGGAGCTGACCAAAGGAGGCAGCCCGTTGCCCGAGTCCGATGAGCCCAGTGGGCACTGTTGGTATTGTTCCTGCCGCCTCTGGCTGTTTGATGGAGGCTTAACTGCTCCCTGGTGCGCTAACAGCATCCTGAGTTGCTTCTCCTTCCACTCTGCCATTGTCGAAGGATCCCACTGGAAGTAATTCAGACTTCAATCTTTCAGCAATAACCATCTGGAATAACAAGAAAAAAATAAATAAAAATAATAAACCCAAGTCAGAGCTCTGCCTGTTAGCCTAGAGTCCTTGACTATGGGGAAGTGGGGAGGGGGAGAGATGGGCTGAAACTTTTCTAGCTAAATGACCAACCTGGAGAATTCACTGTTAACTGCTCAGGGGTTTAAGGCAAGCCCAGCGGGAACTGGGGTTAGCTCTGTAGCTTGTTATGATGATTGCTTTTGGTGTGAAAAAAAGGTGGCCTGAGTCAGGGAAAAGCGACTCAAGATGAAAATCCCCTCAATTCTTAAATATATAGGTATATTCTAATGTAGACTGCATTCTAATATGGTAAACATTCCACTGTAGACTATAGGATCAGGTAATCCCAGAGCTGAAGGAGCCTTCTAGGATGCTTTCCCTGCCTTCTTTCCTGGGAAGCCAACCATCTCCCGGGGAAAATAAGGGTGTGAATGCTTTTCTGCAGAGCAAGGCCTTCCTGGGAAGGGACAATGGAATGTTTTCTTACATTTGAGGGTGTTGCTGGCAGACAGGGTGCTAGAGAAGAAAGATAGGGGTTCTGATGCCAATGTGCCCATTCCACATTGAACAAATAAATTCATCTCTGTGAAGCTCAGTTTCTTAATCCAAGTGGAGTTTTCAGGGTATGTGGTCTGTTCTAGCTTACATTCTATACCCTAAACAAAAAGGAACATTTCAGAGGTGGAATTATGCACGCGTGCGCACACACACACACACACACACACACACACAGACAAATTGACAAATAGGGAAAGCTTTCAAAATCTCATTCAAATGATTGCTGGGTTTGTCTATTAGTGAGATTTGTTTCTTTGCATGTGCTAATTGGTCTTAGCATTAATTAATCTGATTTCATTATATTCTCTTTAATTTGTCAAGATATCATTTCGCTATTGGGTGACGGGACACTTGGGAGGATTGTTAGAATCGGAATATATTTCCCCCCCTTTTAAAGTTCCTGGAGAAAAGTCGTTATCAATTAAGTTAATCTGCATACACATTAGGTTAATCGTTTTAGTTTAGCCAAATTTGTGGAAATTTACATAGCAAATTGACCCTCCACATTTCACTTAAACATATGTAGCACACTGAGCAGTGCATTTTGAGTTGCTAATGAAACTGAGGTTATTTTACACGCTTCTTTTAGTAAAAGAGGCCCAATTAGACCAAGTAATTTTTTATTTCATCCATAATTGCAAAACAAATAAGCTTCTTGGCATTTTTTTTTTTTTCTAGCGGCAGCATCACACGGACAGGGGCGTTAATAGGGAAGTCATGTTTTCCTAATTAAGCCCCGTTTGATTCCTGCTCACTGTTTGGCGTCAGCCCTCTGTAGCCTTCTCCTAGGTACTCTTCTGCCTGAGTTGCTAAGCCTCCTGGTATACCTATTAATAGAAGACTCCCCCACATGGAGCCAGCTGAATTAAAAAATATAACTAGGAAAGCAGGGTGGGAATTTTGACAGATTTGTTTTTAAAATTTTTTTTTTTAATGCCAGGGAAGAGAAAGTTGAATTCAAAAAGGGGTCTTGGTTCTCTCCATCAAGGGAAGAAAAGAGAGAAAAATAGCTTTTGTTCTCCCCAGAAAAGAAGTTGGCATACCACCTTGTTGGTGCTCAAAAGTGACTCTAGGGGCTAGCTTATACAGTGTTGGAAAATTGGCTGCCATCTCCCGCTCTAGTATGATGGAACAGTGGAGAGCTTATAGTGATGTGGGAGAGTTGCAAAAAAAAAAAAAAGAAGAAACCAGGGATCTGAGGCTTTGCTGAGGGTGGAGGGAGGGGGACTCTGGCCTGTGTCCTGGAGGAGGTGGGAGTTGGGAGTGATGGATGCACTGGGGCGGATGTTGGTTTAGTTACATAGAAGCTGTGCTCCTATGGTTTCTCCTCAAGGACACAGAAGAGCTTGACTTTCTGTCCAATGCTGGATATTTTTTTTTTCCTTCTTCTAGAATTGAGGATGTTTCTGAATTGTAGAGGAGGAGACTGTCATGGACAGTAGGGAAGAGTTATGCAGATGGGATCTGAAGGGGCTGCTGCATTTTCATCAAGGACTCAGCAGACTTGGGTTCCGGTCTTGACTCCAGTTTGTTAGAAGCGCTCGCAATCCTTTATTTCTCCCTGTAGTGTCCCCAACCCTTGCAGTGTGACATCCTAGCTCTCCTCATCAAGTGATGGGGTCTATTTCCATCCTCCCCAAATATGGGCTCCCCTATGACTCGCTTGGGCCAATAGAATATGGCAGAAGTGATGATGTACCAGCCCCAAGCCTAGTCCTCAGAAGGCTTGCCTGCCTCCCTGCTGCCACCCAGACCAGCTGGCTGGCTGACGTGGTGAAAGATTCATGGCCCAATTGTCTCCACCACTCAGTTGGCTGTCAAACCCAGAAAAAGAGCCACCTCGCTGACCTGCAAATGGTCCCAGACTGCGTGAGTCATCCCAGCTGAGCTCACCTAAATTTCCAGTCCATAGAATGGTGAGTGAAATACGTGGTTGTTGCTTTTAGGTCCTTAAGTTTGGGGCTGTTTTGTTGAACAGCGCTAATGGACAGTCATTTTCCAGTTGTGTGTCCTTAGGAAAATCCCTCTTCCTGCCTGAGCTTTAGCCTCCTAAATCTACAAAACCAGTTGGGATTAGAGGATCCCTAAGTTTTTCCAACTTGAGAAAGCTCCCAAATACCATGTGGCTGCATCTAACAGTCTTGATATTTCCTCAGGAGGGACACTGGGTAAGACACTCTTGGCTGTTACTGGGCATACCAGGGGAAATTAGTTTATCAGCTCTTCTCAAGATGAGAAGAAAATATAGTGCATGTAAGGAGGAAAGAGCACTGTCCGCTCTGAGATGAAAAACAGTAGCTGGGAATGGTGCCGGGGCTCTGGAAAGGAGTATGGTGAAAAGGTGACATGTACGCATGAGACGTTTTTGGAGATGAAGTTACTGACTGTCTGGAGGTCAGACGAAGGAGTATGCTTTGAATAAGCTTAAGTTCGTTGACATCAGTTATGCAGTAGTTTCTGGCCCTGGAGTCTCATCAAGGGAGGGCCCCCAGCCTGCAGCCCAGCCACAAGCCTCAGAGGCCCGTGGCCACAGAGCAATATGGGCGGGTGCAGGAAGTACCCAAATAGCTTTTAGCACTGGGTTTCTCAACTGTGTTTCACCATCACACATACAGATGCCAGGCGCATATGAGACAATTCTATGGCATGCCCAAGTTGTGCCCAATTCCCAGAGGTGATTGTCTATCTTTCCCTTTGTCATTGGAGACTACAAGTACTTAGTGCAACAGTGAAGAATGAGAGATGCAGGGCTTGGCTTATGTAATCAAGGCTTAGTATTTGTAAGAGAAATGAATGGCCAATGAATAAATGAATGAACATAATTCCATGAATCAGCTCGAATCCACTCTGATTTACTCAATTTATTTGAAAAATTCAATTTTTTAATGATTTGGAATCTATTACTTCTGAAATATCTCTCAACTGATAGAGATCTGAGGATTGAGATGGTCTCCTTTAGAAATGTCCCATTGCAGGCAATTCCACCCACTGAGTTTGGGTGCATGATGGGCGTGAGCTTTCCCTGCTTTCCTGAGTTTCTGAGAACCAAACCAAACCATACCACGCTCAGGCTCAAGCTAGTTTCTGTTTCCTACCAGACTTTGCTGCCAAAGTCCCAACATTCCTCGCACTCAAGCAGGGCTGACTCATGGCAGCGTCTGGTACTTCCCTCCAAGTCTCTCTGATGCTGAGGAAGAGAGGACAAGCATGCATTGAGCACAGTCACTGTGGTCAAACGCTTGCACTGACTTTTTTAAAAATTGGAATATAGTTGATTGACAGTGTTGTGTTAGTTGCATGTTATAGTAAATTGTACTGTATGAATAAGTTACATATATATTATATTATATTATATTATATATATACACATACACATTAATATGGTATAATTAACCTTATTTTAGAAGCTCTTTCCATATAGGTCATTATAGAGTATTGAGTAGGATTGCCTGTGCTGTACATTAGGTCCTTATTAGTTATCTGTTTTATATATAGTAGTTCATATATGTCAATTCCAAACTCCTAATTTGTGCCTCCCCCTTCTCTCTCCCCCCTACCCCGGTAACCGTAGGTTTGTTTTCTACACTTGCAGCTTTATTTCTATTTTGTAAATAAGTTCATTGGTACCATTTTGTGCTGGCATCTTGACATCAGAAGCCCAAGGATTCTCCAGGTAGACTGACTAGAGCAGGGTGTTGGGCCAGTTGGAAACTCTGGATGACTGTTAGTAGGGACGCAGGGGGAAAAGTTACATTTCACTTTTGTCTGCTCTCACCTTCCCTTTCAGCACCCTCATCCCTTTACAGTCTGTCTCCCTCTCCCGCCACACCCTAGGCTGCCATGGTTCTACAGTATCTTTGTGCCAACCCATTGTTGCTGTTGTTGTTCAGTCACTCAGTGGTTTCTGACTCTTTGTGACCCCATGGATTGCAGCACACCAGGCTTCCCTGTCCTCCAGTATCTCACAGAGTTTGCTTGAACTTATGTTCATTGAGTTGCGATGATGCCATCTAACCATCTCATCCTCTGTCACCCCCTTCTCCTCCTGCCTTCAATCTTTCCCAGCATCAGAGTCTTTTCCAATGAGTCAGCTCTTCGCATCAGGTGGCCAAAGTACTGGAACTTCAGCTTCAGCATCCATCCCTCCAATGAATATTCAGGGTTGATTTCCTTTACGATTGACTGGTTTGATCTCCATGCTGTCCAAGGGACTCTCAAGAGTCTTCTCCAGCACCACAGTTTGAAAGCATCTGATATAATTAT
Organism: Odocoileus virginianus; assembly: GCF_023699985.2. NCBI lineage: Eukaryota > Metazoa > Chordata > Mammalia > Artiodactyla > Cervidae > Odocoileus > Odocoileus virginianus. Next base: position 49,114,398 of record NC_069683.1, read on the forward strand.
TGTATCTGTTTCCTGTGACTGACTACATGGCTAGAGGGAAAGGATCACACTTATTCGTCTTTGTATCCACCCAGCGCTTAACAGACTGCCTTGTACACAGAGTCTAATAAGTGTTAAAATCGAGTGAGCTATTTCAGAGCAGAGGGGGCTCGCTAACATCCTAGAACCCCACACTATTGGTCCTCCCCTCTGTATAAATGCAGAACTGTCCTTAGATGACAGAAGCCTTATGTGAGGGGCAAATTCTAGAGCCAGATGAGGAGGATGCATGTGTAAACTGGTCAGCGTAACAGGGCAGGGGATGAGGAAGATGGGGGTAGCTGGGGTAGGTGTGCTCTACTTAAGACATCCAGATCCACTTCTTTCAAAAACACTTTTGGCTGAAAAAGCATGTCTGAGGTCTTCCGTGCCTGACTGCTGCTTCAAGGTCAAACCTTAACTCTCCATCTCCGGGGAAACCGGGACTTCACTGGAGTTTCGCCAGCAGCTGCAAGGCCAGGTGGCACAGCATGAACTTGGAGTCAGAAGACAAGCATTAGTCTTGATTCTAGTCATATGATATCCGGGATGGGCATTTCAAATCGTTGTGCCTCAGTTTTCACACATGCAGAACGGGTGTGCGAATGACAAAATAGAGAGGTGGATGCACTTTGTAAAATGTAAAAAATTGCAATACAAATGCAGGGCATTGCTCTTAGCATTCTTTGTAGAACCCTCTATGGCTTCTCCTTTTAGAAGTGGCCCTGCTCTGGTCTTGTTGTCAGTGAAGGACCAGTCAGGGAATCGTATGCCAGTTTCCACCACACAAGTCCCACCCCTTGTCCCCTTGTTGATCCAGGAGCAAAGTAGAACATGGTATTTCTGAATGAGGCTGACAGTTCACCAGGCATGAAAACCAACCCAGTTGTGACTCAGAGTTTTGGAGGCGCAGATAGAATTAAGGAAATGTTAATGTATTCGCATGGCTTTGCCTCCTGCCTACACAGGCATAAGCAGTAAGGTGGGAGGATGGAGTGGGAAACGGGACCAGGAGATGGGGAGTCGTGCCGATAGGCTCTGAGGGTGGGGGTGCTGGTAAGGGACATCAGGGTCCCAAGGCTGCCTGGCTGCTACAGCTGGGTCTGAGATCCTCAGGGGACAGGAAGGGATGTGCTAGCATCTGGTCTCTGCCAAGCGAGTCTGCTGCCCGGAATGCAGTATCAGCTTGTGTACGGGGCTAGGGCAGAGGGGCCCCAGGGTGAATGTGCAGGCCTATGAAGGGGATGGAGGTGTGGGGGACTCGAGCTGGATAACCCAGAGCTGTCTGCCTTGGTGCTGTGGCTTGTCAATGGCAAACAGCCATTTAGAATCAATGTCTTTCCCAAATGAAGCTCCTGAATGTTGTATGCTTAATCAGATCTATCTGTCTATCTGTGCATTTATGCAGGGAGCTGGTTCCCCAGGGCACAACAGCCAGTATGCTACCTCAGCGTGGAACAATCCCCTGGGAAGCTGCCTCTTTTCCTCCTCCTCCTTCTAAGGGGCTCCAGGACCGAGCCCCGAGGGGCTGGGATGAGGGGCTGACAGTTTGATGGGTGTATGTAAGAGCCGCCTTGTATCACTGGCTCTGTTACTTCACTTTTCATTTCTGAATGCAAGGGTCTGTTGTAGCATTCGACAAGTTCCGGCTGGATGCCACTGAGGATGTCAGAAAGGTAGTCCCCTCTCCTAGGCTCACAGACTACCTGGAATCTAGACCAGTGACCTCCCCCACAAAAACTTCCCCTTTTACTAGCATCTGGCTGTGGGAGGTGTCCAACAAATGTTATTATCAGAAAAAATGTTATTATCATAAATGTTATTATGTTCTTCTTAATATCCAGGCAGACCTAGGGGTGGTCTTTGTTCAGTTTGATTATGATCTGCTGGGGGACCCCTGGGCTTCCCAGGTGGCACTAGTGGTAAGGAACCTGCAATGCAGGAGACATAAGAGACCTGAGTTCAATCCCTGGGTTGGGAAGAGCCCCTAGAGGAGGGTGAGGCAACCCACTCTGGTATTCTTGCCTGGAGAATCACATAGACTGAGTACTGGTGGGCTATAGTCCATGGGGTTGCAAACAGTCAGGTACGACTGAAGTGACTTAGCATGCACACATGGAGGGGGACTCCTAGTTACCACTTGAAAGTACAGTGACTGAACCTTTGGGTTCTAAGGATGAAGGATTTGTGGCTTCCTTGTAGGTCAGAGGGCATCAGGAAACGACACGCATGCTTGTCTTGGGAACTTCTATCGTGTTCCTCCCTCTGACAACCTCAGCACTGTCCAACTGAACCCTCACAGGAAGGACCCAATATAGGGGCAGTGACCCCAAGAAAAGAGACCTTGAGAGAAGACTGGAAACTCTACAAGAAGAGGCCCAGCTGGAAGCATCAGACATGGGCTTTGAGCAAACACAAGTGGGCTCCTGATTGCTTGGCTAAGTGGTTTCAGCCCATATCAGACTCTTGGTGATCCTATGGACAGTAGCCTGCCAGGCTCCTCTGTGCAGGGGTTTTTCCAGGCAAGAATACTGGAGTGGGTTGCCATTTCCTCCTCCAGGGCATCTTCCTGACCCGGGGATCGAGCCCATGTCCCTTGGGTCTCTTGCATTGGCAGGCGGGTTCTTTTACTACTAGTGTCACCTGGGAAGCCTCCTCCCTGCTTGGAGAGGCTGGGAAATCTTTCAAACTTTACTCATCAGGATAAAGCACTGATTCTCTCTTGCTTTCTCTACCCTCTCCACCCCTTCCTGGGCCTTGAATGTTTTAAATGCCAGTCTTCATGGTTTGATGGAGAATTTTACACTAATGCAGAGTATTACCTAGTTAATTTGACTAGAATAGACAGTGATTTTACATGGTGAGGCTGTTGCCTCCTGAGCTAACAGTTCCATTACCGTGGGCTGGGCTGCTTGCTCCCCTGGAATCCGATGAGCTAGGGGCCTTCTGCACGTGGGCTTCCTGCGAGCCCCCAGGAGGCTGGGGGAGCAGTAGCATCAGGTTTGCTCATTCATTCATTCAGCCATTCTACTCACTTATGATTGCCTTCCTTTGCTCAATAACTGACTCATTCATTATCTCTTAAATTCATTCATTTCCTTCCTCCCTTCAACAAGCTTTGAGTGTGGGCTTTTGCAATGCTTGACCCAGTGGTAGGTCTTGCAGGTACAGAGAGGCAAAGCCCATTCTCTGCCCATACAGTCAAGCCAAGGAAAATGGCCGCAAATAGTTAAGGACAACATAATGGGACAAAAATTAATCCAAAGCACTATGGGAGCCTGAGGAGAGGCTGGCAGCTTTAGGGGCTAAGGTCACTATCCAGAAGGGTGATATCTATGTGACCTTCAAGGTCTTTCATCAGGCAGGCATATTAGGAAGTCGATTTGGCAACGGCATCAACAGTTAGGTACAAAGAAATGATAAGAAAACCACACAAAAGAGGGACAGCAATGCATGGGCTTCTTCAGGGCTTGTGAAGGGGGCAGCTCTGGCCTTGTCATACCCCCTCATCACACTCTAGTGTTCAACATCCCAGGCCATGGAGAAAGAGGGGGAACCACTGGTTGAGTGCAAGCTGTTCTGTTGTCTTCCCCCATCCAGGTGAGGGTGGCTCTCAGGGCATTGTTTCTGGTCATGGGAGGGCTGGTAAGAAGAGGAATGGACATCTTACTCCCAGGCTGAACGACATCTCCATGCTTTGGAGAGAGTTGAGGATGGAGAGCTTGGCTTATGTTCTCTTCTTGCTTCTTTTCTGGGGATGTCCGAAGTTGGGGTAGGGGAAATGGAAAGTGAGGAACAGGATGGATTGTTGAAACAACTTGGGTGAAAGCCAGAAGGAGCTGTGGTGTACAGAGCCTGGAAAGAAAATGGGGGCGTCTCTCCTCCATCCTTATTCTCTTTGTCTCTCGAAGGCTTCCAAAGAAAACTCAGATCTCATGGGTGTGAAAGAGCCAGATCTAGAGGAGAGGTAGGTGCTCTGGAGCTGTCTGCTACATGAAGAGATAGTCCTCCCAGAGGGGCGCTTGGTGGACAGGCCACTCATGGGGGCCTAAAGAAGCCATGGATCCCCCTTCTTGACATGGTCTTCAGCACTGAGCGAGGTGGTGAAGCCAACACCCATCTGAGATTACCGTGGTACCTGCACATGGGTGGAGCCACCAGCAGGAGATGAAACCAGGCTGAGATGTCAGAGACCAGGGCCCTCCCCATGGGGTCAGGCTGCCAGTCATGCATGATGGCTCCAGCCCTCCCTCCACGTGCTCCCTGCCCCTAGCACCAAAGGACCCAGATCGCAGAAAGTGACCAGAAAGTGAGAGTATCTGTTAATGAGAGATTCCAGAGAATTGATGAAAGTCAATGGCTTGAAAAAAAAAAAAAGTTGTATTTATGCTCCATTGATTATAAACTGGGCTTCTCAGGTGGCGCTAGTAGTAAAGAACCTGCCTGCCAATGCAGGAGATGTAAGAGAAGCAGGTTTGATCCCTGGGTTGGGAAGATCCCCTGGAAGAAGAAATGGCAACCCACTCTAGTGTTCTTGTCTGGAGAATCCCATGGACAGAGGAGCCTGGCAGGCTACAGTACCTGGGGTTGCAAAGAGTCAGACAGAACTGAGTGACTTAACACATATGCACACAGCACAAGTATAAACTGTTTAATACACCATTTAATAAACCAGTGAAACAAAGAAAATGGGGAAAGACACGCAAGGCAGAGGCAACCACAAGAGCAAAATCACAGAGGGTGTGAGCACCTAGTGGGGGAGTCTGAGGGGTCTGGAGAGACAGTGGGTAAGTGATGGGACAGGAGAGAGTGGGGCATGGGTGGCTATCACTTGCTCTCAGAAAGAACCCAGAAATGATTTGAGAGGTTCTGGCCCCTGGGCAGCATCAGATGGCCAGCCAGCCTCGTCGCCTCCAGCTCACAGTTTCCAACAACACTCTTCTCTGGGCAAGGGGAGGATGTTACCTGGGCCGTGCCCCTTACAGATCCCACTTACCCACCCTCCACCACCTACTCATAAATTTATTAACGAGTGCCTGGGTGCCTCTGTTAGTGTGTCCCAGTGAACCACACTGGCTGTAACCCTAACCGTCCACTCTCATGACCATCACCGCGCAGGCCCCAGGGGAGTGCTTCTCCCTGTCTCTTGCCTGATGCTAGGAAAGACTGAGGGCAAGAGGAGAAGGGGACGGCAGAGGATGAGATGTTTGGATGGCATCACTGACTCAATGGATACGAGTTTGAGCAAACTCCCAAGACAGTGATGGACAGAGCAGCCTGTTGTGCTGCAGTTCATGGGGTCGCAAACTCAGTGACTGAACAGCAACAATTTATTTTTAATTGGAGGATAATTGCTTTGCAATATTGCGTTGGTTTCTGCCATACAGCGACATGAATCAGCCATAGGTATACATACGTCCCCTCCTCGTGAACCTCCCTCCCTGCCCTCTGTTTCTGAAACAGAAAGCAGCTGTGTGAGAATGCCCGCGAGACTGGTGGATCATGCTGCTGCCCACATCAGGGAACAGTGCTTTGGGGTGGGTGGTAGGGGGAACAGGCATTTAAGCAGTGGAAGTACTGAGATATAAGACCAATTAATTAACTTGTCAAATCCTTCCTCTCAGATAGCACGGTGCGATAGATTCTTTCATAATCAAGTATCCGGAGTGCTGAGCATCCATTTTCTTGTTTTCTTTGTGTTCAAAATCAAATTCGTGGAGGTATTCACTAATTAGTGTGGTATTTGCAGTAGCTGCACGTAAAAACTCAGAAACAGTTTGCAATATTAAACAACTTACATTTCTCTTAAATTTGTGTGTATGTAGGTCTAGACATAACATGCATTCAGTGTGATACAGATTCTCTATGTTACTGTGTGGATCTAGTTATTGTTATGAGAAGCAGTGGTGAAAATAAACTGTTTTATAACATCTTTGGAAGTGATACTTTGCTGTATGTGACCAAATTATCAAGTTTGAAAAATAAGTAAAGTTCAGTGTTCATTTCTGAATACGTAGAAGTGTAGCTTTAAGAATTTTATTGCTGATTCCAACTTCTCCTGCCTTGGCAGAGAAGTTTCTTCAAATTGAAATTAATAAAAAAGATCTAAGAATGACAGTGACTCAAGAGATGCCTAAACTGGCATTGATCTCAATAGAACACAAATTATGTAAACATCTTGATTGTAACAACATAATTAGGGATTCTGTTTAAATAAAGGCAAGAAAAATAATTTGGGAATAAATATACAGTAGTTTTTAAATTATTTTATCTTTGTTCTGTTACTCCTACAAACATTGTCAGCACTCAAACATGTGCAATAATTAAATTCATCATATCTTTGATATTGGTCAACTTTCAATCATACGATAAGAAATTCATGCCTTTCCACTGATATTTTTTATTTTTTCACCATGAAAGCGTAGTTCAGGTAGTTGGGTAAGCATGTTTTATCAAACAGTTTATTTGTACCTTTTAAATATTTGGACCTAAGGCTTGTTGGCCTCTGTTGCCCTGGGCTCCCCCAATGTTAAGAGAGGTTCTGCTCATCCCCTGTGACAATCTTGGTTGACTTCTTCCAATCTGAGCCTTTATCCTGACATTGGAGACCTTGAAGGCACAGAGAGAAGGTTTGGCAAATGATTGAAAACCTTAGCATGAAAAGCATTGGGACTTAAGGATTTTCTTGTCCTTCTGTGTCATGTTATTGGTGAAGAAATTGAGTTAGAGAGAGAGGCAGAGTGTCTTTACAAGGTCACATGGTTACTGAAGCACTCGAGGCCCTGGATGGGGGACTGTCAATGGAGGCAGTGGGCAGGGAGAGGGATGGAGGGAAGTTTGCACAAAATGCCTGCACCCCAGCAGCCCACCAGTGCCTGCAAGTTAGTGTGTGTGTTAGTTGCTCAGTCATGTCTGAGTCTGTGACCTCACGGACTGCAGCCCACCAGGCTCTTCTGTCCATGGATTCTCCAGGCAAGAATACTGGAGTGGGTTGCCATTTCCTTCTCCAGGGGATCTTCCCAACCCAGGAGTCAAACCCACGCCTCCTGCATTGCGGGTGGATTCTTTCCTGTCTGAGCCTTCAGGGAAGCCCCCCTAGGCCGTGTGCCTCCCAGGACTGGTGCAGAGGAAGGGAGCGGGAGGGGGCCTTCCTGTGTCTGCCGCTCACGCCACTTCTCAGCCTCGGCGGCCGTGGTGGAGGGGACCTGGGACAAGACCCCAGCTCTTTCACTCACCTGCGCCTATCTCCAGGTGTCAGTTTCCAGCATTGTAGGAGGAGCAGCCGGGCAGGGTGATCTCTAAGAGACTTCCCAGCCCCAACATCCTGTCTTCGTGATTCCCCAGAGACGGCAGGTTGCTGGGAGCCCGAGGACTGGATTTGGCCTCAATCCACATTTCTCCTTCATTTCTAAAACCACATGCACTTGCTGGAACACTAACTCCATCTGGCCTTGATTCGCTTCCTCCTGATTTTACTCCCTGCTGGAAAGCACTGCGTCCCGCCTGAGGCACCTCAGGGAGCTGCTCTCACCAGCTCCCTGGTTTTTCTCCCCTGAGGCTTAGCAAGTCAAGCGTTGCCAAGAGCTCCCTTCCTTCTGCCCCAGCAGGGGGGAGCAGCCATCACCGTCTGGGTGAGAGACTCCTCGCTCCATCCTTTGGGGAGGCTGGCGGACATCTCCAGCCTTCCCTCCACATGTGCCTGTGGCCCTCCGCCCTCCTTGGCCTGCCCTCATCTCTGCAAGAGGTCCAGCCTTTGCTTCCTCTTTACAACAGCATCTCCTGCTTGCCGACCTGCATCCCAAGCTCCTCCTAACATCTGTCCTCTTGCTCCTCTACTCCCCCCTTCCGGCAGGAGGCCCTTAAACACGTGTCTGGCAGAGAGAACAGACGTGTGGTTGTCAAGGGGGTGGGCTGGGGGACGGATGGGTTGGGAGTTTGGGATTAGCAGGTGCAAACTATTACATATAGAATGGATAAGCTACAAGGTCCTACTGTATAGCATAGGGAACTATATCCAATATCCTGTGGTGAACCTTAATGGAAAAGAATATGAAAAAGAATATATGTATAACAGAATCATTTTGAAGTATAGCAGAAATTAACACAACACTGGAAATCAACTATACTTTGATAAAATTTTTTTAAAAAGTGTCTGAATTTGAATCCAGCTCCCCTATTTTTGGGGCGAGACTTTCTCTGAGATGATTTTCTCATCTGTCAGTTGGGCATAACAATCTCTATCTAGGGGCTTCCTTGGCGGCTCAGTGGTAAAGGATCTGCCTGCCAATGTAGGAGAAGCAGGTTTGACTCCTGGGTTGGGAAGATCCCCTGTAGAAGGAAGTGCAGCCCACTCCAGTATTCTTGCCTGGAAAATCCCATGGGCAGATGAGGCTGCTGGGCTACAGTCCATGGGGTCACAAAGAGTCAGACACGACTGAGCGACTAAACAACAATCCTTATCTAAGTTGGTTGTTGTGAAGTGGAGTAGCTGGTACATAGGAGTAACTAGTGTCTGTTAGTCTTTGATCTAAGAACGTTTGTGAAACACTTCATGTTCTGTTCATTAGTTTGCCCAGGTTTCCTCTCGATCTTGATGAATAGCCCCTCACCTTTTTCTTAATTTTGAAATAAAGTGATCTGAGTCTCCATCTCACAGCCCTCTAAAGAGTCACTCTCCCCAGTAATTTGAGGACGCTCAGGGGGCCCGCGTGCTCTGCTGGTTACTGTGGTTCTGAATTCCTGTCCCTGACTCAGTTCTGGAGTCCCTTCTTGATGTCTTGCTTTCTGCTATTATTTGCTGCTGGCCCAGATTCGCCTACACGTGATCAAAGTCCTCTTCCCTTCCCGAGACACTACGAGTGTAAAGACGTGTTCTGAGTGACAATTTTTTACAGGGCTTTTGGGAACAGAGGGGGATTATAGGTACAAGAAGAGAAGAAAATATTACAGCTGAGTATTATATGCCATTGTTCACAAAGCCTCAGAGCTTGCTGAGTAGACAGAGGGGAAGTCAGGTTGGAAGAAGCATTGCAAGCAGGGCAGGGGTGGGAAGAGATCCTCTGTGGCTCACTGTGGCCATTGGCCAGCTCTTCACCAAGGCCAAGGCTTCCTGGGCACCGCATTCTTTCCTGGGCGCTCTGTGTGACAAGGGGCTGAGGTGCCGTCACTAGAATGCAAGTGGGGGTGACCTGTGCTCCTCCCCACCTGGCCCATGAAAACCATCCCATACATTCTTTCTTGCCCTTTTTCTCTCCGCCATCTGTGATGATGGTGACCCCAGGGAGGCCTTGGAGCATGTGTGTTCAGATGGTGGAGGTGCTGTTAGCCTGTCAACCAGGAACATTCATTTTTTTTCCTGTCACCTGAGTGAGGCATACTGTTCTTATACACTTGGGGGTCTATTTGTTTTAGCAGTTAGCAGCACTCAAGCTAATGTACACCCAAAACTCTTTCTATTTTAAACTCATCTTGCTTGCAATTGCTGGGGTAAGGTCAACTTTCCTTGGTAGACTCTGAGCTACACAAGGCAGGGATCATGCCTTTCAATCCTCTTATCCCCAACGTGTCTCGCTGAATGGAATGGGATAGATGCTGGAGAGACCCTGTGTAGTGATGTCTGGAAATCATATGGAGCGGTACTGCCTTGCTCCCAAGGCCTGTTCTTGCCATATCCTCTTCAAGCCAGACTCCTAGCACACACTATAGCCTTATTCTGTGTTTTGAATTTGTCCTATGCCCTTCATTTTGCTGCTTATGTGACCGGACCCCAGTGCTTCACCTTAGTCTTCAATTTCCTGTGATGCTGGGTGGTGGCGCAGGGTCCAGCTCCCGCCTGTTCTCCGCTGAGCCCAGCCAGTTCTAGAGAACTGTCTTACAACATGGCCATCACTGATTAATACTTCCAGAGTAGACAGAATGAAGACATCAGGGTTCGAATCCTGGCTCCACCCACTTTATTAGCTGTGCGAACTTTGGGAGCACATGTATGGCAATCTCTCTGTGCCTTAATGTCCTCATCCGAATAATCAGGACTCTAATAGGACCCGTTCTCAGGATTTCTGTGAGGACTCAGGGAGCAGTGCTCGGCACACGGTAAGTGCTCAGTGAATGTGGTTCTTGCCCTTTCTGATTCACAAAGCAGTTTCACAGATTTCAATGAATACTCCTCCTTCAACCCTAGGAGAAATCCACTACAGATGAAACGGCTATCCAACACATTCTGATTCAGATAATATTATTGATAAGTTTAAGACAGCATGCTGGTTTTTCACATAAACCAGATGGGGAAATTATGCCCAGAAAGGTTGCATGTAAGAGTTGTTAATGAGTGTTAGAATGGGACTCAAATGCAGGACTAAATCCCACTATAGTTAGTCTGTTTGATATCCTGCTGTTCAAGATTACAGTGCCAAAGCCATCACAGAGAAAGACCTTTATGTCCAAGGCAGAGAGTCTTCAAAACACATGCACAAGGACTTATATGTGTATGTACAGCTTCCCAGGTGGTGCTAGTGGTAAAGAACCCACCTGCCAATGCAGGAGGTGTAAGAGATGTGGGTTTGATTCCTGGGTGGGAAAGATCCCCTGGAGGAGGAAAATGGCACCCCACTCCAGTACCCTTGCCTGGAGAATCCCATGGACAGAGGAGCCTGTTGGGCTACAGTCCAGGGGGTCACAAAAAGTGAGACACAGCTGAAGCAACTTAGCACTCATGCACACGCACACACAATTCACTTTGCTGTACAGTAGAATCTAACACATTATAAAGCAACTGTAACTGAAAATTAAGTTAGAAAAAGACACACACAAACTAGCATCTCTGACCCATTGGGTTCAGCGGCCAGGTGGCCTCAGTGGGACTCTGTCTCTAACCAGTGTCCAGCTTATGTCAGCATTCTGCCCGTTTGCAGAATATTTCTCTGCCACAAGGTCCCCAGGCTGTTAAGGGTTTCTGCCTTATACCTAGCATCCTTATATCACCTTCTATTTTTCCCTGTTGGTCCCTAGTTAAAGCCATATCTGAACTTTCCTGACTTCTTTTTCTCCGTGGAACTTGTTCTGGGTTCCAGTTTTTCTCATAGACCCTGATACATGGCAAGGAAACGGACACACTGGTCCCTGCAATTTACTAGGAGGAACTAAGGGGGCAGTAGCGAGTCACCCTACCGGCCACCAATTGTCATTTAGCTCTGCGTGGATGGAAAGGAAAGATGGCCTTCGCAGAGAAGCCTTTCCAAGAGCCTGCTTAATCCCATACAGACAAAAGATTGGACTGGCCCCCTGTCGTTCAGAACCTTACTCGTGTCCCTCCTCTCCCATCAGGATGCCAAGGGGCAGACAGTCTCTAGCTGAAGATTCAGATCCTCATTAGCCTCTCACCTGTGTGCTCCCCAGACCCCTGCCAGCTGCCTGGTGCAGCCTGTGGGGCCGGCCCACCATCTCCTTGCAAAGGCTTCTGGGGAGGGTGCCTCTCCAGCAGGTAACAGCTGCCATGGCTAATCCATTTTCTCTGTGCATTTGCAAGATACATAATTAAGAGTTCTGCTGTGGGGGGAAATAAAGCACACCATTAGATTTGTTTAGCTTATTACGCCAGGTCTAGTGCCCGCCTGGGCCCCCATGCCACACAAGACATTAAGGTAAGACTTCAGAAACAGCCCCAAGGTTGCTTGATGAGATCTGCTCCATGTTAATTCTGAGTAAATATTTGCTATTCAGGTTTTTATATGCTCCACCACCAGCGGGGACTTTGAAAGGTGGGCTTCCCTACCGAACACTTTTCATTTAATTATCAGACCATTTAAACACAAGGTTCCTAAGGCTCTCCCCATTCACCCTTGTGTTTTCTCTTGCATTTTGCTTCTTTCTTTTTTTTTTTTCCCCTTCCTGATCCTGCCTTCTTGCTGCCAGCTTTGCTTCTCTCTTGACCTCATCTGTGTCCTCCGTGTTCAGAGAGAGAGGGGAACAGAGCCGGGGGGGATGGAGTGAACAAGGAGTGGGCACCCAGAGTCCTGGATTAAGGATGATGCTGAACTTTGGCATTCTCCTTTGAACCCTCTGCAAGATGGACTCAGGCATGAATCTGTGGATCCCACTTGAGGGGCTGGAAGCCTCAAAGTCTGGATCTTGGGAGGAGATAACAAGTGATGTAAGGCTGGAGTCCAGTGTGGGAAGGGGAGGAGGAAGTTCTGAAGGTCTTCCTAGAAGCTAGTTGGTATGGAAACTTACTTTTAGGGCCAATAGTGTTTAATGTATGAACTTGTAATGACCAGAGGAGTGGTGGACACCTTCACAGCCCCCTGTGAATGCAGCTGTTCATGGCCCACTCAATGGCCAGATTAGGGGAGGTTGTCCTTTATTCCTAGCACCGGGTAACAGAGGATGCTGGGAAGGAGGGGGGAACACTGGGGACGCTTAGCATGGTGCCGTCTTGAGAAGCCATGGTGAGTCTCTATCCCTCTTATCCATCACTAATATTCATGTAACACACAACCTCCTGTGTGCAGGGCCCATTGTGGAGCACACAACGCTCCTCTTCCCACATGTCTTCCTGTTTTCACTGTGCTGTCCTCGTCCCAGGTCCCACCTTGAGCATCCAGAGGGCTTGTCCAGCCCCTCTTCCTTGTCCTTTCTTCACATATTTGAGTTCATCTGTCAAAGTACCTCTAAGTTTCTTCTTCCTGGCTTCAACGATCCCTGTTTTCCCTTGTCAATATTTATCACAATTCTCACAATGGAGTTGGTGTGTAGGTTGTAGTTGAACGTCTCCCAATAGACTTCTTACTTCAGGAGGACAGGAGCCACGTTCCATTCTCTGCTGTAACCCCGAGTCCAGCATAGAGTCAGCAGATAGCAGGCACCCATCAGTATCTGCGGGATGAGTTGAAGACATGGTTTGAATTCCTTTCCTTTCCATCTCTGACACTTCACTCTGTGGTTTCTCTATTCACCTCTAAGGTGTCTTGTGCTGTCCTGACCAGGGAAGGCCAGAGTGGCACCCACCTCCATGCTTGACATCAGATGGGCAAGATTGGCAGATTGATGCTTTTTCTATAAACGGTCAAATGGTAAATATTTTATTAGCCACGGTCTTATGGTTACTACTGAACTCTTGTCACTAGAGCCCTAAAACAGCCAAGTTGTTGTTGCTGTTTAGTCGCCAAGTTATGTCCAACTCTTTGCAACCCCATGGACTATAGCCCTGCCATGACGTCCCTGGCATGACGTCCATGAGATTTCCCAGGCAAGAATACTGGAGTGGGTTACCATTTCCTTCTCCAGGGGATCTTCCTGACCCAGGGATCGAACCAGTATCTCCAACACTGCAGGCAGATTCTTTACCACTGAGCCATCTGGGAAGCCCTCATAGACAATTCTTAAACAAATGGATGTGACCATTCTAATAAAACTTTACTTGTAATGCAAAAATAGACAGTGGGCCAGATTTGGCCCGTAAGGCAAAGCTCTTGGAATTCAGTTTACTGAAGTCCTAGGAATTTATACTGGAATCGGATTAACTTTTTAAATGATCATATCCGAGAACTACTGGTGCCAGCCACCCAAACAGGAGGGGTAGGCAGGAAAATGCTCCTGGGCCCACTGTGGGGACAGCAAGCTCCGTAGAGGACAGAGAGGAAGAGGTTAATGGCAAGGCCTGTGGCTCATCTGAGGTCAGGCGGCCAATGAAATGGCATGACTGCTGAGGGACCCTCCCTGCACCAGAAGCCCTGCCACTGCTGGGCTAGATCCTCAGCCAGCAGCCCAAGAGAAGGCCTTAGTCCCAGCAATGACAGCAGCATTACCTCTAGGGAGGAGACTGCTGGGAACATGTGAAGCCACTACAGTTAATGGAAATGACTGATCATGCATGTTTCAAGTGGGGGATTTGGGCACAGAATGGGGATATGTGGTAATGTGAATTAAGTTGTGTCCATTTGTGCATCTGAGGTTTCTCTTATGGCTCAGATGGCAAAAAAACAAAACAAAACAAAACAAAACCCACCTATAATGCAGAAGACTCAGGTTCAATCCCTGGGTCAGGAAGATCCCCTGGAGAAGGGAATAGCTACCAACTCTAGTATTCTTGCCTGGAGAATCCCATGGCCAGAGGAGCTTGGTGGGCTACAGTTCATAAGAGTCAGACACAACTGAAGTGACTAAGCATACATACATAAGTTTGTGCATCTGAGATGAACAGGTAGAATTTTCCTGTAAATTTGGAGCTGCTGAGAGTGTGTGCTCCTGTGTGCACTTACTTCTGTGGCTAGACTAACTTGCTGTTTTCTTGTCTGTATCTCTTCCTAGACAGGAAGCTCCTGAAGGTAAAGACTGCAGTTCTTCTGCATCTGCATTTTGATATGGGCTTGATTGTTTAGTTTAAACTCAATTGAGTTGATGGTGAGCTTTTGATACAGCTGTTAATGGGCGTTAGAAGGGACTGTACATGGCTGCCTTTGCATGTGGAAATGACGAGTTTGGGTGTATGTCCTTGGACTGGGGTCTGTGTAAGCTGATATAGAATCATTGCAGGAGATACCTGCATGCATGGGAAAAGAATCTGCCTGCAATGCAAGAGACCCAGGTTTGATCCCTGGGTCAGGAAGATCCCCTGGAGAAGGAAATGGCAACCCACTCTAGTATTCTAGCCTGGAGAATACCATGGACAGAGGAGCCTGGTGAGCTACAGTCCAGTGGGGTGCAGCCCAGCTACAGTGGGTTTGCAAAGTGTCAGACACGACTGAGCAACTAACACTACTAGTACTATGGGTAAAATAGGGCATTTGGGAGTATACATTTGAGATGTGCATGCAGACAGGGAGTTGGAGTATGAACATGGGCAGAACTGGGGTCTTCTGTAGGTATATATGGTATGAACACTGTGGGATGTTTATATGGAACATACATACAAATAGGGATTAAGAGTTTATGTGCAGGAGTTATCAGTTCAGTTCAGTTGCTCAGTCGTGTCCAACTCTGCATGAGTTATAAGTAAGCAGAATAGGGTTTAATGTGTATATGTGTACATGAAGTGTGTACAAATATACCTGAAATAAACATTAAAGGACTACTTGCATATGGGCTGGTGGGAGTGTTGGTTTATATGTGTATGCAACAGACATGAGCATTTGAAGACAGACCAGGGGGTATGGAGTGGGGTATACACGCAGACACGACCTGCCCACTGTGTGTGTGTATGTAGGCAGGCACACTGCAGGTATGGGTTGTTGACGTTGAGTTTATCTGGTGGGTGAGCATGCAGATGTGACTATTAGAGGTGCAGACATGTTGAAAGTGTGCAGGCAGCTTCAGCTAACGGTAGAGAATATAAATGTTGGGGGGCACTGTGTGCAGAAATACAATTGTGAGGGCACCTATAGGAATGTGGCTGTTCTCATCAATTCTGAAAGTGCACATGTGTGGTGATGCACATGAATAATGGCCTTTCGATGGAGTGTCTGAAGGAAGTGAATCCATGTGTGGACTTGAGGGTGCGCCTGAAGACGTGTGCGGTTGAGGCCGTGCACGCATGAGTGTGAGAGAGAGAAGTGTGTGTCCAGGCTTGAGATTGCCCCTCGGGGAGGGATGCGGAGAAGGGGCTGTATTGTAGCACTCAGCTGTGCGCTCTTTCAAGTGTATATACACAGAAGCACCCGTGTGGGATTTGGAATTTTTTGACGCCATTGGGGTCTGAAGATGAGGATGCGGATGGCTCAGTGTGTGTGCATGTAGGGTAGGGTTTTGGGGGTGTGGGCAGGTGGAGGTCCCAGGCTGCTGAGGGTGGCACCCGCAGCGGGGGTGGTGTGGCAAGGAGGGCAATTGATCACGTGTGCGCAACTGGAGGCATGTCCACGCGGGCATCCGTGCCCCGCATCTGGCAAGTGCTCTGGACTAGCTGCCTCCTCCGTGGGTGGAAGCTCACTCTAGGCTGCCTTTGTCCTTGAACCCCGGCTTCCTAGGCAGGAACTGGAGACAGAGCAATGCCTGGGTAGGGGCGATGAAGCCAAGCCTTCAAGGTTAAGTCGTCTCTCACATTGGTTGCCCAATTTGAAAGTGATTAAAAATAAATAAATAAAAATGGGATTCTTCAGCAGTTCAGGGAAAGAGGGAGGCACAGGCTGGGGAGAGAGAGAGACTTTGGTGGGGGTGAAGGAGGAGAGGGAGAGGGCAGAAAAGAGCAAGGTGATGAGCAATTTAGTTGAGCCTGAGGCGGGAGAGCGGCCGTGGCAATGGCAGCAGCTAACGGGCTGACAAGTTGTGTGTGTTTTACATGCCCATTAACTCGCTTACTCAATAAAAAATGCATGGTTACCATCACCCAGACATGCTCTGCTGGAGGAGTCCTGCTCAGGCCGCCTGCCTCTAGTCCAGGGTCATAGGGACGTCCGCTGTCAGGCAGCAGGCAAGACATCACCACCCTGGGAATGAGAGAAATTAGGCAGTGCCCAGAGGAAATCAGGCATCAACACCACAAAAAAAAAAAAGAATTCAGAGTCTCTCGGATTCTTTCAGACAATGTTTGCTTCTCCAGGGACACTGACTTGGACCAGGAATGTGCTGTTTTTAGGGGGAGGACAGGGAGGGAAAGAAGGAAAAGGAGTGGATGGGCTTGGTGGAGAAGGCAGAGAAAGAACAGGGTCCAGGGACACTCGCTTTTTCAGAGTTGAGGCTCCAGGCTGGGCCCTGGCCCACAGTATCGACGGCTTCTGCACAAGCTTGTTTCCATTCACAAATGAATGACCCACAGCCAGCTGTCAGGAGAAGGCTGGGGGAAACATTCAGTGTGTGCTGCTGATCTCCTGCAGAAAGTTCACATCCATTCACTCCCAGAGATTGAGTGAGCACCTACTGTGTGCACTGGCTGTGCTGGGTACAGTGCAAGGAATACCAGAGTGTGGGACTTGGTGTCTGCCTGGGGCCAGGTTCTCTCTTTTGTCTGGAAGAGACAAAAGCTCAACAGGATAGGCTAGAAAGAACATGAAATCGGGGTGTTTTGGGTCTTGCTTCAGGCTCCATGGCTTTCTAGCCATGTGGCCATACAAAGTAATTTACTCTTTCTGGGTTCCATTTGTATACATATATATATAGACCTTACACGATCAAAACCACCTCTTCATTCATTCAAGTTAACAATAGCATCGGGCTTCCCCTTAGAACAGCTATAGGAACTTTAAAAATTCATAGTAGTGTTTCCCCAGAATGAACATCAGTCTCTCTGTAGTCAGGTTAAGTCCCCTCGGTGGCTTTTGGGCGTCAATCCTGGGCAGACGACTCAAGCTCTCCAAGCTGAGGTTTCAACTGTAAAATGGAGATAAAGATGGGTCCTGGTTCCTGTGTTTCTGTGAGGATTCAATGAGATAATGCATGTAAATTATTTAGCCAAGGGCTTCACACACAGTGTGGCTCAACAGTAAAGAATCTGCCTGCAATGCAGGAGACCCAGGTTCAACACCCGGGTCAGAAAGAACCCCTGGAGGAGGTAATGGCAACCTACTCCATTATTCTTGCCTGGAGAATTCCATGGACAGAGGAGCCTGGTGGGCTGCAGGCCATGGGGTCTCAAATAGTCAGACCCAACTGAGCAACTGTCACTTGAGACACAGTAAATGCTGAGCAAATATGAACTGTCATCATCATGAGCTATTATTTGAGGGGCTTCCCTAGCATCTCAGTGGTAAAGAATCTGCCTGCAAAATAAGAGACATGAGTTTGATCCCTGGGTCTGGAAGATGCCCTGGAGAAGGAAATGGCAAGCCCATTCCACTATTCTTGCCTGGAGAATTCCATGGACAGAGGAGCCTGGTAGGCTACAATCCATGGGGTCACAGAGTCAGACATGACTTAGTGACTAACCAACAACAGCAGCAACAAGGGTTCTTTCCAGGGAGGTTCTTATATTCTCATGGCCTAAATCAGGAGCCTTTCAGGTCTATAGGAAGACTGGAAAGTAGGCATCCTTTGGAAAGCCAGCCCTGGTGTATGGGAGGAGCCCACTGGACTGTGGGGGTAAGAAATAGTCCACAGCTTGGGCTGGGCTCGCTGGAGAGGCGTGAGATGCTGGATTAACAATCTGCGCTGAGTGAGGGTGGGGAAGGAGCCCTGCTGGCCACCTGGGTACCAGCACAGAACTGCACAGGCGAGAAGATCTCACATGAGGCGTGGTGGCCATACCCCTCCCTGTCACCCCAGGAGAGGCAGAGTCCTGGACCAGTGATGGTTTGCTCTCTGTCCTCCCAGAGTGACTTTCTCTTGGGCTACCTGCCTACCTGTTACACAGCCGGGTGCTTGGACTTCCCCTATGGAAGCCACAGTTCCTGGGAAAAGGGGGTGCTGGTCCCTACTCCCCACACTTCACAGGGAAGGTAGTGCAAATAGCAGCAGTAATAATAATAATAACAATCCTATCAGTGATGCTACCACCACATATATTTCACATTTATACTAGATACATATTCTAAGTACTGTGCATTACACAAAAGCATTTAATCCTTATGAGTACCCTATGAGGGCAGTGCTATTATTATCTCCTCTTTTATAATTGAGGACTCAAAGGCACAGCGTTAATGAAGGGGCCCCTGATCACCCAATAAATCATGAGCAAGAATCACAAGCTCCCCTCCTCAATACAGGGCTGGGGAGGGGGCAGGAGTTGGGTTCCCACAGGCAAAACAGTACAGGCAGGTCTCTGGTACAAAGTCCAAGAGCAAACCCAAATTCAACAACTGTAAGAAAATAAAAATTTTGGGAAGCAATGCATTCAGATGTTAGCAGTGCTTGCTGGAGGTCACGGCCTCCTCTTCTGCTTTTTAATATCGTCCCATTTTTCTCAAGTTAAGTACAATATATTGTACCTGGAGAATTCCATGAACAGAGGAGCCTGGCGGGCTCCAATCCATGGGGTTGCAAAGTCAGACACGGCTGAAGCCACTGAGCACACACACACACACACATTGTACCAACAGACTGGTAGTGTTAAACTAAATTCTAATGAGACAACAGTGAAGGCATCTCTCTGCTCCCCCAAACTTCACACAGCTCTCGGGGATCCTCAGGGCCATGGAGAAGCCATACACCACCAGGCAGGGAAGGGCTGCCCCTCGTGGGCTGGAACAGGAGGGAGGCTGCATTAAGCAGCTCAGGCCAGTTTGTATCCTGAAGTCAGAGGCCGAACTCCAGGCTCCGACGCCCGAGGGGCTCTGATGTCGCCTGAGGGACTTGGCTGGGAGGTTTCGGCGAGGCTGCCAGGCAGCTTGCCCAGCTGCTTCCCTGACAGGCCTGTCTGCACCACAAGTCCTCAGAGCCGCCCCAGAGCTGGTGCAGGGCTCCTGCGTGGCTCCAATAAACGCTGAGCAGCCTTGAAGACGCAGAGACGGACTTAGATACAGAAGGACTAAGGCCTTTGTTGCGGGGAGACCCTCTTGGTCTACCCAGGAGGTGTATTCCCTCATCCCGGGGCCCAGGCCTCCGGCTTTGCTTTCCTGTGACTGCCCTCACCGCCCCCCCACCCCACCGTCTGCCTTTATTCCTGCCGCTCTCCTCTGGGGGGCCACGAGGAGCATGGAGTGTCCAAGGGAAGAGACAAGGAGGGAGAGAGCACGGGTCGGGGAGGAGGGGGAGGGTGCCAGGTCTGGGCAGGCTGAGTCGGGGTGGTGGGGGGGTCAGGCACAGAGGCCAAACCACATGCTCGCGTGCTCCTTCTCCAGCCGCTAGGGTCCTCCACTCAGGCCCGGCTTCCCCTAGAGAGATGGGAGCTGTCAGAAGTCCAGAGGAGACGCCCTTGATGACAGTGTTAGAGGCAGACTTGCAGAGCCAGTGCTGCCTGGAACAATCAGCATCTCAGGACCGCAGGAGGCCTGTGGAGGAGCCCGCGGGGCCGGGCCTGCACCCCCCACCCGCCGAGCAGCCTGAGCCCACTGGCCCGCCGCCCCTGTCCTCATGGGGGGCCGCCCTCCTGTACAGTCCATCCTGCGGGGAAAGAGAAGGTGGCTCAGGGGGACTGAGGGGAACTTCCAGCCAGGTGTTGTTGAGTGGGGGGAGCTGCCTGGGTCCAGGAAGTCTCTGCTTGAGTGTGTAGCGTTGATTATGCCTGGTTAAAGATCATTAAAGCCTTTGTTGGGGGAGCTGACTGACAAGGAGAGTGGATTAATATTAGAACACCCTGTCACAAGTGGTGAAAAGGCGGGATTGATTTTATAGGGAGTTTAGTCAGAGCTGCATGTAAAACCCCTGGGGTTGCTCTGGAGTGTATCCATCTCCGCCATTAGGGAATCCCCACGGGAATACTCAGCTGCAGTGTTTATTACATCCAAAGCTGCGTATCACAGGTATAGCATGAGCTGCTTTTATTCAGCTCCCTCGCTCTTGATGGCCCTGGCTCTTTAGTGGCTCTGCCCTGGATGTACCCAGGCAGCTGTCTGGTCAAAGGAGACAGTCACGGGCTGGACCAGAAAGATACACAAGTATATAAGTGCATGTGTGTGCGCATGTGTATGCATGCATACGTGTGTGTGTGTGCATGTGCCCACACAAGATAGGGTGGAGATAGAGGAGCTCTAGAGCTTCCCCTTCCGGGGAGTGCTGGGGAGAAATTTCTATTATGTCTGCCCTAGAACTATCCAGCACGACTCATATTTCCTTTCACGTCAGCCTAGTGGCTGGAGGTGGGAGCAAGAAAGTCAGGTTTGTCCTCTTGTGACAAAACACAACTTGGAACTTAGAAAGCTTGCACCCCCGAGAGACTGTTTGCTTAAGAATTCACTGAGTTTAGACTCGGTTTAGATGGTTTAGACTGAGTGGTGACCAAGAGTGGTGGCTCTGCTGCTCGTTAGCTGTGTGACCTTGGGTAAGTCAACGGACTTCTCTGGACCTAGTGTTTTTCATTTGGGTATAATGGAAAAAGTAAAAGAGAAGTCCCTCAGTCGGGTCCAACTCTTTGCGACCCCATGGACTGTAGCCTATCAGATTCCTCTGCCCATGGGATTTTCCAGGCAAGAGTACTGGAGTGGGATGCCATTTCTTTCTCCAATAATGGAAAAAGATTGGGGCAAAAGGAGAAAAAAGCATCAGAGGATGAGATGGCTGGGTGGCATCACTGTTGCAATGGACATAAACTTGGGCAAACTTTGGGGGATGATGAGGAACAGGGAGGCCTAGCGTGCTAGGCGTGCAGTCCATAGCGTTGCAAAGAGTTGGACATGACTGGGTGACTGAACAACAACAACAATAATGAAAGTAGTGCCTCCTTGCTGGGGTGCTCTAAGAATTACAAGCATAGTACCTGGATGTTACAAGCAAAGTACCTGGCATTTTGTATATACTTAATGCTGGTTAGTGCTACTGTGTCTGATTTTTGCATTGGAGCTGATTATTCTAATATATTCTAAATGGGATTCAATGTACAAATATTTTGTTTGAACAAAAGTTTTCTGGAGCACTGTCATTACAGAAAATGTGGCCTACTTATAGAAGTAGAATGGCCATGGAGGGATGTTCATCAGTCCTTCCCCAACTGGAGCCCCCACTGGAGCCCCCACTGGAGGGCTCATGGAGTGCTGGGAAGAAGGTGAGACCCCAGATGGGAGAACTCTGGGCCATCCGTGTCTCTGTGCCCTGGGGATGGGGCACTTGGCTCGCTGGATCCGAAATGACATGGAGCAAGGTCCGGGCCTGCCAGCCCGGTTCCGGTGGACACAGAGCTGAAAGTCAGCCCTGCAGATGTCAGGCACTCAGAAAGACAGCGAGTGTAAGGCACAGGCGAGGTGTCACACCTGGGCAGACATAAAAGCAGACCTTTGGTTAGATGAGCAGCAAAGAGGAAGCAGGTCGCATGCCAGTCTCATGCCAGCCAAGAGTCTGAGAGCAGAACAATCCACGACTCATTTTTACTGAGCTCCCACAGCCCCTTCCATTTTTTTAGGTCTCCCATATACTTTATCTTTTTAAGTGAAGTATCGTTGATTTGCAGTGTTGTGCCCATCTCTGCTGTACCGCAAGTGACTCAGTTTTCCACATCTATGCTTTCTTTTTCAAAGTATTCTTTTCATTTATGGTTTATTCCAGGAGATTGGATACACTTCCCTGTGCTACAGTAGGAGCTTGCTGTTTATCCATTCTAAAGGGAATAGTATGCATCTCCCAACCCCAAATCCCCAGTCCATCTCTCTCCCTCCTCTCCTTCCCCTTGGCAACCACAAATCTCTTCTCTATGTCTGTGAGTCTGTTTCTGTTTTGTAGATAAGTTCATTTGAACTGTATTCTAGATTTCATGTATAAGTGATATCATATGCTATTTGTCTTTTTTTCTGACTCACTTCACTTAGTATGATGATCTCCAGTTGCATCCATGTTGCTGCAGATGGCTTTACTTTGCTCTTTTACTGTGGCTGAGTAGTATTCCATTGTATATGTGGACCATGTCTGCTTTATCCATTTTTCTGTCGATGGACATTTAGGCTGTTTCCATGTCTTGGTTATTGTGAATACTGCTGCTATGAACACTGGGGTGCATGTATCTTTTTGAGGTATAGTTTTGTTCATGTATATGCCCAGGAGTGAGATTGCTAGATCATATGCTAATTCCCATTTTAATTTTCTGAGGCACTTCAACTCTGTTTTCCATAGGGCAGCAGCTCTTTTAATGAATGTCTATTGCTCAGCAACAGGCTACCTTGTTTTTTCACAGAGCATGGTTTTTAAGACTCATGCCTCTGGAGTTGGATTACATGATCTACTCCTTAGCTCTCTGGGACCTTGAGGAAACTACCTCTATGCCTCAGTTTCCTCCTCCTTAAAATGGGTGTAAAAAAAGTGCTTCCTTCATAGGGTTATTCTGAGGGTAAAGTGAGATGATACACACAAAACATACAGAGCTGTACCAAGTAGCAACAAGCCTTCCGTGTCAGCTCCCATCACTGTAGCTTTCCCTTAGTCACCTCTGATCCTCTGAACTCCCCTCGAGTAGGGAACTGTGCGCGTGGCTTCTGTGTTCACAAGCCCCAGCCACAGGCTGAGCACATCAGCGCTCTGTAGATGTTTCTGGAACTGTGAATCAGATAGGTTGGGGCATTGTCACAACTAGCAGGTCCAATCCCTGGGTCAGGAAGATCCCCTGTGGAAGGAAATGGCAACCCACTCCAGTATTCTTGCTGGAAAATCCCATGGACAAAGGAGCCTGGTGGGCTACAATCTATGAGATTGCAAAAGAGTCAGACATGACTTAGTGACTAAACAACAGCATGGTAGGGTAACTTGAACCTGCCAGGAGGAAGCAAAGTCAAAGGTGAAAGACAGAACAAGGTCAGATGCCAGGTGTTATCAGCACAGAGCTGAGGTGAGGAGCAGGGTTGATGGTGAGGATTTCCATGTCTGATGAGGCTCAGTGGTGGGATCAGAATACAAGGGGTAAATCTGAAGAAACAGTGGCGGAGGAAGGTGAGAGGGCCATGGTCAGCGCAGACAGAAGAGATCTGAACAGCATCCTCCTGATGGTGGCGGGGCTGCGGGCTTGGGTGCAATGCCGGTAGACTGTGAGTGTGGAGTTCCCGTGGGCTTGTGTCTACCAGGGTACTACATACCTGGAAAAGATGACCGAAGTTCTTCGAGGAACGAGAGGAAAGTTAATCAGATTGCAGACTTAGATAGTCAGGACACAGAAATCCAGGCTATCAGATACTGCAAAATAAAGAAATAAATCAGCCCTTGTGAGCCTCCCCTAGCAGCAAATGTTACAAAATATTTTTTTTGTAAAATGTTTGAATAATAGTAAAAATTCAAAGAAGAAATTAAAATGTTCCAAATCCCACCTCCAAGAGATAATCACTATTAATATTTTGGTCAGCACCACTTGGCAGATGGCAGAGTTTGTAATCTCCATCGCTGTCTCTCCCTGCCATCCTCAAAGGACATACATTCTAAGAAAAAGAAAACAAACAAACAACTACAAAAACTTGATGGTTGGTTAGCAAATGCAGCTTCAAAGTGGACCCTCATCCTTTGCCCATCCCCCTGTTCCAACCAGACTGCAACCTTTAAGCTCCTCCTCTCTGAAGACTACAATACTTTAGGCATTTGGTTATCTAAGACACATACAGATTTGTGTGTGTAACTTTACATAAATGGACTCAGACTTTGCAAGCTGTTCTGTTATGTGATTTCTTCATGCTTCACAACACGTCAGACATCGTTCCAAGTCAACACATATAAAGCTGGGGCTTCCCTGGGGACTCAGTGGTAAAGAATCCTCCTGCCAATATGAGAGATGTGGGTTCAGTCCCCGGGTTGGGAAGATCCCCTGGAAAAACAAATGCAGCCCACTCCAGCATTCTTGCCTAGGAAATCCCAGGGACAGAGGAGACTGGGGGGCTACAGTCCATATAAAGCTGCATTATCATTTTTAATGACCGAACACTATGTTTCACATTCATTGGAACTATTCCCCTATTGATTGACATTTCATTTAGGTTGTCACTAAAATTTTGCTATTATAAACAGTGCTTCAGCAAACATCCTTCTGTTTATATCTTTTCACATGGGTGATTGCTCTCAGAGTAAATTCCTAGAAATAGAATTGCCAAGTAAATAATCAGACATATTTTATATTTTGATACATAAAAATCCAGATAGATTTTCACCCTTTCAGTTGTCTAAAATGCTGTCCATTTCTTTCTCCAGTTAACAAAGTAGGTTTTGCCATTTTTTTAAACTTATGCTAATATGACGTGTAAAAATAACATCTCATTTCTTTTCTTTGACTATTGTTGAAGTGAAATTGTTTTCATGTGTTTATTGGCCCTTTGTATTTCTTCATTTGCAATTTGCCTCAATATTAGAAATCATAAGAAAAACCACAAATATAAGAAAATGTCATGTTGTAGAAGAATATCAATATAAGAAAATGTTTACAATTCATTCCAAAGTGATTAAAGTACAGACTATAGAGCATTTTTATAGTATAGTATTTTTATTAAAAAATATTAATATAAGAAGATGCGAAGACTAAAGATGAAATAACACTTTTCAAAAGTCTTGGGAGGCAGTTTTTTTTTTTAATGCATACTCTTGGTTTTCAAGTTTTTTGCAATTAAAATGATTACTTTTATAATTGGAAAAAAATCCCAGTAAGTGTTAATAAAGCTGCAAATATCCTTCAGGTAATCTGCACTACCCTGCGACTCCTTCTGTGCAGATGGTGGCTTCTGGAGCTACAAGGGAATTTAAATATCATATACTCTCTGCTTCTGCATTTTAGAAAAGAGAAAACTGCAACCCAGAGAAGTTAAATGACCTGGCCAAGGTCTGCCAGCCAGTGGAGGCAGGGGAGGAAGAAGGTAACATTATATGAAATGCTAACAGAGAAGGTGAGAACACCCCCTCCCCTCATCCACTCTCTCTTCTGGGGGGTCCTGGCTGGTGGAGTACTAGGACTGTGTTTAAACTGCAGCAGAATTAATCTTAGTTCAACTTTAGATGCTATCCTGGGATCAGTGTAGAGTGGCTTGCAGAAATCTGGAGATCTATAGAACTGGGGAGCTAGGCTCCAAGCTCTGTGATGACTTAGGAGGGTGGGATGGTGGAGGGGAGGGAGAGAGGTCCAAGAGGACCATGCACGGGAAGTCGCTTTAGTCGTGTCCAGCTCTTTGAGATGCCATGAACTGCAGCCCGCCAGGCTCCTCTGTCCATGGGATTCTCCAGGCAAGAATACTGGAGTGGATTGCCATGCCCTCCTCCAGGGGATCTTCCCAACCCAGGGATCAAACTCACATCTCCTGCATTGTTGGCAAGTGGGTTCCTTACCACTGGTGCCACCTGGGAAGCCCAGATATGTGTACACTTTGAGCTGATCCACTTCATTGTACAGCAGAAACGAACATAGCCATGTAAGGCAATTCCACTCCAAGAAGGAAAGAACCAGGAGACCTGTTGAGGCATGGAGTGGATCCTGCCTGAGGTGAGGGGAATGACAGGAGATTTCTGAAGTCCAGGGATCCGAGGTGACGGACAGCAGGGAGAACTCAGCGCACCCGGCATGGCACAGCTTCCCTGGTTCAGGCTGCCCACGCCATCCCCGGAAGGCCTCAGGAGCCCGGCGGTCCCCACTCAGCTGTTCCTACCCCAGCAATACAGCCCCCCACAACCCCCAGACCCCTTCCCTACACTGCCTCCGAGACCTTGGAATCGGGGTTTGGTTTTGTAATTTGTTGCAGGTGTTTTTTGTCCCTTCCCTTTCTTTCGGAAGCCTGTCTGGGATTCTGCTCCACACTGAGGTTGGAAAGAGCATCACGGTTCCTCTGGAAATCTTGTTTCCCCTGCCACATGACATCAGTGGGTTATATTGCAACTTTCCACATGGCTGCCCAGACACAGACAGTTGTGTTTATGAAAATCCTCCTGATACAGGCTTGGAGCGTCCCTGGCACAAGCGGCTCCTTCTCGGGCTGCGGCGCGTTCTGCTTAGAGGAGCAGCTGACAAAGGGTGGCGTGGACAGCCAGCCCCTCTGCCCGGGGCTTGGGGGAGCGGGGAGGGAGGTATCCGGTCCCTCTCCATCCCAGAGGCGTGGAGCATCTCGGGCTGCTCCATGCCCGGCTCCACTCTGGGAAGTCACAGCGGCACACAGAGAATCAGAGGTGTTTCTTTTTTTTTTTTTTGACAGTGAGGCCAGTTGGGTTTGGGTGAGAGGGGAAAGGGAAAGGCCTGGTGGAGGGGATCAGAACCCCTGTTTCAGGTTGTTCTGTGGCTGACCTGTGGTGTGCTTTGGGGTAAACCACTTCACCCAGCTGGGTCTCAATGCTTCCTTTCAATTTCCCAAGACAGGGAGAATGATTTCCACATCCTCCCACCAATGTGGGGATAAGAATTCAATGGCAAGAAACACAGGGACACATTTGAAGAGAAGCTTACTGGACTTAGGGAAGCCATTTCAATGCTCCAAACTTTTTTCTTTCTATAAGATAACGGGTAAATGAGTCGGTTCCTAAGGCCCTTCCTGGTCTAAGGGAAAAAAACAACAACAACACTTGACTTTGTGACTTTTTCAAATCTCTAGACACTAACACTAAAAGATGGGTTAATACTCAGGGACTAAAGTCACCTAAGAAATCTTAAGCATGAGTCAAAGCTTGGGAAGATTAATTTAGGGTAATTTCAATGAATTGTGGAACCACCTAGTCCTTTGCATTAATTGCTCTTTGGACAATATGCACTCCCTGCAGTGGGGTCTGGGGGGGGTCTGGGCCCTTCCTAATCTCTTGTTACTACCTTTTAGAACTCCTGATGCTGGTGAGCCACCCCCCCCCCCCCACCCCCACCTCCCAGGATCCAGTCTTTGTTTCTGCAGCTTGACTTGAACGTTCTCCCTGTGAAGGCTGTCCTGGCTGCCCAGCCAGAATGGGAGCACCATGCAGCCAGCTGCCTTGGGGACTTTGCCCCCATAATCCCATGACCTTCCCACTCTCCTTCCCTCCCCACTTCTCTCTTTCCCTCGCAGTCCTTGAACAGCACATGGAAAGACATGGTCTAGCGGAAATTGAACATGTGGCATACTTCCTGGGCCCATGAACTCCCACCCCACTACCCACCCCAGGAAATGAGCTTTATGTGGTTAATTCTCACAATGACCCTAGGAGACATGTGCTCTCATTATCTTGCAACTTAGAGTAAAGGACCCAGAGGCACAGGGAGGTGAGGTCACCATCCAAGGTCACTCATGGCAGAATCTTGATTCAAATCTAGGCAGGCTGATTTCAGAGTTCAGGCCCTCGGCCGGCTGCACCAAACTTTCTTTTGGCCTAAATGCCAAGAGCAAAGAGAGGGGGACGGAAGGATACATTTTCCCCAGGAGGGCAGGGAAGGGTCTGCTAGAGGAGGGGCTGCTATAGGAGCGGCAGAGAGGATGAGTAAGAACTCGGAGCAGGGAGTGACCTGGGCCCCCCGCACTAGCCAACAGGTGAAAAGAGCCAGCAGCGTTTTCACTGGCCATCTTTCTTCACTGACTGTTGCATCGAAGAAAAGAAGGTGAGGTCACAGAGGAGCAGCCAGTGACTCTAAACTCATGGAGGGACTAGAGTCCTGGTCCTTGTCACACTCGTCCCCTACAACTTGCAACCTTCTGCTACCAACTCCTTGGAATTCCAGCTTCCCCAGTGGCTTAGCAGTAAAGAATCTGCCTGCAATGCAGGAGATGTGGGTTCAGTCCCTGGGTGGAGAAGATCCCCTAGAGGATGCCACGGCAACGCACTCCAGTATTCTTGCCTGGAAAATCCCCTGGGCAGAGGAGCCTGGGGCCTACAGTCCACAGGGTCACAAAGAGTCAGACACGACTAAGCACACACACACACACATCTTGAAATTCCACAAGGGAGGAAAAATTGCTAGATAAGGCTGAGAAAGAGAGTGTCTAGGACACAGCAGTCACTGGAAGGCCTAAGAAGAATGCTGGGGCCCCGAAGGGTGGAGGGGAGCCAGGCCAGGCAAGGCCCCAGCCTTGCCACCTCCCGGCCACTTTCCCTGCCTGCCAACTGCAGGCCTCCTCTGGATTCTGTGACAGTCTCCTCGGGCGTGATTTAGAAGGGGCTGTGCTGAGCGGTCATCCCTTCCTAATGGGCTTGAGTCATAATTCTCAGCAACCATCCTCCTCTCCCCCACACCCACCCGCCTCTCTGTGTCTACTGCTCTGAGGCAGTTAGAACAGATTTAAGATCAAAATCAAATCAGATTCACCAAACAAGGTGTCAGGCCAGGCAGGAGGGGCCGGGGGTTCGGAGTTATAGCCTGGAAGGCCTGGCAGTTCCTTGGAGATTATTAAGGGAGTGTATTTTATGGCCAGACACAATGCTGAGAGAACCATCCATAAAACAATTACAGGAAACTGCCCCACGTGTCTCGAGGATGCTGTAGAAAGCTGGGTGGGTGATGAGTAAGCATACATTTGTACCCATCAAGCGTTCCTGAGGGTCCCACCTGCTGAGGGCTTGCTGGCTGGCTCTGTCCTTAGGAGCCAGGCAGACTTGGGAGCAGGATTACTTCCCGGAAGGGGTCAGGAAGCGTGCTCTGCATTTAGAGGGCAATGAC
Organism: Odocoileus virginianus; assembly: GCF_023699985.2. Classification (NCBI taxonomy): domain Eukaryota; kingdom Metazoa; phylum Chordata; class Mammalia; order Artiodactyla; family Cervidae; genus Odocoileus; species Odocoileus virginianus. The sequence continues at coordinate 49,143,478 of NC_069683.1, forward strand.
TTCTTAAGATGGATGGGGTTTATTTTACCACTGGAAAAATGGAAACTCAGAGACAGGAAGAGCCCTTCTTGCCTGCAGTCATATTGCTTCTGGGAACTGGATACGGGTCTTTAGGCTCCAGAAAGTGAAAGTGTTAGTCACTCATTCATGTCCGACTCTTTGCGACCCTATGAACTGTAGCCCACCAGGCTCCTCTGTCCATGGAATTATCCAGGTAAGAATACAGGGGTGGGTTGCCATTTCCTTCTCCAAACTCCAAGTTCAGTGCTTTTTCAGACTGCCAAGGCAAAGCAGTCAATCCTAAAGGAAATCAACCCTGAATATTCATTGGAAGGACTGATGCTGAAGCTGAAGCTCCAATACTTTGGCCACCTGATGCGAAGAGCTGACTCATTGGAGTAGACCCTGATGTTGGGAAAGGTTGAGGGCAGGAGAAGAAGAGAGCGACAGAGGATGAGATGGTTGGATGAAATCATCGACTCAATGAGCATGAGTTTGAGCAAACTCCAGGAGACTGTGAAGGACAGGGAAGCCTGTCATGCTGCAGTCCAAGGGGTTGCAAACAGTCAGACATGACTGAATGAATGACTGGTCTCCCATGGAAAAAGACAGAATGCAGGTTTCCCTTACAGATCGTGCCAGTTAGGATTCTGTGCCTAAAGCCCCGATGATGAGTCTTTACTAGCTTTGAAGGTGATTTTCAGGAATCTCATAGACCTCAGGCCCAGGTTAAGCGCCTAGTGTCTACTGTCAGGATGGCCATTCTGGACTCAAGTTCAACGAGGTACACCCTCACCTGGGGTCCCCTAGAGACCTGGTACCCAAGTCCTGGACCGTGAGATCTGAGGACTGTCTCACCCTCCCTATAGGAACACCGATCGAGCTGAAGTCAGGAATATACTTATTCATCTTTATATCATAGAACTTAGGGCTTGGTACCTAAGAAGTAAGTACAGTGGTTAGATGCTAAATTAATGAGTGCATCTAAACCTTGTCCTTCACCAGCAGTTCACAGAGGAGGAAGGGGAAGTGCACGGAGGTGTCGTTACTTGACCAGGTCCCACAGGGACAGTGACAGGACCCGGACGAGGACCCAGGTCTTTATCTCCGGTGCCCTGTGTTCTGTCTTCTATAGCAGTTGCCTCCTCTCAGGCTCCCCGGGGCTGGACTAACCGACCTAGAATGGATCCTCTGCTCCCTCCTCACTGGGGAACCCAGCTGTGCCATCCATTCTAGCTGTCGGGGGCCCGCTTTAGAGTGGGCAGTATCTCGAGGAGGGCATTTCCTCTTGTGGAGCCCTGCGGTCCCCCTCCCCCCTGCAGCCGCCGGCCCTCCCCCTCCTGGAGTCAGTGCCAAGCTCTTGCTGGACATCTCTGAGGACCCGGGAGAGGCTCCAGGGAAACAAAACCCAGGGCACCCAGATGCTTTCCTGTCAAGTCCAGCTGCCCTGAGTGCTGCCAGCCTGACAAGTGGCATTAGCATAAAAACCTTGCCATGGCAGCTGCCGGCTCCATGCCAGAGCCCTGGGCGTCCCTGCCTGGTGCCATTCACTGTCACCTGGGGTGGGTATCTGCCAGCCAGGGGTGCCTGGCTGTCTCTCAGGCCTGACTCCTGGACTCAGAGTACCTCCTGCTCTCCGGGCTCCCGCGGCAGCTCTCTCAGCAAGCCTGCAGCCCACCTAGGTACCCCTGAGCCCCGTCCCCAGCGGGGCAGAGAGCCTCCCTGCCTTTGTCCTAGCTGCTCCCTGTCTTGAGGAGGGCCCCAGTCCCCTCCGCTTTCCGGATGGGAGGATTCTGCATTTCCAGCATGACTCAACCTGATTTTTCCCATGTACTCCACACCCCTCTTTTCTAATTCCTTTTCCCTCTGGTTAGGATGTCTTGTCTCCACTGTCAGGGTCTCATCTGAGTTGAGAGAGGGAACCTGTGAAGTGCTGCTGGGGATGAGGACCTCGGTCTTGCCCCAGAGTAAGGGGAGCCCATGCTCCTGGGTTCTCTGCCTAATGCCCCTGGATGATGAGTCTTCACTACGTGGGTGGAGCTTTACGGGGCAACAGTCACCCGAGTGGACATCAAATAGCTGACCCTCCGAGGTGAAATGTCGAGGAGACCTCAGGGCTGTGGTGCAGACAGGAGGCTTCCTCTGGGGGCCCCCTCCCTCAGGCACCATAACCAAGGTCTCATTGCCCCCGTCTCCAACCTTTGTAATCTGAAAATATAAGATAAGGTCTGAAAACCTTCCCTGGGTTTCCATGACACAGACCATTTTAAGAACTGGTGGAACACAAGAGAACAGCAACTGCAATAAGCAAACAGCTTATGAGCCCTCTCCTGCCCAAGGTCCAGGTGGTGACTGGTCGCTGGGGCTTTCTACCTGAGGCTGCAGATGTGGGGGCAGCCCATCCTGCCTGTCCCCGTCCCCTTGCCCCCTCCCCCTCTTTTCCTTCCTCCCTCCCCCTCCCCTCCTTCCTCTGCCCCCTTCCCTCCCCATCACCACCCGCCCGCCCCCACACACACACCTAGGCCCGCTGACCTCTGGGTTCCTGCCCCCGGCCTTTGTGACTATCCCCAGCACCCTCCTGTCTTACTGTCAGAGCACCCTGCTCTTGTCTTTCACATGCCCTGCAACTTTTGTGTACTTCTCATCTTAAAAATACTTACCCGTAAATATGTCCTTTCTTTCCTCTATAAATTAGTTTCTTTGACCAAAGTGACAGATACACAAAAGTTAAAGATCAAATCACATCAAGAGGTTTTACAGGAAAGGCAGTGGGCTCTGCTCACAACCCTTTCCCATCCTCCAGCGTCAACCACTTTCAACTCTAGGCTGTTTCTCCTGGTGTTTACATCCCTTCATCTAAGCAGCATACTCTTACTCCCACTTTTTTTCATAACATTTTATTACAAAAAATTCTAATATATAAAAAAAGTTGGATTTAGAGCAGATGTTCATATGCCCACCATCTAATTCTACAATTAATATTTTGTGACACTGCTCTATCACATAACTTTCTAATATTCCATGCTTCTGTCCATCTGTCACTCCCTCTTATCTTTTAGTACATTGCCAAGTAAGTTGTAGATAACAGATAGCAGAACACTTTAGTCATCCCTAAACACTTCACCATGCATATCATTAGCGTTCAGGATTTGCTTGTGGTTCTTTTCTTTTTCCTTTTGAGAAAAACTTTACAGCATTCCAGTCCATGATTTCAGAGCTATGCATGGGACTATGTAACCAAACTGCCACCCCAAATCAGAACTTCACCATCCCCCTGGGGCGTTCCCTTAGGCATCCTTGCGATAAATACCAACAGCGGCCCACATAAGGCAGACAGCTACTGTTTTTTCTTTCTCTTTTTTTAACTCTGTTTTTTGACAAAACAATTTTTGATCTTGTCTACTGACTTCCTATTATGGCATGAGTCTTTGCCCATAGCTTTGCCTCCCCATAATGTACTTATATCAACTTTGAAAATTAAATCAATATTTTCTATTTCCACAACAATCAGTAAAACACATTCACACCTGCAACAGGACTCAGCGATGGTGGTTTCCTTTCCTGGGCAACTTTATACTTTTCTTCATTTTTGGTTTTACCTCTTTTCTAAGGTCTTCTCACAAGTTTTCTTTATGATTCAACAGAATGGAAGACCATCTATCAATATTACTTGTCAAATGAGCTAGTGTATCAAATAATCGATAACTTAATTTCTTCCCCAGGAGATGGCCTGCAATCCATTGATGGTGGCTCCTCTGCTGTTTCCTTTCTAGAAGCATTCAGGAACCTCTAATTTCTGGTACCCGAAACATCATGATCATATGCCTTACGCCTTTAATGACCCTTCAATCTGAAAAACAACCACTCATTTCTGGGAAATTTTCTTCTAGCATTTCTTTGCTAATTATACTCTCCATTTTCTCAGAATCTGTCTAGAATTCCAAACAGTTAAATGCTGGACCTTCTAAGCTGGCTCTTTAATATTCTCATTTTCTCTCCCATTATCTCTATTTCTCTTTCATTCTGTTCCACTTTTGGGGAAATTTCTTCTATTTTCTCTTTCAGAACTTCTATTGAATTTTTGCTATCATTTTTAAAAGCTAAGAGCTCTTCCTTATGACTTGATTTTATATGTGGCAACCTATATCTTTGTTTTATTTATTAAAAAATATTTATTTATGTATCTGGGCTTCCCTGGTGGTTCAGCTGGTAAAGAATCCTCCTGCAGTGTGGGAGACCTGGGTTCGATCCCTGGGTTGGGAAGATCCCCTGGAGAAGGGAACTGCTCCCCACTCCAGTATTCTGGTCTGGAGAATTCCATGGGCTCTATAGTCCTTGGGGTCACAGAGAGTTGGACACAACTGAGCGACTTTCACTCTCACTATTTTTGTATTTTAATGTGTCAGGTCCTAGTTGCGGCACGTGGGATCTTCACTGTGGCACGCAGGCTCCTCTCTAGTTGTGGGGCTCCAGAGAGCACAGCCGCAGTAGTTGTGTGCACAGGCTTAGTTACGCTGAGTCATGCTGAGCTTAGTTCACAGATGTTCAGCTGCCCAGTCGTGTCTGACTCTTAGCAACACCATGGACTGCAGGCCAGGCTTCCCTATCTTCACTGTCTCCGGAGTTTGCTCAGATTCCTGTCTACTGAATTGATGATGCCATCCAACCATCTCATTAGTTCCCTGACCAGGGATCAAACCCACGTCCCCTGCACTGGAAGATGGATTTTTAACCACTGTACAATCAGGGAAGCCCCTCACAATCTATATTTTTATATCTATCTGTCTCCTATCTATATTTGCTCTTATTTTAGGTAAAATATCTGCTTTCATACATCTGGGGATATTAACCATGCTTACTTTTAAATTATTTTTCTTTCTTTCTTTTATTTTTTAAAATTTCACGACCTATGTCTGTTTCTTCTGAGTTTCTTCTTTCTCCCTATTTGCTTATTTGGTCATAATGTTGGAGGCTTTCCTGGAATGTCTGGTGATCCATAGTTGCCTGTATTTACGAGTGTGAATCATTTTTAAAAACCTGGTTGTCCCTCTTTGAGTATGGGTGAGTCTCTCTGGGTTCGTGGACTTTACAGTAGGGTGGAAGGACAGGAATTGGTTTTTTTTGGAGGCTTCTGACCCAAATTCTGTTTGCCGCTTATCCCCTTAGGCCATTCAGTTTTTCCAGAGGAAAATTTTCAGGCTTCCAATCTGGGTTGGGGGGTGAGGAATGGGAGGTGAGAGATGTCTTGGCTGCTACTATGAAAACTTAGTTGGGAAGAAGGCTGAGGATCTCTCTGTTCAGTATGCAGAATTTAATTTAATGAAAAGACCCTGATGCTGGGAAAGATTGAAGGCAAAAGGAGAAGGGGACGACAGAGGATGAGATGGTTGGATGGCATCACCAACTCAATGGACGTGAGTTTGAGTAAGCTCTGGGAGTTGGTGATGGACAGGGAAGCCTGATGTGCTGCAGTCCATGTGGTCACAAAGAGTCGGACACAACTGAGAGACTGAACAGAAAGATTCAGATTCCTAGAAGAGTGCCTAGCTCATAACTAGGTTCATAATTAACTAGATTCCTAGAAAACAAATACTGACTAAATTGAAAGTATGAAAGATGGAAGGTTTTATATATTCTCTTATATAACAAGGTCTAGTTCCTTGGAGGTGGGAATCCCCAGTTTTCTCTGGAAAACAGGAGGCTGATTGGATTAGACGAGAAGGAAATGGCAACCCACTCCAGTGTTTTTGCCTGGAGAATCCCAGGGAGGGGGAGCCTGGTGGGCTGCCGTCTATGGGGTCGCACAGAGTCGGACATGACTGAAGTGACTTAGCAGCAGCAGCAGCAACTATGATTGGGATGGAGAAAAAGGAATCACAGGTGAATGGTCTCTTGGTTCTACTGACTCAGATGTTCTAGCCTTATAAGGACTGGCTGGATACCCCCTAGGGGTGCGTGCCTGAGGGGTGGGGTGACTGGCTTCAGTCCCAGTAGGAGTCCCACTCCCCCACCCTCCCCTTCCAGAACAGAGGTGTGTCTCACAGCTGGAGGGAAGGGAAAGCCATGGAGGACTGGAAACCCCTCTCCTCCCCTAGAAGGCCAGGAAAGGAGGAAGGAGGCGGGGAGGAAGGCCAGGGAGGGCGGCGTACCTCAGCATCCAGCCCAGAAGCTGGCTGATGAGCTAAAAATACAGCCAGCGGTGTCCCCCCCTCCCCCACTGTCTTAATGTGGTTTTTAAAATAAGTCAGCCTCTCTAGTTCTCCCTTTCCACTGTCATTTATTTCAGTTTTTATCTCCACAACAAAAATTCCTTCCAACTTTTTTTTTTCCCTCTCTCCCTCTAATGCTCTTCACTTTCAAATGCTAATAATCTCCAGCTGTAAAAGGCTTAGAAGTGGCTCTAGATTGTTTGATCTTTGGCCTGTGATCTGCTTTCATCTCTCTGCTTTCAAATGTTACTTTAGATTTACTTTAACCTATTAACATGCTTGGTATTCACAGACATGCTCCCAACCCGCTTCCCAGCACCCAGGCGCCACCCGCCTCAACTCCAGCCCCCTATCAAACCAGAGGAGGAAAGTGAAACTCCAAGCACAGAATTTAACTTTGGCAGCGAGGGGACAGGAAGCCTTGAAGACAGGGACGGGTGGAAGGAGCGAGGGGGAGGGGAAAGACTGGGGTGGGGGGGAGGATGGAGCGGAGGTGATGGGGATGGAGAGGGAGGCAGGAAAGAAGACAACAGGTTGGAAGAGGAGAGGAGAGGAGAAGAAAGAAGGAGGTGAAGCCAGAGAAAGAATGGGACAGACACAGAGGGACAAGCCGTACTTTCGAGCACGCTGCCTCCTGGCTGGTTAGACACCAGCTAAATCTGCTCTCCCCGGAGCCGGGCTGGGGAGTGGAGAGACTGAATTAGTGCTTCAGATTTCTTGCTCCTGCCATCGTGCTGGAATGTCGCGTGTTCGTTTCCACAGAAAATGCGAGGCATGAATATGGATGAAACTTCTCACTGAGACCACAAGGGTACGGCTCAATTATTTGCCATAAAAAGTAGCACAGGAGAGCTCTCTGCATTTGATCATTTCCTCTGAGTAGGGCTGTGTGCTTGCGAACGCGTGTTTGTTGGGAGGGGTGGGGGGAGGGGACCTGTTGGGGGAGGGGAGGGGGGGTCATGTGCGGGGAGGGGCCTCTGAAAAGGGCCCAGGTTAGTCAGGAGGCACCTCTGAAAGGTACCTTGTCATTTAGACTCCGATGTGGCTCTGGTGACCATTGGGTGCCTGGGTGCTGGTTTGGGAAGAGAGCCCCCCACCCCCCACCTCCCCAACCATCACACACACATAGTGACATCTGTGACTTCACAGTGTCTGACACAGATCCACACAGATCTGCAGAGATCCTTGGAGACTCAGAGGAGGACCACTGATAGCAGAATTTTTGGAACACCCAAAGCAGGACCTGTTGTTCACTTGCTAAGTCGTGTTTGATTCTTTGCGACCCCATGAACTGCAGCATGCCAGGCTTTCCTGTCCTTCACCATCTCCCAGAGTTTGTTCAAACTCAGGTCCATTGAGTCGATGATGCCGTCCAACCATCTCATCCTCTGTTGTCCCCTTCTCTTCTTGCCCTTAATCTTTCCCAGCATCAGGATCTTTCCCAGTTGAGTTGGTTCTTGGCATCAGGTGGCCAAAGTATTGGAACTTCAGCTTCAGCATCAGTTCTTTCAATGAATATTCAGGGTTGATTTCTTTTAGGATTGACTGGTTTGATCTCCTTGTAGTTCAAGGGACTCTCAAGAGTCTTCTCCCAGCCTGATGGCCTCTTTCTCCTGAGGCTGCTCCTTTAAGGAGAAGGCAGATATCCCCTCTCCTGGAGGGAAACCTCCCAGCTTCTGGAAGGTGGTGGCTCCATCAGGAGGGAGAGGCTGTCTTGGGCTGGCTGAAAGGGCCACTGAGGGGGACCAGAGTCCTCTTGGACAGTCTCTCCATAGATGAAAATCCACCAAAGATGCTGGGGGCAGAGGAGTGCAAGGAAATCTCACTTGGAACCAGAAAGCCTGGAGTTTAAGCCTTGGGCCAGTGGTCTTGCCCTTTTGACCTCAGTTTTTTCATCTATGAAATGGACTAACACTACTCCCGACTTCAAAAGACAATCATGATGGCAAAATAATCTTAGTATAAGGATTTACAATTATAATTCACTGAGCACTCATCATGAGGCAGGTACTGCTCTAAATATGTTATTAATATTAACTCACTTAATCCTCCATTAATCCTCACTTAATACTCATTTAACCCTAAGAGGTAGATCCTGTTATGGGCCTCATTTTGCAGATAAGGAAACTGAGACATATATGGTTTAAGCAATTTGCACAAGGTCACATAGCTAGAGCTATTATGTTCACTTTAGGCTAATTAGGCTACTGGGTCACTTGAACTCATCTGTTACCTCATTTCATCCTAATACTTCCTTCTGGGTTGGTATCATAGCATGTGCTTTACACGGAACCTAGCAGCAAGTCCTAGCCCAGGTTCTCTGCCACCAAGCCCCCACTTCTTATCATCCTGCTAGGCTGCAAAGATGCTTTTCCACTGCAAAGGGCTTGAAAATGTTAGTTATTATTATCCATGACTCTTTGGATTTCTGCCAAAGGGGAAACTCATATTCAGCGAGTCGGAGGCCCAGGGTGCAAAGGAAAAGGTAATGTTCCTGGGCTGTCCTCTCTCAAAGGCCTTCTCTAGGGCAAGTCAGAACCTCTCCGCTATAGCCAGTCAGTTACTCCTGGTGCTGAACAAGGTGGAGAGGGAGGGTGGAACTTGTCCCATCCTACAACCTAACAGACTCCACACAGAAAGGCAGGGAAAGTGACCCACCTCAGGTCTGGGGATCATCTCCACGGCTGCCACACCCCAGCTTCCCACGGTGGAGGTGGTGGAGGCGTGTTAATGTCTACAAGGGCTGAACAGAGGGGTGATCATGAGCTGAGGCCCCTGTGGACACCTGGGGAAGCTTTTCAAGTGACTCTGGCCGGTTGAAATGAAAGGAAATGGACCCAATCTGAACACTGCCATGCACCAGGCAACACAGGCGGTCTTTCTACACCTGTTGGTCTAATCAGACTTCACACCAGTCCTGTGTGTCAGGCAGCCATCCGCATCATCGTCTGAGCGACTTGAACGTGGCGGCACGGAATCTTCTCACTATACCCCACTGCCTCCCTTGGCTCTCCGTGGTGTAGCTGGATGACAGCAACCTTGTATTAACTGAAATACAAGGAAAGCAGCTCCCTGGGCCCTCCGGAGACAGAGGCATCAGTGACCCCAAGTCCCAAGAAGGTCCCGTTTCATGGGGGCACTCGGCTTCCCTGGGGCAGGACCCGGGTCTGCATGTGACCTGGTGGAACTCAAGCTTAAAGCATTTCTTCTTTTCCACTCTGGGCTCTGCCTCCTCCCAGGGTCCCAGTAGTGAGCCTGGCAGGCCACATGCCTGTGTGGTGGGAGGGGACTCAGCTCTCTGTCCTGTTGGCTTCGTGCCCTGGACAAGTCCCTTAACCTCTCCGAGGTGACATTTCCCCATCCCCCTGAATGGAGGGCGGCCCCAGCGAGCCATGACCCCAGGGCTGACGGGGCCCTGGGAGTGCTGTGTCTTCTGCTTGGCCACTTGGGCTCTTCCTGGGGAGTCAAAGGCAGCACGCAGAGCCCCTACCTCTAGGGCTTGGTGAAGGCTTCTGCTGGCAATGAAGGAGGGAAGGACATGTGTTTCCTTCACTTTTCTGGCTCCAGCAAAGCTCAGAGTCCTCCTCCACGCTCCCGCCCCCTGCCCCCACCCCAGGCAAGTATGCAGTCTAACCCCCAGGGGCTGTTTCTAGAAGCGCCTGCCCAGGGCCAGGATGAAGACTTGAGCACCCAGCCTCTGCGGTGAGGTCGTCCCCAGTTGAAACCCAGGAGTCAGTTCTTCAGGCCAGAAGAACCCTTCCAGGCAGCCAGGGGAATGGAAGAGAAGCTGGGGCTTGAGGAGGGCGTCTGCTCTCCCTTCACTGTCACTCTCTTTGGTGCCAGCCTCACCAGGAGCCCTGGGAAGCTGGTGGGGAGGGGGTGGGCAGCGGGCACTGAGGCAGAGTTCCCCCTCCCTTCACACCCACCCACCAGACCTTAGTTACTGAAAAGAGCAAATGCAAATGGATTGGAAGTGCAACACCCAGAATGCACTGCCCCGCTTCCTGGGGGCTCACTCTAAGTTACAGCCGGGCTCCTCCTGGGGGCTGACATTTTCCTTGGTTCAAACAACATCTGCGCCTTGACGAGCCTGGCGAAAGGTGAGGGAGCTAGTCACTGCTGCGGCAGATTCACGTGAAAGAGAATAACCCAGCCCCACAGGTCCCACCCACCCAGACGGGGCTCTGGGCCCCATGTGCATTGGCACACATACACCCGTGTACATCCCCGACACGTGCAAAGTGACGTGTGTACCCCTTCGCTAACCCTCATGCTTCCTCACACATATGTGTGCACACAGTGCCTGCCCATGAGCAACACGCATATGTCTGTGAACTAGCAGAGCATGTGCCCTCACCCCATCCCCCCCCCCAAGAGGGGCTGCAGAAGATTTGAAATTAACACAATTTTAAGAAGAAGGACCATCTTTCCCTCCAGGCTCCAGGCCAAATCTCCAAATGAAATCAGGCCAGGGAGAAAGGAACCACTGAGATGTACAAAACAATGTGAAGAAGAAACTCTCAAGAAACGAATAATCATATATAAAAAAAAAGGTGAGAGTTATTTTTCAGCTCACTGGCTTTCTGAAAAGTAATATAAAGTTGGGCAGCGTCTTCTTGGAATCGACCTTTCTGAGCCGAGACCCAGGCCACACGCACATCTTTTTCCTCTCTTTCTATTACCCGAAATTTGTATGGTTTCATCTTCTCTGATTTTCTTTCATTTGTGCGCCTGTGCGAACCCCTTGTGTCAGGGGCTTGTTCCTAACCCAGCAGCCCTGGGAGCTGCTTCTCCCTGGCGCCCTGCGGGGCTGAGAATTGAGAGCCTCCCTGCCGTTCTCCCCAATCTAGGCCCTGCCACCCTCGGCTCTCTCCCTCTCGCTTCCCAGAAGGCTGCAGGCCTCCTCCCTCCCCAACTCTGCATGAACCTGGCCTTCTTTGTTCCTCAGAGAAGTCTCTTGCAGATGGTTCCCTCAATCAGGGCTGGAAAGGAGAGGCAGGCGGGGGTAGGGGGCCCAGGGTCCTGGAGCCCAGAGCCCAGAGCAGGCCTGGGTGCACAGAGGAGCAGAACAAATGCAAGAAGAAATAGATGAATCAATAGATGATTCTGCCTCTTTCAGGGTGTGGAGGGAAAAAGGTCTCCCGTCTGAGATGTCCAGGAAAGGGAATTCCCTGGTGATCCACTGGGGAGGATTTGGCGCTTTCACTGCTGTGGCCTGGGTTTGATCCCTGATTGGGGAACTGAGATACTACAAGTCATGTGGCACGGGCAAAAATTGCTCAGGAAAAAGGTTTCAGATGGGGAGATGAAGACTGTTTTTAACAATGACTTCCCTGTAGTCTAGTCAGTTCTCCAGCACAATGAGGCTGAGTGAAAGTGAAAGTGAAAGTCTCTCAGTCGTGTCCCACTCTTTGCCACTTTATGGACTATACTGTCCATGGAATTCTCCAGGAGAATCCTGGAGTGGATAGCCTTTTCCTTCTCCAGGGGATCTTCCCAACCCAGGGATCAAACCCAGGCCTCCCACATTGCAAGTGGATTCTTTACCAACTGAACCACAAGGGCAGTCAAAGAATACTGAAGTGGGTAGCCTATCCCTTCTCCAGTGGATCCTCCCAACCCAGGAATTGAACCAGGATCTTCGGCATTGCAGGTGGATTCTTTACCAACTGAGCCATGAGGCTGGGAGGACTTACCTAATGGCAGTCCCTCTGCCTCCTCCCACCCTGGGACACCCACTTCTGTAGTTGCACACACATGTGTGAACACTGAAGACATACCCATTCTGCACATATGCTCCCAGCCCTGAAACAAACACACATGTGCACCCCTCAGAACACACATGTATAATACAGGCCTCAAACACATCCCTACAGATGTACACACATATGCACTACACGCACACCTGGATGTGTGTGTGTGGTCACCTCAAACATATCCACATCGCTATATACACACTCAACCCTCAAACACACCCTGCAAACACACACAAACCCATGTGTGCACGGTCTTCAAGACTTGAATGCCTACACACATTCTTCTCAAACACACACACATGGAGATAGATGCACATGCACTTTGCTACCTTTTAGAGCTGCACCAGTGACCTTTCCAAGCACCCGTGTCCACTCTCAGCTTTTACTTCTTGACCTGAAAATGTGGGGTACTTGATGGTCTGCATCCCTATCGACTTTTCCAATAAACATACCATTCAGGGGGTGACAGCACCTTGTGACTTTTTTGCTGCAAAATTCAATCAAGGGAGCCTGGCTTCCCCCAGTCTGGGGATATAATGACGTCAGTAGAAACTTCAGTCTGGCACCTGCCCTGGGTCCATGCAGCAGAGATAAGAAATCTCTGTATGGATGTGTTTGAGGTGGGGAAGTGTGGACATGGGGGTGTAGGTAAAGTAATTGAATCTTTTCTCCAGGAGAGAGAAGAATAGTACGTTAGTCAGGTTAGGCTCGCTGCTGTAACAAACAGCCCCCAAATCTCAGGGGATTAGCTCAGAGTCTCTCAAAATGCCCCTCTTCAATGAGAGTTGGCAAGGATTCTCTGCTTGATGCAGTATTTCTTTTAATTTATTTTAAATTGAAGGATAATTGCTTTACAGTATTGCATCGATGCAATATTTCTGGATCTCAGGCTCCTTGTCAGATCCAGGCTCTGTTGTCCTGTAGGTCCTTGGAGTATCTTGATTTAGCAGGTGGATAATAAAAAGCCAGTAAAGGTTCATGCGGCTGCTATTCATGGGCCAGGCCTGGAGGTGGCATGCATCACCTCTGCTCACACTCCATAGGCTAGAACACAGTCCCATGGCTACATCTAATGATGGGAAGGCTGGGAAATGTAGTCTAGCTGGGCATCCAGGAAGAAGAGGAGAATGCAGATACTGGTGAGCCCTGCCAGTCCCCACCATGCCCAGAATCACACAGCTAACCATGGGGGAATCAGTTCTTAGACTGAGGTTTCCTGATCCAGTGCTGTACCTGTCCCTTCTAATTATTTACTTTGCGGTATTAAGCTTTCCTAACAGAGCCCTGTTCCTTGGTCCTTGTTCTAGGTCTAGCAGTCCTTACATTTATAAGAATATGATGATAATGACGATAATATATTCCTATCTGTCCTCTTACACATGATATCTCCTTTAACCCTCATCATCACCCCATAAAGTATATAGTATAACCCTATCTTCTAACTGAGCATGCTGCAGCTCAGAGCGGTTTAGCAGCTTCTCTGAGGTTGTGTGAGAGTGAGAACAGGAGTCTCAGGCTTTCCGGCCTTGCTCTTCCATCTTCCTCCCACGCTGCTGTTGTTCCTACCAGACACGGGCTTGGAGGTTGGGTGGGTAGAGTGTCAGCCTTCTTTACCCTGCAGGGCAGACACCTGATGAAGCCTAAGTAAGATGCAAATGGTGTCAGGAATGGGCAGAGATCTTGCTGCCTTTCTGCTCTGGGAAGCATCTAGAAAAATGTGAGGGCCAGGGCTTTTGTAGCTTAATTTAGTTGATAAATGTATGCCTGGAGATAGTAGGGGCACTGGGAATTGAATTCTGCTTATATGATCTTCAGCAAAGTGTTGTGGGTTAGGAGTCAAAGACATTCATAGGGAAACCTATCCATAGTTAACTGTGTTACTTTGGGCATCTCATGTAGAGTCTCGGGTTTAGTACGAACAGCCTCCCTCGCTTACAAATTGAAGATTGAAACCACCGCTCTTCTTCTAGACTATTCCAGGAAGTGATTACAATTTGAAGATTGTAGCCACCACTCTCCTTCTAGACTATTCCAGGAAGTCAAGGCTCCTAAGTGGTTTCCACAACACCGCATAGTTTCTCTTCAAATCCTTCCTGCACATCACTGTCAAAGTAAATTTCTTAGCCACACACACATTTCAGCATGTCTTTTTTCTACTCAGCAACTTTCCTGACTGCCATAAAGTCCAAACTCCTTAATCAGCCCTCACATTTCTTTATATTCTGTTTTGAAATTACTGGTCCAGATGGAGCACCCTTGACAACCCTAAATATCTCCAATGCTTCTGCCGCTCTGCCCTTTCCCTCCCTCTGAATCTCCTTCTCTGGGTGACCTTCATGGCCAGCCTGCCTGTTGCCACTTCTAACATATCTCCCTTCTCCATCAGCTCAGTCACTCAGTCGTGTCAAACTCTTTGTGATCCCATGGCCTGTATGTAGCCCACAATGTTCCTCTGTCCATGCAATTATTCAGGCAAGAATACTGGAGATGCCATTTCAAAATGGGTTACCATTTCTTCCTCCAGGGGATCTTCTCAATCCAGGGATCAATACTGGAATTGATCTTGAATCCCGTGCATTGGCAGATGGATTCTTTACCACTGTGAAGTGAAAGTGAAGTGACTCAGTCATGTCCGACTCTTTGCGACCCCGTGGACTGTAGCCAACCAGGCTCCTCTGTCCATGGGATTCTCCAGGCAAGAACACTGGAGTGGGTTGCCATTTCCTTCTCCAGGGGATCTTCCCGACCCAGGGATCGAACCCAGGTCTCCCACATTCCGGGCGGATGCTTTAACCTCTGAGCCCCCAGACTAGCACCACCTAAATCACCCCATCTAATCTTCACTCTTATATCATCAGATTTGTGCCCTCAGACAACACTGTGTGCAGAGGTACCCTCGGTGCCTTGGTCTTCTGAGAATGTATCTTATCTTCTTCACCAGATTGTGAGCCTCCTCAGAGTGAGAACTAAGTCTTGTATAATTTGTCCTCTTACATTTAACAGCTCTTGGACAATAGTTTATGCATAAAAAAATAATCGAAAGATAGCAAAGACTTTCAGGGATGTGCAAATGAAAGGCTTAGCTTAGGAGCCATCATTGAAGTTGTTCAGGCTGTTTTCCACCAGCCAGGGATTTAGGGGCAGCTCCCACAGCTTGGTGAGCTGGTAACCTCTTTAGATTTATCTGCAAGCATCTATGGGTGGGACCTCAAACCAGAGACTTGGGGCACTTTAGGTTGAGTTTCTCCTCCCACGAGTCTGGGGAAGGATAAGACCAGTCCTCCAAACAGGCTGACCCGTCAGGTAGAAGTGAGCTGGGCCTGTGCATTCAGGGAGCATCTCAAATTGAGCTCTCTTGGCTCTCTGCCCACAGTCGGCCCCTCCGCACCAGACCAAACTTTAGGCTGAAGCCAGTGGAGAAAGTAATAGATTGGAAGCAGGGTGCTCAGGTTAAGTGGGCCACTTTGTGGAGCTCATCCATAATCCTGCTAGAGCCCAGAGAACAATACGTTAATTAGAGCCAAAGGCATTGCTCCCACCAGTCATCCATCCTGCCTGTGTCTGCAGGGCCATCCCCATGGACACACCATCCCACTCCCTTCCCTGAAAGAGATTTATTCATTATCAATGTTTGTCTGTGAGAGGGACTAGCGGGGAGCGAATGAAATTCTGAGAGGGACGGGATATGAAAGCAGCAGGGCCAGGCTCACGGGCAGCTAACAAAGAGGTGTGCTTGGGGGCTGGGGATGGGGGTGTTGGCAATTAGGAGGATGAGGCATGTCTACCTGGTTGGACAGGGCAAGAGGTGAGTCAAATGGAGTGAGAAGAAATTCAGTAAATGTGCCCGACAAGTGGTCCTTGTGGGATTTTTAGCCTGGGAACTCATTCTCTTTAAGTTACAAATGATGGGGGGAAAAAGATAAGGAATGGAGGAAGCCCATTTATCTAATGTTTATGCTGGTGCTTGCACTTAAGAAGCACTCAAAAAGTGCTTGTTGAATGAATAAATAAATGGCTTTTATGGCAGCCAGAGGGTCAGTTAGGATCCCATTGCCAACGAGTAAATAGAAGCTAAAAAGACTAAGAAAGGTTCTGGGATTTTTACCCAGGAGTTCCTTGAAGGAAAAGGAGACATAATTTATTTTTTCTTGGATCCCATGGTCTGTGTATCACATCAAATTTTGGAGAAAATGAGAGAAGAATACCTCTCCCCAAGATGATGGTGTGGCAGACTGCGGAGGGGAGAAGTCACCAGGGCAGAGATGGCAAAGGGCCAGCAGGGCAGTGGCCCGCTGACCAAGCTCCAGGGAGAATGAGCGGCGGTGAGCAGAAGGATGCATAGTCACTGCTTCTTAGGTTTGTCTCCCAAGAAGAACTTAAAGAGTTAGTACCTCTTCTCAGCCCTTCCTGCTGCCCAGATGGGGAAAGGGGAAGTGGCGGCTGACTTGTCCAGAATCCCACAGCCAGCAGCAGAATTGTGCTGCTCAAAGTGTGACCCCTGGGCCAGCAGCATCCTATCACCCAGGACCTTGTTAGAAATGTGGAATCTCAGGTGGTACCCCAGAACTACTGAATCCAAATATGCATTTTAACAAGATCCCCATGTGATTTCTAGACATACCAAATTTAAGAGCAAGTCAGTTACATCATGTGCCTAGTACTTAGGGGACCACATGGTGTTTTAGAGAGGGTGTGGTGGATTAGAAGTTCTCGTGATGATTCTTCATTAACTGACTGAGGGACTTGGTGAAAATCACTTAAGTCCCTTCTGGGCTTTGTTCACTTCTTTTTTTCCCCTTTTCATTGAACTATAGTTGATGTACAGTGTTGTATTAGTTTCAGGTATATAGCAAGGTGATTCAGCTATGCCTACATATACACACACACACATATATATATAATCTTTTTCAGATTCTTTTCCATTAGATTATTATAAGACATTGTATACAGTTCCACGTGCTATACAGTAGGTCCTTGTTGTTTATCTTATATACTTACTCATTTTTAATATGAAAGGATTGAAGCAGATCAGTGATTTAAACTTTAACCGTCATCAGGGGCACTGAGGAGGAAAGGCTGATTCTTGGGTGCCACCCCGAGTTTCTGTGTAGGGCCTGAAAAGGTGCATTTCTTGTCTTTTCTTTTGGCTGCACTGCACTGCATGTGGGATCTTAGTTCTCCAACCAGGGATCGAATCCACCCACCCTGCATTGGGACCTCCGAGTCTTAACCACTGGACCATCAGGGAAGTCGTGAGAATTTGCATTTTTTAGGAGTTTTTCTTTTCTCTTCTTTCTTTCTTTTTTTTTAATGTGGACTATTATTTGTAAAAGCCTTTATTGAATTTGTCTCAAAATTGCTTCTGTTTTATGTTTTCATTTTTTGGCTGAGAGGCATGTGGGATCTTAGGTCCCCCAGCAGGAATTGAACTTGCACCCCTTGCGTTGGAAGGCAAAGTCTTAACCCCTGGACCGCCAGGGAAGCCCCTGGACCGCCAGGGACACCCCAAATGCATTTCTAAGAGGTTCCGTGCTCTGGGTGTCCTTAGCCACTCAGTTGTGTCTGACTCTTTGCAACTCTATGGACTCTAGCCCACCAGTTTCCTCTGTCCATGGGGATTCTAAAGGCAAGAATGCTGGTGTGGGTTGCCCTGCCCTCCTCCAGGGGATCTTCCCAACCCAGGGATCAAACCCAGGTCTCCTGTATTGCAGGCAGATTCTTTACCCTCTGAGCCACCAGGGAAACTGGACCACGATTATACTGCTGGTCTGGGGAGCCCACTCTGAGAACTGCTTAACTAGATGATTTCTCAGGTTCTTTCTGATTCCAGTATTCTGTGGATTCCCATCCCCTGTATGGTACTCTTCTTCTGCCCAGTGGCATCCACTGGTCCCCTGTGGTTTCTGGTTTCCCCTCCTGCTCCAGGTAGTTCATGTCATCTTCCCAGCACATGTGGGACCAACGAGCTAAATCTTATAAAATGCAAACCGAAGGTAATTCAGGCAAAGCATTATCCACAAGATTTAAGAAGAGTCCTACAAAACACAGCAATAAAACCTGGAAATAACTATCCATTTCCTACAACAAAATGTCTCATTTCCGAGTCCATAAACGCTCCCCCTCCAGATCCCCAGACCCATCTGTTTTGTAAGCATGTATAATTATTAGCACCATAAAGTCACTTTCTATACCTAATGTAATTATCAGGAACCAAAATAATATCAGGTAAAGGAGGGGGAGGGAGTGGAAAGCTTGCTCACTGCAAACTCAGGCTATTTCTTTAAAGAGAGAGAAGTAGCTACCTGGGAAGATAACAATTCTTTATGGTGAGATTATACTTCCTGTGGAGGCTTTGGGGACAGCTCTGCAAATAAGACTGAGCTGGATCATCTCAGAGTAAAGAAGGGCTTCCAGCCTTGGATGAGGATTTAGGTCCTGTTGGGAACTAGGAGTTAGGATCACCTTGCTTCCTCAGCTTCCATCCTCAGATTCCCTGGAGGCTCCAAGGACGTGACCTCCCATCCAGAGGCATTCCCAAAGCCAGTTCTTTCCTTTCCTTCCTTTTGTATTTTCTCTGGAGGGGAAACAAAACAACAACAACAAAAAAAGAAAGGGTTGACAGGGTTATGCTGCGATATTGATCAGCTGGTTCAGAGTAAACTCAAGGCTCTTGTCTCTGTATCCTACTGCTCTGTCTTGAAGGAATGAGTGAATGAGTGAGTGATGGATGAATGGATAAGGTACAGATGATGACAGGACCTGTTATTACAGGAGGAGAAGAGCATCTGCCTTCTCTTTTTTATGTCTCATTTATGATGGGGTGCAGGACCAAATAAGGGCCAATGAGGCATCACTGCCAGGCTGGTTTTGATTTCCCATGCTACAAGCAAAATAGCATTTTGACCATGAGAGCTGTCTAAATGGAAGGGCCCTCTGTGCCCAAGGGGTGAGTTTTCATCACTGGATATTTTCAAACAGAGCCTGGGAACCTTTCCCCGTGAGTCCAGGCTAGGAGGTTGCTGTATTCGGTATGGAAGAAGGGTAGGGGTGGTAAGAATATTTATCAAGCATTTACTGTGTTCCCAACTGGATATAATCTCATTTAACCCACCCACCAAACCCCATGAGGTAGACATTCTTACTCCTGTTTTGAGAATACCGAAAGCAAGTTCGGAGATTCATCGAACTGGTCCATGCCACCCAGCTAGGAAGAGATGGAGCTAGGGTCCAAACCAGCTCTATCTGATCCAAGGTTCATCTGCCTCCTACAACGACTTAGAAGGCCCACGCCAAGCTTCAGATTCTTCTGTGCACTTGTCAGATCTGAACCTGACATGCCTGACTTGAGAACACATGGGCTGCCGCCGCCGCTGGCTGAGACGGCGGTTTGTCTTCTGGATTCATCACTGAGAATTCAAAGCTCTCTTAAGAGAGCCTGTTGTGGGAAGCAACTGTTTTCAAGGCAAATCTCTTTGGGTTCAAACTTCTTTTGTCAAGTTGCCCTCACACCTTCTTATTTGCAGATTGGCTTGACTGCCGGGATCCCATACCCACATGGTGGTTTAAGCTTTCACTCTCTGATCTGGGGATCCGTGTGTGCTGTGGCCCCTTCATTTCGCTCCTCACACTGGGGAAGGGGCTCTTGCCTCCTGCTCTTACACTGACCACAGTCAGGGCTGCCTGGAGGAGTGTTTCAGCCTGGCAGGGGCAGATGGCCCAGGCTACAGACTGCCGCGCTGTCGCTAATTTCCAGTGATGAGAGAATCCCCGAGGGGCTGGCGGTGCAGTCTGGACAAGACTGAAAAGCGAGTCTGATCTGCTTTCTGAAGCGTCTCTGCAGCCTTTGGAGGCTGCTTTGCATGTGTGTGTTTCACTCCTGTCTCTGTCCCTTGTTCTCATGCCAACCTTCTTTGGATGCCCACCAGATTCCTTCCGTGTCCCGTCTCTCATTTTTCTCTGCAACTGCATAGCAGGGACTCCTTGCCTGTGAGCTGGGGGAGCGGCTGATGAGACGGCCAGAGACAACTTGTCTGTTGGTGCCAGGCCACCAGCTTTCCTCTCTGAAGTGGAGCATCTTCCTTTGCCTCCACTTTCCTTTGCCTCCAGTTCCTTCCAGCCCGGCATCACATCTCACCAGGGTAGCCCAGCTAGGGAAGGGCACCTACCAGGCCTCTGGGAGGGTGTATTCTTCTGCTGATCGGCACCCCTGTCTTTCTCCTACCCTTCAGTGGGGTGGAGAGGCCCTCCCCCAAGAACCTTGGAATTCAAGCGGGGAACTGGGCTCTGGCAGCTGGCCTTCCCTCTGGCACTGTGCCTGCTCTGTCTCCATGGATTTCTCTCTGAGCATCACTGTTGCCTGATGAAAAATGATCCCTTCCTGCAAAGCAAAACAGGGCTTTGTGTCGAGTCCATCCCCTAAATGCAATGGAAAGTGGGAGCTCCGGGGGTCCAGAACACAGTCAGTAGGAAAGAAGGACCTCGGAGTCTGAGAACCGATCCCCCCTCCAGGCTGAGAGGAGGTTCCAGAGCAGAGGGCCACGTGGAAGGCAGACCTGACCCTCCAGCCTCAGACCTGTGGTGACCTGCCTAGTCTGGTGTGTTCATCTGCTACGGCTGCTGTGATAAAGCACTATAGACTGAGCGACTTAAACAACAGAAATGTCCTGCCTCGTGTAAAGAACAGACTTGCAGACTCAGTGGGAGAAGAAGAGGGTGGGATGATTTGAGAGAAGAGCATTGAGACATATACCTTACCATATGCGAAATAGATAACCACTTCGAGTCTGATGTATGGCCCAGGACACCAACCTGGAGGGATGGGGTGGGTAGGGAGGTGGGAGGAGGGTTCAGGATGGAGGACCCACATGTACACCTATGGCCGATTCATACTGATGCCTAGCAAAAGCCATCACAATGTAGTAAAGTAACTATTTTCAATTAAAATACGTAAATAAAATTTTAAAAATATACTGTGTCAGAGTTCTGGAGGCTGGAAGTCCAAAATCAAGGTGTCACAGGGGCTGGATCCTTCCACGGGCCCTGAAGGAGACCTGCTTCAGGTGTCTGTGTGGCTTGTAGATGGCCAGGTTCTCCTGGTTGTCTTTGCATCATCTTCACCCTGTGAGTGTCTCGGGGATCAAATTTTCTTTTTTTTTTTTAACAAAAAATGTATATTTATTTATTTATTTGGCTGCTCCAGGTCTAGTTGTGGCATGCGGGATCTTTAGTTTTGGCATGCGAACTCTTAGTTGTGGCATGTGGGATCTAGTTCCCTGACCAAGGATTTAACCAGAGCCACCTGCGTTGGGAGCACAGTCTTAACTGCCGGACCACTAGAGAAGTACCCCCCACCCCAATTTCCCTTTTTTATAAAGACACTAGTTGTGTTGCTCAGGTGAGGCTGCTGTAATGGAATAGCATGGATGCTTTGATTTAAATGACAGAAATTAATTTTCTCACAATTCTGGAGGCTGGAAAACTCAGTATCTAGACGTGGCAGATCTGGTTTCTGGAGCGAACCCTTTTTTTGGCTTGCAGATACCTCCTGCTCACTGCGTTCTGCCGTGGTGGAGGGAGAAAGCTCTGATGTCTCTTCTTATGAGGACACAGCTCTATCAGATGAGTGCCTCCGCTTTACTTCTAACAGCTACCTTCTCACAGGCCTGATCTCCAAATACTCTTACATTGGAGTGTTGGTTGCTCAGTCGTGTCTGACTCTTTGCAACCTTGTAGACTGTAGCCCACCAGGCTCCTCTGTCCATGGGATTCTTCAGGCAAGAATACTGGAGTGGGTAACCATCCCCTTCTCCAGGGGGATCTTCCTGACCCAGGGATTGAACGTAGGGCTCTTGCATTGCAGGCGAATTCTTTACTGTCCGAGTCAAGGTTGGAATTTAAATCTACGAATTTTGAGGGGAGGCAGATCAATCCCCAAGCATATGGGTTTAGGCCCCACTCTAAGAAGCTATCTTTAATTTGATTACTGAGGGCTTCCCAGGTGGCACTAGTGGTAAAGAACCCGCTTGCCAATGCAGGAGACCTAAGAGATGGCTGTTCGATCCCTGGGTTGGGAAGATTCCCCTTGAGGAGGGCATGGCAACCCACTCCAGTATTCTTGCCTGCAGAATCCCATGCCTGAGGAACCTGGTGGGCTACAGTCCATAGGGCCGCGAAGAGTAGGACATGACTGAAGCGACTTATCATGTAAAGATTCTGTTGCCAAGTAAGGTCACATTCTGAGGTCCTGGGGGGTCAGGACTTCCAAGGGACACAATCCAACCTTTGACACTTGGACTCCACTCAACTCACTCTCCCACTCTGAAGTCCATCTCAGAAAAGACGGATGGCTCCTCAAGAAAGTCCCCCTGCCTTTTCAGAGTCTGCCTGGTTTTCCAGGGCCAAGAGATGAGTATAGCCCCTCATCGGCTCCCTTTTCTGAGGCTGACACCGAGGGCGCCCCAGGCTCTGTGGAGCGGCCCCACCTCACGGTCACAGCTCTGCTCACAGCTGCCAGTGCCCACGTGTCAGCTCACCACTGACACCCTGGCTGACTCAGCTCCGGGTCAGCAGAAGGTGCGAAACCAAGCATCCTGGTGGCCCTTTCAGTCTCCTTCGGGATATGTGGGCTGAATCAGCCAGAAAGTTAGAAGGAGCCTATCCGAAGAAGATGTGTGGATGGGGTATTTTGGAAGGATCAGAGAAGTAGAGTAAGACAAGAGAGAAGTGGGAATTAGATTCTCTTTCCTTCCAAGCTCGCTGTCACAGCCATGGAGAAAATCTTTTCCCCACACTTTGTCCTCATAATAGGATTATCGCAAAAACATTTCAAGCAAGAGAAATGCTGTTTTCTTTTAAATCTGCATTTAAAGTACACAAAGGTCAGAATTTTCTAGATTAAGTAGCCCTCATACCTTTATCATTCTCCCATATTTCCTTCTGAGGGTAGAGAAGGCAGACCTCGGCTATTCTCAGGAGGCCCCCAGGCTATGCTATGATTCTGTGATCCTCAATTTCTGAGCTGGGGCCTGGGTCAGGGAGTTGGGGCTCCTCTCCCGTCCCCTTGAGCTGACCACATGCTCTCACCTCGGTTCCCACCCCTGATGAGCCCTGGGTCTCTCCAGGGTTGCTTCTCTGCCTCCCTCCTCAGCATCTCCACACCCCTCTCAGCATCACAGTGAAGGGGGAACACAGGGCTGGGAGTGAGAAGAACTCGCTTTACTCACTGCGTGATTTAAGTGGTTCAGGCGGTGTTGGGGGCTCAAAGGAGAAGCTCACAGGGGAGATAGATTTCATGTGGTCCCTTTCATCCCACTTGCACCTGCCCTGGCCAACTTCTGGGGAGAAAAATGGCTGCCTGACGCCCTCCCCATTTCTACCTTAAAATCACAGACTTTGAGAGACAGAAGGGGCTTTGGAAAGTGTCAAACTCATGTTCCTACTGAGTGTGTGGATGCTGAATGGGGCTCTGCTTTCATACATCCAGGGGTTGGCAGCTCAGAGTGTTAGAACATTTTCTCTAGTGATGAGTAGGATTTCTGCTATATTAGGGCTCCCCAGAGAAACAAAACTAATAGAAAGTGTGTGTGTGACTGTGTATACGTATATATATTTCCATATACACTTATAGTTTCCATATATATGTGAATATACATTTCCACATTCATATTCCAGGTGTATGCATATATAAAAATATATTTGCACACACACACACACACACACACACATATGGAAGAGGATTTATTAGAAGGAATTGGCTCATGCAATTATGGAGGCTAATAAGTCCTCAAATCAGGGTCAGTGAACAACTTGCGGAACCAATGGTATAGTTGCAGTCCAAAGGCTCAAGACTCAAGAAACGCCAATATTTTGGTTTGCGTTCAAAGGCATAAAAAAGCCAATATGTTAATCCAAAGGCAGGAGATACTGTCTGGTACTCATGGAATGTCAGCCTTTTTGTTCTATCCAGCCCTTTAACTGATTGAAGGAGGCCCACCCTCGTGGGGGAGGGCAATCTGCTTTACTCAATCTATTGATTCAAATGTTAATCTCCTTCAGAAACACCCTCAGAAAAACATTCAAAGTAATGTTTGGCCAAAAGTCTTGGCACCTGATGGCCCAGTCAAGTGATCATACAAAAGTAATCATCACACTTTCTATCATTCCTCCTTCACTTGGTCCTCCTTATCTGGTCTTAAAGGGAAAGGGACAGCCCCTCAGTGGGATTCAGAGTGTTCAGCCCAGTCGACTGCTCCTGGGAAGGGGCCTGGGTACCCCCACCTGGAAGATGCCTCTTATTCCCACTAGATTGCCGCTCTCTACAGTGGAGTGGCCAGTTCCTCTTGCCTCACTGGGCCAGAAGTCACAACTGCCATACCTGTGCCTGTCTCCCTGCCCCTCCCAACCTCATCCCTCTTAGCTTCTGGCTGAATCATGGGCAGTGGTGTCTGGGGCTAATAGGAACTATATGCTGGGACCAATCTTTGCAGAGAGGAAGTTAGAAAGCTCATTTCCACCTCTGTTCCCCCACAACCAGGGGTCTTAAGGAGGAAGGAGCAGGGAGCTACTACTTAATGCCAAAGGCTTTACATGCCTTGCATCCTTGAAGCTGCATAAAAACTCAGCACAGGCAAATCTCATCTCTATTTTAGCCACAAGGAAACTGTTGCATGGGGGCTTTATATCACCAGCTCAGAGTCAGATAGCTGCCAACTGCAGGAGTCAGGGTTTGAATCCTGTTTTGGAAGGTTTCAAAACCTCCTCTTTCTGCCGCATCTTGGGATGTTATGTGAGGACGGAGGAGCCTGGTAGGCGGCAGTCTATGGGGTCGCTGGGAGTCGGACATGACTGAGCAACTTCCCTTTCAATTTTCACTTTCATGCATTGGAGAAAGAAATGGGAACCCACTCCGGTGTTCTTGCCTGGAGAATCCCAGAGACAGAGGAGTCTGGTGGGCTGCCATCTGTGGGATCGCCCAGAGTTGGACACGACTGAAGTGACTTAGCAGCAGCAGCAGCAGCAGGCCCCATAAAGAATACTGCCTAAGGGATGTGAGACAATATTCAGTTTACAGAAGTCCCACAATAGTGATGTAGTTCTGCCCAGGTGCCCAGGCAGCTCAGCTGTCAGTCCACAAAGGTAGTTGCTACAGGTCTGATGTTGCCTTGCGGTGTCAGCTGCAGTAGACAGTATACGAGGAGGCTGGAAGAGATGACCACTCAGGACTACCTTCTCCAGCTCTGGGATCCTAAGGATAAAAGGCTTTCCCCTGAGAAGAAGGATCCTCCAGAGCAGGCAGCCCGGAGTTTCCTTCATTTTGGTGGCACCGAGGACAGTGACAGGTGGAGGAACGCTGGGTGCACGCGTGCCTCAGGGTATCTGTCCCTTTTCCTGTTGTGTGAGAGCAGGGCCTTGCTGCGGGAAGAGCCTTGGATAGGAGCCATTGCAAAGGGCCGAGCAGAAGCAGAGCCCGGGTTCCTGTGTTTGTCTGGGACGCTGCCAGCCAGTGTTCCGCGGTGACTCGGAAGCGGAGAGCAAACAAGGGATTTTCAGATGGTCTTTGCATGCTTTCTCCTTTGTTTTCTCTTGAAGGGAGAGGCAGCTGCCATGGGTACTCTAAATCTTGGCCTGGAGAAGCCAGGCACGAGGAGCTGGGGGGGAATGGCTTATGTGAGATGAGAAGCCTGAAGCCATGTTAAGCTGAGCTGGGGAGCATTTGATCTGCTCCCTGCTCCGGGAAGCTCCAGTTTCTCTGGAGAGGATGCATGCCGACCTCTTGGGATCCCCTTGCTTCTCTTACAGTGGACTCTAGAAGGAACGGTCATTAATTTGGAGAATCTCGGGGCTGGGGTGGGGCTTGAAGTCAATCACCCAGATACTCCTGGAATACCTACTTCCAGGGCAGCTCTTTTCATCTTTGCCCAGCTCCTGCCTGGGAACTATGTCTCCTGGCAGCTTCCATTCATCATTCTGGGGTCTCCCTCACCTACTCTGCACATGCATATCCTCTGATCACACATGTGTATTTTGCTTGGAGAGCCATTGTGTCCCCGTGGAAATGTGGCATGCACTCTGAGATTACTTCCGGTGATGGTTGTTTTGTCTCCTTGGCTGGACTGTAAGCTGCCTTCAGCAGGAACAGCTCGTCTCTATCTTTTTTATCTCACATATTCACTACTAGAGGGCTAAGCATATGGAGAATGTTTAATCACTGCAGGGTGGACGGAAGGAAGGGAGGTAGAGAGGGAGGGCGAAGAGAGAGCTTTGCCCCGTCTTTTTTGTCTGGCTGGACAACAGATGTGCACACTGATGACAATTGTTTGTTCCCGTCTGGTGGGGCAGGGGGCAGGGAGCCTGCTGTGGGGAACAGCTTCACGTTCTGGTGTCAGTACCTGGACTCCAGTTCCAGCTTTGTGTTTCCTAGCCAGGCAACCCTGAACCAATTACTCCTCTGAGCCCCAGTTTCCTCTCTGTACAAGGGGCATGGGCTCCTCTGGTGGCTCAGTGGTGAAGAATCTGACTACCAGTGCAGGAGGCGCGAGTTCAGCCCCTGGGTCAGGAAAATCCCCTGGAGAAAGAAACGGCAACCCACTCCAGTATTCTTGCCTGGTAAATCCCAAGGAAAGAGGAGCATGGTAGGCTACAGTCCCTGGGGTCACAAATAGCTGGATAGGACCTAGTGACTAAACAACAACAAAGGGCATATAATCACTCACTTTAGGGCTGTCATGAAGATCACATCAGATCAAAGACCTCACTAGACCCTCTATAAACTGGGTTTCCTTAGTCATGAGGGACAATGCTCAGGTCTAGATTATGGGGCATCTTGATTTTAACATTGATAACACCATTATTATTTGATTAATTTCTACTGTGTGTTGACCATTGAGACATTCTTTACATAGGCTGTCTTGGTAGTATAACTTACGAGGTGGGTCATTTACCAGAGAGGGTCAGAAATCCTGAGAGACTTGAAAAACTAGGATTTGAACCCAGACCCCTAATGGCTTTTCTAGGTCCCCTTGTTTCTCCCATCAGGCTTCTTCCCATTGAATGCAGATGAGGACCAATTTGAGGAGGTGGTAAAGTATGGTGGGGGGATGTCGGATTCAGAGGCTCCAGAATAGGCTCAGTCTTGTGATTTTACTCTTTCCCATCTACTGTGTGCTAAGTCGCTTCAGTCGTCCAACTCGGCATGACCCTACGGACTGTAACCCACTGGGCTCCTCTGTCGCAGGGATTCTCTAGGCAAGAATACAGAAGTGAGTTGCCATGTCCTTCCCGACCCCAGGGATCGAACCTGTGTCTCTTTACATCTTCAGAATTGACAGGTGGATTCTTTACCACTAATGCCACCTGGGAAGCCCTGCCCATCTAATAGGGCAAAGCAAATACTCAAGGATCTTCCTTTTCTTGGGTTGTTTTTTAAAGTCTTTCCCTCTGCCTAAGTGTCTCATTTGCAGTCAGATTTGGATCCGCTAGCCAGGCACTGCTTCTTTTCCAAGGAACCAGGGAGGGCTGCATAAAAGATGTGGGTTTCCAGAAGCACTCAGTGGGAGTATGTGTATGTGTGTATGTGGTAGTGGTTGGAGGGGAGGTGGGTAGATCTAGAAATCAGGCAGAACAAGGCAAGGAAGAAGTGACTTTGAGGCCGTAACCAATGCATCATTCGGCAAACTTTATTGAGCATTTATATGAGCCAGGCGCTGTGCTAAACCCCGCGGGGTTGAAGAAACCTCACACTCTGATCTCCAGGAGCTTACAGATTGGTGAGGAAGACAGGATTCAAGGCAGATGGAGGCTCCTTCTGCTTAAAGATGGGCTGGAGAAGGGAGGGGAGGATGGTGGGAGGGAGGGTGTGCAGGCATGGTGGGGGTGGGGAGAGGCTCTTTGTGGGAGGGGATGGTGGGGGAGGGTGGCACACCTGGGTCCCTCTCTGGAATTCTCTACCCCCTGCAGCCTCCTCGGGCCTTGTTCTCAGTTTAAGTCAAATAACTTAGGTCCCGGTTGCCTACTGCCTGCCACGTTCCAGCTCAATCATTCTTTGAAATTTGGAGCTGTAGCTAAAACGCCTTTGCCCTGTAACAGGATTTTCACAGGCTCCACAGCGGCGGTAACGTGGCTCATCACCTGCTGTTGTAATCGGCCCCGCTAAGCCCGGGGCTCCAGGCAGAAAGCTTAACTCGCCTTGCTGATTCCAGCTTGCTCTTCCTGGCATCAGTGCAGTGTTTCAGGAAGGGAAGCTAATCTGCTCCCCCCTCCCCACTTGCACACAGAAGCATTTCAAAGGAAATACAAATGGCAGAGGGAGGGGTGGTGAGAACCTAGATCCTCCAGACCTGAGGGGAAGCAGGAACAGTGTGTGGCAGTTGGGGGGGGGGGTGCTGTTACGTGTCCCTTTTCCCGCAGAGAGGTGGGTGAGGGAGCTGGGTTTCCCTGAGGGTCTTGCTTCCCGGCCAGGTTTCAAGGTCTGCATTGGGAGAGCTGGCTCTGTTGAAGGGAACGGTGAGTTTTGAGTAGGAATGTGTGTGTATCTGCCCACTGTGCCTGATGAAACACCTAGACACTTTCCCTAAAATCATACTCATCGCTGGTAATTTTTTGCCCTCTCCCACCATCTTAACACTTTCTACTTCCGAAGACCAGAACCCAGAGAACCTAGAGACTCTGACATGCATCAGGTATTCATTGTGGGCTCCTTGAGTGAATGAGTACTAGCACTTTAGCTCAGTTTTGTTCCAGGCACTGGGTTATGCCCTTAAACCCATGAGAATCCGATCACATAGATAATATGTGGGAAAGCAGGCTGGAAACAGAAACAGGCTGTACACTCCTTGGCGGCATGGGCCATGCATGCATCCGTGCATGCTAAGTTGCTTCAGTCGAGTCCCACTCTTTGTGACCCCATGGACTGTAGCCCTGCAAGCTCCTCTGTCCAGGGGGTTTTCCAGGCAAGAATACTGCAGTGGGTTGTCATTTCCTCCTCCTGGGGATCTTCCCAGGAAACACAGAGATCCAACCCCCGTCTCCTGCGGTTCCTGCATTGCAGGCGGACTCTACTCCTGAGCCACTGGGGAAGCCCGCATGCATGCCAGCATTCATTCGTTCAAGAAATACTTACTGAGCTTAACATGTGCCATGTGTTCCTACTAGATGCTGAGGGTATAGCCATGAAATGGACAGACAGACTTCCCTGCCCCCGTCCTAGTGGAATGTACTGAACCGAGCCTGGGCAATGGCCAGATTTTAGCTTAACCTAAGAAATAACTTTCTGGCGACTAGACCTGCCTGACTATGCAGCGTGCTACCATATTAGGTAATGAGCTGCCTGCCACTGGAAAAGTTTGAGCAGAGGCTCCATGGGCATAAACTGGGGATACAAGAGAGGGGGTGCAGCAGACTCTAGAGACGCCTGCCCACATCCCCCTTCCCTTACCTCTATGGTGCACACTGGGAAACTTCTGACTGTCAGCACCTGCATTTGTTTGCCTGACAGTTTCTTTGACCGCGTCCCGCCCCCTCCCCAGAATCCATTGTGCTGCCCCTTAGCAAGCTGGGAAGTGCCAAGGAATTGAAGCGAACCGTCTTTTCTAGGTCACTTAGCCTGAGAGAAACTAGGGCCCAAGGCTGAGCAGGCAGGTAGTGGGGCTCATTGCCGTTTACCCCACAGGTCCTGGGCACCAAAGGCCCAGGGGTAGTGTAATTAAAGCATATTTTCTGGTGGAGAGGGGAGAGCATTGGCAGGTGTGGTCGACACCCTAGTGTGCCTCCCAGACCCGCCTTCAGTGAGGGACCAGAACTAGCTGCTGGGGAGGTGATCAGCAGACAGACATCAGTAACTGGGCCCCATCAGAGATTGCTTAAGCTGTAGAAAGCTTCCTGCCTACGATACCTCCCTTTTGAGGTGGGTGGCCCACATCCAGTGACAGATTGATGAGGGAATAGAAGGCCTGACTATCTCTGCTGGACTGGGGACAGCTCCAGAGGACCATTCT
Organism: Odocoileus virginianus; assembly: GCF_023699985.2. Classification (NCBI taxonomy): domain Eukaryota; kingdom Metazoa; phylum Chordata; class Mammalia; order Artiodactyla; family Cervidae; genus Odocoileus; species Odocoileus virginianus. The sequence continues at coordinate 49,173,433 of NC_069683.1, forward strand.
GAGTTCCAGGACTCCTTGTGGGGTTGGCCACGGCTGCTGCTGGCCTGCATAAAAGCTGCGTTCCTCCCTCTGCTTTCTATTTTTCTTCCCCACTGGTGTGGACCCTGCGGGCTCTCCTTAGTAAACACCCTGCTGGCTAAACTCAATCTGGAGAGGTTGCTTCCCAAGGAATCCACCCCATGACAGTGGAACCTGATCCCTACCTGCCTAACTGAGCCTCTGGAATCGGTCTGCTACACCCTGTTCCTTCCTGAATTGTCATCTCTACAGCAAGCTCTAGCTACCTTAAGAACTGAGCCAGGTTCTGCGCCTTTCTTACTGGCCTTCATCTCAGCTTCTCAAGGAAGGGATGTGTGTGATCGGGCTGGTGGGCGTAGGGTACCTGCCTCTCTGACAGCCACACCCCTTCCTCTTACCACACGCGCGCCTCTGCAATCGTGTGGTGTGTTGATGCCCCAGGCACTGTGCACCCAGACAAACCTAGTCAGGGGGCCCCCACGAAGACTGAGGCAATCACGGGCCCCAGAGTAACGTCCCTGGATCAGAGGCACACTCCAGCAAGCTGGGACTGCGATGGGAGCTCGCTTTATTAGATCCCATTATAAATGGATGATTTGCCATCTCCGAAGATAAATGGGAAACTTAATGCAGAGGTATCCTGTCTGGGGAAACTGGAGAGTTATGGATGTTAGCTTTGTAGCTTTATGAAAGCACTTTCTTATGGAAACTGAAATGACCAAGATTAGATTGAATTAGTAGGTACTGGTATGAGCCTTTTCTCCCCCTATCCATCTTGATATTTTTTTTTAAAGGGAAATGATTTGCCTCCTGCATGAGCATTTCATAAAAATGCAAATCCCAAGTTTGGGTTTGATAATTAGCAGAATTGCCTCCTGGTGCCTAGGAGGCAGCGGCCCAGCTGCAACTCTCTTTGGTGGTGAGCAAGTAGGCACCCTCTGTTGGCTCCAGCCCTGGGCAGTGTCTGCTCCTTCTCGTCCACTTCCTTTCCCACTGGTGCTAGGTACTCCCCTCACCTGTCCCCACCGAGCACAGATGTGTTAGTGAGACTTTCTGTCCCAGCAGCGGGGCTCCTGGCCTCCCGCTTTGAGGAAGGGATCTCCCCATCCTACACAGGTCCCACTCTCCATCACAACTTCTCCAGCCTGAACTTTGAGCCCAGGTCTTAGTTGGGTGGTAAGGTTTTCTGCCAGTAAACAAATCCGTTGGATGGATATTTGAACACTTTTGATAACAAGTATCCCTGGTGGCTCAGCAGTGAAGAATCCACCTGCAATGCAGGAGACATGGAGACCCAGGTTCGATCCCTGGGTCAGGAAGGTGCCCAGGAGGAGGGCATGGTAACCCACTCTAGTATTCTTACCTGGAGAATCTCATGGACAGAGGAGCCTGCAGGGCTACAGTCCATGGAATCGTAAAGAGTCGGACACGAATGAATTGACTGAGCACACATCTGCAGAGTGCCAGAGAAACGAAGATACAGATACTAATACTCTGCCTTTGAGGCAATCAGTTTAATTGGGAGAGAAATGCAGATAAAGACACTTTCCAAACTAGCACTGCCCAAAGAACTTTCTGTGATCACAGAAATGTTCTGTACCTGAGCTGTCTGCTGTGGTAGCCACCAGTGACATGGGATCTGGTGGAAATAATTTAAGAAAAGGATTCTGGAGAGGAATTTCAAGCTTAGTTTTTCAGCCAATCATCTGGAATCTCAGGTACATTGATTCTGAGATTTGAACCTCAGTTTCATCATCTGTAAAATGGGATTACTAAAACCTACTCTGCCTCTCTAGAATATTAGAACCCAGAGACCTGGCCCAACTTCTGTATTCTACAGGGGAGGGAGCAGAGGTTGTGACCTGTCAGGTCTTGTGGGAGAGTAGGGGCAGAATCAGACCCTTAACATCTGGTCCCAGGCTTTGGGGCCACAGCAAGATGCTTCTTGGGGTTCTGTGGGAACTGAATATAGAAAAAAAGATCTTTGAAGCATGCGTATGCATGAGTGCCTGCATGCTCAGTCGTGTCCAACTCTTTGCGACCCCATGAAATGTAGCCCACCAGACTCCTCTGTCCATGGCATTCTCCAGGCAAGAATACTGGAGTGGGTTGCCATTCCCTTCTCCAGGGGATTTTCCTGACCCAGGGTTCAAACCCACATCTCCTGCATTGGCAGGCAGATTCTTTCCCACTAAGCCCAATCTTTGGGAAGAGTCAAAACTATCTAAGATGATGGGTGGTGAAACCACCCAAAGGAACCATCACAGTTGTTCAGGACAAAGTGTTGAAGAAGAAAGGAGGAAGAAGCTTTTTTGTGATATGACGTGGGGCTCTAGGCTTAGCACACACCTCACAGCTAGTGTCTACCCCAAAGATCAGGACGATAAAGGGATCCCTAGAGTCAGGCTGCAGAAAGAGGAGACAAAAGGTGTGTATGCCACCTGAGGCCAATGGGGACCTCAGACTGGGGAGCCCTGAGAGCTTCCAAGACCCTTAGATGCTTTATCATGGTTGAGAGCTGACTTGTTGAGTGCCAAGTATCCCTACCAGACACTGAATGTGGTGTCCCAACATACCACATTCAGAGCTGCCTTTGAGCCAAGAAACTTTGCAGAGATGGAGAGAGAGCCCCCAAATGAAATAAACATGGAGGACTCCTGGCAATGGACTCAGGCTCCAGGGGACAGAAATGAAATTTGAATGAAGGAATTGAGTGCTGGATTGGGAGATGAGAGGGACAATTAGTCTCAGGAGGAGTCATTTAAAAATTTAAAATACAGATTAAGTAGTTTCTTTTTTATGATGGTAAACACTGTGCCTCTCTCAAATCCTAGGGTGTATTCTCCGCAAGGTGCCGAGCTCTGCTGAATGGAAGTCCAGTTGAATGGGACTCTGAAGGCCTTGGGGGCGGCTCTTCCCGCACAACCCAACTTTGGACCCCGACTAGGCCCACAGGGTCTGCAGGGGCTCTGTCCTTGGCCTAAATTGTTTTTGCTGATGGGAGCTGCTTCTGAATTCAGTACCCAAGAGGGCGCAAGCAGAGGTCCTGGAGGAGGGCCCTTGAGGCTGGCACAGGAGGCTGTCAGGGGCCGTGGGAAGGCAGTCTAACTGGAAGGAGCTAGGTGCATCAGAGGACTGATAGCTCCTGTTGGAAGAGGCCAGATTTGGGCCTTATGCTATGATTAAGCTATAGATCTGTGAATCACTTTCCTATATGTGCTGGTGCCCCGACTGTCCTGACTGGTGATTTTAACTAACGGGTGGAGTGTTGGCAATACTGACACACCATTTACCTGGGAGATGGGCTGTAGAAGATGCCTGTGGATAGGTGGCAGGGCCAGGTTCAAAGGTCACTCCCATGCATGCAGCAGGGATGGGAGATAGGAGAGGAGAATGAGGACTGAGGGCTTCCTTCAGTTCAATGACAGAGTCTGTCATTCCTTCCTAGGGGGCCCTCTTCTCTGGCCCTGGTTGTGGAGGTCCAAGGCCATAGGCTCAGCCTGCTTCCTGCTCCGGGTGAGTGTGGTGGGCATAGGTCTGCAGATGGACCTCCCCAGGCTTTCATCCATTATGGTGTAACGACCTGGTTGACCACATGCCCTCTCATAGGCCATCACAGTACCGTCTCAGGGTACCATCACCGGATGAGGAAAGGCATGCAAAGTGCTTCACACATGCCCACGTTGCATAGAAGCTCAGCCTCACTACTGTCATCCTCATTGTTTATTGGGTCAGATCTCTGTTAATGTAGGTTAGCTCCCTTGCCCTGAAGTGAGCTCCCTGACCTCCTCCCACGAGCTGATGTCCTCCCATCTTTCAAGAGCAGACAATATAGTCCAGCGACCTTAGTTTTCCACTTGGTGCTGGCCCAAGTGTGTGACCTCAGCCAAGTCACTTTTGCTCCCCAAATCTGTTTTCTCATCTGTCAGTGGAGGAGCTTATTCTGAAACTGAGTTTCCCAGGAGATGTGTTGTGGTTCACTGTGGGGGGTGGGGGGCTCAAATAAGTAGACCATGTGTTGAGAGGGGGATTCCCTTGGCCCTGAGATGCCTGGGTGGGTGGGGATGGCCCCTGGGACCCTGGCCGGTTCTCTTTCAGCTGGGAGTACCTGATGCTGTGTGCTCCAGCGTGCAAAACAAATGTTACCATTTCCCTGTGTGCCATGATGTACAAAGGTAGGAAATCAACTCCGAAGTCTGCTGGGTTAATATTTCTAATATTCTGAGTCATCTCCGAGCTTCAAAATGTACCTCTTCTGAGAAGTCTGCCCCTAAAACATCATTCAAAGGGGTATCACCATCACGGTCGTCTTAGCGTTTATGACCTGCTTTAGTCTGAAATTAATTAGTTAATTTGTACTTCTTAAAATGTGGCCTGTGGGCTGTTTCCCATAACAGCTACTGTGACTGCAACTGCTGCTCCTGTTGTCTTTACAAGCATGCAGGTACCGGGCCCCTTGCGATGGGCTTTGCTCTTCACTCTCACAACAGTACTGTGGGGTGTGTGTGCACTATTGGGCATTGCACATGGGAAACTTGGGACTTAGATGGTTTGAAATAATCACCCAAATTGCAAGTAGCTGAGTCAGGATTTGGACGTGAGCCTGTTGGTCTGATGCGGCCCACGCTTTTGGCCTCTGAAGCAGTGTGTATGTGTGTGTGTGTGTGCGCGCGCATGCGCACGCACACACGCGCGTGTACAGGCAGGCCCTCTCTCCTGGTTAGATGTCCAGTGTCCAAGGAGGAGGCTTGTGTTTTCTGCATTCTTTCCACCTCCCTGCCATTCAGGACTGGGCTCAGTAGTAAGCACTCAAGGGCGATTGCCAGCATGCCGGATATTTTCGCGTAAACTAAAAGTGAGGGCTGGGACAGCCTGCCCTGGTCATGGATGGAAGGCACAGGTGACCTCTGTCAGGCCTCCTGGGAGGTGAGTGTGGGAAATCTTACGGGCACTGGGGCACGGCAGAGCAAGCCCCATCCAGCCTGACCTCTGTTGTTTTAGGGTAAGAGGTTGCGCCAGGGAAGTCCTGAACTGACCCCAGGTACACAGCTGATGAGAACTGGTCCTGAGCCCCCCCGCCACGTCCCCCCACAACTGAAGTTTGCCAGACAGCCCCATCCAGGGATCTCCGTGGGAGAGAGAAACAAGTCAATGAATGGTGTCGGGGATCAGTGGGTCCTGGGAGCCTGGAGAGGGGTTCAAACAGCCAAGCAGTGCTCATTCAGGTGGCCCTGGGCTCCAGGCTATGGTTTACAGCACCCAGGACTCACTCTTTTCTTAAAAATTTTTTGGTCACGCTGCATGGCATGAAGGATCTTAGTTTCCCGACAAGGGATAGAAACCACGCCCCCTGCTTTGGAAGTGCCGTGTCTTAACCACTGGACTGCCAGGGAATTCTCAGCACCCTGGGACTTACACTTGACCCTTCCCCTCTCCTTCCTTCTGGCAGCGGCTTCTCCCCTTATGTTGTGGATTTGTCCTTACCTGGCCTTCTCACTACTGGGATTGCCAGCCAGGTCCTGTGAAGGGTTTATATTTTGACTCCTGATGAGTTGTCCCTGAGAGTCCTGGGCAGCCCCCAGCCCACTTCACCTGAACATCTGAACCACACATATACCTGCTGCATGATTAAGGGCCAGACAGACCTGAATTTGACTTCCTGCTACAACTCAGAACATGTAGCCTTAGACAAGTTTGCTAACATCTTTCCAAGGATGTTTACTGTGTATTAAATAGTACCTGCTGTGTTTCAGGTACTATTCTAGGCATGTAGTGGTGTCGAAGAGGACATGAATGTGTGTGCCTAGAAGAGTGGTCAGGTAAGACCCCTTTGAGTTGAAATCTGAATGATGATGAAGAGCAAGTCTGGAGCAAGAACATTCTACTGAGACAGGAAACAGTCAGTGCAAAGGACCTGGGGCACAAGGAAGGCCGACTTGTTCCCCAGGTTTATAACTTGTTGCTCCATGTAGAGCAAATTGCAGGAGGTCGAGAGTGGAACTTGGGAGACTGGTTAGAAGGTTATTGCAAAGGTCTGGATTTGCAAGGATGATGGTTGGGTGAGTTCCATCAGCTCTCTGAACCTCAGTTTTCTCACAACAAGAAGATAGCAATATTATCTACCTTACAGGCTGACTGCGAAGATTAAATGAGTAGACACATAGCATACAATAAAATGGTAACTATTATTAATAAAAGGAGTAATAATCATAAGCAGAGGGCTTACACAGCTAGGCCCTCACAGGAGGGCTAAGGCTTTAATTAAGTGGAGAATTTTCCATTTAACAGATCCAGGGATGCTTTTAGTGAGTCAGGAATCAGGTGTCTCCTGCCCTTCCTGGCTCACCTATCCTGGGCTTGGTGTAGGGAGGGGGATCTGGTAGGTGGCGTTGGGAGGGAGGGCAGTGATTTCTCTGTGCTACAAGAGCAAGCCAGCCCAGGAATGAGAATGCCTAAGCCCTCCCCATGTTCCATTTTTTCTGGGACAGACCCCGGAGAAATCCTTCCCTCATCCAGGAAGCCTTCTGCATTGAGACAGGAGCTTGAGAAGGGCAGGCTGATGAGGGGACACAAGCCAGAATAAGAAGGCAGGGAGGCAGGCTCCTCTTATTTCTGTTCTTTCCATAACCCCAGGCAGGGGTGTGGGGAGGATGGAGGAAAGGGGTGCGGTCATTCTCTGAGTTTAAGCCATCGTTGAGATGAGAGGATGAGATGGAAGAGGCTGAAGCTACCATGAAGAATTTGGGGAAACACAATCTCAAAGGTGGCAGCTGGGTCCAATCATATGTGACCTTTCCAACAAGCGGGGGCTTCTCCCCTGCAGAAATCCTCTTCCATGCGGTGTTGGGGGCAATCCCACTGAGGTGGACAGGGCTCCAATGACCTTCAGGGGGCCCCCACCCGCTCTCAGCATCTGTGATGGCTGCAAAGGGACATTTTATGAGCTCTTCAGTCCTTGCATCCCATGAGGCTTTTGCCTCGCTCCAGACCCTCTCTGATACACACATATATCTTAAAAAGGAAAAGAAAGAGAGAGAAAAGCTATTTTATTTCATTGCCAAACTATCCACTTTAAATACCCTTTTTATTACAGTATCTGCATAGTAATACTAATAATAGATCTTGTTGGCAGCTCTAATGAGGCTGGAGAATATAAGGTTTCCAATAAAGTTAATTGTTGCCTTTAATATTCTCATACATTTATACATGGTAAATCTTTAACGGAGAAAAAACACTCCATTTCTTCCCTGCTTAGCAGCCGGTTCTAGACCAGATGGGGAGGGATGGCATTGGTGACGTCAGCTGGACTCTCAGGCAGCTTGAATTTTGATCCTCCAAACTTTTTTCCAGTGGTAAGAGCGTGAGTTTTGAGTCAGAAAGATCTGGGCTTGAATGCTGACTTTGTCACTTCTAGCTTTGTATCTGGAACAACTTACTTACACTCTCAGCCTCAGTTTCTTTGTCTGTGAAATGGGAGTCATGATAACCATGTATAAAGCTCAACATACTAGCTGGCATTTAGTCAAGGCTCCACACATGCTCTACTCATTGGAAAAGACCCTTATGCTGGGAAATATTGAAGGCAAAAGGAGAAGAGGGTGACAGAGGATGAGATGGTTAAATAGCATCACTGATTCAATGGACATGAACTTGGGCCTACTCTGGGAGATAGTGAGGGACAAAAGAGCCTGGTGTGCTGCAGTCCATGGGGTCTCAAAGAGTCAGACATGACTTAGTGACTGAACAGAAACAACCACACAGGCGAGCTATCTTGTTGGGAACTATTAAATACAACCGTTATCGTATTCACTCACTACATGAAGTGAAAGTTGTTCAGTCGTGTCTGACTCTTTGTGACCACATCGATGCAGTCCATGGAATTCTCCAGGCCAGAATACTGGAGTGGGAAGAATTTCCCTTCTCCAGGGGATCTTCCCAACCCAGAGATCGAACCCAGGTCTCCCTCATTATAGGTAGATTCTTTACCAACTCCCTGATAGCCTGATAGCTCAGTTAGTAAAGAATTCGCCTGCAATATGGGAGACCTGGGTTCGATCCCTGGGTTGGGAAGATCCCCTGGAGAAGGGAAAGGCAACTCACTCCAGTATTCTGGCCTGGAGAATTCCATGGACTGTATGGTCCATGGGGTTGCAAAGAGTCGGACATGACTGAGTGACTTTCACTTTCAAGTGGAATAAATTCACTCACTATTTCTCTCATTAATTGTGGAATAAATCAGGGTGTTACAATCATCATATTTGAACTTCACAGCTACTGTTTTTTTCTGTTAATCAGTTTCTCAAGGTTACCCAGTACTAAGTGGCAGACGGAGTGAGAAGCCTGGATTCTCCGTCCCCGGCAACTTTGTAACTAGGCAGCCCTTGGCATCCATTGCTCCTCCCCATCCCACACCTAGAGCTTCCTTGACCCACTTTATATGCTCACCTCTTCACCAGACCTCTGTCTGTGGCTCGGGCCCTGGGCCAGTGGTTAAAACGCTGTCGTCAAGGGAGTGCCACTTACCCCAGTCTTGGGACAGACTCCCAAGCCCCCGGTCCAACCCTTGCCAGTGGTCATCATTCTTCTTTATTTTCACCTTCTCTTGAAGAAATTTCATGATTTTTACAGCCACAGAACAAAGAAGAACGCATGTCTCGCTATTTCTTATATACCCAATTTCATGTATTTTTTGACAGTGCCATCAGATTTCTGACATTTACAATGTTTTTCTCCCGGGGGCGGGGGGAGTGAGTAGCAGGAGAGGTTCACCTCCACACCCAGCCCCATGATCTGGGAAAGGGAAAGATGAACTTGAAGTACCCTGGGTTAGGGACAGGCCTATGTGACTTGTGTTTCAACAAATGGATCGCCAGCGACGCACCCCCACTTCCCCGACCTTCCCCACCCAGCCAGGGTTCTACTCTACACATCAACGCCTCTCCTGCTGGCAAGTGGTAAGAAATACTATGTGACAGGATGGTTGCCATGGCAACCCTCATTTCCAGTTAAACAACCGGGCCCTGATGAAAGGAGTCTCGTTTGCTTTGGTTAAAGGGTTGTTGGGAGGGGTGTGGGGATGGTTTCTTCCTTCTTCTCTCATCCGCTTTCTTACTTCTCCCTGTTTCCTTTTCAGGGATGAAGTGGAGGCAGAGATGGGCCTGGGCAGAGCCCAGAGAGAAAGGGCTTCTAGCTCCAGGCTGGACCAGAGGAGCCAGGATGGCGCTCAGTCTGAGACAAGACCCCAGGTTCCATCTCTTCTGCCAGCAGCCAAGGTTTTCCTCCCAGCCTCGCCTGCCTCAGGCCCCCAAGTCCCCTGCCCTCCCAGAAGTGGGACCTGTTGGGTGAAGAAATGGGCTTGTGGAGAACCCAGTGTCCCAACAGGTGGTTGGGTAATTAAGTGAGCTTTATGCACACAACACTGTTTTGCCCGATGTAATTGCAGTTTCCATATAAATAATTCACGGGAAATTATTAGAGTGAGGACATCGCCCGCCTCCTCATAATTTGCTTAACCGAAATAGGCTCTTTCATCATCTACGTTGATTTGCCTTAAGACCGTGCACTCAGCATCCTTCATAGGCTTGCTCCTTCGAAAAGGAGAATGCAGAATTTAATTAAGTTATGCAAATCGGGCCTCCCCTGCCTGGGGAGAGGCAGGGTGTTTGCCCACATGGCCCGGGGCGGGGTGGTGCAGGGAAGTGGGGCAGGGGCCGTCCTGCACCCCAGGTGATGGGCAGCTATTTGGGGGAGGCACGAGGAAGCTCAGCTCACCCAGAGAAGGAGCAGTGTGCCCATGGCAAGTTCAGAAGCTGGACTCCACAGATAGGGTGGAGAGAGTGCGAGCTTGAACTCTGAAGCCTGCCTCCTGGCTCACTCGCTCTGTAATCTGGGGGGAAGTACTTAACATCATTACACCTCAGCTCCCTTCTCTGTCAAATGAGGATCACAGAAGCCCCACTCTCCTAGGACTGAGGTGAGGAATGCACGAGGGGATATGTATAAAGTGTTTGATGTGATCCTAGCCATAATGCTTCATGAGCAGCTGCTACTACTGTTGTTATTGCCATGGCTATAGATGTGGACGGTTTTAGGTGTGCTAGACTTCTGGCTTGCAGCAGTCCCTGCTCTCGATGGAACTATCTGATCGACTCCATCCTGACCTTTGCCATGAGGAGGGTTAAATTTATGACTCATCCATAAGTTATTCCATAATTTTGGGAAGGAATCGTTGCATTGGAAGGAAAAAGCACCTAACATTTTGGAGGCAGTCAGACCAAGGTTCAACTACCAGTACTGCTGCTTACTTACTGTATGGTCTTGGGCAAGTCACTTTGAAACAGGAGGGGAGGGGGAAGACACCAATCTTTAAAGGAATGACATGGCCATAAAACTTGATAAAAAGGGTGAGAACCAACTAGGTCCAAGATGGCAGAAGATTTGACTCCCAGTAGACTCTGAACCTCATACACACATTGTGACACATTAGCATCTAAATGAAAAACCCGCCAGCACCATGGCAGTTCCAAGGCCTACCATAAAAGGCCAGAAAGTGGGCAGTGGCCCAATTCCTAGAAATCCCTGCCTCTTCCCCCAAGTAATTGGAATAATCCTCCCACTTATTAGCCTATGAAATTACCCAGCCCATAAAAACTAACCACTCCGTATTTTGGGTCTCTCTCCTTCTGAGATAGCCCATCCTCCATGGAGTGTGTATCTCTAAATAAATCCACTTATTACCTATCACTTTGTCTCCGAATTCTTTCACAATGAAGAAAGAACCTCAAATGTACTAGCAACAACTTTACCTTCATGGGACCTTGAGTGTCTCTTGGGTAAAATGGGGGGAGTATCTTTGTCCTGCTTGGGGCTTGTGGGGATTAGGAGTAATGTGTGCAAGGCACCAGCTACATGTCTGCCACATCATTTATACTCAACCAGTGGTGACAGGGATCTTCAAGGCTGGCTGCAGTGAGTCCAGGCAAGGGCCTTGCCTCCTCACTCTGCATTCTCTCTTTTCCCTTAGTGGTGGGCTTTCCTCCCCGTCTTCTCAGTCACCCTTCCTCTCTTGCTTTCTGTTCAAGGATCCAATAAACTCATTCACCCTGAGGTGTTAATGACTGATGAGTTTAAAAATTCTACTTCTCTTGAGTAGACTTTCATTTTCTAAAGGGGATAAAAAGCTTGATTGTTCTTAAACTAAAGGTTTGGTTCTTTAATGGAAGTTATCTTGTAAGCCTGCAATAAAGCAGAGAGCTACTCCTAAAATATCACCTGGAAAGTGATGGCTTGTTTGCAAAAGAACCACTGGGTCTGGGGGTTCACCCTGATGGTTGGTGCCTCTCATCACTGTCTATTTCAGATTCAAGCTCTGTCACAGAGCCAGCTGCTTCATCATTTGACACAGATTTCCTGAGCACCTACTATATGCCAAGCTTTGTGAGAATCATTGAGTTTATGTTGTGGACAAAAGAACACTGTTCCTGCCCCGAAAAGTGAAAGTGAACGTTGCTCAGTCATGTCTGACTCTTTGTGACCCCACGGATATACAGTCTTTGGAGTTCTCCAGGCCAGAAAGCTAGAGTGGGTAGCCATTCCCTTCTCCAGGGGAACTTCCAACCCGGGGATTGAATCCTGGTCTCCCGCATTGCAGGCAGATTCTATACCAGCTGAGCTACAAGGGAGCAGGAACTTAAAAGCTAGTGGGAGGGGCAATTATTAAACACATGGTGCCAATTAATACAGTTACATACTCAATAAGGATTAGAAAGGAAAGGAGCAGGCGGCAATGGGAGAGAAGAGTAGGGGAACTGAATTTAAATGGTTGGGGGGGAATGCAAAAGCAGAAGGAAAAGGAGTGAACTGGGTGAAGAGTGAGAGGAAGTGCATTAATGGCAGAGGAAAGCATAGGTTCAAAGGCTCAGGGGCAGGAAACATACTGGTGCCTTTGAGGAACTGAAAGGAGGTAAGTGGCTGGACTAAGGGAGATACGAGGTGAGTTCCGTGACATAGGTGAGCATCACAAATGGGGATCTTGTGGCAACAGGTAGTCACTTTGAGCAGGAGAGGCAGAGCCTGGGGTCTTGACTATATTCACAGAGGCGCAGGCCCTTCAATACCCAGGCTTTGTGTCTTAAAGAAGCCCATGCCCCACCCCAGAGGGAGCAGAGCAAACCTGTCTGTAAGAGGAATTGAGGCGACTCGTGGACTCAGCGTCAGAAAGAGCAGTCTGGTTCTGGCTCCGTTAACTATTCCTTAGGAAATTCTCTGCTCTGAACCTTCACATCCTCACCTGCAGTGGGCACACTGCTGGCCCCTGGAGACACGTGCTACCTTTCTCTACCGTGGGGGGATAGTCTCTCTGGACTGCATTGATGGGCCCCCTTCAACTCCTGTGTGGCTGATTGGAGGCTCCAGTACAGAGACTGGAGGCAGGAGGAACCTGAGGAGCAGAGACTTCTTAACCTCACTCCTGCCCTGCTGGGCCATGGGTCACCTGCATCCTTCTCTAGAAGCCCTCCTCCTGTCTCCTGTTCCTCTCCCATCGCTACTGAATCCAGGTCTGGTCACTGTTCCCTCTCAGATCCCCTCAGCCCGGCAGTGTCAATGCTCTCTGCTCTTTCTAGCCCTGAGGTACATCACTTTTCCCTGTCAGTTTCCCTTAACACTGCCCACGTCTTTGCAAAGAGTCCCCTCAGTGGACATGACGGTTATTTTTACATGTCAGCATGACTGGGCCACAGGTGCCCAGACCTTTGGTCAAAGCTTCCTCTGGGTGTGTCTGTGAGGATGTTTCTGGATGAGATGAACATTTGAACACATACCGAGTGAAGCCATGTCCCTCCCTAGGGTGGGTGGGCTCCACCCAATCAGCTGAAGACCTGACCAGGGCAAAAATGTTGCCCCTCCTCGAGTGGAGGGAGACTCATCCTGTCTGAGGGCCTTTAAGTTGGGACTTTGGTCCTTTCCTGCCTTCAGACTGAACCAGGAACATCAGCTGTTTCTGGTCTTGAGCCTATGCTTTTCTGCTGGGAATTCCACCTGGTTCTCCAGCTTGCTGCTGGCAGCTCTCGACCTGTACCTGCCCTGCCCACCTCCCTGGGCCATTGGGAGGCTCTGAGAAGGTGCTTTGTAAATTGCCAAGTGCTCTACAATTTTGAGGACTGACAAATGTTGCAGTTGTGTTCTCCTGAGCGTTGAGTTTTCTGTTTGTTCGCTGAGGCAAAGCTTGGAGACGTGACCCTCAGGTATGTGAGTTCAGCTCTCAGTACATCTTCACTAATGATCTCTGGGAACTGTCATCCAATAAACAGTTAGTGAGGGATGAGCTTAGCCACACGGCCACACCGGTTCCACCCTGCCCCTTAGCTCACATTTGGAGCAGGAGGGAGAGAAGTCAGGAGCCCAGACTTTGTGGCCAGACGGTCTAGGCCCAGATCCCAGCTCCTCTTTTTCTTACCCACATGGCATTTGACAGCTCTCTTACCTCTTGAAGCCTCAGATTCTCACCTGTAAAAAGGGATGCCAATATATATAGTTATCTATGCATAGCACTGTATTGTCACTCAGGTGACCTGAGATCTTGGCACAGTACATGTGCTGGAGAAGTCGCTTGAGAATCTCTCAGACAGCAAGGAGATCAAACCAGTCCATCCTAAAGGAAATCAACATTGAATATCCATTGGAAGGACTGATGCTGAAGCTGAAGCTCCAATTCTTAGGCCACCTGATGTGAAGAGCCGACTCATTGGAAAGGACGCTATGCTAGGAATGATTGAGGGCAGGAGAAGGGGGCGACAGAGGATGAGATGGTTGGATACATCACTGATTCAGTGGACATTTGAGCAAACTCAATGGGGTTTGAGAAAACTAAGGGAGATAGTGAAGGACAAGGAAGCCTGGCGTGCTGTAGTCCCTGAAGTTGCAAAGAATCAGACATGGCAGAGTGACTGAAGAACAGCAGTGGCACAGTGTAAATCTTTAGGAAATTCGAGTTATTACCACTGATGAGATGGTTGGATGGCATCGCCAACTTGAAGGACTTGAGTCTGAGCAAGCTCTGGGAGTGGGTGATGGACAGCGAAGCCTGGTGTCCTGCAGTCCATGGGGTCGCAAAGAGTCGGACATGACTGAGTGACTGAACTGAACTGAACTGGTTACCACTTCGTCAGTAGCCAGCTGTGTGGCCTTAGGAAAGTCACTTTGCTCTTCTGGGCCTCAGGGATCTCTTCTCTAAAACACTTCTGGAGTGAGTGCGTTTGTTATTTTTCTATTTTTTCCAATACAAATTTCCACAATTTTAGTACCCTAGAACAACACCCATATCCTGTGGATCAGAAGTCCCAGCATGACTTAACTGGGTCTTCTGCTTGAGTCTCCCAAAGGTGCAATCAAACGGCTTGCCATCTCTTTCAACTTCACTCATGTTGTTGGCAAAATTCAGTTCCTGCGGCAGTAAGACTGAGGCTGTCACCCGCTAGAGGCCATCCCTCACTGAAGACAATTCACAACAGGCTTGTTTGTTCCTCAAGGCCACTAGGAAAGTGTCCTCCTCCAAAAGGGCCCAACTTCTCTTTTAAGGGTTCAGATTAAGAAAGGCCCATTCAGGATAATCTCTCTTTTCATTAATTAAAAATCAACTGATTTGGGACCTTAATTACATCTGGAAAAAAATCTCTTCACTTTTTCCATTTGAAGTAATATGATCAAGGAAGTGAAATCCCATCACTTTTGCAATTCACCAGTTCTGTCCACACTCAAAAGAGGAGAGGATATACAAGGCATAGTGCCAAGGGAGAAAGATCATAGGAGCTGTCCTAGAATTCAGTTGACCAAAGTGAGTTATTATAACAATGTTCTGAATGTCTGTCTCTATGGATGCCCCAGCAAGGCAGAGACTGAAAGTTTGTCTCGGTTGTTGCTTTGCTTCTGGTATCTAAAATACAGTAGGAGTCTGTGACAGTTAATTTTACGTGTCCACTGGACTGAGCCATGGGGTGCCCAGGCATTTGGTCAAACATTATTCTGGGTGTGTCTGTGAATGTGTCTGGATGAGATGAGCATGTGAATCATGGGCTGGGTGGAGCAGATTGTCCCCTCTAATGTAGGTGGGTTTTCCTTGTGGCTCAGTAGTAAAGAAATCACCTACCGGTGCAGGAGATGTGGGTTCAGTCCCTGGATCAGGAAGATTCCCCTGGAGAAGAAAATGACAACCCACTCCAGTATTCTTGCCTGGGAAATCCCAGGGACAGAGGAGCCTGGTGGGCTACAGTCTGTGGGGTTGCAAAAGAATCAGACATGACCTAGTGACTAAACAGAAAAATGACAACAATGTAGGTGGGCCTCATCTAATCAGATGAAGATCTGAATTGAGCCAAAAGGCTTTCCTATGAGTTCTCTTTTCTTGCCTGACAGCTTCATAATGGAATTTACACCATTGCCTCTCTTGGGTCTCCAGTTGACTTGACTGCAGATTTGGGACATCTCAGCTTCTGTAATCATGCGAGTCAATTCCTTAAAAATCAGCCAGGCTCTCTCTCCATATATATCACACACATTGTGTATATGTGTGTGTATACTCTTGGTTCTATTTCTCTGGAGAACCTGAAAACAGTGTTCAACAAATATTTGCTGACTCTTGTGTATCACCTCTTAGGTTGCACCGGCTCTGAAACTCAGTTTAAGAAACAAAGAGTGGAAGAGAGCTGGGGAGGGTACGAGGGGAAGGGGCACATTAGATGCCCTGTGACTGGTCCAAGCCCAGGCATCCTTTCATCTTTACTCTCTCTGTCACCCTCCATCATCTCCAGGCCTTGACTGAGGAATTAGGATCAGGTGAAGGGAAGAGACAAAACAGTCATCTTCCTTACTGCTCTTGTACTTCTTTACGGATCCTTTCCTTTTTCAGCTTTATCAAAATATAATTGACATACAATAAACTGAACATATTTAAAGTGTACAATTTGATGAGTTTTGACATATGCATATTAAAGATAATGAATATATCCATCATCCCCCAAAGTTTCATTGTGTCCTTTTATAATCTCTGTCTTCTGTACCCCCCCCCACCCCCAATCCCCAGGCAACCACTGATCTTCCTTCACTATAGATTCATTTGCATTTCCTAGAATTATATAAATGGAAGCATACAGTATGCACTCTTTTTTGGCCTGCCTTCTTTCACTCAGCATAATTATTTTGAGATCCATCTGTGTTGTAGTATATATCAATAGTTTATTCCTTTTCTTTCCTGATGGTATTTCATTAAATGAATACACCACAGTTTACCTGTTCACTGGTTAATGGACATTTGGGTTTTTTCCAGTTTGGAGCTATTCCATATCATACTGCTGGGAACATTTATGTAAAAGTCTTGGTATGGTGATATACATTCATTTCCCTTGGACAAATAAGAGAGGAATGACTAGACCATATAGTAAGTGGATGTTTAAATTTTTGAGAAACTGCCATGCTGTTTTCCAAATTAGTTGTGCTATTTTATATTCCTCATCCCCCACCCTTGAGAAGTGTATAAGAATCCCAGTTGCCTCATTTCCTTGGCAACACTTGGTATGGTAAGCTTCTTAATTTTAGCCATTCCAATAGAGGTACAGGGTTATCTCCTTGTGGTTTTAATTTGCATTTCCCTAATGACTAATGACATTGAACATCTTTTCATATATTTCTTTCCTATCTGTATATCTTCTTTAGTGAAGCCAACTCTTTTGCTCATTTTTAAATAGGGTTATGTTATTATTGAATTTGGGAGTTATTTACATATCCATGGATACAATTTCTTCAGCAAATATATGATTTGCTATTTTCTCTTGGGGTCTGCAGTTCATCTTTTCATTCTCCTAATGGTTTCTTTGAGGAGCAGTTTTTAATTTTGATGAAGTCCAGTTTACCAATTTTTTCTTTTTTGTGGTTGTATCTAAGAAATCTTTGC
Source organism: Odocoileus virginianus (assembly GCF_023699985.2). Taxonomy (NCBI): domain Eukaryota; kingdom Metazoa; phylum Chordata; class Mammalia; order Artiodactyla; family Cervidae; genus Odocoileus; species Odocoileus virginianus. The sequence continues at coordinate 49,190,396 of NC_069683.1, forward strand.
TGAACCCAAGGTCATAAAGGTTCTTTCCTAGACTTTTTAAAGTTTCAGTCTTTATATTTGGGTCTATATTCCTTTTTGAGTTAATATTTATATATGGTACAAAGAATGGATCAAAGTTCCTATTTTTCATGCAGGTATCCAGTTATTCTAAGTACTAGTAGTTGAAAATATTATGCTTCCTCTGTTGAACAGCCTTTACAAATCTGTCAAAAATCAGTTCTCAGTACATGTTTGGGTTGATTTCTTCTATAGAACAAAGTGACTCAGTTATATACATATAAACATCCTTTCTCCATTATAGTATACACTAGGATATTGAATATAGTTCTCTGTGCTATATAGTAGGGCCTTATTGTTTATCCATTCTATTCCCATTCTATCCTGTTGTTTATTCTATCTTTAACAGTTTGTATCTACTAAGCCCAGTCCACCCCTCCCCACATCCTTCCCCTTGGCAACCAAAAGTCTGCTCCCTATGTCTGTCTCTGATTTGTAGTTAGATTCATTTCTGCCGTATTTTAGATTCCATATATAAGTGATATGTGGTATTTGTCTTTCTGTTTCTGACTTAGTTCCATTAGTATGGACTTCCCTAGTGACTCAGAAGTTACCAACTTCCATTAGCATGGGCTTCCCTGGTGGCTCAGAAGATAAAGAATCTGCCTGCCATGCAGGAGACCTGGGTTTGATCCCTGGCTCAGGAAGCTCTCCTGGAGAAGTGAATGGCTACTGATGCCAGTATTCTTTCCAGGAAAAGTCCATGGACAGAGGGGCCTGGTGTCATCCATAGGTTCGAAAAGAGTCGGCTATGACTGAGCAACTAACACTTTCACTTTCCATTTATACACACACACACACACACACACACACACACACATATACACACACACGTGCTGTGCTGTGCTGTGCTTAGTCATTCAGTCGTGTCCGACCCCATGGACTGTAGCCAGCCAGGCTCCTCTATCCATGGGGATTCTCCAGGCGAGTTTACTAGAGTGGGTTGCCATGCCCTCCTCCAGGGTATCTTCCCAACCCAGAGATTGAACCCAGCTCTCCCACATTGCAGACAGATTCTTTACTATCTGAGCCACAGAGAAGCCCATGAATACTTGAGTGGGTAGGCTATCCCTTTTCCAGGGGATCTTCCTAACCCAGGAATTGAATCAGGGTCTTCTGCATTGCAGGTGAAGTAAGCTACCAGAGAATCCCACATATATATATATATATACACACACACACACACACACACACACACACACACACACACATTCAGTTCAGTTTAGTTCAGTTGCTCAGTCGTGTCCAACTCTTTGCGACCCTATGAACAGCGGTATGCCAGGCCTCCCTGTCCATCACCAATTCCCAGAGTCCACCCAAACTCATGTCCATTGAGTCGGTGGTGCAATCCAACCATCTCATCCTCTGTTGCCCCCTTCTCCTCCCGCCTTCAATCTTTCCCAGCATCAGGGTCTTTTCAAATGAGTCAGCTCTTCACATCAGGTGGCCAATGTATTGGAGTTTCAGCTTCAACATCAGTCCTTACAATGAACACTGAGGACTGATCTCCTTTAGGATGGACTGGTTGAATCGCCTTGCAGTCCTAGGGACTCTCAAGAGTCTTCTCCAACAACATAGTTCAAAAGCATCAATTCTTTGGCACTCAGCTTTCTTTATAGTCCAACTCTCCCATCCATACATGACTACTGGAAAAACCATAGCCTTGACTAGACAGACCTTTTTTGGCAAAGTAATGTCTCTGCTTCTATGCTGTCTAGGTTGGTCATAACTTTCCTTCCAAGGAGTAAGCATCTTTTAATTTCATGGCTGCAGTTACCATCTGCAGTGATTTTGGAGCCAAAAAAATAAAGTCAGCAACTATTTCCACTGTTTCCCCATCTATCTGCCATGAAGTGATGGGACCAGATGCCATGATCTTAGTTTTCTGAATGTTGAGCTTTAAGCCAACTTTTTCACTCTCCTCTTTCACTTTCATCAAGAGGCTCTTTAGTTCTTCACTTTCTGCCATAAGGGTGGTGTCATCTGACTATCTGAGGTTATTGATATTTCTCCCAGCAATCTTGATTCCAGCTTGTGCTTCATCCAGCCCAGCGTTTCTCATGATGTACTCTGCATGTAAGTTAAATAAGCAGGGTGACAATATACAGCCTTGACATACTCTTTTTCCTATTTGGAGTAAGTCTGTTGGTCCACATCCAGTTCTAACCGTTGCTTCCTGACCTGCATACAGGTTTCTCAAGAGGCAGGTCAGGTGGTCTGGTATTCCCATCTCTTTCAGAATTTTCCATAGTTTATTGTGATCCACAGACTCAAAGGCTTTGGCATAGTCAATAAAGCAGAAATAGATTGTTTTTCTGGAACTCTCTTGCTTTTTCGATGATCCAGTGGATGTTGACAATTTGATCTCTGGTTCCTCTGCCTTTTCTAAATCCAGCTTGAACATCTGGAATTTCACAGTTCATGTATTGCTGAAGCCTGGCTTGGAGAATTTTGAGCATTACTTTACTAGCGTGTGAGATGAGTGAAATTGTGCAGTGATTTGAGCATTCTTTGGCATTGCCTTTCTTTGGGATTGGAATGAAAACTGACCTTTTCCAGTCCTGTGGCCACTGCTGAGTTTTCCAAATTTGTTGGCATATCGAGTGCAGCACTTTCACAGCATCCTTCTTTCAGGATTTGAAATAGCTCCATTGGAATTCCATCACATCCACTAGCTTTGTTCATAGTGATGCATTCTAAGGCCCACTTGACTTCATATTCCAGGATGTCTGGCTCTAGGTGAGTGATCACACCATGGTGATTATCTGGGTCATGAAGATCTTTTTTGTACAGTTCTTCTGTGTTTTCTTGTCACCTCTTCTTAGTATCTTCTGCTTCTGTTAGGTCCATACCATTTCTGTCCTTTATAGAACCCATCTTTGCATGAAATGTTCCCTTGGTATCTCTAATTTTCCTAAAGAGATCTCTAGTCTTTCCCATTTTATTGTTTTTCTCTATTTCTTTGCACTGATCACTGAGGAAGTCTCTCTTATCTCTCCTTGCTATTCTTTGGAACTCTTCATTCAAATGGGTATATCTTTCCTTTTCTCTTCTCTTCTTTCACAGCTATTTTGTAAGGCCTCCTCAGACAGCCATTTTGCTTTTTTGCATTTCTTTTTCTTGGAGGTGGTCTTGATCCCTACCTTGTGTACAATGTCACGAACCTCCATCCATAGTTCATCAGGCACTGTGTCTATCAGATCTAGTCCCTTAAATCTATTTCTTACATCCACTGTATAATCAATAGGGATTTGATTTAGGTCATACCTGAAGGGTCTAGTGGTTTTCCCTACTTTCGTCAATTTCAGTCTGAATTTGGCAATAAGGAGTTCATGATCTGAGCCACAGTCAGCTCCTGGTCTTGTTTCTGCTGACTGTATAGAAGTTCTCCATCTTTGACTGCAAAGAATATAGTCAATCTGATTTCGGTGTTGGCCATTTGGTGATATCCTTGTGTAGAGTCTTCTCTTGTGTTGTTGGAAGAGGGTGTTTGCTATGACCAGTGTGTTCTCTTGGCAAAACTCTATCAGCCTTTGCCCTGCTTCATTCTGTACTCCAAGGCCAAATTTGCCTGTTACTCCAGGTGTTTCTTGACTTCCTACTTTTGCATTCCAGTCCCCTATAATGAAAAGGGCATCTTTTTTGGGTATTAGTTCTAAAAGGTCTTGTAGGTCTTCATATACATACATACATACATACATACATACATATGTATATATTTATATGTTTGCGTCTATTTCTGTACTCTATTCTGTTATATTGAGGTATTTTGTTTTGGGTTTTTTGGGGGTTTTTTTTTGGTTTTTACATCAATACCACACAAACTTGGTCACTACAACTCTTTAATAACTCTTAAAATCAGATAGTGCTTATCCTCCAACTTTGTGCTTCTTTTCCATAGTTGTTTTGGCTATTCTAGGTCCTTTGAATTTCCATAGAAATTTTAAAATCAGTTTGTCAATTTCTACTGAAAACAATATTGCCATGTTGATTGGGATTGCCCTGAATCTATCAATGAATTTGGATAGAACTGACATTTTAATAATAGTGACTCTTCCAACTCATGAACACATTATATATTTCCATTTATTTAGATATTTAAAATTTTCTTTCAGCAACATTTCGTGATTTTTGGTGTACTTATCTTTCACAACCTTTGCTCATTTATCCCTAAGTATTTCATATTTTTAATACTATTATACATGATACTGTGCTTTCTTAATTTTTATTTTTGAATATTCATTGTTAGTATATATGAAAAACAATTGATAATTTGTTTATTGATTATGAGTGATGGTAGCATTCTCCAAGGAAAATTTCTTGGCCTGAAGTTTTATTTATCAGAAGATTTTAATTTCAAATTTTAATTTCAAATTCAGTTCCTTTAAGTAGATATTAATCTATTCAGGTTATCTATTTATTCTTTAGAGAGAGTTGGTAATTTGTATCTTTCAGTATATTGATTTTTTTCTAAGATGGATCTATAGATATACAGTTGTTTATAATATTCACTTATTATTCATTAATATATGTGTGATCTGTAGAGTTGCCATATTTCTTATTATTTATATTGGTAATTTGTGTCTTCTCTCTACTTTTAGTGATCAGCCTGGCTAAATGTTCAATTTTATCAATTTTATTGATACTCTCAAAAAAGCAACTTTGGTTTCATTGATCTCTTTGTTTTGTCTTCTGTTTTCAATTTCATTGATTTCTATTCTAACCTTTATCAGGTTCTATTCTAACCTTCTATTCTAAACTTTTCTTATTCTGGATTTAATTTGCTCTTTGTTTTCAAGTTTTTTAAGGCAGAGGCTTAGGTCTTTGATTTGATACACTTCTTGTTCCTTATTTACTAATATAGGCACTCAGTGTTCTAAATCACCCTCCCAGCATCTCACAAGCCCAATACTGCTTTGTGGCCTTACCCAATTTTGATTAGGTTGTGATTCATATTTACTTGTTTGAAAATATTTTCTAATTTCCTTTCTTATTTCTTCTCTCGAGAGTCCCTTAGATTTTAAGGAGCTCAAACCAGTCAATCCTAAAGGAAACCAACCCTGAATATTCATTGGAAGGACTGCTGCTGAAGATCCAATGCTTTGGCCACCTGATGCAAAGGGTCTGATCTTTGGAAAAGACTCATATTGGGAAAGATTGAAGGCAGGAGGAGAAGGGGGTGACAGGATGAGATGGTTGGATGGTATCACTGACTGAATGGACATGATTTTGAGCAAACTCTGGGAGATAGTGAAGGACAGGGAAGCCTGGTGTGCTGCAATCCATGGGGTTGCAAAGAATCGGACACAACTTAATGACTGAACAACAGTTTCTTCTCTGACTCACAAGTTATTTAAAAGTGTGTTTTTTCCAAATATTTGAGGATTTTCCAGAGATATTTCTGTTATTACTCTCTAACTTAATCCAAGAAAATTGAGGAAACATATTTTGTATAACTTGACCTCTTTACATTTATTTGTGGTACAGAATACGTTCCATCTTGTGAAATGTTCTTTGCACACTTGGAAAAATTGGCCTTCTGCCATTGTTGAGTGAAGTGTTCTATGGTGTTAATTAGGTCAATTTTTGATGGTGCTGTTCAAATCTTCTCTTTAATAATTTTCTATTTCTTCTATCCATTATTAGAAAGGAGTTTTTTAATATCTGGCTGTAACTGAGGATTTGCCCCATTTTGCCTTAAAGTTCTATCAGCTTTTGCTTCATATCATTTGAAACTCTGTCATTAGGTACATAAATGTTTTGATTATGTTGTCTTGATGAATTGACTCCTTTTCCATCATGAAATAACTTAAAATATATCTACTGTTTCATTTTTGAATGAAATATACTTTGTATGACATTAATATAGCCATTCTAGCTTTCTTTCTTTTTTTATAGTTTTATTGAGATGTAAGCTAAACAACATAAATTTACACATGTGAAAAGTACAATTCAACAGTTTTTAGCATATTTACAGGTTTACTATCACCACAATCTAATTTCAGAACATTTTATTAACCAAAAGAAAACTCATACCCATTACCACTTACCCACATTCTGTTCTGCTCTCTTAGCCTTAGGCAACTGTTTTCACTTCTTCTTCTTCTTCTTTTTTTTAAATTTTTATTTATTTATTTATTTTTGTTTTCACTTTTTACAGATTTCCTTATTCTGGATATTCCATGTAAATAGAATTGTACAATATGTGACTTTTGCATAGAAGTTAATTAATATTTTTATTTTGTGATAATGGTAGATCACATGCAATTGTAAGTCATATAGAGAGAGTTCATGCAGTTTCCCATCTTAAAAAATTGTAGTACACTATCACAATGAAGACATGCATACTGACACAGAATATAGAGCATTTCTATCACTACCAGGATCCCACATGTTGCCCATTTATAGTCATACCAACTTCCCTCCCATCCCCACTCCCTCCTTAACTTTTGGCAACCACCAATCTGTTCTCCATTCCTGCAATTTTGTCATTTCAAAAATATTGTATGAATGGAATCAGGCAGTATGTATGGTTGGCAGAGGGATTGGATTTTTTTACTCACCATAATTCTCTAGATATGCATGTAGGTTGTTGTATGCAGGAATGGATTTGTTGCTTTTTATTGCTAAGTAGTATTGCAAGTGGTGAAGGCAATGGCACCCCACTCCAGTACTCTTGCCTTGAGAATCCCATGGATGGAGGAGCCTGGTAGGCTGCAGTCCATGGGGTTGTGAAGAGTCAGACACGACTGAGCAACTTCACTTTCACTTTTCACTTCCATGCTTTGGAGAAGGAAATGGCAACCCACTTCAGTATTCTTGCCTGGAGAATCCCAGGGACGGGGGAGCCTAGCGGGCTGCCATCTATGGGGTCGCACAGAGTCGGACATGACTGAGGTGACTTAGTAGCAGCAGCAACAACAGTATTGCAAAATAAGATGCACCACAGTTCGTTTAACCATTCATGCATTGAAGGACATCTTGGTTGTTTCTAGTGCTGGGCCATTGTTAAAGGTTGCTATAAACATTTAGGTAAAATTTTATTGAGAAATAATTGATGTACAATGCTGTATAAGTTTAAAGTGTATAGCATGATGGTTTGATTTACATATGTTATGAAATGATTACCTCTGTAGGTTTAATTAACATCTGTAATCTCATATGGATACAATGAAAAGAAAAAAAATTCTTCTGTGATAAGAACCCTTTGGATATATTCTCTTAACAACTTTCCCATATATCATACAGCAGTATTAACTAGAGTCATTATATTATACATTACATCCCTAGTACTTATTTTGTACAGCTTTTTATGTGAACATTAGTCTTCATTTCTCTGGGATAAATGCCCAGGAGTACAATTACTACATTATATTGTAGTTGCAAGTTTAGTTATTCAAGAAAGTGTCAAGCAGTTTTCTAGTGTGTCTATATCATTGCCACTCTCTTTAGGAATGTGAAAGTGATCCAGTTTCTCCACATCATCACCAGCATTTGGCATTGTCACTATTTTTAAATTTTAGCCATTTTGATATATGCGTAGTGATATTTCTCTACAGTTTAAATTTGTATTTCCCTAAAGGCTAATGATGCTGGATAACTTTTTATGTGCTATTTTCCATCTAAATATCCTCATTGGTGAAATGCCTCTCCATGTCTTTTGCCCACTTTTTAATTTGATTTTTTTTAACAGTTGAGTTTTGAGGGTTATTTACATATTCTAGATATAGTCATTTTCTGGACATGTAGTTAACAAAATATTTTTTCCCACTCTGTAGCTTGTCTTTTCAAACTTTTTAAAGGTCTTTTACTGAGAAAAAAATTTCAATTTTAATGAAGTCTTATTTTTATCAATTTTTCCTTTTTCAGTCTTACTTTGGTGTCAACTCTACAAAATTTTTGCCTAGCCCTAGATTTTCTCCTATTTTTTCCTAAATGTTTCATAGTTTTACATTTAAGTTTGTACTCCATTTTGAGTTACTTTTTGTATAGCTTTAAGATTTATGTATAAGTTATGAAGCTGTTGGCTTTCTGTTGATTATCTTTTGCTTTATTTTGTCATTGCTATGGTTGTTTTACCCTATCAGTGTCCAGTTGCTCCAGCACTGTTCTTTGAAAAGGCTATTTTTCCTCCCTTGAATTGCTTTTTCACTTTTGTCATAAATCAATTAGTCATATTTGTGTATGGCTATTTCTGGATTATCTATTCTATTTCATATATTTTTGTATCTCTATTCCTCTGCCAATACTACACAGCTTTGATGACTGTAACTATATGTCTTGAAATCAAGTAGGCTGATTCCCCTCACTATATTATTTTTTTCAAAATTGTTTAGGTATTCTAGTTCCTATGTCTTTCCATTGAAATTTCAAAATAATCTTGTCCATATCTACAAAAAAATTGTCTGAGATTTTGATAAGAATTCCATTAAACCTGTATATTGATTTGGGAAGAATTAACAACTTTATTATCTTTGTTGAGTCTTTCAGTCCACAAATACCAATGCCTCTCCATTTCTTTAGATTGTGTTGATTACCTTTATCAGCATTATGTAGTTTTCAGCATATAAGCACTGTACATGTTTTGTTAGGTTTACATCTAAGGATTTTTGTGTTTAAAGAGTGTAAATGGTGCATGCTGTGCTAAGTTGCTTCAGTCGTTTCTGACTCTTTGCAACCCTATGGACTATAAGCCCACCAGGCTCCTTTGTCCATGGGATTCTCCAGGCAAGAATACTGGAGTGAATTGCCATACTCTTCTCCAGGGCGTCTTCCCGACCCAGGGATTGAACCCTTGTCTCAGATATCTCATGCATTGGCAGACAGGCTGTTTACCATTAGTGCCACCTGGGAAGCTTGTTATGGGTTATTCAAATGATCTACTTTATATTAGATGAGTGGTGGTAGTCTGTGTTCTGAGGTATTTGTCCATTTTATCTAGGTTCAAATACATGTTTGTAGATTATTCATAGTTACTCCTTATGCTTGTGATAGTCTATGTTCTGATATTATTGGTCCATTTCATATAAGTTGTCAAATACATGTTTGTAACCCTTTATTATATGTTCAATGTCTGCAGAGTATATAACGATACCCTCTGCTTCATTCTTTGTATTTGTGTCATTTGTGTCTTCTCTCTCTGTCAGTCTTCCTAGAGGTTTGTCAATTATATTGGTCTCTTCAAAGTATAGGCTCTTTGTTTCATTATTCTGTTTTAAATTTCATTGATTTATGCTGTTTATTATTTCCTCCTTTCTACTTTCTTTGAGTTTAATTTGCTCCTTTTTCCCTAGATTTTTAAAATGGAAACTTAGATTATTAATTTGAGACTTTTTCTCCTCTCTAATGTATGCATATGCTGCTGCTGCTGCTAAGTCACTTCAGTCGTGTCTGACTCTGTGTGACCCCGTAGATGGCAGCCCACTGGGCTCCACCATCCCTGGGATTCTCCAGGCAAGAACACTGGAGTGGGTTGCCATTTCCTTCTCCAACGCATGAAAGTGAAAAGTGAAAGGGAAGTCGCTCAGTTGTGTCTGACTCTTAGCGACCCCATGGACTGCAGCCCACCAGGCTCCTCCGTCCATGGGATTTTCCAGGTAAGAGTACTGGAGTGGGTTGCCAGTGCCTTGGAATGTATGCATATAGGGCTATAAATTTCCCTATCAGGATTGCTTTAGCTGTGTCCCACAAATTTTAATTTGCTGTATTTTAATTTTCCCTCAGTTCTATATACTTTTTAGAGATTTCCCTTGAGACTTCCTCTTTAATCCACGGATTATTTGGAAATGTGTTGTTTGATTTCCAACTCTGTAGAGAGGTTTCTATTTCTGTTATTGATGTTGATTGATTTTTTTCACTTCATTGTTGTTAGAGATACACTTTGTATGATTTTAGTTATTTTAATTTTGCTGAGGTTTGTTTTATATCCTAGGACGTAGTCTATTTGGTATATGTTCCAAGGGCACTTGAAAAAAAAAGTGTATTCTATTCTTCTTGAGTGGAGTGTTCTATAGATGTCCATTAGGTCATTTTATTTGATGGTGTTATTAAGGTCTTCAATGTCCTTGCTGGTTCTCTATCTAGTGGTTCTATCATTTGCTGAGAATAGAGTGTTGAAGTCCTCAGCTATAATTGTGTATGTGTTCTTTTTTCTCTGTTTCTCCCTTGAGTACTCCCTGTTTGGCTTCATTATTTTTCAGCCCTGTTTGTTTGGGTCATAACCTTCTAGGATTGCTTTGTCTTCTCAGTAGATTGATTCTTCTATCATTCCAGAGTGTCCCTTGCTGTCTCTGGTAATTTTCCTTATTCTGAAGTCTATTCTATTTGATATTAATACAGTTGTTCTTGCTTTGAATAGATGTTAATGTTTGCATTATATGTAATTTTTTATTCTTTTAGTTTCACCCTGCCTAAATCATTACATTGAATGTGAATTTCTTGTAGACAGTGCTTAGTTTGGTCAGTCTTTTAGTCCATTCTTTTAATTTATATATTTATACCATTTATACCATTCATTGATCTGTTATTTTGTTTTATTTTTGGTCTCTTTTTTTGGTTGTTTGTTTGTGTCTCTGGTTTCTTTTTCCTGCTTCATCTGGGCTGCCTGAGCTTCTTTTATTTTTAGAATTTCATTTTGATTTATTAATAGTGTTTTTCAATCTATCTGTCTCTATAGCATTTTTAGTAATTGTTATATACACATAACCACCAACTACGATGTCATTATTTTACAAGTTTGAGTGAAATATAGAAATCTTTCCCTCCTTCACATGCTTTCACTTTCCCCTATTTGTAAGATAATTGACTTAAATAGTTCCTCTGCATACATTTAGGACCAAATCAGATAATGTTATAATTTTTGCTTCAACTGCCAACCATATTTTAGAACATTTTAGAGAAAGAAAACCTCTTGAATTTACTCATATTTTTGCTTACCATGTTCTTCCTGATGTTTCCAAAAATTTTTTTTTAAAATCATTCACTTTCTGTTTAGTGAACTTTCTTAAGCCACTCTTTTAGGTTAGGCTTTCTGACCAACAGTTTTCTTGTTTTTGAGAATATCTTTATTTTCCTTTCATAAATAAAAGATAGTTTTGTCAGATATGGGATATATAGTTGGCCAATAAGACTCTGAATTGATAGTAATTCTCTCTCAACACTTGAATAATAAAGTGCCACTGCCTTCTGATCTTGATAGTTCCTGATGAGAAATATGCTGTGATTAGAATTGTTTCTCTACAACAAACGATGTGTAATTTTCCTCTAGATGCTTTCAGAAACTTTTCTATGTCTTTAATTTTCAGTAGTTTAATTATGATGTCTTATCACAGATTTCTTTGGGTTTATCATTTATCATTTATCATCACTTGGGTTCAGGATTTTCTTAGCTCTTTGACTCTACAGATTTATATTGTTTGACACATTTGGTAAGTTTTCAGTCACTATTTCTTGGAGCACTTTTCCTACCCCACCCTCTTTCCTTTCTTCTGGAACTCTGATAACACAGACACTAGGTCTTTTGTTTTTATCTCCCATATTCATGAGGCTCTGCTGTTTTTTGTTTGTTTTGTCCTTTTCTTTCAATTGATATTCTCTTAGTTGTTCAGACTGAGTCATTTCTATTGCTCTATCTTGGAGTTTATAGATCTTTTTTTCTCTCCTGTTCTGCTGTTGAGTTCATTCATTGAGTTTTATTTTAGTTTTTGTGTTTTACTATTCATAAATGTCCCTTTGGCTATTCTTTACATCTTCTACTTAGTGATGATATTGATACAGTTAGGTTTAAATCTATCATATTGCACTTTGTTTTCTATTTGTCCCATCTATATTTCTTCTTTTTACTGTCTTCTTTTGAATAAATTGAATATATTTTAAAATTCGATTTTATTTCCCTTGTGTCTTTAGGTGTAAGTTTATTTATTTTTTTATTGATTACTTTAGGGTTTAGATATCTTTTTCTCATCACAGTTTACCTTCTAGTAATATTTTAGTTTTTGAAAGATATTTTCACTGGGCATAGAATTCTTAGTTGCCCATATTTTCTTTTAGTACTTTAATGATATTGTTCTACCATTTCTTCACTTGTCTTGGCTCTAGTAAGAAATCTCCTGTCATCCTGAACTTTGTTTCTTTGTATATAACTTGCCTTTTTTCCCTAGCTGCTGCTAATAATTTAAACAATTTGGTTATGATGAGTCATGCTATAATTTTCTTCATCTTCTCTTGTGCAGGGGTTCATTGAGCTTCTTGAATCTGTCAATATGTGGTTTTGTAGTTTTCATCAAATAGTGAAAATTACTTGTCATTATTCAAATATTTTTTACTACCACTCCTCCTTTGGAAACTCTGATTACATATATATTAGGGTGTTTGAAGTTCTCCTGTAGCTTACTGATGCTCTGTTTATTTTTTAAAGTTTATTTTGGTCTGTTTATATTGCTATGTCTTCAAATTCACTATTCTTTTCTTCTGCAGTGTCTAAACTGCCACTAACCCTATCTGGTGTATTTTTTATTTTACTTACTGTAATTTTTATTCCTACAAGTCCAGTTGGTATTTTGTGTGTGTGTCTTGTCTCTGTTGAGTTTCTCAACATCCCACGGACAGAGGGGCCTGGTGGGCTACAGTCCATGGGCTCGCAAAGAGTCAGACATGACTAAGTGACTAAACAACAACAATACAATTAGAGATTTTTTTCCTACAAATTCAGTTGGGATCCTTTTTTGTGTGTCTTCCATATCTGTTTAGTTTCTCAACATATGAAATACAGTCATAATAACTGGTTTAATATTTTTGTGTACTAATTTTAACATGTATGCCAGTCTGAGTTGCTTTTAATTAATTGATGTAATCACAAATGTGCTTACAAGGTGGAAGCAAGAGGGTCAGAATGTGACAGTGGAAACAAGGGTGATACTCAAGAGAGAGATCTGAGGATGCTACATTGCAGGCTTGAAGATGGAGGAAGGTTCCATAAGCCAAGGAATATAAATGGTTTCCATATAAAGGAAAGGAAATGAATGATTTCCTAGGGTTTCCAGAGGGGACACAGGCCTGCCAAGAGGAAGTGTTGAATTTGAAAGAGGAAATCTTGAGGTTATTTATGAGGGAATACTTTTGACTAGAAGCTGGTTGAGAGAAGATCTTGTTGATCTTGGGACAGATCATCTTTGACCTTGGAAAAAAGATCAAAGACAGTCGGTACAACTCTGTACATTGAGGAAAAGAGGGAGGCCTGGTAAGGGAAGTAACTTGTCTACAGTTGCTCAGCTCATTATCAGTAGAATGGGACGTGGAGCCCAGGTGTTGTGTATCCCTGTTCTGTGCAGTCTTCTCCACCTCCTAACACACCACCACCACCAGGATTAATTTTAGATTCCTGGGCTGGGCTTCGGGAACTAGTTTTCTGACTGAGGTCCCCAAGTGGCTTGGATACAACCAGCTTCTTGGGGACACAGGGAAAAAGGCCTCAGCTTGCTAGACTTGTGTAAACCATAGGAGGGGGATTAGGGCTGGTTGTAAGGCCATCTGATGTGGAGATGTTTGGTTAGAGCCACAGTGTCAACACTGCTGCCTTGTTGAAGGGTTGGGATGTTCCTATTGTCTCCAGGCCACTGAGGCTGGCAATGCTAATAGGGATCCAGGCAAGCTGATCTGTCACTACCTGCCTTTGGCCACTTCCTGTTGTGTGATTACAGGGGAGTCAGGGAGTGGGGCTGACCATTAACAGGGAGAACTGGGTCAGGAGTTCCAGTGCCTCCCCTGCCACAGCTGATACTAACATAAATCAAGTGCCCCAGGAGCTGTCTTGAGAATGCAAATTCACTTTCATGAAGTTGGCTGAAGTCTGTTAAAGCTTACCCAGTATCCCAAAATGTGCTAAGTCCAGCAGGCAAGAAAGGGAGTGAGGGGGCAAAGAGAACAAAAGAAAGAACAGATATGATCATCACTGAACCAAATTTAGGTCCACTGGCCTGCATGCAGTAAAGTGAATCTACTGACACCGGGTAGTGATAAAACAACGTACAATGTTTATTGTAGGGAACCAAGCAAATAATTCAGGACAGTTAGTGCTCAAAAAACAGCCTAAACTTCCCAGTGTGTTTCAGAAAAGTACTTTTAAAGGCTTGGTGACAGAGGAGCATCCCAGGTTATATGATGAGCTGGTGCACAATTCTCTGATTGGTTGCTGATGAGGTAGTAGGGTGGTGTCACAGAGGTTAATACTATCAATCCTTAGGTGACAGTAGGTCTGGGGGCTACGTGCTAATGATCATCAAGGAGTTAAAGTCTTTCTTTTGGTGGTGATTTTAGCATCTGTAAAACAACTCTTGGGAAATGTGCATCAGATACTATTATCTAGGTATTTCAGAGAGGAACTAGAGAATATGGGGGAGGGGGTCTGTCCTGGGAGGGTCCTAGGGTCCTGCTTAGTTACATGATGAGAGTTTATGAGTCTGTCAGCCTCGTGGATTCTCAAAGAATGCTCGTTAGGTGAATTCACTAGTTCACAATCACTGCACTTATCTGCTGGCTCCAGATACCTGGGTCTGTGCTAGATGAGTTTCCAAACATCATTGTACTTAATGTCTATACAATTCCCCGCAAGATTTGTCCTTATCACCCTGATCCTACATGAGACACAACTGCAGTCAGGACTTGTCCAGTGATTTGCTCAAGATGGTAAGATTCATGCCGACTGAATACACGAGTGAAGGAATGAATAGGAAAAAAAATCCTGTGCAAGCTAGTTTCAGTATGCAAAGGACAGGTGAGGTTCTGAGGAAGGAAAGATGCTTGTGAAAGGGGGTGTTGGAAAAGGCTTAGTAGGGAAGAGGGAAGATTTTGCCTGTGTTTACACCAGGCTAATCATCACTCGGCGAGGGAAGATATACATGAAAGATGATGGACTAACTTAAAACAATAAATTTGTCAGGAAATGTGGATAGAGTCACAAATTCTGGTGGAGGAAGAAAGAAAAATACACCTTCGGGAATGGTGATGCCCAGGGCTGCAGGGAGGGGACCTGGAAACTGGAGGGAGGGGGCAATGTTTGTGGAGAGAGGAGTAGCAACTTGCTCCGTCAGGGGTGGGCACAGAAGCACATCTGGGAGGGCACGTGGTGTGTGAAGCCAGACTCTGGCCTGGGGTGGGTGTGTCTGGGTGCCATGCTGGAAACTGCATGTCTGAAAGGAAGGGTGGAGTTGTGGCAGGAGAATGGGGCATGAGAGAACGGACATGTCCCAGGTCTCGGGTAAGTCACAGGGACAGGCCACCAAGTGAGGGTCCTTGACTTCAAGTAAGATAGAATTTGGGCTCCCCTGGTGTCTCAGATGGTAAAGAATCTGCCTGCAATGCAGGAGACCTGGGTCAACCCCTGGGTTGGGAAGATCCCCTGGCGAAGGGAACAGCTACTCACTCCAGCATTCTGGCCTGGAGAATTCCATGGACAGAGGAGCCTACAGTCCATGGAGTCACAAAGAATCGGACGTGAGAAATTCAAGAGTGAGTCGTAGTAAACTGAAAGCAGGCTTCTTTGGAGAGAGACACTCTCCAATTGACTTTCCAGGTGGCTCAGTGGTAAAGAATCTGCCTGCCAATGCAGGAGCCAGAGGAGATGCGAGTTCAATCACTGAGTCAGGCAGATCCCCTAGAGGAGGAAACGGCAACCCACTCCAGTATTCTTGGACAGAGCAGCCTGGACAAAGGAGCCTGGCAGGCTACAGTCTACGGGGTCACAAAGAGTTGGACACGACAGAACACACCCACACACACACACACACTCTCCATAGGCAGAATGGGGTCCATCTCAGAAGGTGAGAGTGACCCCAAAATATGGGATGGTTAGTTTTTATGGGCTGGGTAATTTTATAGGCTAATAAGTGGGAAGATTAGTCCAACTATTTGGGGGAAAGGTGAGGATTTCCAGGAAATGGGCCACTGCCTACAGTTTGACCTTTTACGGTCAGCTTCAGAACTGTCCTGGGGCTTGTAGTTGTGTCATTTAGTATTCGCTAATGTATTACAATGAGCAAATAATGAGGCTCAAGGTCTATGGGAAGTCAGATCTTCTGTCATCTTGGGCTTAGTTGGTTTTAATCAGTTTTTGTGTATGCTCAATGGCTGTGTCATACTTTCAATGATTGTGTCCTACCCCCTTCCCTCCTGCCTCAGGGTGGTAGGTAGAACAGAGTGCACCACTAGGCAAGGATGCCTAAGCAGGCAGGAGTCTGAGAGGAGAGTGAAGTGATTGCAACATCCCAGGGGAGCTTCATGCCCAGCCCCAGTCCTGGTCAGGCTGCCCAGGATTTGAAGTTCCCCTCCTTTCAGAGTCATCTTTCTGAAGTACCATCTTTTTGTTTCCTTTTGAACTTTTTGTATTTTGGGGGGGCATGGTAAAGCGTCGGCCTACAATGTGGGAGACCTAGGTTTGATCCCTGGGTCAGGAAGATCCTCTGGAGAAGAAAATGGCAACTCACTCCAGCACTCTTGCCTGGAAAATCCCATGGATGGAGGATTCTGGTCTATAGTCCATGGGGTTGCAAAAAGCTGGACATGACTGAATGCCTTCATTTTCACTTTCACAGCCAGTTAACAATGTTGTGATAATTTCAGGTGAAAGTCAAGGGACTCATTGATATACATGTACCCATTCTCCCCCGACCACCCCAACCACCCCATCCAGGCTGCCATATACCATTTAGCAGAGTTCTGTGTGCTCCACAGTAGGTCCTTTGTTGGTTGTCCATTTTAAATAGAGCAGTGCGTACATGTCTGTCCCAAACTCTGAATCTATCCCTTCCTGAAGCACCTCGAGCATCTTTAATGGCTCCCAATGTCCAGAGGCTGTGTCCCTCATTCCTTAAGCTGGCATTTGCTGCTGTCCAGGCTCTGTCCTAGCGCTCCTTTGAGGCCACGCCGTCTGCTTTGACCCACCTACATCTTGCGCTACAGGTGTGCCAGGATCTGCTCCCTGAACAAGCAGAGACTTCTTGCATGGAGCTGCTGCATGGTCCATCCTTTGCCTTCCGCCCTCATCCCATGGCTCTTCTCCCTCCTTCTGTCTTTCTAAACCCAGCTCCAGCCTTTGAGACCTGGCTCAAGGGCCACCCTGCCTGGCAGCCTACCCTGGCTTTCCTAGTTCAGAAGGGCCTCTATCTCCCTTGAATTCCTGTAGAATTTGTTGTCCATGCATCTCCTTTCACTCTTGGCACATCGTCCTTGGGTTGTCCACTTTACTACTGTGGGGAAATGATTCCCAGACTCATAAGATCTGGCTTGTGTGAATTTTAATGTATCAAGAAGCCTTTTTTGTTCTACAGGCTCCTTTTTTGTAAAATAAATGCAGGTGATTATCCTGTTAGAATTCCATCGTGAGGACTAAAACAACCTGGTATGTGGGATACAGCTCACAAACGGGTGGTGCCTGATACATGGCTGTAGCACGCATTGTTTTCTCTTGCCATGCCTCTCCAGCATTTGGGTTCAGATACCCTAAGCGGCCAGCCCTTGCTTGCTGACACCATGAGGATCTGGGAGCCCAGTCTGGGTGCAGGGGAGGCAGGGAGTGGTCACTAGCTGACCCCTGACTGTCGGCGCTGGCCTGCCTGCCTCAGTCCATTGTCCCTGCTTCTCTTGCCTCCACAGCAGGTGCAGACGTGGGTTCTAGGCTCACTGCAGAGTGCTGAAATGCTGAGGTTCATTGCCACTGATGATTGCTAAGCTCCTTGTGTTCCTGGTCCCTGGGAATCTGTCTGCTGCCTTTTAGAGATTCTTAAACAGGTTCTCAAATCCCAACCCCAGGGATTCATTCCTCTTTTTTGTTGGTCACAAAGCCCTGCTTTTCTAATAAGCTGCTAAGGAGCTGTCAATTACGAATGTAAATGAAGAGGCCTGAAACCATTGCTGGCCCAGAAATGAATGCAAGGAGCAGCTTCCCTTCATCCTCCCGTGCTAGCCCCAGACCTGCCCTGGGAAGGCTGAACCAGAAACAGGACATGTAGACTGGTCTGCCCGGGCCCAGAGACAGCAGCATCTCCAGGATTTCTCCTTCCCATGTGACCCTTCTCCTCTGGAGGCTGCCCCTCAGAAACAGGTCAAAATGGCAAAGGATGGTCTATGTATATTGTATGTCCTTTATGAGATTGTTCACACACACACACACACACACAGACTGAAAAATAAATTAGGAACTATTAAACATGTATGATAGATACATTTCCTTCTTCTAAAAATATTATTAAAGTTCCTTTTCTGTTATGTGGCCATATGTATGTTTCTGATAGCTCAGTGGGTAAAGAATCTGCCTGTGATGCAGGAGATCCCGGTTCAATTCCTGGGTTGGGAAGATCCCCTGGAGAAGGGATAGGCTACCCACTCCAGCATTCTTGGGCTTCCCTTGTGGCTCAACTGGTAAAGTATCTGCCTGCAATGTGGGAGACCTGGGTTTGACCCCTGGGTTGGGAAGATCCCGTGGAGAAGGGAAAGGCTACTCATTCCAGTATTCTGGCCTGGAGAATTCCATGGGCTATACAGTCCATGGGGTTGCAAAGAGTCAGACATGACTGAGTGACTTTCACTTTCATGTATGTCTCCCACAAAAATGTAGGGCAGTAATTGTTCAATAAGCTTTCACTTAGTGGAAATCATAAAAGGAATATACAAGCCCATTGGGCTGGTTAAGAGGGGGTTAGGAGGCAGCACTGAGGTAGGTTATCTTCCTAGCCCCTCTCTCCCAGCTAAGTCTCCTTCTCCGGTTCCCAAGGACCACTTATTTTTTGCCTTCTAAAAAACAAAAATATTTTACTAAAATATTGATATTTGACCAAGGCACCATATGAAGTATGGGCTTTGTATCAGCCTACAAGGGTTCAAATACTGTCTTTGCTTCTATTTAGTAAAGTCGCAAACCTCTCGGAGCTGTTGTCTCCTTATTTTTATATACAGACAATTCTAGCACCCAAGGATAGGGATTGGCCAGAATGAAACGACATAACACATGAAAGCATTTACAATTGAGCACACAGTAAGCCCACGTCACAGTGAGCAAAAGCGTTGCCTGACGCAACACTCACAAGACCCTGTGAAGAGAGGTCTTCAGCCCCTATTGTGAAGTCCCTATTGCCAAGAAGCTGAGACTCTGAAAAATTAGCCCAAGACACTTAACAGCGGTGGGAGTCAAACCTTTAGCATGGGGACTTCCCTGATGGTCCAGTGGTTAAGAATCCACCCTCCAATGCAGGGGATAAGGGTTTGATCCCTGATCGGGGAACTGAGATCCCAAATACTGCCCAAATCCAACCTTCACAACTAGAGAAGCCTATTCACCACAATAAAGACCCAGTGCAGCCAAAAACAAAGAAACATTAAAAAAAACCAACAACAACAAACTCTCAGCATGGAAGTCTAGAACTTCTGTTCTGTCTATCCTAGAGCTTGTGTTGCTTCTCCCAAGAGATTTTGTTTTAATGGTGACCAGAGGTCCCCTGTTCACACACAGACTAGGAATATCTAATGGTCAAACCTTAAGGGTAGAAGTGAGCAGGAAGGAGTGAGTTGGGGAAGGGGAAGGGTGAAAGTCTAGCAGGGAGGGAAAGAAAATCTGACCACTTCGAAATCCTGACACACAAGTATAAACTCTTCTTGTTCTAAACTGATTTAGAAGGATGAAATCTCAACCAGGAAAAGAGGGGGCTGAGGAGGTGGGTGTTGAGAACCCCTGCAGGGTTCTAGATAAAGAATTGCTGTACTTGGGCCTTTGGAGTTGAAGAAGATTTTAATAATCACAGGTCTAGGAAGGCACTCAAGAGGTAGCTTGAAGCTGGAGCAGGCATCTACTGAGAAAGACTGAGGAATGTGCTAGAAGGATGAAGGGTGATTCGGTCTGAATCTTTAGCTGGTCAAATGCAAGAGGAAATGGGTTTAAGTGACTGCAAAGGGAATCTTGTTAGACTAAACACTGAGAAGCCTTGGGCTAGCACTGGCTTCGGGCAGAGCTGGAGCTAGGGGGTCAAATGATGTCATCAAAGTCTCATTTCATCTTCATCTCTCAGATCTGTGCTCTATTCTCATGTTCCCCAGGACACCTACCAACAAGGCCAGGATCAAATGGTCATTATACCTGCAGACCCGTGATAGCAGGGGAGCATCCCTGCACATGTCACTGAGTTTGGTCCGGATACCAGAAGCTGCTTTAGGCATATAGTACAATGCATTCAATACAGGAAATAAAGTTTATACAACCGTTGGAACTACTGGGGAGCAAAGATCAAGGAGACAGCTGCTGCCCTCCAGGAGACCTGGGATGCAGGAATCTCGGAGAGGCTGCTCTCCTGGTCTCAAGTCTGTTTGCACACAAATGAGTGATTCATAAAGGGAGCGTGAATGCTCAGTCGCTCTTTGCAACTCCCTGGACTGTAACCCACCAGGCTCTTCTGTCCATGGGATTTTCCAGACTACTGGAGTGGGCTGCCATTTCCTAGTCCAGGGGATCATCTCAACCCAGGGATCAAAACAGTGTCTCTTGCATCTCCTGCATTGGAAGGCAGGTTCTTTACCACTGTGTCACCTGAGATGCCTGGGAGCCCGCAGAACTCCATGCAGCTGGAGAAAAACATGGCACCTTCTTCTCTTCACCTTTTACATCCTGTACATATGTCTCTCACTGGTGAACTTTTAAAGATCAGCCTGGTGAAGGAGTCTGGGAAAAAGAATCTCCTGACTTTTGGTTCTATGGACCAGTAAGGAGCTGAGAAAGGTAACTCTGTGTGTGTGTGTGTGTGTGTGTGTGTGTGTGAGTTGCTCTGTCATGTTTGACTCTTTGTGACTCCATGGACTGTAGCCCACCAGGCTCCTCTGTCCATGGAATTTTCCAGGTAAAAATACTGGAGTGGGTAGCCATTCCCTTCTCCAGGGGATCTTCCCAACCCAGGGGTCGGACCCAGGACCCCTGCTTTATAGACAGATTCTTTACTATTTGAGCCATCAGAAAAGTGGGGTATCAACAAATAGCCCCTCTCTGCATAATTCTCTTGCTATGGATTAACTGTGTTTTGTTGACTCTGGCTGGATGAGGTGAGCACCCCCAGCAAAGCACTGGGCCTGGATCTGCCATGTTCTAAGGATCCACCTGAGTCGCAAGACCTCTAAAGCTGGGAGTTGAGTACATTCCTCTCTAGTATACAGAATGAGAATTCAGAAGAGTGTCTCTTGAAAGAAAATATGGAGTATTTTTACTGAAAAAGAGGGAACTGATACTCAGAAAAACATTCATTGCAATTTCTATGTGGGACAGACAAAGCAAAAACAGACTTTGAAGCCTATCGCTACTGGTTCAAATACACACATGATTTGGGCAAATGTCTTAAATGTCTTGGAGTTTCATTTTCCTCCTGAGAGTAACAAGATGATGCTATCTAGTTGACAGAGTTGGTGTAAGATTCATGAATGAATAAATGTCTCTGCTACTACCTGGTACAGAATAGATGCACAAAAATGTTAGTCTGTTTTCCTTCTCCCTTGCCCTTCTATTTATTTATTTAGTATTTTTTAATTGTGGTACAGTTGCTTTACAATGTTGTGTTAGTTTCTGCTGTATAATGAAGTGAATCAGCTATGTGTATATGTAAATCCCCTCCCTTTTAGACCTCCCTTCCACCCTACTACCATCCCACCTCTCTAGGTCACCTCCGAGTGTAGCTCCCTGAGCTACGCAGGAAGTCCCCACTATCTATCTCGTTCACCAGACAGTGCACATACATCAATCCCGATCTCTCAGTTCACCCCACCCCCTCTGGCACCCTCTGTGTCCACACATCTGCTCCTACATCTGTATCTCTATTCCTGCCCTGCAAAAAGCTTCATCTATACTATTTTTCTAAAAAAAAAAAAATGGTACAGATAAACCTGTTTGATTTATTTATTGATATCGTAAATATTAATTAGGAGCCTACCATGTATACCAGCACCATGCTGGATGCTGGGAATAAAAGACAAATATGACAGTTTCTGATTTTTACTAGCTCAGAGCCTAGGGAAGAAGACAGTCATAAGTAACTACTACCCCCAAGAGTGTGTTGAGTGGTATAATTCACTATAACACATGATCTTTTTTCTGATGTATAAATGCAATGAGGTGCATATTAAATGGCATCTCACTGTATACTTAACACTACCATTGCTTGCAATTAGAGCTATGTTGGGAAAGCCAGGGTTTTCAGTTGCTATCATTCTCTACCTGCTCCCAGTCCTCACCGTGGGGCAGAGCTGCCCACAGGAAGCCAACTAGAGGGCCTAGTTCATCACCGCCTCCTCTTCTCCATTCCCCACAACCACACAGCTTGGCCTTTGCCCTACAAATAAGAAAGGAAGGCCCAGGGGTTCCTTCAAATTAGAGAACGACCCCAGAGTAGTGGTCTGTTCCCCTTCTCCCTTCATTCCCTCTCCCCTGGTGTGGGCGGTGGGGGCTGGTGGGACAGGCAGTCAGGGAGGTTGGTGGTCCTGGTGCTTCCCTGCAAGAGGCTTTTCTCTGCCTCTCAGGAACATCGTCCAGTCTTCTACACAGTTTGGTTCATGAGGCATTAAACTCCCAAGGAAAAGGTTACCAAGGGGCCCTGGCTGGCCTGTATCTTACTTAACAATGGCAGAGATTCTTCTCTGCAGTAGCCTTTGGTCTAACTGCACACACGGAGTCCTTCGGCGAGATTCAGCTCTTACAGAGGATGGACGTGACAGGAGACTGAGGGCTGTGAAAGTTCAGTGCTTGGCTTTATGGCTTTTTGCCTCAAATGCCACCCAGGCTGCAGCTGGAGGAGCAAGCCACCATGGCCGCAAAGTCTAAATGCCCTGATAGTGGGGTGCCGGGGATCAGAGCTGTGGCAAGGAGGGGAGAAGGATGGGAGGGCACGGGTGGACCCCCTGAGGACGGACCCAAGGCCCAGCTGCCACAGAAGGGCAATAGAACCCAAACAGCCATCAGTCTGTGTCCGGGTGTGGGGGATGCCTTCACCCGAGGGGTTGACTGTGGGCAGGTAGGAGAGGATGAGGAGCCTGGGACAGGTCCACATAAGACAGAACACAAGTGGAGAGCAGGATGGGAATTGTCAGGCTTCCTCCTGAGTATGAAGTCTGAAAATAGCAAGGCAGGCAGATGGCAGGGTCCTTACCGCATCGGCCTGGGAAACAGGCTGAGCTGAGAGACATCCCTGGGGGACACAGAACAAGTCCCTATCTTTGTGGCTTGTGCTGTGATGCGGGGCCTGCCCTAGCTCCTGCGCAGCCCTCCCTGCCTCCACGCTGTCTCTCACCGCTGTCACTGTAACCTTTGTGAAACATAATCGGAGCCATGTTGCCTTCCCCAGATCCTTCAGGAAGTCTCAAAAGCCTGCAAAATAAGTTCAAACTCTTTGATTTGCTTCTAAACTCATCTAAGAACTGGGCTCAACCCACCTTTCAAGTCTTGGCTCCTGTTACATCCCTCCACACACTTGGAGCCCCAGCCACCTCACACTCTGCCACTCCGAGTGAGCCCTGCTGTCATGCCATCCTCCTTGGCTGCTGCAGCCTTCCCTGCATCTGTCTTCTCTTTGCCCATCCACATTCTGCCCAGAGTCCAAGTGCCAGGTGAAGGCAACCCTGATCTCAGTTGAGGATTGCTGGCTCCTTCTTTTTTTTTTTTTTTCCATTTATTTTTATTAGTTGGAGGCTAATTACTTTACATCATTGCAGTGGTTTTTGTCATACATTGAAATGAATCAGCCATGGATTTACATGTATTCCCCATCCCGGTCCCCCCTCCCACCTCCCTCTCCACCCGATCCCTCTGGGTCTTCCCAGTGCACCAGGCCCGAGCACTTGTCTCATGCACCCAACCTGGGCTGGTGATCTGTTTCACCCTAGATAATATACATGTTTCGATGCTGTTCTCTTGAAACATCCCACCCTCGCCTTCTCCCAGAGTCCACAGTCTGTTCTATACATCTGAGTCTCTTTTTCTGCTGGCTCCTTTTAAACTTCAATGGAGACACAGCCACACTTAAGAGGTTGTAAGCCGGTAGAGGTCAAGAATGATGTAAAAAGTCATTTGGTAGCATCTTGGTGCCCAGTTCAGTGCCAGGTTTAGAGCAAGACCCCAGTGTTTGGTGACTCAGCAAACCCTCGTTGGAGGTGAGCGGTAGTGAACCACGGATGCTCCCCAGAAAGGGCAAGGTGCTAGAGAAGCAGTGAGGAGCTAGGTGTCTCTTTTCTTTCATTAACATTATTCATGTGCCACGCTGAGCTCAGCAGCCCTGCCACTGAGAGTGGGAGGCCTAGAGGCCCGTTCCAGGTGGGTCCAGCTATTCTTGGGGGCTTTCTGTGCCATAAAGAGAGTCCCCGACTGGCCCGCTGACCTTTCCCCAGGCCTCCTGAAGGCTGAGTTATCGCCTCATGCTTAGCACAAGCTAAGCTTCCCTAGAGAAAGAGTAAAAAGCATGGTAATAGCTTCCACTTGATGGGCACTTCTGTGTGCCAGACACTTAGCTTGGCACTCCAGGTAGCTCTCCCATCTACACCCATAGCACCATGGGGACTTAGGAAGGGTAAGAATAGGACCCTCAGAATGCTTAAGTAACTTGCCCGAGACCACACAGCTAGTAAGTCAGGGAGCTAGAGTTTGGACCCAGATCTCTGACCCCAGAGTCCACGTTCTCGTCAACTACATTTTACAGTCTCTGGTGGGACAGTGTCCTGTTAGCTCTGCCTGCCCCTCAGGAAAACTTTGTCACTTAGAGGTTGGTCCCAGGGCTGTGGATATGCAGTTGGTTTATGAAGGCTGCTCTCACTTTTTGGGTATCTGATGTGTGTGCATGGGAGTGTGTGTGCATGGGAGTGTGTGTGCGTGTGCATATCGGGGAGAGAGAGAGTGGGGGAGAGAGAGAGGAGAGAGAAGGAGGATTTATTCTACTGATTATGCCACACATTCTTTGGGGGGCAGTCTGTGTGACAGAAACATGGCATGCCAATAAAGAGTGTCTTAATGGCACCGCTGGCTATAGGGACTAGAGAGTCTCGAGCTGGAGATAAAGTCAGGAGAGAAGGATTAGATCCTGTCAGGATCTCGGACAGCAGAGAAGGGAGGTAGGCAGCCAGGCTCAGCTCAGCCCCTGGTCCGTGGGAGGTGGATGGGCGGGGTGGGGGCTTGCCTGTCTTGGTGGCAGTGTCTGTCCACTCCGGAGGGGACTGCTCGTCGTGGGTGTGGATGCCTGAGAGCGGACGCGAGCCTCTGTTTGCCTCTTTCTAAGAAAGCACTAATGCGATACAAAACACATTCTAATCACCGCATCTAATTAGGAAAAAAAAAAGAGTAAATCACCAAACAAAATTAGTTTCAGAGTCTTAATTATCACCAGAAAGAGTAATTAATAAGCGAAACAGGAAATGACCCTGCTGAGTCCCTTAGTTCTCAAAGATCTGCTTTCCTTCTCAGCACCACTTGGGTGGGGAGCATGGGGGACCCCGAAGGGGCCGTGTGGTGCTAAAGTGCTCAGAGCCCCAGTGGGCATCACAGCTTTCCTAAGGGGCCACACATTCTCTGAAGGTTGCCTGCCTTTCAATCGTGGTTTGCTGAGTTTCTAGGTCATTCCTTCCAGGCTCTTTTCTTTCCCAGGCCTTGAGGCCAGCGTAAGGCAGCAGAATTAGAATAAATAGACAGACCAGCCTACCCTTTTTTTCCTCTCCCAGTGTAACAGGCTCTGGGCCAGAAACTCTCAAACCAATTGATGATGACAAGCTCAAGTTCAATGCCATTGGCTGTCTGGTGAGACCTTCCTGGCTATACCTGTCTCTACTCCTTGGCTTGTATTTCTTTATTTATTTATTCGTTTTAATAGTAGCATCATATAAATAAAACACCATTACAAAAATGTCGCAGAAAGTTCAAAACTATTCATTATCCATTTCATACAGATTAAAATTGCCATCAAGGCTGTTTGGATTTGACTTGCATTCCTTTCCTTCTAACGAGCCACATAGAGAAGGCAAAGGATGCTAATTCATCCTTACATCTCTATCATATCTCGACTTTTACTATATAAAGCATCAAGGTCGCATTCTGGGGAAATGTCTTTTTACCAAAGGTGCTATAATAATAATGAAGAAGCAATTTGTTTCAGCAAACTGCCTGCAGTAATGAGGCTTAATTATAACCATGTTATTAATACCGCTGCTTAAGGTAATTCACTTCTGAGCGGGGTGCAGAACAGTAAACTATAATTTAAACAAGAATCGAGACCTAATTTAAATCATCGGATCTACTGCGGAAAAAGGCAAACAGAACGACTATAATCCGCACGTGATTTAGAGCTTCCCCTTGGTGCCATTTCCGGGAGACCTAGGTGACTGTCAGAGGGTCGGGCCGCCTGATATCTGGCTTTTGGTCCTCCTGCTTTCTTCCCGGAGGCTGTGTGAATGATGTGGCTGAGCAGACCTGCATCCAGGCACCTGCTATCTCTCGATCCCCTTCCTCATGTAGGCAGGGGAGGCTGAGAGGCTGGGAGAATTTCTTCATCGCCTCAAGGTCACCTCCATGTGCCCTTGAACTTATTTTAGTTTTCCCCACTAATTTGTCATGAAAATATGGAGTTTTGTGCTGGAAGGAGCCTTGTTGTCCTGTTATCAACCTCTGTAGAGAGGATACTCGCATGCAGGAAGAACAATTGTCTGTGTGTCCTCACCCGTGAACACACAGTTGACCGCCACCTATGAACCAAGATTACCTGCCTCTGGGTCCGGTGCTTTGGCTGCAATGTCAGGGCTATCTGATGGTCTCAGCCTGTCTACGCTGTCTCACATGGTACCTGAGACAGCCAAGCCAGTGAGTCCCAAACGTGGTGGCTCATCAGACCCTTCTGTGACGCTAGTTAGAAAATACGTTTATGAGTCCTGCCCCATCACCTAGATTCTGTCTTTATTAGTCTGGCTTTGAGGCAGGGAATCCATCATGTATTTATCAAGAGCTTTGTTTGTTCTGCTGTAGGTGGACTAAGGCAGCACCATGGCGTTTAAATGGGGTGTGTGTGTGTGTGTGTGTGTGTGTGTTTTCTTGATTACCTCTTCTGGGTTACATTTATTCATTCTTCTATCCAGTATTTATAGGGCACCAATTATATGCAAGCCACAGTTTATGCACAACAGCTCTTCTTAGTCAACTCTGATTTAATCCCTGCTGCTTTATTTTCAATGAATTTTCCTCCTTCTAATGCAGGACTGTATTCCATGTTGTTTTCAATGAAAGCAAACAGGAAATTGAGAATGGGCTTAAGTGAGCAGCAAATGTTATAAACGACCACAACTGACCCCATGTTTTATACTAGTGTTCTGTGGATGTTAGGTATTACTAAGGTAAAGAGCTGATCTTACTTAGAGTCTTTACTAATGCTAGCTAATTGAGTAAGACTTAAGAATTCCTAGCAGCCAAGGCTAAGTTAATGAGGCAGTTATGAAGGCTCCATTGCTGGGAATTTACAAAGACGGGAGAGATTTCTGGAGTCAGAGCAATGTAGACATGATTTCTAGCCCTGGATCCATCATAGAGCACAGCAGTCTCTATATCTGATGGGTGGACTTTGACTGATACCAATCCCTGTCTCTCTGTCCTCCATCCAACCTCTGGATCCACCCATCTGGATACAGGGGATGGTAGGGTTGGGAGGGAATCCAGTGGCCTGAAACCCAGAACTCACCAGGGGAGACTGCTACACCTTCTCAGTTTGAGGTCTACCTGGAGAGGGTAAGAGTGTTTGTCACTCAGTGGTGTTTGACTTTTCGCGACCCATGGACTGCAGCCCACCAGGCTCCTCTGTCTGCGGGATTCTCCAGGCAAGAATACTGGAGTGGGTAGCCATTCCCTTCTCCAGGGGAGCTTCCTGACCTGGGTCTCCTACTTGATTCTTTACCGTCTGAGCCCCCAGGGAAGCCCATGCCGAGAGAGGGAGGAGTCCCTCATATTCCTCACCCTCAGCTCCTCCAAACCCCATGCACAGAGGCAGGTCTGAAACAAAGCTAAAAGTGGAATCAGTGGGATTCAAATCCAGAACTCTCTTCTGAGAGAGTGCCCCCAGCAACCTTGGTCCTGAATTCTGGAGAACTTTTTCAAAAGGTTCACTGTTTTGTGAAATGTAAAATGAAAAGGTGAAAGGGATTTCAAACGGCTCAAAAGACAATACAAATCCTCTTTTATTGAGGGAAGATGAAGGCCTATCTTGTTCTAAATTCATCCCACCCACTCAGGTCTCAGTTTTCCTGCCTCAGTTTGCCTGCTGCCCATCACTCCCACACATTCCATTTCTGCCTCTTCTCAAGAAGCCTGCCACCCCTTCCCTCTGCTCCCTGCACTTTCTGTATTCTCTCTTACCTTTGTTCTTTTCCAAAAGAACTTCACCTCCTGGGCTTCGTCACTGGTACAGGAGCGCTACAAAGCCAAATGACACCAAATGATGTCTCCAACTGATGGTAATGATTGGACTCTAGCTGAACTGCAACAGCGGGGCTCAGAGCTGTGGACAGAACCCAGACTGTACCAGGAGAGATGCTGTCTCCTCTCTGTCTCTCTGTCTTTCTCTGTCTCACACACACACACACATCGTATCCCACAATTTGTATCCATACACATCTGCATGCATGTGTAACGCACATATGCAAACTCACATATACAGCATTAATGCACACACATGAACACTGGTTTGGACGAGCAGAGACATACACCCAGGTAGATACAGCTGCAGACATAGTTTCAGGCAGCAACAACCTTTCCTTTCTCTGTAATTAACCCCTCCTTTCTTCCCCCAATGCTGGTTTCACCCCCACCAGTTATGCGGGCAGGTGTCTGGGGAAGTAGTCCATTTCAATCCTAGAGACACTGTGAACCCGTCCAGATAAAAATGTCTGGAGCCGAGCTGACAGCAGCGGAGGTGGGGGAGGCGACGGCGAAGGAAGTTGTGATGTCTGCAGCGTTTCCCTTAGAGGGGGAAATAACCACCCCATCCCACCGCTGTTCCATTTCTCGGCAGCCTCCCGCAGGCTGTTTCATCTCATATTGTGTGAGCTCCGAGGGGGGGTCCAATTTGAGGAACAATGACTGTAAAGTCATTTGCGATGCCCTGCTGAGGTTCAGTGTCTGCCCGACCTTGCTGTGCACCACACCAGCTCTGAGGAGCTGACCCTCAACTGTGGGCCCTGCCTGCAGCCTCCCAACCCTCTTCCGCTGGTGCCCCCAGACCCCAGCCCTGTATCCCTGGAGTCAGGACTCAAGTCTCTCAGAGAAGACCCTCCCCAGCTGTGGCTTTGGGATTTCAGTGGGAGACCAGGGTGGGCTCGTCTCGCACAGGGAACTGAGAGGTCTAGGTGATGGGCAGTGACCCTGAAGAATGTTTGGGAGTGGCAGGACCCCCTGAAGTGGATGCCGGAAGGTACCTAGAAAAATCCATCTCCTTTCTTAGTATGGCACAAAGAAGCCTGGATCTGGAGACTGAATGCCCTACAAAAACTGGTGGCATATCACTAGGAGACTCAGGGCTAGCTTTTAAAAACTAGGATATTGGAACCCCCTTTTTAAAGTAACGCTGAATGGGTGTCACCTTCACAGATCAGTTGGCCCATCACCTGGTCTTAAGAGAGAATTTGCCCCCCAGGAGAGAGTTCCTAGGAGGGCTTATGCTTCTGGAAAATGCCACTTAAACTTCCTCCGTCACTGTTCTCATGACAAAAGCCTTTTTTAAAAAATATTTTACACAGCACTTTCACATGCATTAGCCCATTAATTGATGCATTCATTGTACACTTTTACTGAAACATGAGGCACTCTGAATCATTTTAGAATGATCTAGATAAATACATGCTGACTCTCCACAGGGTGCAAGTTGCTTTGGTGGGCACTGTGGGGAGTGAGGGGGGCTTTACAGAGACAACAGAAGGCGGCCTTCAAGAGTACATCCCCTGTCCCAGCCCCCGTGGATCAGATGGCAAATGGTTATGTCCATTTTGCAGATGTTTAAACGGAGGACCAGTGAGGTTCACTGACTGGCTTCTGGTCAGGAAATCAGGTAGAGGCAGGTCTAGAGGGTACATCCTGATTCCAATCGCATGTGCCTTCCTATTCCATCTTCTTAAATGTTGCTTTCCAGAGAGCTCTTCCTGTGTCACATCTCCCCTTCCTTTCTTCTTTTCTTGGCCTCTCTGGAATAAGTGGTCTCAACGGAGAAACAGTCATTTTCCACGTCTTTCTGAGCTCACATATATATTGCTTCAGGGACAAGAAGGAAAAAGATGGCTTCCCTGTTTCCGCAGGTCAGCAAGACGGAGTGGTCATATGCATTCATGGGCAGCCTCTCCAAGGCCTTTCCTTTTCTCCACCAGAGCCCTGGGGTGGGTGAGGCAGTGGTATCTGCCTTACAAAGCACTCAAGAACGTCTTCCTCCAGCCCAGCCTTTCTTTGCAGACTGAGAAGATGGAGGAAGACCCCTCCTCCGTCTTCTAGCTGGGAAGCCTGAAGCTAAGGCCTGCCAGAGGCCAGATGAGGTGGTAGGGGAAGGTTGGTGTTACTTGACCTTGGACTCTTGCCTGTCTCTGCTCTGAGGAGAGACGTGTGTGTGCGTGTGTGTGTTTGGGGACAAGGGAAGCAGGTTCAAGTTTGGAGGGGGAGCCATGTAGCTGCTTACTCGTTGTACATGTCATCTTGTCAAAAGTCCAGAGGCTCTTTAGGCCCCAGGCCCCTCTCCGATGAGGTCACAGTGTCAGCCCACAAGCAGCTGGAGCAGCCACAGGAATGCTAACGGTGCTTCCCAGGTTGCCGAGAGGGGCGCTGGCCTCTCGTGCCCAGGCCCGCCAACCTGTGCCCGGGGGCAGCCCAGCTCTCAGGAGAGCTGCTCCGGGCCAGGCCCAGAAGCCCTGGAGCCACCCTGTCACCTGCTTGCTCAGGCCCCAGTGACAGAACGGCCCCATCTCCTGTCCTTGTGGAGCAAGGGGCAAGTTCTTGGTAGCAAGAAGGCAGAACTGGCTCTGGGTAGAGTAAGCAAGAAAGGAATTTTTTTTTTGGAAGTAGGTCAGGGGCTCACCAAGCCTTCGGAAGGCTGCCTGACTTAGGCTGAGGAATGGCCGGCTACTGGAGTGGTCCTGGAAAGCAAAACAAGGAGGACAATGCTTGGTTTTTAAGCAGGAGATGTTAAAAACCGTGGCCGGCCTGTTATAAACAGTGGCCGGCATGTTACCCCACTGTTGCGCGAAGCTGTCATGGCCTCAGCCACACTGTGTGGCCACTGCCGCCGGATAGCCCTTCTTTCCTGTGTTCCCATCTCTAGGGCCCAGGTCCTGGGGTGTCACTGTCTTTCCTTACTCACCGAGAACCAGGGCCCAGATGGGAGCAGGTGACTGGTTGGGCCCAGACCACATCCCAAAGGTGGGCTTTTCGTAGTGGGAGACGGACAGGGAGCAGGAAGACGTGTCCACGTGAGAGATGCGGGGATCTGGAGGTTCTTTGCTGGGAGAATAAAGGGGAGTGACAAAATTCAAAGAGTCTTAACAACACCTTTTAAATAGCTAAAAGGTGATTTTTTTTCTTCCTTTCTTCCTTTCAGAGGATGATGGACAAACGGCAAATGGAGACTGAAATGGGCTTACATCCCAGCAGGAGAGTGTGGATGAGATGTGTGAAGGGCTTTCCTGATAGTGAGAGGGCTTCTGGGCCTGGGGTAGCAGACAGTAGGGTGATGGGTGAGGCATAAAGGAGGACCCTCAGGCTGCTCAAAACGTCCTGCCCCATCCTGACCCCTTGGAGGCGTGTTTGCTCCCTGGAAGGGCCCAGGGCAGCATTCTTTCACAGAGATACAGGGAGAAGGGCATAGTGATGGAGGGCAGGCGGCTGGTGGCTGAAGGAGTGAGTTCTTTGCATGCATGAGTGCTAAGTCGTTTAGGTCGCATCCCACTCTGTGTGACCCCATGGACTGTGGCCCGCCAGGTTCCTCTGTCTGTGGGATTTTCCAGGCAAGAATACTGGAGTGGGTTGCCTTGCCCTCCTCCTAGTGAGTTCTTTATTACTGGGATAATGTGAGAAGACTCTCTCGGGACCTTCACCTTTAGCTCCAAGGAAATGAGACTAGGAGGAAGCTCCCAGCCTAGAAATGCGGCATTCTCTAAGTCAGAAAATGGAAGCGCATCCCTAGGGTATCCACCCCAGAGTGCCTCAAGCCACCTAGGAAAGGGGCGAATCCTAGAGTCTCAGCTTTCCCCAGCAAAGGATACTTGAGGTCTCCTGTCCCTTTAAAGCACTCCCCACCTGATGCCACAGCCTGCTTGAAAATGGGGCCAGCCCAGCAGCTCTCAAAGGAGCCAGCGCAGTAAATGATGAGCAGCTCCCTTGAACTCATCTCCCTGAGCCTGGTGTTTAAAGTGAATTGAAACGAATATCTGATAAATGAATAAACCTGTAAATGGAATCAAAAACCTTATGAACCTGAAGGAGAAATAGGAGTCCCAGGTCTGTTAAGTCTAAATTGAATAAATCTGATCAACTCCCTGACAATTTCTGCCAAAGCTCTTGAAGAAGAAGGAGAAGAGGGGTGAGTGGAAATCAGCAGAGGAGGGGGAAAGAGTGAGTGGGGGAGGGCAAGACAGGAATTGGCTCAGTAATTAAGCTATCACCATGAGCCAACAGAGGAGGCCCCCATGGCCCCCAGTTTCACTCAGTAGGACTGGATAGAGAGATGACATTAGGAGGCTCTCGCATGACTGGCTGCTCCTGTGTCTGCCCCCAAGGACACCTCTGGAGAACAATTAGGCATTTGTACAAAAGGGGGCAGAGTGAGCTCAGCTGTGTGCAGTGGGATGGTGCATGAGAGTCGGTGAGGAAGCAGGTATGGGAGGTCAGGAAGTCACATTCAGAATGAGCTCAGAACAGTGATGGAGCCAGAGAATTCCTCCTTTAGTCTCCATTGACCTCAATCACATTCTTATCATTGAGTTGGGCAAGTTACTTTCTGTAATGGTTTTAAAACACGGCCACAAAATTCTTTTAACACTCCTTCCAATGAAGGTGATGATGGTAGTCAGGGCGTGGGGAAGCTTTATGTTGTCCCTTCTTGAATAGGTGGGTTTGCAACTGCTTAGACCAAGACAGAGGGGCTTCCCTGGTGGCACAGTGGTAAAGAATTCACCTGCCAATGCGAGAGACGTGGGTTCAGTCCCTGGGTCGGAAAAATGCTCTGGAGAAAGAAATGGCAACCCACTCCAGTATTCTTACCTGGGAAATCCCATGGACAGAGGAACCTGGTGGGCTACAGTCCATGGGGTCACAAAGAGTCTAACATGACTTAGCAACTAAACAACAGACCAATAGAGAATGGTGGCCCTGTTGCTATGTGAAGTTTAAGACTGGGTCAGAAAAGGTCACACAGCTTCTGCTTGATTTTCTGGGAATGTTCACTTTTGGGGAAGCTAACCACTATGTAGGAAACTCAATTACCCTGAGGCTGCAGCGCTGGAGGGGTGTTTCAGCCACTGTGCAGCTGAGTTCCTGACAGTTAGCTCTGAATGCTGGCCACGAGAATGAGTCCTCTCATCCATCCAGCCTAGTGGAGTCTTCAGATGCCTGCTAGCCCAGCCCGCATCTGACTGCAAGGGCCAAGGAAAGTGGACTTGCCTCACCCCCAAGCCCTTTCCAGACTCCTAACCAGCAAAATTATAAGCAGCAGAAAATAATTTTATAAGTTGCTAAATTCTAGAGTAATTTGCTAATACCAAAAACATTTCCTCTCTTGGATCTTGATTTTCTTCTTTGAAATGATAGGTTAGACCAGATAATTTTTAAATCTTTATTTTAGAAATTATAAGTAGTGGGTGAACACGGTATTTTAAAAAAGAGTTCAAATAACACAAAGGGATAAAAACAGAAATGAAACAATTTCCTTTCCTACTTTTGAATACTTCCCACCCATTGAGAAATAGCTACCTGCAATGAATTAAAGATCCTTCCAGAAGTGTTTTATGTGATCACATTGTATATAATTATATCTTTCAAAACTTCCACATAGAATTATAATTTGCTTTGATCATGTATTAATACAGATTGAAGATATTTCCATATCAACATATATAAGCCTACCTCATTCTTTTTATGGCCGTGTAGTATTCCATGGCATGACTGTATCAAAATGTACTTTCTCTTCCCTATTGATGGATCTTGAAGTTGTTTTATGTAGGTTCGTTGGTGGTTGGTTGACTTCTGCTATTGTAATATTGCAGCGAATATTGTTATAAACTTATTTGTGCTCTCTCATACAAGTGATTTGTAAGTTAAATTCTTAGAAGCAGAATTTTTGGATCCAAGGATATAAGCATTTAACATTTTGATAGTTATAGTCAGAGCTGACTTTCAAAAAGGTGCCAAATTTATACTCCTACCAGTGAGAGGGCTAGTTTCTTGCTACCCTCATAATCTTCTAAGTTTTGTCAACATGCTAAAAAAAAACAGTGTTTTATTTTTGTTTTCATACCTCAATTGTGAAGTTGAATTCTTTTCTATATGTATTGATGATTTTTAATTACTTTTTAAACTTTCAACAGTGTATTTATATGCTTTGCAAATTCTACAGGTTTATTCATCTTTTTTAAGAGCTTTCTTGCATGAACTTTTTGCTGTTATCAATTACAAATGTTTTCCTATTAATCTTGTCTTTTGTATACAGGCACAAAATGTAATTTTGTGTATAAGCAATTTTATTTTTTAATGACATTAAATTTACCAATCTTTTTAAAAAATAGCTTCTGATTTTGTTGTGGTTTCAAAGATCTTCCCAACTCCAGGATCATAAAATAAAATAATAAAATTACACATATTTTCTTTCCATTTTGTTTTCATTAAATTTATTGATTTGGTTTTTATATTTGGTATTTTGGGGATGAGGATTCAATCTTCATTTTACAAATTGTCAGACTCGTGATGTCCAATAGAAGCATAATGTAAGCCACACATATAATTTAAAACTTTCTGTTAGCCACATTAAAATACATAAAAAGAAGCAAGTGGAAGTAATTATAATACCATATCTAAGATATAATTTCAAAATGTAACTGATATAAAAATTATAAATTAGGTGTTTTACATTTCTTTTTGCATACCAAGTCTTCAAAATCCCCTGTAGTTTGGATTCGCCCCATTTTCAGGACACACAGCAACATGTGGCTAGTGGCTTTTTGCAAACCAAGTCTTTCTTTTTGCATACCAAATCTTCAAAACCCACTGCATTTGGACTGGCCATATTTCCAGTGCACACAGCAACACGTGGCTAGCAGCTCCCATGTTGGATGCGCTCAGTCACTAAGCTGTGTCTGGCTCTTTGTGACCCCATGGACCATAACCCACTAGGCTCCTCTGTCCATGGGATCTTCCAGCTCAGAGCTCTGGTGTGGGTTGCCATTTCCTCTTCTAGCCCATATTGGACAGTACAGTGTTAAACAGTAACCCCAATAACTTCAAGTCCATCCCTCCCTGCATTGGTTTGAAATGCCACCTCTAACAGAGGCTAAGTGAATTTTTTGTATTTAGGCCTATTTCGGGGCTCTATTCTTTCCCACTGAACTGTCTCTCCCTTTGAACAAGAATAATGGCCTATTTTAATTATAATAGGATTAAAATATTTTCAGTACCTCCCAGAGCAGTTCTTCTCTCTCATTCTTTTTTGTTTAGTTTTTGTGGTTCTTTCAGTTTTGTTCTTTCTCTAGATAGACATTGAAAGTGTTAGTTGCTCAGTCATGTCCGACTCTTTGAGACCCCATGAACTGTAGCCCACCAGGCTCCTCTGTCCATGGAATTCTCCAGACAAGACTGCTGGAGTGGGTAGGGTAGCCATTCCCTTCTCCAGGGGATCTTCCCAAACCACGAATCAAACTGGGTCTCCTGCATTGCAGGCAAATTCTTTACTCTGAGCCACCAGAGAAGTCCCATATAGACATTAACACCCAATATTAGATATTATCTAATACTGTAATATATACATACCATATTGTGGATACTGTCTCTACTATTTATACCAGGTATATGGTTCTGTAATATAGACAATACATAATATTAAATATTGTTACTTGTTAGATATCAATGTACACCTAATGAGATCTATTAGGTGTACATTAGTATCTAGCAGCATATTATTTTGAATAACAAACTCTATTACTGGTACTGACTGGGATCACAATGGATTCCAGAGCCAGAAAATGGATTTCTAAGGGCCCTTCAAGGATGCCAGGTGGCCCTGGTGATAAAGAACCCACCTTCACCTCAGGAGAGGTAAAGAGACTCTGGTTCAGTCTTTGGTTCAGGAAGATCCCCTGGAGGAGGGCATGACAACCCACCCCAGTATTCTTGCCTGGAGAATCCCATGGACAGAGGAGCCTGGCGCGCTACGCTCCCGAGGGCCACACAGAGGCACATACGCCTGAAGCGGCTGAGCACGCACGCACAAGGGCCTTTCTACTCTAAATGTCAGTGGCCCCACTTTGCTGTATTAAGGAAAGCAGGGGCTGGTGACGCGCATCCTGTGTGACCTGCGTAGTGGCTCCTTTGTGCGGGGAGGGGGCTGTGTTCCCACCAGCCGTGTGACCTCCTGTGTGTGTGCTGTCAGATCCGCGTGAAGGAAACACTCCATGACAATAGTTCAGAAAGACCGACATGCCGGCATTAGTGGGGAAGCTGGCTGGCAGTAGGCAGTGTGCCTGCTCCTTGGGGAGAGCTGTCTTGGAAGATGAATAAGAGGATGGTTGGGAGGAAGAAAGGAGAATGAGGGATAAGATGAGGGGAGGCATGGGCAGGGGAGAAAAAGCAGGGAGGAGAAAGAAGATAAGGGAGTGGGGCGGGGGAGGGAAGGAGGTGGAGGGGTACAGAAGGACAGAGGAGCCCGAAAGATATCAGGGAGGAGAGAGTGCTGCTGAGTGGGGAGGAGATTCAGGGGCCCAAGAGAACCCGATGGGGTGGCAGGCAAGGGCTGGGGGTGGAAACACCTGGGCGTTCTCATCACCACCACCTCTTGCCAAGGCAGCCCCATGGCCATGGCAGGGAGGAGTCTCTAAAGTGTGGAAAGTAGGGCTCTCATGTTCAGGAGTTGGAGTGTCCTTGGGGACAGGATTAGGGTGTCTGGGGCAGCTCCGGCACAGCCTTGTTTGCCAGAGTCCATTGTGCCTGGGGAATAGGACTAGGAGCCCAATGGATGAGAAGTCCCAACTTTCAGTGATCTTGGTTGGTGTGCAGAATCTTTGCCTTTGAGATTGGATGGTCTTGGGTGAGAGAAGCGAGGATGTGAAGAGGTAGAGCTGCCCTCATACTGAGAAGGAAGAGAGGATGGCTTGTCAAAGGCTCAGTCCCTTGATGACACACGATCTGACCGTCTCGCAGTTTACAGGCAATGGAATGCCCTCAGGCTCCCTTCAGGAGGAGAATGGCCACCGTCACATAACCCTCTGGACTCAAGGGTCACCTCTCCCACTGTGACCCTCACCCAGACCAGAAGTACGGAGGGACAGATGGGTCGCCTGCACGTTGCATGCAGGGCATCTGAGCACAGAGTTCTAATTCCACTGGATTACAGGGCCACTTAGTGAGCCAGCGACGGGGTTGAAATCAGAAACCTGGCCATTCACATCTCAGCTTATCGCCCCTGCCAGGGACTTTCTTGTTCTTCCCCTGCCTTTAGAAGCAGAAAACGGAATGTCAGGCGTTGACTCTGAGCCACTGGATTTTCAAGGAGTCACAGGGTCACGTTGAGACGGAAACAAAGGGGAAAACAACCCATCTTCCCAGCTTCCAGGAGATGCGCAGCCTGTCTCCACAGACTGCTTGCTCCTCATCACAAGGGCGACAAAATGCTATTTTCCTTTCAGCGGTGTGCACAGGTGCCAATCCAAATGAATATTATTCACACACTTCTGTCCAAACACTGTGAAGTCTTCAAAGGTTGATTAAACCTCTGACATTGTTGCTTTATTTCTCCGGCACTTTTTGCCAGGTGAAGACCTCCCTCCCATGACCTCACTCCTCCTATTCCTCTGTCCTTCTCCCCGCACCCCCTTCCCCCATGTGAATCCAGGTATCCCAGAGAGGATGCCATCTGGTCTCCCTGGGAGGGGGCATGGCAAGAACCATGACTCGGCTTTGGTTTGCTGAGGACTCAGAGAGCAACGAACAGCCAGGGCACCTTGTGTGATGGGGGCTGGTGGTCACACTTCGGGGTGGGGAAAGGGGGAGATTTGACTTTGATTACCCAGCAAAAATCCATTTCCTGCTTGTAATGACTGACCAGTGCATATTGGAAATCACAGCCTCCCTGCTCGGCTCTCCCCGTGTCATTAGTTCCCAGTGGAGCGGTGTCTCATTGGAAATCACACCTGGTGAAACGAAACATGATGTGCCACTCTCAAGACCTGCCTCTGCTTCGCAGCCTCATACTGCTCAGCCCTGCCCAAGGTTTCCTTGGATAACCCAAGAGACCCAGTAACACTCGATCCTTCTTTAAGCTCCCTTAGTCTTACCTATCATCAGAGGTGGGGTGTGGAGGAAATCTTCAAGCATCTCTGTACCTCTTTTAGAGCTTCAGGGAGTGCCTGATACCCAGAAGAGCCCCCTGAATAAGTCAGATCAGGACAATGACAACTTGAAAGATCAAACAGCCTTCCAGAGGCCACAGAGCCTTTCCAAGCTGTCCTTGTTTTGCTGACCTTAGCATCCATTCGCTTTTTCTTTTTTTTCGTCCTAACAGAATCCCAAGTTTCCTTAGAGGAACCACATTTCCTACCCCAGTTGAGAGCTTTGGACAGGCACCTCTCCATACCCTCCATTCCACCTTCAGGGGTGGGCATATGACCAAATGCTGGTCAATCATCAATGACTGTACTGATCTGTCCAAGGATTAGTATGGAAACTCAAGTGTGACACTGAGATTATTGATTGAGGAAGAGGCATTCTTTTTACCTGGTGCTGCTAAATTGATTAAGGTAAGACTAGGGCCTCACTTGACTATTTTGATACCACATGGAGCGACCACATTAGTGGCTAATGAAGTGTGAAGTATAGTGGAAACATATATACAATCACCCTGTTTACAACAAATGCTTTCCTAGGATGCACTGAGGGGTAAAGGATGTACTTTTTAATAAATGGTGCTGGGTTAATTGGATATCATATGGAAAAAAATGAACCTTGATATCCACCTTATGCCATTCACAATAAATTAATGCATGAAGGATCATAGGTCTAAATATGAAAGCTGAGACAATCAAGTTTCTATAGAAAAACAAAGGAGAATATATTCAAGCCTTTGAGAGAGGCAGAATATTCTTCAACAGGATATACACACACATCCCCAAATAAAATTAAACATCAAAATGAATGTTAAATAGGACCTTATTAAAATTAAGAACCTCTATTCATGTAAAGACATTATTAAGAGAGGAAAAAAAGCAAGCCAAAGACTGGGACAAAATATTTGAAACTCATATATCAGAAAAAGAATTACAATATTCAGAATACATAACGAACTCCTACAAACAAGTAAGCAAAAGGCACATAATCCAATTAAAAAATGCTCGTGGGGGTGTAAATTGAGATAACTGCTCTAGAAACCTATTCTGAAGGGTCTATTAAAACTAAACATACATAAGCTCCATTTTCTGGAAACTCTCCTTCTGAGCATATACACCCAACAGAATTGAGTGTTTTTGTTTGCCAAAAGATGTATACAAAAGTGTTCATATCAGCTTTATTCATAGTGTCCAAAACTGGAAACAATCTATATGTTTGTCAACAATAATTTGTGATATATTCATACAGTAAAATACTGCAGAGTGATGGAAAAGAACAAGCTCTTATCACACACAAGAAGGACAAATTCAGCAATTATAATCCTGATGGGGTAAAGTGAGCCACTCAAGAATACCCGCTGTACCATTTGATTTATACAAAAGCAAGATAGGAAAGACTAGACTGTGGTGATAGAAGTCTAGCACTGAAGCTACTCTTAAGGTGTTATTGATCACAGTGGTGCAAAAGAGAACCTCATAGGGTGCTGGAAATTCTACATCTTGATTTGGGTGGTAATTTTGTATGTAGAAATTTATTGATGTGTACACTTGAGGTCTGTACACTTTACTGTGTGTAAGCTATACCTCAATTTTCAAAAAAAAAAAAAAAAAGGAATAGTGAAGAGAAGGGAATGAATGAATCTTGTGATATCATCTGAGCATCTGGATCCAGCCATGCCTGAAGATAAACACTCCTGGACCTCCTAGGAGCCAGTTAATTCCCTTTTATTTGAGCTTAAATGAGTTTATGCTAGGTTTTCTCCCTCTTGCTACTATAACTGTCTTCATAAGTACCACCCCCTTGTGTTCAGGCCAGAATATTCCTCCTTCAGCTTGAGCGCATGGGGGAAGACCTACACCTCACGGGTTCCCAGGCGAGCAAGTTCCTTCATCTGCTTCTTGCTCTACTTGAGCATGCCTTTGAGCAGGACCTCAACATCTTTGTGCCTCAGTTGCCTCATTTGTAAAATGAATCTGGTAGTGATACCTACCTCATATAACAAACCGTGTCCCTATATGAGTCTCGTGCGTACATGCTAAGTTGCTTCAGTCATGTCAGACTCTTTGGAACCCTACAGACTGTAGCCTGCCAGGCTCCTCTGTACATGGTAGTCTCCAGGCAAGAATATTTGCCTTACTCCAAGAGATTCCCCTGACCCAGGGATCAAACCCACACCTCTTATATGTCTCCTGCAATGGCAGGCAGGTTTCTTTACCACTAGCACCACCAGGGCTCACAAATATTTTATTCTTTCTGGTCCTCGTTTGATTAGTGTTTATGATTATGACTGCCATGGGAGCGAGGACTGTGTCTGATTTTCTCCCTACCATATCTCTAGTGTCAGGGCCACCCCTTGGGTGTGTAAACTCCAGGGGAAAAAATTGGGGGTGGGGCCTTTGTGTATAATGATCAATTTAAATCACGTGTGGTCATTGGATCAAGCAGAATCCTAATTGATCCAATGACCAACACTGCTGTGGTGACAGATGCGGCATTGAAAGATGAACCCCCCAGGTTGGTAGGTGTGTAATATGTTATAGGAGAAGAGCAGAGAAATAGCTCCAGAAGGAAT
Source organism: Odocoileus virginianus (assembly GCF_023699985.2). Classification (NCBI taxonomy): domain Eukaryota; kingdom Metazoa; phylum Chordata; class Mammalia; order Artiodactyla; family Cervidae; genus Odocoileus; species Odocoileus virginianus. Next base: position 49,231,615 of record NC_069683.1, read on the forward strand.
GAAGAGGTTGAGCCAAAGCGGAAACAACACCAAGTTGTGGATGTGTCTGGTAGTGAAAGTGAAGTCTGGTGCTGTAAAGAACAATATTGCATAGGAACCTGGAATGTTAGGTCTGTGAATCAAGGTAAATTGGAGGTGGTCAAACAGGAAATGGCAAGAGTGAACATCAACATTCTACGAATCAGTGAACTAAAATGGACAAGAATGGATGAATTTAATTCAGATGACCATTGTATCTACTACTGTGGGCAAGAATCCTTTACAAGGAATGAAATAGCCCTCATAGTCAACAAAAGAGTCTGAAATGCAGTACTTGGGTACAATCTCAAAAATGACAGCATGATCTTGGTTCGTTTCCAAGGCAAACCATTCAATATCAGAGTAATCCAAGTCTATGTCCCAACCACTAATGCCAAAGAACTGAAGTTGAAGAGTTCTATGAAGACCTACAAGACCTTCTAGAACTAACACCAAAAAAGATGTCCTTTTCATCATATGGGACTGGAATGCATAAGTAGGAAGTCAAGAGATACCTGGAATAACAGGCAAGTTTGGCTTGGAGTGCAAAATGAAGCAGGACAAAGGCTAACAGAGTATTGCCAAGAAAACACACTGGTCATAGCAAACACCCTCTTCCAACAACACAAGAGCCAACTCTACACATGGACATCACCAGATGGTCAATACAGAAATCAGATTGATTGTATTGTTTGTAGCCAAAGATGGAGAAGCTCTTTACAGTCAGCAAGAACAAAACTCAAAGCTAATTATAGCTCAGATCATGAACTCCTTATTGCAAAATTCAGACTCAAATTGAAGAAAGTAGGGAAAACCACTAGGCCATTCAGGTATGACCTAAATAAAATCCCTTAGGATTATACAGTGGAAGTGACAAATAGATTCAAGGGATTAGATCTGATTGGCCAAGTCCCTGAAGAACTATGGATGGAGGTTTGTAGCATTGTATAGGGAGTGGTGATCAAAATCATCCACCCCCCAAAAAAGTGCTAAACTGTAAAATAGTTGTCTGTGGAGGCCTTACAAATAGCTAAGAAAAGAAGAGATGATAAAGACAAAGGAGAAAAGGAAAGATATACCCATTTGGATGCAGAGTTCCAAAGTACAGCAAGGAGAGATAAGAAAGCCTTCCTCAGTGAGCAATGCAAAGAGAGGAAAACAATAGAATGGGAAAGATTAGAGATCTCTTCAAGAAAATTAGAGAAACCAAGGGAACATTTCATGAAAGATAGGCACTATTGGGCAGAAAGGATATGGATCTAACAGAAGCAGAAGACACTAAGAAGAGGTGGCAAGAATACACAAAAGAACTAAACAAAAAAAAGATCTTAATGACCCAGAACACCACAATGGTGTGACCACTCACCTAGAACCAGACATCAGGCAGTGTGAACTCAAGTGAGCCTTAATTAGGTAGCACCACGACGAACAAAGCTAGCAGAGGTGATGGAGTTCCAGCTGAGCTATTTCAAATCCTAAACAATGATGCTTGGACAGGGAGGCCTAGTGTGCTGTAGTCCATGGGGTCACAAAGAGTTGTCGGACATGACTGAGTGACTGAAATGAACTGAACTGAACTGAAACAATGATGCTGTTAAAGTGCTGCATGCAATATGCCAGCAAATTTGGAAAACTCAGCAGTGGCCATAGGGTTGGAAGAGGTCAGTTTTCATTCCAACCCCAAAAAGGGCAATGTCAAAGAATGTTCAAACAACTGCACAATTGCAATCATCTCACAAGCTAGAAAAGTAATGCTCAAAATCCTTCAATCTAAACTTCAGCTGTATATGAACTGACAACTTCCAGATGTACAAGCAGGATTTAGAAAAGGCAGAGGAACCAGAGATCGAATTGCTAACATCTGTTGGATCATAGAAAAAGCTAGAAAATTCCAGAAAAACATCTACTTCTGCTTCGTTGATGATACTAAAGCCTTTGTGTGGATCACAACAAGCTGTGGAAAATTCTTAAAGAGATGGGAATACCAGACCACCTTACCTGTCTCCTGCAAAATCTGTATGCAGGTCAAGAAGTAACAGTTAGAACTCGACATGGAACAATGGACTAGTTCCAAATTGGGAAAGGACTACCTCAAGGCTGTATTGTCACCCTGCTTATTTAACTTATATGCGGAGTACGTCATGAGAAATGTGGGGCTGGATGAAGCACAAGCTGGAAACAAGATTGCAGGGAGAAATATCAATTACATCAGATATGCAGGTGACATCACCCTATGGTAGAAGGCAAAGAGGAATTAAAGAGCCTCTTGATGAAAGTGAAAAAGCAGAGTGAAAAAGCTGGCTTAAAACTCAGCATTCCAGAAAACTAAGATCAGGCATCTGGTCCCATCACTTCATGGGAAATAGATGGGGAAACAGTGGAAACAGTGACAGACTTTTTTTCTTGGGCTGCATAATCACTGTGGATGGTGACTGCAGCCATGAAATTAAAAGAGGCTTGCTCCGACCAACCTAGACAGCATAGTAAAAAGCAGAGACATTACTTTGCTGACAAAGGTCCATCTAGTCAAAGCTATGGTTTTGCTAGTAGTCATGTATGGATGTGAGAGCTGGACAGTTAAAAAGGCTGAGACTCAAAGAATTGATGTTTTTGAACTGTGGCTCTGGAGAAGACCCTTGAGAGTCCCTCAGACAGCAAGGAGATCAAACCACTCAATCCTAAAGGAAATCAACCCTTAATAGTCACTGGAAGGACTGATGCTGAAGCTCCAATTCTTTGGCCAACTGATGCAATGAGCTGACTCATTAGAAAAGACCCTGATGCCAGGAAAGATTGAAGGCAGGAGGAGAAGGGGATGACAGAGGATGAGATGGTTGGATGGCATCACCAACTCAGTGTACATGAGTTTAAGCAAACTCCAGGAGATGATGAATGACAGGGAAGCCTGGTATTCATGGGTTCACAAAGAGTCAGACGTGCCTGAGGGACTGAACAACGACAGCAAGTGGCCTGCTTGCCAATCCACACTCCTGGAGGAGATTCCATAGAGGACTCACCTCAGAGCATCTGGCAACCCAGTGTGTGTGTGTGTGTGTGTGTGTGTGTGTGTGTGTGTGTGTGTTAAGGGAGAGGAGGTGGGGTAAAGAGTCTGGGGACTTCCTGAAGGGAGAAACAGGGATGGAGCTCTTGAAGGGCTCATGGTTCCCCACCTGTCAGCACTGGCAGCTCAGCAGGTACCAAGCACCAGAGAGAGACTTAGAAAATTCACAGGAATATGCTCCAGAGCATGGAGTCAGGAGGTACCAGCCTTTTTTGCCCAAGTCTCAGTTCAGAACTTCCCAGTACAGCATCTGGCACATGAGAGGTTCTCAATTAGTGTTTGTTTGAATAAATGAGTGACTGAAAGGCTTCATGAGGGTTATATAACACACAGTAAGTGGTCAGTGGTGTGGGGTGGTTTCATTCTTATTCCTGAGAGGCAGAAACCATGCCTGCCCCAGAAGCAAAGGAGTCAAGTGATGGGGTCTTGTGACTGTGGATCAAGTGGGTCAGTTTCTCCCAGGGTCAGGCTTGGGAATAGTCCCATTGTGGTCCTGTCATGGAGGATGGATTCCCAAGGAGAAACAAAAGGGCCTAGAAATCAGGCCAGGAAAAATAAAACCGAAAAAACCTCTTTTAGGGTTATTTAGCGTTTGTTAATTGGTCACCTCGTTAGCAGCCCATCTGCAGCCTGATTCTAGGAAGTGGGGGGTGGGGGAAGGGAAAGGGTCACCCAAGCCAAGACTGGCCTCCCAGACTCAATAATAAGGACGGAGCAATTACCGGGACTTGCAGAGCCAATTCCAGTTAGGAGTGCACCAGGCCGGGCTTTGTCCTACGGATAAGGAAAAGGTCAGCGTGCTCCGTGGGAGGAGAAGAAAGAGACCTTCACAGCGAAAGAGCCTGCCCAAGGGAGGCTGACAGAGAAAAGGAGGGCTCTGCGGAGGTGAAAAACTAAAGAAAGAATGACATTTGGAAATTCCTTGGAATGAGGGGAGGAAGATAATGAAATAAAAATTACAAGGGAGAAGGAACCAGTGAACAAAACAGAAGAGACCGAGGGGGAGCTTTCTGGGGGTTCAGGGCTGGGCTGGGAAGATGCTGGCAGAACACCCTTGCCGGGGCCACCTGTGCACCCTCATCTGGTCACCAGCCTGCTCTCGGCCTTCATTGCCCCATCCATAAATGGAGGGGCTCTGCAGATCTGATGCCCTCTCTCTGAGTCTGTGTTTGCATAGGTGTGGGAAGATATTGTTATGAGCATCCATTGAGGGCAATCAGGATCATGCCCCAAGGCCACACTATTATTCCTTGGCTGTTCCTTCTTTGACTCTGCATCCCTTCCCTTCCCTGATTGCTGTTCAGGATTGCTGATTTCTACCATCCCCTCTGAGACAATCTGGGGCATAAATAGTGCTGCTTCCCAAACATCCCTCGACATGTTCTTGCTCTGAGGTGGAGCTGATGTCGAAACCTTGGTCTCTGTGTGCTGGTACCAAATTCAATCTTGGAGACAGAGTTTTGGGTGAAGTGGAGAAGAATAGCTTTATTGCTTAGACCGGCAAAGGAGGATACTGTGGGCTTACACCTCAAAAACTGTGTGGCCCAACCCAGAAGGGTTTTGGGTGGAGTCTTATAGCAATGATTCAAGGGTGGAGTTGCTGATAAGGATCAGGGTGTGTAGGAACTGCAGGTGGTCTCCTGATGAGCTTCTCCAGGTTAGCAAACTGTGACCTCTGGAAAGATGAATACTAACATCTCCCATTTGTTGGGGTTTTTCGTTCTATAAAGGAGCTCAAAGAATTGCTATGAGCATTCCTTGAGGGGACCCTGTCCCAAGGCCACACTACTGTTCCTTGGCTGCTCCTCCTTTGTCTCTGCATCCCCTCCCTTCCCTGATTAGCAAATATTTGAAAGACTTCTGTGCCCAGAAGCCCACAGGGTCCTCTTCTGTTTCAGAGCTGCATGGCTAGATTTGGCCAATATGAGTTGTGAGCAGCTCATGGGTCATTTCAAAGCTGAAGTGTACAAGAGATGATGAATGGCCTTCCAGCTGCCTCCTCCCTGACACAAAAATTCCACAGCCTGGGTCCCTGAGTCACTAAGTTGAATAGAAGCCCCAATTGACCCACGTGGGCTGGATAAGAAATGTTTTGTTGTTGGCAGTGTCAACTTAAACACATTCACAACCTGAAAGTTGAGAGTTATATTTTATTCAGTGGGAAGTTTTAGGACTTCAAGCCTGGAGGCAGCAACTCAAGTAACCCTGAGAGAACTGCTCTCAGGAGGCAAGGGGGAGTTTTGCAGCAAAGGGCAGGTAGTCAAAACATCAAAAGATTACTGTTAATTAAAGAAAACCAGATATCCCAAGTTAAGGAATTTAGCACTTTCCTATGTATGGGAAGATGTAAGAGTCTGGGCTCACTGAAATCATCCCTTTGACATGCACCGTAGTAATCTGGGCCAAATCCTGTGTTTTTGTACCCTGAGTTTCCTCAGGGTTCGCTGGCTCTTGTTTGGAGGGCTTCAATCACAGATGACTGTGACGTCTTCTGTTTACTGATAAAAATATTCCATTTCTCTGTAGCTTTTTTTTTTTTGGTAGCTTGTTTTGGTTTGGAATTGTTTACCATGTAAACATAACCTAGTCTGTTCTGACTTGTGAACAGACTAAGTTTAGACCCCTGAAAGAAAGAAAGTGAAAGTGAAAGCCACTCACTTTTGTCCGACTCTTTGTAACTCCCTGGACTATACAGTCCATGGAATTCTCCTGGCCAGAATACTGGAGTGGGTAGCCTTTCCCTTCTCCAGCAGATCTTCCCAACCCAGGGGTTGAACCCAGGTCTCCCACACTGCAGGCAAATTCTTTACCAGCTGAGCCACCAGGAAAGCCCATAGTCTATTCTGACTTGTGAACAAAGTTTAGACCCCTGTGAAAGTGAAAGTGTTAGTCACTTCAGTCATATCCGACTGTTTGCAGCCCCATGGACTGTGGTCCGCCAGGTTCCTCTGTCCATAGAATTCTCCAGGCAAGAATACTGGAGTGGGTTGCTATTCCCTCCTCCAGGGGATCTTCCCAATCCAGGAATTGAACCCGAGTCTCCTGCACTGCAGGCAGATTCTTTACCTTTTGAGCTACCAGGGAAGCCCAGTTGTAACAGCTTCCTTAAAGGGCACTTGCATCACCAGAGTCACCCTTTCTGACTCAGTTGCCTCATTACTACTTGTAGACTGATCCCATATGTCCATCCTGACTCACATATCCTTGGTGGTTCTCCAGTGCCTGCTGATGGGTGAAAAGAAAACTCCTTTCAGTACTGCTTAAAGACCTTTCAAGTTCATATTTAAGCCTACACTGAGAGTCATTTCTTTGGGAGTGAAAGAGAAGCAGAGGGGAGGGTCGCAAGTCACCCTATTTGCACCCTCAACCCAGGGGCTGAGGTGTGGGTTTCCCAGGAGGTGCTAGTGGTAAAGAACCCACCTGCCAATGCAGGAGCCATAAGAGATGCAGGTTTGATCCCTGGGTCAAGAAGATACCTTGGAGGAGGGCATGGCAACCTGCTCCAGTATTCTTACCTGGAGAACCCCAAGGACAGAGGAGCCAGGCAGTGGTCCATAGGGTTGCAAAGAGGCAGACAAGACTGAAGTGACTTAGCACCCTTGCAGGGGCTGAGTTCTAGACATGACAGGCTGGCTCTGTATCTTAAATAGACAAGGTCTCTATGGGGTCTGACTATCTATGCAGTTACTGAGATTCCCTCTCTGCTTTCTCTTAATTCATGCATATTTGTCCAAAAAATCCCCATCCACTGAGATGAGAGGATGTTTCTCTACTGGGTCAGTTGGAACCTGATGAGCTGAAAGAAATGAAGTTAGCAACCACGTGAGATCTGCTAGTGGATCAGCCCTCTGGACCTGAGCCCCTTGGGATGGTGAGTTGGGGGATGGTCTTTTCTCATTGAGAAGTGAATGTCTTTCTTTCACAGTATGTGGTCTGCTCTCCCAGGACTAAGCCTGCAAGAACTAAAGGGAACCCTTAATATCAGCATGCTCCCTTCCAAAAGGCATCAGAATACCATGGGCCTGGGATTCCTGACTGGGTAGAATTGAAACTACTTACTTCAACGCTTAAACCCACGTGGCTAGGACTTAAACCCAGCCAAAATGCATGGTACCTGGTTTCAGGATCTAATGGAGCTCAGGTTCTTGATGTCTCATTGCAGAAAGAATTAAAGTGATAGGTAAGAAGAGGATCTATTCAGATTCAGAGAGAGGCACACTCCACAGACAGTATGGGCCATTGCAGAGGGTGAGTGTGGCCTGGTTAGTTTTTATAGGCTGGGTAACTTCATATGCTAATGAGTGGGAAGGTTATTCCAGCTATTCTTGGGAAAGGGAGGAGATTTCCAGGATTTGGGCCACCACCGAAATTGGTCTTTTGACAGTGCCTTGGAACTGTCATGGCATCTCTGGGTGTGTCATTTAGTTTGCTAACTGAGGATCAAGGTCTAATCAAAATCAACTTGTCTGTCATTTTCAGTTCAGTTCAGTTCAATCACTCAGTCGTGTCCAACTCTTTGCAACCCCATGGACTGCAGCATGCCCAGCTTCCCTGTCCATCACCAACTCCTGGAGCTCACTCAAACTCATGTCCATTGAGTCAGTGATGCCATCCAACCATCTCATACTCTGTCATTCCCTTCTCCTCCTGCCTTCAATCTTTCCCAGCATCAGGATATTTTCCAATGAGTCAGTTCTTTGCATCAGGTGGCCAAAGTATTGGAGTTTCAGCTTCAACATCAGTCCTTCCAATGAATATTCAGGACTTATTTCCTTTAGGATGGCCTGGTTGGATCTCCTTGCAGTCCAACGGACTCTCAAGAGTCTTCTCCAACACCATAGTTCAAAAGCGTCAATTTTTTGGCACTCAGCTTTCTTCACAGTCCAACTCTCACATCCATACATGACTACTGGAAAAACCATAGCCTTGACTAGACGAACATTTGTCAGCAAAGTAATGTCTCTGCTTTTTAATATGCTGTCTAGGTTGGTCATAACTTTCCTTCCAAGGAGAAAGCGTCTTTTAATTTCATGGCTGCAGTTACCATCTGCAGTGATTTTGGAGCCCCAAAACATAAAGTCTGTCACTGTTTCCACTGTTTCCCCATCTATTTGCCGTGAAGTGATGGGACCAGATGCCATGATCTTAGTTTTCTGAATGTTGAGTTTTAAGCCAACTTTTTCACTCTCCTCTTTCACTTTCATCAAGAGGCTCTTTAGTTCTTCTTCGCTTTCTGCCATAAGGGTGGTGTCATCTGCATATCTGAGGTTGTTGATATTTCTCCTGGCAATCTTGTTTCCAGCTTGTGCTTCATCCAGCCCAGCATGCCACATGATGTACTCTGCATATAAGTTAAATAAGCAGGGTGACAATATACAGCCTTGATGTACTCCCTTCCCAATTTGGAACCAATCCATTGTTTCATGTCTGGTTCTAACTGTTGCTTCTTGACCTGCATTCAGATTTCTCAGGTGGTAGGTAAGGTGGTCTGGTATTCCAACCTCTTGAAGAATTTTCCAGAGTTTGCTGTGATCCACACAGTCAAAGCCTCTGGGTAGTCAATAAAGCAGAAGTAGACATTTTTCTGGAACTCTCTTGCTTTTTCTATGATCCAACATCTGTTGGCAATTTGATGTCTGGTTCCTCTGCCTTTTCTAAATCCAGATTGAACATCTGGAAATTCTTGTTTCACATACTGTTGAAGCCTAGCTTGGAGAATTTTGTGAACATTACTTTCCTAGAATGAGATGAGTGCAATTGTATAGTAGTTTGAACCTTCTTTGGCATTGTGTTTCTTTGGGATTAGAATGAAAACTGACCTTTTCCAGTCTTGTGGCCACTGCTGAGTTTTCCAAATTTGCTGACATACATATTGAGTATAGCACTTTCGCAGCATCATCTTTTAGGATTTGAAATAGCTCAACTGGAATTTCATCACCTCCTCTAACTTTGTTTGTTATGGTGCTACTTAAGGCCCACTTGACTTCACATTCCAGGTTGTCTGGCTCTAGGTGAGTGATCACACCATCATGGTTATCTGGGTCATTAAAAATCTTTTTTTTTTTTTTTTGGTATAGTTCTGTGTATTTTTGCCATCTCTTCTTAATATCTTCTGCTTCTGTTAGATCCACAGTTTTTCTGTCCTTTATTCTGCCCATCTTTGCATGAAATGTTCCCTTGGTATCTCTAATTTTCTAGAAGAGATCTCTAGTCTTTCCCATTCTATTGTTTTCCTCTATTTCTTTGCATTGACTGCTAAGGAAGGCTATCTTATCTCTCCTTGCTACTGTTTGGAACTCTGCATTCAGATGGGTATATCTTTCCTTTTCTCCTTTGCCTTTCTCTTCTCTTCTTTTCTCAGCTATTTCTTTGGCCTCCTCAGGCAACCATTTTATGTTTTAGCATGCAAAATGGGGTGGATGGTTTTGATCACCACTTCCTTTACAATGTCACGAACCTCTATCCACGGTTCTTCAGGCCCTCTATCAGATCTAATCCCTCGAATCTATTTGTCACTTCCACTGTATAATCCTAAGGGATTTGGTTTAGGTCATACCTGAATGGCCTAGTGGTTTTCCCTACTTTCTTCAGTTTAAGTCTGAATTTTGCAACAAGGAATTTATGCTCTGAGCCACAGTCAGCTCCCAGTCTTGCTTTTGCTGACTGTAGAGGGCTTCTCCATCTTCAGCTGCAGAGAATACAATCAGTCTGACTTTGTTATTGACCATCTGGTGACGCCCGTGTGTAGAGTCTTCTCTTGTGTTGTTGGACAAGGGTGTTTGCTATGACCAGTGCGTTCTCTTGGCAAAACTCTGTTAGCCTTTGCCCTGCTTCATTCTGTACTCCAAGGCCAAACTTGACTGTTACTTCAAGTGTGTCTTGACCTCCTACTTTTGCATTCCAGTCCCCTATAATGAAAAGGACATCTTTTTTTTTTTTTAGGTGTTCGTTCTAGAAGGTCTTATAGGCCTTCATAAAACCATTCAACCTCAGCTTCTTCAGCATTAGTTGTTGGGGCATAGACTTGGATTACTGTGATATTGCATGGTTTGCCTTGGGAAACAAACAGAGATCATTCTGTCCTTTTTGAGATTGCACCCAAGTACTGCATTTCAGACTCTTTTGTTGACTATGAGGGCTATTCCATTTCCGCTCAGAGATTTTTGCCCAGTAGTAGATACAATAGTAATCTGAATTAAATTCACCCATTCCAGTCCATTTTAATTCACTGATCCCTAAAATGTCGATGTTCACTCTGCCATCTCCTGTTTGACCACTTCCGCTTTACCTTGATTCATGGATCTAACATTCCAGGTTCCTATGCAATATTGTTCTTTACAACATCGGGCTTTACTTCCATCACCAGTCACATCCACAGCTGGGCATTGTTCTCACTTTGGCTCTGTCTCTTCATTCTTTCTGAAGTTATTTCTCCACTGTTCTCCAGTAGCATATTGTCACCTACCGACCTGGGGAGCTCATCTTTCAGTGTCCTATCTTTTTGCCTTTTCATACTGTTCATGGGGTTCTCAAGGCAAGAATACTGAAGTGGTTTACCATTGCCTTCTCCAGGGGACCACATTTTGTCAGTATCTCCACCATGACCCGTCCATCTTGGGTGGCCCTACATGGCATGGCTTATAGTTTCACTGAGTTAGACGAGGCTGTGGTCCATGGGATCAGTTTGATTAGTTTTCTGTGATTGTGGTTTTCATTCTGTCTACCCTCTGATTGGTAAGGATAAGAGGCTTATGGAAGCTTCCTGATGGGAAAGGCTGACTCTGGGGGAAACTGGGTCTTGTTCTGGTGGGTGGGGTCATACTCTGTAAATCTTTAATCCATTTTTCTGTTGATGTATTCCCTCCCTGTTGTGTGACCTGAAACCAAACTATGGTAAGGGTAATGAAGACAATGGCACTCTCCTTCAAAAGGACTTGTGCATGCACTCTTGTATTCAGTGCCTCAGACCTTGCAGCAGGCCACTCTCAACTCACACCTCCACTGGAGACTCCTGGACACTCACAGGCAAGTCTGGTCATTCTCTTGTGGGGTCACTGCTCTTTTCTCCTGGGTCCTAGTGCACACAGGTTTTGTTTGTGCCTTCCAAGAGTCTGTTTCCACAGTCATGTGTAAGCTCTGTAATCAAATCCCACTGGCCTCCAAAGTCAAATTCCCTGGGTGTTCTCAGTCCCTTTGCCAGATCTGCAGGTTGAGAAATCTTTTGCGGGTCCTAGAACTTTCTTAACAGTACGAGAATTTATTTGGTATAATTGTTCTGCAGTTTGTGGGTCGTCTGTTTGGTGGCTTTATGGTGGGGTTAATGGTGACCTCCTCCAAGAGGGCTTATGCCACAGGCTGTGTGTCCCAAGTCTGCTGCAGCCAGAATCCCTGCCCCTGCAGCAGGCTACTGCTGACCCATGCCTCTGCAGGAGACACTCAAACACTCAGAGGCAGGTCTGGCTCAGTCTCTGTGGGGTCTCTGGGTCCTGGTGCACACAAGGTTTTTTGAGCCCTCTGAGCAAGGGCTCAGGCAAAAAATGTCTGCCATCTTGGACACATTTGATTCTAATCAGTTTATGCTGTATCCTTGGACTATGTCATTCTTTCAAAAGTTGTGCCCTGGCCCTTTCCCTTCTGTTACAGAATGATTCCCTCTGATATTTCTGCCCAGCCCAGGAATCCCAGGAAAAGGATTGGGCTCCATAGTCTCAACCTCCCTTTTGCAGGAAAGAAGCAAGACATCAACAATAGATAAGGATCTTCCCACATAGAGTCCATGGTGGGAGGGGGACACTTTTCTCCTGACCTTTCCACTGTCTTTGTCTTATGACCATGTGTCCTTGTCTCCCAAGAACCTTTCCAAGGGACTATGAGTAGGTGAGTGGGGATGGGCACTGAGGGAGTTTCTTGCATGAAAGCAGGAGCATAGAGGCTCAGTGGCTGAAGCTAGGATGACAGCCTACCTTCTCTCCCCTCCCTTTGCCCTTCTGTTCTCATTTCCAGAATTCCTCCCTCTACTCTTCTGACTGGTGCAGTCTGTTCTTAGACTCTGAGCACTGCTCCAGGATTTTTTCCTTTTTTTTTTTTTTTTTGCCTTGCTCTCCGCCGCCCTTGTCACCCACAGCAATGAGTATTCATTATTTAAACAACCCATGCCTCTGAAGTCTTATTTATCCAACATCTTTCCACAGCATATGTCAAAATTTACAGTAAGTGCATTCATCCCATAATAAACATTTGGCTTTGCTGGTCTACCGGCGGCAGGGCTAATTAGGGAGAGCGATTCCCTTGTTATCTGAAGGGAGGTCAGATATAGCAATTAGCATCCTTGCAGAGCTTTCATAATTGTGACTTTGAGGCTAGGCCCTTTGGTGCCAGGTGGGGAAGAGAAGTTGGCAGAGAGGAAAGGGGAGGCTTCCCTAGCAAGTTCTGGGAAACGAAAGCTGAGCTTTGAAAAGGAGCCTGACTATTTCATTTCCTGGACTCCTATGTTTCTGCCTGAAGTCTGAGCTCTATGCTTGCCTCTCCATAGTGTCCAGTGCCCTGACCTGAGATTATTCCCTCTCTCACCCACATCCATCTAACCAATTCTGTCTGTAGACATTCAAGAGGACATTTCCACTTGAAAATCTTGTTATTGCTTCAAATTGAAAGCATATGAACCAAATGGGCATAACTAGCAATCAGCAGTTAGGGTTTGAAAGGAGCTTAAAGGTCATCTGGTCCATCTCTTGTCCCTTCCTCTCCATTGTCTTCAGGGAGTCTCCAAGCAGATCTTCAGCTTTGGTGAGGTATCGCTGACCTCCTTTCATTGGGGAGAGAAGAGTTGAGTGAGTGCTCCAGCCTGGGCTAGCATTCTCTAGAAGCAAGACTGAGCCATAGGCATGGTCAGGATGCTGCATATGCTGTCCTTGGACAATGCCAACTTGGAGACAAGGGTGTCCAAAGGGGTAGGTAGAAGAGAACATGTAGAGAGTCAGGCCCAGTTCTGAAGCAGAGGTGATGAGAGGGAGCAGGCAGGAGCAATGGGAACCAAGAGGACTGCATCGCAAGGGTCCCCATGACCATACTCAGGTTCAATAATTCACTGGAAAAACTCATAGAACTCAGGAAGACTGTTAAATTCACAGTTACAGTTTATTACAGAAAAGGGACACAGATTACAATCAGCAGCAGGGAACAGTACACAGGCAGGGCCAGGAGAGCTCAAGGTGTGAGCTTCCCAATATCCTCTCCCAGGGGAGTCAGCAGACAGCGCCCACTTGCCCCAGCAACCTTGGGTGGCAGTCAGGGGAGCCAGGGAAGCTTGCCTGAGCCCCTGGGTCTAGTTTGTACTGGGCATCATCCTAGTTTGCACATGGATGCATAGAGAAGCAGTATTATGAACCTTAGTCTCCAGCCACCCTAGAGGTCACACTGATGCTGAGTAGCCCAAGGCCTCCCGGTAAAGAAGGACACTCCTATCAGGCATATATTCCAAGGGCTTAGAGGTTACCTTCCAGGAGTTGTGTAAGAGCTAAACATTTCTTAGGGCAAAGCTAGTCTTTGCCCACCTGGAAAGATACCTGGAGAAGATGCTGAGGATGTACTATGAGAGCAGGTGACTCCAGACAGCACGGAGGTCTAGGCCTGCCTGGGAAGAAACCAACCCCCTCTCCCCGCCCTCATCTCCTCATAGAAAACACCAGCATCTGAGCCTAGAAACAGCTTGGAGTGACCTCTCTTCCTGGGGATGGGCTAATCTCCAAAGAGGAAGTCTGAGGGAGGATGCTGATTATGGTTTGAGAGTGTACACACATCCAGGTGAGGAGTGATGGGATAAAGAGCTTGGAGCTGGTGAAATATGTGTCCCCAGGGAATGGCGTTTTGCTGTTTTGACAGGCAGTAAATGCATTAAGATTTAGAAATCATGAGAATCTGGGTATTGAAATCTGTCTCTACCCCTCCTAGCTTTGTTGTTTGGGTGAATTACATGAACTCTTTCAGACTTGGCTCTCTCACTTGTCAGATGAGGATGACTCCCACATCACCTGGCTGCAGTGAGGCTTGCATGAGATGAGCATGATATCAATGATGACTATCTGTATCCTCACCATCAGCCCCCTCGATGAAGCAGAGCTCGTCTTTAGAAGCTCTTGGTCTCTATAATAAAGTTCTTCTTTATATTTATATTGAGAGGAAAACTGTTTTTGTTTTAAAACAATTTCTTTGTTACACTGGCCCCATTATCTTCTATTTCTCTCAGTGGCATCACTACTTTTTTTCAAGACTACCAACTATTAATTCATTTATTCCTTCACTCATTCATTCAACACATGCTTATTGATATTTGTTTGCTGATACTGATGTTGAATGAAATACCATGGAGAGAAGGAAAAATAAGACACTCCTCACCCTCACCCACTCCAGTGCTCTTTCCTGGAGAATTCCACAGACAGAGGAGCCTGGCAGGCTATATAGTCCATGGGGTCACAGAGTCAGACATGACTGAGTGACTAATACTTTCACCCTCTAAGGACTTATGTTTAAGTGAGACAGCAAGCCACTACCTAGAGCAAACAGTTAAAATGTTTTGCTTGGCAAATGTACTGAGGACTTGGGGTATAAAAGAAGCAGTGATCTGTTTTATATACTCTGTTACCTCCAAAATGCACTTTCTCACTCACCTTTATTCCCCTCTTGGGATAACTCACAAACACTCTCCCTTTTCCCCCCTATTCTTGTTGCTATGGGTTCAAGGATTGTAAATAAATTTAATCTCAGGCTGGAATTCACAGTGCCTGCTAGTAACATCCTCAAGGGCTGTGTTGAGAGGGATTCTAAGGCTGTATCTCGGCCAGTGAGACTGGATAAGACCATCTATCTAAAGAGAATTTGACAGCTGTGATTATTGTGTAAGCTGACCTTCTATCATTGGCGCATGCTCAAGGCCTAGACCAGACTGTCCCCCTCTCTACCTGCAAGTCCCTTCATGCCACTCCCTTTCTCTGATTCCCTATCGGGAACACCAAAGCTCACAGTGGTCTCTCTCTTTCCAGAATCATGCCCATTGCATGACTCATTGTCTCATGTCTGGTAGGATGTGTTCACTTTGCGTAAAACAGTCTTTAAGCACGAATTTTGCATCTTTGTCCATCTCCACCCAGGCTAGTACCAGTCTTGGCTCATGACTGGTGCTAGATTGATGGACAGGCATCCGTTCCAGGGGATTTTGAAGGGCTCTAACAAACTTTCTTGGTTAGAGATGCCCTAGCCATGCTGCCTCTAGATAAGGCACTTGCGCAAAACTCCACAAAGAGACACATGTGATGTTAAGTGATTTGCCCGCTCCCTGCTTCTCTGCTACTTTGGCTTGGTCTTCCCTTTCAGTAACACCTCTCTGCTTCTTCCTTGCATGCAACCTAAGACAAAATTTCTAAGTGGACCTGGGAGCAATCCCAGCCTAGCTAGAGCCAGGGGGATTGGAGTAGAGTTAAGCTGGGGATGTGAACTGTGTTAAAACTGCCTGCAGAATGATGGTAGCTCAGAAAGAAGTGTCTCTGAAGAGAGGGAAGCTTGGGAATCTCTGGCAGGGAGCTCTATGGAAAAACCAATGGCAGAGAATTTGAAAGCTATAATCATTCTACAGATCTGGCCTTCTACGGTCCGAGTATAAGAGGACTGAAAATTTTCGTGGGACAGGGGAATTTGAAGCCCGGAGAAGAGCCCATGAAAAGCTGATCTTGATGAGAGAGAGGGTGGTGACCCATTTCTTAGGAAAGCTGGAAGGAATAAAAATGTCTAGGGGATCCTAGCTATGAACATCTGGAAATAGGGGGCTCAGATAAAGTGAACCCAACATTTTTGAAGGTTGGCATTCAGGAAATGTTCAATGAGCAGGGTTCAAGGACACATAAGGGAAGAGTTATTGAAGGGGCACCTATACATCATTCATTTCTTCAAAAACATGCTCTTTACAGCAACTGTGTGCCAAAAACAGTGTCAGGCACCAGGGACACAAAGAGAAAGAAAACCATAGTCCTTGTTGTGGAGGCTGTGGGATCCATCCTGGCCTCTGAAGCATAGGAAACAAGGCCAGGAGAAAGAGCAACGAGCTTGGAGATGGCAGCTGGAGGCAAATGGCAAAGTGCCTTGAACATTCTGGAGAATTCAGTCTTTAGCCAGTGGGAAATGGGGCAGCCCTGAGGGCATTTGAGCTAGGGAAGGACGTGTGTTTAGAAAGGCTGTGATGGCAGCGGCGTGGAGCGAGCCCTGCAAGAGAAGGAGGTGAAGTCTGGAGAGCCAATGAGCAGAGAAGAGGAATTCCAAAGACTCCGGAGTCAGACTGGATTTGAGGAATACATGAAAAGCTATCTTTCACGAGGAACCAGGGGCACTGACCAAGACCTTTCAGTTTGGGGTTGGTATTGGAAGCAAGGTAAACTAGCCAAGAGGATTGGGATCCAAAATACCACCATAAAGGAGGAGCAAATTCACTCAGCTACTGGAAAATTCACTTTTAAGTGGTGCCAGTACAGCCTCTGGGGACAGATAAACACATAACTTGATGTTTGCTCCGTCGCTCAGTTGTGTCTGACTGTTTGCCACCCCATGGACTGCAGCATGCCAGGCTTCCCTGTCTTTCATTATCTCCCGGAGTTTGCTCAGACTCATGTCCATCGAGTCATCTTGGATGATGGGTGATGCCATCCAGCCTTCTTGTCCACTGTCCTCCTCTTCTCCTCCTACCTTCAGTCTTTCCCATCATCATGGTCTTTTCTAATGAGTCAGCTCTTTGCATCATGTGGCCAAAGTATTGAAGCTTCTGCTTCAACATCAGTCCTTCCAATGAATATTCGGAGTTGATTTCCTTTAGGATTGACTGGTTTGATCTCCTTGCTGTCTGAGGGACTCTTAAAAGCCTTCTCCAGTACCACAGTTCAAAGCAACAATTCTTTGGAGCTCAGCCTTCTTTTTGGTCCAACTCTCACATCCATACGTGACTACTGGAAAAACCAAAGCTTTGACTAGACAGACTTTTGATGGCAAAGTGATGTATCAGTTGTGCAAATTTGATGTGTAACTCAATTCCTTTATCTTTAAGATGAGCTCAAATTGTACCCACTTCATGGTGGTTTGGGGAGGGGGTGGTGAAATGAAATAATACATTGAGTTGACCAAAAAATTTTTTGAGATTTTCCTTAAGATGTTACAGGAAAATCTGAATGAACTTTTTGGTCAACTAATAAATGTAGCACTAAGCATAATGCCAAGAATGGAGCAAGTTCTCGATAGATGTTATCTATCGGATATGTTATTAGGGATTAGGCATGTGTGCTCAGTCGTGTCCAACTCTTTGCAACCACATGGACTGTAGCCAGCCAGGCTCTTCTATCCATGGGATTTTCCAGGCAAGAATACTGGAGTGGGCTACTATTTCCTTCTCCAGGGAATCTTCCTGACCCAGGGATCGAACCCATGTCTCTTGTGTCTCCTCCATTGGCAGGCAGATTATTTACCAGCTAAATAACAGGGAATGACAACAATAACACTCACTGTTATGGAGTATCCTTTTTCTCAGAAGACTAAAGAAGAAAAGGAAGAATTTAGGGAATGTATGCTGTAGTCATACATTCTCCAATGAGGTCTGAATCGCAGGGGCTCTTGCATTGTGAACTTCCAAATGTTTTAAAATTTTTCTGATGAGATTAACAATGGTATTAATGAATGGTGGTGGTGGGGGTTTAGTCGCTAATTTGGGTCCAACTCTTATGACCCATGGACTATAGCCCATCAGGCTCTGTCCATAGGATTTCCCAGGCAAGAATACTGGAGTAGGTTGCCATTTCAGTGTCCAGGGAATCTTTCTGACCCAGGGATTGAACTGCTGCGTTGCAGTCCAATTTGCTGACTGAACCACCGGGGAAGTACTATATTAATGAATAAGACTTTGTGTAGTGATATATATATGGACATTTACAAGATCTGAATAACTCAGTGAACCAATATTTCCAAATGATCAGTGCATGATGCAGAAGTTCTATTCAAAGTGTAGGATAGACCAATGGATTTTAATATAACAGAGGGTGGAAAGTTTTCTACTTCAAACTGCAACTAATTTTTAAGAAAATACTGTTTGTTGAGTTTTGATTTAATTCCAAGGATATCCACAATCATCAGAAAGGCTAACAAAATATTCCTCCCTTTTCCAATTATATATCTGTGTGAAGCCATAGTTTCTTCATATACTTTAACAAAACAATATGTCACACCAGGATATATTCAGAAGCAGACAAGAGAATCCAGCTGATTTTGAATTGCCAGACATTAAAGAGACTTATGAAAATGTAAAACAATGCCACTGGTCTCATTAATTTTGTTTTGGAAAAATTTTTTAATAAAATACATTATTTATGTTCACATGTAATGGTTTATTATTGTATATTTAAATGTATTAGTAAACATTTAAGATTTTTCTAGCATATAAATGATTTCTAGTGTAGTAAATATCAATAGACATAACCTACATAAACACCTTCATAATTTCTTCAAGATTATAAAGCCGATTAAAAATCTGCTGCTCTAGATTACAGTAACTTTCCTTCCAGATGTGAGGTCCATGGTCTTGAAAGTGAAGAACAGATTAGATCTTGTGTCATATTAGCCATGAGTTTAAAACATCATAAATATTTGCATCCAGATCCCGAAACAGGCTTCAGGAAGAAGCAGAGAAATGCCTTCTGTTTCATTTCTTATAGAACAGTCCGGCCGAGCAAAATTCCCTGGAATCTTGCCTCTGTTAATGTTTTCATGTGCTTGTGCCTTTGCTGAACCTTAGCACTTACAGTGGAGAAGTTCATGTTGTTTTGAAGAAGTCTGACCTAAGAGGAAGTGTCAGATACAAAACCCCTTGTATGAAGGGATTTTGGTCGAATTGAAGGAGCCATTCTAATGAAACCCTGTGTGTGCATCAGGGCAAGCTCCTGCTTGGTATATATTTCTGCCTTCATCACTCTGGGCTTTCTACCTACTGAGCGAGTCTGACGATGACAATCAGTAATGTCTTCTGTTTTAAAAGGTTTTGATTTCACCTCCCACTAACTGAATGTAGTATCTATGTATCTTGTCTGATTTCTTCTCACCAGACTTTGGGGAGGATGCAAGAGATACCCCTGGAGCCAGAGTAATGAATGGAGACCTGGTTACTCAGTACATTCAGACAGGGGCTTGCCACTTGAGCTGCCAGGAGCTTTCAGAAAGAATGGAGCAATCCAAAAGTAAACTCGTTGAATGGGATCTAAAGTATAGAAGCAGTCTGTCTCATCTTTCCTGATCATATCAAGGGGAAGGCATTGACCTTGGGAGGGGTCCTTGTGATATACGTAAAACTTGTTTGATGCACACCATGTTGAGCACTGTTAGAGCTAATTGCAGTCTTGCTCCCATGTTGGTGCAGGCATCATGACATCATCAAAATCTCCTAAGATTCTGTAGACTAGATGGGTTGAGGTCTTTTCTGCCTCAGCACTAGAGCTATGAAGAAAGAGAGGTATAGAGAAGGGTACCCAAGAATCTGCAAGAAGGGGTCCCGCTTACACTCTTAGGAGGGAAGTTTCCTGCACTTGTACATCACCTAAACCACAGACACACTCCAGTGAGCCTTGGTGGGCAATTTCCAGGAAAGTAGTCCCACCCTCCGCTTTCCATCCTAGGTCCCAAGTTTCTGGTGTGCTCCGCCAAAGGAGACTCTGGGTTGACCAGCTCAGCCGAGAGAAGGACAGAAAGAGATGCTTCCACAGTCACCTCTAAGATAAAAAGAACAAAATAAGAGAGAGGGAAAAAGAGAGAGAGGAGAAAATCAAAGACTAATCCTAAAAATTCTCCTTTAATCTTAGAGCTTCCAGACCTAGTTTCCCTTTCATCTAGGACTTGGAAGTTATCTAGTTATTTTATGGGTAGTGAAACCACAAGGCGAAAAGGGGTGGGGAGCGGAGATTAAATTAATGAGCAGGTAAGCAGGCTATTATTTCGTCTGATCCTTCTTTCCTTCCTGCTAATTTCTCTGAGCCAATTTGGGAGGCAGAGCCTATCATGTTAACTCAGAGACAGACTATTGTATCCATGTTCTTTCTGAAGCCATTTATCTGAAGGATATTAAAGATCCAATTTACATAGACATTATGGCATTGTGAGGAGGACGTGTACACGTGCACACAGGAGAGAGAGAGGGAGGGAGGGAGAGAGAGAATGGAAAGGAGGTAGGGTATCCATCTAAGACGCCTGTGTTTGTATCTTGCTCAACCTGCATTGAGTACCGTCTCCCATGAGATGCTCAAAGAAATTTGCAATTGCTCAACAAGTTAGTTCAAGAAGACATTGGACCTCAACAGAAATCAGGCTCCACACAATGGTGGAGATGTTTGTTAAACTGTGACTCAACCTTCAGGATCCTGAATTTCCTCATCATCACTACAAAGTCACAGTGGCAGTAATGGGACACTCCTGAGTTTGATTTCTGCCCAATTGGATGCCTGATTGTGCTGTCCCACCCTTTGTGTGTTGGGGAACAAGGTAGTATGTATAGATGTTGGGAAGAAGAGGTCAGACTCCCAGTTTAACCCTCAGCTTCCAGGTGAACCCAGTCCAGAACACAGAGTCTTTGTTTCCACACCAGAGAAATGAGTGGCCTGGGACAATATGTATCTTCTCTGGAGAGGGGGCACTTCATTTTATTCACTCATAAAATAGAGATTAAAAACTCTTTTCTATGTTATAGATATATATATATTCTATAATATATATAAAAACACTTTTCTGATGACCCTGGTTTGTTATGCAAATGAAACAGAGAGAGACACATAACAGTACCCTAAACAGAATTTGGCAGGGAAGAGGATAACACACCTGGCTACAGTGGTTTATTGGGAAGATTCTTCAGCAACAGTCAGCTTCCCTTAGCTTTGATGTTGGGTTTACCCAAGAGCCTTGGGATGGATAACTTGGCCCCCTGAGCAGACCCATCCACTGTCCCATGCCAATGCCAGCGGTCCTGCAGTGGATGCCGCCATTGTGAGTGAGGGCCGGCATCCACCTTCAATTCTTCCATTCCTTCACTGGCTCTTTCACTCATTCAGTTCACGTTCACAGATGAACTAGTGCAACGGTTCATGGCCTTGACTCCACTTCAGATCTTCTGGAGAGTTATATAAAATTCCCAGATTCTTTCCCAGACCAACTAAATCAGAGATACTGGGAGTGACTCCCAGACATTGATATTTTTATAAAGCAACTTGGGTTGCCCTAATGAGAAGATGAGGCTGAAATATTGACCTGGTGTATGTCGAGCATTGTGCTTGCTTCCAGGAAAGTTGACTAAGATGCCCTTAGCTTAATGTAAAACATCCCCCTTGCATCAAATCGCTCCTGGGAGAAGTAGGGGGATTATATCCCTGATTTTGCCAAGTTAAGTTGGATAAGAACAAAACTTCTTGATAAGACTGTGGAATGGTCTCCCCATCTACCCCTTGATGATGAACACGGGCTGTTGGCCTTACTCCTTCAGAATAATTGGTCCTTCCCAAATCTTGGGTACCACCAAGCTCACCCTGGCCTCCCGATGTGGCCCCTTCCCTGCCCAGGCATCTCCTACATCCCTCTGTCTGCAGCACAGATGAGGGAGTTGGTTTGCTGATGCTCAGCCTGTTTTTCACCCAGGCTCTCAGTCAGGTCTTTCCAGAATTCTTGAGGGGACCACCACCTCAGGAGTCATCTGCCTCATATCTCTATCTTTTTTTTTTTTTAACATTAAGGTAGCTTTTAATATATCTTTACAATTTTTGAATTTTTAAAAAACATTTTAACAATTTAGCCTGAAAACTCAACAGAAAAAAAACAAGGCCAAATTTCTGAGTGCTAAATAAATTAGGTATAATTTACAAATTTAATGAACAGTTGGTAGGGAAGCACAAGGTTGAGAAAAGAAACTTCATTTATTCCTAAAATTTGTCTTTTGCATAGGCCTGAATTTCAAGAGCTATTAAGCATTGAAATAATTGAAGGCAGGAGGAGAAGGGGCCAACAGAGGATGAGGTGGTTGGATGGCATCACTGACTCACTGGACTTGAGTTTGAGCAAGCTCCAGGAGTTGGTGATGGACAGGGAGGCCTGGCGTGCTGCAGTCCATGGGGTGGCAAAGAGTCGGACACGACTGAGTGACCGAACTGAGACTGTAGCCTGCCAGGCTCCTCTGTTTATGGGATTTCCCAGGTAAGAATACTGGAGTGGGTTGCCATTTCCTTCTCCAGGGGATCTTCCTCACCCAGGGACTGAACCCACATCTCCTGCTTGGTAGGCATATTCTTTACCACAGAACCACCTGGGAAGCCCAGAACATATTAAGTTTTGCTCATATCTCTATCTTGTAGGAGCTCTCAGAAGGCTGGCTCTGTTCTTCCATCCTGAAGCCTGGACTCCTTTTGCACCAGCAGTCAAGTTTACAGTTTGTTTCTGATATAATCTAGTTCATTTGATGGGGAGGGGGGGAAGATGCCTTTGCTCTAATGGATGACTCTAGGTCAGGCAATGCACTTCCCCATTTTGGGGATTTTTGATTTGGCTAGGTGACATTTCCTTCAGGCAGGACTCTTTCAAGGGTCACGTCCCCACACAATGTCTTTGCCCTCCATACCTCAGTTAGGTTCACTTCCCTGTCTCCCTTCCTCAGAAGCCCACATCCTCAAGCTTGGTCCATGCCTGTCACAAGTCAAGGAGATGGTGCCAAGTTAGGGCAGGCACCTGGCTCATGGCTGGGAAAGAAGTCAGGCTTCCCAATCAATTGTTTCTTCCTTTGGTCTCTCTTCAGAGCTGGCTGCTGCAATTGGATGGGGACTGTGATGTTTTATCATTTAAGTCTGTTAAGAATCTATTTCTTTCTGCATTCAAAACTTTATTCCCATCTTCTCAGGGACTTAAAATACTGTCCTTGAACTGAGACGGGACCCTGGCGCATTAAACACACTCGCAACTTCAAAGCTCTGTGTGTGTTGCTGCAGAGGGTCCCAGGGGAGCATCAATAAGAGACATGTGTTTGCTCTAGTACAAAGAGAAGCCTTGCTTCTTGATGGAGTTGATCTGAGGGGCGGGGGTGATGGAGGGGTTTGTTGTTTGTCTCCAAAGGAGAAGAGGATTAGGGGAGGAGAGGCTTAAGCTCCAGGAAGAGTTGCTGGCATCAGCAGCCTTCTTCCCAAGGAGGATCCTGGTTTCCTCCTAGAGCAGAAGCAAGGGAGATGCCAAGACCTCTGAGACCACAATGCCAACTGTTTCGCCCTTGAATAATCATAAAGACTCCATCGTCTGTGTGGTCTTTTGCTATGCACTATCTCATTTGTAGCTCACACTAGCCCTCAGGGTAGGTAATGCTATTATTACAATTGTCAGATGAAGAGACGAAGGCTCCCAGAGGACAAGTGGCATGCCCGGGATTGCCCAGCTAATACTGGACCTATGTCCTTTCTTTTGTTGAAGGTGGCAAGTAGATTTCAGTACCTGATTGATTGATGGATAGCTATTGCTTAGAAAGAAGGCAGAGTTGAGAAGGATTTTTCAGATTGCATCTGGGCTCAGTGGGAAAGAAGGCTGCGGTTAATGTGAAAGGTAAACTTAAATTTTAGCATCCAAACTGGGACACTTTTGAGAGTGAAAGGGATTATATCACTAACTATGACTGAACAAGTATAAATCGGACTATTCCTCATGAACCAGGATATATGGTCATCTAAATTAAGTAATGAAGTGTCATCTGGGTATCCGGGTGGAGGTTGCCAGTCTGCAATGAATATGTCAGCTCTGACTTATTTCTATGACTCCTATGAGGACTTTGCTTCTCATTCGCTTACCCAATGGGCAAGCTCAGCATTTCACATCTTGCCAAAATTTGAGAGGGGTTTATCAGGAGTCATCTAATATGACTGCAATCCAGACCATAGTATGTCTTGCCATTTGTGCTCCCAAATCCTAAATCCCCTCACCTCCTGGAGGGAGAATAACCAAACAATGAATGCAAGGAAAGGGGACCCTCACAAGCTGAACATTTCTTTTTGACTGCAGCATTAATATTATGACCATCCTTACCCATCACCCAACTTGAGGACAGCCACAAAAATCTCTCCAATCCCACTCTGTGCTTATTTGACAACTATTTGTTCACTGTTGGAATTTGCTGCCAAACCCTCATCACCTCTTGCTTTGACTGTTTCAGCAGCCTCCTGCCTTGTCTCTCTGTCTTTACTCCTGCCCTTTCATTTCATGATTCCTTCTGCTAACATATGGGTATTTCTAAAATTTTAAATCTAACTATACCACTTCCTAAAAATCTGCCTAAAAATCTTCAGTGGTTTTCCACATTTGTTATGGACTGAATGTGCACTTCCAAAATTCACCCAATGAAGCCTTAATCCCAGTGTGACAGGATTTGGAGGTGGGACCTTTAGGATGCAATTAGGTTGAGATGAGATCATGAGGGTGGGGCCCCATGACGGGATTAGTGCCTTTATTAGAGATCTTGTTCTCATTTTCCTCCTGCCCATGCCAAGGACAGACCATGTACAGACCCAGTTGATAGTGACAACCTTTCAGCTAGGAAGAGAGGTCTTGCAAGAACCTGGTCATTCTAGCACTTTGATTTCAGACTTGAGCTTCCAGAACTTGGATAAATAAAATTCTGTTCTTTAAGCTCCCCAGGGTTCGGTATTTTGTTATGGCATCCTGGCAGAGTCAGATAGCATCTAAAACGATTAGGTTCACATTTAAAGCCTTCTCGTCTCCTTTTATGTCTGGTCAGTGCTCACTTAACCCTTAACACCCCAGTTCCCATCAAACCTTCCCCATGCTCTAGTCCTAGGCAGAAGTTCTTTCTCCATTCATTTTGCAGGATGGTTCTATAACAGCATGCATACTGGCTTGTGACTTTCTCCTTTCTACTACACATGAGTTCAAAGGGGTAGGAATTGCATAGTGTTCATTTTGAGCACTACGATATCTGTCATGTGTGCAAGGGTGCTAAGTTCAGTCATGTCAAATTCTTTGTGACCCTACAGAGGGTGGCCTGTCAGACTCCTCTGTCCACGGGATTCTCCAGGCAAGAATACTGGAGTGGGTTGCCATACCTTCCTCCAGCAGATCTTCCTGACCCAAGAATTAAACCCGCATCTCTTATATCTCCTGAATTTTCAGCACCATCTTAGAAGCCTGATATTTGGCATTCTAGGTGCTTAAATAACCTTTAAGACATTAATAAATACACAGAAGAGGATGATTGAATACATAAATGAATGAATGACACTATGACCCCAAACAGAGCTTCTTTCTACAAAAATGTTCAAGCTATCAAGGAAATACACTCTGGATTCCAAAGAATTCCCTCAAAAAAAAAGAACCAGGGAGGAGGAAAATGACAATAAAATTAACCAAGGAGGCTTGATAGATCTGCAGCTTTACCTTCAGCCCTCTGGGGACACACTCTGGGTAGAGGTCAGGGCAACAGTGGGGAGCAGTAGAACTGGGTAATCAGGATGGGAGTCCATTGCACGGCCCACCTAACTTGCTAAGAAAGCTCTGCTGAGAAGTGGGAAGTAGAGGAACAGAGAGTGGAGAAGGAGCTGGGCAAACATTCTCCTATCTTTACCTTCACATACCCCCCAGGACTTTACAGGTGGTGCCAATACAGGAGACAAAAGAGACTCAGGTTCGACCCTTGGGCAGGGAAGATCCCCTGGAGAAGGGCATGGCAATCCACTCCAGTATTCCTGCCTGGAGAATCCCAAGGACAGAGGAGCCTGGTGGGCTATAGTCCATAGGGTCACAAAGAGTCTGACATGACTGAAGTGATTTAGCATACATGCATGAACATACCCCATTTCCTACACTAAGCTTTCTCTTCTGTCCCGAAGCTGTGAGTGAATTTCCTTGCTTGGCCCTAGCAGCATTCATCCTCATCCCTCCGCTTCTTCCATCACCCTGCCCTTGCCCTCTGGAGATCCTCCAGGACCCTGCCCTCCCTGGTCTTCCTCCTCAGCCTCCACCTTGGAAATGCTGTGCTCAGAAATCCTCCCCCTATTCCCCACCAGCAATCCCCCAAGTGAGGCTGAAGATGGGCAGGGTGCAGGCAGGACAGGGGTGGTGAGGGGGAGAAATGTGGTCTAGAGCCTAAAATCAGGAGTTCAGTGGGCATCAGCCCCCATCAACTGCTCCAGCTTCAGTTGGAAACCCTGCTTGGTCCTCAGGCATTTGCTCTGTGGAGGGTCCTGGTTGTGCCTCTCTCTGGCTTCATCATTGACCCCTGACTGCAAAGCTGTTTCTCCGCATCTCTCCTCTTTGCCCCAGTGCATCTTGGCAGTCCAATTAGTGCCTGGCGGAGAGTTTCTTGAGTCTGAGCAATCCGCCCACCCAACCTTTCACCTCCCAATTTTGCTTTCCTGCCCTTTTAGGGAGACGTTTGACAAGCTCTCTTCCATTTCATCTTCAAGCCACTGACATGTTCAGAAGCTCTGCGGCTGTCTTCCAAATGAAAAGCAGGTTAATTAAGGCATATTTTCCAGCTTGTTTTTAAAAGAGAAAACAAAAGAGAGAGAACAGGTATCCTACTTAATGGCTCCTAATTATTACTTTCCCCCAAAGTCTTCAGAGTGAAACGGCCTAATTGAGGGCGTCCTCATCTGGCATTAAAGAGGGGAGCAAGGTGGTACCTGGCCCCCCATCTAACTCCCACTCTCTGTCAAGGTCCAGCTGATGCGCCATCTCATCACAGAGACCTCCTCTCTCTCCGGGACTAGGTTAGGTGATTATGCGGGATGCTGTGCGGTGCAACCCCAAACCTTCTGAAGGACCGAAGGAGGCATTCTGCTGGCTGTTTGGAGGGTTGTCAGCTGACAGCTCTTACCTGTTAACCCTCCTGAGGAATTCCTGTCATTGAAGACAGTCATCTCACCAACGTCATGGCCTTTTTGTGGGGTGGCCTGCATCTGATGATTGGCCCATGTAAAGATGTCAAGGCCTGGTCACTACTTCAGCTTGGTTCAGCTCTGAGATGCCGTTCTAGTTTTAAGTCCCTGTGATGTTGCTGCAGCCTTTAAAGCGGCTGCCTTTCGGCCCAGCTCCTCCCTCTGCCCAGTCTTGCTTCTTTCCTTTCCCACAGGGGTTGAGCCCATAAATGCTCCAAAATTATCTTCCTGCACACTAATCTCCATCTCAGGGTCTGATTGCTGGGCAACTTGACCTGGAACAAGAGAACCTCATCTGTGTCATCATTAGCAGTGTGCACTGGTATCCTGGATTCCAAAGAGATATGTTAGGGAGGATAGAATGCAATGAGACCATTTGTGTTTTTTCATCTGGCAGACATATGTTGGTTTGAGTATTTCCAGACTTCTCTTGCTCTATTAATTCCTACAAAACACTGTCTACCACCTACCAACACACCTGTCTACTTACCTACAATCTATCATCTCTGTTTCTATTTTCCTTCCTTCATTTATCTATCAATCTATCTATCTATCCACCCCATCTCTCTATCTACCCATCCATTCCATCTACCTATTCATCCATCCCTATTTATCTCTATTTATTTATCATGTATCTATCCACCCCCATCCATCTATCTCTTTGTAGATGTTGATGCTGTTGGTACCCACTCAGATAACTTTCACTAGCTGGTGTTCCCATCTCCCAGCTGCTGTAACGGTTGGCTTATAACATGTACCAACTACCTTCTTTGCAGAGAATTTCTCTTGGTCTAACAGGAGATGTTTCACCTTAGAGGCTCTGCACCCATCTTCTCTTCCCCAGTGACAGACATCAGGGAATGACTGGCACAGCATAAAAGGGCAGCCCTCTTGCTTCAAAGAGGGACAATTTCTATGTTAGAATTGACTGAAGACCTCCTAATGAGATCAGACTGAAGATAGTTTTCAGACAAGGGCACATTCCTGCTTAGCTTTGTCCCCACATCCTGTTTTGCTTTCCTCCATTCCCCTCTCTTGAGCTTGTTGTTGTTTAGTTTTTAAGTCATGTCTGACTCTTTCGCCACTCCATGGCCTGTAGCCTTCCAGGCTCCTCTGTCCATGAGATTTCCCAGGCAAGAATATTGGAGTAGGTTGCATTTTCTACTCCAGGGGATCTTCCCGACCCAGGGATTGAAGCTAGATCTCCTGCATTAGCAAGTGAATTCAATAAATCAATGAAAATCCTCATCTAAGCCTCTGCTTTTTGGAGATCCCAACCTAAGCCATTTTGTCTCAAGAGTAATCCTAAAAAAGTATGCAAGCAAACAAACAAAAAGCAGACACTGAGCATGGGATTCTAGAATTGGATTGCGATGGAGCCCCCATTGCTGGTGGTAGATGGAGTTCTAATGATCTCTGGCAGGCTGCAGCACAATGAGTGCTAAGAGTTTTAACATGGTGAACTGGGAAATGGATGCACTATCTGGTTTAGTGTCTTGGGAATCTGAAAGGTTTCTTAGCCTATTTGGGTTGCTGCAGACTGGCTTGTACAACAGAAATTCATCTCTCATAATTCTGTGATCTGGAAGTCCAAGATCAAGGTGTTGGCAGATTTGATTTCACCTGAAGCTGTTCTCCTTGGCTTGTAGATGGCCACCTTGTGGTATCTTCACATGACCTTTTCTCTGTACTTACATGTCTCTGGTGTCTCTCTCTTCTTATAAAAAGACACAATCCTATTGGATTAGGGCCCCACCCTTATGACCACATTTAATCTCATTCATTTCTTTCAAAGGCCCTATCTCTAAATACAGTCACATCAGGGGTTAGGGTTTCAACAGACTTTTGAGGAGACACAATTCAATCCATAACAGAAGGAATGAGGGTAATAACAACCAGAAAGACTACAGAATTGGGTGACTTTTGCTCCACTGATTTGCTGGAGAGAGGAAATGATAAGCTCAAATCTATAAACAATTTAAAGCCAAGTTGTGGCATTTAAAGAGAATTTTTACACCTGTAGCCAGAAGCAGACAGAGCTAAGAGCCACGCAGGCATAGGACTTAATTGTAGGAGTGGCAAAACTTCAAAGGAGACTCAAGTATCAGCCAAGGTAAGTCATCTATGCTGAGACCAGAGCCCTAATAGGGAAGTTGTGGGACCTTTGATTCTTGGTGTGGGAATATCTGTATCAATGTACTTAGGCTGATTCCCCAGAGTTCCCTGAATCACTTGAGCCTGCACAAATGGCCTTCTCTTCCTTGTAAAAGACTTGCTTGAAGGTGATACAGAGGCTTCAAGTGAGGCATTAAGGAAGGACAATGCTTGCCCTCCTCAGATTTCCCCACCCCCCTCTGCCCTCTGGTCATCAGAACCATAGATTGGGGTCAAATCTCAGCATAGCCAGACTAGTGGATTGCTTGGCCTGGCTAAGGGGTCAGAGGAATCCAGAGCTACAGGAGTACCTGGCTTTAATATAGTGGCAGGAAACAGGAGTGGACCCAGAAGGGCCTGCACTGGGGTGGGGGCCAGAATACAAAGCAGTTACAGAGGGTTTTCCAATACAGGGCACTCTCCCGTGACACAGCACACAAACCCTGGCAAGGGCCCTGAGTTTCTATTTTAAATCACTGCTAAGATGGCTCTTGGAAGCTTGGCTAAAGTGACAGCCCACATTAAACAAAACAGAGTTGCCAGAATTGCCATGTTGAACTGGATAGGGAGGGATCAAAAGGCTCAGAGAAAGAGGCATTCTAGAGTGGGTCTGTTATATAATCTGGAAAATCCACCAGCTAACTGGTTTTCAGGGGGCAGGGGAGGTGGCTGGATGACACTCTGATTACCAGGGTGATAAGGGGCACTGACAACCCCAGAGGGCTCAGCATTAGGACTGATGGAGATCCTGTGCCACACCGGGCTCCCTATTAAAAGTTAGAATGTTCCAGAGTAGCAGAGACCTGATGATAGCACCCAGTTGTCAGAGGCAAGGTGGACATGATTACTGAAACAGGTAACAAGGTTGAGGTGGCAATCAGAAGAGCCTGGCCTGCAGGGATTTTTTAAAATGGTACGTGGATCATGGTGTTCCTAGAGGCAAAATAGATGGGCAGCCAGCAGGTATACTGCTTAATAGATAATAATAGAAAGAGATCAAGGATGGATGAACATAAGGCCAAGTTCAGCTTCTCTAATAGAAAAACATGATCCCTTGTCTAGCTTTCAGAAGTGAACCAGTTCTCAAACCCAAAACTCATTGACTAAAGGAGAGACCAAGTTCTCATAAAAGGGGGCCTGCAACACTATGATAAGTGTATATAGCAGAAAACTGTATACACCTGTATGCTTTGCAGGGTACCTGATTACCCAAGTTACCCCACAAAGCACCTATAGCCATTTACTTGCATAACCAGGCACTGGGAAAATTAACACTCATAGCCTTGCAAGGTTTGTTGAAGACAAGGTCTGAGTTGACTCCAACACCTGGGGACACAAAGCATGGTTATGACACTTCTTTGTGGTTAGAGGAGGCCAGATAATAAATGAAATTTTGGCTTCCAAGTGTCTCAAGATATCCACCAAGTAGTCATTTCTCTGGTTTCTGTGCTGTGCTTAGCTCATCAGTTATGTCTGACTCTTTGTGACCCCATGGACTGCAACCCGCCAGAGTCCTCTGTCCACGGGATTCTCCAGGCAAGAATACTGGAGTGGGTTGCCATGACCGCCTTCAGGGGATCTTCCAGACCCAGCAACTGAACGAGGGTCTTCTGCATTGCAGGTGGGTTCTTTACCAGCTGAGCTACAGGGAAGCCCACTTTTCTGGTTACTGAAATAAAATTGGAATGGACGTAGTTAGTAGAAGGTATAACCTTGGTTCCTTGACCTATAGTGTAAGAACTATCGAATGGGAAAGACAAGTAGGACCCCCCATGAAAGTTCTCTCCCTCCACTAGAAGACCAACAACGATATCACATTCCAGGGAGGATGGCAAAGATTAGCACCGCCCTAAGTAACTTACAGGATGCTGAGGGGGCGGTTCCTTGTCATGGTCCCATGTAATTTACCAGTCTGGCCCCTGCAAAACACAAGTGGATTGTGACCAATGACAGTGGACTACTGCAAGGCAGTCCCAATCGTAGCTGCTTTATCAGTCATCCTTACTTACTAGGGGAGATTAACATGGCCTTGGATAAATGGTATGTAGCTATTGATCTGATGAATACATTCTTTTTTTTTTAAATATCCATAAGCAAGGATAATCAAAAGCAGTTGGCATTAATATGAAACAGACAACAGTATATATTCACCTTCTTGTCTCAGGGGGAATGTGAATTCTCTGCTTCTTATATGGTCTAAAATGTCCTACACTATCTGGATATTGGATAAAATGTCAGAATGGTCTATGGTATTAATGCCATCATGTTAGTTGGACTCAATGAGAAGTAACAAATACCTTGGGTGTCTTGGTAAGATCCATGCATTCCAGAGGGTTGTCGAGAAAGCCTGGAGATTTAGGTCCTAGAGAATTCCATGTCACTGATGCTTTTAGAGGATTAATAGCCTAGACGTGGCCCCTCCTCAAGATGAGATATTGCTCCTTGTACCTCTTATTGTCAAGACAGATAACACTTAGTGGGCTTCTTAGGGTTTTGGAGGCAGCATATTCCACTCTGGGAAATTCGGCCATATCCCATTTATCAGGTGATGTTAGCAGATCCCTAGCTTGGACAGTGCCAGGTAGGTCAACCCCTAGATGAGTTACTTAGACCAATGGAAGTGCTAAAATGTGAGATCTAAAACGGGTGGTGGAGGGGGAAGTACAGAGTAGTGAAGTGGCCTCGGGAGCAAATATCAGGGATGTGGTTCATTCTAGTCACCCTCCTTCACAATGTTTTCCAGGAAACTGGGACCCTTCAGGATTTTGGAGACACTGTCTGGATGGATTAAACAATGGGAGAAGTGAGGGGGTCAGAGCTGTGCAAAGGTGGACTACAGAAGATGTTCTTAGCACCCTACCCAGGTACCCTTTATGCACTGTGAGTGCTGGGCAGCTGACTTGGGAGCCGACAATGCCCCTCCATCCTAAGAGCTGATCTCAGCCAGTGGCTGACTGGCGCGGGGAGACCAAGTGTCCTTTAGGTGGGACTGACTGGTGCGTTCAGTGCTCTAGGGCCGAGCCTTCCCATGAGATCAGCCTGAAGCTACTTCCTGCTTCCTACTCTGCTTCTCCAGCCCCCCGCCCTCTCGGGCCTCCCTCACTCCTAAGAGTGCTCCCCCTAAAAAATCAGTTGAGCAAGAATTCCTACTCACATGTGGTTAGACTACACAACCAAGGCCAGTGTGTACATTAATATTGTACACATTGTGTGCATTTATTATTACTTTTAAAGCAGACTCTTTTCCAATGCCGTCGTTCGGGGTATACTGCACAAAGCCAGTTGTCATTTTGCACTTTCTGAATTATGTTTATTAACTATATGACCCACATATATCAAAGACCAATTTACTTTATGATTTCTTATGTCTCAGTTAAGTAATTCCAATCTGCATATTTTGAGGGATGGAGAATGTTGCACTCAGAGACGTTTACTAGTTCAGGCTAAGTTAGTAGGTGGAATCATATCACATAACTGAACTTGAACTTCCTGAATTCCATTATAGAAATTCAGAGAGAAAGCGAAGAAAGAGAGCTTTTATTTACCCATTGTCTTTTCTTCCATAGCTCAAATTCAAAGAGAAATAAAAGGAATTAATTTTTGGCTTTTGAGTTTCTGAGAGTCCATGTTTTGGAGATTTTAAGGGTTTGCAAAGAAAATTTTGACAATACCTCCTTTTTACTTCGCATGCTTGATTTTGAAGCAGACTCTCCTGTGAGAAACTATTGAATTATTCTATAATTTAGACTCTTCATTTCAGACCAGGCTTCCCCACTTCTGTCTGAATTAGTGAAGTTTGACTAAATGTGGACAGGAAATGAATTGCAAATTATATGTAAATGTGTATAAATTAGCACCGTTATTAGAATAATTTGCATCAACAGCCCTATAATTAGGCAGCAACCTGGGAGAAAAGGGCAGTGGGCAAAGGATGGAGGAAGCTAGGAAGACAGCCCAGGAGTCCTGGGTCCCCACCTCTATGTTAATGAGACTCCAGTTTTCCTTCCCCAGACCCCTTGGCCCAAGACCTTGGGGATCTAAGATCCATGCCCTGCTTTTGTCTGATTCTTGCTAAGATGCCTTGTCGGTGTTGCTCGGGGGAACTTGGCTTTTTCTCCTCAGTGTAGCACCATGGGAGGCCCTGGGATCTGGGGTATAGAAGTCTCAGATCATGGCTTTCAGGGTGACTTTAGCTAAATCACACTCTGATCCTCAGTTTCCTCATCTAGAAAATGGGATTTGCAAAAAGTACTTCGTCCTACACTGTTTCCCAGTACTTGCCATTTGGATGAGATCATGCATTGACCAGTACAGCTGCCCATGTGCATTTGGTATTATTCTGATAGCCGAGATCATCTGGCCAGCAAGCGGCAGGTCTAGGATGAAACCCAGATTTGTCTGGCTCACAGCCCATGTCACTGCCTTCCATTGCTCAAGTGGGAAGCATCCATGAAGACCAGTTTGTTCCCACGTCATCCATTCTTCTAACATCACTTAGTCTCTTCCCTCACATGCATACAGTTCTCTTGGGGCCAGAAATGGTGTCTTCTATGCCTTTTGCATCCTATCCTCAACACACTTTCTGGTGGGCCATGCCCAGATCAGTACCAATCCTTGGGGCCTGTCTGTGGACTTACCGACAACACTTTTCTCTCTTTCTCCTTTTGACCTGGGGTGACTAGGAAATGACACGAAGCTCCCATCCCCTTTGTCTTCAGCTACCCTTGGACAACTCACCTTTGAGCAAAAAAAAAAAAGGCAGTTACAGAGATACAGGGAATTGCAAAGAGTGTCTGATGAAGCAAATGACCACCTACTTGCCTTTGGAATGGGTCATATGGATTTTCTTTTTAGCATATTTGTCATCTTTATTTGCCATGAAAACACATGTCTGTGCTCTGAACCCAGCCCAGAGGATAATCAGTGGCCAGAAAGAAATCACTAAGGTGTGTGAATCATCCCAGGCAGATCTCTGAGGGATGAGCCCCTGTCACAGAAAGATCACAGGGTTTGGGTTCAAAATTAGGTACTGGTTTCTACTCTGTGATCTTGTAAGCCTTCTGAGCCTCCTTGTATCCTTCACAGAGTGACCGTGAGGATGAAATGGGATTTTCTATGTAAAAGGAATTTGCTGTTATTTCATGATGATCAAGGGCCCCCGGCACAGAACTTCAGTTCCTGGCTGCCTGTCCAAACGCGTCTACCTCTCTACCCCTCAACACAACGTGTGTTGCTCTAGACCTAGAGAATGGCTGCTCATTATAGCTGTCTTCACTCCCACTGCCGCTCTTCTCTGGAAGGCTTTTCCTGCCCCATTGTTTGGCCAATGCCTACAGATTGTCCATCCATTCAACAGATGGATGTTTGTTGAGCATCCACTGTGTGCCAATCACTGTGACAGGCACTGGGGACACGATGGTGAACTAAACAAAGATGGTCCTTTTCCTCCCGGAGCTTATATTTTCTGAATGATGGAACACTCAGCTTAAATATTACAGCCTACTGTGACATCCATCCTCCCTTAGCAGACTTCAGCACCTCCTCCTTTGTACCCCCCCTACATTCTTCTAGCATAATGTCTTTGAAAGTGAAAGTCTCTTCTGTCCTGTCCGACTCTTTGTGACCGCAGGGACTGTAGCCCGCCGTGCTCCTCTGCCCATGGGATTCTCTAGGCAAAAATACTGGAGTGGGTTGCCATTCCCTTCTGCAGGGAATCTTCCCGACCCAGGGATCAAAGCCGGGTCTCCTGAATTGCAGGTGGATTTCCATGCTTGGCCCCACCCTCCTCGCCCTCTGCCTCTCTGCCTGTCTTTTCTCCTCCTGCTCTCTTTCCCCCAATCATACTGGCAACCATCTTCTTTGTCCTTCCTTGGAATTTATGAGGCCAATCCTTGAAATGAGAAGGTGACTACTTTCAAATAGATAAAAGAAAGCCCTTCTTTTCCCAGCAGATAATTAATTTGTGTCACTTGCTAGTCATAGAACATAATTGAGGCCAAGGGCTTAAGAAGGCCCCGAGAAAGAATTAGACACGTACAGTCACACCAGGGGGAATGTATCACTCATACTGCCTCTCCATCCCTGGAGGGCGAGGTGAGTGAACCCTGCCCTGAGCCGGGTAGCAAAGAACTTCTCAGCCTATTAAGGGGCCCCAGCCAGGTCCTGTACTCACTTACCACATAGTGAGTTGAGAGTTAGCTTCCTGGCACCAGTGACAGGAGCCTTGGATTCAAGTCCTATCCTTGCTCCAGCTGCACAATTCCGATGTATTCCTTAACCTCTCACAGCCTGTGAGTTCCAGAAACCCACGAGTCCTGTGTGTTTCTCCTCCCTGGGCTGTGGACGGGGGCTGCAATGGAGCTGGTCAAGCTATAGGATGTGAAGGCCCGAGTTCCCTGCCCACTCACCTTGTTGCTCACCTTTGGGTGTAGTTAAAGGTTGGTTTTAGAGAGAGGGTGTTCACCAGGAACTTACAGTCTAAAGTTGCTGACATTGACCTTGGATACAAGGCCCATCCTGTGGGCATGGGGTGATCTCAGGTGAGATCCCGGGAGCAGAAGCAACTCAGCATCCCTGAGACCAAGGCCTACATCCAGCATAACCAGCTGCAAGGTCTTGGCAACTCCCTTTTCATTCTTTACTCTGTTTCTTAATCTGCAAAATGAACATTGGGGGTTGGAACAAAGATCATTATTCCAGATCATCATTTTTCAAAGTATCCTTCAGAATATGAAAAATTTCAAAAAACAGTTCCAGAAAGAAAAAAATTCAAGAAAATGTTTGAGAAATGCTGCCTAATATCTGTAAAGATAATCAGCAGGCAGATGAACATAAGTCTGTAATCAGGAGAACTGTTTCTATTCAACCTGTCTTGGCTCAACTTTTGCAGAATGCTTATAACATCCTATGACATTGATTCTTGCGGGCACATGCTGCTGGGGGTATGTAACAAAGGAGTCTCTTGGGTTTTTCCTCATCAGATTTTTCTGTCTCTGTGACTCTCACAAGGCAATTCCACATGCAAGTGGGAGCAATGGGGATTGGGGGACAACCAACTTCACACCAAGGATTGGCCGGTGGTCACACTGTGCTATTTCAGAATGTCCTATAGAGTTTGTCTGCCATCTCCTTCTTCCCAATAATGCTTTTCTGATCAAGTGACTTTCAGCCAACTTTCTCTGAGCAGAAACACCCAACAGAGGGAGAGGCAGGTGGACAGCATCCAGCAGATAGGAAGCCCCGAGAAGGTAACCTGGGGTGCCTGCTGATGCTGGTAGGGCTTCCCAGGTGGCACTAGTGGTAAAGAATTTACCTACCAAGGCAAGAGATGTAAGAGATGCAGATTCGATCCCTGGGTCAGGAAGATCCCCTGGAGAAGGAAATGGCAACCCACTTCAGTATTCTTTCCTGGAGAATCCCATGGACAGAGGAGCCTGGCAGGCTACCGTTCATAGTGTTGTAAAGAGTCTGACTCAACTGAAGTGACTTAGCATGCGTGCACACAGGTGCTGGCAGGATGCACATGCTGCCAAGTAGCCACGCACACACACCCTTGGGCACTCTGTGAGTTGGGTCTCTGGAACCGGCAGGGAGTGTGATAAGCCAGCCCCTACTTGTAGAAGAGCCGCCAAGACAGCGGAGCCACGCAACGTGACTGAGCATGACCACACAAAATGCCCTGGGTGCTCCAACTGGGCCACGCACTGCCCTGAGGCTGGAGACCCAGGGGTGACTCAGACCCACTCCCTGACCTTGAGGTGCCCTTGGGCTAGGAAAGTGACAGGATGACAGACAGCATGTCACCAGATAACAGTACCCATGTTCCTGCCTTGGTGTACAGTGTCACCCGTACACCACCTGTGCCCTTTTTAACTGGAAAGTCAGTTAAAAATTCAGATGCCTGCCTTCAGGCCCAGATTTTGAGAGTCAGAATTTAGGAGGTGATGCCCAGGCATCTCTGTACTATGATGTGTGATGAAACTGAGAGATTACTGACTTACATGGATGGGGCTGGTGGGAAAAGCTTGCACTCAAGGGTCAGGATGCTGGCTGGCTGAGCCTGGACAAGCCATTCCTCACTCCAAGCCTTAGCTTCTTCTTGTTTCCCCTGGCTGTATTGAAGCACAATTGACAAAATTGTAAGATATTTAAAGGGTGCCACGTGATAATTTGATATATGTACACATCATGAGAGGATTTCCCCATCTAGTTAATTAACACATCCATCATCTCACCTATTTATCTCTTTCTTTTTGGTGAAAACGTTTAAATTCTGCTCTCCTAGCAAATTTCAATTATATGATCCATTGTTATCAATTGTAGTCACCATAATTTACATTCATCCTCAGACCGTATGCGTCTTATAGTTGAGAGTTTGTCTACTGTTAGGAACCTCCTCCATTTTTCCCAACTCTTTAGCCCCAGGCAGTCATTCTACTCTATTTCTCGGAGCTTAAAATTTTCTTTTAGAGTCCACATATAAGTGGGACCATGCAATGTTTGTTTCTCTCACTTAGCTTCTTTATTGAACATGTTCATGCATTTGTGGCAGGAGTGACATTGGAACAGAGCGGGTAAAGCAGCCGGCACAGAGTCTGGCCTGGCATAGGAGCTCAGGGGGTGGTGGCCATCCTCCATATGTTTATTGAAGTGCAGGAGAAACACAGAAGGCAGAAGAGTCACCCATCAAACCACTTCCTCCAGCCTCATCTCAGAGGGAGGGAGGAGCCAGGCTAGGCTCTGGATGTGCTGGAACTCCCTGGATCCAGGGGTGCTGCACGTCTGTATAGACACCAGTTAACCACAAAGGTTGACATTGAACCAGATACTTCAGTGCTTTTTATAAGCGAGGACCAGGGGTTTGTGAGGTTCTGCAGTTTCCCATGGCTCTTCAGCCAAGAGTCAAATTTCCTGTTACACCCGCTCCTTTGCTTTAATTCACACATTTAGGACCAAAGCACTCACTATTTTTATAGTATTTATGAATTTCCTGTGGGTGTGCCTTGTTGCCTTTGGAGATTCTAAAGGCCAGGAACTGGACATTTGACACCACTTCTTCCTTTAGTGCCAGGCAAACAATAAGCACTCAATAAAAACCTGTGGCTAACTGATAATTGATCTGTTGCAGCAGAGAGGAGAGATGCCAGCTGCGGCTGTTTTGTCCTCAATTTGGGTTCATTTCCACCTTTAAAGAGAGTGTGCATTATTATATTATCATATTATGCAAACCAAATATTCTAAAAAGACAGATAGTTAACAAACAGACTAGTAGATTAGGAATTGCCTGTGGGATTCATCCTAATCAACCAGCCTACTTATCTGCCTGTGATCAGGGTCCTGAATCTTTATCATTCAGCGGAGTGAAGCAACATCCCAGGTTCCCAGAGGAGTAGAACTGGATTTCAATTACATATCCATTTTTTTTATCACTTCACTGAAATAACATGGGCTCCCTGGCTCTAAATTGCTAAAAACCAGTTTAACTTAAGGAGACAAATAGACACTAATTACACAGAGCAAGTGGAGTCCAAAGCATCTAGGCACTTGGCTGAGAAATGCCTTCCGCCACTCACTCCAATGCAAAGCTGGAAAAAATGGAAGTTTCCCCTCCTGCTTCTCCACTCCTAGAACCTCTCCCACCAGGAAGGTAGGAGTGTGAGGGGAGGGGTAAGAATCAGCCATCTGGGGAGAGAAGTTGGGATGTTCCTCTTTTAGCCCTGGCAAACTATTAACTTGAAGACCATGGCATCTGTTTCTTTTGTATAATAATCTGTGCTGTTGTCTACATTCTTATTGAGAGTCACCTTCTAAATCCTAATCGGTTCTGCAGCTTCCAGCAGAAAGAGTGATGATACATAGGCATGGTGGTGGCCTGACTGGTACCAGCTTCCCAATCACAACTGGTTATATGATCTTGGACAAGTTACCTTAGCTCTCCGCTTCCAGTTCCTCTTCTGTGCAGTGAGATCCAGGGGTGTGCCAGTAAATATGTAGCCAGCTCTCCAGGGAGGAGAAGACCTTATTTACAGCTTTCGCCAATTTCCGTGGTGTAAATATGCCCACCATGACAGATTTCAAGCTGCCAAACGGACAATGAATAAGGAATTGGGAAGAAACGCCCATGACCCACTCTGCTGAACTGGTGTGGGATGGTTCCAGCTCTGGTTGAGCTCTCTTCCATCATCAAATCAAATAATAATGTGATAGCCAGGCAGAATGCATTCAATCTCTCCCTGTCTGGGCAAACACATATCCTTAGTTTCTGAAGCTAAAACCAGATGGCAAGTAACAGGAAAAACATCTAGCTTCTGCCTGTCTCAGAGGTGGGGTAAGAATAAAGGGAACAGTACTTTAAACATAAGGTAAAAGTAAAATACAATTCTTTTCATTATTCATATCAGTGTTTAATGAATATGGAATAACATTTATTAATAAAATGTAGTAAAATATTCAAACTCTCCTTGAACAAAAAACACTCTTCCCTGCTTTTGTGCCTGTGTGAAGGAGAAGGTGGACAATTTATTCCATGTCGAGTGAGTTTGACAAGGGACAGATGGACAAAGTGCCTTCTCTCCATCTGTCATGCCCAAGTTCAGGCTCAACAAATGCTTAGTGGCTGCGTATTGATGAGACCTCCTGGCCATGGGAAGTTTCCTCTTTCACAAATGGCAGAGATCTGATAATCAGGTACTGCATACCAACGGGACCATTCAAGGGACTTCCTTGGGGGTCTAGTGGTTAAGACTCCAGGCTTCCACTGTAGGGGGCAGAGGTTCAATCCCTGGTCAGAGAACTAAGATCTTGCATGCTGCATGGTGTGGCCAAAACAAACAAATAAATGAACAAAAAATAAATTTAAAAAAAATTCCCAATAGGACCATTCAAGTTTCCCCAATGTGACTGTGTTGCCTTCACACCCATGCTTTTGCCTGTCTCAAATAGTCCTTCCTCCAGCTCTTCTGCAGACCCTTCCCTTCCTTAAGACCACCTCTCGCTCTGAGAGTGCTTTCACCTGTCTTATAGCACATATCTTATCCAGCCTTGACTTTAGTCACCGATGCTCTTGCCCTATCCCTCAACCAGACTGTGAGCATCTTGAAGGAAGAGATTAGGTCTTATTAATCAATTTTGTATTTCCCACAGTGTATTTAATAAATGCTTTTTGAATTTTAATTGAATTTGTAGGACTAGAAGGTGATACAGTTCCTTAATCTAAAGAGTTCTTTTTAAAAAATTGAGTCCTGAAGTTAGATTCTGCTGAAGAATATGCAGAATAGCATTAGCTAAAACTGTTGATGTGCAGAGGAGTAGTAGACAACAGAATTCTTAGTATGCTCAGTAGGATGCCTAAAGGTGGAATTTTACTCCCTCTCACAGTGATTTGCTTGGCATCCAACATTATTCACTTCTTCAAATAAAGTCTCTATACCCACATTCATCAATTTTGTAATTGAAATTAATTGAATAAGAATGTTTCAATATCTTCTAAGCACATGGAACACTGCTAGGTAGGATGGGAGATAGAAGTGGTAGAATACAGAGTCTGTAACTTCAAGAAACCTGGAAGGACAAGATGAATATATTTGAAATGTATGTAAGTGGTCTGGGTGTAGTTAGGGAATACTTGATCTTAGCCTTGAGAGATGAAAATAGGAAAGAGGGAAATTGAGGAGCATAGGAGAATAGACAGGAAGAAACATAAAGAGGGGGGTAAAGGTAATTGTAGGACACAAAGGGAAGGATGTGGAACTGATAGGGAAGACAAGAGTGTGATGAGGGAGCAGGGTGATGGGGAGGCATCTTGACTGGTGGGGGGAGGTTTTTGTGTTGGAAGTTAACAGTACAGACTTATCTGAGAATCAAGAGATATAAGACCTAGAATCTCTGTTGAGATTAGACTTTATCCAACAAGCACTAAAGTTTTTAGGCTTTACCCAACACACTTTTGAGTGAGGATGTAGTTTGATGCCAGATGTGCATGCGTGTGTTCTCATTTGCTCAGTCATATCCAACTCTTTGCGACCCCATGGACTGTAACCCACCAGGCTCCTTTCTCCATGGGATTCTCCAGACAAGAATACTGGAGTGGGTTGCCATTTCCTCCTCCAGGGGATCTTCCTGACCTAGGGATCAAACCCAAGTCTCCTGCATTGGCAGGCAGATTCTTTACCACTGAGCCATCTGGGAAGCCCCTTGATACCAGATACTAGACAGTATAAACCACAGAGTCTAAGGCATCTGGAATTAAGACCCCCAGTGGGATAGTGGAATTAGAGCTGAACCCAGAAGTCACAGAGAAACCCAGGAAGACAGACGGAGCCAGCTCCTCTTTCCATCTTTGTCTCTTTCCCTCTTGGGCCTTCCTTTGGGGTTTCG
The DNA here is from genome assembly GCF_023699985.2 of Odocoileus virginianus. Classification (NCBI taxonomy): domain Eukaryota; kingdom Metazoa; phylum Chordata; class Mammalia; order Artiodactyla; family Cervidae; genus Odocoileus; species Odocoileus virginianus. Next base: position 49,273,198 of record NC_069683.1, read on the forward strand.
GTTTGTCTCTCTCTGAATCTTAGAATCAATCCTTCTTCCTACATGACTTCTCCACTCTCTTCTCTCTACCCACTGGCTTCCTCTGATCATTCACTTTTTCCTTTCCCTCAGCAACTTCAGCTTTTCTGAGGCATCATGACCCTCCAGTCCTCCCACTGCTAAGTGACTCAGCTGCTTAATATCTATGCCTTCAAACTTCCAAAGGTCTGATTGACTGAGTTTCCCATACCTGTTACATTATAATATTGTAGGTTGTCAGCCAGCTCAGGTGATGCCCACTCCTGGTCCAATCAGCTAACAGTCTGGTAAGCATGGTAGGTAGAGGTAGGGTGAGATCAGAATCTGGGTCACCTGATAAAAAGAACAGCCCAGGTACTGCAGGCAGAGCCTTAGAAAAAGTTATCGATGGGGAGGTATCATGACCATTATCTCTTTACACATTCTTTGGATTTAAAGGATTAAGACAATGATGGGGTCAAAAGTAATAAATTTTATGAGGCTGGCTAACTGGAAGAGTTTGATTTCGGTGTTGACCATCTGGTGACGTCCATGTGTAGAGTCTTCTCTTGTATTGTTGGAAGAGGGTGCTTGCTATGACCAGTGCATTCTCTTGGCAAAACTCTATTAGCCTTTGCCCTGTTTCATTTCGTACTCCAAGGCCAAATTTGCCTGTTAATCCAGGTGTTTCTTGACTTCCTACTTTTACATTCTGGTCCCCTATAATGAAAAGGACATCTTTTTTGGGTGTTAGTTCTAAAAGGTCTTGTAGGTCTTCATAGAACTGTTCAACTTCAGCTTCTTCAGCATTACTGGTTGGGACATAGGCTTGGATTACCATGATGTTGAATGGTTTGCCTTGGAAACTAACAGAAATCATTCTGTCATTTTTGAGATTGCATTCAAGCACTGAATTTCGGACCCTTTTGTTGACCATGACGGCTACTCCGTTTCTTCTAAGGGATTCCTGCCCACAGTAGTAGATATGATGATCATCTGATGCAAAGCCCATCATGAGAAACGCTGGGCTAGAAGAAGCACAAGCTGGAATAAAGATTGCTGGGAGAAATATCAATAACCTCAGATATGCAGATGACACCACCCTTATGGAAGAAAGTGAAGAGGAACTAAAAAGCCTCTTGATGAAAGTGAAAGAGGAGAGTGAAAAAGTTGGCTTAAAGCTCAACATTCAGAAAACGAAGATCATGGCATCTGATCCCATCACTTCCTGGGAAATAGATGGGGAAACAGTGGAAACAGTGTCAGACTTTATTTTTTGGGGGGGCTCAGAATCACTGCAGATGGTGACTGCAGCCATGAAATTAAAAGACGCTTACTCCTTGGAAGGAAAGTTATGACCAACCTAGATAGTATATTAAAAAGCAGAGACATTACTTTGCCAACAAAAGTCCATTTAGTCAAGGCTATGGTTTTTCCAGTGGTCACTTATGGATTTGAGAGTTGGACTGTGAAGAAAGCTGAGCACCAAAGAATTGATTCTTTTGAACCATGGTGTTGGAGAAGACTCTTGAGAGTCCATTGGACTGCAAGGAGATCCAGCCAGTCTATCCTAAAGGAGATCAGTCCTGGGTGTTCATTGGAAGGACTGATGCTGGAGCTGAAACTCCAATACTTTGGCCACCTCATGTGAAGAGCTGATGCATTGGAAAAGACCCTGATGCTGGGAGGGATTGGGGGCAGGAGGAGAAGGGGACAACAGAGGATGAGATGGCTGGATGGCATCACCGACTCGATGGACATGAGTTTAAGTAAACTCTGGGAGTTGGTGATGTACAGGGAGGCCTGGCATGCTGCAATTCATGGGGTCTCAAAGAGTCGGACACGACTGAGTGACTGAACTAAACTGAACTGGAAGAATGGAAATAGTGACAGAAAAATAAGGAAATGTAACAGGGAAGCTGCGTAGGGTCAGGAAACTGCTCATTTAGGGGCAAGTTGAATTTCACTTATTCATTTAGCAAATATTTATTGACTGCCTACCATATGCCAAGAACAGTGCTAGATGGATACCAGGAAGAATTCAGGGTGTTAAAACATTGAAGATGATAACAGAATACTCAATAAATTATAATGATACTTCCATCTGTTAAGCTCCTACTGTAGACAATCTGTATTTGTTACTCTATCTTGTTTAGATCTTGTTATTTAGTTGCTCAGTCGTGTCTGATTATTTGCAACTCCATTGACTGTTGCTGCCAGGCTCCTCTGTCCATGGGATTTTCCAGGCAAGAATACTGGAGTGGGTTGCCATTTCCTTCTCCAGGGAATCTTCCCAACCTAAGGATTGAACCCATGGCTATTGCTGCATCTCCTGCATTGCAGGCAGATTCTTTACCTCTGAGCCACTGGGGAAGCCCACTTTTTTTACTTTTTAAAAATTGAGATATAATTGATGTGTAACTTACAGGTATGCAACATAGTAGTTCACAATTTTTAAAGGTTATATTTCATTTATAGTTATTATAAAATATTGACTACAATCCCTGTGTTGTACAATATATCCTTGTAGCTTATTTTATACATAGTAGTTTGTTCCTCTTATTCCCCTACCCCTGTCTTGTCCCTCCCCTCTTCTCTCTTACCACTGGTAATGACTAGTTTGTTCTCTGTATCAGTGAGTCAGTTTCTTTTTTGTTGCATTCACTAGTTTGTTGATTTCTTAGATTTTACCTGTAACTAATATCACAGCATTTGTCTTTCTCTGTCTGACATTTCACTTACCATAATGTGCTCTAAGTTTATATATGTTGTTGCAAATTTTATTCTTCTTTATGGCTGAGTAGTTTTCCATACATTTATGTGTGTGTGTGTGTAAAACATCTTTATCCAGTCATCTGTTGGTGGACACTTTGCTTCCATATCCTGGCAATTGTACATAATAGTTCTATGAACACTGGGGTGCATATACCTTTTGAATTAGTGTTTTGGCTTTTTTGGATATATACTCAGGTAGAATTGTTAGATGGTACGGTGGTTCTATTTTTAGTTTTTTGAGAAACCTCTGTACTGTTTTCCACAGTGGCTGTAACAATTTACATTGCCACCAACGGTGCATAAGTGTTCCCTTTTCTCTGCATCCTCACCAACATTTGTTACTTGTGGTCTTTTTGATGATAGCTATTCTGTCAGGTGTGAGATGATATCTCATTGTGGTTTTAATTTGCACTTCTCTGATGATAACGATGTTGAGCATCTTTTCATGTGCCTATTGGCCATCTGTATGTCTTCTTTGGAAAAAATTTCTATTCAGGTCTTCTGGCAGTTTGTAAAATCAGATTCTTTGTTTTCTTACAACCATCTTAAAAAGAAGATACTATTCATTTTATTTTGCATTTGAGGAAATTAAGACTCAGAGGGATCAAGTAACCATCCTAAGACCACACAGATCAACAGCTGAATGGATAAACACAATGTGGTATATATGCACAATGGAATATTATTTAGCCTTAAAAAGGAATAAAATTTTGATACATGCTATAATGAGGATAAGCTTTGAAAACCTGATGCTAAGTAAGATAAGCCAGACACAAAAAAACAGACATTACATGCTTCCACTTTTGTTGTACTGGAAATAGGCAAATTCACAGACACAAAGTGGACCAGAGACTCCCAGGAGCTAGGGGAGAGGAATGGGAGGTCATTGTTTAATGGGGACAGAAATTTTGTTTGGGGTTATGAAAAGTTCTGGAGATGGACAGTACTGATGATTGTGCAACATTGGAAATGTACTTAATGCCAGTGAACTGCACATGTTAAAATGGCTAAAATGGCAAATTTTATGTTGTATAAATCTTACCACAGTTAAAAAAATGGCAAATGAATTACTCTAGCTATTGTGTGGAGAATAGATTGTGGGGTTGCTGTGGGGTGGAGAGAGTGGGAACAAGCAGAAGACCAGCAGGGTTGGGGGAGAGGGGCTTACATAGTCCTGCAGAGATGATGGTGTCTTGTTGGATCAGAGTGGCACCAGCAGCCGTAGAGAGGTATGGCCAAATTAAAGACATTTCTGGAGGCAGACAGCTGACACGGTGTGTTATGCTTGTAGGAGGTGACGAAAGGGGATGGTGTGTGACATGCAGGATCTTGTCTTGAGGTACAGGGTGCATTGTGGTATTGGGTTCTAATATTTTAGGGGAAAACAGCTGAAGTGTTGTAGGAGAAAGAAGTATTGTGCTAGCTCAGTGCCACCACAGGGGCAGACGAAATTGTAAGGAGACAGGTTTGAGCTCGATATTAAAAAAAAAAAATCAACAAAAATCTTTTTAATAATAAGAGTCATTCTGAGCATGGCAGGGGCTACTCAAGGGGTAATGATCTCTCATCCAGGGCATGTGGGAACTGGTGCCCCTTGGTGAGGCTGTCAAAGGGAAGACACATGTTGGACTGGGTGATTTTTAAGATCCTCTTCAGTCCTCAGATTCCTTCATCCCAGGTCTCTGGAGGCTTTTGAAAATGGAATTTCAATCTCAATCTGTCCCAGACTGAGACAGAAGTCAGATGACAGAAGTGGGAGGCTGGTCATTTCAGGTTAGAATTGGAACCCATGGAACAGTTGCTTCCCTCTAAACCGGGTTCCAGCTCCACATTCTTGCAGCCACCACAGTGATTCCCTGACATGTCATCACAGACAACCTTCTTGGCTCAAATCATTTCCCGCTGTGCACCCATAACACACGAATTGGAGGTAACTTTGCTCCAGAGAACCAATTAGCACAGACCCAGGCAGGGTAATTACAGTTTGATAAGATCCTGGCAGCCAATATCCAGGGAAGATAAAGCTCTGCGAAGCCATTTCTCGGCAGGACTTGGTGAGGGGGGGCGGGGAGCAGCACTACAACCTGCCTTTCCTCCTCCCCTTCCTGCCCTTGGACCCCCACCCCTGCCTCTCCCAAATTTAAACAGGCCCAGGAGAGGAAGGAGATGGGATGAGATGGAAAAGACCCTGGAGTGATCAGCTGCTCGTCTCCCAGGGCCAAGCCCACTGCCTCCACCAGTCTTTCCATCAACCCTAAGAAGGTGGCTATTATCCAAAGCTGGGGCGAGGGGACCAAGTGACTAGGAGAGCCACAGGTTTCTAACCCCAGTGACCAGACTAGAAAGGGAACTATACACCCCATCCTGATAGACTGGCAATGCCACGGGACTCTGCTAAGAGAGGCCCATGGTCCATGATCACCTCCATGCTGTCCAGAGCACTAGCATCTCTGTTCTCCTTCCCTCCCCTTCCCTTTGGACCTATGCAGAGGCTGTTGCTGTATATGAACCTGTTTGTCTTCATCTTCCTACTCTAAGCCACTTTCACCCACCGGGACCTCCCGACCATCCCTCACTAGCCTCCCCACAGCCCCTTGGGGCTCCCTTTAATCCACTCTATGTACCGTAGTTGGAGGAACTGTGTTAATGAGCAAATCCAGTTGTGTCCATCCCTGCTCAAAACTGCTCAATAACTCCCCACCGCCATCAGGATAATGTGCAAACATGGCCTAGGTGAAGCTGATTTGTGTTTTCCTTCATATCCTGTAAGAAACAAAACATTGCTGATAGTGTCGGGATTCACTGTCTACCATCCTCTAGCCCCCTTTTTCCTTTTTGAGGTCTTTAGCTGTAAACTTTTCTTTTGTGACTTAAACTCTTACTGTTTAAATAGGCTAACAGGAACATTGACTTTTATTTTTGGTTTAGTTCAATTCAGTTCAGTTGCTCAGTTGTGTCCGGCTCTTTCCAACCCATGAACCACAGCACACTAGGCCTCCCTGTCCATCACCAACTACCGGAGTCCACCCAAATCCATGTCCATTGAGTCGGTGATGCCATCTAACCATCTCATCCTCTGTCGTCCCCTTCTCCTCTTGCCTTCAATCTTTCCCAGCACCAGGGTCTTTTCAAGTGAGTCACCTCTCCACATCAGGTAGCCAAAATATTGGAGTTTCAGCTTCAACATCAGTCCTTCCAATGAACACCCAGGACTGATTTCTTTTAGGATGGACTGGTTAGATCTTGCAGTCCAAGGGACTCTCAAGAGTCTTCTCCAACACCACAGTTCAAAAGCGTCAATTCTTCTGCACTCAGCTTTCTTTATAGTCCAACTCTCACATCCATACATGACCACTGGAAAAACCACAGCCTTGACTAGATGGACCTTTGTTGGCAAAGTAATGTCTCTGCTTTTTAATATGCTATCCAGGATGGTCATAACTTTCCTTCCAAGGAGTAAGTGTCTTTTAATTTCATGGCTGCAGTCACCATCTGCAGTGATTTTGGAGCCCAGAAAAATTAATTCAGCCACTGTTTCCACTGTCTCCCCATCTATTTGCCATGAAGTGATGGGATCAGATGCCATGATCTTAGTTTTCTGAATGTTGAGCTTTAAGCCAACTTTTTTACTCTCCTCTTTCACTTTCATCAAGAGGCTCTTTAGTTCTTCTTAACTTTCTGCCATAAGGGTGGTGTCATCTGTATATCTGAGGTTATTGATATTTCTCCCGGCAATCTTAATTCCAGCTTGTGCTTCATCCCCCCCACATTTCTCATGATGTACTCAGCATATACATTAAATAAGCAGGTGACAATATATAGCCTTGACATACTCCTTTTCCTATTTGGAACCAGTCTGTTGTTCCATGTCCAGTTCTAACTATTGCTTCCTGACCTGAATACAGGTTTCTCAAGAGGCAGGTGAGGTGGTCTGGTATTCCCATCTCTTTCAGAATTTTCCACAGTTTATTGTGATCCACATAGTCAAAGGCTTTACAACTCTATAAATTATAACACATGGGTAGTGGTCTATACCACCATCACAATCAGAATAAAAAGAATCCCATCACTCCTGTAAAATCTACCTTTTCACATTACATAAAATCTACCTCTTCATACGTAGTGATCATACTCTTCCTTTTCATTTAGTCCTAACATGCACTAATCTGTTCTCCATCACTGTGGTTTTCTTCGGGATACCTATGGAATCATACATATAGCATATAACCTTCTGAGAACAACTTCTTTCACTCAGTATTATCTTTGTGATCTACCCAAGTTGTGTGTATCAGTAGGTTTTTCTTTTTAATGACTGAGTAGTATTCCATTTCACAGATGAAAATAGGTTTGCCTATCTTCTCACCTGAGGACATGACTCCTTTTGTCTCCTGACATCTGTACATGTTGTTCATTCTTCTGGGGACACCCTTCCCTCCCTTCTTCCTCCTGTTTGCTTCTCTAATTCCCTATCCCTGTTCAGATAGGTTAAACATTCCTTCCCTAGGCAGACCCTTCAGAATCCAGATAGAATTAGATTCCCCACTTGGTACTTTCTCCGGTGAACACGATCCTCACACCTGAAGGTAGTTTTTTGTGAAATTACTTGCATTCTCTGCCATCTGTAAAGCTTCAGGAAGGCAAGGGCTGAAGTCATGTTGTTTCCTATTATATGTCTATCACCTGGCAGATCCTAATAAATATTTGCTAAATTAATGAATATTATTTTCTTTTATAACCGTTGGACCTAACGTTATAGAAAGCATCAGTAAATCACAAAGGATATGTGAAAAGTTAATGAAAAAAAAAAGTGTGCTACTGCCCATCTCTCAGTGGATGCTTATCTTTATTTTGCTTTTGTCTACACTAGTCTGATCCCTTTGCCAAATTTTCGTAGTACTCTGAACCACCAGTCTGTTTTTTTAAGAGTTACAAAAATTAATGATACACCACAATAAGAGAAAGCATAGATAAATGGTTGGGACAAAGTGAAGATGAGGAGAAAAAGAAATATGAGACTGAGGAAAAGCTAGAACACAGAAATTCATGCCCTAAGGACTGAGCTTCCTAACAACCAAAGACAAAAGGAAAGCCAAAAATTCATCAGTGATGAATTTTGCATTGTCCGTTAGTCAAAATTAGACCAGTTTCCCTGGAGAAGCTGAAACTGAGGATTTCCCATATGGGACTTCAAAAAGGAACAGAGAAATCACACAAGCAATTTGAAAAATACCCTTCTTCCATTAAACATAATAGCTAGACTCAGAGCTTTTCCTTCAAGCATTTCTTCGGTGCTAACTTCAAACCGTATGACTAAACACAAGTCAATAAATCTGCTTCCACAAGGAGCCAAAGCCATTTGGTCCAGAAATGCAGTTCTTAGATTGTCTGACTTGATCCAGGGATAAAAATCTAGAATATCTAGAGGAGTAGCTGGGCGGCATGTCCTTCAGATAATCTCACATGATGATTATTTCTTGCACTGGGCTCTTCATAACAGCCAGCAGCAGACGATCTGAGTTTGTTTCCCAGTGAAGGTGTAGAGTGTTGGCATTCTGTGTTGTCAACACAAAGTAGCAAACCTCCTTCAGAAATCAACCAAGTAGGTGGCAGAATTGGCATTCTCTTAGGAAATCAAGCATCCTAACCAAGGCTTTTGCCTGGTCAGACTGCTGTCTCTCCCACCACACTCAGATGGACCACAAATACAACAATGTCATGGAAGAGAAACTGTGATTCTCCCGCCCCATCCCATGCCCCAGGTACAGACAATACCAGGAAAGTGTGGCTCAGTTTCAGGAGGGTTTGAAAAAGATAACATTAAGACAATCCCAGATTGTAGTTGTTCAGTCTCTAAGTCATGCCCAGCTCTTTGCTACCCCATGGACTGTAGCCCCCCAGGCTGCTCTGTTCATGGGATTTTCCAGGCAAGAACACTGGAGTGGTTGCCATTTCTTTCTCTGGGGATCAAACCCATGCCTTCTACACTGGCAGGCAGATTCTTTACCACTGAGCCACTATGGAAGCCCAATTGCAGATCCTGGGATTAAATATTCTGAAGAGGATGAGAGCATCAGTTAACATTTGAATATAGGATTCTTTGTTATTGACACAGTCTTTGCATCTGATGCTCATAAAGGCAAGGCAGGAGTAGGGCCAGGCTCACCATTATTCCCAACTGATAGATGACAAAAAGATATTTGGGAGCTTAAATGAGTTGCCAGAAGTTGTTCAGCATAATGTGCCAGAACCAATACTTCAGCTTTTCTGGACTCAGATTTTGTGTTCTTTGCTTTTCTCATTTAGTATATTAAGATACTAGAAAGCTGCATGCAAATGTAGTGGAATGATTTCCTAGAATAATATCATAGAGATGCAACCTTTATCTTTAGATCAAGAAGAAGGCGTTTCCAACTATAATAAAAGGGATTTGGGTTAGACATGAGGAAGATATTTCTGCCAGGGAGAGTTATATGTCATAAGAACAGGCCACTGAGGGAGACTCTGGAATTTTCTTACTCATAACCTTTAAAAATATGAATGGTGCTCTTGGTCTGGGAATTATTTGGAGTGCTGTTCTATGCAGAGAGCCCATGTCTGCCTTGAACTTATCACCTACTATTCTGTCCTTCCATACCAGAGCCTGGGCTTCTGAGAGGCTCAGCCTGAGGCACCTGCCATTCATGGAATCAATCTTTCTGTTTGTTTGTTTAGTCACTAAGTCATGTCCAACTCTTTGTGACCCCATGGACTGTAGCCCGCCAGGCTCCTCTGTCCATGGGATTTCCCAGGCAAGAATACTGGAGTGGGTTGCCATTTCTCTCTCCAGGGGATCTTCCTGACCCAGGGATCGAACCCACGTCTCCTGCATTGGCAGGTGGATTCTTTACCACTGAGCCAGCAGGGAAGCCCTGAAATTATCCATTCAACAATATTTGTTCCACTGGATCAGAGTTGGGTCTGAGTCCCAGCAGATGGTTTCAGTGCAGGTAGTTCAGATGAAGAAGAGGCAGTGGAAGGATTCCTTACAGAGATGTGAGTGGGTCAAGGGGGCCCCTGAAGCTTGGTGAGGGCTCTGAAACCAAACCACAGGCCAGCCAGAAGTGGTAGAGTTACTGAGTGTAGCTTGGGAGCCTGGAATCATAGGGGAGAGGCTGTCTGGTGAGAGCCACGATGTGGAGGGACGAACCTGCCAGATCCCTGTTGTCAAAGGGAAAGAATCCCCTGCCTTTTGATCTCTGTCTGGTGCCCACATTGGCCACAACGCAGTCAGGAGCTGGTCATCAAGAGAATCTGGGTACAATGCCCAGAGATCAGTCTCCTGAGGCCAGAGCCAGGCAGAGAAGGGACCAGAGGAGGGGCAGAAGCTCCTGGAGACCAGCTAGCGTAGTGGGAGCAAGGTCAACAAAATCTCTGCCCTCCTCTAGCTCTCATTCTGCAGGAACACAGACACTGGATACACCAAAAACCCCCACACAAAACCAAAAAAGGGTTATGACCCAGTCACACTGAGTGGTATGAGAAAAACAGCAGGTGGAGATTTAGAAGTGGAAGGGGGCCTGTTTTAAACAGAATGATGGGGGATGGGTACGGGAGGGGGGCTGCTCTGAGGAGGTGACATCTGCAGAGGCCTGAATGAGGCGATAAACCAGTCCCGGTCCCGTGGAAGGGCCTGGCAACCCTGTTCCGGGGGACAGAGTACCTCCCTTGGGAAAGCGAGGTGGACCCGGGGAAGGCAAGTTCTCAGCGTGTCCTGCGTGTCTGAAGGCAGAGCTGGACGCAGGCGCGTCCCCCCACCCCTGTGAGTCACCCAGAGCCCTGCTCACAAAGGCAGAGGTGCCCCTGCCAGGGCGCCTGGGGTCCCCAAAGCCCAGGGCCTCCCCCTCAGGGGGCCCGGAAGGCTGAGTCACCACCATGGCAACCGTTCCTTGTGAATAGGCGAAGGCGGGTTTGGGGGCTCAGGGAGAGACCAGGTGCTAGGCGGTGACCCAGAAAACATTTCAGACTCCTGTGGCTTCTCCCCAAAAGCGTGGAGAGAGTGGCAGCTGGTAGCCAGGTGGCCGGGCACCCACGCGCGGCTGTGGCCATCCTCCACGCTGGTCCCGGGGCCTGGAGTCGGCTATAATTAGGACTGAGAGACTCAGCCACCTCCCCCTCATGCAGACACTGTCTCTCTCTCACACACTCCTAGAAACACAGGGTTCCATGAATGCAGCAGCCACGCTGAACTCATGAGCACTGGTGAGTTTGGGAAGGCTTCTTGGAAGAAGCCACAGTTCAGCAGAGACCAGAAGGTGAGTCGTTGTTTCAGCTGAGCAAAGAGAAGGCGAGAAAACATCCAGACAAAAGGAGCAATGTGCCAAGGCCCAGGGGTAAGAGAGAGAGAGATGAGGGGGGGAGCGTGGGGGGGTGGTGGAATGGAGAAAAATTCGGATTGACTGGAGCAAAAATGGGGGGAGACTCACCCACACGGAGTTCGCAGGCAGCCTGGGGTGTCCGAGGTCTCCCTCTGCCCCGTCCTGTGATCGCCTGGCCGGAAAGAGGAAAATCAGCTTCCTGTTTCTGGAGTGCTTTGCCATTTGGGAAGCGTTTCTATACCCGTTTTTCTCCAGTTATGACAAGCCGCAGAGCTGGGGCTGTGAACAGGGCTGAGGACAGAGGCTCAGTGACACCCAGTGACTAGTTCCAGGACCAGGGCTAGGGGTGGGATTCGAACACGTAGCTTCTGACACCTGGTGTGATACTCTGCTCCCTGTGAGGCGGATGTGCCTATGCCCCGGCCAGGTGCCCAAGGTATTAGCACCATCTATGTTTCCTCAGTTACCCGCCTGAAACCTGGACCCTGGTAGTGTTGGGATCTAATTCCCAGCTAGCCGTGGGCTCATGGGCACACGCATATGTGTGTGCAACACACTCAGCCTTCAGGGAGCGCCCAGAGCTGGGTTCTGTGGCTGAAGCCCAGGTCCAAGGCTCACCCTGCTCACCCACGTAGCAGGGCTTTCTGTGCTCATTCCAAGGTGCTTCTATGCCTCTGAAAACGACAGGAGGTTGCAGGTCCTCAAGTGTGAACATTTGTTTTGTTGCAGTTCTGCTGTCTCGGGCTCCCAGCCTCACCGAGCTGCCTTCTTCTCTGACACCCTTCAGTGCCCTTTGCTTACACTGTCGTCTCATCTCCCATCTTCCATCCTTTCTTGCTCTGGGGCTCTATTATCTGTCCCAGGCTTTCATCCTTCTCAGGCTCTACCTCCCTTTCCAGAAGCTTCTCCTGGTTGCTTGGCAGCCCCAGCCTCTCTATCCCCCCTACTCCTTCCCTTGGCCTCCATCCCCCTCCCAGCCATGCTCTCCTTTCTCAGCAGCCCCTCCCTGGAGAGAGGAACCCCAGGCCCCAAAGGAGCTGCCTGGAGGGCAAGGCCTGGCTTTGCAGATCCTTGCTTCGGGGAGCCATGGGGGTCTGAACAGGTAGGGAGGAGTAGGGAGAGGAGATCCTGAGACTCCGAAGGGAGGAAAGAGCAGCTATTAGTCACCAGGGGGAGAAGAAGAAAAGGAATTGGTCAGACAGCAGGTGGTCCAGGAAAGCTCACACAGCCCAAATCAGCCTTGAATTTAATAAGGGACAGGAATTAGAGTCGGCAGGGAAACTGTGCTGCTGGCCCAGCTTCTTCCAGCCCCAGGGTGGAGAGAAAGGTGAGCAGACAGAAACCTGGGGTGGGTGCCTAATCGCGTCTTTAGGAGCTGAGGGGAAGGTAACAGGAGGCAGAGAGAAGAAGATGTAGCCAAGAGAAAAAGGGACAGATAGCATCCTCAGGGGCTCCAAGCATCTCTTATGCATCCCAATGGAATGACACAGCGCAGGGGCCTTTGTAGCTGAGAGTGCTTGTGCCACCTCCCCTTTTCCTCTTTCTCATAGTCAGCTTGTCACATGACCTAATATTAGTTAAGAATTCAGTTGGAACCTGCAGGTACCAGACTCTGGGTGGGCACTGGAATCAGAGATGAGTAATGCTTGGTCCATGCCTTCAAGATGTTCACAGGCTACTGGGAGATCAAGACACCCACCCAAGGATGTCCTAGTTGACAAGTACAGTGAAAGCTGTAAGTGCAGGGTCCAGGGCTGGCTGGGCTCTTAGAGGGCTCAGAGGGCTTCATGGAGCCTGGCTTCAGATCCAGAAGATCAAGGCAGAGTTAGCCAGACAGACAGAGAGAAGCGTAATCCCAGTAGAAGGAAGAGCATTGTTCAGAGCCCCGGAGTCACTAATGGGCATTGTGCATTTAGGGGACAATGAGGGCTATGAGAGCAGACGGGATCACTAGGAAAGGCCAGTGGCTGATGCTCTCTCCAGGGCCCCAGTCAACAAGTGGCAGCAAGTTCAAATAGCTTCCAGGCTTCTGAGATTAAGGAATCACATCCATCTCCCCACATTGGTCAATGTGACTAAGCCACGCTACCCATGGTAAGGTTCTAGAGCAGCGTAAGGGGACCAGGAGGCCTCTGCTTAAGAGGCTTTAGAGTGAGCCTGAATTTTTGGTTAGCTTCATTTTGCGGGAGGTGACAGAAGTAGTACATCTCATTCTAACCCCCTCTTTGCTTCTTTTTCTAGTCCTGGAAGATCTTCAGCAATTCCATCTCTTCCTCCTGGGGTAAAGCTCATCTCCATTCAACTGTAACAGCCATTCGACTACAGCCTCAGGCCAGAGGCCATGGTTCCTTCCCTCCCTGCCCCACCCCCTTCCTATGGCAGAAATAGAGACCCAGGGATCCCCTAAAGAATTAGGACAGGGCAACTTTAGAAAAGCTTTTCTTGATGTCACTGCGTACAAACAATTTAGAGAATGATTTGTAAAAATGTATCAAGAGTCTGCTTAAAATCCATTACTGACTTCTCCCTACCTTGAGGGTAAAATACAAACTCGTTGGCAGGGTACAGGCTGCCTGCCTAACCTGTTGGGTCTCCTGTCCCCTCATCAGCCCCTGGGAACCCTCTCCATGACCGCACCTAGACCCCAGCATTATCAAGCCACCAGTAACTCCTAGAATACATTTTCTCATGTCGTCCTCATTTGGATCTTGCTGTTTTTATTTAGAATTTCCATCCCCAGCCTGTCCACCAGGTTGACATTTCCTAAGAGTTCCACGTAATTTGCAAGTAAATTTCACCCTGACCACGCCCTCTTTCTCAGCACTTAAGTCATTGCCCAGGGTCCCATAGGTCTGTTTCTATCACAATGGCAGCAGGTATCCAACTGTATCACTTAAGTGATTGTGTTCCCACTTGCCTGTGACCCCCAGGATGACAGACACTGGCTCCTTCTTTCACCTTTGGATCCTCGGTGCCTGGCACCGTCTCTGGCCCATAGTCCCTGTTCAATAAATATTTCGTGAAAGAAAGGATAAGCCTTAAAATTATTCTATCCCTTGACCTAGTAATCTCACTTGTAGGAATTTAACCTCAGGAAATATTACAAAAGAAGGAACAAGAAATGTGCACATAGATATTCACAGCAGGATTGTCTTTATTAGTAGAAAACTGGAAGCAATCTAAATGTCAACCATGGGGATTTGTTAACACATTATTGACAGAGGGATTTTCACAGAAACTAACCCCTGTGACCCTAATACATCGTCTCTGGTCAATAATGTGTTAAGTGAGTTATAGACTATTCTACTGCCATTAAAAAACTAACCATGGAGACAATGTAACAACATAGAAAATGTTTGCTGCATAATCTATAGTTTTTTAAAAAATGGTATACAAATTTGTATGTTCACTCTGATTATAATTATGTAGAATTATAAGCAAGGACTAAAAGAGAATATATAAAAAGAAAATTAGTTGTTGGACTGGCTTTAGTCAACAGGAGCAATTTATTTTCCTTCCTTAAAATTCCTTTTTAATGCTGTTATGATAATATTTATGTGCTGAATGGAAACAGCAATTCAACTCATGAGCCAGGCAATCCAAGGGTCTGTCTCTATGAGGGGTTTTAGGGAATATATAGTCATTTTATACATCAGTCTTAAAAAAGTTATAGATAGACCCAAACACTTTGGCTTGTCCCTGTGAACCATAATGTATTCAAATGTTCTTAAAGCTTCTTGTGTTTCCAGCTGATGATCTTAAAGATTTGGATTAAATCTACTTTTAGCATCTTCCTCCCCGGGCCAATAAAGCCTTTTCTCTGGGGAGTCTTTTTGGGTGCTTCCCATCACCACCCTCATCCCTTTCATCATTTTATAACTATTTCCTGGATCGTTTCCTTCTTTATTGTAGTATTTGCATATTAGCTATTTGCCAGATGCTTACCATGTGCCAGGTAGGGTGACTGATCGTTCCCGTTTGCCTGCTACTCTCTTGACTTCCCTGGTGGCTCAGATGGTAAAGCGTCTGCCTACAATGCTGGAGACCCAGGTTTGGTCCCTGGGTCGGGAAGATCCTCTGGAGAAGGAAATGGCAACCCACTCCAGTACTCTTGCCTGGAGAATCCTACGGATGGAGGAGCATGGTAGGCTGCAGTCCATGGGGTCGCAAAGAGTCAGACACGAGTGAGTGACTTCACTCACTCACTCACTCTTGGCTTTAACTGAAAGTCCATTGTCCTAGGAAACCATTCAGTCCCTGGCAAATCAGGATGGTTGGCCACCTTATTACCAAGCTCCACTTGTTATATACTGCAGTGAAATTTGTGAATCAGATGGACAAGCTCTTTCCCTCAAGGAGCTTACACCCTATAAAGTGAGAATGACCAAAAAAGCAACTTGATCATGCTGTTAAAAGATTGGCACCAACCACATGAATGCACAGAATACAAAACAATGACTGGTGTGTATGTGTGTGTTTGTGTGTGTTTGGGGCAGAGGATGGCCTGTAGAAAGTGAAACTGTTAGTCACTCAGTCATGTCTGACTCTTCACTACCCCATGGACTATAGCCTGCCAGGCTCTTCTGTTCATGTCGTCACTCACCTAGAGCCAGACATCCTGGATTGTGAAGTCAAGTGGGCCTTGGAAGTGTTACTACGAATAAAATTAGTGGGAGTGATAAAAGTCCAGCTGAGCTATTTCAAATCCTAAAAGATGATGCTGTTAAAGTGCTGCACTCAATATGCCAGCAAATTTGGAAAACTCAGCAGTGGCCACAGGACTGGAAAAAATCAGTTTTCATTACAGTCTCAAGAAAGGTGATGCCAATAAATGTTCAAATTACCATACAGTTGCCCTCATTTCACATGCCAAGGTAATGCTCAAAATCTTTCAAGCTAGACTTCAGCAGTATGTGAACTAAGAACTTCTACATGTACAAGCTGGGTTTAGAAAAGGCAGAAGAATCAGAGATCAAATTGCCAACATCTGTTGGATCATAGAAAAAGCAAGGGAATTCCAGAAAAGCATCTACTTCTGCTTCATTGACTATACTAAAGTCTTTGTGTGGATCACAACAAACTGTGGAAAGTTCTTAAAGAGGTGGGAATACCAGACCACTTTACCTGTCTTCTGAGAAATCTGTATGCAGGCCAAGAAGCAATAGTTAGAACTGGACAGGGAATAATGGACCGGTTCAAGATTGGGGAAGGAATACGTCAAGACTGTATACTGTCACCCTACTTATTTAACTTATATGCAGAGTACATCATGCGAAATGCTGGGTTGGATGAATCACGAGCTGGAGTCAAGATTGCTGGGAGAAATATCAACAACCTCAGATATGCAGATGATACCACTCTAATGGCAGAACGTGAACAGGAACTAAAGCGCCTCTTGATGAGGGTGAAAGAGGAGAGGGAAAAAACTGTCTTAAAATGCAACATTCAAATAACGGGATCATGGCATCCAGTCCCATTACTTAAGGGCAAATATGTGGGGAAAAAGTGAAAACAGTGACAGACTATTTTCTTATGCTCCAAAATCACTGTGGACGATGATTGCAGTCAGGAAATTAGGACGCTTACTCCTTGGAAGAAAAGCTATGACAAACCTAGACAGTGTATTAAAAAGCAGAGACATCATTTGCTGACAAAGGTCCATATAGCTAAAGCTGTGGTTTTTCCAGTAGTCTTGTATGGATGTGAGAGTTGAACTATAAAGAAGGCTGAGCACCAGAGAATTGATGCTTTCAAATTGTGGGGCTGGAGTAGACTCTAGAGAATTCCTGGGACAGCAAGAGGATCAAACCAGTAAATCCTAAAGGAAATCAATCCTGAATACTCGTTGGAAAGACTGATGCTGAAGCTGAAGTTCCAAAACTTTGGCCTCCTGATGGGAAGAGCCAACTCATTGGAAAAGACCCTGATACTGGGAAAGATTGAAGGCAGGAGGAGAAGTGGGTGACAGAGGACGAGATGGTTGAATGGCATCACTGACTCAATGGATATGAGTTTGAACAAATTCTGGGAGATAGCAAAGGACAGGGAGACCTGGCATGCTTTAGTCCATGGGGTCACAAAGAGTCAGACACAGCTGAGTGATAGAACAACGACAACAATGGTCTGTAGATGAATTGCATTTGATCTGGGCAGTGGAAGAACTGTAGGAGCTCTCCTAATAGATAAGGGGGCTTGCTCATAGCCACCTTTTTGTGTTTATCTATGTTTGGTGTCAATCTATGTGTGGTTGCACATTCACTTCTTCAAGGGAAGGTTCATGTTCCTGCTCAGTTTCCAGCACCCTTCTTTGTATAAGCCAGTGGTTGGACTTTTCTGTCATCTGCTCACTGAGGTCTAGTCTTCTTGGAAGGGGAAGAAGTCCGGGTATTAACCCCTGTCTCTGGTCACATTTGCTAGCCAGGCATACATTACCTGAGAATTAAATCTGAGTGCTTTCTCCTCGCCAGGCTCTGTGCTTTTTCATACCAAAGCACATGCCATGGGGTACCCTCTCCTGGACTGGCCAGTTTTCTGATATCTAGCTTCAAGGACATATGGAATCAGGAACAGGGCATGTTATGGACTGAATTGTGTCCATATACGTCCATACATGTGTTTGGAGAGAGGGCTTAGTTAGTTAGTTAGTATTAGTTGTTCAGTTGTGTCTGACTCTTTGCGACTCCATGGACTGGAGCCCACCACGTTCTTCTGTTCATGGAATTCTCCAGGCAAGAATACTGGAGTGGGTAGCCATTCTCTTCTCCAGGGGATCCTCCCGACGCAGGGATTGAACCCTGGTCTCCTGCACTGCAGGCATATTCTTTACTGTCTGAGCCACCAGAGAGGGCTTATGAAAAGGTAAACGGAGGTTAAGTGAGGTCATAGATATGAGGCCCCAGTCCCATAAGACTAGCATCCTTAAGAAGAGGATGAGATATCAGAAATTCCTTTCTTGTGAAATCCCTTCCTGTGAGCTCACAGAGACGAAGTCCCACGAGGACACAGGGAGAAGGTGGCTGTCTGCCAGCCAGGAATAGCCCTGACCGGGACTTGAACTTGCCAGCAGCTTGATATTGGACTCTCATCTCCAGAACTGTGGGAAGATAAACTTCTGTTGTTTAGGCACCCAGCCAGTGGGAGTTTCTTCCAGCAGCCCAAGATGACTGATACAAGGATGCTTTAATATTTCTCAGACGAGGGTCTGCTCTCCCCAGTTAAACTGCAGCACCAAGGAGCAGAGATTCTGTCTTAGACCTATGGGTCTCATGGGACTTACATATGGGGCCAGGAGAGCTCAGTTAGTGAAGAATCCTCCTGTCGTGCAGGAGACTCTGGTGCGATTCCTGGGTCAGGAAGATCTGCTGGAGAAATGATAGGCTGCCCACTCCAGCATCCTGGGGCTTCCCTCGTGGCTCAGCTGGTAAAGAACCCACCTGCAATGAGGGAGACCTAGGTTCAATCCCTGGGTTGGGAAGATCCCCTGGAGAAGGGAAAGGCTACCCACTCCAGTATTCTGGCCTGGAGAATTCCATGGACTGTATAGTCCATGGGGTCGCAAAGAGTTGGACACGACCGAGCGACTTTCACTTCCTAAGCATGGAGAAGGCGAACAAGAAAGATCTATTCACTTCTTGGCAAGAGAAATAAAGTGAGGAGACCCCCACCAGCAGGAGGAGGAGCGGAGGGTCTTCAGATAAGACCACCAATAGTGTGGAGGAGGGAGCCCCTTACGGTCACTCTCTCCTCCCCTTAGACATCTTTCTCCCCCAGGAGTGAAGGCAAACTTTGTACTTTAAAGGTGTCTAGGGTTTCCCAGGTGGTGCTAGTGGTAAAGAATTCAGTTGCCAGTGCAGAAGACATAGAGATGCGGGTTTGATCCCTGGGTTGTGAAGATCCCCTGGAGGAGGGCCTGGCTACCCACGCCAGTATTCTTGCCTGGAGAATCCCATGGACAGAGGAGCCTGGTGGGCTGCAGTCCATGGGGTCGCAGAGTAGGACGCGACTGAAGTAACTGAGCACGCACACAAGCAAGCATTTGTGATTGGAGGCAGGAGTCTGGAGACCTCCCCTGTTCTAGAATCCTGAGGGCATTTGACCCTTGCAGCCAAGCTTGGGCATAAGTACCCTGCATTATCCCTGTTTTACAGGTGAGAAAACTGAGGCTCCAGGACCAAGTGCCCTGTCCAAGTTCACACACCATCAAACAACAGACCATGACCACATCTACAAGTCTGTTTCCCTCTAAAGCCTGTGACCTTTCCACCTGGTTCCCCAGGAATCATGACCCCCACCACCTGGATCAGCCTAACCCAGGCAGCCCCTCCGACCAGCTCCCACCTGAGTGCTTCTCATTCCTGCCCTGCTGGTCGGGGAGCGAGTTTCCCAGGGCGAGAAGCAAGCCCGGAGCTATTCATCCGACAATTGCTCCTTTCAGTCCAGATTTGTTTTTTGATTTGTTTTCTGTTTGTCTTTTCTTCTGGGGAGGGAGGGAGGCATGGGGGAGCCTCAGCCTTTTCTGAGAGCTCTGTGTTTATTTCTCCTTCTGTTGTGTGGGGATTTTAAATGACGAGGCTTTGATTTTTTCTGCCTCCTTGGGAGATGTGCGCGATTTTTTAAAAACGCACTGGCTTTAGTACAACATTGCTGCCCATTTTTGCCTGCTGTGGAGCCCACAGGTCTCAAAGCCCCATCTCTGACTGTTTGCATTCACTCTCCCCCCTTGCATGGGGCAAGTGAAACTGTACTCTGTTTTGCTGATGGAGAGAGCGAGAGAGAGAGAGAGAGAGAGAGAGCGAGAGCGAGAGCGAGAGAGAGAGAGAGAGAGAGAGAGAGGCCAGGTAAGGAGGGCAACTCTGGAGTGTGTCTTGGTTAGTTTTTTGTTGGAGCAACTCTGCTTGATCATCCCAGCCTGCCCTCATAGCACTGAGAGACCCTTTGTTATTGTTGTTTAGTTGCTAAGTTGTGTCCAACTTTTTGCAACCCCATAGACTGCAGCATGCCAGGCTTCCCTATCCTTCACTGTCTCCCGGAGTTTGCTCAACTTCATGTCCACTGAGTCAGTGATGCTATCTAACTATTTCATCCTTTTGGGGACACAAGAAAGTGAAAGGAAGTGAAAGCTGCTCAGTCATGTCCGACTCTTTGTGACCCTATTGACTGTAGCCTGCCAGCCTTCTCTGTCCATGGGATTCTCCAGGCCACAGTACTGGAGTGGGTAGTTGTTCCCTTCTCCAGGGGATCTTCCCAACCCAGGGATCGAACCCAGGTCTCCTGCACTGCAAGCAGTTCTTTACCCTCTGAGCCACCAGGGAAGCGTAAGACATGGTGGGCAAACAGGCATTTGTTTGTGGTCAACAGCATACATTTACGGAAGCAGATGCTGCACACAGTTACGTGAGTGCTCAATCATGTCAAGGAAGGAGACATATGTCAGTTGTATGTACTTGGCATCCAGGCGTGTGGCACATCTGGGTGAGATGTTGGGTATGAGGACCTCCATGGGCCATGTTCTTGCTAGTGAGCAGGGATACACACATGCAGATGTCAGATAAAACTGTAAGGGTGTTAACATGATTATGGAGCACAAATAAAACAGCAGGAGACCCAGGTACAAGTCCTCAGCTGACCTCTGACTATAATAGTCCCATATTTTTAAGCAGATGTAGGAGTGTGCAAAGGACGCTTGTGTCTCTGCGTGAGCACCCCAGGGTGTGTCTTTGTGTCTGGCACACGTTTGTATGTTCCTGAGTGCACCTGGGGCTCCAGGAGAACATGTGTGTCGGGAACCCAGAAAAAGAAGGATCTGTGTGTGCATGTGAGAATTTCGGGGTGCATGTGTGTGTTGCCATCGTGCATTGGGGCTTGCTGTGTTCACAACCCCAAGAATTTAAAACAGCAACAATAATGACAAAGAGGAATGGAAAACAGCAAACACTGCATCCACTTTGGAGCCTCGGGAGCAGGCCCCATGCCGGCTACGATTCCGGCAGTGTCCGTTACCATGACTATCACTAGAACATCGCTGCTGGTGGCTCTGTTTGCTTTTAAGTCTCCATCTCTGTGACAGCCCCTTCTGAAACTCAAACCCTGTTCCCTTGGCTCTTTCTTCCCTGTAGATCAGGGGATGCGAGTCCATTTCCCTCCCAGTCTCCAATCAGAATGTAGGAGGAAATCAGCCTCCCTAAATTCCAGGTACGTTTGAGAGTGGCCCAGGACCCTACTGGGAAACCAGAGCACCTGGGACAATGCACAGCCTCCTGCTTGTCTCCGTGTCTGTCTTCTGTCTCAGCCTCTGATTAACTGGCTGCCAGGGTCTGGGAGGGGAAGGCTAAGGATGAGGCCAGGAGTGGAAACTGCAGATTCCCAAGAACTGCCCCGCCAGCCCAGGCTGGAAAGCTCTGGAGACAACAGACCATGGTCCCAGGCTGTATCGGGCAGAGGCCTTCATGCTACCTCAAACAGCACTCTCGGCCCCTTGCCCAGTTTGTAAGTGAGTGAGGGGCAGGCTGGAAGACCTGGGAAATGCCAAGAGAGAGCAGAAAGACGGGCCAGGCTGTGGGCACTGATATCTTCTCACAGGTGTTCTGTTGTGTTAGTTCTTTTCTTTAAAGGCGGGGTCAGTGAGGTCCAAGCCATGGGTCCCTTTGTCCCTCAGCTAGTCAACTTCAGATATCCCAAGTCTCTCGCTGAACCTGCAGCTGCAGCCTTTAGGTGGGAGGGGCATAGGTAATGCCAACAAGAGGAGGGCATATGCTGGGCACCTCCACCAGAGGGGAAGAGCATGCCCCTGGCTTCCGCATCAGACCGGGCCCGGGGACAGCTGCTGTGTACTTTCAGTCTATGCCCATCCCTGTCTCCCCCAGGACAGAGCCCTGCACTGGACTCTGATTATAGCAGGCGCTCAGGAAACGCACAGTGAATTCAGAGCCTTGGGCTGGGAGCCCTCAGAACTGAGTGTTCCCACACAGCGCCCTAATGACACGTGCGGGCAACGCTTTGCGTTTCCTCAGCGTTGCTTTCTTCAACTAAAAAATGAGGAGCTTAGATTGAATTATCTCTACACTTCCAGCACTGACATTTCATGATTCTATTAACTAATTGAATTGGATGGACATTATAGAGAATGTTGAACAACAGGTCATTTTTCTTTGAACATTAACCGGATCCCTGGGTGGTGTCATTGTCAGGTCAGCATAAAGCCAGATGTGAAAAAATGTTACCTTCTCCCCTTTCGGAAGTGAGCAGACTCATCGGATCTGTTCTGAAACCTGCGGGAAGGCAATTGGGAGCTATGCTGCCTGTGCTGTTATGAGTTTCTTGGGGTTAGGATACTTTGGACACCAACCGGCCCTGTAAGCTAAGGAGCCCATGAGCTGCCTTTATTTGTAACGTCAGAACCGTCTGCTGCTTTGGGGAGAAAAAGTCAAGGAAAAGAAAAGATCTGAGTTTGAGAAGCAGATCCAGGCTACTCCAACAGAAATAACATGGAGGAAACTTTGTGGAGCCAAAGGGCATAGAAGCTGCAAATCTTTCTCCAACTTGTGACTTCTTGGGTCACCCACCCACTTTTTTATTTTAATTTTTTAAAATTTATTGTCTTTGTTGCTTTGCATGGGCTTTCTCTCATTGCAGCATGAAGGTGCTGGCTTCTCATTGCAATGGCTTCTCTTATTGTGGAGAATGGACTATAGAACTCTCAGTAGTTGTGGCACACGGGCTTCATTGCTCTGTGGTGTGTGGGATCTCTCCGGACCAGGGATAGAACCCATGTCTCCTGCATTGGCAGGCAGATTCTTATCCAGTCCACCACTAGGGAAGCCCACCAACCCTCTTGATAATCTTTTATTTCTAACTGATAAAAGTTACAGGTTAAATGTGTCACCTTAAAATGCAAATGTTGAGGTCTTCACCCCAGGACCTTGGGATACAACCTTTTTGGAAATAGGGGTGTAGCTGATGTAATTAATTAGGGTGAGGCCATTCTGAAGTTGGATGGACCATTGATTTCACATGGCTAGTATCTTTATAAAAGAGAGAAGCTTAAACATGGACACTCTCAGAAGGGGAACATCATAAGAAGGTGAAGGCAGACTTGGAATAATGCTTCTGCAAGCCAAGGACCCCCAGAGATGGCCAGCAACTATCAGAAGCTAGGGCACAGATCCTCAACACCAACCCTGCTGACACGTTGATCTTGGACATTCAGCCTTCAAAACTGGGAGACAATCCATTTCTGTTGTTAGGCCACCCAGCCTGTGGTGCTTGGTTACAGCAGGCCATGCAAACTTACACAGCAGGAGATACAGCTGCTGGAGAAAGCCTTGTATCTCCCATTCCCTCCTCTCCACCCCCCAGCCCTACCCCAGGCCTCAGCCAAGTATGTCAGGTGGGTGGCCTGGAAGAGCAGGGGAATATCCTCAGGGAAAGTGATTTGTCAGGCCCGTTTGTCTTTATAACTGATGCTACAGGTCAAGAGGTCCTTCCTTCTATCCCATTTAACTCCCACCTGCTGCAACCCCTTTGTCTTATCTCCCCCTCAGAAGGGACACTGAGTAACCAGAGCCCCCACCTCCCGAAAACGGTCCTTTGTTGCCTAAAAGTTACACGTGGAATCTCCTTTCCAGCTGTAACAGCTGAGGGCTCTCACCCTCTGAAATAAGGTAAACCTTCTGTGCTCAGCGCCCGCCCCCTGTCCAGACTCAACCCTCCAAATGTCCGCGTGTGATGACCTTTTCTCCCACCTCCCAGAGCGGGCTAGACAGGATCTGGTCTCCTCCTCCATCTCCAGCCCTCCCCTGCCTCCCCGGCCCCCTCCCCACCAGCTGTCCTTCCAAAAGACAGTGCTTGTTTATGTGCTCACACTCGCCTTGTCTCCAAACGCAGCGTGGAAATAAGTCGTAAGGACCGAGATGCGGCGGCTGCGAAATCGCAGTGACCGATGAGAGGGCCTGATTGCTTGTGCATAGCTGCTGAAAGGGGTCTTGACATTTTAAGTGCTCGTCAGAGTGAGGGATGACAGCGGCAGACAATGAGACACTTCCTCTTTGCCTTTCGCTGGCTATTAATAAGTGTTTCTGATTCTGCAGATGTGGGAGAGATTCGGAGCCATTGGGTTGGGTGTGCTCCGCTTTTTTTTCTGTTTTTTCCCTCACTTTGTCTTTCTCCCAGTCCCCATTTCCTCCTCTCTCCCCTGCCTCCCCCTCCACTAGCCGCCAGCCTCCTTCTCTCCTAGGTGCTCCAGGCTGTTTGTCTTGGAGTTGGATTTGTTAGCGCTCAGAAAATGTCATTAGGCAGCTGGACTCCAACCTGCTCTTGGCTCTTTGCTGGAATTCAGTCTCTTAGTCTCCCTGGCTTGGTCCAACTGCCAAATCCCAATCACTTCCCCCAGGGATGGAGAGGAAAGGAAGGGCTAGAGCAGGCTGGCAGAGGAGATAGAGAGGGTGAGAGGCTGGGATGGGGAAGCGGGTACTGGGGTGCTGGCTGCCGCAGGCACATTGGGAGTGGTCAGAGCCAGCTGGGACAAGGGACCAGGTCTGGGATGGACAAGTGCCTGGGATGTCCGGAGAACAAGGACAGAGCTTCCTCCCTCTGTGCTTCCCCTCTTCTGTCCTTCCCGCAGCACCGACTTCGGAAAACTCTCAGCCTCCTCTTCCATAGCCCGCACAGGGTCCGGTGCTGTTCCCAGGCCTTAGGGAGGAGGCTGGACCGCTGCATCCAAGAGGAGGCTGTTTGATTCCCTACCTGGTTCTCTGACTCTCACAGCTCATTGCTCTGAAATCCATCTTCACCCCAGATTAGGAGGACTGAACACCCAATGTACCTGGGATTGAGGCTAACATGGGACAGTCCTGGGCAAACTGGGACCCTGAGTCATCCCACCCAAATCACCCCATGACTCCTGACCTGACTTCCAATGTCCCTTTCTTAATAGGTACCTTCCTGGCTTTAGATGCACCCTGTTGAAACAGGCAGTGGGCAGTGAGGAGGATGCGAGGGTGGGTTGAGGTGAGAAACAAGGGCCTTCAGATTGAAACAATATGGCCTAATCTGGCAAATGAGAAAAAAGCTGTCCAGCCAAAGGGGAGTTGCACCTAAAGATAGAGATGCCGTCCCCGCCAAAGGGGCTCTGTGTCCGTAGGGGGAAAGGAGGCTGAGGGGAACCAAACAAAAGAAGGGGCAGCGCCCCTGCTCCCAGGCCTGCTGGGCCCCCTGTCAGCTATGTCCCCCGAGGTCCCCCCACCCACCCCGCAGCTGAGCCCCCTCCAGCCTGGCTTCACTGGAGTCCAGCTTGAAAGCCTTATCCGAGCCCGCAGCCTTTGGATCTCTTTATTCTGATTCAATTACATACACAATATGAGCTTGGCAAACAGAAAATTACACGCTGCAATAATTGAATTCTTTCCTGGACTGGAAGCTTGCTGGGCTGTGGTGTGGAGCAGTTTCCAGACACTCAACCTTGCCCCCAGGCCCCACCTTCACTTAGCAAGATGAGAGCTAATATTTAAACCCCACTTTCCGGCTAATGGTGCCTCTACCACCCCCATCTCCTTTGAATTTTACAACTATGTGGAGTAAGCGATTGTATACTACTAGTATTTATCATTAAGCTGCTATATATTGTTATTTATCATTCCCTTTTTACAAATGAGGAGACTGAGGTATGTGACAATTATAAGATAATACTCGGGGCAATGGAACAGATAATCGTGGCAGGACCAAGATCCAGGTTTTCTGAGACACATTACATGTTTTCTTTGCAACCTGACCTGACTCCCATTTCCTGCCCACCCTAACTACCACTTGGATCTTGGGCTTGGATCTTCAGGTTTCCTATGGCTCACGGAAAAGAGGACAATTCCTTTTTCTCCCTCCCACAAGTTTAGGCATAAGTGTTATCTCCAGAACCATGGACAGAAGCCATCCTGTCTTGTTTGTTGTTTAGTCACTAAGTCATGTCTGACTCTGTGACCCCATGGACTGTAGCCCGCCAGTCCATGGGATTCTCCAGGCAAGAAGACTGGAGTGGGTTGCCATTTCCTTCTCCAGGGGGTCTTCCCAACCCAAGGATCAAACCCACATCTCCTGCGTTGACAGGCAGATTCTTTACCATCTGAGCCACCAGGGAAGCCCATTCTGTCCTTTACCATAAACCAAAGCCATGGTTTCAGAATTGTTAACCACCAGCAAACCAAGATTATTTTGGATACTCTCAAGAGTTTATTTCTTTCATTGGTCTACCAAACTTTTTCCCTGTAGGACTGACAAAACAACTTTCATTTTCCTGGCCCTTACTTTAAAATAAAGCTGAAGAGATTCATTTCTTAGGCCTACTCAGGAAATATGGCAGTGATTTTTGTCTCCCTCATCAGCAGTCCCACAATGAGTGTATATTAAGTGCCTATTATGGGCCAGGAATTTGTATCTCATCTGGTCCTTATAATAAATGACTGAAATGGCTGTTAATATTTCTATTTTAGGGAATAGAAATTAATTTTTTTTTATTTTGGGGCTTAATGGAGCAAAACCCACCCCCCTCCAAGTGTCTACGTCCAGCAAGGACTAGAACTCAGGCTCCCCCAACTGTAGAGCCTGTGTTTTGAACCACTGTCCCCCAAGGTCAGCCAGGAATATGGTCCCTTCTTTTCTTCTCTCCTAGTTCAGATCAACCTCATCTTTGAAATGGACTGTTGAACTCTCTCCTTAACGGTCTCCTTGATTTGGGACTTATGTCCATTAAATCTGTCCTTTACACTCAGCCAGTGAGTGACTTAATAAACATCTCTGACAAAGCCATTCCCAGGCTCCAAAGAAAACTCAATAATTCCGAACTACCCACAAGAAAAAACAAAACAAAACACTCTCTATGGATCACTGGCCTTCTGTGACCCCTGCTTATCTCCTGAGCTCTAGATCCTACCCTTCCCCTTGCATTATATTGCATAGTTATGCTAAACTGCTTATAACTCCTTTAATGCAAATATCAGGAGATATCCCATCTCAGTGCTTTCATGTAAGCTTCTCCTTCTCCCTGAAGTGCCCTCCCCACTTTTCTTTGTTAGACTTAAGCTTAATTTTTCATTAAGACTCAGCCTAGGCATCAACGTCTCCGGAAAGCTTTTGCTGAATCTCAGGTAGGCTAAGTCTCCTGTCCCGTGATTCACAGCCCCCTGGGTATACTCCTGAGGACAATTCCTTGTTCACACATCTTAGGCTTCAAGCTCTGCCCTCCAGTCCTGGAATGGAAATACATTACATAGAAAATACATTATTTTCACCCTGCCTTAGCAGCTAACACATTTCCTGGCTCATGGTTATCACTCATTAACTACCCATTAAAGGTCTTTAAATCACTGTGTTTAGCAGATGACACAAATATATGGGCATATCTTCCTGAATAACTAACTTCCAAGATTTTGCATGATTCCTAACACTGAATATATAAAGAAGAATTTGACCAACTGGCCTGGAGTTGTGCAAAATGATCCTAGAATAAGGAAGTCTCTCCTGACACATCAGTAAACTTCACACTAACTTCCTAGAGGGTCCCAGAAAAAGGGAAGGGAAGTCTG
The DNA here is from genome assembly GCF_023699985.2 of Odocoileus virginianus. Classification (NCBI taxonomy): domain Eukaryota; kingdom Metazoa; phylum Chordata; class Mammalia; order Artiodactyla; family Cervidae; genus Odocoileus; species Odocoileus virginianus. The sequence goes on from NC_069683.1 coordinate 49,300,892, forward strand.
AGATGGTGCAAAGCCCACCTGTCAGTCTGGGGTCACTCTGACACACAGTGGGCAGACAAGACAGAGAATCCAGTCTTCCTCCTAAGAATATTTTAGGCATTAGTGCCTTAAAAGGAAACCTGGAGAATGGAGACATTTACCACATTCTTGATAAGATTCAACATTACAAAGTTGTCAACTCTGCCCAAATGGTTCTATAAATATTTAATGCACTCCCAGTCAAGACCCCAACAAAATTTTTCATAGAAGTTGACAAGCTAATCTTGAAATCCAGATTGAAATATTAATATCAAGAAAAACAAGATAATTAAAAGAAAGAAAAAGGGATTTGCTCTCTCAGACATCAAAACATATTATAAATGTATGGTATTTAAAATAGCAAAATTCTGTGCTATTGACTCATAAATACAGAAAAAGTTTGACAGACTAGAATACCAAGTCCAGAAACAAATACATATATTTGTTGGCACATAGTAGACACTCAATAAATATTTGTTGAGTAAATAAACAAAGGTGGCATTTCACATCAATTGGACTGGGAAAATTGACTATTCATTGAGGAAAAAAAAATAGAACTAGATTCTACCAGTCACAAAAGTCAATTCAAAATAACTTAAAAATCTTAACATAAAAATGTCCTTAATATTTAGAAGAGACTATAGAATAATTTGTTTATGACCTTAGGGTAGGAAGAGTCTTCTTAAATAAATGAAAATATGCAAAAGATGTAGAACAGGGGTTGGCTCACCATCTATTTTTATAAACAAAAAATTTATTGGGACACATTGTTTATTATGTCTCTGGCTATGTTGGTGCTACGGTGATGGTGTCAAGTACAGAGATCACACAATTTGCAAAACTGAAAACATTTACTATCTGCCCATTTACAGAAATGGCTGACCACTGACACAGAGGGAGAATATTGCTAAATATAACTATATCAAAGATGGAAACTTACTGGTTACAAAAATGCCAAGAACAAAGTTTGAAAGGCAAAATACAGACTTAAAAATGTTTTCAACTTGTGTTAACAGACAATAGATTATTAGTATTGAGATAATATTAATGTGAAGACTGTTTACAAATCAAGAAATCACTCTAACAACAAAGAGAGAGGGCAGAAAATATAAGAAGAAAATTCACAGAAGACATTGATTTGGCCAAAAGAGGCCTAGGGAGACGCTCAGTCTCACTAATTTTTATCACTCAAGGGCCCAGCATGAAACAGAGGATAAAGCTAGGCAATTTGAGGAAAGTTTAATGAAGGAACTATTCACAAAGTGTGACCTGCACTTCAATAAACAAACAAGGGATGGTACTGGCTCAAGGGATGGGCCAGTAATTTTACATTACATAGATGATGTGTTATATATGTATATTTACCACAATAAATAAATGCATATCCTCCCCCTCCAAAAAGGCATTAAAAAATCAACTATATGGTGTTTTAAAATATTCAATATAAAAGCATAGAAAGATTAAAAATAAAAGTTGTAAACTGCAAAGAATAAGCATAAAAAAGCTGGTGCAGCTACATTTTCTATCAGAAAAAAATAGATTCTAAAGCTAAAATATTACCAGAAATAAAAAAATTAAATAATGAGTCAATATACCACCAACAACAGAAAAAGACTTAATAAACTTGAATGTTTTTGTACCTAATAACAGAGTTTCAAATACAGAAAGTAAAAGTTGATAAATCTAAAGGGAGAAACAGAAAAATCCACAAGAAGAGTCTTTAACAAGTTTTCCTTAGCAATTGTGATAGGACAAGTAGCAAAATAGTTGGGTAGTTGGATAAATAGGCAACTATGATCACAGCTTGTATCTGCAGGTACAAGAGAAAGGACAGAAGCCTGGGAGAATTGTATGGGGAGGGTTGGTGACAGGAACTGTGACTTTGGGTACAGGCATGCACTGTCCCGTTGGGAACTGGCGGGGAGGGAGAGGGAGTAAATAAATTCCCCAGCTTCATTCTCCTATAGTCCTCTGGATCTTCTATGGGCAAGGGGCTTGTTGGTACAGTTCTTACAAGCCAACTTCCTAGAGAAAGGGTGGAGAACTGTGGAGAGTGGACCTGGAAGGGCAACCTGAAGACATTCAGCAGACCAGAAATCAAGGAGTTGAATATCAAAACAACATTGTCACCCACAAGAGGCGTACATACTTGTAAAGTGTGGAGTTGTGAAACATACTCCCATATACAGATGATGGAGGATAAATTAGGACAGAGACTTTGGAATCTAATTTTTCAATCGCCAATTTTCAGTGTGCATGTATTATGTTCTAGCAATTTTACCTCTCTGTATCTAGGGACACACTTGTGCTATTAGATAAAGAGATATGTACAAAGATGCCCATTACAGCATTTTTTGAGTGAGAAATGAAAAAAATCCTAGATTCCTATAGGTTGAGAAATAAATAAATTGTATTATACTCTGTCTACCTTACTTAACTTAGTATGACAATCTCTCGGTCTATTCATGTTGCTGCAAATGGCATTATTTCATTTTTTTAAAATCAGTTCAGTTCAGTCGCTCAGTCGTGTCTGACGCTTTGCGACCCCATGGACAGGCTTCTCCAGAATGGACATGCCAGAGCATGGACAGCATGTGAGGCTTCTTAGTCCATCACCTACTCCTGGAGCTTGCTCAAACTCATGTCCATTGAGTTGGTGATGCCACTCAATCATCTCGTCCTCTGTTGACCCTTTCTCCTGCCTTCAGTCTTTCCCAGCATTAGGGTCTTTTCCAATGAGTCAGTTCTTCTCATCAGGTGGCCAAAGTATTGGAGGTTCAGCTTCAGCATCTGTCCTTCCAACAAGGATTCAAGACTGATTTCCTTTAGGATGAACTGCTTTAATCTTCTTGCAGTCCAAGGGACTCTCAAGAGTCTTCTCCAACACCACAGCTCAAAATAATCAATTCTTCAGTGCTCAGCTTTCTTTATGGTCCAACTCTCACATCCATACATGACTACTGGAAAAACCATAGCTTTGACTAGATGGGCCTTTGTTGGCAAAGTGGTGTCTCTGCTTTTTAATATGCTGTCTAGGTTTGTCATAGCTTTTCTTCCAAGGAGCAAGCTTCTTTTAATTTCATGCCTGCAGTCACCATCTGCAGTCATTTTGGAGCCCAAGAAAATAAAGTCTGTCACTATCTCCATTGTTTCTCCATCTATTTGCTATGAAGTGATAGGACTGTATGCCATGATCTTAGTTTTATGAATGTTGAGTTTCAAGCCAGTTTTTTCACTGGCTTTCACTCTCCTCTTTCACTTTCATCAAGAGGCTCTTCAGTTCCTCTTCATTTTCTGCCATAAGGGTGTTATCATCTGCATATCTGAGGTTATTGATATTTCTCCTGGCAATCTTGATTCCAGCTTGTGCTTCATCCAGCCTGGCATTTAGCATGATGTACTCTGCATATAAGTTAAATAAGCAGGGTGACAATATACACCTTGACATACTCCTTTCCCAATTTGGAACCAGTCTGGAACAGAACATGTCTGGTTCTGCTGCTGCTGCTAAGTCACTTCAGTTGTGTCTGACTCTGTGTGACCCCATAGATGGCAGCCTACCAGGATCCCCCGTCCCTGGGATTCTCCAGGCAAGAACACTGGGGTGGGTTGCCATTTCTTCTTCAATGCATGAAAGTGAAAAGTGAAAGTGAAGTTGCTCAGTCATGTCCAACTCTTAGCAACCCCATGGACCCTATCAGGACCCCATGAACCCTACCAGGCTCCTCCATCCATGGGGATTTTCCAAGCAAGAGTACTGGAGTGGGGTGCCATTGCCTTCTCCATGTCTGGTTCTAACTGTTGCTTATTGACCTGCATACAGATTTCTCAGGAGGCAGGTCAGGTGGTCTGATATCCCATCTCTTTAAGAATTTTCCACAGTTTGTGGTGATCCACACAGTCAAAGGCTTTGGGTAGTCAATAAAGCAGAAGTAGACATTTTTCTGGAACTCTCTTGCTTTTTCTATGATCCAACGGATGTTGGCAATTTGATCTCTGCTTCCTCTGCCTTTTCTAAATCCAGCTTAAACATCTGGATGTTTTTGGTTCATGTACTATTGAAGCCTTGCTTGGAGAATTTTGAGCATTCCTTTGCTAATATTTGAGATGAGTGCAATTGTGCAGTAGTTTGAACTTTGGGATTGCCCTTCTTTGGGATTGGAATGAAAACTGACCTTTTCCAGTCCTGTGGCCACTGCTGAGTTTTCCAAATTTGCTGGCACATTGAGTGTAGCACTTTCACAGCATCATCTTTAAGGACTTGAAATAGCTCAGCTGGAATTCCATCACCACCACTAGCTTTGTTTGTAGTGATGCTTCCTAAGGCCACTTGACTTCACACTCCAGAATGTCTGGCTCTAGGTGAGTGATCACACTATCGTGGTTATCTGGGTCATGAAGATCTTTTTTGTATAGCTCTTCTGTGTGTTCTTGCCACCTCTTCTTAATATCTTCTGCTTCTGTTAGGTCCATACTAGTTTCTGTCCATTATTGTGCCCATCTTTGCATGAAATATTCCTTTGGTATCTCTAATTTTCTTAAAGAGATCTCTAGTCTTTGTCATTCTGTTGTTTTCCTCGATTTCTTTGCATTGATCACTGAAGAAGGCTTTCTTATCTCTCCTTGCTATTCTTTGGAACTCTGCATTCAGATGGGTATAGCGTTCCCTTTTTCCTTTGCCTTTCACTTCTCTTCTTTTCTCAGTTATTTGTAATGAACGCCTCCTCACACAGCCATTTTGCCTTTGTTTTTCTGGGGGATGGTCTTGATCATTGCCTCTTGTACAATGTCATGAACCTCCGTCCATAGTTCTTCAGGCACTCTATCAGATCTAATCCCTTGAAACTATTTGTCACTTCCACTGTATAATTGTAAGTGATTTGATTTAGGTTTGATCTTTTTAAATGGTTGAGTAATATTCCACTGTATATATGTACCGTATCTTCTTTATCCATTCCTCTGTCAATGGATATTTAGGTTGCTTCCATGTCTTGGCTGTTGTAAACAGTGCTGAACACTGGGGTGCATGTATCCTTTTGGATCATGTTTTTTTCTGGATAGATCATGGTCCCTTAAATGTGGAATCTAAAATGAAATGATACAAATGAACTTATTTACTAAATAGAAACAGACTCATGAACTTAGAGAATAAACTTGGGGTTGCCAAGCAGGGAAGGATGAGTGGAAGGGACAGTTAGGGATGAACATGTACATGCTGTTAAATTTAAAGTGGATAACCAACAAGGACTTACTATATAGCACAGGGAACTCTGCTCAATGTGAGGTGGCAGCCTGGATGGGAGGGGAGTTTTGGGGAGAATGGTTACATGTATATGAAGGCTGAGTCTCTTTACTGTTCACCTGAAATTATCACAACATTGTTTATCAGCTATATGCCAATTTACAATCAAAAGTTTAAAAAATTTTTTTAAAGTAAAAAGAAAAAAATCATGTTATAGTCAAATAAGTTATTATAGTCATATGATAGAAGAATATGAATTATTTTAAAAGAATAGAATAAATTCTAGTAGGTATTATTATGGGTACTTCTTCAAGAAGCATTACTGAGTGAAAAATGGGAGTCATAACGTAATATGCATGGTATTTTATTTACATATGTAAAACATATGTAAATCATATATTTTTATACACGATGTCTACATCAATGTAAATTTATGGATATAATTTAAAAGGATATATCTCATGATTAACCATGAGGAAATGGTAAAGGTTTTAAAATAAGAAGAATGTATTTATTTACTACTCAAGAAAAAAATTCATTACCACCAACAGCAACACAAGAAGACCATTAGCCTTCCTGGAAAGCTCTCTCTGCCATGAAGCCTTCTGGTTTGTCTGTCAGATTCTCCCCTCCTGAGCACTGTCTGGAACAGACATCTCTGTTCCAGCGTGTGCCACAGTCGATATTAGACTAGAGTTCACGGTTGATGTGTCTGCCTTCCCTTCTGGACTGCAGTCTCCTTAAGCCCGAGAACTGCGCCATTATAGTGGACATTCCTTACTTTCTTTTCTAATCTTTACTCCTTTCTGGCAACTCTCCGACTCAAGTCCAACCCCTACGTGTCAGCAGTGCCCTCCAGGAACCACACTTGTCAATAGTGAGTGCCTGGGCAGCTGACCCGAGTTGGACCAATTAGTGTACTTTCGTCAAAAATGAGGACCTGGGAGAGACAGGAAGTTAGACCTGGGACCTGTCAACTGCCATATTTTCAATATGAAGAACAGGAGAAGCAGACAACGCTGGTTCCTCAGAGAAGGAGAGAGAAGAAGAGTGAAAAGACCTGCAGAAAGGAGGACAGACAGGAATCTCACTGGTGTTTGAGGGCCTGACTCTGGCTTTAGCAACACCTCTGCATCTTTGTATAAAGGTCAAGTCTGCATCTTTATAATAAATGCCCATTTTAAACTAAGATTCCCAGTTGGTTTGTGTAATTTATAGCCAGGAGAATTCTAATTAATAGTGAAGGGTTGTTCGCTTTTGTATCTCTCACTGTACCTACCTCATTTCAGAGCTTGCTTCTTAGTAAACGCTCAGCAAGCGTTTGCAAAATTGGACCAAATGAGGCATCCACTCCTCCACGGGACCCTGATTCAGCCTCTGGTTGACACTCGCTGTGGTACAAGCTCACCAACCCCGAAGACTCCCCATCGCACTAAGGGCAGCTCCATGGGCCCTTCTTCATCATGGCAACTCTGTAAACTTGGGAAGTCTTCTCTTTTCTGAGCTAAACATCTCTATTTTTTGTGTGTGCATGCTCAGTCGTTCAGTCATGTCCAACTCTTTGTGACCCCGTGGACTGTAGCCCACCAGGCTCCTCTGTCCATGGCACTTCCCAAGCAAGAATACTGGAGTGGGTTGCCATTTCCTTCTCCAGGGGATCTTCCCAACACAGGGATTGAACTGACATCTCCTACATTGGCAGGTGGATTCTTTACTGCTGTGCCACCTGGGAAACCCAGACATCACTATTGGTATTTCCCTGATCATACTCCTCAGCACAAACTCCCATTTGTCAGGGTCACTTTTAGAGTGAAGTGCCCCAGATAGACTCTTCAGGCTTCAAACTCCTGTGAATTGTGAATGAGGCAGAGTTGCAGGATGTCATGAAGGGACGCCACAGAACTGAGAATTGGTCAGGGTCTGGATTACTTTGCTGAGTATTTGAAAATGAATTATCCTTTGTAGGAAACTGTTTGGAAATAGCTTCAGTGGAGAAATGTTTTGCTATTAAAAGTGTGTGAGTATGAATTTTGTTAGTACCTAGAATTTAGTTTGCTGGTGTGAATGCATTAATTTTAAAGCGTTATCATAGCACAAAGCACATGTCTCTCCAATCGGACCCACAGCCCCTCTGTAACTATGAACCACTCACACTCGAGGGGCATCTGGCATCCCTCTGACTTGGAATTGAACTACGGAGTCTGTAAAGTCAAGTGGTAAGCAAGACTGTCAGAGCCTCCTAAGAGCTGGGAGGTAACTTAGAAGGGATCATCTAGTCTAATCCCTTCATTTTACAGATAAGCCACCTTAAATCTGTTCTGGAACAAGTGGGCCCCTAATAAATAAATAAAATAAAGTAAATTTTACCTATGAAAAAGCCGAGTCTCTAAGTCGTAAGTGACCAACCTGGGAGCATGTGTTCTGCTGGGGGTAGACCTGAGAACTGCCCTTCCCATCCCAGGTTCTTTTCCTGTATCTAGCCCTTCATGAGAGGAAGCCAGCAGCCTGTAGGGGCAGTCCTTGGGTATGAAGAAGCAGGCACAGGCTAAGGGCCATTTGTTAGCAGGTAGAAATCTTGAACTAATCAAAGCCTGAAATTAAGGAGCATCCATGAGCCAGACGCCCACCCAGAACTAGTTTTCCAGACTGCCCCCTTCCCATGGGTGCAAAGAAAGTCAAATCAATATTAATATTAGAGTTCAATTCTTCTCTCTTCTTAAAGGTTGAACCTGTGGAACTGTAAGGGACAGCAATCGAGTAAAACACAGTACGGGCTTTATGTGCATGTACAAATCTCTTACCTTCTCCGTAGACTCCTGAATCGTGCCTTCTCCTGTGGGAAGGAAACTGGAAAAGTTGTCCCTCAACTCAATGACCATGGCCCTCTCTGCTGACTTCTCCAAGTTCCAGTATCTCTAGTCCATGGAAGAGAATTTATCTGTTTTACCCAGAGAACATCAGACCCTTTACCTACGGCCATTGTTGATTGCTCCAGGCAAACTGTGAAAGCTGCAGGCTATTTGCCATAAGGAGTTGAATCTGAGAAGAGCCCTGGTCAGCTCTCTCCAGGTTTCCTGGTGTGGTCTAAGAGAGGCTGGAGATAAGCACAGCCCCTGGAGATGAATTCAGATCCCTTTAGAATTCTAAGGATCTGAAATTTCATGTCCTCACTGAGAAAGGAAAGAGATGAGAAAGATACTGTAGGGGTCTTGGAAACCAACACGTGTAAATTACGTAACAGCTCACAATGGAAGTAACAGAGAGCAGAGATGCCAGCAAGAGGATTGGCCAGTTCCAGAAGGATCGGACAGCAAGTCCAGCTTGAGCAATTCAATCTCTGAAAAAATCTTTGACTGTAGCCCCATACCAGCTTCCTTGTTGCCCTAAAGGCATCTTTTCCAAATAGAATACCTCTTTAGTTGATGGCTTTGCTTGGGTGCCCAGTTTCCGATGTCTTTCAGAAATAACGTTTATCTGGCTTTGAAGGTCTTATTCTAGGGACATTTCTTATTTTCCCTCTTTCTTCTTTCAAAAAGAAAGAAAGAAAGAAAAAACAGCAGCTTTGAGTAGTCTGAGGGTGACACGAGTGCCTGATTTTTATGCAATGTTGCATGTGCCTTTCAACAACACAATGGCAGGTTCTTTGACAATGTCATGCGTCTATTCAAAACAACCGGCATGCCAGTCAGAGGCCTGGGCGTTTGCACAGTGCTTGTTCTCCGCAGTGATAAGGCATGTTAGATTTTCCCATTCTATTTGAGAAATAATTCTGGTCTTTTTTTAAGTCCCCTGCTTTTTTGATTATTTTTTTTCTTGCCTCTTTGCTGAACAATAGGACCTGTCCCTGTTTGATTCCTTTCGTGATGCTTGTGCGGTAACAACTCGAGAAAGAGAGAAAAGGAGAGTGGGGACAGAGCTGGAGGTGGAGGGGGGAGAAGTGATGGCTTAACAGGCCTTGCCAGGTGCTGGCCAAGAGAGGGACAGCATTAAGGAGGGGCCGGGAGATTAGCACCGATAATTTTGTTGGGTCGATTTGTACAGCTCTTTTGTTGGAAGCCAGGATATGTAGGAGGATGGGTTAATTATCAGGCATCCTGCTCCCCTGTCTGGTCTACCACAGCTAATCCTCTGCCCCTTTAGCAGGTGTGCGGAGCCAAGAATGAGAACGCCTGCTTCCTGCCTCTGCTGGAAGCATGATGGATAAAGAGAGAAAAGCAGAGTGGTGACAGGGATATAAGGGTGGGGAGGGTGTGAAGTCTCCCAGCTTTGCAAATGTAGAGAAAAAGGCCCTAGCTCTCCTCTGTCCTCAGCAGGCTCCCCAGCTGGGAGTTACTGGTCCCAGTTCTAACGTCTTCACATAGACCTGCCCTCTCATTTGGTGTTACTAGTTACCCTTTGCTGTATGATAAAGAAACAACCACCAGAGTTAGCCACCTGAAGCAATCATCAGTTTTTAAGATCACGATTCTTCTGGATAATTCTAACCTGGGTTGGTCTGGGCTGATCTCAGCTGGGCTCACTGACGTGCAGACAGCTTGGTTGGGGACTGGCTTGCTGGCCCCATGCTCACCGCTGATGACTGGTTATGAAGGTGAAGGCCAGGTGCTTCTCATAATCAAGCAGCTAGCTCAGAGGCCAGGTTCCCAAAGCCCCAAGAAGGCCACACCAAAAGCACAGATCTGGTCCTGTTTGAGTCATATTTGCTAATGTCCCATTGAACAAAGAAAATCATAAGGCTTGCTCAGGTCTAGGAGTAGAGAAATAGACTCCTGAGTTCCACTATTGCACATGAGGCCAGAGGAGAGTAATTTGTGGCCATTTTTCCTTTTATCAGAATAGCCTCTTGCCTCTGTCCCCCCAACCCCTGCGGAGACACACACATCCATGTTTGACTTCTGCACCTGGCTCGAAGCTTCAGCAGAGCTTCCTTCCGGAACACAGCACTCAACAACATGCATGCCATTTATTCTCTGCATTTTTACTAACTTGTGCCTGTTCTTTTGCAATTTCCTTTTATCTCTTGGCAGAATTTTGGAACCACTCTCACCTCCCCATTTTGTGAATGAGGAAATTGTGGCCCAGAGGGGGTAAAATGATTTGGGCAACACCAGCCTTGTAACCACTGAAAGATCTGAGACCCCAGACTCTTAATTCCAAGCCCGGCATCTAGCCTCCATACCAGCCACATTTCCCCCACCCCCTGAGATGAAGTGGAAAATTCCTCAAAGTTGTGTGTGAGTGTTTGTGTCCTATCTATTATCAGAAAATGTTTCAAAGTGATTTTCACACCAAATCACAGAACAAAAAGGAAGAGATACTGTGGAAGGGATGCAGAAGTGGTAGGTGCTCACAGGCTTCTGAAATGAGTCGATTACATGACTTGGGTAGAATTACTCTGGGTTTTCTGGCAGCTGAGGCCAAAGAGGGATATTCATTGAGTTGACAGTGTTTTTTGTTTTGTTTTGTTTTGTTTTTTAATTTTCTAACAAAAGAAAGCATGCAAACTCAACTGTGGAGAGAATTTATTTTTGCTGGCATAAAACTCGAGTAAATGTTTACTGGACATCTCTCTCTCTAAAGAACACTGAATAGCATTTGGACACCAGCCTCCTTCGAGGCTCCCAAAACACATTTCTTGGCTGTGCTCCTTGCCCCCTCCGCCATGGAACCAGCAGGAGGTGCTGCCCACAGTGGGTATTCAGTCAATGCTGCTGGCTGATTGGTGAGTGGCATGCCGTTTGACTCCACACCAGGAGTTGAGTCCTGGGTGAGTGGACAGGGCTATTTGGAAGGCCAAATTAATCAATTTTGTACTGATTGGGCTACAAACCTCTGTCTCATATCTCTAGAATCCACAAATCCCTTGGTGGCAGAAACCCTTCAAATTCTTTCCAGGCTTCATCTAAGGGACACAAATTTATAAATCACTATGCAGACCAGATCTCTAGCCACTATCCTATCATTGACTCATGAGTGGGACTGAGCAGATTTTTTCCTGTCTCTGAAGATCTACCTGCCGCTTTCCCCATCCTGGTATTCAGAGGATCAAAGATGTCATATATGCAAACCATTAAGTGCAGTAGAGATGGAAGGAATTATAGCAGTACTCTTAGACTCTCAGTTCAGAACTCAGCTGAACTTTCCCATCTTTAGTCTCAGGCCTTGAATATCTGATTCTACCCAAACCTTGTGCCTTGTGGTAGCAAGTGTTAGAGGCAAAAAAAAAAGGGAAAGAGGCTGAGGAGTCTCCAATGACCAGACAACCACTATAGGAACTGGTGTCTGTCTGACAACATTTATGGGTTAGGTGCTCCAGATCCCCAGCAGAGGAACACAAGGGATAGGAAGGTCCTTCCTTGGCTGAAGCTTGTGCTTCTGCAATAGTACTGTGATCCAGGGCCATGTTCCTCAAACTCTGAAATGCATACAAATTCCCTGGGGTTTTGTTAATATGCAAGTTATCATTCGGTAGGGCTGGGGTGGAGTCTGAGATCCTGCACCTCTAACAACCTCTCAGGTGATGCCAATGTTGCTGTTCTGGAGACCATGCTCTGAGCACAACCAGAGATAAGGGGACCCATACCACACTGATGATTGGTTTCCTTTCATGGTACCGCTGTGCCCAAGTCGAAAGTTATAGTCTGAGCGAGGAATACAGTACTATGGGTCATAGATGTGCCTGAACCTTAGAGCAGCTGGGTTCGGAGCAGGGTCAAGCATGAAGGGGGGGGGGGGGGTCTTTATTATCACCGCGTATTTACTTTAACCCTGGAATGAGAGTATGATGAGGTAGGAATGAAGGGTTGAACTTTACATCCTGCCTCTGGCTGGACCACTTAAGAATCTAAAGAGGACGGACTGTTAAGCACTCTGGTTTCCCTCCAATTTAAACCAACAAATAAAATCACACAGGGATGGCTTATTTACCAAGCACATGTATGACCCCACTTGGTACAACGTGTAGCGTAATGCTTTTGGCTAACTCCCTTTTATAGATGTAAAAAACAGAGGCACAGAGAGGTCAGGCAGGCATCCTAAGGTGATTTAGTCAGTCATGGGTAAACCAAGTTCAGAGTCGGGTGCTGGCCTCCCAAAGTCTACAGGTTTCCAGGACACCCGGTGAGGTCTGGACACAGGCCCAGCAAGGAGCCTCCGGCTTGGGAAGCAGCAGACACTAGCTGCCAGAGGAAAAATTTATCTCCCCACTGGGAAGAGAAAGGACCCCAAGTTGGCCTCTCTGCCTTTCCCACTTCAAGATGAGTACCTGGTAAGCACCAAGTGTGGCTTCATACCTGCATGTCATAGGGAAAAAAATGGAGAGTGTGCAGAGATACTCATCAATTACATAGGAAATTGACAGTCTGGAAGTTTTTGCTTAAAACAAGTAAAAATATGTCACTTGCTTTTGATTATTTTTTTTAAGAGTGCAGTTAGATATGGAAACTTTAGCTTGAATAACCTCAGATTTCTCTGCTGATCAGATGGATCCTGAAACTTCCTAAGTGCTTCAAGTGTACACATTTTCGCTTGAAAAATTACCAGGTTTGTCTAAAGAAAAAATTTCAAACATAAAACACAAAGCTCATCTGAAGAGAGAAATTCTCCAATGGAGTGAACCCAGGCTGTCATAAAAAAGTTAAACCAGGCATAAAGGAAAATGTCAGATGTGTGTGGGAGAACCAGCTGTCTCTCCTGTTTTTTTTTTTTTTTTTTTTTTTTTAGTGTATAAACTAGATCAGATTATAGGCAAATATATGAATGTCTGAAGCTGGGCATCGAGAGGGGCAGGGAAGGGTGAGCCTTGCTCTCCTGGGTGATGTTGAGCTCTCTTTTGGAGAATACATTTTTTTTAAAACTTCTAAATAAAGCACTCTAGAGTGGCACATTTATAACCAACGAAGAATTACTCAAATAAGAGACGCTGTCACCTACTTATTTTAAAAGCTTTTTTCCTGAAAGAGAGGGGGTGGGGGAAATCTCTCCACTTTCCTCCATGTCCCTTCCAAAGGTTTGTTTGTGAGTGAATTCTTTCCTGGCTTTATTTTCCTCCTTAGGAGACAAGCCTGTCTCATGGCCTGAGAATTATTCCTGCTGCTGCTTCCCTCTCTTCCCTGCCCCCAGGTGAATCACCTGTCCACTTTCCAGGCAAAAGCGAAGCCGAGTCTCAGCCTTGTGATGTGGGTGGGGGACAGAGCGGATGGAGTGCATATTTGTAGGAGACTGAAGGGGTTCTTAATTAAATTCCAAAAATAGCATTCAGTCAGCAAGGAGGAAGGGACGAAGAGAGAGAGGCGTGGAGGGAGGCAAGGAAAGCAAAAGAAGGAAGAAGACAAGAAAATAAGAAGAAAAAGGAAAAAATTGTGGAGGGGGAATGAAATAACACCATTTGTAGCAACAGGGATGGACCCTGAGATGATCATACTTAGTAAAGTAAATTAGACAGAGAAAGACAAATACCGTATGATATCACTTCTACATGGAATCTAAATAGATGATACAAATGAACTTGTTTACAAAACAGAAATCAACTCACAGACATAGAAAACAAACTTAACGCTTACCAAAGGGGCAAGATCAGGGAGGGATAGATTAAGGATCTGGGATCCCTATATATAAAATAGATAAGCAGCAAGACCTACTAAACAACACAGGAAACTATATTCAATATCTTGCAATAATCCATAATGAAAAGAATCTAAAAAATATATATTTTTATATATGTATGTGTGTATGTATATATAACTGAATCACTTTGCTATTCACCTGAGACTAACACAACGTTGTAAATCAACTATACTTCAATAAATAAAGAACAGTTGAGGGGGAAAGGGAAAGAGTGTCCTCGTCTAAGGAGCAATGTGGGAATAACGGCTGGGCCGCAGGTTTTCAACTCATGCCTTCTTTCCAGGAACCTTTCCCCTTCAGTCCCATCTAACCATGCCTGAGCTGTGGGCTCAACGCCAAGGGCGTGGGCACCATTCAGTGTTGGTTTAGCCCTTCCCTGTGCAGAAGGGCCTGGAGCGGGAAGTAAGGCTGAGTCTGCACAGTGACTCCAAAACGAAAAGTAAACAGAGATGGGCTTGTGGTCATGAACCCACTGGAGAGATCTTTACTGGGACTAGGATGGGGAGTGACGCCACGTTCCAGGCAATGCTAGTTCGACTGACTTCTTTTTCTTCATAGCAGGTGTTACCTGGGTACATCAGACATCCCACCAGCTGATGCCTGACAGAAGTGGTGAAAATAGTAACTTGCCCACTGCCCTCCTGTCCCCGGGCCCCATCTATTAAAACCCTGCCCGTTCCTGAAGCTCCAGCTCACCATTTTTCCTCTAGCCCAGTGAGGACTGATCTCTTCCTAGAAATGCTTTACTCACATTTCAGGAATGGGGTCTGATCCCCTTGGCTGAGTTAGTTATTTGAATACACACCCAAGGTGAAGGCTAGGTCTACTACCTTTTTGTATTTCCCACAGGGTTTGGTGCAGGCTGGGTGTTCAACAGGAAGACTCGCAGAATTGCTAAGTGCCCCAACATGTCCTGAGCCATGGGAAGACAGGCAGTGCTCTGTAGCCTTTGATGATGTTACTGCTAATCCTCACAACAACCTCAGGAGGAGATGCTGTGTCATCTTCATTTCAGGGATGAGCTTACTGAGCCACTGGGGTTGAACTTGGACTTGCCCAAGGTCATGCAGCTTTAAACCAGGATTTGAACTGGCATCAGGACTGAAACCTTCTTGTTTTGATCACTACACAAAGTCCTCAAAAGCCTCACCAGCTAATTAGAGTCATCAGCTAGAACAACTGAGTCAACATTTTATTATGATCAATAGTCCAACTCTAAGACCATTCATTAGCCTTATGTATGTGTGTGTGCTTTGACCATGTTTACACTGGGTTTCCTTATACCCACCGTCCCCCACACCGTCCCTAGAATTGCACAGCTGAGCATCCCGCAGGCTTCAGACGTGGCTCTGCAAGACCCAAAATCCTTATTCTTTCCACCAGATCACAGTGGACGGGGGTCAGAACATCAGAGGGGGGATCAGAGTCTCAAGTCTTCACTCACCTACCTCGCAGGGTCATTATGAACAAAATTAATTAATTGTGGGGGTAAAATGTAAAGTGTGGAGAATATAGACCATAATTATGTAATATCTATGTATGGTGGCAGATGGTAACCAGAGTATCATGGTGATCATTTTGAAATGTATAGAAATATTGAATCACTATGTTGTATACCAGGACCTAAATAGTGTTGTAGGTTAATTATGCTTCAACAACAAACAAACAGATATACAAACAAACTAACAGAAAAAGAGATCAGATTTGTGGTCACCACAGGTGGGGTTTGGGAGAGGGGGAATTGGATAAAGGCAGTCAAAAGGTAAAAACTTCTAGTTGTAAGATAAATAAGTACTAGAGATATAACACACAACATGATAAATATGATTAAGAAACTGCTGTATGTTATACATGAAAGTTAAGAGAGTAACTAAGAGTGTGCTTCATAAGGAGAAAACAGATACACTTTTCTATTTCTTTAATGTTGTATCTATATGAGATGGTGGAAGTTCACCAAACCTGTTGTGGTAATCATTTCATGATGGATGAAAGTCAAATCATTATGTTGTACACTTTAAACTTATACAGTGCTGTCTGTTAAAACATGAAATGTGATAAAAATGTAACATATCTACAATAGGGTGTGGCACAAAATTATCCATGGCAATGACTGGAATTACTTTACAATTAGGCCACTGTGAAGTTCAGGGTGAGTCCTATCCACCTGAGATCTGGCATCTTAAACTCCGCTTTCTCCTTGAAGCCCTCTGAGACAGCTCCAAGCCCAAAGATTCCTCTTGTCTGAAGGTGTCATACGGTCCAGCCATAGAGAAAATGTGTCCCCTCATATTGTCCTCTGGTGGTTTTGTAAGGGATTCCTAAGTAGAGGGGCTTCCGGAAGGGGACAGACTTGTGATGGCTAAGCCCTCTGTCTCTGGTGTGGTCCAGGACCCCCCTGTGCCGCGGCCCAGCTTGGCCACCGACACCTCCAGGGGGCGCCACTCTCACCAACCGCAACTGCACAGAGTGCTCTGGGGCCCTGACTCCGGGTGACCCTGAGTCAAACAACCCTGAGTTCACAGCCAGGCTGTTATCACCCTGTGATCTTAGACACCTTATTTACCTCTCTTATCCCAGTTTTCTCACTTGCAAGATGGGGATAGAGGGGATCCCCCTCTCCTAGGGTTGCTGTGAGGGGAGGGTGGAGGGAGGTAGTATGTTTCAGTGACTAAGCGCGAAACCTGCGTGGGCAGGAGCTCAAATAACATCAGGCATTACTTTTAGAGTCTGAACAGAGGGGAGGGCACAGAGGTGGTGCTCCACAGATGTCCTCTGATGGATGAATTTCTCCCCTAGAAAGCCTGGATGGGGCTGCTCCTCCAAGGCATTCTGCTTGAACAAGCCAGCGTGACTGTAGCAGGGGCAGCCCTGAGCACAGGCTGAGGAGGCAGGAGAAGGGAAGGGAGAGGACAAAAAGACATGTGTCCAGGGCTCCTCTCGTTGCCCCTCAGGCTGCGGGCACAGGCTTCCAGAGGGCAAGGCTGCCCTCTGCGTCTGCCCTGCCAGCACGGTGCCTGACCCAGGAATCCCAGCTCTTGGTGACGCGGCTGCCCACGCACCTGTCACGTCTCCCCACGAGGAGGGGCTCTGAGCCGCTCTCCAGGCCTCAAGTGTGTATCCGCTTCATTGACAGAGCAGTGGGGAGTATTTGCAGTGATGGACATGGCTCTGCTTGGGGATTCGGGTATCTTGGATCCTGATGTGAGTCCAGCGGGTCTCCTCGGATCCTCACTGCTTCTGCTGGCCTCGGGCTACTTGTCTCGACACAAGAACAGCTAGCAAATCCTCTGCCTGCCTGAGGAGGTTACTGGAAACCCCAAATGGGATAACGTATGAGGGAACTTTGGAAGGTATAAGGAGCCACTTGGAAGCTAAGGGGAAGGATCATAAGCCTAAACCATGTAATTTTTTGTTGTTGTTCAGACGTCAAGTCATGTCCCACTCTGCGACCCCACGGACTGCAGCATGCCAGGTTCCTCTGTCCTCCACTATCTCGAGGAGTTTGCTCAAATTCATGTCCATTGAATCAGTGATGCTATCTAACCATCTCATCCTCTGGCACCCCCCTTCTTTTCTTTTGCTTTCAATCTTTCTCAGCATCAGAGCCTTTTTGCATCAGGTGGCCAAGGTATTAGAGCTTCAGCTTCAGCATCAGTCCTTCCAATGAATATTTGGGGCTGGTTTCCTTTAGGATTGACTGATTTGATCTCCTTGCAGTCCAACAGACTCCTAATGAATATAATAACAATTATATTTAAATAAATAACAGTTATTGTTATGTACCAAGCAAGACCTGTGGACCTTATACTTCTGTAATGCTTGCCCATCTGCCCCTCTGCTAAGAGTATGTGTAAGCTGGTATCAGAAAGCTTAAAGTGGCTATCTTTAAAACAATCTCAGAAGAGAACTACAGGCAGAGGGGAAAGGATGTGCAAAGGCCCTGTGGTAGGCAGGAGCCTTTGAACATTCTAGGAGCTTGCAGACCATCGTATGTCTGCGGAACAGTGAATCAGGGGCATTGGAGAGAGAAGTGATACACAACAGGTGCTCAAAAACACATGGTGAATGAATGAATGAGATGGTGAAGGAATGAGGTTTCCGTTGGGGTCTTGGGATCCCATCCTTTTCTAGGGGTTCACATCTTTCCCGTGCTGCTGCAGTCTCGAGGGGCCCCATTCTGGACTCTCTGTGGGGCTGCCCACTCTACCGGCAGAGACCCCCCTGTGAGCTCCACCAGCTCACCTGGCGCTCAGATGCCAGCAGGACGCTCTGGCCTTCACACTCGGCTGACCCTGTCCACCTTGCCCGCCCTAGGAGCCCCTCCTGTTCCAGCTCCCCCAGGGGACCACAGCCCATGTTTATGAAAAGCGAACATGTCATTCAAATCGGCACCTCTGGCTTTACGCCGCCGAGGACCAGGAGTCACTATTTTTAGCTCTCCTCGCTGTCACTGGACTTTACAAGCAAAGGCTGGTCTCCCCTTCGGCAGTTCCCGGAACCTCGCAGACAGTAATGAGTCTGGGGTTGGTGTTAAGCTCAGATGTCAAACAGAGTGGCCAGGGCCTCCCGAAACGCAGAGAGAGCCGCGAGCTTCTCCCTCTACAAGGTCAGCTTGTGTGTAACACTTCATTAAATTGCTCAAACACTGAGCCGTGTCTTTAACCAATACCTTTAATGTCATTTTCTGCAGACTTAATAGAAGAGCATTAGCATACCTGTCAAGTCTTCCCATTTAAACTTCGAAGCGAGTGAAGTTTAAAGTGCCTCCTTGAGCCCACAGTGGATTTAGCTTCAAACTTTGGTTGAAGAAAAAGAAAAAAAAAAAAAAAAGGAGAAGGAGGGGGAATCCTCTGAGGGTCTGTATGACGAAGTGGAGAATGTTCCTGAGTGCTATCTTCTTCCAAGTCTGTCTTCTTGCCTCCAGGAAGTATGCCTAGGTTACAAACAGTGGGAGGCAAGCCTCAGAGAATACTAAAGTGACCTTTCGTTGTCTCAGATTTACAGACTAGATGGAGCCCCAGGAGGTCAATTAGTCCATTCCCCTGTCCCCCAATCACATTGCTTAGTGCAGGGCACAGAACCATTCTAAGGTAGACATAAAAACCGAGGCAAAGAGCAGTATTAGGAGCATATATTCCTAGTCACACAGACAATTAAAATGATTTGGGGTTGGGGAGAGGGATAAATTAGGAGTTTGAGATTAATAGATACACATCACTATATATAAAATAGATAAACAACAAGGGCCTACTGTATAGCCCAGAGAAGTATATTCAATATCTTGTAATAACCTGTTGTGGAAAAGTATCTGAAAAGGAATACTTTGTGCTACACCTGGAACTAACACCTGAAACTAACTTTGCACTATACCTGACACATTGGAAATTGACTATCTGAGTGCTAAATCACTTCAGTCGTGTCTGAGTCTTTGTGACCCCATGGACAGTAGACTGTCAGGTTCCTCTGTCCATAGGATTCTCCAGACAGTAATACTGGACTGGGTTGCCATTTCCAGGGATCGAAGCTGAGTCTCATGTTTCCTGCACTGGCAGGCGGGTTCTTTACCATGAGTGCCACCTGGGAAGCCCAAAACCATACTTCAACTTTTTTAAAAAAAAAAGATGATTTGAGGCTTGTATATGAGGCTTGTATATGAGGCTTTTTGGATTGTATATGTAGGCAGTGCAGTGTGTGTGGATAACGGCACAGTTCTGCCTTTGCCCTGGTGGGGTGAGGAGAAGGAAGAACAGAAAAGGTGGCCACCAGGCAAGGACCATTGAGGGGGCCAGTGAAGGCCTTCTAGCTCGGGAATGGAGAATGGAATTGCTGTTTTCTGGGTCAGCCTCGAGCTCCGGTAAGAGAGTCAAAGCAGCAGATTCATAGTAGTGCCTGCCCACAGCCCAGAGGCACCCACATAATGAAGGGCGTAGGAGGAACATATCGACTAGAGGATTCCCTCTTCTGTAAAGAGTGGGAAGTGTCCATGTCACACACATCTGAGAGCTTGGATAGACCAGTCATTTGGCCTCAGGAAATCCCATCTGTGAAATGGGCTCATCAGCAGGAGGTCAATTCACAAGCAGGTGGAAAGGCGCATGGCTTGATTGCTCAGCACGAAAGTCCTGGCGGGAATCAGAAAACAGGATAATGAATGTGCCTCTGTCATTAAACCACTAATCGTTAATTACCCCCCTAGACATCACATAATGTGCTACCCAGGCAAAAAGAAAATTACTTGAACTTTTCCACCAAGTTCTAGTTGTAAACAAATTACTTGCGTCAAAACTATTTACCAAAGTGAGTAATTTTAGACATTTGTCAGACTTCATAACATGCTTTAATTAGTGCCAGCTAATAAAGTCTTCTTGTAATTAAGGACACATGCATCCCTTGTTGTTTTTTATTTAAAATTTTTGCTTACAATAATTTTTTAAGTGATTTGATGACTGGCTTCCAGAATTCACAGAAGTATACAAAGGTGCATGCATTTGTGTGTGTGCATTTCCAATGTCACTCTGAAACGCCCGAGATGCCCGCATCATTAAAGCACCCACTTAATTATTAATGCTGCAATTAAGACGAGGAAAAGGAGTTTCTCCCCCAAAAGTGGAAAGTTGATCCCTGGCTCCCAGTGTATTGGAAATGGGTGGAGACTGGCATCCTCGTCCTCTGGGTCCCCAGGGACAGATCAGACAGCGTGACTTGTGCCTGGATGCCCTTAGGGAGCAAGCGGGTCTGTGTAAGGAACCTGCTGGTTTCCCTGACATGCTCTTCCTGAGAACCTCCAGAGTGAGGATGGCAGCAGTGACAGTTAACTCTCAGCTCAGAAACCTGTCACTCGGAGATCAGCATTTTAACCACCCCTTACCCCTCCAAAAAAAAAAAAAAAGGACACCTTAATTTACCCTTCTGATTGGCTTGATAGCTGTCAGAATGACAACCTGTCTCTGGCTGAAAGGGACCTGGTGTTAGTTCTCAGGCTGGCTCTGTGTGCATTACTTGGCTGGCTTGCTCCCAGGAATGGTAACACAGAGGTGGCTGCGTGGTACCCTGACGGCCACTCTGCCCCAGCTCCTGCTTCCCCACGCTCTGGCTGTGGGCTGATCTCCAGGTAGGAACTGAGCACTGTGACTTCTCCTTCCCCCACCCTAGGGGTACCCAGTGGATGTTCCAGGGCGTGGATGGACCTATCTGCAAATGGCATCCTTGCAAGGTTGCCATTCCACTGCGTGTTTGAGAAAAGGGCATTGGTGACTCAGGTAAATCCTCAAAGGTTCCCTGGTCTCTGACATAAAGTCAAAGACTTAATGCAACCTCCACATGAGACTCTACAGTTCTCCAACTTGGTTCTTCTCTCGGAAAATGAGTTTAGTAACTTAGGATGACAATTTCACCTGGGAAATTGCTCTGCCCCAAAGGTTAGTCAGTTTCTTAGTCTTCGTAAATTCGTATTCTTTTTTAGCATATATATAAACATTCCCCAGGTGCCTTACAATGCCCAGGAATTCTAATATAGTTTCCAACCCTCTTGAAAAGTCTCATATGTGACTGATGGTCTGTCTTTAATGTGCTTGATTTTGTCAAGGTTTACTGTCTGTGCTTACAAAAGAAATTTAAAAAAATTCCAAATGTATTATAATAATAGCATTTATTTTCTTTTTCAAAGTACGTATGCCTTCCTCTAAGCCCTACATACCACCCTAGGGGATATGGGTACATTCCCCAGGGCTCCATGCATCTCAGTTTACAGCTGAGGCCACTAGCCCATATAGCTATGGAGCACTGGATGTGCTAGTCCAAAGGACATGTGCCAAAATCGTAAAATACATCCAGGTACTTAGTATGAAAAATGAGTGTAAAATATCTCAATATATTTTAAAATTGTTATTTATTTATATTTGACTGCACTGGGTCTTTGTTGCTGTGTGCAGGATTTCTCTAGTTGCAGCAAGTGGGGGCTATTCTTTGCAGGGTATGTGCCTTAGGGCATGGGCTCAGTAGTTGCCCCATTGCAAGTGGTGTCTTCCTGAACCAGGGATCAAACCCGTGTCCCCTGCGTTGGCAGGTAGATTCTTAGCCACCGGACCCCCAGAGACGTCCCCTTAATAATTTTTACTTGGATTACATGTTGAAAGGATAATATTTTGACTCTCTTAGGTAAAATAAAATGCCTTAAGATTAAATCTCACCTATTTCTTATCCCTTTTATTCATGTGGCTACTAGATTATTTTAAGGCATGTATAGAGTTTTCATCATATTTCTATTGGGTAGTGCTGATCTAGAGGGCACAAGGGCATCAGACACCTATAGATTTCCAGCCTGGACCTGGGTTTGGTCCAACTCTGTCACTTACTGCCTGCGTGACCTTGTGTGCGTGCTAAGTTGCTTCAGTCATGTCCAACTCTCTAATCCCATGGACTGTAGCCCATTAGGCTCCTCTGTCAGTGGGATTCTCCAGGCAAGAATACTGGAGTTGTTTGCAATTTCCTTCTCCAGGGGATCTTCCTGACCCAGTGATCAAACCTACAATGTCTCCTGCATTGGCAAACAGGTTCTATACTGGTGCCTCTTGGGAAGTCCTGTGTGACCTTGGGCATAGTTTTCTTTCTCTGGGCCTCAATTCCCTGGATTTTAATAGGGAAGATTGACTCTATAAAGTGACCTATGAGAGTTATTCCAGTTGTAACTTTCTGTGGTTGCACTGAATGGGATTGCCATCTCTCCAGAGACCTGAAAGAAGAGGACAAATTCACTTGGCTGGCTTTAAAGACTTAGCCATCATTGCAGGAGAAAATAAGAAGAGATGTAGTGACCTCCTGCATTTCCGATTGGTTTTTGGTTACCTTGTGCCTTCCCATTCCAGTCATTTTAGAAGTTGCACTCAAGCTCCTGAAGAAAGGGCCTGATGAACTCTGATCTCTCCACTTGGGCCCTCCCATTCCACTGTGCCAGGCTCAACAGCACCCGGGGAGCGGCACACCTGTCTCGTCCTTTAACCTGTGGTGATATGTTACTGATCAGCACAATTGGTTCTAATAGTTCCCCGGGTGGATTCCAGAGAGCAATGAGCCGAACATAAAAATCCCTTTATTATTGCCATTTCACTTTTATATACCCATCAAGCTTTCATATTTAATCTCCTACATCACAATAGCTGATCATTTTTAACATTTGACATTGATAGAGTGCCCACTGCTATTATTCTGACATACTATAAAACATTACACCCATTTGCAATAGAAAAGGCCAAGAATCAATACCCAGCCCCATTTTCCACTGTGGCCGTAAATCACGAAGCACCTAACAAATTGGTTTAAGTAGAAGAAACTTCAGAACCAATGAATGGCCTGACCAATCCTCACCCTCTGTCAGAGGACCTAGATGCCTATGAGCTGGTTGGAGGTGGGGGCGGGGCATGGATGGGAGAGCTGGTGGGGAGCCAGGCCACTCCATATGGCAACCAGGATTCTCCAGAGGAATAACTACATCTTTCTGGGTCCCAGAGACATCTATGGAGGATAAAGAGCATCTTTATTCCAGTCATGTCTGCCTCAGCCCTTGCTTTATAGCAAGTGGCCTCATACTGAGAAGCTGGTGACTTCCTACTTCTTACAGGCTCCAAGATCCATTGTCAAGGTTATTGGTCTATTTTGTCAGTTAGCTCATTCATTGGAATAGCCAGATGTTAAACTGAATTGATTGACTATTTAATCAAATTGACTTTAGGATAAATTAATGGATCAGTTCTGCTCAAAATGGCCAAAGCCAGGAGTTAAAGAAAGTCATGGATTTAGTAGACATTGCTTAAAGTGTTTAGGATAATGGGTCGGATTAAATATTCAGTCATTATCTTTGTATCTGAAACAAATGACATTTTCACAATCCAGAATTCTAGAGTAGTCAGACGGAGAAGGCAATGGCAGCCCACTCCAGTGCTCTTGTCTGGAAAATCCCATGGACAGAGGAGCCTGGTAGGCTGCAGTCCATGGGGTCGCTAAGAGTTGGACACGACTGAGCGACTTCCCTTTCACTTTTCACTTTCATGTATTGGAGAAGGAAATGGCAACCCACTCCAGTGTTCTTGCCTGGAGAATCCCAGGGACGGCGGAGCCTGGTGGGCTGCCGTCTAGGGGGTCACACAGAGACGGACACGACTGAAGTGACTTAGCAGCAGCAGCAGCAGAATATTCGGAAAATTGCCATCATTTTCATTCTTTGGGCTTCATCTGGATGCAGTCTAAGGCTCTGCTGATTTTGTTGGACTCCATCAAAAGCTTCTTTCAGCTCAGGCTGCCCAGAAGAAAATACATGAGCCTGTGGTCTGACTGATTGCAGTGGCTGGGGTGCTAGAACATTCTGAGGCATGAGGACCTAGCTCTGGGAGAAAAAAGGAAAACCAGCTTATTTGTCAATTTATTTTCAGTTCAGGACTGGATTTCCTATGTAAGTCTCTTATATAAGTGTTTATATTCACCTGTCTTCCCTGTGACAGGTATACTCCTAAAAGGTCACATACAAGCCAGGTTTTTTTTAAAAAGAATGAGTTCCCCTTTCCTAATAACTTACATTATCATTTCAGAGATGATTTGCCTGCATTTCAATTAGCAGTGAGTGATTCTTTACATTATCTGTCTTAACCTCTTAATGATCCTACATAAAATGAAGAGTTTTGTTGAAGGGAATTCTTTGGTAAGGGAACATATTCTGGTGCTTTGTGGATGCTCACATTCATCCTGGTTTGCACATTTGGAGTGACATACGTGGGAGGTCACTGCATTCAGATCTTCAGTGTTTTGGGGGAAGCTTGTTAGAGCATGAAGAATATCAGATTTCGAGTCAAGAGTCTGATCCTGCTGTTTTCCAATTGGGTGAGTGCAGAGATGAGCTATAAGGCCTCTTAATGCATTAGCTTTTTCACTCATTAAGTGGGGTAATATTTCCCTATCTCTTTCATAAGACCTCTAATGAAGAAATGAGATGATGCAAGTAAAGCATTTACTCTAGTGAGTTGAAAAGCAGAGACACCACTCTGCTGACAAAGGTCTGTATAGTCAAGGCTATGGTCTTCCCAGTGGTCATATACGATTGTGATAGTTGGACCATAAAGAAGGCAGAGAACCAAGGAATTGATGCCTTCGAACTGTGGTGCTGGAGAAGACTGCTGAGAGTCCCTTGGACAGTGAGGAGATCAAACCAGTCAATCCTAAAGGAAATTAACTCTGAATACTCATTGGAAGGACTAATGATGAAGCTGAAGTTCCAGTGACCTGATGTGAACAGCCGGGTCATTGGAAAAGTCCCTGGTGCTGGGAAAGATTGAGGGCAGAAGGAGAAAAGGGCATCAACGTATGAGATGGCTGGGTGGCATCACCAATGCAATGGACATGAACTTGGGCAAACTCCAGGAGATGGTGAGGGACAGGGAGGCCTTCCGTGCTATGGTCCATGGCATTGCAAAGAGTCAGACACAACTGGGCAGCTGAACAGCAACAACATTATTATTATTACTGATAACAAATTAATAAAATAGTAAAAGACATTGGAAGAAGGAACAGGATAAACCATTCTTACATCAAACTCTATCTTACGCTAATGGGAGCAAAGTTCCATTTATTCAGAACAAACCTAATAGAAAGCACAAAAAAGTTAAATGAAGGTTTCTCAATTTTGTATCCTCAGAACTGAGAGTCAGAAAGTTAGATACAGGTGGGTCCTAGTCCTAGAAGACTTCCAAACCATAAAAAAAGTTTGTTTTTTGCCATGCATTGCTTTTTACTTGAGTGTATTTGCATACATTTTAATGAATTTATTTACTTAGTAAACAAACATTTACTGAGGATCTGTGCTCTGTCCTGAGCATATAGTAAAAACGAACAATATGTAGGTAGATTATCTATATATGAGGTTCTCAAGCTTTCTGGTGGATCAGAATCCTTTCTGAGGTCATATCAACAAAACTTTCAAAATCAGAATCTCTCATGGTAGAATTTGGATATCTGTATGTCAACTAATTTCCCAGGTAATTCCAGCATTTGGGTCCACTGGCCTACATGAGAACACACTGCTAGCCCTCAAACATCATTATCAGGAATCCTCCTCCTCTATCATTTTTAGGGGGCGGAGAGTTCTGTCGAGACTCCAGGTTTCTGGTTTTCCTAAAACTGGGACACAAGTAGACACTGACATGCTCAGCTGGTGTGTGACCACTGCAAAGATGCGGAAATGGGCCAAGTCCTTTGTTCTTAGCCTATAGCTCAGCTGCCGCCTCGCTCCAAAAGTCACCTGGTTTGTTTGGCATCCTGGACTGCAGGGCTCCTGTCTGTGGGCCCAGAGGACCACTTAGAAATCCCATTGTCCCTTTTATCATCAAGCATGGGATGGTTCTCTTTGGACTAAGTCTCTGTTCAGAGTAAGGGGGGGTGGTGGGTAAGCTGGGTAGAAAGGGAAGGAGGACTCAGCTCCCTGGCAACTCAGCTACATTGTTCTCTGAGCTGAAGCATGACTCCCAAACACTGCTCACTTTTATAGCACCTGCCAAAGAGATTTTCCAGAGCAGTTTTCCCTCGGTCATCTCCTATGAGCTTCTCAGCAACACTTCGAAGGACTTAGGGTAGATGTGATAACTTCCATTTGATGGATGATGCAGTTGAAGTTCGGAGCAATGCTCTGACTTTCCTAAGTCCAACAGGTGCATGATCCCTGGGGTTGAAGAGAGTATTTATCTTAGTCACCTTTGCTCTTAGCATATTTCTAAGACTATAAAAGACTATCCTTAAAAAAAAAAAAGACCAGTTAGAACTAGATCAGCATCAGACCCTCTTCTAAGTCCGGGGGCTGAATACCCAGAGCTCTCCCGCTGCCCCAGAGAAAACTGACTTGAGTCTTGACCCATCTGTGGAGGTCTTGTCTTTCTCAACAATCACATTGTTTCAAAGGTCACTGGAGTCTTTTGCAGCCCTCGTCATTGGCCAAGAACGACTTTCGATGTCTGTTTCTAGCTTTTGCTGGAGGCCCAGAACACAAGCCTTCTTTCTGCCTGTGGTCTCTCCGTCCCTGGATGGAGAGCTATTCTTGGCTTGTACCTGGCTCCTGCTGATTTTACAATATCATGATTTCAGCTAAATGAAAGTGCATCTTATTCATACAGAACTGCCCAGCACCCTTAGATGGGAGCTGATTTGGGTGACAACAGTCTGGAGGAGAGACAACAGCAGAGCCTCCCAAGTGGAAAGGTCTCAGAAGAAAAGGGTCTAGAGCCTGTCCAAAGTCACACTGCTCTGCCCTGACTCCACGTTTTCTAAGTCTGGTCAACTGCACCGAGAGAGCCTCCCGTGGCCTGGAACTTCGCTTGCTGCTCAAGTCCATTTCTTGAGCCCAAATGTAAGTCCCTCTTCTTCTCGCCTGGTCCTCAGGGAATTTGGAGAACCTGCCCTTCACTGAAGCCCAGGATGCTAAAACACACAACTTAGCAACCCTATAGAAGCTCTCTTCCAAGAAGTCTGGAAGGAATGGTGAGAAATCTTGGCCTCTGAGGCAGTGAGGAGCAAGTTGGGAGCAGGGGCCGGGCAGGTGGACTTCCTCATGCTCTTGAGTGTATCAGCTTTTCTGAGGCAGAAGTCCATTTCTTGCAGTGAATTTCAGAGGGCAGGAGGAGAAGGTGCAGTGACTCAAATCTTGTCCTGGTGGATGAAGAGGACAAAACAGCAGCAGCCACGGAGTAGTGCAGACCTGGCTACATAGATGCCGAGGGGCAGATGGACAAGTATTCTGTTTCTCAAACCCATTACAGCACACCAGTCTGCCCTCCGCTCCTCCTTCCACTCGGCCCAGGTGGCCAGGACCCAGGCTTCCTCGTGGGCCATCAGAAGTGACCCTTTGATATCTGATCTCCCATCTGCTGGGCTAGGCATGTGGAAGAGACAGCTGGCACAGCCCCTCCCCGGGGACTGCAATTAGGGGATATTTAATCCTGTCACCTGGTTCATTTGCGGTGATGGATTTGGACTGGAGCACTGAGTGGCTCCAAGAGGATATTGGATTACCAGGGCCCATCCCCTTCACCCCTCAAACAGAGCTGGCCCTCCCCTGCCCTGCACCTGTCTTCCCAGTTCCCAAGGTGAGCCACTTGGCACCCATGAATTAAGAGCAAGCCCTTGCTGTCAACAACCCCTACCCCTACCACCACCAAGATCCTTTACCTAAAACCTCAACCTCCTGAAGATATGAAAACACTGATGAGATTTTCAGCCCCCAGGACACGGCTATTCCGCTTTCACTCCCCAGACTCTGTGCTGGCAAACTGAATTGGTTGTTGAATGGGGGCAGGGGCTTTTTCTGAATCAAGGTGTCTTCTTTCATGCTAGCCAAGTATACTGGAAGGGGAAAAGACTAAAACTTAAAGATATGGATTTTATGGTTTTTATCAAGTCACTTGCCTACGCTGACTCTCCACTTACTCATTTACAAACCAAATTGATTGGATGAGATATTCTCTAAGATGCGTTCTTGGTTTGACATTCTTGCTTGTGAGGAAAGAGCTGGGCTAAGTCATCAGGGGAAGAGTATGGGATAATAGAAAGTACCCAGAGAGGAAAATAATGGAATATGCTAACAAACAAGTTGCTTCTCAGGAATATTTCAATGGAGAAGGGGCGCTGATATGTCTGAAATGAACTTAATGATTTTTGGTGATCCTTAGCGAGACAAAGAGTTTTGATCCATCTTCCATCCACTCATTGGCTTTTTTTAAGGTACCCACAAAAGAGAAGTAGTTTCAGATTTCTGGGCTATGCAGTTTGACATATTCTAAGGCAGCCTTTGACAATCATGGACCATCTCTCCACATGGCAATTTCCATGCTTCGGGAGAGATGAAAGGCTAGGGTCGTATGGGAAGTTGTGCCACGACTAAGACCTTGCACAACAGCTGCCATCTCCCACGACACAGGCTAGGTACAAAGTCTTTCTTATGGGGTCACATCACTCTCAGCTTCCAGTGGGTCCATGGCTTCCTATTGCCCCTGGAATAAAATCCCAGCACATCACTATGGGGCACTGAGCCTTCATGATCTGGCCTTCACTGTCTTCTATCTTGATTCCTGAAAAGCTCTTCTTCCAGTGCATGTTTGAGTGTGTACATGGGCACACATGTGCGTGTGTGTGCTCAGGTGTGTGAGTGAGCACATGTACACACCTTGAAGCTCCGCAGAAGCTTCTGCATCTACACTTTACACTTCTTTGTCTGGAATGGCCTTGCCTTGGTTCTTTGTATTGCTGGTTCATCATTATTCTTTTTTAAAAAACTATTTATTTATTGTTTTTGGCTGTGCTGGGTCTTCACTGCTGCTTGCAGGCTCTCTCTAGTTGCAGCAAGCAGGGGCTACTCTTCGTTGCAGTGTTCAGGCTTGTCATTGCAGTGATTTCTCTTGTTGTGGAGCACAGGCTCTAGAGTTTGGGTTCAGGAGTTGCGGTACATGGGCTTAATTTTCCCAAGGCATGTGGGACCTTCCCAGACCAGGGACCAAAGCCATGTCCCCTGCATTGGCGGCTGGATTCTTATCCACTGTACCACCAGAGAAGAAGTCCTGTTCCTCATTATTGTCAAGCTTGTGGCTCAAATATTGCAACTTCAGGGAGATTTTCCCTGAGACTTCTCTAGGATATGATTGCTTATTTTCTTAATTTTATATATATGTATATATAGTCTGGTATAAAATCAACTTGCTGATTTTCCTTTTCTCTTACTTAAATATAGTCTCTATATGAAACTAGTAAACTTTTACCCCGTGCTTACAGTTCCATCCTCAGCACCTAGAATAATAGCTAATGCATCATAGCAGTACAATAAGCATTTGTTGAATCAATGAACAGAGAACAATCATTGTAGGGTGAGCTCTGAGGCCATATCTCTGGATGTTGTTTTGAGGAGGGAAGACTGTGAACCAGACAATAAGTTACACCCTCAAAAAGCAGGGTGCCTTCCACCTCCTACCTTGAGAGAGAAACAATTGTCATTCCGGCTCTGCCCTTTGCTGACTTACTCAAATTACCTGTTCCTAAGATGATCAAAGGCACTGAAACAAAGAATCATCACCAATGAGTTCTGTGTTCCATCCTGGAAATGGGGGCGCTTGCAGAGCAGGCCCTGTCCTGAGAGAGCTCTTGAGAACTGCAAAGCTGCTACCTTCAAAGGGTGGACGGGAAAGCAAGGAGAGAAGCACTTGAGGGCAGAGGATTTCCCTCCAGAGAAAGCGAGCACTTCAAGCCCATCACTGCACCACTGTAGCCACAGAGGTGCGTGTGTGTGTGCATGCGTGTGTGTGTGCATGCGTGTGTGTGTGCATGCGTGTGTGTCCAACAGAGGGACAGAGCATCTCCCGCAAACACTATGACTCTAGAGCTCTTAAATACCCTTGCAAATCACCAGTGGTCCTCGTAATCTCTCCATCCAAGAAGTAGTAGACTGTAAATTTTGTTTATATTGTCAGTGCCTCTCTATATAATTCCCTGTTTCTCACAAAAGCTCCTCCTGATTAACCCCTCTTGCCTTTTATTCTGAAATCCATCATCGTCTGTGTCCTAGTTGAAAAATACAACAACTTTTGGGTAATTTGATAAATCATCTAAGGCATTTTCAGATGCATGTTCTCTGCTTCTCTATTCCATTTATAAGCTCCTTCAGGGCAAAATCTATATTTTTTCTTTTCCTTTGTAACCCTCTCCACAAGATTCTTAGGACAGACTTCTTGTCAGTATGCTTACTGTCTGAATACATTTTTATAGGCTGAGCATACTTGCAGGCTGATTTTCTTTCACTCATTAATTTATTTAAAATATTTATTGAGACCTATTATGTGGCAGGCAATGTGCGAAGTACTGGGGATTCGATGTTGAAATTCACAGTCTGGGGCAGAGACGGAAATATACACAAATAACTATCACACAAGGCAATAAGTACTATAATACAGGTACTGTAGGCTCAGAGTGCTATAGAAACTCAGGAGGGAGCTTAGAAAATTATTTAGTTAATGTTCCAATGTCTAAATCTGAATGTTTAAATAATGCCTTTCCTTTGTAAGTGCTTCTTGCCTTTCACGGCATTTTTCATGTCCAATATCTTATCTGATGCTTCTAGCGGTCCTGTTAATAAGCTTTTACTCCACACATTCACCCTCATGCAGAGTAGGTGCTCAAGAAATACCAACTGAGAGACTAAAGAATGGAGAGAGGAGGTTATGATCTCTGCTTTATAATAAAGTAAACTGAACATCACAGAGTGATGTGCCAAAGGTCATAAACAAGAACCCAGAGAGTTAGTACAAACACATCTTAAGCATCTACTCATCTCCTTTGTTATGGTCACTACCTGCCATGCTGCAGCTGCTGCAAAGAAGAGCAAGAAAAGCTCCCCCTTCATGGCTCTTTGAGTCTCACTGGTAAATCCAAACACCAGAAACCATGGGTAGTTAAATGATAACATAGGAATAGGTGGCAACTCGGGAAAATAGCACAAGGTGGTCCCCAGGGAGTCAACCCATGAAGGAACACAGGAGGTAGGAGAGGTGGCCATAGGTTAAAGAGCCCCAGGAAGGCCTGCCCAGGGAAGTGGGAACTGGGCTGCATCTTAAAGGATGAGCTTATGAAAGCTGAATGAACAGAACAGTTAAAAGGAAAGGGGAAGAGCATACAAGATACATTCAAAGACAGTGAGATCCAGTGACCCCTGAGCCCCAGGTTCAACAGGTAACGCTCATCAGTTGCATTCATGCTCATCCCTGCTTCCTTGCTTAGCGTCAGCTCACGTGCGCCTGACAGTTCTTCCTGTGCCTGTACTGCTTTGTACCTTCTGCCTCCACCTGCCAGTTGATCTTTCACTATTTACTTCTCCCATCGTCTTTTCCTCTGTAACCCATTCAGTCCTATTGTACTGTAAAGAAAAAAAAAAAAGAATCTTGTGTGCTCAAATTCATCACCAATGCTCTCTGTCTTCTGATAAAAACCCAGACACCCCAGAGGTCATGGCTTCCTCCAGAGTCCTTTTAATGGGAGACTTTTATCCTCCACTCACTCTATAGCATCTAGAAAATGTATAGATTGAAAGAGCCAACTTTCCACTACTTCCCCATTTCTGTTGCTAGATCATTATTCTTCCTCTCATGTGGAAAAGCCCCATGACAACTTGAGGCTCATAGCATCTGCTAAGACCCCTTTCTACTTCTCTTCATTGTTATTATCTATGAGCCTCCAGGTCAGTTTGTGAGAAATGATGCAAAGGAGAACAGTTCTGTTTAGGGATGTAGAATCTTCTAGGGGGTGTCTTACCAATTCACAGTTACCCAATTCGTTGGCTACTGCCTGACATAGGAGTGTGGTCCAGAAGCTATGTTTGTATTACATGGTCCTCATTCATTGTCCATACTTGAGAGGACCAACATAGACTCATGACCCAGCAGGGTTAATCCCATCTTCTCTCTCCAAGAGTTGAGAAAGAAGACCAAAAGACTAGTTTCAGCCCACACTAGTCCTTTGAACAGAGAGCAGTAAACTGGTGAGCTGGGTTGTCAGGAAGCTGATAGCCACATTTGGCTATGTACATGTGAGGCAGGAAAATCCAATCTGAAAGAAAGTAGAGAAGACTAAGGCAGATGCACAGAGAGAAGTGAGGCCAGACATCCAGAATAAACCCTGCTTCGGCACTTGAAAACTTTCTAGTCCATCCTGAGGCTCAGCTCCTCCTTCTCCGCAGTGTTGAAGATGCCCCTGTGTCTTTGGAATAATCCCCGCCCCCTGCCAAACTTCATAGCTTTTGTTTCCATATTTTGCTTTTTTTTAAAGTCCACAATCAAAACAACATTGCTAAAAGTAAAATCAGATGTCAATGGAAATGGCTGTCATCTTGTATTGAAGTTTGCAAAGATAGAAATGACCCAGTTAAGACAAAGTGTCACCCTTTATTTCATTTGATTACCATTATGACAGAAAGCATGGTCAATAAGAAAGAAGAGACGAGATTATGGTTTTGGCAAAATGGTAAATCATTACAACCTGAAAGTCTTATGCCACTAAAAGCAACTATAAATGTTTGACATTTATATAAAAACAATCTTGTAAAGGCACAACTTAAAGTCTTAAGAAAAGAAAAGGAATAAATGAAAGAAGAAACCAAGACTTAGGGAAATCAGAGGAAGACACATGGAAATGGTCTACCATGAGTGAGAATCTACAAACACCAAAAACAGGAATATTTGAGAAATATTGTCAGAAATACTGTCAGAAAGTTGACAGGCTAGCAATCTGAAAGATAATACAAACCAAGTATGTTGCAGACTTTTAAAAAGTAATGTAGATTCTAGTACATGCATAAGTCACTATGAAGACAGAACGAAGTATTAAAATGAAGCAAATAAAAATTTTAAAAATACAGCCTTTGGAACTAAAGGTTCAATGGAAGCATTTTGGAAACAAGAGAAAAAATGAATTAGAAGTTGGATCAGGAGACTTTAACCAAAGTAGAATATGATGTGAGAAAATGATGGAAAATATGAAAAGTGTCAAAATAGAGAATGGAATTAGAGCCACCATAAATGCCTAATAGAATTTTTAGAAGAAAAAAACTAAGTATGCATAAAAGGAAAGCTGTCCAGAACTGGACAAACTTGTTTAATTATGTTTTTAAAAAGGCATACTGTTCAGGTAGAATAAATTAAAAAATTTATAACAAAACATATTATAGTGAAACTGCTGAATATAAAAGTGAAAGAAAGTGAAGTCTCTCAGTCGTGTCCAACTTTGCGACCCCGTGGACTGTAGCCCACCAGGCTCCTCTGTCTATGGGATTCTCCAGGCAAGAATACTGGAGTGGGTTGCCATTTTCTTCTCCAGGGGATCTTCCCCACCCAGGGATCGAACCCAGGTCACCCACATTGTGGGCAGATGCTTTAACCTCTGAGCCACCAGGGGAGCCCCGGGGAGCCCCCTGGTGAATACAAAAGTCAAAGACAAAATAGAGAAGATGGTTTTCTGTAGACAAACAGTAGTTACTTGGGCAGCAGACTTCCCAATGGCAATATTTAACCCAAAGGATAATGGAACAAGTCTTCAAAATGCTGAGGAAAAATAACTCCCAACCCCAGCTTCCATCCTGATCTAAACTAGCATTCAAAAGTGAAGGAAAAATAAAGATAACTTTAAAAAACTCAAAGATTAAGAGAGTTTATAACTCATGGAATCCCACTGAGAGAAAAATTGTAGAAAGGAATTGAGCCCATAAAGAATAAGACAGAAAATGTAATGGTGAACAAAGAAACTGGTGAACATATGGGTGACACAAAGCAAAGCTTGACTGTATAAAATAAATATAATGAAAATATTTGACTTGGGATTTGAAAAACAAGGTGGAAAATAAAATAGTGGACAATAATATCAAGTAAAATAGAGCATAATAGTTGGAAGCTGAAGTGTTCAAACATTCTTGTTTTGTTCAGGAAGAGGGTAGAAATATTGGTTAACTTTACATTTTCTTTTTTTTGTGTGTGTGTGTGTGGAACTTACATTTTATTTTATTTTATTTTTTTTTCCCATTTATTTTTATTAGTTGGAGGCTAATTACTTTACAGCATTGCAGTGGTTTTTGTCATACATTGAATTAGCCATGGATTTACATGTATTCCCCATCCCGGTCCCCCCTCCCACCTCCCTCTCCACCCCATCCCTCTGGGTCTTCCCAGTGCACCAGGCCTGAGCACTTGTCTCATGCATCCAACCTGGGCTGGTGATCTGTTTCACCCTAGATATACATGTTTCGATGCTGTTCTCTTGAAACATCCCACCCCCGCGTTCTCCCATAGAGTCCACAAGTCTGTTCTATACATCTGAGTCTCTTTTTCTTTTTTTGCATATATGGTTATCGTTACCATCTTTCTAAATTCCATATATATGTGTTAGTATACTGTAATGGTCTTTATCTTTCTGGCTTACTTCGCTCTGTATAATGGGCTCCAGTTTCACCCATCTCATTAGAACTGATTCAAATGAATTCTTTTTAACGGCTGAGTAATATTCCATGGTGTATATGTACCACAGCTTCCTCATCCATTCATCTGCTGATGGGCATCTAGGTTGCTTCCATGTCCTGGCTATTATAAACAGTGCTGCAATGAACATTGGGGTGCATGTGTCTCTTTCAGATCTGGTTTCCTTGGTGTGTATGCCTAGAAGTGGTATTGCTGGGTCATGTGGCAGTTCTATTTCCAGTTTTTTAAGAAATCTCCACACTGTTTTCCATAGCGGCTGTACTAGTTTGCATTCCCACCAACAGTGTAAGAGGGTTCCCTTTTCTCCACACCCTCTCCAGCATTTATTGCTTGTAGACTTTTGGATAGCAGCCATCCTGACTGGCGTGTAATGGTACCTCATTGTGGTTTTGATTTGCATTTCTCTGATAATGAGTGATGTTGAGCATCTTTTCATGTGTTTTTTTGCCATCCATATGTCTTCCTTGGAGAAATGTCTGTTTAGTTCTTTGGCCCATTTTTTGATTGGGTCATTTATTTTTCTGGAGTTGAGCTGGAGGAGTTGCTTGTATATTTTTGAAATTAATCCTTTGTCTGTTGCTTCATTTGCTATTATTTTCTTTTTCCAAGTCAGCAAGCATGTTACAAATTTAAAGCTAACCACACACACACACACAGAGAGAAAAATAGTACATAAAAGAAGTAAAATTAAAAGAGATGTAATTGATCTAATAAAAGCAAGAGAAAGCAGGAAAATCTAGGATTTAAAACAATGAATCTAGAAATAGAACAAAGAAAAGGGCAATTCAATCCAAAAATCAGTAAGCACAATAAATATTCTACATTGAATGCTGTTTATGCATCTTGCATATACACTAGGACTGTGTCAGATAAGCAAGAGTCCATGGTCACCATTGCCAAAGCATATAAACAGTGAAAAATTATATTTAAAAAATCATATGAAGCAAAGGTGCTTATCCTCACTAGTAATCATGAAATACAAACTTTAAAAATCAGATGTAACTTGAAATCTATTTGATTTACAAAGATAAATGCTAGTTGGGGGTAAAGAAACCCTAAAACATTCCTAGGAGGGTACAGATTGAAAGTAAATGGGCAATACACATTGTAAAGTAAAATGTGAACATATAATCAAGCAATAACCATTCTGGCTTTAAAGGAGTAAGAGAGTCCAGACTTGGCTTCCGAAGGTGAGCAAATAGAAAACTGGACAGATAAGTGAAACAACATTTTTCTGATCTTGAACAAGAGGCATGCTGTACTGTAATCCCTGAAAGAAGGAAAACAAACAAATGAACCCACCATCCTTTCTGCCTTGATGCAATTTCTAGATATTACAGGGGATGGGGACAAAAATGACCTGATGGTCCCAATAAGTTGAGAAGTTAGATGTCAGAGTCCAGCAAAACTGAAGTGGCAAGAATTCATGAGGCAGAGTACTGGAGAGGGGAAGATACACAGATATAGAACCCTATGAATCAGCATAGGAATTCCCTTGAATCGTTGACTGAAAACCATTCCTCGCATGTACAGGATGAAACTCCTGAAGACTGGACAAAGCTCAGTTCCTGAGGGGTGGGGGGCAAGGGATAATTACAAGCCAAGAACAATTTACAGAGTCCACACAGTCCAGGAATCATCTGAGTTCCCACTAGCCAGAATGGAGGGACTTTGTTGCTTACACAGAAAACTTAGTAAGGACACCAAAAGGGTCATGGTTCACTAGGGGAATAAATTAAATGTACAGGTATTTTCTCATTCTAAAGTGTTTTCACATTTCACTTTACAATGTGTATTGCCCATTTACTTTACTTTCAATCTGTACCCTCCTAAGAATGTTTAAGAGTTTCTTTACCCCTCACTGACATTTCTCTGTCTTTAAAAAAAATTTCCAAAACAAGCTGTAAAGAAATCAAACTGATTCACAAGTAACTTCATTGTCTGTCAAATAAAACCCAATAATTTTACAAGAATACAACAAAATCCAGAGCTGAACAATATAAGGTTCACCACTTCTAATACTGAATTAAAAACTAGTAGACATGTGAAAAATGAGTCAAGAGAAAAAGCTGAAAAGAAAAATGACAGTAAATGAAACAGATTTACATAAAGGAATGTAGAGTGCTGGACATAGAAATTATGGAGCTAAATATAATATTTTTATTCACTTAATCTGTTATATCATTGATTGTATAAAGGAACATAATGCTTTAGTTTGGGATTTGTAACATGTAAGATTAAACTCAGTTATCAGTTCAGTTGCTCAGTCAAATCTGACTCTTTGCAACCCCATGAACCTCAGCACGCCAGGCCTCCCTGTCCATCACCAGCTCCTGGAGTTTACCCAAACTCATATCCATTGAGTTGGTGATGCCATCCAACCATCTCAGCCTCTGTCATCCCCTTCTCCTCCTGCCCTCAATCTTTCCCAGCATCAGGGTCTTTTCAAATGAGTCAACTCTTCGCATCAGGTGGCCAAAGTATTGGTGTTTCAGCTTCAACATCAGTCCTTCCAATGAACACCCAGGACTGATCTCCTTTAGGATGGACTGGCTGGATCTCCTTGCAGTCCAAGGGACTCTCAAGAGTCTTCTCCAACACCATAGTTCAAAAGCATCAATTCTTCGGTGCTCAGCTTCTTCACAGTCCAACTCTCCCATCCATACATAACTACTGGAAAAACCATAGCCTTGACCAGATGGACCTTTGTTGACAAAGGAATGTCTCTGAATAAAAAATGTAGCAAGAAAAACATAAAGAATGGAGGAGAAAAATGGGATTTTTACTTATATGTTGTTAATGATTCAAGATTCTTACTTATATGTGACATAATATGATATGACTGTAGATAGATTGTGATAAGCTATTAATAAAAATGTATGCTGCAAACCATGATGCAATCATTAAAAAATATAAAAATATAACCAATTCTCCACAACAGGAGATAAAATGAAAACATAAAAAGTACTCAATTAATAAAAAGTTAAAAATTTTAAAAGGTCCATATAGTGGAAGAAATAACAAAGAATGGATAGAGCAAATAGATAACAAAGAGCAACCTAGTATGTGAAGTGAAGTCGCTCAGTTGTGTCTGACTCTGTGCGACCCCCAAGGACTGTAGCCCACCAGGATCCTCCGTCCATGGGATTCTCCAGGCAAGAATACTGGAGTGGGGTGCCATTTTCTTCTCCAGAGCGTCTTCCCAACCCAGGGATAGAACCCAGGTCTCCTGCATTGCAGGCACATGCTTTGCCGTCTGAGCCACCAGGTAAATCTAAACTCAACCTGATAAATACATTAAGAGTAAACTCTCCAACTGAAAGGCAGAGATTCTCAAACTGGATTAAAAAATGATTAAGTGGTATGTTCTTTATAAGAAATCCAACTTAGCTACAAAGATATAGAATAGTTAAAGTCTGGGTTTCCCAGGTGGCTCAGTGGTAAAAAATCTGCTCGCCAATGCAGGAGATACTAGTTTGATCCCTGGGTCAGGAAAATTCCCTGGAGAAGGAAATGGCAATTCATTCCAGTATTCTTTTTTGGGAAATCCCATGGACAGAGGCCTGGTGGGCTATAGTACATGGAGCTGCAAAAGAATCAGACACAACTTAGCAACCAAGGCAACAACAACAAGTTGAAATTTAACAATGAAATGTGGTATCATGAAAATAATCATATAAAAGCTGAAGTGGCTATACTGATACCAAAGAGGCTTCAGAACATAGAATATTACAGGGAATAGAGCCATTGGATAATGGTGGAGAGATCAACTTATCAAGAGGACATAATAGTTCTAAACGTTTACATGTCTAATAATATGTTTCAAAACACATAAAGTAAAACTGATAGAACTGAAAGGAGAAAGAAGTCAAAAATTATACTCAAAAACTTTAACTACTCTCTTGTTATTAATAGAATGAATAGTCAAAAAAATCAGCAAGAAAAGATGCTCTGGACAGCATTATTAACTAGCACAATCTATTTTAATTATCTAATTCTTAACTTGGTATTTATACAACATCCTTCCCAACAACAGAATACACGTGTTTTTAAAGTGTACCTGGAATGTTCGTTAAAATAGATCACAAAAGCGATAAAAGCAAATAATATAAAAGAATTAAAATCATTAGAAGTATGTTCTCTGTCTATAATGAAATTAAAATAGAATTCAATAATAGAATGATATCTGGAAAATCCCCACATAATAACATTTTAAACAATACACTTTCAAATATATTGGATATTTAGTTGCATCAAGAGAAAGCCATAAGGGAAATTAGTGAACATTTTTTATTTAATAAAAATTAAAATGTAACTTGCAGATAAAGCAAATGCTTAGAGGGAAATTTATAGCATTAAATGTTTATATTAAATAATAAAAATCTCAACTAAATTACCCTAGTGTTCACTTTAAGAAGCCAAATTAGAATATAAAATTAAACAAAGCAAAAAGGAGAAACTAAATAATAAGACCAGGAATAAATAAAATTTAAAACAGAAAGCAATGGAGGGGGAAAAAAAACCAACAATGAAATCAAAAGATGCGAAAGATGGTTCTTTGTAAAAATCAGTAAGATTGATAAACTTCTAGCCAAACCTGACTGAGGACAAAAGAAAGATACAAAAGAACAACACTGTAAATGAAAGAGGAAACATCATGCAGATCCTACAGACCTTAAAATGATAATAAAGGAATCTTTGAACTGTTATGAAAATAAATTCAGAAACATAAAAGAAATTGACACATTCCATGAAAGACCCAAATTTAGCAAAGTTCACTCAAGGAAAAACAGACAACCTGAATAGCTCTGTATTTATTAAAGAAGTAGAATTTATTTATAAAACTCCCCCAAAAGAAAAGTCCAGACCCAGATGATTTTATTGATGAATTCAAACTGAACTTTGAAGGGGAAAAAAGTACAAATTCTACAAAAACTCCTCTAGAAGATGAAAGGAAAGAACACTTTACAAATAATTTTATGAGGTCAGCAGTTTCCTGATACCGAAACCAAAGAAAGAAAAAAGAAACCAAACAAAGAAAAACCAAAAAAGATATAATAACCTATAGATTGATACTCCTCATGAACATGGATATAAAGCCCCTTAATAAAATATTAGCATTGATTCAGCAATAACATAAAAATGATAATTTGTTATTGCTGTTCAGTCGCCAAGTCATGTCCAACTCTTTGCAACCCCATGGATTGCAACACGCCAGACCTCCCTATCCCTCACCATCTCCTGGAGTTTGCCCAAGTTCACGTCCATTGAATCGGTGATGCCATCCAACCATCTCATCCACTGATGCCCTCTTCTTCTTCCTTCAATCTTTCCCAGCATCAGGATCTTTTCCAAGGAGTCGGCTCTTTGCATCAGATGGCCAAAGTACTGACGCTTCAGCTTCAGCATCAGTCCTTCCAGTGACTACTCAGGGTTGATTTCCTTCAGGACTGACTAACATTTTTGAAATTCAACATTCAAAAGATGAAGATTATGGCATCTGGTCCCATCACTTCATGGCAAATAGATCGGGAAACAATGGAAATAGTGACAGACTATTTTCTTAGGTTCCAAAACCTCTGCAGATTGTGACTGCAACCATGAAATTAGAAGACTCTTGCTCCTTGGAAGAAAAGTTATGACAAACCTAGACAGCATATTAAAAAGCAGAGACATTACTTTGCCAACAAAGGTCCATCTAGTCAAAGCTATGGTTTTTCAAGTAGTCAACTATGGATGTGAGAGTTGGACCATTAAGAAGGTTGATCACCGAAGAAATGATGCTTTTGAACGGTGGTGTTGGAAAAGACTTTTGAGAATCCCTTGGACTGCAAGATCAAACCTGTCAATCCTAAAGGAAATCAACCCTGAATATTCATTGGAAGGACTGATGCTGAAGCTGATATTCCAATACTTTTGCTACCTGATGTGAAGATCTGACTGATTGGAAGAGATCTTGATGCTGGGAAAGATTGAAGGCAGGAGAAGGGGACGACAGAGGACAAGATGGTTGGATAGCATCCACACAGTCAAAGGCTATAGCATGATCAATGAAACAGAATTAGATGTTTTTCTGAAATTCCCTTGCTTTCTCTATGATCCAACAAATGTTGGCACTTTGATCTCTGGTTCCTTTGCTTTTTCTAAACCTAGCTTGTACATCTGGAAGTTCTCGATTCAAGTACTTCTGAAGCCTGGCTTGAAGGATTTGAGCATAACCTTACTAGCATGGGAAGTGAGGGCAGTTGTCCAGTAGTTTGAACATTCTTTAGTACTGCCCTTCTTGGGAATTGGGGTGAAGATTGACCTTCTCTGGTACTGTGGCCACTGCTATATTTTCCAAATCTGCTGGCATATTGAGTGCAGCACTCTCACAGCATCATCTTTTAGGATTTGAAATAGCTCTGCTGGAATTCCATCACCTCCACTAGCTTTATTGGCAGCAATGCTTCCTAAGGCCCATTTGACTTCACATTCCAGGATGCCTGGCTCTAGGTGAGTGATCACAGCATCCTGTGGTCAAATGATAATACATTTGACAAAATAGAATATTACAGGATATTGCTCCTACTAAACATTGTACTGGAGGTCTTCATCAGTGCAATAAAGCAAGAAAAAGAGACAAAAGGTATTAGAAGGAAAGAAGTAAAAATCTTGTACTTTGCAGATAACATGATTATGCAGCAAATCCTAAAGAAATCTATAAAATCTACACTCTACTAGAATTAATAAGTAAATTCAATAGTTTACAGCATAAATTTAAAAAATCAGTTGTATTCTATATCCTAGCAATGCACCAATGAAAGTTTAAACTTACAAAAGGAATATCATACATATTAACAGCACAAATCTAAAATCTTATTATATGTATGTAGGATTTCTATGCTGAAAACTGTAAAACAATGCTGTCATCATGACAATGATGAGAAGAATCAAGGGAGACATAAATAAATGGAGAGATATTATGTTCATACTTTGGAAGATTCAATATTGTTAGCATTGGGAAGAAGTGAGTTCTCCCCAAATTAATCTATAGATTCAATGAAATCTCAATCAAAACTGCTAAGGGGTTTTGTTTTTGTTTGTTTGTTAATGACATCGCTGACTCAATGGACATGAATTTGAGCAAGCTCTGGGAGTTGGTGATGGACAGGGAAGCCTGGCAAGCTGCAGTCCATGGAGTTGCAGACTTGGACACGACTGAATGACTGACCTGGACTGAGAAATCAGCAAGTTTGTATATATAGGCAAAGGACCTTGTGTGGTAACTAGCCTCCAAAATGACCTCCAATGATTCTGGTATTCAGAGTAGTCTGTATGACCAATAGGATGTGGCAGAAATAGTTGTATGTTACTTCTGAGAGTAGGTTACAAAAGGCATCATGTCACTTTCTTTCTTTTCTCCCTCACACATTCCCTTTCTCTCCATTGACCTTGGGGAAAATCAGCAGCCATGTGTGGGCAGACTTAGGAAGAATCCCTTGTGGTGAGATGCTCACTGGAGTCTCTAGCCAACAGCCATGTAACTGAACTTGAAAATGACCCTTCTAATTCAGCCAGGCCTTCAGATGATTGTAGCTCCGGGTAACATCTTGACTGCAACCTATGAGAGAAGCTTATCTGGAAAAATCCAACTAAGCTTCTCTGAATTTCTGACTCAAAGAAATTGTGAGATAATAACTGTTTACTTTTTTTAACTTTTACATTTTGGATAAACTGTTATGCAGTCATGAACAAATAATATCCTTAGGGTAATAAAAACAATTTTGAAAAAGAACAAAATTGCAGGACTTACAAAAGACTTTTATAAGGCTTACTATAAAGAGCTAAATAATCAAGACCATGTGGTCTTGATTGATATAAGTAAAAAATATAGAAATACAGATCAATGAATCAGGTTGGGGAGTCCAGAAATAGACTCAAAATTTATGGCCAACAGATTTTGACAAAGTGCTAATGCCATTTATAGAAACAAAGATAGTATTCTCAATAAATGTTACTGGAACAATTGAATATCCACATGAAGAACAAAACCAAAAACATCTCAACCTACACCTTGGTCCATGGGGTCACAAAAGAGTCTGACATGACTTAGCGACATAACAAAAACACCAAAGATGAGATACAGATGGCAAATGTTGCTGTTGTTTAGTCGCTCAGTTGTGTCTGACTCTTCTGCGACCCCATGGACTACAGCCTTCCAGGCTCCTCTGTCCCTGGGATTTCCCAGGCAACAATACTGGAGTGGGTTGCCATTTCCTTCTCCAGGGGATCTTCCTGACTAGGGGATCAAATCTGCATCTCCTGCACTGGAAGGTGGGTTCTTTACCATTGAGGAACTGAGATACCAGCGAAGCCCACAGATGGCAAAAAAAAAAAAGAACCTAAATATGTTCAACATAACAGGAAGGCAATTTAAAACCACAGAGATACCACTACCTATTAGAATGGCCTTCATTAAGAAGGAATAAAATCTGACAATACCAAGTGCTATTGAGGAGGATATGGAGCAACTGGATCTCTCATACATTGGTTAGGAAGGCAAAATGGTATTGCAACTTTGGAAAATAGTTTCCATTTTGGTATTAAGTTAAACGTACACTTACCATTACTTCATGGCAAATAGAGGGGGAAAATGTGGAAGTAGTGATAGAGTTCCTCTTCTTGGGCTCTAAAATCACTGCAGATGATGACTGCAGTCATGAAATCGGAAGACATTTACTTCCTGGCAGGAAAGCTATGACAAACCCAGACAGTGTGTTGAAAAGCAGAGACATTACTCTGCCAACAAAGGTCCATATAGTCAAGGCTATGGTCTTCTCAGTGGTCACGTACAGTTGTGAGAGCTGGATCATAAAGAAGGCAGAACATCCAAAATTTGCTGCTTTTGAACTATGTTGCTGGAGAAGCCTCCTGAGAGTCCACCGGATAGCAAGGAGACCAAGTCAGTCCGTCTTCAGGAAAATCAACCCTGAATACTCACTAGAAGGACTGATGCTAAAGCTGAAACTCCAGTATTTTGGTCATCTGATGCGAACAGCTGACTCGTGGGGAAAGTCCCTGATG
The DNA here is from genome assembly GCF_023699985.2 of Odocoileus virginianus. NCBI lineage: Eukaryota > Metazoa > Chordata > Mammalia > Artiodactyla > Cervidae > Odocoileus > Odocoileus virginianus. The sequence goes on from NC_069683.1 coordinate 49,344,875, forward strand.
CTGGGAAAGATTGAGGGCCAAAGGAGAAGAGGGTGTCAGAGGATGAGATGGCTGGATGGCATCACTGACGCAATGGACACAAACTTGGGCAAACTTCAGGAGATGGTGAGGGACAGAGAGGCCTGGCCTGCTGCTGTCCATGGGGTTGCAAATAGTCAGCCACGACTGGGTCACTGAAAAACAACAACACTTAGCATACAAGCCAGTAATTTCACCGCTAAGTATTACCCAAATACAGTAAAAATTATAGTTCCTATAAAAACTTGTATCTAAATGTTTGCAGCAGCTTTATTAACAATTAACGAAACCCAGAAGCAACACAAGTGTCCAACTGGTCAACGCATAAATAAATTGTGGTATAGTCCTATAATGCAGCACTTCTTAAAGTAAAACTCAAGTACTGACACATGTGTTAATATGGGAGAATTTCTCAGGCATTATGCTAGGTGAAAGAGAGTAACCTCAAAAAGATGCATGCTCTATAATTTTTTAAGATATTCTGGAAAAAAACAAAATTACAGAGACAGAAAACAGATCAGTGCTTGTCAGGGGCTGGGGGTAGAGGAGGAAGATTAATTATAAACAGGCACAAGGGAACTTTCTGAGGTGACTGAAACATTCTATATATTGATCAGATGATGTTACACGACCATATAAATTTTTTAAATTCATAGAACTGTATACCAATAAAGTATCGATTTTGTTGTGTATAAATGAGACCTCAATAAAATAACATTTACAAATGTGGAATACTGCTTAAGTGTCCTTTGTGGGAAATATGTATCTTTAAATACTTACATTAGTATAAAGAAGGAAAGTCTGAAATAAATTATTTCAGCTTCTAGCTGAAAGAATCAAGGGAGAAAGTAACCAAATTAGCCCTACAGTGGGGAGAAGAAAGGAAATATTAAAAATAAGAGTAGAAATCAATGAAATAGGAAATGGATAAACAAAAGATAAAAACAAAGAAATAGAACATTGGTTCTTTTAAAACACCAACACAATAGACAAATCTTTAGCTAGACAAATTGAGAAAATAAGAAAAGACACAAATTAACAATATTTAGGCATGAAAGAAAGGACAACAATACAGGTCTTACAGATGCTGAAAGGAAAATTATTAATTAACTGAATACTTAGATGAATGAAAAATATTTAAAAGATAAAAATTACCAGATTGACCCAATATGGAATAGAAAATCTGTTATTTTTAAATAAATTAATTATATTTAATAAATAGTCATTTACTAAAGAAATTAAACTTGTAATTAAAAGTTTTCCCACAAATAATACTCCCAAGCCCAGATATTTCACAGGTGAATTTAAACAAATATTTAAGGAAAGTAATGCCAATACTCCAAGACTCAGAAAATATAAGAGGGAAAACTTCCCAATTCATTTTACAAGGCAAAATAATCCTAATACAGAAAACCAGTCAAGACTTCAAGAGAAAAAAACCCTACAGACCAATAGGAGTCATTAATAAACTATTAGCAAATTGAACCTAGCAATAGATAACAAGAATAATAAATCATGAATACAGAATTGGTTTATCATTTGATAATTAATGAACATAATTCAGTAAAATAACAGACTGAGAAAAAATCACCTCAATACATGCAGGAAAATGCATCTGATAAAATTCAGCAGCCATTTATGAAAAATTAATAACTCTCTGCATACTAAAAATAGAAGAAATCTTCCTCAACCTCCAAAAGTCACCTGTGAAAATTTTATAGCTAACATGTTTCTTAATGGTGAAATACTGAATCCATCTCCCTTTCAGTTGGGGATGAAATAAACATAACCACAATTGCCACCTCTATTTTACGTTATACTGAATATCTCAGCCACTGCAGTAAGGCAAGCAGAAACAAAGGAATGGCATAGCATATAGGTCATCTGCATTTTGTCAAAGTGGAATACTAGAAACTGCATTCACTCTCCCACCTGAAACAATCAAAAAGCTGACAAAATATATGAAACATCCATTTTCAAGACACTGGACATCAGACAACAAGTAACAGCAATCTCAAAGAAATTGGAAAGGAACAACCTGAGCCCTGTGGTCGCATGTTGCACTAGCTTACTGCTTTGAGAGTATCCAGGAGGAGAGGTTATTCCCTGAGAAGATGGAGCTGAGAATTTGAGACCAGAGAGACTAGGGTTGGCAAGAAAGAGCATTAAAGAGGAGAGATCTACACAGAGAGCACTCAAAAGTTTTTTATACCACTCTCTCAATGATTAATAAACCAAATAGACAGAAACTCAGTAAAAATATGAAAGACTTGAATAACTACATCAATCAAATTGACCTTATTGACAATTACAGAACACATTGCCCTCAAACAAAAAAAAATAGATTCTTTTGAAATGTCCAAGGGGTAATTCACAAGATAGACCATATGCTAGGCCATAAAAGAACAAAAATGTAAAAGAGTTCACCATATACAAAATATAATCTCTGTTCAAAGTAACACTACAGTAAAATCAACAGAAATGTATCTGGAAAAATCACCAGATATTTGGTTACTTCTAAATAACCCATGGGTCAAAGAGGAAATTTAAAAAAAGAATTAGAAAATATCTTAAATAAAAATGAAAACATGAGAGCTGACATTTGTAGGATGCTGCTAAAGCAGTGCCTATAGGGAAATTTATAGCACTAAATGCCTATGTTAGAAAAGGAGAAGGTATCAAGTCAAGGATCTCATCTTTCACCTTAAGAAACTAGAAACAATAACAGCAAATTAAACTCATACAAAAGAAAGAAAAGCAAATAATAAAGATCAGAAGAGAAATCAATGAAGCAGGCTGAACAGACAAAAATGGGAGTAGACTCAAATTTAGCAATATTAGGAATAAGATATATTGCAGATATTAAAAAGATAATAAGGAGATATTATTAATAACTTTCTGCTAATACATTATATGACTTAGATGAAATGAAAAAAATAATTAAAGATGAGAACTATCAATGCTCACTTAAGATGAAATAGAAAATGTGACTAGTTCTATACTTATTAAAGTTATTCAATTAAAAACCTGCCCACAAAGAAAACTTCAGTCCTAGGTGACTGCATTGGTTTCCTTCTATCAAACATGTAAGAATACCTGTTCTACATAAAATATTTTTAAAGTGGAAGAGAAGGGACTATTTCTCAATTCATTCTGCAAGTTCAGCATTAACATGATACCAAAACTGCATAAAGATAATACAAACAAAACTACATCTTGTTACCAACTTTATGAACATGAAGTAAAAATTTCTTTATACTTTAGCAAGTTAAGCCAAATAATTTATAAAAAGCAAAACATATTATAACCAAGTAAGTTTTATCTCATGCATGCAAGGTGAAATTAAGATTTGAACATCAATCAGTATACATTTATGTTAACAAACTAAAAAAAGCCATATGATCATCTCAAAAGATACACTAAAAGCATTTGACAAAGTCCAATACTGGGACAGGGAAGCCTGGTGTGCTGCAGTCCATCGGGTTGCAAAGAGCTGGACAAAACTGAGTGACTGAACAACAACAATATTCACTCCTGGCAAGAATGCATACAACATATGGAAACAGAAGGAAAATTAGTCAACCTGACATAAAACATCCATGAAAGACTCATAGCTAACATGGTACATGTGCTCAGTCATGTCCTACTCTTTGCGAGCCTTTATGGACTGTAGCCTGCTAGGCTACATGGGATTCTTTAAGCAAGAATACTTGAGTGGGTAGCCGTTCTCTTCTCCAGGGGATCTTACCAACCTAGGGATCAAACCTGGGTCTCCTACATTGCAGGCAGATTCTTTACTATCTGAGCCTCCAGGGAAGCCCAACTAGCATGGTGTTTAATGGCAAAGGGCTGGACATTATTCTTCTAAGAATGGGAACAACACAAGGATGCTTACTCTCTTTACCTCTATTCAAGGAGAAGTCCTAGCCAGGATAATACAGCAAGAGGAAAAAAAAAAAAAAAAGACATCCAAGTTGGAAAGAAGAAACAAGGTTGTCTATATTTATATACTATGTTATCACCTATGTAGAGACTCTGATGGCATCTACTAAAAAAGCTACTAGAACTCATTAGTGAGTTTGGAAATATTGAAGGATACAAAATATATACAGAAATCAATTATATTTCTTTGTGTTAGTAATGTATGGGCTTCCCAGGTGGCTCAGTGGTAGAGAATCTGCCTGCCAATACAGGAGCCTCAGGAGATGCAGATTTGATCCCTGGGTTAGGAAGATTCTCCTGGAGAAGGACATGACAACCCACTCCAGTATTCTTGCCTGGGAAATCCCATGGACAGAGGAGACAGGCAAGCTACAGTCCACAGGATTGCAAAGAGTCAGACATGATTGAGCAACTACACAACAACAAACAACCCGGGATGGATTCTGTCCATGGTTCTGGAGGTAACATTTGTACCTAAACTTGTGGGAAGGAAGAAAAGAAATCATCCTCTTTTCCATGAGCCAAGAGTCGGACTCAACTGAGTGTGTGTGCATGTGCCATACATAAGAAACAGAAATAGCCTTTCTTGCAAGTATCCTATAGACCTGCTAGACGGGCATGTCTAACAAATAAGCACAAGGCAATGTGCAAGGATTCTCACTGCAGCACTGCTTTGCAAAAGTGAATAAATAGAAACAAACCGTCCCTCACCAGGGGACTAATAAACTGATTTATTCACACAGTGAAATGCTGTACAATAAAAAATTTCAGTGAATGCACCTGATTCATATATAACCAAATCCATAAGTCTCTAAAACATAAAAGTGATGAAAAAATGAGTTACCAAAAGATGTGTATTATTTATAGACAACTACATAGTAAAAACACAAAACATAAATGGAAATTACACCAACTTCAGATTAGCAGATAATCTGATATGGAGAGATGGGCAAGGATGCAGATGAAGTATGACCTGTATTCATAGTGTTTTATTTCTTAAAGAAGTAAACATTGGAAGCAAATATGGCAATGTGTTAATTTATGTTTAATTTCAGTTGCGGGAACATTAGTGTTTATTATATTTTGAAAATTTCTAGTTTTTATCTTAAATAACATAAGCAGGAAGGGATTGACCTGCCCTCATCAAAGGGATTCGTTTGTTGAGCCCCACTCTTAGGAATATAGGAAAAGCAAGTTTCTTGAGGCTTCCATTGTGTCTCCTAAAGAGGAGTGAGAAAACACACCCCAGAGACCATGCCTGAGAGAATGGTGTGAGATTCTGGAAGCTGTTCAGTTCCTATATTTGGTATCTGTCACTTCTACTTCAGTTCCTGACAGCAATTTGCAGTCTTGAACAGGAGCTGAATTTCTCAAAACCAAAAGGACCTATAAGCTTGTCTTTAGGAGAAGCAGTGGGTGAGAAATGGAAAGAAATGGGTTAATCTTGTACCCAGATTTGGGGAGAAGTCTTAAGTAATAGAATGGGTGGTGTTGAAGTTGTTTTTCAGTCTCTAAGTCATGTCTGATTCTTTCAGACCCCATGGACTGTAGCACACCAGGTTTCCCTTGCTTTCACTGTCTCCTAGAGTGTGCTCAAATTCATGTCCATTGAGTCCAACCAAGTCCAACCATCTTGTCCTCTGTCATTTCCTTCTCCTCCTGTCTTCAGTCTTTCTCAGCATCAGGGTCTTTTCCAGTGAATCAGTTCTTTGCATCAGGTGGCCAGAGGATTGGAGCTTCAGCTTCAACATTAGTTCTTCCAGTGAATATCCAGGATTTAATTCCTTTGTGATTGACTGGTTTGATCACCTTGTAGTCTAAGGGACTCTCAAGAGTCTTCTCCAGCACCATAATTTGAAAGCATAAATTCTTCAGTGCTCAGCCTTCTTTATGGTCCAACTCCCACATCCGTACATGACTGCTGGTACAACCATAGCTTTATATGGAAATTTGTTGGAAAAGTGGTGTCTCTGCCTTTTAATATGGTGTCTAGGTTTGTCGTAGCTTTTTCTTTCAAGGATCAAGTGTCTTAATTTCATGGTTGCAGTCACTGTCCGCACTGATTTTGGAGCCCAAGAAAAGAAAATCTGTCTCTGTTTCCACTTTTTCTCCATCTCTTTGCCATGAAGTGATGGGACTGGATGCCATGATCTTAGTTTTTTGAATGTTGAGTTTCAAGCCAGTTTTTTCACTCTGCTCTTTCACCCTCATCAAAAGTCTTTTTATTTTCTTTGCTTTCTGTCATTAGGGTGGTATCATCTGCATATCTGAGGTTGTTGTTATTTCTCCCATCAACCTTGATACCAGCTTGTGAGTCAACCAGCCCGGCATTTTGCATGATGTACTCTGTATATAAATTAAGTAAGAAGGGTGACAATATACAGGCTTCTCAGGAAACAGGTAAGGTGGTCTGGTATTCCCATCTCTTTAAGAATTTTCCATAGTTTGTTGTGACCCACACAAGGGCTTTCATGTAGTCAATGAAGCAGATACTTCTTTGAAATTCCCTTGCTTTTTCTGATCCAATGGATGTTGGCAATTTGATCTCTGGTTCCTCTGCCTTTTCTAAATCCAGCTTGTACATCTGGAAGTTCTCAGTTCACATACTGTTCAAGCCTAGCTTGAAGGATTTAGAGAATTACCTTGCTAGCATGTGAAATGAGTGCAGTTGTACGGTAGCTTTCACAAAAATGGGTGTGGCCTGAGATAAAGAAGCAAGGGAGGCAGAGTGTACCTTGGTGTGGGAAAGAAGAGGTGTGCTGGATGAAGCCCAAAAGAGGCTATAATTCTACACAGACTCCTGAGATGCCCTAACATACCCACTTTCCATCAGCACTTAGTATTTCCTTGCATCCTACCCTCTGGGATATTTCAGCATTCTTGAAGAGATGACTCAGCACAATAGTTTATAAGTTCTTTGACCTTCTCAATCCCAACTAACATTGCTTCCAATCCTATGTAGTTGCAGTCTGCCTACATTCTATCACTGAGTTCTTCCCTTAGTGTGAACACCTCAAGTGTGGTGTCCCCTGCTCTGCCAAAGCCTCAATTCCAGTTCTTTTACTTTCTAATTCCCATTGCACTTGTCCTTCAATCCTGCTGATGTCTCTAAGACCCTTGAATCCTCCATTTTCCTATCATCTATTAACTATTTTTTAATTTCACTCTTGTTATCCATAAAAACCACAGTTGATTCCTTGAGTTATTCACTTGTAAACATTTGTTCCCATTTTCTTACATAGTACCCTTTCTACAGGGGCTTCCCAGGTGGCTCAATGGTAAAGAATATGTCTCCTAATGCAGGAAACATGGGTTCGATCGCTGGGCCAAGAAGATCCCCTGGAGAAGGAAAAGACAACGCACTCCAGTATTCTTGCCTGGGAGGGCAGAGGAGCCTGGTGGGTTATAGTCCATAGGATCACAAAAGAGTTAGACGTGACTTAGTGACTGAACAACAACAGCCCTTTATAAAACCATCTACAATCTGTATTCTCTGTCCCTAGACTGTAGGGTCGAGGAGAGCTGAAGAAAATCATATAGCCATGCAGGCTGATATCATTAGAAATTTGGGGTTTCCAAAAGGAATCAAAGCTTCAATTCTGTTTAGCACTTTCCTTTTGGGTCTTAGCCAACTCATGCCCAATATTCCCTTAGAAGGCATTCCCAACTGATCTGCGCTCAAGCACACTATGCTATGCACTTACTTTCTACTTCATAAAAAATATGAAGATCATTGGGTGTGAGTGAACTCTGCCTATGTCTAAACCCACAAGAAGAATACTTGGTAATCTGTATAATCATATCATTTTTCTGTTCAAGGCTTATCATTATTATTGCTCTCCCCTTTTAGGATCTCTTAAATTTCTAAGATCATAAAAAGAAATGTCTAAGCTAAAGAGAGAAAACAAAAACCATAAAATATATCCACATATAAATATTTCCAGAACTCACTGCTTTCACTATTTCACTAAAACTACTCTAGCAAGGGCACCCATGACCTTCTATGTTCAAGTCCCATGACTGCTTTCTGCCCTTTACCTGTGTTCCTGCAGAATTGGATTCTGCTTCTGAATCCCTTCCTTCAGGGAGGAATCCACTGCCCTGGCTTCCTCTGTGTTAAGCTCCCTGATGCTTCTGCTCTCCTCTCTCTTTGCATTCCGTGTACTCACCAGAGTCTCATTAGCTACCCATATCCTTATTGCTTGACTTTGACCCTCTTTCCCCATTCCCATGGCAGGTGATCTCCCACAAGACTTCAAAAGCAACACGTTCAAACTCATATCTTGCAAAATGCCTCTTCATCCTATTGCTCTGTTTTGATTGGTGGAAGCCCTGTCTTCTCAAAAGCCTGTGCAATCAACCTGGAATTTAACTCCTATGGCTCCCTCCATAAACATCAGCAATAACCTCCATAGACATCAGCCATAACCTCCATAGACATCAGCCATAAGCTCCATAGACCTCAGCCATAACCTCCATAGACATCAGCAATAACCTCCATAGACCTCAGCCATAACCTCCATAGACATCAGCCATAACCTCCATAGACATCAGCAATAACCTCCATAGACCTCAGCCATAACCTCCATAGACATCAGCCATAACCTCCATAGACATCAGCCATAACCTGAGGTCTACCTCTCTCAGGTAGACCCAAGCATTACTCAGAAGAGGTAGAGTCGGGTGATGATTGGAACATGAGTCTTTGAGCCAAACAACATGAGTCTGAAGGTTGGTTTTACCACTTACCAGCTATTGACTTTGATGAAGTTACTTATTTTGTGTCTTTTCAATTTCCTCATATCAAAGGAGAAGGCTAATAATATTACCTACTTCATAGAACTGTTGGGACATTTAAACAAATATATGGAAAGCACCTAAAAAGTAGCCTGCAATAAGCATTCAGTAACTGTTCACTCACGGTCACTGTTACAACAGCATTCATTCCTCACCATCTCCACAGCCTTAGCACTGCTCAGCTGTCATCTTGTCCTACAAAGGCCTTTGTCTCTTCTCTCTCTTTTTTTTTCAATTATTAGGATCCTGTGTTGGAGTTTGCTCTGAGAGTAGTCAGGACTGGCTCATAGCAAACAGGCATGAAACTGGGGGTCACTGGTTATTCGATTTCTGAGTGAGGCCAGGTTGGGAGCAAAAAAAAAAAGGTCTAGAAAACCTCAAGAGAGAAAAATGGGAAGAACTGGGTTTGAAGGGAAGAACTGGCTACTGGGAACAGACAAGCCAGATGAAGAATGGAGGTGGCACTAAAACAGTCCAGGCATAACATGAGATTGGATAAAGAGAAAACATATTTCAGAGCAATAGCTTCCTAACCCAGCACTTTGCAATCCATGATCTGTATCATTATCACCTGGGAAGCACTTAAATCATACAGAAGCTGAGATACTGCTCCAGATAGATTTAATTAGAATCTTGGGATTAAAGTCACAATATTATTGTTATTATTTTTTATTTCCACAGGCAATTCTAATGTGTAGCATACAGGTAGGGTTTAGAACCACTATCTTTTAACTAGTCCCCTAATTTGCATCATTTACTTCTCTCACACCATGCGTGCATGCGTGCTTAGTCGCTCAGTCGTGTCTGACTGTTCGTGACTATATGGACTGTAGCCCGCCAGGCTCCTCTGTCCATGGGATTCTCCAGGAAAGAATTCTGGAGTGGGTTGCCATGCCCTCCTCCAGGCTTTCACACCATACCCACCCATAGTTACACTCATGTGCAGTTTTTACTTGTTTTCCTTTTCAAAAAATTTTAAATTATTTTTAATTTTTTAATTGAAGTATAATTTGTTGTACAATTTTATGCTACAGGTGTACAATATAGTAATTCACAATTTTAAAAGTCATAATTTTATTTATAACTATTATTAAATATTGGCTGTATTCCCCATATTGTATGATATATCCTTGAACTGTATCTTATACCTAATAGCTTGTACCTCTTATTTCCCCACCCCTATATTGCCCCTCCCTGCTTCTCTCTTTCCTGGTAAACCCTGAATTGTTCTCTATATCTGTTAGTCTATTTCTTTATTCACTAGGTTGTTGTGTTTTTTAGATTCCACATAATAATAATATCATACAGTATCTGTCTTTCTCTATCTGACTTATTTCACTTAGCTTAATGCCCCCCCAAGCTCTATCTATGTTGTTGCAAATTTCAAAATTTTATTCTTTTTTTTTTTTTACAGCTGAGTCATATTTCACTGTATATATATTCACATGTTTGTTTTTTAACCATTCATCTGTTGATGTACACTTGGTTGCTTCCATATCTTTGCAATTATAAACAATACTGCTAAGAATATTAGGGTACGTGTATCCTTTCAAATTCATGGGTTTGTTTATTAAGGCAAAGCTAGTCATGTCGTTATTTAGCTTTAAGTCCTTCGGTGAGTCCTCAGAACCCCATAGGACAAAAATCCCAGTTCCTTAACCTGTAAAATCCTTTCCTGATTTTATCTTTTTCTACTTCCTACTGGCTTGTGAGAACCATTTGAACACAATTTTTCCCAGCTCAGTGTTCAATGATGTCACAGCAGTCGTTTGCAATCAGCTATGAGAGAAACATTTACATCATAGAAATAGGCAAATACTACAAAAATTCCGCAACTCCAAAGGGCTTATTGTTAAACATTTAGGAGCTCACTGCCGCTTTCTCCCACCTTTTCCACATGCCCATGCTCTACTGAATCGTCAGACAACTTGAAATTTCTAGAATATGGTCTTTCAGATGATGTTTCTTCTGCTTATAACATTTTTTGTCTTTCCTTACTAATTATTCACACTTCTACCTATTATTCCAGTCTCAACTTTAACAGTACCCTCTCCTTGAATCCTTTCTTACCCATTCTGAGCAGAGAAGATCACTTTCTTCCCTGTTAGCACTGCACTCTGTTGCTATGATAGCTAAGGATTATTTGTTTATTTTTTAACCACATTTGATAACACGAGTTGTTTATGTACATATGTAGTTTTCTTCCTCACCAGACTGTGAACTCCTTCACGTCAAGGATCATGTCTCTATCACATTTGTATTCCCATTACCTGTCAGAACGCCTGGCATACAGCTGACATTCAATAATTGTTTCTTTAATGAATAAATAGATGAAAAGTGGGAAGATAAATGAGCAACCCCTCATTGGAGGGGAATATTCAGAACAGAGAGGAACTTGAGAAATACTGAGGTGCTTGTTTGGGAGGGTATTTGATGCCAGATTTGAACTTCATCTCATAGTAAACAGAGAATGGCTGCAATTTCTCTGACAAGAGAAGTGACCTGTAAAAAAAAAAACATGTTTTAGGATGGTTAGTCTGACAGCAGCGTGCAGAATGAACCTGCGAGAAGAGAAACTGGAGGCAGATAGTCTGTGGTCAGATCCAAGGAGATCAGCGCCTCAGGCAAAAGGGTAAAGAGGCAGAATGTGGGCTCAGTTGAGGCACGCCTACAGCCACTAGCACCCTGGACTGCACCCAGAAAGTGAACATGATTGTCAGAATCCAAGGGAAAAAAAAAAACCAGGAAGGATTTTATTTGCTTTTCTGAGGCATAGAAATCATAAGCAACATGATGGTTCTCTTCAAGTCCTTGACGACCACTCCCAGGGGAGCAGGAATTGGCCAATTTACTTCTGTGTTCTGTATTGCCTAGAAGTCAGATCTGAGACAAACATGAAGAGGAACAGGGCACCTAGAGAAGCGGTGAGTTCCTTATCACACAAGATGATGAAGTGGAGCACTCGGTGCCGCTGTCATAAAGGGAACTCAAGATTAGACCAGGCTACCTTTCCAACACTTGAAATTCTGTTATTTTAGGAAGCTTTTAGTCCTGGTGAGTTTGAGGAAACAGTGTGACCTGCAGGTATATTGTCCAGCAGTTGGAGTTCCTGGACAAAAAGCCAGAGTAAACTTGAGGCCACTGTTGACTGTCCACACCCAGGGCTGTTTGCGCTATACCACAGTTACCACGAAGAAGGACTCCTCGGGCCCCAGACTAGTGGCAACTCCAGGTTAAAAGAAATCTTGCATCCTCCCTAGCCCCAGGGAGACATGAAGAGGCTATGAGAGGGTGTCAGGGTGTCATCAAGAAAACACCCACAGCACCTTTCCTTCTCCCTGACCCCTCTTCTCATTCTCCCAACTACACAGGTGCCCCTTCTCAGCCTTAAAGATGATCTCATGAGGTCTTCATCCAATGAGATCCTCAGCTCAGAATTTCCTCTGCTTTTTCACTCTCCCAGAGATATGCCATGATTACCCTCCACAAATGTTCTTGATCCCATTTCCCTTCTCCCATTATCTTGCGACTGTTTCATTTCTTTCAATATCAAATCCTTCCTTGTCTGGCCCAAAGCATTTAAGGTTGTTTTTTATGCTGGAACACATATTCCCTCTGATGATCACTCTGTTTCTCTTCACCACCCAGACTTTCAAAGATGCTGCTTTACTCTCGCCACCCTGAACGCTGACCCTTTCCTGGCAGCTCACTCCTTCCTTGCGGCCTAGCTTTGACTCCAAGCTGCTCTCTTGAGGAATGCTGTCTGTGCAAAGTAACAGAATGAGGATGAGATCTGGAATCAGAAAATGTGGGTTCAGAGTCTGGATCAACTATTTTCTCTCTGAGCCTCACTTTCTTCATCGTAGTTTTATGAATATCAGATGAACTAATAGATAAGGAAGACCCCCGCCACATCCACACCGAAAAGGATTATGCAAAATACTAGTGTCAACGGAAACCACCGTCACAAAGATGGCTAATGACATCCCAATCACTTGTCTCAATGGTCTTTCCTCATGTCTCAATCTCTACAGCTTCTTGGCTACATTTAAAGCTGTGTCCTTCTTTGTTAAACTCTTTATTCTCATGATTTTTTCTTCGTTTGTTTCTAGGAAATTGACATCTGTTACCCAGTTACCTTTCTGAATCCTCTTCCTGCCCCTAACAGCATCATTCCTATTAAGGCTTTTCCATTTTCTACTGTTATGCCTTCAATTAGAGTTAAAGGAAGAGTTTCTTTCCTAAGTGTCTGACTATCTCCTCCAGGTCTGTAACAAGTTTCAGGCCTTGGTCCCAGCTTTGCAGTTTTTCCTGCCAGACCCTCCAACTCTTCATTGTTGACACAGGTAAATCAATATACATCTTTGTAGATTCTCCTGACAAAGCAGTTTGAAAAGGCCAGACACTGAATGATTATTCGTCAGCCCTGCAAAAGACTGTACTTACTGACTACCCCCAAAATGCCAATCAGAGAAAACAATATCTTTTATATAAACTTCATGCTATAAATTATAGTATCTGCATTGAAGCATTAGGTGGTGATATCTGCTCCCAAAGAAGTTTTGAATTGTCAAGGCATCTTATGGGTTGACAATTCCTTGATGTATTGTAACCCATCTCTCTGGGTCCTAGGTTCTAGATTCTTGAGGGTGACTGTGACCAAATTCTATAAACTGAACTCCTGAGTCCTTCTCAAAGTTTCCTTGATGGATAAACAATGTGTTTACTAGAAGAATAATTAGCACAGTTATCATCAGATGACATTTTCCTGGCCTGAACCAAAGAAAACCACTTAACTCCTCCATCTGGCTCAGATATTCTGTCCTTCTGGAAAATTCTGAATCACATCAAAGTGCAAAAATCTATTCTTTATATTACAGAAAAATGTGTGCTCTTCCCATATTTCCCTCCTCCTAGCCTGGCTAATTTTTATTAATGGTATGTGTTTCATAAGTGTTAGTTTTCTGTCCCTGTTTCCCTTTTTGCTCTCAGTCTATAAGTGCCATGAGAGCAGGGACTCTGCGTTTCTCATTTTCTGTACCCACAACACCAAGCCTGTCCACCTATCCATCCACATGCAAGCACATATTAAATGGCATGTTATATTTGTCAAGATTTTAAGAAAAGTTTACTTGGAGGGTAATTGCTTACAATGTTGTGCTGGTTTCTGCCACACCACAGCTGTGAATCAACTCGTGTACGTATATCCCCTCCCTTTCGAGTCTCCCTCCCACCCCATCCTCAACCCAACTCCTCCAGTTGTCCAGAGCGCCAGACTGAGCTCCCTGTGTTAGGCAGCAAGTTCCCACTCCTATCTGTTAGTATTTTACACGTGGCAATGTATGTGAGTAACAAGCAGCTCGTGCAGCTCAATATCAGAAAAACAAACAACTCCGTCAAAAAAATGGGTAAATGGGTGGAAGACCTAAAGAGACATTTCTCCAAAGAAGATACACAGATGACCAACAAACACATGGAAAGGTGCTGAACACCCCTCATTAGTAGAGGAATGCAAATCAAAACAATGAGGTGTCACCTCACATGGGTCAGAATGGCTATCAGCAAAACATCTACGGTTTTTAAGTAGAAAATATCTAGGTTAGTGATATGGGAACATCTGTGTTTAAAATGGGATCATGAGGAATCAGGTACAGTGCATCTTGCATTGAATTGTGGAGTGTGCTAATGTTTAGTAGTTGCATCTGAATGTAGAAACCAGAATCCTTAACCTATTGCCCCATACATTTTCTCTCTAGTCCCATTAGTCTCGCTATCCAATCCCTTAACATTGACCAGGATCCATTTCCTACTTGTGTGGCTGGGTAACCCTGAACCAGCAGTGTGTTGGAGGCCACTCATGCAGGATAGTGGGAATCCATTTTACACATCTTTCCCCGGTTCTGTGTTCAGCAATATCATGCTGGCAGCTTGAAATTGGCAGTGTAGAAGTATTTACACCATGGAAACTGGCAAACATTACAAATCAGGGCTTTTTTCTCCCCCAGAGAGCCTGCTGTAAAACACTCACCAGCACACCACTGATGCCAACACTCTTCCTCTTTATCTCTTGGCATAACTGGCTTCTTCTAATCCATACATTTCAGCTCAGATATCACCTCTTCAGAGAGACCTTTCTATCTGATCTTATCCCCCACCCCAGCCACCTTCTATTGTATCATCAACTTTTTCTTCAGAGCACTTATATCAGTCTATAATTACCTCGTGTGTTTATTTTATGGACTGGTCTGTAGCCCAGCTTACCCACTAGAAATCTTGTTTTGTGTTGTTTACTTTTGTCTCCCCAACATCTAGTGAAGGGCCAGACACATGGTTGGTGCTCACAAAATATCTCTGATGAATGAATAAAAAGAATAAATGGTTCCAACAGTTCAGGCATTAGAAAAGCAAAGCAGATATGTGTTTGTACTTTACAGTACATCCTGACTGCTTTTTTTTGGACGGGTGAGGGTGGTGAAGGAAGGTTTTACTACTTGCAGCTAGTAATAAGAACACCAAGATCTTTCTAGAAACAGTATCTCTCTTCCTGAGTATTTAGAGAGTGTTTTTCATTGTATGCCCAGGACCAAGCACAGTGCCCAGAATTTTCAGAATGGATAAAACTGGGGATTATCTGATTCATTTAACTTTCCGTATAACACCCCAAGGGCTTCCCAGATGGCCTCAGTGGCAAAGAATCCACCTACTGATACAGGAGAAACAGGAGGTGCAAGTTCCATCCCAAGGTTGAGGAGATCCCCTGGAGAACGAAGTGGAAACCCACTCCAGTATTCTTGCCTGGAGAATCCCATGGACAAAGGAGCCTGAGGCTACAGTCCATGGGGTCACAAAGAGTCGGACGTGACTGAACAACTGAGCATGCACTCACGTAACACCATGGAGAACTCCATTCCTTTGTCTTCATCAGCAACATAAAGCATGACTATTTCCTTCTGAGAAAGCAAAATCTCCAAGGCAGGAAGAGTTCCTCACCACTAGGAGTGCTAGAAAGCCAGAGGTGGCGTCAATTTATCTCTGTATCTGTAAAAATATCTGTATTTTTCTTCTCTGACTAGGTCACAGCAATTCATTATGTCACCCTTAGGCAAGACACCAAATGGGGATGAGAGGGTCCGTGGTCCCATCTCTTCCAGCCAGCGGGCTGCCTCAGAGATAGCTTTGCTTACATGACTGAATAGCTGTGAGTCACCTTTGCCCCAGCCTCCTGGAGAAGGTGAAAGAAGTTTTCGAAATGTTTTCCTGCCACACGGATCACTGCATTATGCATGAGGGCAAACCCAGGGAACAGCAAATCATTGTGGGATAGAGGGGCAGGGTTCATGCAGAAAGGAAAATCGAAACTTTACTTGCCTTCTTCTCGTGATGGTTTCCCTCAATTGATAATTAGTGTTATATTATTCCACATCTTTAATAGGTTATTGATGCCTTTGGCAGCGATATAATCCTGGTGTCAAGAGTAATTCTTTCTCTCTATTAGACTGCGCTGACTACACTCAGGCAAGGCAGCTTGGACACAGGGTCTGGCTGATCCAACTCAAATCAATTCGATCCAGTATTTCTCTGGGCATTGACACGCAGAAGGAAAGATGCATATTCACAATTTGCCT
Organism: Odocoileus virginianus; assembly: GCF_023699985.2. Classification (NCBI taxonomy): domain Eukaryota; kingdom Metazoa; phylum Chordata; class Mammalia; order Artiodactyla; family Cervidae; genus Odocoileus; species Odocoileus virginianus. The sequence goes on from NC_069683.1 coordinate 49,361,257, forward strand.
TAAAAGCACAAGAAGGCATGAGACTTGGGAGTCCAGTAAGTGAATACAAGCTGAGGAGGTCTTTTCTCTTCATCATCTTTGGGTGGAAGATGCCAAATACCCTGCTGCCATGTTCTTGGTACTCACCGTCGTGAGCTGGAGTTGCTCCCCACTTCAGAAATTGAAACAATCCACTTTGTCTCAGTCAGCACCACATCTCCTAGGTAGGTTTTCTCCCCTTTTCCAGTTCCTCTTTTCCTGTGGGCAGTAGTACTTCTGGTCCAGAGGACTCCAGACAATCCACAAAGCAGAAGTACCTCTAGGTATCCCAAATTAGTTAAGAGCTGAGTGGCTGAAGGGGCTGGAGTCTTTGAATATGAATCGTGGTTAGACAACAAAATTCCTGAACCATGTGGAAATGGCCATTGAGGTCAGATTCATGTATCTCAGGGGATCCCAGCAAACTTCCAGGAGAAGCTAAGGAACAGCAACCAATTCAGGGTACTACAAGTTGAGGATTTACATATTTCAGAAAATCATGATCTTGTAATAAGAGACTCCTTTTCTACAAAGCTCAGAGTCTTCCCAACTCAGCTCCTTTATAAGGGCATAAGCACTGGTGTTAAAGTGAAAAAAAAAAATACCTGAGGCCTGGACTGGTCATTTAGAAGCTGTGTGACCTCGCTTAAGTTGCTTAATCTTTCTGAACCTCATTTTTTTCCAACAGTGAAATGAGAACAACTATAAAAACTCTGCACTCCTAACAGAGTGTAGAGGGACAAGTAAATGAGATGACACATAAAAGAGACACTTGTAGCCAAGTGCTGCGTGAACTCCAGGGAATCTTTGATATGCCAGGACTGTTCCTTCTTCTAAGAACAGAGCTTCCATCACTAGGAAACTTCCCCAAAACAAACCTTGTGATTTGAATCAAACACACTACTGTATATCAGATAGATAACCAACAAGGACCTACTGTTTAGCAAAAGGAACTCTACTCAATATTCTGTGATAACCAATATGAGAAAAATAATTGAGAAAAGATTAAATATATGTATATGTAAAACTGAATCACTTTACTGCCTGAAACGAACACGACATTGTAAATCAACTATATTCCAATAAATTAAATGCTTAAAAAATTTAAAAAAAAAACAAATGAAAAAATCTGCCAAGTTGTTACTCTATGTGGGCATCTGCCCAGATCCAGCCGTCATGGCAACCCTCTCTGTGGCTGTCTCGGCTGACTGGGATGGTCCTGGGGGCGGAGCATGGAACCCCAGTGAGGCACTGCGGGCCCCTCCCCATGGGTTTTAATCTTGCTAAGAGAAAGATTATGAAGCAGTTTCCCCTGGGGTGGAAGCTATTGGATGTGAGGCATGGAGATTGTCATAGCTTTGTTCCCTAATGCGTGAAGGAAGTCTGACTGCTGAGGGAGAAAATAGAGCCAGGACTCAAAGGAGAGGTGAAATACAAAAAGAGATCTATCTCGTTCAGATTTTCCTGTGGGTCCAAATGAAACCCTTCTCCTTCATGGCTTGAAAGGATATTCCATCAATATCCTTCCAGTACATTCCTCTTTTTTGCCTAAGCCAGTTTTTGTTATTTCTGTCACTTACAACCAAAAGAGGCTCAATAAAGAAATTGCAATTCATTATTCAGGCTCCCAGCTCCAGGCTGAACTTAGATCACACATTCTGGTCTCTCTGCCTCATAGTGCACAGGTCTCCTTCTCCGGGGCCGTTTCACTTGCTTGGCCCTTCGTTCACTCCACCAAGAAGCTATGAGCTTTCCACCTGTGCCAGGCACCCTCTCATCCCTCTGGGTTCTACGCGTAATCTAAAGAAGACATTTGGGTGCTATCCAGAGGAAACTAACAGCTCCACACCTTACAGGCACCCAGTCAATAGGTCAAGTTCTAACTATTTAGCCTGATGCTCTCTTTTATTTGTTTTTGTTTTTTTTTTTTTTTTTTTTTTTTCTGTAGCATCTATTTACGTAGGATTCTTCAAATCCTTCATGGAATGGAATGGGTTATAACTCACGAAAAATTGCTGAGCATCTACTGTCGAATGGGAACTATTGGGGGAAAAAAGACATGCCTTTGCCCTTGAAATGTGTAGAGTCTTGCTGAGCAAACAGCGCAAAGCTAGAGAACAAGTCAGAAAAATCAAACCTGGCAATTTATGGGGCACAGATCATACGATTTCAAACAATCACAGAAGGGAAGTATTTGATAGACTAAGGTGTTTAGGATAGAATTGAAATAGGGTATACCCTGCTGGATTTTCTTTTTCATACAGCACAGTAATTAATTTTTAAACCTAGCTGAAATTCAGGAGATTACATATTTTTAAAAAATATAGATTTCTGTCTTTTTTTGATAAATTAGGAGAGTTGGTAACAATTCCCATTTGGCCATAATCCACTGGAACCAAACAACCGTTGCCCTCTTCAGAAAGGGCAGCCACATCTCTGTTATCATCTGACCAGTTTGCACATTTGGATTCCTCAGCCTGGTTCCCAAAGACATTTGAATTTTATACCTAAAAACCAAGTTGAAGAGTTCAAAATGTCCCAGCTCCCCAGAAGCTTCAAACAAGGGACCTTAGAGACAACTCACATCTAAAGTTGAGGCCCACCTTGACAGGCACCCAGTTTAGCCTTTTTAAAGCGTCATTGACCAAAGTGCCCTACACCAGCCAGGCTGCATTCACCCACCTGGCTCCAGGTGGGCAGGAGGCAGGGGAAGGATTCTCCATAGGAACATAAAGATGGAAGCATCCTTCATGAAGTCATCAACCATCAAGTGCCTGCCACTCAGAGTCTCAGACCGTCTTTAGCCTCTCTTCCTCCTTCTTCTTTTTCTTCTTTTAAATGGCCACATTTTCTCACCTTGTTGCATTTGAAAGCAGATGATACAGAATGAAATTCCTTTGGCGGCTGTATGTGCGGGAGTGCGCAAAAGTATTTATGAATCCTAAATGAAGCAGGATGCAGAGCCCTGGAGTTCCAGCAGAGCTCGGCGTGTGTGCCCGGCGGAGTCTGATCTCTTACACAGGAAGCTGCGTTTGATATCTCATTTGTTGGCTGTGTTCCTCACAAAGCCGAGTGCTGTTTAACCCACTTTCACATAGCAGAAGAAAGTGCAGAAGAGCCTGGGTGAGCAAGGGAAGGCGGTCCCATAAAAACGCCCTGGAATGGTCAGAAGAGATGCTCACAGGGCATGTGGAAGGTGCTGCCACCCTCTGGCTGGGTGTAGCATCACACCTGCTGGACCACGTTGGTACCCCTCTCCCCTCCTTGAGCGCCTTTCTGCTTCTAAACTACCCTGAAATCCCAGAATTGTAGATGAATTCAGACTGGCTTGTTTTTTTTTTTGTTTGTTTGGTTGTTTTTAGGTCCTTGGACAGAGATGTTCTTTCTCTGCTTCTGGCTTCATATGAAACTTTTCTTGGGTAAACCAAGACCCCCCCTCCAACCCTGGCCAAGGAGAGACCCAGCATGTAGTCAGGCCTGAATCCACCTCTTCCTGCTAGATATTCAGCCCACGCATGACAAAGACTTTGGCAAAATGCTAGCAATCAGAAATCCGCTCTTCATAGACATAGAAGAGTCAGTACATAGGTCTCCCCAATAATGATAGTCTACATGCATTAGCATATATTTTCTTGAGAAGTGAACTATCAGAGTATGTCCCTAAAAGCAATTCATTCTATTTACAGCTTTTCTGAAGCCCCCGAGAGGGAATCATCTCAGAACACTGCAGACACCACACTGAAAATAGTGAAAAACATTCAATTTGGAAACAATTTTACCTCGATCTATCTTTTTTTTTTTTTTTTTCCATTTGTGAGTCAGCCCACTGCTTCTCTTCCTTCCCTACCTGATGGCAGTCCTCTCCACGCTCCCTCCTGGAATGATGCTGTATCCCCAACATGTGGCCCGGGGGAGACCAAGGAGGACACCCTGTCTTTTTGTTTTTTTGTTTTTGTGGGGTTTTTTTTCCAGTTTGATTGAGATTTAATATACAGCACTACATACCTTTTAGGTGTACATGATGGCTTAACTCACATACATCATGAAATAATTACCACAATAAGTCTAGTGAACATCCATCATCATGTAAATACAAAGGAAAAAAATATATTTTTTTTCCTTGTGATGAGAACTCTGAGGGTCTTCTGTCTTAAAAGCTCTCATATAACATAGAGCAGTATTAATTATATTAACCATGTGGTACATTATGCCCTTAAATGTTTTCTATCTTATAACTAGAAGTTTGCAATTCTTGTTTGCCTTCATCTTCATTCAATTCTGCCCAACCCCTCTTCACCTCTGGTAACTACAAGTCTGATCTCCTTTTCTATGAGTTTACTTGTTTATTTTTGAGATATAGTTGACCTACAGCACTATTTTAACTCCTTAGAGAACACCGCATCTTTCCTCCTGGTGGAAAACACTTCATTCCCAGAACAGAGGAAGGCTGGTGAGGGAGGCAGAGAACAGAAGGTACATCTGATCAGCGGTGGTGTTATTGCTACCATACACAGATGACTCTCCAGGAGCTGACTGCTGCTCTTTAAACAGTGTCGACATGGATGTGGCCCCGCATTACCCCATCCTCTGGGCTAACAATAAGATTGGGTAACCACATCAGGGCTTCCCAGGTGGTGCTAATGGTAAAGAACCCACCTGTCAACACAGGAGACACAAGAGACCCAGCTCTGATCTCTGAGTTGGGAAGATCCCCTGGAGGAGGGCATGGCAACCCACTCCAGTATTCTTGCCTGGAGAATCCCACAGACAGAGGAACCTGGTGGGCTACAGTCCATCGGGTCGCACAGTTAGACACAACTGAAACGACTTAGCACACAACCATGTCAACAGTGAGAAAAGGGGAGCGAAGAAGTATCCCTTTGTTTACAAAACGCCCAGGTACCAGTACAGCTGAAGAAATCAACTCAACTCTTAGGCATGTACGCCCTTTCCAGGTGACTCAGTGCTAAAGAACTCACCTTCCAGTGCAGGAGATGCAAGAGACACGGCTTCAATCCCTGGGTTGGGAAGATTGCCTGGAGAAGGAAATTTCAACCCATTCCAGTACTCTTGCCTGGGAAATCCCATGAACAGAGAAGCCTGGCACGCTACAGTCCATGGGGTCACGAAGAGTCAGACACTCTAGTGACTGAGCACACACACATAGGCACGTGCTGCCCGAGAAAGGACTAAGAGGATGGCAGGTCTTGCATCTTCAGCAAAGCCAAGGGCATCACAGCCTGGACTAAGTAAGTGGTAAATGCCTACTGCCTGCTCACAGCCATGCTCTGAATAGGAAGGAAACAGAATAAATAAATGCTAAAATACCATGTTTGCTTTTGAAAGAAGTGAGCAAGGCAGCTAGAGGTAAGCCACACGCAGTTGTGGGAGGTAAGTGCCCTGGATTCCAAACTCAAGAGACAGAAGGTGGGACCTGCCATGTTCCCTTGGTGAGACAGTTGGCTGCTCTAAGACTTCAACTTCCTCTGCTGATACTAGTCCTGTACGTCCCATAGCTTCTTGTGAGGAGGAAATAAAAAATGCAGTGGTTTTCAAGTCAATAGTGCTATCCTTTTTCAAAAGAAAAATTATATATGAAACTCTAAGTGAAAATGCAGATAAGAGCTGGGAGGGGTAGGGGCGTGGGGCTCACCACCTACTCAGTCTTTCCTTGTCCCCCGAGTGGCTTCTGGGGCACCTGTGAGCATGCTGTACCTCTGAGAAGTGTAACTTGAAGGCCAGTGAGATAATGGTTTGAAACTGTGTATTATTTTTATTAATGATCATACAAACTGGCCATTAGTACAGGTGACTGTAGGAATTGAGAGAAGGGAGAGATCAATATGGGCTTAAGTGTTCAAATAACAGTAGGACATGCACTGATCCCTAAAGGATGGCAGGTGTCTGGCTGGGACAGAGGCTGTGGGGTGGGGACTCCAAGCGGGGTCGTGGACATGAGATGGTACCTGTGCTCCACAGGGCAGGGCCGGGGGAGAACCCACCTGGTTAGAGATGACCATGTGTTTGACGTGGACAAGGGAGTATGGGGTGTTTTAAGCTGCTTCTTTAGGCAAATGAATGATGATACAGGGTAGGGTCTTATACGGTGGCCCCTTTGGGAAGCCTACACCAGGAAGGAGCTAGCTGGGAGGGGTCCTGAGGGTAGTTAGCCTGGCTTTGCTATTTGACTCTAGTTGGACTAATTTATTGCCTTGAACCATGCTGTTTTGAGGAGCCAAACTTCTAGCATCAAGGTCATTTGCTCTACTGACTTTTGCTCTGGACTCTGAGCCCAAATCCTGGTTACCATGTCATAGCTCCCATGTGCCCTGCTCGGCCCTGCCACTAACTTACACGTGTGGAAGTCTCCTACCTCCATGGAAGCATCTCCTAGAAGTCTGTTTCCTCAGAATCTCAGTCTCTCCAGATCCCCCTGGAGCCCCCGTGGCGGCCCCTTTAGAGCCCTGTGCCTGAGGGGAGGGCTGTCCCTGCCCTGCCTTCTCCACTGCAGTCCTTTAAGGCCCCAGGAATGATTGACCTTCTTTGTTTGTCTCAGAACACCTTGTTGTCTTGTCCTCTTTGAAATGCCTGACAGCAGCAAATGCTTGGGTCTAAAAGCAAAATAATGAAATCAAATGAAAGCTCCCCAATTTCTCAAGCGCTTGTCCTTGGTCCGGTGTGGTACACGGCATGCATTATTCAGAGAGGAGCAGCTGCATTACCTGAAGCAGAAATTCTGTTTTTCAGGTACCAGTCTGGAGGGAGGGCTGAAGTAGAGCCGGATGGCCTGCCCAGGAGCCTGTGGGTGCTTTGGGAGCAGAGGAGGGTCCAGCTTTGGTGCTGGATCCCATGAGGTCATTGAAGTAGTTTACGTCTGCTGCCCAGTCACAGGAACGGTTAGGTCAGTTACCCCAGTCTGAGAAGGAGGGAGGTCTTGAGGGGTAGGGCAGATGGCAGGAATGAAGGAGAGATTGTGCAAACTACGTGACTGAAAGAACTGCCAACTGCACCAAAGTCCCCCAGAGAGATGGCCCATGCCCATATCACAGCCTCTAAATGCACAAGCTGCATGGAATTAAAGAATACAGAATATCTGCTAAATGAGGTGGCTACAGAATTGAAATATGGCGGGTGAGGGGGTGGAGAGGGTGCACTGGGGAGGATTGTAGTCTAATCTCAGTTACGCATCCACTTCCCATAAGACCATTATGCTCCCTTGCCTATTTACCCATGACTTACTGAAGCCCTTAAAAGAGGGAATGTATTTTAGTCCCACCCCCCTGCATTGTCAGGCTTGATCATGTGACTTACTTGGGCCAATGGAATGTTGGACAGTGTTGCTCTAAGAAATATGGTGCTTTCACCAGTTCTCTTCAGTTCTCTTGCTTCTTTCCTTCTACTGTCAGAATAGCAGGTCCCAAATTAGGTTCAGCCTAAGTCCAGGAACGAGAAGACACATGGAGAATATCTGCAACTGCCAATATACTCTGTGAACAGAAAGAAATGCTTGTGGTTCTGAGCCACTTAGATTTTAGGGGGCGTTTGTTACCATGGCAAAGCTGGCTAATATAGTTGATGTCAATCAATGATGAGGAAATTAATCATGTCTGCCTTGAGTTAAGCTTTTTTAAACTTGATTTGTTTATTTAATTGATTGTTGTCATCTTCACTTGGGGTGAATAGCATTGATAAATAAGAGGGGTTGTTTGTTTTAATGAATCCATGGAAGAATGTTGATTTTTACAGAATCCACATATTATAATTTGACAAGTCCTATGGCTGGACTTCTAACTGAATTTCCCTTCATTTATGGTTGACTAGGTCTAAACAGAGTGTGTGGTTGCCCATTCTGTAGCCTGAACCATTGAGAACACTTTCACCAACCCTCTCCAGAATCCTACCAACTTTATGTGGACAGCTGTCCTTCAACTCTGACTTAATACATATTGTCTAAGCCTTTACTCTGCCTAAGGCCATGGGAGTATACATCCTTTACTTCATTTGGCTTTCCCAACAATTCTCTAACAATAGGTAATATTGCTGCTATAGACTGAATGTGTCCCCCTACATCGATATATTGAAACCTAACCCTGACTGTGATGGTCTTAGAGGGTGGGGCATTTGAGAGGTACTTAGGTTATAGGGTGGAGCCCTCATGAACAGAATTAGTGCCCTTATGAAAGAGACTTCAGAGAGCTCCCTCATCCCTTCTTCCATGTGAGGACACAGTGAGAAGATGGCCGTCTGTGAACCAGAAAGTGGGCTCTCACCAAACACCAAATCTATGTTCAACTTGACCTTGGAATTCTCAGCCTTCAAAACTTTGAGAAATGAATTTCTGTGGTTTGTAAGCCACCTGGCCTATGATATTCTGTTAGAGTAGTCAGAATTGACTAAGATAATTGTTATGCACCTTTTGAGGAAATCAAAGGTCCAAAGGGTTTTCCAAGGGCACAAAACTGGTAAGAATCAAATCATAATTTAACTTAGGTTTTTTCCTTCTTGACCCAGGGCTCTCTCTTTAGTATCCCAAGATCCATGGATTGCACATGTTCTATATGAGGTTACCATCTAGGATCTAATCTGCCAGGAGCTCAGAGATACAGGTTCACGGACTGTTATAGGGAGATGGGCCAGAAGCTAAGACTTCTTATACTTAATACATTTTTATTTCAATTTATTTTATTCCCAGACATAAATTCACTCATATTATACTCCTAGAATGAAAAATTCAACAAACTAGGAGCCTCTGAACTCTAGGGAGGTAATGGTCCTTTTGGGGCAGGTACTTCTGTGTCCTCTTAGAAGGGACACATTAGTGAAATTAAAAATATATACCTCTGCAAGAGAGTTGGTCTCCAAAGGGGCTGCAGTCTTTAAAGAACATTCCTATTGTTAATTATCTGAGAGTATCAAGACTCGGATTGTGAACAAAACAACAATAACAATATTAATAATTAAATAATAGCTTCAGTGTCAACAAGTATTTTGTACAATGCTTTCATATAAATTATCTGTCTGCTGTCTGAGAAGGCTTCCAAGAGCCACTTGGATTGACCCTGTCTTCACTGCTGGCTACCATCTGTCTGGGGCTCAATAGTGCGTGTGTCCAGGCCTGGCTGGGCTCCATCCATCACCCCCTGCCTTTCTGCCTCCAGAAAGAACAGACACTTGATGGTCTGGGAAACCTGGCAGCCACTGAAAGAGACCCCTTCCTATCCTGGTACCTTTAATTGACTGGACTATAGACTTTCCGGGTGACCTTGGCTTCTTATGGGGAGATGAGGGGAAAAGATAGGAGTTTCCAGTTTGCCTTTGTTTGGCTTTCATCCAACACTTCCCTGATGTCTCCGATGATAAAGAATCTGCCTTCAATGTGGAAGACCCAAGTTTGATCCCTGGGTCAGGAAGATCCCCTAGAGAAGGGAGTGGCTAACCACTCCAGTGTTCTTGCCTGAAGAATCCCCATGGACAGAGGAGACTGGTGGGCTACAGTCCATGGGATCACAAAGAGTCAGACACAGCTGAGAGACTAACACACACACACTCACAATTTCCACTCTAGGAAGCAGCTCTTGTGGGATCCACTACTTTCTCCCCAGCATCTGAATCACAGATATATTTCCTTAGGAGCAAAGAAGTACCAGCAAGAGGATGTGGATGGCTCAGCATACATCCATGTCTACCACTAAAGAGCCAAGACACAGCCATGAGATGGAAGGGCATCTCCCTGCAAAGAGTGCAAGTTCTCCTTGAGTCTGGCCTCAGGTCCCTTGAATAGAAGGGCTTGGGAACTTGGCAATGACCAGGCCTACTTGAGGGGCACTGTGGGCCATTTTGCTCTTGCAGAGAGTTTTCTGCATCAGTGTGCTATCTGGGGTGCTTCCCTAGAGTGATGCTGAAGGGCTGGAGAAATCACGGGTCTGTTGGCTGTGTACAAAGCTACGAGTCCTGTCCTCAACTTTTCTGCACCTTTCTACGCCTGGGGAAAGGTGAGGTTCTGACTGTACTTACCTCCTAACCTCATCTTACTGACGTCTACATCTGGCCATCTGCAACCTGGACCAGACTGCCATACTGGAAGAAAAGAGTTGCTCTCTTTGAGACATTCTGATTCCCTCTCTGTGAAAGCTGCTTTGAGGTCAAGTGAGGAATCATACAAGACCTGGTTTCTGAGTGCCTCAGAAGGTCCCAGGCCCTATATTCTGATCCCTACCCTAGCCTGCCTTCTTGTCCACTCCTGTCCTGGGATGTAAGACAGTGGCTGCCTGGTTGACTGTCCCCTTCTGGGAAGGGAGGTGGTCTCAACCCTGCCCTCCCACAGCCCTAGCCCTCTTTGGAGGGCATCTTATACATAGTCTCCATGCCTCTCACCACAGCTAAGAGACAAAAGTGGGCCTTGGACCCAAGGGCAGGCAACTGTAGCCTGCCATCAGCCTGAGTGGTGGGCTTGTTTTAAAACCTTTGGAACTGGCCAGTTCCAGATGACTGGCCAAATCTGGCAGATTCTGCTTCAGAAGTTGAATGTTAAAGGTACAAAGAATGGGCTGGTGATTAAAGTGGGGGTGGTAGGATCCAAAGACACCAAAAACCAGCAGTAGCTCACTCTCCGTGGGGGGCAGAGGGGGTGCTGGTGGGTGGAATGCCTTCTCCTGCAGGCGTGACCAGTGACCCAGGCACAAAGGCTAGATTGGCACCTCAAAGACCCCCAGGCTTGTCTTTTCATAATACTGCTTTCCTGTGTTCTTGCAACAATCTCAGTAACCCAATTCTATTTCTTTTTATAGAACCTGAAAGAATATAAGTTGTACAGAACACATACTTGAGAGGCCTGAATTTAAAAGGCAGAACAAAACAATTGACCAGAGGTTCCTTGGACCCCCATCAACTTGCTCGCCCGGGTCAGGCTGAGATGTATCTCTGGCCCTGCCACTGGGAGTGATGCACCCTAGGGGGTTGGAGGGTTCTGGGTGAAGATGATTTGAGAGAAGGGGCTCAGAGAGGGCCAAGCAAGGCTGTCGAGATGGGAAAAACTCTGACCTAAGAAGGGGTCCCTTTCCTGTTCTCCAAACACTCTGAGCAGAGGAAGGGGAGAGTTGAGACAGTGAGATGAGGATGGCGGTGAGGATAGGGTGGAAATGGGCGATGGGATAAAGGAATAATCTTCTGCTCCTAGGATCCCAGTCTCCCCAGGCTTCAGCTTCTGGCTCAGACCCAGTCAGACAGTGGGGAGATGGATGAAGTGGACGCCCAGCGTCTGGGCCGTCCTCCTTGCTCTAATTTTGGCTTCGTGTCTGACGTCCTCACTTCACCCTCTTTGCAGCCAGAGCTGAGCTCCCTGACCCATGGGGGAAAATCTAGCTCTGTGTGCCCGGAAGTTCAGTAACCATGGTAAACAGAGGAAGGTGGCTTTTGAAGCCTGCCTTCTTCAGGAAGCCTTCTCTGCTTAATCCCAGCTGGACAAACTCTTTATTTTGAGTTATCCAGGGAATTGAGAGTTGGGCTGGCTGACTGGGAGCACCAGGAGGGCAGCAGCCATGTCAGCCTTGTTCACTGATACATGCGGAATGCTTAATTAACACAGCGCCCAGCCCAGAGAAGGGTCCCGGTTAGTGGTCACTGAATAAATGAATAAACAAATGGATGCACGATTGAATATACTCTTCTTTTTTTTTTTTTTAAGCCAAAGTATCTTTAATCTATATGAAATAGAATGCAGCTGCTAATATATAAGAGCAAAGTCATGAACTGTTACGGAGGGAGAGAAGAGGGTCCAAACCTCTACACCCTGGGCTCCTCCATGTTTCTCTGCATCAGTTTCCTAGGGATTCTCTGCATAGTTTGAAATTCCATGTGAAACTATTCTCATTTTCCCGGTGAAGAAACAGGTCCCCAAAGGAAAAGTGGCTCGTCTAAGCTAGAACAGGCACCCTGGTCTCCCGACCCCCAGACAATTTTTCATGTGCTCCATTTAGACTGTATTAATTCACCGTGCTGCGTGCCCAGCAAACAGTGGGTGACTGAAGCTTTGGGAGGGAGGGAGGGAATGCGAGGGGGGGAAGGGGGGGACTTGTTGATTCCCAGGCTGTATGCACTGGCAAGAGTCATGAGCGACATCCGCAACAAAGGATGCGGCACCAAAATAAAATGTATTGTATTTAAATATTCCCCAAGTCATTTTGTGTATTTAAGTCTTAATTCATCTCCTCTAAATCTCTCCCCGCTACATTAATGTGACGACTTTGACAGAAAGATGAATAACATTATTAAAGGAGCTCGGGAGCAAATTTCACTCATAAAAATTTCCCATTCACTCACTTGCTTTGCCATTCCCACTCCTCATTCTGTTCCTGTTCACGTCCCAGGTCTCCATCCCTCTGGGCCCCAGGCTGCTGGGAGGGAAGGGGTGCTGGTAGAGAGATTCAGAGGGCAGGGGTACATGTGCATTTCATACTCACTTCTAAATCTTCCCCCCTTTCATTTGAAAAATAAATCGGTTGAGCTAAACCCCAGATGTGGCAAGATTCAGCCTGGAAAGGGGAAGAGAAATCAGATCCTTGTTTGAGAAAAGCTCCCTACAGGGACACAGGATGGGCACGAAGCAGGGCCAGTGACCAGCAGGCATCCTCCTTGAGGAAGCACGTCTCAGGAGAGCAGGGACCCTCCCTACAAAACCCTCCTCTGGGGATTCCGCCAAACTCGCACCTTTCAGGATGCTGGCTCCTGCCCAGCCGGAGGCAACCCTGGAACCGGCCATCACATCCCGCTCCTCCTCCCAGAGCCCTCCTTGGCTTCGCTGGCGGGGGATTTATGCCCCTCTTTGCCAAGCCGCCCTGATGGATCGCTTCCAGGATGGCAGCAGAGTCAGTGGTATTCATCTCAGCTATGTCTCAACCTTCTCCTTTAAATCATTGCTCATGCTGGCAGCCGCTTGTTCGCTCCTGACAGCCTGGGCTGGGCCTGGCTGCTCCATCCGTGGGACTCCCAGCTGGAAGGGCCTGCAGGGTCTACTCTGGCAGGCGCTGGAGGAGACTCCTTTGTCCTTCTCTCACCTACTTAAGCCTCTGTTAGGCCATCTGACGTCCGGGTCGCCAACCCTGGAGCCCCAAGGCACACCTCTGACCCAGCACTGACTATATAACAGGAAAGTCAGCTGCTGGTGTGGTGCCTGGCCTGTTAGCTCTTCCGGCCGTGGATGGCGCTCACTCTCTCTATGTTCCCAGTGCCTAGTGGGGCCGCTGGCCTATAATAGGTGCTCAGAGACTGTTGGATGAACTCAAATTCTAAATTGGGCAGTGGTTACATTCTCTTTGGAAAACTATTTGGCAGTATCTACTAAAGCCAAGGGCTTCTCTGGTGGCTCAGTGGTAAAGAATCCGCCTGCCAATACAGGAGACACAAGAGACACAGGTTTGATTCCTGGGTCAAGAAGATCCCCTGGAGGAGGGAATGTCAACCCACTCCAGTATTCTTGCCTGGAGAAGACCATGGACAGAGGAGCTTGCGGGGTTGCCAAAGAGTCGGACACGATTTAGCAACTAAACAACAACTGAAGCCAAACATACACACGCTCTGTGGCTCAACTGGACATGTATCCCACAGAAATGAGTGTGCATCTGTCTGCCCAAAGACATGCACAGGGCTTTTCATGGAAGCTTATTCCAAATAGAACCAAACTAAAGGCAACCCATATGTCCAATTACAGTGAAATGGGCGAATAAATTGTTGTGTATTTACACAAGGATCCCATGACTCCCATGCCATGTAGCAATGAAAAAGAATGAGGTCCTAGTCACACAACAATATGGGTGAATCTCACACAAAAGAAGACACAAAACAGCATATATTGATTTGAATACAGGTCAGAATAATGGTCATCTTTGAGAGGTGGGAGGACATGATGGCTATTGATTGGGAGGAGATATAAGGAAGTCTTCTAGGGTATTGGAAATTTTCTTGATCTTGCCAGTGGTTGGTTACATAGGTGTAGACACAGGTAAACATTCACTACAGATGTACCCTTATTACCTGTAATCTTGTAAGCTATATCTTATTCAAAATGGTGAAGAAAACGTGGCAGGATACCCAATCTTTTTGCATCAAAGTCTGTGCCTTATTGCACATGCATTCTACCTTCTGCACATCCAAAACCATGTAAAACTACCACACTAAGCTTTTTCCATGTTTTATATTATGAAAACAATTGATGTATTGCATATAGGTTTTCCAACTATGCAAAAACATGCCCACCAGAAATTTTTATTTTCTTATTTTTTTGATGTATTACTGAAGTATAGTTGATTTATAGAGGTTTTCCTGGTGGCTCAGATGGTAAAGAACCTGGCTGCAATTGCAAGAGACACGGGTTCAATCCCTGGGTCAGGAAGATTCCCTGGAGAAAGGAGTGGCTACCCATTCCAGTACTCTTGCCTAGAGAATTCTATGGACAGAGGAGCCTGGTGGGCTAAAATCCATGTGGTCACAAAGAGTCAGACATGATTGAGCGACTAATACTTTCACACATAGTTGGTTTATAATGTTATGTTAATTTCTGCTGTGCAGCAAAGTGATTCAGTTACACATATACATACATTCTTTTCCATATTCTTTTCCATTATGGTTTATTACAGGATATTGAATATAGTTTCCTTTGCTATACAGTAGGACCTTGCTGTTCATGCATTCTATAATAGTTGGCATCCACCAGAAGTTTTAAACATATCAATCATCTCCCTTCCCTAACACCCTGAGTGAAAATTACTGCACTAAAATGTATTTACCTCTTAGCATAAAAGATATTCATTACTGCCCAAGACTATGTCTCATTAGAGTGAGATGGTGGGTAAAGAGGATGATTGCTAACTCATAAAGGTGGGGGCTGGGGACCATCATAGAGCAGAAGCAAAGGGGGCTTGTTTCCAAGAACCTCAAAATTATTAAGAGGTCTATATGCAAGACTTTCCAAGAAAAGCAAAGGGCTAGACCAACTCTTACTTTATCTCAGCTCAGTTTTCTGAAGACTGAGCTGTGTATGTCCTGTGAATGCAAATGTGACTGGGTATCCATGGACACTGACCACCTAAACCATAGGAGTCAGTTTGAGAGAAGAGAGGAATGATGTGGGGTTGGGGGGGGTGGCGGGGGGAGGAGAGGTGAAGTGTCAAAGCAGAGTCCAGAAATGAAAGGTAGTTCATATGGGTGAATTTCAGATTGCCATTTGTTCACGCCTCACCACCAAGATCTTATGCTAGAGCCCTAAGAAGAAAACCACTGAGGATATTTTAACTTAGTTTATAGAAAGCTCAGATCAACTTTGATTGAAAAGAACAAAACTTAATAAGTGCCTTGTAAGTTTCCTTCTAGAGCTAAAATCTATGATTCTATAGAAAACAGCAACATTAAAAGACATATTAGCTAACTTTTATTATGTTTGCTAGGTTTCAGGCACTGTTCTAAGCATTTTACATATATAGCTCATTTTAATAACCATATGAAGCATATACTATTATTAGCCCCATTCTACAGATAAGGAAACCAAGTCATGAAGAGTTAATGACCTTGCCCAAGGTCACACCCTCATAAGTGGTAAATCTGGGATTCCAACACAGATCTTCCGGTGCCAGAGCCCAAGCTCTAAGCTCCCACTGCCTTTGACAAGCAGCAGACAAAGGGATGTTCTCTTCAGAGCTCTCCAGACAGTTTACATAGATGAGGCTCCTTGCAGATTGGACAGATCCTGCTAGTGAGAGCCAGGGCTTTGTGGGATGACAGTGTAGCACCAAGTGCCTCCCAGAGTTGAGGTGGGAAACAGTGGGAGGCAGGGTGAAAAGAAAAAGGAAAGGCATTTAAACCACACACACCACAAAGCAGAAAACAGCTGCTTTGCCTTCAAATAAGGCTCAAATAGTTGCTGTGTGTTTGACCTCAGGTAAGTTACTGAACATTGCTGAGCCCAAGGGCTCCATCTGCAAAATGGTGGGAGCAGTAGTCCCTCCCTCCTGGGTCTACCATGAGGACTGTGACGACATTGAGTCCTTGCAGAGAATAGGGCATGATGAGTTCACTCTGTGTGGTTGCTAAAGCTCTTAGATTGGGTCATGAGTTCAATGCAAATTAAAACTTCTTGTCCCTGGGGTTTTGTTTGGGGGGAGTTTGGTTTCCAAGGGTGGAGACGAGACAGACCACAGCAAAGCCAGCGAAAGAGCTTCAACAGAGTGTTCTAATGGGCTCCTTAGGGTGTAAATGCAGTTTGGAACGAATACAGTCCTTGTTCCATTTGGGAGCGGTACCCACGGGATCGGGCAGGAACTAAGATACCATGTGTGTGTGTGCCTGGAACTCAGGATGGGTGCTTCCCTGCCTGAACCACTAGAGAGGACAGAACCACTGAGCTTAAGGGAAGGAGGGACCTGAGTTAGAATCCTGGCCTTGTCCCTCACTGGTTGGTGACCTTGAGCAGGTGGAGTTATAGTCTCTGACTTACAGGATGAGCACAGGAAGAAAAATAAACATGGCTCTTGGTCCAGGGCCCGGCACACAGTCCCTAAGGAGTGATTAGTATTGGAGACATACCATGATGCCATGGGAATGTTTGGAACATCCTTTTCTTAAACTTCCAGGGAGGGCACTGTGTCTGCCGCCTTGCCCTCTTCTACCAGAAGGAACGACCTTGCTGAATCTTCCTCAGTCCCTGGATCTGAAACCCTAAGAAAGTCTCTTTCTTCTCTCACCCCACTTGGGACTGAACCACTACAGTAGAAAGTGCGCTGAAATGAGAGTCAGCTGGGCTAGACTTTTGGTAATTTACTCAACAGCTCTGAACCTCAGTTCGTTGTTGTTGCTGCTGCTGTTTATCTGTAAAGAGAGAAGGGCTATATTTGAAAGTGTAGTTGTGAGAACTAAACTAGGCATGCTCTGTAAAAACTGATGGCCAATGTTATAGAGTTTGCCATGAATCTGGGGGGTGGGCTTTCTTTACTGGCTAACCTCAAATCCCTATGCACGAACGCATGCTTAGACGTTCAGTCGTGTCTGACTCTTTGTGACCCCATGAACTGCAGCCTGCCAGGCTCCTCCGTCCATGAGTTTCTCTAGGTAAGAATACCTGAGTGGGTCGCCATGCCCTCCTCCAGGGGATCTTCTGGATTTAGGGATTGAAACGGCGTCTCTTATGTCTCTTGCATGACAGGAGGGTTCTTTACAACCAGGGCCACCTGGAAAGCCCCAAACACCTAGGCATCTCCCCTTTATTCCCTAACGGGGACCTTTTCCTGCCCCAGTGGGTGCAGCATATTCTTGTTCTGCTCAGCAGGCACACTCAGGCCTCAGCCCCGGCATATTACACACATACATACACACACACACACCCTCCTCCCCACCCCACACACACATTTGTGCACGCATGTCCACCAATGGATGTCGTGGAGAGAAATAGCAGCAGGAGGAATTCCCCACATCCTTTCTCCTCATGTCACTTTGTTCTGCCTGCACAGGCAACAAATTAAAACAAGAACCCCCCATCGCCCAGAGCTGCCTGGGCTTCTGCCACGACGGCTCTAATAATAGCTGAGCAGAGAGGCTCCCCCCGTCCTTCAGGTCCTGGAGCGAAGAGGCAGCGCTTTTCATTGGCAGCCAGAGAAGTGGCTGGGAGCTTTGGCTGTGTTTATTCGATGCGACTTTGGGGTGATTATATATCGTTTCTTGTCCTCTGTCTAAGCGCTTCATCAGAGATAGGGGGTGGGGGACAAGGATGAAGGGGCAGTAGTGGGCAGAAAAGCAAAAAGGAAATCCAAGTTCCCCAGGAAAACACACACACGGCACGCTCAGTCAATGCAGGCACCAGCACACGGCAAAATTGAACTTTCCCTGCCTCACCGTGGTCTTTGAAAGCATTCAATTATCTGTCTGCACCTATAGAAAATGTTAGGGATTGCTTCCAGAAGCCTTTAAAAGGGTCTATACATAACAGAGAGGCACATACACTCTCAGCGGCAGGCAGAAAAACAACAACAATCTATTCATTTACCTTTGAAAAAGCCAAAAAGGTATAAATTCTGCCCAGAAATCAATCTCCCTCTCTCTTTCTTTCTTTGTCTTTTGCCACATCCTTTCCCCAACCTCTCACCCCATCTCGTGTTTATTTATTTATTTCTCAGTTAAGGCCACAGAAACAGCCAAAGAAGGCAACATGAATGCAGACGAAAGGAGCCAATTTATTTCGATGGAAATGCCCGCTCCACTCAGGCAAAGCAGAAGCTTCTGCAACTGCTTCCCTGTGGGCCTCTGATCTGAATTGAAGGTATTTAATGGAGCACCCACTACCTGTGGAGATACAGCACCCATCACTTTAAGGACTGTCTCCTCACTAGATTCTCCAAACAAATCTTTAATCTCTGAGTCTGTGATAATCAACGAGGATCTACTGTTTCTGTTTTTCAAATAAGTTCATTAGCATCGTTTCTTTTTAGATTCCTCATGTAAGGAGTATCAGATGATATTTTTCTCTCTCTGTCTGACTGATCTCACTTCGTATGACACTCTCCAGGTCCATCCATATTGCTGCAAATGGAATTATTTCATTCTTTTTCATGGCTGAGTAATATTCCACTGTATACAGAGAACAAACTTATGGTTACTAGAGGGGAAGGATGGGGTGAAAGGATAGTTAGGGAGTTTGCGATCAACATGAACATACCGCTATAGTTAAAATGGATAACCAGGACTTCCCTGGTAGTCCTGTGGTTAGGAATCCACCTGATAATGCAGGGGACATGTGTTCAATCCCTGATCCAGGAAGATTCCACATGCTGTGGGGCAGCTGAGCCCATGTGCCACAACTACTGAGCACACATTCTAGAGCCCACAAGCTGCAACTACTGATGCCCTCTCACCCCGGAGCCCGTGCTCTGCAACAGGAGAGGCCACTGCAATGAGAAACCCTTGCACTGCAACTAGAGAGTCGCCCCCGCTCACTGCAACTAGTGGAAGCCCACACACAGCAATGAAGAGCCTGTGCAGCCAAAAATAAAAAACAAAAATAAAATAGATAACCAAGGATCTACTGTATAGCACAGGGAACTCTGCTCAATGTTACATGGCAACCTGGATGGGAGGGGAGTTGGAGAGAGAATGGACACATGTACATGAATGGCTAAGTCACTCAGGCTTCCAGGTGGCGCTAGTGGTAAAGAACTCACCTGCCAATGCAGGAGACATAAGAGACACTGGTTCGATCCCTGGGTCAGGAAGATTCCCTGTAGGAGGGTAAGGCAACCCTCCTCCAGTATTCTTGCCTGGAGATCCCATGGACAGAGGTGCCCATAAGGTCACAAAGACGTGGACGTGACTGAAGTGACTTAGCATGCACGAGTCACTCTGCCGTGTCCCTGAAACTATCACAACACTGTTGATCCGCTATACGCCAGCATAAAATAAAAAGCTTAAAAATCTTTGAAGTAGATGTAGCTCCTCCCACTTCACAGATGAGGAAAGGGAGACCCAAAGAGAGAATGGAGTTATTAAGTAGCAAAACTGGGCAGCTAGTTGATTCCTGTTTCTCAATTCAGGTCTCTTCCTAACCCTATCCATTTCTGTTTTTGATCCTGGACTATTATATTATCTACCATGGGAAGAAACACCACGGTGGGGTCAACAGATAACGTGCGAAGTTACCCACTGCCACGAAAGGAAGCTGGCTTGCAGACAATGTTTATTAAAGGCTGGGGGACATTGTGATTGATAAAAATAATGAAGATGAAATTGATAAGGTAATAATGAAGGATAGGGGCAGAGTGTTGACTTAGAAGGTGAGTGCTTCAGGACTCAACTCAGTCCTCTTGCTTCCAGCTGTGTGCCTCATCCAAGAGTTACTTCACCTCTCTGTGCCTCCACTTCCTTCCCTGTGAAGTAAAGCGGTTGGGACTAGACGAATGGCGTTCACACTGGGCTCAGAGGAGTCACTAGGACTCCAAAGACTCTCAGGGGTTGCCGGAAAATGGGTGGATCTCAGAAATCTGTTTCTACCAGAAAATTCTCAACCTCTTAAAAAAAAAAATCTAGTTTCTGTATCATGGTTCTGCAGGGTAACTCATCAGAAGGAAGAGTTCTAGTGCTAATGGGGAGGGATCTAAAGGCTTTTCCTGCTAGAACATTCTGTAACGTGATGGTGCCATGACTTCCAGAACCCAAGGAGCTCACTTGCTGTCTGAGGGGCTTAGCGTCCCAGAAGACTAAACAGCAGAAATGACTTATGCTGGGTAAGGAGCTCTCTGCTGGGCAAGGAGAGTCTGCACCCCTCTCATTACTCGAGCGGATCTGCACTGGGGAGGACAGAGCTGGTCGGATGAGTCAGAGATAGAGATGGTGAAAGAGAGCAGAGAGTCTGAGGCTGGGGAGGCCAGACCTGACCATCAGGGACAAAGGGCACATCACCCAGTGAATGATCGGAATCACAGAAACTGGATGGGAACTGGAATCTGAATCAAAGCGGTGGCTGCCCAAGACAGAGCAGGCAGGGCATAGGACCATGTTGTGAACATCGTGACGTCTGCCTTGCCTTTTTTTTTTTTAAGAACTTTTTTGATGGGGACCGTTTTTAAAGTCTTTATTGAATTTGTTGAAGTATTGCTTCTGTTTTATGTTTTGGTGTTTTGGCTATGAGGCATGTTTGATCTTAAGCTCCTTGACCAGGGATCGAACCCACATTCCCTGCATTGGCAGGTGAAATCTTAACCAACGGACCACCAGGGAAGTCCCTCTGCCTCACTTTTATGGGCAAGAGTACCATGTGTTCAATGTAGGGATATGGGATCCTGATTTGTGCCCCACCATCCCCACATCCCTGTGGATAAAAACCCAGGATGGCACAAAGCGTTCTCTGAGGCCTAAGTGTGTTTCTTAAAATGTTAAATGAGCCAGTCGGTTCCAAATCTTTTGGAGCAGAAGCAGTTCATTGCATCCATATGATCAAGAGTCTAATTGTGAACCACAAAAGCACAAGTTGGCAGCATTCTGGAACCAAGAAACCTTACAGTAGCCCAACTTTGCTACTGCCTAAAATCAGGGCCGGCTTTTAGGGTCGGTTTGCATTTGGAACATTCAGCTCAAAGCAGATGGAATGGGCAAGATGGACCCTTTCCCAAGACTGGGCTGATGTCCTGGGAACGACTGCCTGGAAGCAAGGCTCAGAGTACTGTGCTGGGTGTGAATTGGCTTTACTAACATTAAATTTGGTGAGGTTGCTGCGAGGACCGATTACAACCCATCTGTTCCCAGCCACACGCATCTAAGAGGCTTGCTG
Source organism: Odocoileus virginianus (assembly GCF_023699985.2). NCBI lineage: Eukaryota > Metazoa > Chordata > Mammalia > Artiodactyla > Cervidae > Odocoileus > Odocoileus virginianus. The sequence continues at coordinate 49,382,573 of NC_069683.1, forward strand.
AAGAAGGAATTTTGTTTCTGAAATATGTCTGAAAGGTAATCACACTGACATTTTCAGGGTTTCTATATCTGTTGTGTCTAATAAGTGAAATGCTGAAGCTGTATCAGAGTCAGTTTCGTTTGTCCCAATTTATAGATGAGTAGACAGACTGAGATGGCATAATGTAAGATGGCATCACCAACTCAATGGACATGCATCTGAGCAAACTCTGGGAGATAGTGAAGGACAGGGAAGCCTGGTGTGCTGCAGTTCATGAGGTCACAGAGAGCTGGACGTGACTTAGCGACTGAACAACAGCAGCAGACTGAGACTCAGAGCATCAAGTGACCTACTCAGGGTTTTTCAGTGAGTTCAGGGCAAAACTGGGGCTGAGACCCCATCTCCCACCACCCGCCTGGGCTCAGCTTCCTGGGGCCAACGACTCCTCCATGGCCCCACATCCACTGAGCTCCTTAATCTGACCTCCTGAAGTCTCGCTGACCCCCAGGACCCCAGCTTTAGCACAGAGGGATTGAGGGTAAGCGAGAGAGTGACTTTCCATGACATGTGACTTGTCGACCAATTTGAAGAGCGTTTTCTTGGCCAGCGCTCTAATCCCAGTGCTTGAGTAATGCCCTGAGACCACATCGATCGGGATCCAGGAAATTCTGACCTGACCGCAGCACGTTGTAATGGCCTTTGCCCGGGTGACCTTCTCCCTGTCAGAAAATACATCTTTTCTGCAAGTCCCTAGCCTGCAAACATCACGCGCAGCCAGCTTATCCCAGACAAAGGGCTTTTGAAACGGTCCAGATAACGCATCAAGGGGAAGACTGTTTTCCAAGTGTGTAATTCGTCCAGTATTAACCTGCAGCTGAGGCGATGGCCCAGCCTTTGATTCCCGTCTCCAGTCAGGGACACTTCTGTCACGTAATGCACTGCATGATGCATGCAGAGGACAGGGGCGGAGGCTTGCCATATTTCCTGAATGCCAGTGACCCCATCTCAGGCTGAGTGGCACCCTGCTGGTTGCCTGGCTGCGCTGCAGGCCTGACCCACTGTGAAACGTGCGGTCTTCTTGGTTCTGCCAGAGAGGTTGTCCTGGAATGAGGGACATTCCAGAAGGGAGTTGGCATCTCTGGCCATCTGGAACTGTGTATTCAGGAAGGATGGGACTTGACAAGAATACACGGCCTAGCCTGCTGGGTTCCTCTGTCCACAGAATTCTCCAGGCAAGGGGACTGTGGTGGGTGGCCATTCCCTTCTCCGGGGGATCTGCCTGACCCAGGGGTCGAACCCATGTCTCCTGCATTGGCAGGCAGATTCTTTATCAGTGAGTCACCAGGGAAGCCCAAATATGCACGCGCACACACACACAGACACACACACACACATATTTATATAATATATATACATATATATAAATGTATATGTAAAACCAAATCACTATGCTATTTACCTGAAACTAACACTGCAAACTAACTATATTTCAATACAAATATATATATAAAAAAGAATACACGGCCTTCTCCTTTACACCTTAGAAAGGTGTCTCAGATACTCAGATGCTAACAGCACTGGAAGGCTGTGTGCCTTTGCGGAAGGGACGCCCTCCTTCTGGGCTTCATTTTTGTTGTACACAAAATAGAAGGATTGGGCAGCATGATTAGTCTCAGATGAACTGCTTCTATTTTTTTTTTTCCGGATAGTTGTCTGTCTTGGATTAAATTAGATCTAAAAAAGCAAGATGATAGGAAAGAAGAAAAGGAGGAGGACTGGGAGAAGAGGGAGAAGGGGAGGAGGAGGGATGAGAAGGAGGATGCTAAAGGCTGGGGTGAATTCTTAGTTTTAATCACCAAAACATGTGTGTACGGGGTGAGAAAAGAGACTTTTACCACGATCCTCCTTTCTTTTCCTTTCCTTTCTTTCTCTTTTCTTTCCTTGTCATCATTATTCTAGTCTTAGAAAGTTTTCTGACCTCCCATGAGCAAAGCTGTGCCTGGTGTTCAAGGAGGCAGGACCAAGTGAAAAGGGCCTCACACGGCCCCAAGTTTCCACAGGTCCCGGCACTGGAGTGTGTTCAGCAGGTGAGCTCGGGCCTGTGAAGCGTGAGGATGAAAGAGGCAGTGGATGACGAGCAGGTGTCAGAGCCGAAGCACAGGTTCTGCGCCACTAAATGGACCAGGCAGCCGGAGGAGGTGGGGGCCAGGTCAGCACCAGTGAGAGTTCCAAAAGCGATGGGAGGCAAACGCTGAGGTCTTCCAGACAGTATCTTCAGAACGGTGTGCACAGGGGAGGAACTCAGTTGAAAATTAAGCCAGTTCAAGGACACTGGTTTTGGACAAGTAACTCTCGGCCACTGGCCAACTTTCAAAATTAACCAGCTAATGTCTGGCCCAAGACTGACGGTCTGTTTAATTTACTAATGCAAGAAATCATACACTAAAAGCAAAAACTCTTCTTCATTAAGTTCCCCCAAATTAAGGAGGGCCCCACATGAAAGAATAAAAATCAGAAAAGCAAAATCACATTTAGATTGTCAAAGGAATGTATTTCCTCCCATCTTTGGGCTCCAGTTATCCTCAGGATGGCAATCAGATGCTTCACCTGCAGAACTTCTGAAAAAAAAAAAAAAATCTGGGCCTCACTCCAGCCCTAATAAATCCAAGATGAAGCCTCCCCAAGGTCTGGACCAAGAGTTAGTCTTGCCTCTTGAGTGTGGGTACCAGAGGATGTCAACCGCTCCTAAAACAAGAGCAGTAACAACTGCAGGACTTGGAAACAACTGCCCAGGAGTGTGTGCAATCAGGCCAACTGTTTGTTTGACTAAACATTAAACATTTCAGGACTAGACAGTGAGTTCCACTACCTTCTACAAGCTTTCAGTGCAGGGGGTTTGTCCAAAAGTCATCTCTGTGTCCCCAATGCCTAGCACATGGTAGATGCCCAATGCATATTTGTTGAGTGTATAAGGCGCTAGTGGTAAAGAATCCACTTGGAATGCAGCAGATGCAAGAGATTCAGACTCGATCCCTGGGTCAGGAAGATCCCCTGGAGAAGGAAATGGCAACCCACTCCAATACTCTTGCTTGGAAAAAATCCCATGGACAGAGGAGCCTGGCAAGCTACAGTCCGTGGAGATGTAAAGAGTCAGACACGACTGAGCACTTGTCAGTCAGTCAAGGGAATAACATGAATGTGGAATGAGTCTTCCTTTCGGAGTGGTGGAGTAGAAAGAGCCCAAGTTCTGACATTAGACATCTCTGTTTAAACCCTGGTTGTATGACTTTTTAATCTGAGTTCCTTGGGCGAGTTGCTTCCAATTGAGGTCTGAGCCTCAATTTCCCCACTGGACAAAATTGGGGCCCATGGAGCATCCCTGTGCTCCACAGGGATGAATGAGTTAATGCGTGTGAATAGGCATCGACCTGTTTATAGCACAGCATTCAATTAATACGAATAGAACAAAGTTCCATCTGGGCCTCTGATGTCAGATACTGGTTCAATTCCCCTGATGTTCATATGCATCACTTGAAACCCCACAGCCTGGAAATGCAGGAGGAATTAGAGACGGTGGCTCCAAAATAGCTCCCCTCGAGTACTTCAGCATCCTCAAATAAGACCAGAGCCAAAGCTATATTTAATGCTGAGTGGCCTTGATTAAAAAAAAAAAAAAAGTCTCATTTTCCTTTAAATTCATCATCAGACAACACTCCCTTCTCCCAGAAGCTGTACAAGAGTTTGGGTTGACACGACACACCCATGCAGCAAGACAACATAATTTAAAGGAGCCCTGTGGCTTGTACATTTGAGGCCGACTGCTTCGCAGCGTTTGAGCCCATGCTCAGCAAACAGCTGGGAGTTTAGGTACTAACGAAAAGGAAATGATTTGAGATATCCAAGCCACGCTCCCTGCAAATCAGAGCGCTGCGACTTGGCAGGCTTCATCTTTCCTCCCCACCCCTGCCACTGAAATGTGTCTCCATACGGGGCTGTCTGCAGAGCGGCACTGAGATGTTTACGGCTCTCTCCCTCTTGGCTTCTGTGTCCGCTAGTGTGATAAAGGTTTGGCTTTGTTGTATCAAGTGAAATCACAGAGCTGAATGTTCTCCTTGTCTAAGAAATACTGCGTATATTATATTAGGTGGCCCCTTTGGGTGCCATGATTCTCCTCACTTATAGCTGTACCTTCTGGGGACCATAGAAGATGGTAGAGAAGGAGAGAGGAGCTACAGGGAGGCTGGGGCACGTCACCTGGTCCAGCCCCCTGCCTCTGAGCAAGGACCTGCCTCTACCTTGTTCTAACTAGAGTAGCCTGGCCTCTGGGGACTTCCTCCAGGGACTGACGGGTCCTGTTTGCCCAATCCAAGCGGAATCCCCTTGATCATCTAAAAGTCTTCCTCTTGGCCAAATCAAGCAGTTGCATTTCTGTTTTCTAACGTTCCGAGTCTTCTCTTCTCTCATCTGCGTGTTAAGTCGCTTCAGTTGTGTCTGACTCTTTGCGCCCCTATGGACTGTAGCCCACCAGGCTCCTCTGTTCATGGGATTCTCCAGGCAAAATCACTGGAGTGGGTTGCCCTGGAGGGGACCCTCCTGACCTAGGAATCAAACTCAAGTCTCTTATGTCTCTTGTGCTGGCAGATGGGTTCTTTACCACTAGCCCCACCTGGGAAGCCCCTTCTTTCATCTACTCAACTCTAATGTTAGTTTTCTTCTTAACTGGTCTTCCCCTGGAGACAGTTCAAATTGAAAAAGAACTGTGTTGCCCCTTTCTCCTCACACCACCACACCCCCCCCAGCCCAGTACCTCTCAGGCTCCTATCCTCTCAGAACTTCATAACTTACAAAGAAGCTACTTGTCACTCTTTGAGACAGGTGCAAATAATAAGCAGGTAAATAACAAAGATGACTCTGCTGGTACCTGGCCCACTCAAGTCAGGGGAGCGGTGCTGGGAAAAAGACTCTCTCTGCCTGATGAGGACTGGCTCCTCCGCGGTAATGTTGGGACTTCCCTGGTGGTCCAGTGGTTAAGACCTCACCTTCCAACGCAGGGGGTATGGTTTGATTCCTGCTCAGGGATCTAAGATCCCTCGTGCCTCATGGCCAAAAAAGCCAAAACATAAAACAGAAGCAGTATTGTAACAAACTCAGTGAAGAATTTCAAAAACTGGTCCACATCCATGGTGAGGTTGAGCTAAGGCAGGAAAGGAGAATATTCATTCAACAAACAACTGAGATCAGCCAGACATGGTGGATCAGTTTAGCCTTTGCTGCTTCCCAAGTTCTTTGCCTCTCCCTGGTATCCTGGTGTCCAGCGCCTCAGATGAGAGAGCTTAGCAGACAGACAGCATCTTTTAAAGAAGACAGAGGAGGGGAAGCTGTGAACACACATGCTTTCTGTTGTTACTACTGCAGACGCTGCTCTAACTAGAGCGCTTGTACCCCTGGGGGTATGCGGTGGCAAAAGAGGCGATATAAAGGCACAGAATAAACAAATGTATCTTCCCAGGGCATCAGTTTTGCTTGAAGATACGGGGTTAAAGATTTTTATATTAGAACAAACAGATATGTACTGTGGCATGGAAAGCAAAATTCACATGAATTCCTGAGATAAAGCATAAGACTTCAAAGAAACGTCACTCTGGTGGCGGGCTGCTTCGGGCTCTGCCCCCAGACCCCCTGGGGGGGTGAGGATGTTCTCAACTCCTCTGCCAGGAGGAACCTGGATGGGTGGGAGCATCTGAAAGGATCGGGTGTATCCCACCTCTGAGAGAGGGCAGCCTTCCCCACAGAGCAGAGCGGGGTGTCCCTTGGGCTCCAAAGCCCACCGGGATGACTATGTGGGAACCCCAGAACCACAGAACGAACTAGAAGAGGGTGTTCTCGACAGCAGAGGGGCCTGGCAGACTGCTGCAGGACAGCTCAAAGAGCTTGCTCCTGTTAGAGGAGGACAAAAATAGCCAATTTCTCCCCGTCATGGAGATGCATCACCCCGGGGCCTGTCGCCTCCTTGGAAGAAGTGGGATGGATTACGGTTATGGAAAGGCAGCAACTAACTCACTTTTATTGCAGGAGAACTTAGTCCCCGGCTGCTCCCAGGGGACAGACACACTCTCACACACTCACCAACACACGGAGGCTCCACGCACCTACCTGCTATCCTCCGAGCCAGCCAGACTGAGGAGAGAGAGCAAATGTGATTAATGGGGCCCCCCCAGGGGACTTGCTGGATGGCAAGCAAACGTGCCGTACCATGGAGCCAATTTCAGTAACAGGTTTAAGGGAGCCCTGAGACGAGGCAGGGGGAATGCAGCTGACTCAGCCATTCCAGCCTCCTCTGGTCCAGAGGGAGCCTCAGGAGTAAGGGAATGGAGATTACTGCAGAGACCAGGGCCAGGGAGGACTTAAGGCTCACACCTCCACGGCGGCCGGCCTGCGGGTAGGAAAATGCAGGCATTACTAAGGACAGGGGGACTTTTTCCACTCACGGAGTTAACACAGCTCTTGGTCTTAGCGTCAGAACAAAAGACCATGCTCAATATTCCTAGAGTGCTTTACATTTTCCGAAGCATTTCCATGAACATCATCTTATTTAATCTTTATGCTAATTTCATGAAGTAGGGATATAAAGGCTTGGAGAGTTCCTTGTGGTTGGTTTTTTCTTTTTTTGCTACTGGACTCTAGCGTCAAGGCTGGAACCTGGACTTGGCATTGAGGTCAGTGTCCTCTTCACCCTTTCATGCTGTCATCAGATGTGATGACTATCTTAGCAGTCAAGGCTCTTGATGTTGAAACAGAGCGTCCAGGAGCAGATCCAGGAGAGGAGAGGCTCCAAGGTCAGAAAGATCAACGGGCTCAGAGTCAGCCTGTTTCTGGATTCCCCCCACGGACTACCTGTGTGACCTTGGACAAGTTCCTTAACCTCTCTGAGCTTTTGTAAAACGGGGATGACCTAAGTACACCATGTGAATGAACAAAATAGCTTACATTATGTGCTTAGCACTATATCTGACACACACTACTTTCTCAATAAAAATGAGATATTAAATATCTCATTTTTATTGAGAAAGTAGTTTCATTTTGAGAGGAAAATAGTTTCCATTTGCTTGGACAGGAAAGAGAAAATCTCTATAGTACCACGTCCATCAGAGATTTTCAGAAGATGCTGTTAATCTGAAGGAGGCCGCAATAAAAATCTAAACCCTAGAATGAGCTGTCAATGGAACCTAATTTGAACTAGCATCTGTTTATAAGGGCTTCCCTGGTGGCTTAGCAGTAAAGAATCTGCCTGCAGTATGGGAGACCTGGGTTCAATCCCTGGGTTTGGAAGATCCCCTGGAGGAGGGAATGGCTACTCACTCTAGTATTCTTGCCTGGAGAATCCCATGGACAGAGGAGCCTGGCAGGCTACAGTCCATAGGGTCGCAAAGAGTTGGACACAACTAAAGTGACTGAGCTCACATGCATATATATAAAACACAAAAATACATTGAAGATGTTTTCTCAATCTGCACCTGGGGGCATCCCCAGTGACTATAGCTGGGTACCAATGAGAGAAGAGAGGGCATCAGAGAAACTTCTTGTTTTTCTTGTGTGAAATAAGCAGATGCATCGCAGTGGGCTGAGAGGAGGGTAGGACCACGTCAGGTGTCAGGCAGGACGCCTACCCTGTCTGGGTGTGGCTTCTGTGGGAGCCACTTGGGGAAGGTATGCATTGTCCATCTTCAGTACTAGAGCAAGAGTGGGTGACATCCTATTTGTGAATGCATTTTCCCTGTACCCCTTCTGCTAAGAGAGTCTGACTCTCAGGATGCTCCTTTGAGACCAGATCAGAGGGCTAGGGTACTCACACTAGAACTAGCAACTGACCCCTCCTTTTACAAACAAAGACGCAGAGGCCCAGAGAGGGAAAGGCATCTGCCTTGAGCCACACAGCAATCTCTCCTCTTTACCCCACTGTCTGGGTCCCCTCAGGACCCCCAGGGCACTGTCTCCTGCTATGACCTGGCTCCAAGCCTCGGACGCAGGCGCCAGGGAAGGCCGAGCCCCATCTGCCCAGCGATCTCCCCAGCTCCAAGCTGCACGCCAGCCTCGGGAAAAGCCTGTCTTCTGAGGCTCCCTGAGTCCTTGACCAGGACTCCGGTACAATACAAACAGGAGAACAATAGGGAGTGTGTGAGGGAGCCCAGCCGGAGAGGGTATTGATCATGTTTAAAAAAAGCAACACACACAGAGGAGCCCAGAAAAAAACCCTCCCAACGCACCAGCTGGCTTAGCTAATTAGCGCGGGTGAGCCCGTGTCAGCCGCCAGCTCGGAGCCAGGAAGAAAACAATTCGCTCAACAAACAGAACATCTAAGAAGGAACAAAAAGAAAACAGCCTCTCTCCCCTAACCTCCGGAGAGTCCATGCAGCCCAGGGAAGGGGAGGCAATGGAGCAGGAGAAGTTCTGAGAGCAGGATGGGACTTGTGGTGGGGATGCTCTCAGGAGAGCGTCAGCATCGTTTAAACCAGGGATGCCCTGCAGGGCACAGGGCCGAGGTGGCATCCAGGCCGGATCAGGGGATGTCAGAGAGCTGGGGGCTGAGCCGCCCCTTCCTCTCCGCAAAGGGAATCTTGTCACCCCATCAGAGTGCTGACTCGGAGCCCTGCCTCTCTCTCCAGGGGCCTTCCTCACCCTGCTCACAGCTCCTTTTCTGGACAGGTCACAGTTCTGGTGAGAGCAAAGCCAGGGAGCCACTGTTGGTCCTGCTGAACTCGGGCAGAAGGCCTCCCTGACAGCAGGCTAAGCACAGCGAGCAGATGCCTATGGTCCCACAGAAGATATCACCCGTGGTACTTGCTCTGGAGGAAGGGGAGGTGGATGAGGGTCAAGGAACAATTGGACAATTCAGGCTCCTCGAATGAATTAATTCAGGTTACTTGGGGTCGAAGCTACCAAATAGTGAAAAGAGAGGCAAGGAAGTGGTGTTGGAAGGGAGGAAGAAAAAATGGATGAAAGGAGGGAAGGGGAAGAAAGAAGGAAGGAAGGAAGGAAGGAAGGAAGGAAGGATGTAGTAATTAAATGCTTCTCTCTTTTATCCACCCCGGTTTTCAGTAAGATCTTTTATTTACCGCCTGTTCCCGACTGTATCACATGAACACAGGTAGCCAGGTACCTGAGTAGGCTGGTTGGCTTTGTAAGTGTAGAAGAGCCAGTATGTATAGAAATCATGTACCTCAATGATTCTTTAATAAGAAAATTTAATGAGTAAAAAAGACTTCAGGTGTGTTTGAAATTTCTGCCCTTGGCTGCATTCTAATCACTAAAAAATATCTGTGTATTTTACTCAAACGTGGACATGCCTCAGCAGTCCTCAGGTACATTTGTGAAACCAGGCTTTTCACCCCCGTTGCAAAGCTAAGGAAATGGGCCACACATCGTGTACCCAGGAGTCGTACCGGCAGACTGCAGAGTGCTGGGCACCCACGCCCGAGGATTCCCTGGGCTCTGCAGATGGAGATACACCGTGAGCACGATGTGTGTTCCACCGATGTATATGTGACTCCTCTCTGCTTCTCAGGCCCCATTGCCTTTTCTCCCGTGTACTAGGAACCTTCTGATCAGAAAGAAGCCAAGATCCTGAGGTTGATTACCCCTCTATTTCAGAATCCTGAGCTAGAATAGAATGTGCTAGAACAGAAAACACGTTGGAATTGAATTCAAGCAATTGTGCTCGAGTCTCAGCTGCCCCACTTCCTGGCAGGGGGATACTGAATGAATCACCTCATCCCTCTGGAGTTCACTTTCATCATCTGTAAAATGAAGAAAAGTACAATTGATAGCCTTCGGAGGTATCATATTAGAAACATGGTAGCCCGGAAAGATTCAGAATATAATTTTCTATTTTTTTAAATTCTATTTATTTATTTACCTTTGGCCGTGCTGGGTCTTCGTTGCTGTGTGCAGGCTTTCTCTAGTTATGGTTAATGGGGGCTACTCTCTAGCTGCGGTGCATGGGCTTCTCATTGCCGTGGCTTCTCTTGCTTGTTGCAGAGCAAGGGTTGTAGGGAGTGTGTGTTCAGTCATTGTGGTGCATGGGCTTACTTGCCCTGTGGCGTATGTGATCTTCTCGGGCCAGAAATTGAACCTGTGTCCCGTGCATTGGCAGGCAGATTCTTAACCACCAGACCACCAGGGAAGTCTTCTTTCTATTTTTCAAATGACATCATGGATGGATCTTTAAGAGTGTTGTTGCCAGCATCACGACACAGAGATCACGGAGGCCTACTGGGGATCTTTCCCAATCCCTCAGATCCCATCCACTGGTCTAACCTCCTCTCTTCCTCTCCTCCTCTTCCACCCTCCAGGCACGGGTGGGGGCGGGAAGTAAGGCTATGAATTAGGAGGTCCCTTTGCGGAGTCTCTTCCTGTAAGTGTAGACACGATCATGTTCGTGTCTGTTTGTTTGTAAATGTACATGTGAACGAGGCCACGTTCATGTTCATCCATTTTTTGCTTTTATGTCTCAGTCAATAGTTTTTGGCAATGCCTTTGCAACACCATGAACTGCAGACAGGAAATAAGACCCATCCATTTGTGCTGGTACAAGCTAAAGATTTTCTATAAAGTGCCCACATTTCCAGGCTGGGGGAATGGATTTCACTGCAGGGAAAAAAAAATATTGTGAGGTGAGAGAGGTGCAGCAAAGGAAAATATTGGCCACTTTAATGATTTACAGAAGCATAGAAAACCTCCTCGCCTGCTGAGATTTCATATTTCCCCTCCTGCCAGTAAGGGGGCTGGGGCAGGGGGTCTGATTCGAGCTGTCATGTGCGGAAGCATGAAAAAGCCAAGCCAAGACTGGCCCCTTTCTGAATATTCTGTGAGCTCCAGTTAAGGCACTCTCTGACCCAAGGAGAAGGGGCTGGGCTGGAGAGGATGGAAAAAGGAATAAAAATGGATACACATTTTAGGGGTGACTACTTGGTCTCTGCATAGGGTATAGAAAATAGCCCTGGAAGAGATACTTAAGAAATAGGAAGTGACTTTTCCAAGATCAGCACTCTCATTTGTAGAGAAACTGAAACCATACCCCAGCCCAAGATTCTTTCATCTACATCCACTATTAATGTTATCATTATTGTTAGTAAGTTACCACCACAAAAAGACCACTGAGGGTTTCCTATGCGCCAGGAGTCATACTGCCTATACGAACACCATCTTGTTTAACTGTCATACTATCTTGAGAAAATACGTGTTATGATTTCCACTTTAGATGAAGAAATTGAAACCCAGAGGGAGACCAAATAACTTACCAAGATCATGTGGCCAGTATGGGACAGAGTCAGGGCTGGAGCCAACTCCAGAATCCATGCCAGAATCACTTTCTTGCAGGTATTTCTACAAAGCAGGAAATGTGTGGACAGAGAGTCATAAATGCTACTCCTCAGGGAAGTTCCTCGCCAACAAAGAAACACGAAGTACCTGGCTTGGGCAGTTTAGAGGATGGTGGCTTTAGAGCAAAGCCCAAGGCGGTTAGAATTAAATGGTAAACAAATGGGAAGCAGCCCCTTTCCTGTACAGTTGCAGTAATCTGAATGGCTTGCAGCAGCGAGTCGTGGGAATTGAGCTATTAATAAAGGGAGTCAGCAGAATGATTTACAATCAGACATTAATATGGAGATTTTCATAAACACAATAATTCACACCCAAGCAGAGTCATAAATGTAAAGTTGCATTAACTATTCTAGTTGGCATGGAATGCCACACACAGTGTGAAATTGAACACTCCATTGTACTCTAATAATGGACTAATGGAAAAAAAATTTAGTGGGGGGAGGGAGGGGTAAGGGTAAGGCAGTGGGGGACCAGATGCTCTATATTTCAAACTTGCCTAGGCCTTGCAAGAACCATCCCCAAATTCTGCTCTTGCCTTCCAATTTTTTTTTTTTAAAAAGGCTTTTTATATTGGAATAATTTTAGATTTACAGGAATTTACAAAGTAAAGAGAGTATTATATATCATTCAGTTTCCCCGTATTTTACCATCTTATGTAACTGTGGCCTATTTGTCAAAACAAAGAAATTAACACAGTATAGTACTGTTAATTAAACTCCAGACTTTATTAGGATTTCACCAGTTTTTTCTTTAATGTCCTTTTTTTCTGTTCCAAGATGGCTAAGCAGGATCCCACATTGCATTGAGTTATCACATCTCCTGCATTGCTGTTCTGTGATGGTATTTCATGACCTTGACAGTTTTGAAGAGCACTGGTCAGGTATTTTGTAGAATGTCTCTCAATTTGAGTTGCTCTGATGTTTTCCTCACATTTTGGCTGGGGTCTGGGTTTTGGGAAAGACCACCACAGAGTAGAATTGCCCTTTTCATCACATCATACAGGGGGTACATTATATCCGTGTGACTTATACTAGCATCGCTGACCTTGATCGCTTGGGTAAGGAGGATGGTATTTGTCTAGTTTCTCCATCCTAAAGTTACTATTTTTTCCCCCTTTCTGCATTCTATTCTTTGGAAACCAGACACTAAATCCAGCCCAGACTGAGAGGTGGGGAAGATTAAGTTCTACTTCCCAGAGGGGGAAGTTCCTACATACATTATTTGCCCTACACTTATCAAAAATTAATTTTACATTGAACTCTTTAAATTTTATTATGAAATTCCCTGCCTTCTTAAACACATTATTTTGAACATGATTTGACTTCTCAGTCATTTCCTATTCTGAGTATGCTCTAATCCCTCCCTCTCCAAATGTGTTCAGTTCTTACCCTTCTCGACCTCTCTGCAGAATTTGACATGGTTAGCCCTTTTACTATGGGAAGAAAAAAAAAAGAAAATCTCTTCCAATTGCCTTGCCATTATTCTCTTTTGCTTTCTCTTCTTCCTTCTGAACTCATCACCATTCCAAATCTGTCTCATTTCAGTCTCAATCTCTGTTCCTTTCCTCCCTTTCCCCACCCCAGTAGTTGTACTCTTCGGGCCTTCTGTGGTCCTCACTTCTCTTTCTCTCCAATGTTCCCCTTAGCAATCCTCTTCCCTAGATGGCTTCAGTTATGAACATTATTCACAGGACTCCTGCATCAGTATTCACCCCTAGCCCTATCTCTATGGCTACCGTGCCCCAGTCTCAACTCTCTTCTGACCGTCTCCACCCACCTTCTCCTCTAGCTCAAGCTCATCATCTCTCCACAGTTAGGGGATGGTCTCAGTTGTTTTAACAGAAACTGTAACAGTGGTCTAAACAATGTGGAAGGTTTATTTCTCACTTATGTGCAAATCTGAGCTGGTGGAGGTCTGAGAGGAGAGGAGCAGTTCTGGCAGGGCCTCGTGTTGTTTCAATGTAATGTTTTGGTTTTGCCCTCGCCTGCATGGCGGAAGCTGGCTCCTTGCTGCTGTGTTTCCATACAGACCTTCGGGAACAGGGACTAAAGAATGGAAGACAAGCATACTTTTAAAAGGGAATGATCTGGAAGAGATACACTTCACTCTGCTCAGAACTCATCAGTCAAAACTTAATCACATGGCAATACCCAGTTGCAAGGTAGGATGGGAAATGAAGTCTCTAACTGCACAACAGAGAATAGAATAGATATTGGTGTCATATACAATCTCTGGAACTGAAGCCACCATTTTGCTTTATTTTCTGACTCCTATAACTCCTGGCCTACTTCTCCTCTTATTGTCTTAATTTGTTGTTGTTCAGTTGTTAAGCTGTGCCTGACTCTTTTGACCCCATAGACTGCAGCATACCAGGCAGTGGTCCTTCACTATCTCCTGGAGTTTGCTCAAAAAATCCCTTGCATTGGTGATGCTATCTAACCATCTCATCCTCTGCCACCCCTTCTCCTTTCGCCTTCAGTCTTTCCTAGGATCAGGGTCTCTTCCAATGAGTTGGCTCTTTGCATCAGGTGGCCAAAGTATTGGAGCTTCAGCATCAGCATCTTCTTAGTATTTGTTATTATATTAATACTTATGGGTGCTCATTTCAGGAACGACAATTGGAAACTTGTGCAGCTTTGAGAGTTCTCCTGATTTCCCCTTAGCAACTTCTCTCATGTTCAAGATCATTTATTCATTCTTACTAACACTATACAAATTCAGGCTTTCATTACCTCTCTTTTGAACTCTGGTAATCATTTCATAAACAATCTTCATGCGTTCAGTTTCTTGTTTCTCCAAACCATCTTCAGTATAGCTACTGGTTAATCTCAGTTAACACAGCTCAACTCCTCACCCTATTCATACATTTTCTGTGGCTCCCTATTGCCTAAATCCAGAACTGTGGTGTTGGAGAAGACTCTTGAGAGTCCCCTGGACTGCAAGGAGATCAAACCAGTCAATCCTGAAGGAAATCAACCCTGAATATTCATTGGAAGGACTGATGCTGATACTCCAGTACTCTGGCCACGTGATGTGAAGAGCAAACACAATTGAAAAGATTCTAATTCTGGGAAAGATTGAAGACAAAAGGAGAAGGGGGCCCCAGAGGATGAGATGGTTAGATAGCATCACCCACTCAATGGACATGAATCTGAGCAAACTCTGGGAGATAGTGAAGGACAGGGAAATCTGTTGTGCTGCAATCCATGGGGCTGAAAATAATCGGACACAACTTAGAGACTGAGCAACAGCAAAAACATTGCATCTCAGAAAAGCTCAAATGCCCTAAATCTATCACTCAAGACCTTCCACAATCCCTCCCAGACTCTCTGCCCTACCTTCACTCTCTCCATTTTGTTCTGCACCATATGCATTTCCTTTACATGGGCAAATCCTACCTCAAGCCTCACTCCCTGTTACTTTGTCTTACTAATCGGATAACAGCTAACTGTACTGATCACTTGTATTGAGTCCAACTAAATATGTTATCTCATTAAATCTCACAAGTCCAGAAGGTAAAGAAATTAACTATTTTACAAACAAGGAGCAGAGGCTCAAAGAAGCACAGTAGATTGCCCTTAATTATTTGATTAAAATGTGACAGAACTGAAGTTTGAGCCCAAGGCTGTGTGACTCCAGAGCCTGTGTTCTTAGCCTAGACCCTCTCCCACCCAAGTCACTGCTCAGGATGCTCCTTCAACTAGAAATGCCCTTTCCTTTTATCAACTTGTGGCAAAATCTTATCCATTTTCAAAGCCTATCTTGAATGCCACTTCTTCCAGGAAGTCTTCCTTCAATCACCCAGGTAGAACTTTTGTCTCTTCCCTCTGATTCCTACAGCTAGGAATCTGTGCCTCTCTTTCAACATTTAGCATCTCCTACTTCACATTAGAGTGTCTGTAGATACATCTTAATTTTTCCATACTAGACAGTGAACCTGAGGACGACAATATTATTGGGCAGGATAGAGCAGTTTTATTCACTCTTTTGTTTCTGAAGTAGAGCATTTATTACTTAAGCTCAACCCCCACATATAAATACAGCATCCAAAATACTTCTCAAATCAAACTCTCCTTTCCCATTCCTAACACTGCTTCTCTTGTTCAGGTCCTTTTACATGTCTGTCCTATATCACTGCAATTATCCCTGGGTGTCCTACTCTTATTATCCCCTCCATACAGCTGTCAGAGCAATCAGTCCTCATCACAGGCTTCCAGACTGAATGCAATGTACTCTAAGCACCCTAACCTCTATAAGGTTAGCACAACTCTCAAGGATGCGGACCATACTTGTCTCTACTCTCTGGGTTGTACTTGCCCTTTTTTATGCTCTAGAAATATTGTGCACACATAAAAGATTTCACACTTTCATGCCTTTCTCAGACTGTTCTGCCTTTCAGAAAAGTTCTTTCCCATTTCCCTTTGTTAACTCTTACTTCAAGACTCACCTTGGTCAAGATGACCTTTCAGTTCAGTTCAGTCACTCAGTCATGTCCGATTCATTGCAGCCCCATGGACTTCAACATGCCAGGCTTAACTGTCCATCACCAACCCCCGAAGCTTATTGAAACTCATGTCCATCAAGTTGGTGATGCCATCCAACCATTTCATCCTCTGTCGTCTGCTTCTCCTCCTGCCTTCAATCTTTCCCAGCATCAGGGGCTTTTCAAATGAGTCAGCTCTTCGCATCAAGTGGCCAAAGTACTGGAGTTTCAGCTTCGGCATCAGTCCTTCCAATGAATATTTGGGACTGATTTCCCTTTGGATGGACTGGTTGGATCTCCTTATAGTCCAAGGGACTCTCAAGAGTCTTCTCCAACACCACAATTCAAAAGCATCAATTTTCCAGTGCTCACCTTTCTTTATAGTCCAACTCTCACATCCATACATGACTACTGGAAAAACCATAACTTTGAATAGATGGACCTTTTTTGGCAAAGTAATGTCACTGCTTTTTAATATGCTGTCTAGGTTGGCCATAGCTTTTCTTCCAAGGAGCAAGCATCTTTTAATTTCATGGCTGCAGTCACCATCTGCAGTGATTTTGGAGCCCATAAAACTAAAGTCTGTCACTGTTTCCCCATCTATTTGCCATGAAGTGATGGGACCAGATGCCATGATCTTAGTTTTCTGAATGCTAAGTTTTAAGCCAACTTTGTCACTCTCCTCTTTCACTTTCATCAAGAGGCTCTTTAGTTCTTTTTTGCTTTGTGTCATAAGGGTGGTGTCATCTGCATATCTGAGGTTATTGATATTTCTCCCAGAAATCTTGATTCCAGATTGTGCTTCATCCAGTCCAGCATTTCTCATGATGTACTCTGCATATAAGTTAAATAAGCAGGTGACAATATACAGCCTTGACGTACTCCTTTCCAGATTTGGAACCAGTCTGTTGTTCCACGTCCAGGTTGCTTCTTCACCTGCATACAGATTTCTCAGGAGGCAGGTAAGGTGGTCTGATATTCCCATATCTTTCAGAATTTTCCACAGTTTGTGGTGATCTGCACAGTCAAAGGTTTTGGCATTGTTAACAAAGCAGAAGTAAATATTTTTCTTGAACTCTCTTGCTTTTTTGATGATCCAGCAGACAACTTGATCTCTGGTTTCTCTGTCTTTTCTAAATCCAGCCTGAACATCTGAAAGTTCACGGTTCATATACTGTTGAAGCCTGGCTTGGAGAATTTTGAGCATTACTTTACTAGCATGTGAGATGAGTGCAATTGTGCAGTAGTTTGAGCATTCTTTGGGATTGCCTTTCTTTGGGATTGGAATGAAAATTGACCTTTTCCAGTCCTGTGGTCACTGCTGAATTTTCCAAATTTGCTGACATATTGAGTGCAGCACTTTCACAGCATCATCTTTCAGGATTTGAAATAGCTCAACTGGAATTCCATCACCTCCACTAGCTTTGTTCGTAGTGATGCTCCCTAAGGCCCACTTGACTTCACATTCCAGGATGTCTGGCTCTAGGTGAGTGATCACACCATCATGGTCATCTGGTTCATTAAGATCTGGTTTGTACAGTTCTTCTGTGTATTCTTGCCACCTCTTCTTAATATCTTCTGCTTCTGTTAGGTCCATACCATTTCTGTCCTCTATTGAGCCCATCATTGCATCAAATGTTCCCTTGGTATCTCTAATTTTCTTGAAGAGATCTCTAGTCTTTCCCATTCTATTTTTTTCCCCCTCCACTTCTTTGCATTGATCATTGAGGAAGGCTCTCTTATCTCTCCTTGCTATTCTTTGGAACTCTGCATTCAATTTCCTTTTCTCCTTGGCCTTTCGCCTCTCTTCTTTTCACAGCTATTTGTAAGGCCTCCTCAGACAACCATTTTGCCTTTTTGCCTTTCTTTTTCTTGGGGATGGTCTTGATCACTGCCTCCTGTACAATGCCATGAACCTCCGTCCATAGATGACCTTTAAGAACTCCATATCAGGCTGGATCCTTTTCTCACCTAGTTTGTTCATATCTTGTCATGCCCAGATCCAAATTTCTCTTAGATGTACCACTTAATTGAAAATTATCTATTTGTGTGTCTGGTAATCCATTTGTTTCTACACTTTTTGAGGTCAGGAACCATACTTTGGTCATCTTTGTCTTCCTTGTACCTAAGTTGGTACATATATTAGGTAATCAAGTATAGCAGTTGGTCAAATAAATCATAAAAATCAGTGATTATATTATGCCTTAATACAGTGATACTACCAGCCCTACTGAAATTCATGTGGATTACTGCCTGTCCTGTATTGAAGGATCACATTTTCTATGTTTTCCTGCAGCCTGTCTGCTGTCATTTCACACTATGGTGAGAAAACCTGCCTAGATTGGCTCTTCTCCCAGTAGACTTTACTGAAAGTCCTTGTAAGAGAGGACTTTTGGTATGAATCAGAAAACCAAGATGGCTATGATAGTACTGGAACAAGAGTGCTTTATAAGTGTTGTAGCAACAGCATCAATTCTACGTGATCAGATCTTTGTTCCATTTTGGTTCTTGGTATATTCTGGCTCCAGGATTCAGGTAAGAGAACCCGAACCAAGTGGGACACAGAATGCACCATTCTGCTCTTTCTTTGCATGGGACCAAAATAAGTCCTAGATTGACCAGGACTATTCTAGACATACTGTTTCTGCATTCACACATTTTATCGGGTTTGATCCCCGGAAGATCCCTTTGCTGCTGATGTACTATTTGAATTTTACAGATAATAAAAGAGATGTGAAGAGGTTAATGGGCATATCTAAGGTCAAAAAGCCAGTAAGTCACTGAGTCATGCTGTGAATTAGGTGTCTTCATTCAAAATCCAGTGTTCCTTCCTCTATCTCACATTTCACGTGATTTTCCTGTGGGAAAATTGTACTTACATAAACCAGTGCTTTTTCAAGATCTTAGTTCCCCAACCAGGGATCCATTGTGGTTCTGGTAGTAAAAGCATGGAGTCCTACCACTGGACTGCCAGGGAATTCCAAACGAACACTTTTTCAAACCATAGCTTGCAAACCATTACTTAGTCATCAAATAAATTTAGTGCGTACCAAACAGTCCATTGAACTGCAAGGAGACCAAACCAGTCAATCCTAAAGGAAATCAACCCTGAATATTCACTGGAAGAACTGATGCTGAAATTAAAGCTCCAACACTTTGGCCACCTGATACTAAGAGCTGACTCCTTGGAAAAGACCCTGATTCTGAGAAAGACTGAGGGCAGGAGAAGGGGGTGGCAGAGAATGACTTGGTTAGATAGCATCACTGAATAAATGGACATGAATCTGAGCAAACTCCGGGAGATGGTGAAAGACAGGGGAGCCTGGTATGCTGCTGTCCATGGGGTTGCAAAGAATCAGACACAACTTAGTGACTGAACAACAATAAAGCAGCATTCAGAATGGAATGGGAAGGGATGGATAAGATCTGATAAAAGTATGAAATATCAGAAAGTGAGTATTCTTTATGAAACTTTTATCCCAGGTTATATTATAAGATATTCTTCTTACTCTGAGTTACAGTTTTGTTTTTTTTTTTTTAAAAAGAAACAGGTTGAATGTTTCTTTTTTAACAACCTTGTCTAAAACTAAATTGCCACAGTGACCCTCTATTGCCAAATATGATCTAAGTTTCTGTCCCTGTCTTCTCTGACTCTTGGTAGAATATGGTTCCTTCCTCTATTTTTAGCATCATGAAGCACTTGTCTCCCTTGGCCCTTTAAATCCTGCTTTTTCCTGGTACCTCCATCCTTCTGACAGTCCTCACTCTAGCACTTACATTTTGTTATTTTCTAGAGTTCTTCATGACCCTTTTTTTCTTCCTGTTCTATCATCTCAGTGCAAGTTCAGATTTGACCACCAAATAAAAGCCGATATAACCGTTGATTCATGCATTTCACCCTCAGTCAGCTCCCAGGTTTCCGACTCATGTTTTGAACTCTCTACTGTACATCTCCTCCTAGACAGTGTCCACATGTCTCTCAGAACCAACGTATCCAAACGAACCCATTATTGTCCCTTCAAACTCACTCCCCTCCCCCTGTGTCAGTAGGGACACTCCCATTCACCCAGTCATCCAGGCTAATGGCCTGAGAGCCCTTCTTGACTCCTTTCTTCCTCTCCTGCCTCGACATCTAATCAATTGCCCCGTGCCGTCAATTCCGCCTCCTCTACAACTCTCCAAACTGTCTGCTCTGCCACTTTCTTAGTTCACAGCCTCATTATCTCTCATTGAACTCCATTCTCTCTCCTCCAGTCAATCTTCCACACTGCTGCCCCGATTTCAGAAATGCAAATCTGACCACACCGGTTCTTTATGTAAAATCAGCCTGTGGCTTCACTGGAGTGTGGACTAGACAAAGATCCATGCTTTTCGGCATTCCTTGTGAGCCCCTCCAATTCTTTCACCTCCCGAGAACCTCCCCTCTTGCCTGTTCTTGCGTGTCCACCCCGCCCCCACCAAGCTTCAGGTCCACCTGCTGAAGTCCTATTTCAGGTTGAACCCCATCGCCACTTCCCCTGTAGGGTGCTCTTCTTCACAATCATTTCCTGTGTAGATACCTGGGTGCACCCATGACTTCAGGACATCCCCTCAATACACATTGCCTCTCAGATCACACTAAATTGTAATTGATTATTTGCATTTCAGACTCTGGCTCTCTACCGTGAACAGTTCAAGAGCCAGAATTATGTCTTATCCACTTTCCTCTGCCTGGGGCACTGGCATATAGTAGGTGTTCAATAATGTTTGTAAAATAAATGAAGTCTCAGTTCTGCCATTTACTGGCTGTTACTTTGAGCAATTCCCTGAACCTCTCAAGCCTCATTTTCTTCATCTATAAGTGGATAGAAACTAATGATTATCCAGTGCTTCTATGCGTCTTTAAATATGTTATTTAATTCTTACCACACACCTCATCTTATAAGTCAGAGAGATGATTCTTCATCTTATAGGCAAGAAAAAAGAAGCTGGGAGAAATGAAGTAAATTGCAGTTAGAGAGCTAGTGGAGGTAAGGGGGGTCATTGCCAGGATTTGAACTTAAGTCTATCTGGCTTCAGAGCTCTTTCCTCTACATTGAGCTGCTAATAGAATGGAGAAGAGACCACCCGTCTCACAGGGATTACATTTCTAAACTGTTAAATGCTGATTAAACTGTGAGATGATATTATTGTCATTAAGGTGTATCGTGGTCTACATACACATGGTCAGAATTCTCAGAAACTCAATATTGGAAATCACTTCATTAAAGCTGGCTGCAAAGCCCCATGGAAATCAGACACCACTCTGGGGTTCTTTCTGCAGAATCCCTGCCTCGTGCCTGTGGATGCAAATAAATGGTGGCCACACGACAGGAGGCCCAGTATAGCGTAAGGATGCTGTGCCCAGCAAAAAATTGCCACGGGTGCGCTTGTCGGTTACAGGTTATGCCACCTTACAAATGCCCAGTTGACACAACTGTATTTTAGAATCTTCAGGCAGCTTTGTTGTTGCAACAGTCCATTTAGAATCCTGGCGTCATGCTTAGGGTCGCGAACTGCACTGCTTTTAGCTTCTGCCACCAGTTTATGAATCATTCTGTTTACAATCCTACGGATGGTGTCTGGGTGGCACGCTTGCAGAAAGACGAGGATATACGGCAGTGCCTGCCTCAGGACACATCAGAAACCACCCAGAGAGGCAAGAGGCAGGCTCAAAATATATTGCACCGAGCTGGCCAGTTAGTCACCCAAAGCCAACAGGAGGGTCCTGAAAGGACGGCTGCACAAGGGCATATGGCGCCACTGGACACCGGACCATCTGAATTACTTTCTCCCACTGATGGCAGGGATGGCAGGAAAGACAGGATTGTTATTTTTCCTGACTGGGTGAACTGCCCTGGTGGTGGAAGGTTAGCTCCTTAATTTTCCCTTTCATCATTTGAACGCTACTTAATTCCATCTAACATCATTGCTTGTTAATGTCTCTAGTTTTTTATTGCTGCAGAGAAACATGCTCTAACCAATCTGGACAAACCATGGACATGTCTGTAATTTAATGTCTGCTGACCCCAGTTTGTGGGGCTTTTTCTTCAAGCATGTTTTTCCTGGGTCTGTAAACCCTCACTTACACCCCCCTGACAGCCTTTTCCAAACTCAGTTCATTTTCTTCTCAAGTTAATTTTTAAAAATTGGAGAAAACTTTACAGTGACGCTCTGCAAAATCTGTGGAGAGAGACTGTGCTGAATATGGAATCAAATCTTAAAAAAGTTTGCCTTGTTTCCTAGGAACTATGAAATGTTTTCTATAGTGCATAACAGCTAGTTCAACCCTATATGCTGAAGCAAATACTCCCAATTTTGTCTCTTTAGGGACAGCTTCCTTTGAACACTCAGTTCTGCCCCCAACATGGTAGTCCATGATCAGTTTTGGGGTGCAATGACTAGGGATGAATCTGACTGTTCTTAAATATTATCAGTGCTGGAAACTTCCTCATATACTAAGAAGTACTGTGTTTACAATAATCTGGCTTCTATATCACAAGTAGATAGTGAGTTGTCCAGGTTCGTCAACAATGCATGTAGATATCAATTTGTTTCCAGTTTCTCTTGGGTCAGAGCTATCATTAAACCTTTTTTTTGTCTTTTCCCAGAAAAAATAGATGGTAGATTATGGCCCCTCAGCAGGTGGTGCTGCACCTTGCAGAATGGCCATAAGATATCAGACCAATTGGTAGAATACACTTAGTAGTCATGGCTTTCATCCAGGGTTCAACATCCCAACTTGCAGACCGCCATGTTTACCATGGAGGGGCACACAGGTGGGCATGCCTATGTGTCACCATGTTAAAGACGGCAGGAGTGAGGCCAAACACACTAAGTGATTTTCCTTAGGCTGAACAGTTTGTAAGAGTCAGAACAGAAGCCAAGACTCTTCATTCCCCATTCCAGCTCTCAACACACCGGCCCCAAGCTGTTTATAAATGAGTTAGAGGGAGTCCACTTCTAGGGTCCTCTGGTCTTCCTGCCTCCATCTTTTGTAACAATTCCTGTTGTCTTTGGGAGCTAGGCACACCTGCGGGGAACCAAATCCCATAAACCTGGTGCCTGAGTTGTACCCCTGAGAGGCTGTGACTGCACAGATAACAACGTCGAGCAAGAAAGCTAATAGCCCAGCATGGCTCACGGCAGTGTTCTGAGCTTACCTACAGGTTCGCTGTGGCGTTACTTATGGAGATGACAGATTTACTGTAGCTCAACTTAATAAAATAACATTTATGGGAATGTCTGCACAATTAGAGCACACTTCAGGTCATAAATATGCTCTAGCCAAAGCCACATCGTCCACCTCCCCCCTGCTTTGGGACACTGCTGTTCTTTGGAGATTGATGAGAACTGTGGCAGGTCATGAGCATCTGGGATACAGGGGAGGTGCCCAGAAAAGGAGAGGAGCAACTCCCCAGTTCTCAGTAGAGAATTCTCCTTCACAGCCCGTTCCTTCTGAATATCCCCTATCACAAATTTCTCCATTGGATCCAGCTCTCCCAGTCCACCAGCACCCACAGACAGTAGAGAACAGGAGAATTTAGGCAAGTAAACACTCGCTTCCTACTCTCCTAATTCTGGGTGTGTCCTCCTACCTTCCTGGCCTCCCTTGTCTCATCTTTAAAATCTGGGAGTTGGGTTCATGATCTCCAAAAGACTAGGATCAGTTTGTTTACTTGGGTCACTCAACAGTCTTGGATGAGAGCAAAACTTTGGGTCAGCATGATTTTGGAGGATTACCTCTGGATTTCATAGCTTTGAACTCTGTCTGACCGCTGTCTCTGCCTCCCACCTCTGGATAGCAGATAGTATCCAAGATGCTCCCCAGACTTGGAATTTAACAGAAGTGGCCTGGTTCCCCCAAAGTCCTGTCTCTCCCATCTACCATTATTTCCTATGGGGTTCACACAGAGGACACGCTAACTAGTGAGGGGGATAGTTGATGATTTGATTCTATTAAGTAGCTTGCTGCAGAGTTTTAAAGCTGTGTAGACAGTGCGCGGATGGAATTGCTGAAAGCCTCTGGGGGGTAAGCCCAGCCTCAGTGTCATAATGACCAGCTGGAAAGTGAAACAGTAACCAAACAACGGGCTGCTTTCTTTTCCACCTTGCCAAATCACCAGTGTCACTGATTTTCTTTTCCCACTGACTTAATTGTTTTCTCAACGGATCTGACTCACTTCACAGATTGTTTCCAATCATGCGGACACAGCCCAAGTTGCCAAGTACGGTGGTTCCTGTTCCCTGCAATCCAGCGAGGAGCCCGGCTGACTCACCACACGCTACCAGCCATGTGACGGGTCTTCATCACATCCGCCTCTGGGTGCAGAACACTCTGCTGCTGACATGGAAATAACAGATGCTAGAAGACAGACACACAGAGAGACACACAGACATGCACACCGTATCAGGCAAGTGTGGTTGGGATACAGTGAAGCTCAAAGGACTGGGCCTCCTGAAATTTTGTAAATAGCCACTAACCCAAGACAAATCAGGCCCATTAATAATGGAAAATGCCAATCTCATTGATTTACCTGTCTTACAGTCCACTTGCTTTTCTTCTCAGGATGACAAACTCTACCTCTGATCACCTTACCTTCTCTAATGCACAGGCCAGAAGCTGGGGCTGGCCTGGATGAGTTCTAGGAAGCCCAAGGCAGAGCTCCAGGGGCTGGGGGCGGAAATGCAGTCAAGAGTTTAATTGGGAAGAACTGGTCAGTAAGTTACAGAAGCATATCCAAAGGGATCACTGAAGCAGGGAAGACCTGAAATGGTTATAGGGAAATAGAGCTCATAAGAACCAAGACATAGAGAGGATGGATATAGAGCACTATATGCTGACATGAGTGACCAGGAAAGTAATCCAGCAGAATGCGCAGGCTAGGCAGCCAGGATGGTGGCTAATTTACCAAGAGCTCCCAGCCTCTGTGGTGTGGGCAGGCTAGTCTTGTGACATCAGAGCTGTGGCATGACATAGTTGTTTTACAAAACCATTTCTACTAAACTGTTTTGACTCTAGTTGAACATAGCCATCCTGTAATTCTAATAATTCCATTCCCAAATATATAGAAGTGCACATATTATACAACACAATCCCTGTTAAAATAATTAGAATAGCATTGTTCATAGTAATCAAAATATGGAACAAACCCAAATGTCTATTATCGATGAAACAGATTACTGTGAATTACTCATGCAGTGGAATAGTATACAACAATGAAAAATCACAAACTGCATACAAACATATTATTGAAAAAGGCCTTGTGTGTGAGCCTAGTTACACAAAAATTCCAAAACAATCACAATGAATCTATGGTGATTACAGTCTGGAGGTCCCTTTTGGAGAGGAAGCAGGGTAATAGTGACTAGAACGGGGACTAAGGAAAGCTTCTGGAGTGCTGTGAATTTTCAAATATTTCATCTGGGTGGGAGAGTTACACTAGTATGTCTACTTTCTGTGTGTATTAGACTCCAATACAAATCTTTATTTATAAAAATTTTAGGCAGGTTATAAAAAGGAGGGCAAGAAAAGTTGACAGAATGCTATAAACACCCTCAGCAACCAGGTACCTTTCTCACATGAATGAGCAGGATCACACCTATGGATCCTGCAGGTTTTCTCTTGCCTGGTGTCTGAAGGTGCTCGGTCTGTATGATCATCTCAGAAATTGGCAAAGAAACTGAAGAATGGGGGGAGGCGCAATCTGCGTATCCATGCCCTTCACCTAGAGAGGAATGTATGGAAGAAGGCACGTGGAGGGGACAGTAGGAGAGGGTGAAGGTGAATGCACCTGCTCAGGAGAGGGGAAGACTAGCAAGGGGTTGCAAGCTGGGAAGGGGGCCCATCGGCCTCTCACATCTGGACTCTGAAACCACCATCTGATGCCACGCCCCTCAGAAGCGCCCACGCTAATCACCACCAGCTGACACCCCCAGCCACATCTGCAGCACCCCGGCTAATCACTGCCCACGATTGCCTACACCTGTCTTCCCCGCCCGCCAGCCCCCAGCCACCTGCCTACCTGCCACTTTCGGTCCTCACGCTAAATCAATAACAAGGACCTCCAAGGGCTGCCTCGCTTCTTGGCTTCTGCCCCCTCCCCTGAAGCCCACTTCCCCTCCTCCCCTCTCCCAGCCCGATCCATCTGCCCGAGCTCGGATCGTCTCTGGCAGGACTGGCAGGCCGGCTTTCCTTGCAGAAGGCAGGGCTCAGCCTGGTTTTAGCAGCTGCCGACGCTGCAGTTTAACAATCACCGTGTCTGGGAAAAGTCCATTAAAATACAGTAACAATGTATATTGTGCGGTGACCCTGGGGGCACCCGATTCCACCTTGTTAATGATCTCTTTGAAATAGCCGAGGCTATGGAGAGAGACACGGTTCAGAGGTCCCCAGCGCTGTGTTGTTAGGACACGGCTGCATTTGCTCTGTTTGGGCAACTTTCCGGAATCACTCTCATGTTAATGGGGGCAGGTCCTCGGAGACCCACACAACCAATTAAAACGCTCTTCAGGAGTGTCTGTATCCAGTCACTGGGCAGATCTGTGAATATGAAGTCTGGGGAGGAGAAAGCTGAAAATCTGGTCAACTATTCCACGGTGAATGAATGTTCTAACTGTGAATCTCATACTTGTTTCCCCCACAAATTAGGGTGCTTGGATGAAAGTTACCTATTCAAAACACACCCACTGCCTTCACAGAGGTTCTATACGGTGCCTTCGGCACCCTCGATCCCTGGGTTGGGAAGATCCCCTCGAGGAGGAAATGGCAACCCATGCCAGTATTCTTGCCAGAAAAATTCCCGTGGGCAGAGGAGCCTGGTGGGCTACAGCCCCTGGGGTTGCACAGAGTCCTCTGTAATCCACCTCTGGCTCCTTGCTTTCCCACTAAGGAAGGAAACTGAAAGGCCAGTAAAGGGACATTATGATAAGCGCTCTTTTAAATCTTCTCTATTTCACAAATAAAACCTTCCCTGACTTGATGCTTTATTATCGCTAACAAATTACTTGCAGTGTACCTCCTGGCAGATAAAACAAGCCAGTGTGTTTTGACACCTAGGCTGAGAAGTGCGGCCGGGGAACACAGAAACCCACAGCTAACCACACGATAAGGAATACAGGAGTAGCAGGAGAGAAGGATGAAAGAATTTCTCAGAAGGAAGACTTTTTGAGTGTTCAATAACGCAGCAAACATTTAATGAGCACCTATTGGTGTAGGCTCTCTCCTAGGTGGAGGGCATGATTGGCTTATTTTGCAAGGGTAATGGAGTTTTCCAGTATTTTTTTTTTTAAACTGTGGTATAAGTCACATAATGTAAACATTTTTAACCATCTCTAACAGTACAGCTCAGTGGCACTAAGGACATTCACATTGTTGTGCAACTCTCACCGTGATCCACCTCCAAAATTTTTCACCTTCCTCAGCTGAAAGTCTGGATTTAAGAATAGTTTAAAAATTGTCTAAGCAGAGATGGGCAGAAAACAGGCAGGGATAAAGACGTTCCAAGATATTTCATTCCTGTTTCCTTCCATTCCTTTCCAAGCACTTAAAGATGATTTTTGTGACCTTAGTCCCAGGATTGGAGAATGTGAGAGTCTAAGAGGGAAACCTACCATTGATTGGTTCATGCACTCACCTGCTTTCACCTGGTCATGGTGTCTTGCCAACCCACAGGTTTCATTCTGGAGAGATGCTGGGACACTGACTTTTAAACAGTGTCCCTCCTGTACCCTTACCACCATGCCCCTGCTAATGTGAACAGGTTATAGAAGGTCCCAAATGAGGAATTAAGAGACACAGGTCTTAACGCCATCAGAGCATGATAATTTAAGGAAGACATTAAGTGTCCAAGGTGTCACACGTCCATCGTTATAAAGCAGCTATATTCCCAGGGTCCCTTGTTAGGAGGATCTGCAAGTCAGGACTCTGCATTTTTTTAGAAGAACATTGCTGTTAAAACATGGACCCCTGGGAACTAGAGAACATCTTTCCCTAGCATCTATATAATGCTTGGCCACTGTTCAGGCCTACTCAGTCCTCACATGACACGACAAAAGTCTGTCCACTGTTTTTAAACCATGAACACACCTCCAAGTCCACTGCTGTCTGTGAACACAAGCTCTGTCCTTTCCTACCTCCCACTCTCTCCCCTCTAATTAACCAATTTTTCTCCCATTCCAGAATCTTCCCTAGCTTTCCATCCATTTGTCCACTCTAGCCACATTTGCTTCCTTTGACCCTGTGCCCCAGGCCAGCCACTTCATAAGCTCACAGCCACTTTAGAAGTCTCCACACTCCTAATCCATCAGTCCCCTGGTGCCAGAACCCAAACTCAGCCAAGTGTTACATGCTGTCCGACCAAATGCATGGAAGACAACCATTCATTCATCATTAGTTAGCTGGACCATCTTCTCTTCAGGAACCCATTCATCCAGCTTTTACTGACTTCCCTACTGTGACTCTTCTGAAATATTCGCATCCTCCCAAACCTGTACTTTCCCCTCACCTTTAATGTGTAAGGGCTGAGGTAACAATTTTTACTGAGTAGGAGGCTTAAGCTTCCCTGGTAGTTCAGTGGTCAAGAACCCACCTGCCAGTGCAGGAGACGTGGGCTGGATCCCTTTGTCAGAAGCGAAGTGGCAGCCCTGTCCAGTATTCTCACCTGGAGAATTTTGGACAGAGGAGTCTGGCAGGCTACAGTCCCTGGGGTCACACAGACTTGGACACCACTCAGAGACTAAACAACAACAGCAAAGAGTTTTAAACAACAGAAATTTATTTCTTCACGGTTATGGACACAAAAGGTCCAAGATCAAGGTGTTTGTAGGTTGTTTCTTCAGAGGCTTCTCCTTGGTTTGCACATGGCCCTCTTCCAGTGTGAGTCTGTTTTAATCTCCTCTTCTTATAAGGACACCAGATTAGGGCCCACCCACCTGCCCTCATTTTATCTTAATTACCTCTTTAAAGGCCTATTGTCAAATAGTCACATTCATCAGTACTGGGTTTAAGACTTCAACTGTGGATTTTGGTGAGACACAATTCGACCCACAACACCTACCCCCAACAGACGAATTTGCTTTCTGTTTGTTGGAACATCAGAACCTCTGACTTTTTCCTCAACTGCCCTGCTTTTGATTCCAATTATTCCCTGTCTTCACACATTTCCCATTTCTTTCTCTCAGCTCTGAGGGGTTTTTTTGTTTGTTTTTACTTTTTTCCAGCTGAGCTTCCTCACTGTGGCGTGAGGTCTTCCCTGGTGGTCAACTGGTAAAGAATTTGCCTGCAATGCGGAAGAACTGGGTTCGATCCCTGGGTTGGGAAGATCCCCTGGAGAAGGGAACGACTACCCACTTCAATATTCCTGCCTTTAGAATTCCATGGGGTCGCAAAGAGTCGGACACAGCTGAGCGACTTTCACTTCTTCTTTGTGGCATGAGGGTTTAGTTGCCCTGTGGCATGTGGGATCTTAATTCCCCCACCAGGGATCGAACCTGCACTCTCTGCATTGGAAGGTGAATTATTAACCATTGGATCGCCAGTCAAGTGCCTACGTTCATTTGAATAATAGTTTCTCTGGGAAGATTTACTGGGTCCTCTGGGCAGGGTAAATCCTTTCTTCATCTACAATGCCATTGTATTTTGTCTCAGAAGGAAGAAAACTAAGCTTTCTAGAAGGCCTACTACATGCCCATAGCTATGCCAGCCACTATATTCTTTCTTTCCCTTAAAGGAGCATTTCTTTCCTTTACACCATAAATGTTTCTATTTCAGAACCTAGCACGTTTCTAGGGATTGTTTATTTCCATCTTCTTCTCTTCTAGAGGGAGTAGCTATGCCCGGCCCTCCTCTTTATGCCTAGCACCCTGAAGTGAAACCTGGCACATAGAAGGAACCTAATCCAGGCCTGTTGAATGATCGAATGAATGAATCCTCTTTGTAAAAACTAAACTCTCTTGACCCCACTTGAGTTCTTGATCCCCTCTCCTTCTCTGAGCCGTTCTCCATGTATTATTCCTTTTCTTTTGCATCTTTAATATCTTCCTTTCCACTGGCTTAATTCCTTCTACCTGGTATACATCTCTTCTGCTTGAAAGGACATTTTTTTCTTCCTGCCTCGCAGCACTGGGGTTTCAAATGATCACAGTTCCTCCTTTTCCCTACAATCTAACTGAGAGAGAAGACCCCCATCCACGCAGATTATAACTCAGTAGGTATATTTTGAGATGCTGGTATATTTTAAAGTCTTTCTGGGTACCAGGTGTAAGAGCTTGGAATCTAAGCTCTGGGCTTCCACTTTCTTACATACTTATCCCTTAAAAAAAAAACAACTTTCACTGTCATCGCCAAAACCACTCTCTGGAGGTCTTCAGGAATGTCAGAAGTTCCATCTTCTCCTGGGGCCTCTGTGTGAACTCAGACCTCTGGTGAGTGCATGACCCCTTCAGTCTTGCTACAACCACCTCCTGGATCCCCATCCACAAGGGCTGCTGCTTGTCCTTCTCCCATGTGCCAGATGGAGAATTCCCCAAGGACTGGTATCTTCCCTTTTTCTTTTCCCCTCCTCATTTTCTTCTTGAATGATTCTATTCACTTTTCTAATTTCAAGCACTTTGGTCCTACAGATGATTTCTGGGTCTAGATCTCAAACCTCGGCCTCACTAGAGTTCTTGGTTCACATTTACACTTTTCTTAGGAAGGGTCCACCCGAATGTCCAATACTCACTTTACCCATGATAGGTCTGTTTTGGATCATCCCAAAAGCAAAGCTTGCGACAAGGAATGGGTGCAGGGAGTATATGTGGGAGGTGGTCCAGGAGGCCAGAGCAAGGTAGCAAAGACAAGGGAGGCAGGGGTGGGGGAGCATCCAGAGAAGGGAGCATCCTCAGGATCAGTGCTCTGAGCAACGCAGCCTCCATCCCTCTGGGACCTCCTGAGAAGTGGTCAGAGTGCTCTGCACACTGTGCTCCCGAAGGACTGAAGGTGGAGCATTGATTCCCTTCCCTGTTGGTTGACAATTGTCCAGGGGATCCTTTTCCCCTTATTCTCGGGTTACTCCTATGAACAGGGCAAGAAGACTCCTAGGGTTTGGAGATGGCTGTGTGGCACAAAGTAGAGAGACGCCCAGGGGGCCCTTGAGGGGAGATGCAGGCAATGTACAAGGTGATTGAGGCCATGTGGATCTCTCTATTACAGTAAATATCCCGAATGTACTGTGATCAGAAGCAGACCTCTCCCAAGGCAGCTCAGCCAAGCATCAAGTACAAAACTGTGAAACTTTCAACTCTTCCTCTCCCTTTTACTTAGCAGTTATCAGAACCTCATCCCCTTGATTCTAACCAGACCTACTTCTCAACAGTGTTCCCGCATTGCTTTCTCACCAGGAGTTCCATCCCTCAGACTGTCTCATATTATATCAACACTCATCTACATCACCTAGCTTCCACTTTCCCAAACTTCCTTACACCTCTTGCTAGATTATTCTTCCTAAAGATGAAATCTGACATCAGTAACCTGCTAATAAGTCTTCAATAGCCTCAATGAATGGCCAAAATATGTTCAACCTCATAAACCCGGAGTTCAATGCCATTTTTGCTCTGAGACTACATCAACAGGGCTAAAATGTCATTCTTATTACTCTTCTTCCTCTATCTTCTGTCCAGGAGGTTCTCTGACTTCTTCAACCCCACTGCCCTGGTTTCTTCATCTATGTCTTCTCCTCTTTCTCCCTGCCCATAATTTGTTAGATTCCCCCAGAGCCCCATACACTGTAACGGTTCCAGTCTCATCTGTCCTTCCTGGCCCACGAATGCTCCTTAATCCTCCTTGAAGACAAGGGAAGTCCACTTTCCCTCTCCCTAAACCCTCAAACACTTAATCTCTTCTAGTTTACATCTGATTTCTCTTTTATCTTTTCACAGTGCAGTGATTTTGAGCTTGCCTTGCTTCTCAAGTTGAGTGTGACCAGGTCCTTTGTGGCGGGGGGCGGGGGTATAACTACATCGTCTCTGATTCTTCTACAGCTTGAAGCATGGTGTGATGCACAGTCAATGAAGGGAGAAAGGAAGTCAGGAGAAGGGGAAGAGAGGGGAGTAAATCTGATCCCCCACTGAGAAACAGACTGCACAGTAGAGCAAATGTTACAAGCGAAGTAAGGTCTGGCATATGCCAACCCACCCACCTCTCCAACAGACTCCCACCTCCTTGAAAAGGACTTTATTGTTGCTCATTATCTCACCTGCCCTTGCTGCTGAGTGCCCACCTGGAGTCAACCTCCTTCTGCCGGAGACAGCTGTTCCTGATGTCTGGGTAAAGGTTGTGTAGATTTCAGCTGGGGGTGGGGGTTGGGGGCAGTGGCGGAGCTGGCAGAAGAAAGATCTTTTGCTAATTCCAGATGGCAAAGGTGAAAAATACATAAAGGAAGCATGCCAACTGTTTTCACACTACCCCTAAGCTGTGTCAGCATTATGTCCACAACACCCAGGGGAAATTTAAAAAAAAAAAATCAGTCCGTCAGACATTGCTTTGACTACATTATGTCAAATACTTGGTATCACAAATGCTGTACCTACACAAGGCTGTCAGATGGACTGAATGCACCAGTATATTTGTCACTCTATTGATGGGATCTAACCAAATAGCCAGTGTCTTTCTACACCATAGTAGAGTCAGCTGCTCTCCAGAAGTCTTCAGATATCCCAAATGACTGGTGGTTTTGGTCAAACAAGAGGCCTGACTGGCTCATCAATGACATGGCCAATTCACCTGTGAGTTTGGCTGTGTGCCGAGCCAGCCTCCGTCACAGGCTAGCCACACTTAATTAAATCAGCAGTCAGGAAGATTCCACTGCTCCTCAGTTCCTGGCCGCATGAATGGCAGAGGGCCAGGAATAGGGCCCATGGGATTATTCATGAGCTGCGGTGAATCACAACCAACTAACTTTTCCTCCTTGCCTCATGTGCCCATTAGCCCAGAGACAGATCATGATGCTTATTGCTCTCCACATACTTTGATTAAAAACTAACGAGGGCCAGGGATAAATTAGAAAGGATGTGGAGAAAAACTTCGGGACCTCCTACCTTTCCCTCCAATGAGGTTATCCTTCATTTGAGTCATTTGTGTCAGTTCCCTCTCCCCCACAAAGCAGGGTCACCTGCAATAATGTTTATTTACCTACCCTGTGTTATTGTGCACCTGCCAACTCATTTATCCATTCAACAAATAGATGTGGGGTACCTCTGATGGTCTCAGACGGTTCCCCATCCTGTTAGGACAGTCTCAATCACAGGAGAGTTTTGTATGTAATACCTTCATTTAAGGGAGTGAGCCAGGAACTTCCTTGGGTCTTCCAGTGGTTAACAATCAGCCTACCTACCAATTCAGGAGACAAGGGTTTGATCCCTGGTCCAGGAAGATTCCATATGCGCCAGGGCAGTTAAGGCAGTGGACCACAACTATTGAGCCCAACACTACAACCACTACATTCCACATGCCTCTAGAGCCCATCTTCTGTTTTTGCAGTAAGAGGAGAAACGGCTGCAATGAGAAGCCGACACACCACAAAAACAGTATCCCCCACTCGCTGCAATTAGAGAAAGCCCACACACAGCAACGGATACCCAGTGCAGCCAATAAATAAATAAATAATTTTAAAAAATAATAAAGGCACGAGCCAAAGGGTTGGGATTATGGGTACCCTGGCAGGCCCAAGGAGGAGGGGTGATTGTGTGGGGCATATAGGACTTCAGCGATCAAAAATCAAAACAGGAACAGATCAGTCATCTTCTCTTTCTCTCTTGCTCAGAGGTAGGGCCCTTCTCTTACCACTCAGATAGGACTCTGTGTGAAACATGAAAAAGATAAAGTTCCCCATCCTCAAGGACATTATAACTGATGGGATTCCTTGCCTCACTCACCCTTATAAACCAGAATGAAGGACAGGACCATACAGAAACTAGATTGGTCTCATCTCTCCCTCCCAGGAAAAGCAAAAATCAGAGCTCTGTCCAGGCCAGCCGTCCCAGCCGTAGCATCTGTTCATAGTGTCCTATCTGTCTTGGAACCCAACGAGTCCACCATGTGATGGATGATGTTCCACTTGATAGGGAATGGAACGAGCCATGATTTGTCATTCACCATAAAGTACTGCTATTTCATCTGCTCCCATTCCCCGGGATGCAGCTCTGGCTGTTTGCTCTATGCATCAATTTATAGTTTATCCTAAGACTAATGATGCTGTATTTAAGAGGCAAGGTGGGGCTTTGTTTTTGTGTTCTACCAGCAGAGGATTACATTACTGATTGATCGTACACCGTTGTCTGAGGCAAAAACATTTTGAATTGATACCCGGATTTGGACTACAATCAACTTCCTCGACAATTGCCTCTTGGTACTGAATAGATCAAGGAGACACAGCTTTCTAATAGGGCCTCAAGGAGATTTTGACAATCCCTGCTAGAAGTGAGCAGTTTGTTGCAGTGAATGGGAGGCAGATAGATCATCCAAAGGGCTGACTTGCAGCTTCCAGGAGCCTGAGGATCTGCCCTAAGACCTCACGAGTCCAGACAGCTGAAATGCGGCAGGAACAATGATGTGCTGGTGAATTGTGACAATCAGCTCTCTTAAGGAAAAAGTACAAGGCCTAGTTGGTAGCACTTGCCAATTTCTATAGTGTAAATACTCCCACTATCACTGCTTTCAAGCTAGCAATGCGATGTTCCTGAACACAGATTTGGGAAGAGATGGCTCATAAGCTGGTACAAACTGGCTTCAGCATAGGATAGTGACTAGTGTGTATTACTTACACTAACCATCTTGTTCCAGCAACGTTTTTTTCTGATAAGGATATTGGGGCTCAGAGAAGGTAGGTAGCCTACCCAAGGTCACAGAGCTGTAAAGAAGTTGAATCTTCTTACCCAAGGGTTGCACTCTTTTCATTATCTGTAGTCCAGGGCATGGTGCCAGCTTGTTTAGGCTAGTCTCTGATTCCAAGGTCTTTCAGGACAGCAAGCTGCTGCTACAAGAAAGGGTAGAATCCAAGGACATGCACTTTACATCTAAATTTTCATTGTTTCAGCCAATTCTTCCCATTGTTGCCACCTCACTTAAGCTAGTGGGGAAATTCAGGGCTGCCTCTGAACTTATTTGTCAATCTCCAGCTCCAGTAAATTTCAGGAAAAGGATGTAAACTTTCATGGTGACTCTTGCCTGGAATCTGGGGAAGGAACAAGATGACCCTTAGGAGATCCCAATCAGAAGAGTCCACGAAGCCTTGGCCGGAAGACTAAGTCACTTCCCCGTGGATTTGTTTTCTCCGTTTCTAATTTCCCCACCTACCGTCTGTGCCAGTTCATTTCCTTCCTGAAATTCTGAAGCACATGAGACAACGGCAGTGAGGAGGGGGCAATGAGTGAGGGGGCCTGGGCAGGGACCCACCCTGGTGCTTTGGCAGGCAGGCTCCAGTGAGTGCAAAACAGCGGGGCACTGATGGTCATTAATATCCCCAGAAGAAATGTTGAAAGGCCAACAACCTAATTACCACTTATTCAGCATATCAACTGGTCCCCAGCTTCTTCTAGCAGCGTGTCATGCTATCCTGAAGTGGGGAGTCTGGGAGGAAAGGGGGAATAAAGAGAATCAGCTAACTTTTCCCCACCCACTGCCCTACCATCCTGTGATGGTGATGTTGGGCAGCCCGTAGGCACTGCGGGTCCCGGGAAGGCCCTGTGGCTAGAGTACCAAGACAAGTAGGGTGCCCTGGGCAAGTTCTAGATGGTGGAGAGCAGTGGTCAAGGAGGTTGGCTGCTGATTCAGAAGCTCCACAGCTGCTCAAGATTCTACGGGGCAATCGGAGGGGAGAAAGGACCGTAGGCTACCTGCAATTTTCTGCTTTCGAGACGGGCTGTCTTCTAGACAGCTCACAAGCCCAGGTGACTTCCTGAGGAGGCAGAGGAAGGAGGCAATCCAGCCAGTCTTTCAGGTACTCACACCCAAGGTGCCCCGGGCACTCTCACCCTCATCCCATCCCAGGAAAATGGAATAGTCTGATTCTGTTTCTAGATCAGGACAGGATAGTGGGGAAGAGATCAGTGCTTTTTTTTTTCTTCCCCCCTTCTCCCCAGTCCCAGCTTGACTGGCAGCCTGGGCAAAGAAGAGCCCATTCTAAATGCTCCCTGGGGTCCAGAATGGAACTCATTACATCAAACCTGCCGGTCGCCAGCAGCTCTGCTTTGTGAGCTGTGAAACAAATGTTTATCCACCACTCAGTGAGGTTCAGAGCTATTTAAGGAGCTCAGGGTGTTGAGCTGCAGGCAAGAGCTGTGTGTGTGAGGCCAGTGCTGGCACGGAGCAAGGCGGGCACAGTCTGGGTCTGGGCCTCCCCCTTCCACGAGTCAGAGCAGAGGGATCGTAACAAGACTGGGGTTATGTGTCGCCTTTCATCTTAAGCCCCTTCCTCTCCTTTCTTCCATTTCTCCTTCCTTTTCCTTGTCTCTGATTCTCTTCCCTTCTCCCTTCTACCCCTTTCTTTTTCCTTATTTTCTCCCTCCCTTCCTTCCTTCCTCTTCCTTCCCCTTCCTGCTATCATTTCCTGCTTCTCTTCTCTTGGACAGGCCTTTGGAGTCCTCATCATACTTTAATCTGCCTTATTTTCTCTTGTGGAGACAGTGAGGAAATTCACAAATTTACTCACAAATTTATAGAAGAATAAAAGAAAGCTAAGCCTCTACCTTCACAAAACTTACAGACTAAGGAGAACTCACAGTGTGATCCTCAAGGGCATTCACCAGTAAAGGGATGGAGCGTGGCCACAGAGCATGCCCAGCCTAAGTTCCACAGGGATTTCTTGAATGACATACAGGCCAGGGTCCTCCAGATCCTAGCATCATGGGCAGCATTTCTGGTTTCGAAAGGGCCCTGAAGATCACAGTTATATATGAGAAAGCTGAGACTCCCCTGCACTGGTTTTCATGGTTTTAATGAGGTGTCTACTCAGCTTGTATAGAAATGGCTTTTGTTTTAAAGACAAGTGAAGAGGGGACCCAAGGAAGGTTGACAGATGAGGCTAAAGGAGGTGGCCTTCACTGCCAGAGACCTGATGACACATTGTCAATTATTCTCCACATTAACTACCTTGATGAAAGGGTTATGTATTGGCCACCCCAAGCAGGAGATTAAGAGAACAACGATTATTCCTTTTGTTCACAGATCTGGGAGTTTCCTGGGCTCAGAGCAACAGTTCTTACTGCTGCTTGTCCTTTGTTGTTGTTCAGTCACTCACTCGTGTCTGACTCTTTGCCATCTCACGGACTGTAGCCCGCGAGGCTTCCCTGTCCTTCATTATATCCCGGAGTTGGCTCAAACTCTTGTCCATTGAGTCGACATGAGCCGACTGCTGCTTGTTCTAATCTTCCCTTAATTCTCCTAATCATGCAGGGAGGTGGAGGTTAGTGTACCCATATCACAGACAGGGAATCTGAAGCTCAGAGAGGTTAGGAAATCTGCCCTGGATCACAGAGCAAGAAAGTAGGAACTCCAGGATTTAAACCCAGGGCAGCCTGATTTCAAAGTTTATGTACCCCTAGTTCTTCCTGGGTGAGGGGAGCTCTCACAGTTACAATCAGGAGGTAGCGAGGACTGGGGGCCTCCTGCAGGCTCCTCACTCCGCGTGTGTGGAGCCTGGGCTGGGAGAGACACAAACCACCGGAGCTCTCAGGGATCTTGTCCCTCCCCTGTGGTCCTCCCACGTAGCTTCTAGGAGCCAGAGTCCTTACGAGGCTGCTGAAGACTCCCAGAGCGAGTATCCCAAGAGAGAGCAGCAGAATTTGAAAGGCCTTTTCTAATACAGCCTTGCACACCACACAGCATCATTCTGGCTGCATCCTAACTCTCAAAGGCAGGTACAGAGTCCTTTCAGGACTTCCAAGGGGAGGAGACCTAGACTCTATGTTTTGACGGAAGAGTGTCAAGGAGTTTGCGGCCATGCTTAGAGACCGTCGTCTATTGTTAAACTATTTCTTAAGCTCA
Source organism: Odocoileus virginianus (assembly GCF_023699985.2). Taxonomy (NCBI): domain Eukaryota; kingdom Metazoa; phylum Chordata; class Mammalia; order Artiodactyla; family Cervidae; genus Odocoileus; species Odocoileus virginianus. The sequence continues at coordinate 49,420,453 of NC_069683.1, forward strand.
GAGGGTTATCTAGTCCTGTCCAGAAGTACTGCAGTGTTTCAATGCAGGTACTGCAACCGAACTGCCTGGACTCAGGTCACTTAAGCTTTGTGGATTAGCCACGTGATGTTGGGCAAGTTACTTAATATTCTGAGTCTCGGTTTCCTCATCTGTTAACTGAGGTTAAATAATTCTTCACTCACAAGATTGCTGTAAGGATTAAATTAACATATATTAAGAATTTAGGGCTTCCCAGGTGGCACTAGTGGTAAACCCTCATGCCAATGTGAGATGTAAGAGATGCGATTTTGATCCCTGGGTCAAGATGATCCCCTGGAGAAGGACACAGCAACCTACTCCAGTATTCTTGCCTGGAGAATCCAATGGACAGAGGAGCCTGGTAGACTATAGTCCACGGGGTCACAAAGAGTCAGACATTACTGAGCGACTTAGAACCTATGAAATAACTTAAAACAGAACCTGTCATATTGTTGGCATTCTACAAGTATAGGCAGCTATTATTATTATTCCCATTTTATAGATGAGAAAATTGAGGTGCCAAGAGGGTAATGATCAGCCTCTGTCATGTAACTAGGATTTGAATATAACCCCAATAGATTCCAAAGCCAAAAAGCCTCCCTGAGTCCCTGATAGCAGCACTTTTTCCTTCTTCTACATGAGAATCTTTCCTAACATTAAGATTCCTTTATGTATGGGGATTCGGAATTTGGGCCTCCAGAACTTTGCAGAAGGTCCTACCCTGGACTTGTGACCCACCTTGATTCTGACCATATTAGTCAAGCTGCATGACCATGGATGGGGGGAGCCAGGCCCCCAATGTAGCCTGTCCTGTGCACGTCTGACCCTTATGGATTGAGAAGGTAGAGATATCAGGAGACAGTCCATAAATAACAGAAAGAGCACCTTGTGGCATTCAAGGACTGGGGAAACCACCCAGGATCTGACTACGAAAGGCAGGCATTTCTGAGTCTCTGCGTCCTGGTTTCCAGCTCTGGAAAGGCTACGGCTCTGTCCACCGTTAGTTTGTTGTGAGAGCCTGAGGGTGATAAAGCTCCCAGTGAGCACCCAAGTCCTGGCCACGCGTCAGTTATGAATTCAGCCCAGCAGAGAATGAGGTGTCTGCCTTGAACTACTGCCCCACTTCAGAGCCCGTATTACGCTGGGGAGTGGACAGGTCAGCCCTGACATGGAGATGGAAGGCCATCACTTTGGATGATGTGCCCTGGGGAGGTCAGCTGGTGGGGGCTTCAACTTGCCTGTCTGCCTTTCGGGCAGGTGAATACACTCACACACACTCAGACACTCACAGATATGAATGCATGCAATCTGTGCACTGATAAGTGTGGCTCACACGTGCACACACATACACACAGCAGCCTTCTCAGACCCCTGCTCCAACAGAAGTGCTTCAGATAAATGTCTTTTGCCATCAGGCCCAGACCTGCCCTCTGGAAACTGAGGATTGCCTGGGGTACCTGAGGGCTCTGCTGGAAGGACACCTTCCTTTGGCTCCTAGAATATGCAGCTTCTTTTCAGCATCCACTGCCATGAAGCCTCCAGCCCCACGTGGGCTCCAGAGCCCAGCCCCTGTGTAAGTTGCCCCATGCTTAGACAGCCTCCTCTTGATCGCTCGTCATCTCCTGGCTTTCTTCTTCCTTTCTCTGCTTCTTCAGCCCCTCTTTTTCATCCTCTGCCACTGCCCCTCCATGGAAGCCTGCAGAAGGGCATGTGAGCCCTTCCCAAGGCACTTGAGTCCTGTGTCCCCTAAACCTCCAAGCTGAAGAAGCACCCTGCTTTCCATTCCCAAATCCTGAGAAGATAAACAGCAAACTCCATAAACCCAAAACAGAGCTGTTTAAAGAATAGGGCCAAGAGTGAGCTGGCGGGTCCCACTCCCCATCCATCTGAAGGGAGGAAGGCAGGAGGGGTTGGGCTCCTGAGCATCCTGACACTCGTTCTCCCCTAGGAGGGGATTTGTTTCTCCCTCAGTGAGAAACTGCATCCTCTAGGACCCACAGGCTGGGAGTGCAGGGCGCAGGGCTCAGCAGAGGAACTGAGGCTGGCCAGACCACAGAGGCACGTGAGTGTGCGTGCAGGCTTAGTTAGTCATGTCTGACTCTGCGACCCTATGGACTGTAGCCAGTCAGGCTCCTCTGTCCATGGAATTCTCCAGGCAAGAATACTGGAGTGAGTTGCCGTGCACTTATCCAGGGGATCTTCCCAACCCAGGGATCGAACTCACATCTCTTATGTCTCCTGTACCGGCAGGCAGGTTCTTTACTACTAGCGCCACCTGGGAAACCCATGTGGCCAACACGCATAATCTCACCTGGGTGAGCCTAAAAGTGCATCTCCAGGTAACATTTCAGGCTCTTCAAGTCAGTTTGATCCTCTGAGCTCAATGGGGCATTACCGTCACTCCGTTTCTCAATGAAGGAAATTGAGATGCTGTGGGGTTATGACTGGTGGTCCACTGTGAGTCCCACCAATGTGAGACGGGCAGAGAATGGCCAGTTACCGGTCACCGAATACTCTGCATTAACTTCTCACAGCTGTCCCAATCTCTTCTCCTGATCCCTGAGGAGTCCACTGGTCAGGCCCATAGTTTGTAGGGGCTGGGCAGGGCATCCCACAGGGGTCTTCCTGAGCCCACTCCTCCATGCTGGTCTCCAGGGCTCCTGGCTGAGGGTTCCTGATTAAAGAAAGTAACCCTCCCCCAAGCAAGGCATGTATAGTCTACCAGGGCTTCATATCCCCCCTTCAGCTGTCCTGTGTATCTTTGCAGAATTGGTCCTATTGTGGTTTTATTGTTATAGTTTATTTATAGTATTTGTTTTATAATATTGTTTTATATTGGTTTATACTGTTATTACTCCAGGCCTCAGGAAAAGCAGGGGCACTGAGTTGAAAGGGCCTGCCCAGACACCTAAGACCAGAGAGTGGCTGAGCTGGGCGTTGCCTGAGAAGGAACCCCGAAGTCAGGGACACCACCAATCTGCCCTTGTCTCTCCTTGGCTCACAAGCCAGTGAACCTCGCTTTGGATTTTCAAAATTGTAGAAGCTGGATTTTGTCCAAAGTTGGGACAAAGTCAGCCGCCTTGAAGCCAGGTCATTCAGAGCAAGAGGCTTGAAGGGCCAGGGAAGGCAGCCAAGAGCCATCCTTTCCCTCCAGCACACACTTGTATACACTCACACACACACACACACACACACACACACACACACACACACACAACATGGTTAGGTGGGAAAACTCATGATTCTCTTCTGTCTTTTTCTGTTCTTGTTGATTTGGGTCAATAAAATGTGTGTGTGAGAAAGACCCAAGAGGGGGAATAAGAGTTCCAGCCTCCAGGAAAAGGATAATCCATTCAGCCTGATCTAGGAAGAGCAGGCATGGGCTTTGAGGGTGGATGTCAGTGGTGTGTGGATTGGCTACAAATCCCTGTGGCCCTGGCGGGAGTCCCTCCAGGCATCCACGGGGCTCTGTGTCCCCTTGGCTCCCTTCCCATCTGCTTAAACCACAGCAACTCTTTCCATCTCAGCACAGACCGTGGCAGACCCAGAAGGGACCCCTCTTACAAGGCCCCTGATAAAGGTCATCCGGCCCCTGTTTAAACCCCTCAGGAGAGGGGCTCTCTTTGTTTCATTTTTCTCTAACACCGCTGACCAATGCGTAGGCATGTGGGACAGACAACTGTCAACTCGGCGTTCTGTGATACGAGGGGAGCCCAAGTCCTTTAGCCCCCAGTTGTCTCCCAGCCAGTTTGGTTACTAGAAATCCCACAGGGCCCGCTCTCCTTTAGTGCATCTTAGTCATCACCTCCTTATGGCCCCTTCAGGATGTGGGCAGAGGAAGTGGAGGTGAAGAAGAGGAGAGGGGAGAGGAGGTAGGGGACGAAGGAGAAGGAGTTCCTTTCTGCTCACTCTCTGTCTTTCAAAGTTGGAACTGGGGGACTGGGTAGCCCTGGAAGGAGAGGCTGCTTCTTCACATGGTAGGAAGCCAAGATGGGTTCTCTGAAAGCAGACACATCCTGCCCACCAAGTTCCTCTGGGAGGCGGTATAGGGCAGTGATGAGTGGGTTTGGGAGTCAGAGCGCCCTGGCTTTGAATGCCAGACTCACCTTTCACAGAGTTCTATAACCTGAGGCTAATTAAATTCTCTGAAGCCTCAGTTAAGTCCTCCAAAACCTGGAGATAACACCACCGCCACCCCCAGCCTCATAAGGTTGCTCAGGATTAAATAAGATGATGTAAAATATTTGGCACATGCTTAGCACATAAAGGCTTCCCAGGTGGTGCAGGGGTCAAGAGTCTGCCTGCTAATGCAGGAGATGCGAGAGACACAAGTTCAGTCCCTGTGTTGGGAAGATCCCCCGGAGTAGGAAACGGCAACCCACTCCAGTATTCTTGCCTGGAAAATTCCATGGATAGAGGAGCCTGGTGGACTACAGCCTATGGGGTCACAACGTATCAGACATGACTGAGCACACACACAACCCACAATTCTAACAGCACATAAAAGGTGCTCAATAAATAGTCATTATTATGAAGCCCAGAATAGTGTCGTTTGGGAGTAAGGGGATGAAACTCGAATTGTAACGAGAAATGGTAACGATCGTGAAGGGCTTACCACGTGCCAGGCCGTTCTCTAAGGATTTTACATGTATTAACTAAGTGAATTCTAACAACAGCCCTGTGAGGTCGCTGCTATTATTTGCTCCATTTCACAGATGGACAAGCTGAGGTGAGAAGTTGAAAAACTCTGCCCAACTGCATATGGTGGAATATTATTCGGCCTGAATAAAGGAAAGAAATTTGGACACATGGTGTTACATAAATGACCCTTGAAAACACTGTGTTATGTGAAATAAGCCAGACACAAAAAGACAAATACTGTACAATGCTGCTTGTAGGAGGTACCTAGAACAGGCAAATTCATAGAGCAGAAAGTAGAATGAAGTTTATCAGGGCTGCTGGGAGAAAGAGAGATAGGGGTTGTTCATGGGTTCAGGGTTCATCATTTGCGAGATGAAATGTTCTGGAGGTCTGTGTACACAACAGTGGGGATATACGTAACACCACTGAACTGTACACTGAAAACGGTCAAGGTGGTGAATTTTACGGTATGTGCGTTTATCGCGAATATTTAAAAGATTTGTGTATCATCCTGCTTTTAAAATGTGATTTAGACATACAGCTATGAGTGTTTCTATACACACACGCACACACACACACACACACACAACCAAAGCTGAACATCTTCCCTCCAAAGCGGTAACAGAGCTTGTCTGGGTGTATTAGAATACGAGTTTATAAGTTTTCCATGTTTTCTGTAGCAACACATAAGTCTGCAATAAAATAAATTTATAAAAAGGAGGGTTTTTAAAAAATAAACAATATCAATAGTATTTTTTCAAAAAGAAAGACCTAGAGAAAAATACCAGCATCTGCACCACTACCACCACCAACAAAACATGTCCAAGGGAATCCAGCTAGTTGTAGCAAGGCCTATAAGATGGGGAACCACGCCTATTGTCTTGAGTTATCTTGAGGAGTAAATGCAACTGTGTTTCTAAGTGGTCAGACATGTTGTCTGGCCCCTAGGGGTGTGCAAATATACATGAGTGCCCCTAGACAGGCCATTTCATGCTCTAGCTCTTCTTTCTCCACTTCTGGGAAACACTGCAAGGCGAGAGTCACTGGCTGGCACGGGCTTGGAAAGGGAGAAAAAAAATACCTTCCTGGTCCTAAGCATAGCTAGTGGCACATGCGAGTAGCCGAGTTAGTCCTGCCATGCCTCCATCCCTATTGGAGAGAAAGGGGGGGCCTGCAGGAGGCAGGGGGATGGACCCAATGGCTTCACAAAATACATCGCCTCCCCTCACCCTTGCCTGCTCCACCCCCACCACATGCTGCTGCTGCTGCTAAGTCGCTTCAGTCGTGTCCGACTCTGTGCGACCCCATAGATGGCAGCCCACCAGGCTCCCCCAGCTCTATTCTGCCACAGACTGGCCCTTTCAAATTGGTACATCCCTCCATCCTCTCATTTGCTGGCGGTAGGGAATAAGTCAAGGCAGGGCTCCTGCAACTGTCTCTTTGGAGTTTAGAACAGGTCCCTCTCCCCTGCCCAGAAACCCGGGTCATCGCCTCTCCAGGCCCCCTCCCACTCTGGCTGCTGTTTTCAGCGTGTATTAAAATGCCTCTCCAAGGGGTGCTTTAGAGGCAGTCATGGCAGGGGCAGCGATCTAATACCAACCAGACAGCAGGACCCCTGGGCGGGCAGTTCTGATAGCCCCATCCACGAAGAAACTCTCATGGAGAGAGCAGGGAAGCAAACGCCTTTCCATCAGCCAGAACACGCTAATCGCCCCCAGGGAGAAGGGCAGAGTTCACCCAGGTAACAGGTGTGCCTTGTCTTAATGAAGACCGACTGTTTGCCCAGAGCTGCCTGCAAAGGTGGGAGGAGGTGGGGGAGAAGGGAGGTTGGCTGCTTGGCTCAGGACTGGATGCCCCCTAATTAGAGGAGCTTGCTTTGTCCCCTCCATTACCCTCCCCCAGGCTGGCCATGCCACAAGAAGGGGAGGTAAAGGGTATCCCCCCAAATAGTGCTTGCCTAAAAGAATGATGGTGACTGTGGATTACTTACAGGAGGTGTATTGACTTTGTGGGGTATCACTGACCTTCTTACTGCCCAGAAAGGTTGAATTAGGGGGGCCGCAGGGACAGTGATGGGACAAGGGGGAGAAAAAAGGAGGACAAAGTAAGAGGAGAAGGAAGAATACAAGTGTGCCGTGGGAAGGGAGATGGGGATGAGAGCTGGGGGTGAGCAGCTCTGAGCGCCATTTGACATCAAGTGTTTATTATTTGTGTGGCGCTGGCCTGGGCAATGGGGACGCAGGGAGAGAATAACCGTGGTCCTTGCCCTAAATCCGGCTGGGGAGGCCGCCACGTAAATAGACAATTACTGCACAATGCGAGGCTCTGCTGAGTGTCGTGGGAGCAGAGAAGAGGGAGAAGTCTGGAGAGGAACGAAGAGGGAGTTAGGCAGTTGAATTAGGCTGTCTCCCCACTAGGGCCACAGATCAATTGTCAAGAGTGGGCAGCAATGCTTGGGGCTTATAAGAGGCTGTTCACCTTTCAACAGACCTAAGCTTCCCACTTCTTCTTTCCTTCTCAGCTGCACCTCCTGCTAAGGAAGCAGCAACATGATCTCTGCTCAACAGATGGATGCAAGAGGGCACAGAGATTTCAGAGACTGGCCCATGGTAGCTCAGTCTGGTTTGAGTCCAGCTGTCCTGTCCAACATCTCATCCGTCTCTCCTTCATCCAGACTTAACTGATGAAAATCACTCACCATGGAACTGATCAAAGTTGAAAGGATGGAGTCCTGGAATGACCAACCAACAACCAAAACTAAACCATGACGCAGACATTTTGCCTAAAGCTCATCACAACAGTGCAAACTGGGTGTCGGTTTCCCATGGGAGAACAAGCTGAGAGAGGTTAAGTAACCTGCCCATCATCACAGTGCTCTAGAGGCTGAGCTGGAATTTCAAGCCAGATCTCGGTAACCCACCAACCTGTGTTCTGTGTGCCTTCACATCTCAGGACAGCGAGGCTTCTAGTAAGAGTTAAGGGGAAGACTAAGGATAAGAATGAGTGGGGACGGCATCTCAAAACTGATCCAGTGCCGAGAGCTTGAATCTCAGTTAATTCCATCCTATGATTTATTAGTTACAAACAAGGGGTTGGGGAGGACAACACAGTTGTGTTGGTTTTGTGTTGTGATTTTTTTTTTAATCTCTGAGATGTCCCAAAATGTTTACCTTGTAAATTTGTTCAGTGGAGAGGTGGGTAAACACAAGCTTTCGGAATGAGATCAGCATGGCCAGCCAGAACGCCAGGCAGGTTTGCAGAGGTAGATGTAAGACACTGCACACAGCATGTGGGGGCGGCGAGCCTCCCTGAGCAGGAAGCATGACCTCAGCATGTAGCTCGCAGCCCCCACCAAGGCCAGAGAGAGGACAGGCATGCGCTGGGCTGCCTAGGTGGTCCCTCGGGGTCCACTCCACCCCCCAAGAGTGCAAGGCCAAACTGTACACAGCACACCCATTTCAAGCCTCGCTGCCTGCAGTGAAATGCTGTCTCCATGGGTCAGCCTTTCCCATCTCAACAGCCCACGTTCCCACTTGACTACAGAGCTTTAATCAGGCCTGGCCCCAATCAGACATGCAGTCCTAGCATTCGAAATGCATCCTGGTGACCACAGGAGAAGGTCAAAGACCCTGAGAGGGAGACGTGGGCTCTGTCTGACAGCTCTATGGGAACCTGGGGGGTAGTGAGCACCCCGTCACTGGCAGCATCCAAGAAGTCATCAGATGGTCACCTGCATAGCCTAGTGTACTTGCAAAGGACACAGACTCCAGAATGACCCTGGTCTGAGTTGGAATTCTGGCTCCACTGTTCATTGGCTTAACTTCCTCCACCCTCCGTTTACCCATCAGCAATGGGGGTTAATGGTGGCTTCAATCATCTCCTGGGGTGGCTGTGAGCAGATGGTGCATGAATAGGGCTAAGCACAGAGCCCAGCGTTTTGTAAAGTGCTCAGTAAGTAACAAAAGCGATGAGGTAAAAGCAGTGGAGATGCTCAGGTGAGGAGGAGGAGGAAGACAGAGCTCGCAGGGAGGCACTTAGTAAGGAGGGATCTCGGTGGGTCCAGCCAGAGCAAATACCACCTTACTAGCCGCTCCTCTCTGAGACTCTAAAGAGAAGACCCTCTTAGATGGTGATCCTCTTATCCCACAATAAAACCCACCCAATCCCCCTACCTCCCTTGTGAGTCAGATGCTCCCTAACCATACCAGGTTGGACAGTGGGATGCAATTCTGCCAGTCAGAGCGCTGCATGTCAGCATTTTGCAAACCACTGCCTTATTGCCTGTAAGGGCAATAATATCAAAAAGACCTCAGGGTGACTTCACAGTTGGGAAAAATACTTGCCCCTAAGTCATACCCTCTGCCCTGGGCTAGGGGTCAAATCCCTCCCTCCTCTCACCCCCAGGAAATCCCTTCTTTCATTTGCTATAAAGTGATTTCTGCTGAACTGTGTGTTTTTGAAGTGGAAAATTGAAAACGCACGATTCATTCCCAAAGAAAACGGTGAGTTCACAGATGAGAAATCACTCAGGCTTTTGGTCCAAAGGGTTACTTGGCAGGTGTGAGGGGGGCCGCACTTTCTCCCTCTCTGAAGCCAGAACCAAGGATAGACTAAGAGCCAGAGAAATGGGGATCCAAACCTCACCTTTATTTCTGATCCTGTTAAATGAGATGGCGTGGCTCAGGTGTGGCCAAGATGACTTGCCACCGCACCCCTGAACTGATCTGATCCCCTCAAACGTCAGGATTCCCTGGTTGGATCAGAGCCTGCCCCCATGAATCTCACCTCAATGCTGACAGCTGAGATTCTGTGTCCTCTGTAGACAAGCCAATTCCAAAAGGGAAGAGGAGGAGGAAGAGCGCAGGTCACACATAAACCTGAAAGTGATAAATCACTCTGCTGGGTGAGGAAGGGGACAGCAGGGGGCCAGGGGTGTCACTCCAGGGAGGTCCCCCCATGTGGAAACCAGAAAGTGAATGGACAAGCACTGCCCAGATGTCTGTTTCCTAGACAATTAACCAATTGGGCTGAGCATTTTTTAGGGGTTCGGGGGAGTCTCACAGGTGTATCTGTTCATGACTGAGGACAGCAGTCCTGCTATAAATGTACACGATATCCTGCGTTCCCACAACATAGCCAGACCGATGTCCCATCCAAGTAAAGCTGGTTAATGATGACCATGAGCAGGTGCTCAGCACTCCTGATTTTATAAACAATGAATTCCCATCAACCATGTTCATGCATGCTCAGTCGCTTCAGTCATGTCCAACTCTTTGTGACCCCATGGACTGTAGCCAGTCAGGCTCCTCTGTCCATGGGATTCTCCAGGCAAGAATACGGGAGTGGGTTGCCATGCCCTGCTCCAAGGGATCCTCCCAACCCAGGGATCAAACTTGTGTCTCAGGTGAATTCTTAGCCACTGGAGAAGGCCCCCGTCAATCACATCCCTACCCAAATTTCCTGGTAAACCTGAGTACAGTAGGGCTTCATGGATATCCAAACATTCTTAATGAGGTTTTGAAGCATCTCAGTGCAGTACCAGTGGCTCAGGAAGCCCCAGCCCACAACCAATGACTTGGAGAGGTCACTGTGGGCTGAACTTTTAAGCCTCTGGTCCTGTCCAAGAGAAGGAATGTGCCAGTCACCTGAGTAATCCTGCTCTGCCTTCCTAAGCCTGCTTCTCCAGCATCAGGGTCTGCTCTCTCATGTATATTCCTGATTCCATAGTAAGCCAGGGATGGCTTTGCTCCCAGGAGGCCCCGAAATGGGTCAGAACACTACGTTAATCAAATCTCCAAAGCTCTCCTGCACCCAAGGCTGAAAGTTCAGAGCCTGTTCTCTTTCCATCCCAAATTTATGTCCAGTTGCATGGCCCAATATACTCATCAGAGGTTCTGTAATGAGATTTAATAGCAACATGAATATACTTCAATAATAAAATGCATAAAGAGCTAATAAAAAATGCATAAAGATTCTTCAATAATAAATGCCAAAATAAGATGCCCCAAATTTGGATGTAAACCCTTCCTATTATCAAATTCCTAGGGAACAATTTAGAGAGTCAAGTCCCAAAGAGATTAAAGTCCAAAATCAAAGTATTTAGCCCCTGTGAATTAAAGTCCAAAGGGAGCCCAAGCTGCCCAAGTTTAAATCAAGTTCAAGGCAGTGGAGGCCCTTTCCATTTTCTCACTTAGCTCCATCTCAGACAAGTGCTCTTGGTGTCTGAGCAGAATGGGGATTCCTTAAGTGACTAGATCCTCAGCTGCCTCCGCAGCTCCTCGGAGAAGTAGTTCAACCCCAAGTCTTTTATGCCCTCTATTTTTAAGAGCCCAAAGAACTAATAGCACATTAAAAACGATCAAACTCTGACCCCAGACCAATACAGTTTAGAAGGTAAGATGATATCAAGTCCTCAGTACGTTGCCCAGGCAGAATTATGTTCCCAGCACCAGTGCTCAGGTTGCCAAAGCCCACAGCAGCGCATCATGGTGCTCATGAGGAGGCGGACAGCCAGAGAGGGCTCCGGTCCAGCCGCAGCAGGAGTCCCAACTGCGCATGCCTGTGGCCCAGAGTTCATGACCTTTGCCTCCACAGCACAGGGTTAATCCCGGCACTCCTCCAGGGACGCTCCACTCTTCCCTCCAGCTGGGAGGCCACACATCCTCACCGGTTGCATCTCTGAGTTTCCTCAGTCAGAGTTAACCCTTCCCTGCTCTAACCCTCCAAACTGGGACCAGAACCCGCGAAAGTCACAGTATCGTATACTCACCTGAGCCAAGATGGGTCCGACAGCATAGACTTTCTGGTTCCACTCACCTCTCTTCCCTCCACTCCTACCCAGTCCTAGTGGGTCACAAACAGAGAACTGGCGGAAAGAGAGAGGGAGAGAAACCCTCCACATTCCTCTGTTCCAGATGACAGCAGGCAGGGAGGACACTGCAGCAGGTCTTACCCAGGGAGAGGGCAAATAGATGCAACTCTAACTGAAGCTGGGTGCCTTGACCACTACATGGGATTGGGCAGTCTAAGCAGGTTCAGTTCAGTTCAGTTCAGTTGCTCAGTCATGTCCGACTCTTTGCAACCCCATGAACCGCAGCACACCAGGCCTCCCTGTCTACCACCAACTCCCAGAATCCATCCAAACCCATGTCCATCAAGTCGCTGATGCCATCCAACCATCTCATCCTGTCATCCCCTTCTCCTCCTGCCCTCAACCTTTCCCAGCTTGAGGGTCTTTTCAAATGAATCAGTTCTTTGCAACAGGTGGCCATAGTATTGGAGTTTCAGCTTCAACATCAGTCCTTCCAATGAACACCCAGGACTGATCTCCTTTAGGATGGACTGGTTGGATCTCCTTGCAGTCTGAGGGACTCTCAAGGGTCTTCTCCAACACCACAGTTCAAAAGCATCAATTTTTAAGCACTCAGCTTTAGAGTCCAACTCTCACATCCATACATGACTACTGGAAAAACCATAGCCTTGACTAGATGGACCTTTGTTGGCAAAGTAATGTCTATGCTTTTTAATGTGCTATCTAAGTTGGTCATAACTTTCCTTCCAAGGAGTAAGCATCTTTTAATTTCATGGCTGCAATCACCATCTGTGCTGATTTTGGAGCCCAGAAAAATAAAATCAGCCACTGTTTCTGCTTGTTTCCCCATCTATTTCCCATGAAGTGATGGGACCAGATGCCATGATCTTAGTTTTCTGAATGTTGAACTTTAAGCCAACTTTTTCACTCTCCTCTTTCACTTTCATCAAGAGGCTCTTTAGTTCTTCTTCACTTTCTGCCATAAAGGTGGTGTCATATGCATGTCTGAGGTTATTGATATTTCTCCCGGCAATCTTGATTCCAGCTTGTGCTTCTTCCAGCCCAGCATTTCTCATGATGTACTATGCATATAAGTTAAATAAGCAGGGTGACAATATACAGGCTTGACGTACTCCTTTTCCTATTTGGAACCAGTCTGTTGTTCCATGTCCAGTTCTAACTGTTGCTTCCTTTCCTTCATACAGGTTTCTCAAGAGGCAGGTCAGGTGGTCTGGTACGCCCATCTCTTTCAGAATTTTCCACAGTTTATTGTGATCTGCACAGTCAAATGCTTTGGCATAGTCAATAAAGCAGAAATAGATGTTTTTCTGGAACTCTCTTGCTGTTTTAATGATCCAGCAGATGTTGGCAATTTGATCTCTGGTTCCTCTGCCTTTTCTAAAACCAGCTTGAAATCTGGAAGTTCACGGTTCACATATTGATGAAGCCTGGCTTGCAGAATTTTGAGCATTACTTTACTAGTGCGTGAGATGAGGGCAATTGTGTGGTAGTTTGAGCATTCTTTGGGATTGCCTTTCTTTGGGGTTGGAATGAAAACGGACCTTTTCCAGTCCTGTGGACACTGCTGAGTTTTCCAAATTTGCTGACTTATTGAGTGCAGCACTTTCACAGCATCATCTTTTAGGATTTGAAATAGCTCAACTGGAATGCCATCACCTCCACTAGCTTTGTTAGTAGTGATTCTTCCTAAGGCCCGCTTGACTTCCCATTCCAGGATGTCTGGCTCTAGGTGAGTGATCACACCATCGTGATTATCTGGGTCATGAAGGTCTGTTTGGTACAGTTCTTCTGTGTATTCTTGCCACCTCTTCTTAATATCTTCTGCTTCTGTTAGGTCCATACCATTTCTCTCCTCTATTGAGCCCATCTTTTCATCAAATGTTTCCTTGGTATCTCTAATTTTCTTGAAGATATCTCTAGTCTTTCCCATTCTATTATTTTTCTCTATTTCTTTGCATTGATCACTGAGGAAGACTCTCTTATCTCTCCTTGCTATTCTTTGGAACTCTGCATTCAAATGGGTATATCATTCCTTTTCTCCTTTGCTTTTCGTTTCCCTTCTTTTCACAGCTATTTGCAAGGCCTCCTCAGTCTAAGTAGGAGTCAAGTCTAAATGTTATTTAAAGTGTCATTGAACTTTTAAAGCTGGAAATTGTTTATCAAAGTCATGGATCTGTCTAAGCATAGATCGGGGTAGTAGAAGAACATCCCTCTTGAATAAATGTCAGTGGACAGTGGGAAACAATGGAAATCTCAGTACTTTGTGATTTCATATCACATGTGGAAAAAAGTGAAAGTGTTACTCACTCAATCCTGTCCTGCTCTTTGGGACCTCATGGACTGTAGCCCACCAGGGTCTTCTGTTCATGGGATTCTCTAGGCAAAAACAGTGGAGAGGGTAGCCACTCTGTCCTCTAGGGGATCTTCCCGACTCAAGGATCAAACCCAGGTTTCCTACATTGCAGGCAAATTCTTTACTATCTTAGCCACCAGGGAAGACCATGTGAAACTTTCTCAAAATCCATGTGACATCCCCCAGCGCGTGATCTGTACTTCCCTATGGATGTTTCTCTAACTTGTAGTGTGTTCATTTCTGGGCACATCTGTTCTCTGGTCAGTAGGCTGGAAGCCTCTCGTAGGCAGGTTTCTTCTTTATCTGTCTCTTATAAGTCCTACCAGAGTGCTCAATAAATATCTGAGGATAAAATAAAGGAAAGGAGATTAAAGATAGTAAAGTATCCATGAGATTCCCTTGCAGCAAAGATCATTGGCCTTCAATGGAACCAGAGAAGCATGAAGTTATTATAAAACTGAAGGGGCAGTTTCCCTTCTTTTGGAATGCATCAGTGGTCTTTGAATCCTTTCCCAAGATGACCCTTTGGTGCAGACTCACTTCTGGTCCCTGGTCATTAAGGTCAGATCAGTAGAAATGCTACAGGGCCAGTGGAGAGATCTTGGGATGGGGTGTTCTGTGGTCCTAGTACTGGGCCCAGGGATGCAGGCCTAGAACCTATAAGAGGGGATGGTGTTGTCTTCTCTGGGCTGTTACAAAGAGTATGTGGAAAGGGCAGGTCTCCAACGTGAATGCCAGGTGCTGGCAACTGCCCACACTTCAGCTGCCCTTGCAAGGCCATCACAGGCCAGAGAAGTTAGTCTCTTTCTCTTGCTTCTGGAGATTTCCCTACCAGGTTGGGATCAGATGGCAATGTAGATGGCCTAGGAGACCCTGCCCTCCCTTTCCTCACAGCCTACACTTTTAAGGAGAGGAAGGTCAATCAGTTGAAACAGAAAAGTGGGATTTCAACACTCTCCCCTTCAGAACCCTGCTCATTGCCCTCCTTTACCTTTTGCCTTCACACTCCTTTCTGCCAAATGGGCTCAGAGTGGGTACTGAGAGGCACACCATTTTCACGCTACTCTGGCCTGCAATTGTGATGAAGTGGCATCAAAGCCTCTCTTGGTGTTATTTCTCTAATCTGGTGTGTGTGTGAGAGAGAAAGAGAGAAAGAGAAGGATGGAGGTGAGGGGGGGGAGAAAGAAGGAGATGGGGAGAGGAAGATGGGCGAGGGAGTTTTTCCATCTCTATATATTTTTAATCACATAAATAATACACACTCATTGTAACAAGTCAAAGAATAGAAATGTTTTTCAGTAAATCATATCACCTTTCCCTGAAACCCCAGTGTCCTTGGCCCTCAGCCCTCACAATCCTCTGCTTCTACCTAACCCTGAAACCCTGTTAGAGACCCCTATACACGTGCACACGCATGCACACCACTTCCTCATCTCCCCTCTCTCTGCAGCCCCCCTAATCTCTCTCAGACACATGTGTTCCTCACTCCTCTACAGGCAAAGCTGATCAACATCCCAGTTGCTACTCTGGTCTGGAATCCACTGAACTGTTTGACGTGTCCTTCACTTTGGAGAATCCTGAAATAGCCAGAGTAAAATTCCCTTGGCAGCCACCTTTCTCTCATGTGACTACAAAGAGTCCCCTCCCCAAAAAGGAGACCCTCCTGCAGGCACAATCAGGAAGCTTGTGGAGCTGACGGGGAAACGTAGGACTTTGAGACTAACAATGAAATGCATCTGAACATTTCCAGGGCTGAGCAAACCATATGTCTTTATGATTTGTGTCCTGGTCCCAGAGGCATCCCCAGCTCTATTGAACACCGATGGAGTTATTTAGGATCATAAATAATATTATCAGAGAGGGTCCACTGGGTAAACAGAGTCAGTGTGTAATTGTCGGAGTATGATATTGATTGTTCTTCACTGACTAATGAATTATTCTGTTTAAAAGCCCACAGAAATAGTGCACAGCATTTCAAGGTGATGGGACCTCTGTAGGATTTTCCTGAAGAATGGTACTGCCTAGTGATGCTGGCTGCTGGAGCCAGAAAAGAAGGCTTCTTCAGCCAGTCTCCAGTTTCAAATTTCATACCCCACCTCCACAAATCTCACACACTGCAGATCTATTAATATCACAGAAGATGCCCAAGATGTGGGTGCCTAAGTATGGGCTTCCTGGCATACAATTTTGCATATTGTCTATAACATATTTGTTTCATGCTCCAGGCTTCCTCAATGACCTCCCAGTGGCAGACTAAAGCATGCTTTTAATACAAGGCTACTGGAGGGAATTTCAAAAGATAGAGGATGATGTTAATTTCTGCACCTATGTGCCCATCTTCAAAGTAGAATCTCTAGCTAAACATCTATACCTTGACCCCCTTCCCAACCTGAAAATTTTCCACACAATTCTTAACCCTTTGCTGATCCTTATTTTCTTAACTATGGAATGTCTTTTCACACATCGCCCCACCCTCATTTAGCTGTTGGCTTGTTTGTCTTTTTCTTAATGGTTTTTCTGAATTCTTTGTATTTTGGATGCTAATCCTTTATTGAATCGATTTGTTGCAAATGTACCCTTTCCATCTGTGCTTTGTGTTTTCGCTTTCTTTATGCCATTGTTTCGGTGAACACACATTCTTAATTTTAATGTAGTTAAATTTATCAGTCCTTTAATTCATTATTAATGCATTTTGTGTTTTGTTTAAGAAATCTTCCCTGCTTCAGCGTCACAAAGATAGCCTCCTTTATTTGCTTTTAAAAGCTTTAAAGGTTGGCCTTTCACATTTAAGTCTTCAGTGTATGAGGAAGTTATTTTTATGATTTATGTATCAGCATCCAATTTCACTTGTTTTTAGTAAATACAGGCAGTCATCCCAGCCCCAATGTTAAGTTGTCTTTCCTCTCCCTTGGGAGCTGCAAGGCCATTTGTCATACATGAAGTTTACCTATAGGAAAGGGCCCATTGCCAGCTCTCTGATTCATTGGTCAATTCTTCTACTCTTGTACTGATAGCACAATATCTTAAAATCACATGAAAATCTCCTGCTTATTCTGCCCCTCCCCAGTGACACTTTGATCCAATCTAATCATCAAGACTCACCTGCTCCTTCACCTCTTCTCAGATTGCCTCAGTTCTTCCTGCCTCTTCCTCGCCCCCAACCTCCTACCTCTACATTTGCTTGTGGTGGTGGCGGTTTAGTCGCTAAGTCATATCCGACTCTGCCACCCCATGGATGCTACATGCATGCTACACTCCACTCTGTCGCCTGCCAGGCTCCTCTGTCCATGGACTTTTCCGTGCAAGAATGGAAAAGGTTGGGAGTTGCCAAAGAGTGGTTGCCATTTCCTTCTCCAGGGGATCTTCCAGACCCAGAGACTGACCCCCTTGGACCCATGTCTCCTTCATTGCAGGTGGATTCTTTTACCATTGAGTCACCAGGGAAGCCCCTACATTTGTTTACAATTTATTAAATAGCATCATGTGGTCCCTGCTCACACCCCACCCCCAACACTTCACTCGGTACCAGACCCCCAGTAGATGTCATGAATACCTATTAAAAAGATTCAAAGAGCAGTCTCAGCTTAGATCTTCAAATCTCAATGGACTCGTCCACCCTGAAAAAAAAAAAAAAAAAATCACTTGGGCCTTTCAAGATGAATTACACATCTTAACCACAAATTATCTTTTTCTGACCTAAGTAAACACAGTGGAGCTAGTGAGGCTGAAGAAACATTGATCAGGAGCAGAAACCAGCTACTTATCTTCCCCAAAGAAATCAAGGACAGCCAGGAACACGGGGGCACATGCTGCAAGATCCAACATCTACAAGGTTGGAGGTGGTCCTGCTTCCATCCTGAATCCCCACGTGCCAGATTGCCAGCCCAGGAGACTCAAGTTCTTTGCCAAACAACAGAGAGAATCCTTGGAAACTCTTGTACTTGCTGCCCCCACACCAGCTTACAAAACCACCTCAGTCTTCCTATTCAGACCTGCATCTTTAGCCCATAAAGAAGACTGCCAAAAAAAGGACTCCTAGCAACTAGGAACACAATCGAGTCTTGCGAAAGCCCTAAGGAGAAGGAATCTTCCTGCCACGGGCTACTGTGAATCGCTCTGCAATACAGGTTCCAACCAGGTGGGGGAAGTAGAGGTTCATACTGATGTAAATGTCCGGGGACAGGAAGCGGGAAGTAGCAATGGGATGTACTTGGTGGTTGAGAAAGGACTTGCCATACTTCATCATTCACTCAACAAATATTTGTAAAGGACCTACTGTGTCCTGGGGCCTCTGCGATGTGTTGGAGACTCAGGGATGAAGCAGCGCTGCTCCTATCGGCTTTCCTGCACAGTGCCATGCCCAGAATGGCGGTGGGCACAGTGGCTGTGAAATAGACTCCTTAGCTACAACTCATTTGCCTTTTTTTTTCTTTTGAGTTCAATCTCCAAGTTAATTCAGAGCAAAAGACAGTTACTTAAATCCAGATATTTTATCTTAATGTGGGTAACTCCCATAATATCATACATTAAGATGTCTGAGTTCAGCTGCCACCCAACAGGCGGCAGGAATGTCGCTTCAGATCTGTTTTATTACTGCATGTGCATATGTTTCTATTTCGTTTATGGCACATGGGAGGCTGTCGCTAAATTGGTCTTGCATGCCAAGTGTGGGAATAGAAGCCTGAAGTGAGATCCTGACCTTAAATAAGGTAGGAGCTCTGTGCCCTGAGATCAAGTATGTGCCCACCTGTGTCCTTGTGTGTGTCTGTGCATGTGTGCGTGTGTCTAGGGCCTCAAAGGAGGTGGAGGCCGGGAAGAGGAGAAAATTTCTGACCCCACCAAGGACCCCTATAGTTCAGCCATATCACCGGCAATTAGAAAAGTCCATCTTAAGGTACCAGGAGCCCATTGCATCTCAGAAGTCCCCATGGAGGCTAACCCAGAGGCTTTCTACTGAGCCTCATCCATTGGCAGGAAGAAAGTAAGTTGCAAGGAGGGCACTTTCTGGCTCTCAGCCCTCCTCACCCCACCCAGTCATCTCAGCCAAATTAGCAACGCTTCACGGGACTGTTTGTTTGGGGCTGAAGCTGCTGCTTGCACTCTCTTGTTCACTAAGATAGGCTGGGAAGCTGCCAAGCGGTTAAGGATCGTGGTTAGCCTGTTACTTGAACTGCTTTCTTCTGGAATATTAAAAGTTTTACAGCCTCAAGCAGTGCACTTTGGCTCCTAGTAATTAATACCGATTTTACCATAATATCTTATTTTTATGGACATTATCTTGTTTTTCATGAGCTGCAAAAATATCACTGCAGCTTATGAAATACATTATAATATCTCGCTTTGTGCAATCATATTTATGTCATTATCTGGCCCCTGGAGCAACTAATTTAGCCCACACGATACAGAGCAATATTTATTCTGACTACGTCACACATATAAGCAGGTCTAGCCTTGGTCACAAATGTGCCCTTCTAAAAGGGCTACCTCCTTTGACCTTGCTTGACCTCTCCAGGCAAGCCTGGGTCCTCCATCCCCCTGGCTTTATTTTCACATATTCTCATTACATTTTTTATCACATTGCATTACGTTTGTATATTTCTCTCTTCACATATCATGAGTTTCTTGAGGACAGAAGCTGCATATTTTCACCTCTGTGGCTTTGTTCCTATTTCAGAGCCTGATAGGTTGTATTTAGTAAGCATTTATTGAGTGACTGATTGACTGCAACATTGTTTAACATATTAAATAAGTTTATATTGACAACTTAGCAGAGTACTTTACAGAGAGTCGGCATCCAATATATACTGGTTGTTACTAGTATTATTATAATAATTAATGGGAAGTCAAGATCGGTCTCCCTGTAATTTATGCCTATTGTTCCTAGTTCTATCCCTTGGGTTGTGAACCAGTGTTGG
The DNA here is from genome assembly GCF_023699985.2 of Odocoileus virginianus. Classification (NCBI taxonomy): domain Eukaryota; kingdom Metazoa; phylum Chordata; class Mammalia; order Artiodactyla; family Cervidae; genus Odocoileus; species Odocoileus virginianus. The sequence goes on from NC_069683.1 coordinate 49,440,212, forward strand.
AAAGCCTAAAACTGCTCTCTCAGCAGTAATCTAGCTGAGCTCCTGTCCGATTTCTGAGCAGTGACTGTGGTGGGGACACTAGGTCCTGTGGAAAGTGGGAGGGTAAGTTGCGAACAACTCAGGGCGCCCTTCTGCCTCGGGGAAAATACTCATGTTTGTGTAGAATATAAATGTTTACAAGGAATTTTCAGAAATGCTGTTTCATTTTATCCTCTTTAAAAGCCAGGTATATCACTTTATCTGCAAAATTTGCAGATAAATTTTGGAAGAGGTCCTGCCCAAGGCCACACACAATACCAAAGGCAGAAGTGGAATTTGAATCCAGGATTTCTGACTCCACTGCATATACGCACCACCCCCCCACACCCACACCGCCCCGCCATGTCCTTTAAAGTCGCCCTTCATAGTGGTGGCTTCAAAAGATAAAGGGCAGAGATAGACATAAGTACCCCAAAGTAGCTCATCCTGGCCTGATTTGGGGCAGAAATGCTGCCCTTGCCATCCCGCTAGGTAACTGAAGAAGAGCACTTATCTTCCAATCCCATCTGCCCCTTCAATTTATGCTTTTGGTCTTGGCTGTGGCCCAAAGTCTCCCTGATGCTGTCTTCTCTTGATACCTTAATCCATTCATGGGGTTGACAGGCATAAAAGATGGAGCATCTCTCCTCCAACTGTCAGCTGACTGGACCACTGGGGTGGATCCACGCCACACTGGTGTCCAGAAGAAATGTTGTCTAGTGCTGGCACCGAGGAAGGGACTTGTGACTGAATTATTTTACAGCCTCAGTTTTGGGGAGAGTAAACCTCACTCCATGCAGAGAAAGGACTCTACACCCTCCCACAGACTCATAGTATCCAAGACAGTGGTCTTCACAGTGTAGAGAGAAAAGCAGACTCCAGTTTTACCGCTGATAAATCACATTGCCTTGAGCAAGTGACATTCCCGCTTAGAGACTCAGTGACCTCCTCAATCAAATGGGTGGAGAAAAAAAAGAGCTACTCCAAAAGAGCCGTATCAGTGAAGATGGGAGAAAGGAACCCTTGTATGCGGTTGGTGGGAAGGTAAATTGGTGAAACAGTAAGGAGGTTCTTCAATAAACAGAAAATAGAAACACTATATGTAGGGGAATTCCACCCCTAGGTATTTATCTGAGGTTAAGAAAAACACTAATTTGAAAGCGTACATGCACCCCCATGTTCAGTGCAGCATTATTTATGATAACCAAGAAATGGAAACAGCCTAAGTATCCATCAAGAGATGAATGGTTAAAAAATATGTGAAATTATATATATAAAATATGTATATATATTGTAAAGTGAAGTCGCTCAGTCGTGTCCGACTCTTTGAGAACCCATGGACTGTAGCCTACCAGGCTCCTCTGTCCTTGGGATTCTCCAGGCAAGGATACTGGAGTGGGTTGCCATTTCCTTCTCCAGGGGATCTTCCTGACCCAGGGATCGAACCCGGGTCTGCCGCATTGCAGGCAGACGCTTTAACCTCTGAGCCACCAGGAAAGCCCAATATGTATATACACATGCATATATATATGAGGTGTGTATAATGAAATATTACTCAGCAACAAGAAAGAATGAAAAGAATGAAAGTTTGCAATTTGCAGCAACATGGATGGACTTTCAAGTATTATGCTTAATGAAATAAATCAGAAACAAAAAGACAAATACTATATATTATCACTTATAAGTGGAATCTACAAATAAAATAAGCTAGTGATTATAATAAAAAAAAAAAATAAGCACACTCACAGATATAGAGAACAACCCAGTGTTCACCTGTGAGGAGAGGGAAGTGGGGAGGGACAAGATGGGGCTAGGTAAATAAGAGGTACAAACTACTATGTATAAAATAAGTAAGCTACAAGGATATTGTACCGCCTGGGGAATATAGCAGATATTTTATATTAAGTATAAATGAAGCATAACCTTTAAAAATTGTGAATCAAAAAAAAAGTTTGTGAATCACCATGCTGAGCACCCGAAACTTATATATTATAAATCAACTGTATCTCAATAAAGATAAAAATTGAAACTAAAAATTTTAGAAGACCAATGAGATGACGTATAAGAAAAGAGCTTTGGAAACTAACGTCCGTAAAAGCGGAAGTGATCATTCTGCTAAGGCTGACTTTTACGAGCTTTCCTTTTGTATCTGTCATCTTCCCCAGCTTAGCCTGTCTGTGACTTTCACACGCCTCTTCCATGTTCTAGCTGCGGAATCATGATGACTCACCCAAGTAAGGTACACCAGAGGGTGACCTGCTCTACAAGATGACTGCTTGCTGGGCCAAGGCCATCCTGCACTCAGGCCGCTCTTTGGACTCTCATGTGTGGAAATAGTGTGAGTATGAGTCAAAAGGAGTTTTCAGTTTTTTATATTAGTCATAGAACCAATTAGTATCTCAGTGGTTTTTATGAAACATTTCTTGTATTGTAGTCTATTTTGAGAAATTTTGGGGGGCTGGTTTGTGTGTGTGTCTTACAGTTCATCTTCGTAGACTGTAAAAAGCAACAAATTTTAAAGATACCATACTTCTGCAACAAGCATTTATTTATCTTTCAGGGCCCCACAGACTGCACGGTTAAATCCACTGAGCAGTTTCCTTAAGTATCATACTTTTCGGGTCTTTCAAGTTTAGTGACAAAGAGGAAGCACAAGAAAAATTTCAAGTTTTTTTTTCTTTAATATTTATTTATTTAGCTGTGCTATGTCTTGGTTGCGGCACGTGGAATCCTTAGTTTTGGCGTGAAGGATCTAGTTTCCTGACCAGGGCTCAAACCTGGGCCCCCTGCATTGACAGCACATAGTCTTAGCCACTCAACCACCAGGAAAGTCTCTTTTTATTGTTTATATATTTTATTTATTTGACTATGTCTGTTCTTCATAGCACCAAGGCATGTGGGATTTTAGTTTCCTGACCAGTTATTGAACCCACATCTCCTGCATTGGAAGGCAGATTCTTAACCAGTGGTCCCAAGAAAATTTTCAAGTTTTTCTTTTGTAAATGCTAATGTACTGCATTTGATATATATTAAAAATGAAAAATGTGGAATACAGTTTTTATTTTGTAAATGCTAATGTATTAAACCTCTTGTACGTTGAAAAAGGAAAAAAATGCAGAAGGCAGCATCTGACCTCATGATCTGGAAGCCATGCAGAACCCAGAATAGCCCAATGGTCATCTAGCTTTGGATAGCAATTCACTTAAAATGCACTTTTCCATAAAGTCCTTGCCATTAAAAGTGTTACAACTTTAAATATCAGTAGCCTCAGGTTTTATTTATTTTTTTTTTTTCATTTATTTTTTTTTAGTTGGAGGCTAATTACTTTACATCATTGCAGTGGTTTTTGTCATACATTGAAATGAATTAGCCATGGATTTACATGTATTCCCCCATCCCGGTCCCCCCTCCCACCTCCCTCTCCACCCGATTCCTCTGGGTCTTCCCAGTGCAGCAGGCCCGAGCACTTGTCTCGTGCACCCAACCTGGGCTGGTGATCTGTTTCACCCTAGATAATATACATGTTTCGATGCTGTTCTCTTGAAACATCCCACCCTCGCCTTCTCCCAGAGTCCACAAGTCTGTTCTATACATCTGAGTCTCTTTTTCTGTTTTGCATATAGGGTTATCGTTACCATCTTTCTAAATTCCATATATATGTGTTAGTATACTGTAATGGTCTTTATCTTTCTGGCTTACTTCTCTCTGTATAATGGGCTCCAGTTTCCTCCATCTCATGAGAACTGATTCAAATGAATTCTTTTTAATGGCTGAGTAATATTCCATGGTGTATATGTACCACAGCTTCCTTATCCATTCGTCTGCTGATGGGCATCTAGGTTGCTTCCAAGTCCTGGCTATTATAAACAGTGCTGCGATGAACATTGGGGTGCACGTGTCTCTGTCAGATCTGGTTTCCTCGGTGTGTATGCCCAAAATAACCTCAGGTTTTATATGTCATATAAACTATTTGAAATCAGCACTGACCTCAAGGAATCATGAAACCTCAGAATAAGAAACCAGAGAGGTTATCTTTCTAATTCAACCCTTACGGAATTACTCTATATGGTTATGCCTCTCTTCATGACACAAACAAAATTATAACTTCTCTGAAGGTGGAAAATGCTTCTGGTCCATCTTTGTGTCTCCCATCACAGTAAGTTGAACATAAGCAATACTAAAAAGTTGTTTTTTGAATGAGTGAATAAGTTAATAGAGAATAAATGAATAAGGAAATGAACTTTACTTGTATAGCTAATGTGCCTTTCAGTTCAACTAGTACATGAGCTGCCTTACTGGTTGACCATGACTTGAAATCAATTTACTCACTCAGTAAATGTTTATTCACTCAATCATAAATCATAAATATTTACTGAGTACCTACTGTATGCCAAACACAGTGGTAGGCACTCAGAATACATCAGTGGATAACACAGAAAAAAAAGCCTACTCTCATGAAGCAATTTTCTAATGAAAGATAAACAAATGGCTGATCCAATTGATTGACTTTTAACAGAATAAGATAGACTGAATATCTCACTACTGATTTAGTTTTCACAACATTTGGGTACAATATCGTAAAATTAATTTGTTGATACCTACTGTTTCTAGACACTCTTCTGGGCATTTTGGGAAAGGATTGATAGCATACATAAAGAAATTAAAATTTAGGCAAGGTGAATAAATAATACAGGTACCACAAACTTTAGTTCATTTGTTCTAAAACACTACTTACAGATTCTTCCTACCACACCAATGATCTGGGCTATTAAATGTTTATATTCCCCAAGGACTTTATGGAGTTCATACATCACAGTGTGTGCTATGCAGATTTGCATTCGTCTGTCATTTATTTTAGAGGATGGTAGAACTGACAATAACTCTTATCTGTGTGTCTGGCCATAGCCGACAAGATCTCCCTGGGACCAACTGTCCTTTCCACAGTGTGCACACAGTAAGATTATTCTTTGGTTGGAAAAGAAAGCACTGTTTGCAAGGTCAGTGATTGCTTACTCCTCAACTGGGACCCAGGTTGGAGGAGTCTCTGCTCCGGAACAGTGGTGCCTCCCCCTGCCTCCTCCCTTCCTTAGCATGGAACCTTCCATGGCCAAATGGTGGCTCATCTGATGTGACCCCTGCTCAGCTGCCAGTGGTTCTGCTTCCGGATTGGAGTCAAAATTGGAGTTGGGTCTTCGGTGTCAATTGAACTGTCCACTAACCCCTTTATCTGTGAACTTGTCTGGGGGTCTTCTAACACCATCCTTACCCCATAGAGATACTCATATGGTAGACAACGAAGGTGCTTCTCTTTATTCCCAAAACAATAGCTTACTTTAATATTTAAAAATCACCTACAAATCAAGTTGATTTGTGTTTTACAAGGTAAGGAGACACATTTTTATGGTTTATTTGATGCTTTGAAATTATATAGGTATACATTTGCAGAATTAATGCAACATGAATATAATGCATAACAATAATTGATTAATTTATGTCATATATATTATATACAAGTGTTTATCATGGAATATCTATCTTCTTTTACATAAGGAAGCATTTATTTCATCTGTTAGCATTTATTTCATCTTATCTCTCTCTCAAGGATAAGATCTCATAGCACATCCCATGGCTTAGATTCAGACTTTTATTCCTAATAGCACTATATTAATGCACACAGTGGGTACTCATTGCATATTTATTGAACAATGAATAAATTTTTAGAACTATCAGTTCAGTTCAGTCTCTCAGTTGTGTCCGACTCTTTGCGACCCCATGAACTGCAGCACACCAGGCTTCCCTGTCCATCACCAACTCCCGGAGCCTACTTAAACTCATGTCCACTGAGTCGATGATGCCGTCCAATCATCTCATCCTCTGTCGTCCCCTTCTCCTCCCACCTTCAATCTTTCCTAGCATCAGGGTCTGTTCAAACGAGTCAGTTCTTAGCATCAGGTAGACAAAGTACTGGAGTTTTAAAACTATAAATTATTATAAATACTATTTTTAAAAAACTGAGGATCAGAGAGGTATCTAAAAGTCTAATCTAAATCCTATTTATAAACAAAAATAATAACATGAAACTAAAGGCCTTAACTTAATCCTTAAATATTTATGACACCTGCTCTAATAAAGTAAGGGCTTCCCTGGTAGCTCAGTCAGTAAAGAAACTGCCTGCAATGCAGGAGATGCAGGAGACCCCAATCTGATTCCTGGGTCAGAAATGTCCCCTAGAGAAGGTAATGGCAACCCACTCCAGTATTCTTGCCTGGAAAATCCCATGGACAGAGGAGCCTGGTGGGCTACACCCCATGGGGTTGCAAAGAGTTGGTTACAACTTAGCAACTAGAATCACCCCTGATTACAGCCCTCGAGTTGGTCTACCCCTTTTCTGACATCCATACTGCTTAGGGCCTCACATGTTTGCTGCTGTTGCTAAGTCGCTTTAGTCTTGTCCGACTCTTTGCGACACTATGGACTGTAACCTGCCAGGTTCCTCTGTCTATGGGGATTCTCCAGGCAAGAATACTAGAGTGGGTTGCCATTCCCTTCTCCAGGGGATCTTCCCTACCCAGTGATCAAACCTGTGTCCCTTACATCTCCTGATTGGCAGGCAGATTCTCTACCACTATAGCTAGCTGGGAAGCCCTATTACATGTTTATTATGACACTAATAAAATAGTCAAGCCTAGTTTTTCTATCTTCTCATGACTGAGGCTAAAAGGATAAGGAAACTGAAATTACAAGGATAAACTCATTTATTCAAGGTCACACAGCCAGTAAGAAGTAGAGGAGACAGGACTGTAGCCCAGGGGGACGTCTACTTACCATGTCATGTCTTCTGAAAAGAAGGCACTCACTAAATACTTGCTGAATCAACAAAGTATTTATTGAGGATCTATTTTGTACTCAGCAACATACAAGGAGATATGGAGCAGTAGAAATGTAAAACACAGTCACTGCTTTCATGGAGCTTAGCACCTAGCTGGAGAGTCTTGTTATCCATGAGCAAGTATTTAAATAATCATGAGAAGGGCCAAAATAAACAGCTAAGACCCTAAGCAGCATGGAGTTCAGAAAAGGGTAGACCAGCCCAGGCGCAGTAATCAGGGACGATTCCAGTTGAGTTCTAGAAGGAGTCAGGAGCACTGATTCTGACACTGGCAGTGGTTCTGCCTTCAGGACCGCTGACTTTCACGATGCTCGGAGAAGGACTGGGCTTCCCCAGAGGTTCAGCAGTAAAGAATCTGCCTGCAGTGCAGACGCTGCAGGAGATGTGGTTTTGATCCCTGGTTGGGGAAGATCCCCTGGAGGAGGCCACTCCAGTATTCTTGCCTGGAGAACCCCATGGACAGAGGAGCCTGGAGTGCTTCAGTCCATAGGGTCGCACAGAGTCAGACACGACTGAAGCGACTGAGCCCGCATGCATGGAGAAGGACTATCTTTGGCGCTGAAGTTCTTCATTTCCCTTTCATCCCTGCTTGGCAAAGACAAGCGGAGCAGCCGCCCAAGGAGCAGGGGGAAAGCCATGCTCTCCTGAGCAACCCCATTTTAGGCACAAAAGCCCTTCTTCCTGGGGCCGCAGCGGGGGACTGCCTCTATTAACTGGGGCCCCAGGCCCTTAGGGCACCACTGCCAGGAGGAGTCCAGGGAGAAAGGTTTAAGGGGCAGACTCCCTTATCCCCAGAAAGTTGCCCGGACGATTTAATTAGTGTCCCCAGCTTATTCCATCTGCCACTGTTTCTCCCCAAGGGACACAGCCGGGCCTCCCTAGGCTGACTGTTATCTTTCAAGAGCTCAGAGCGGAGTGCTTTTTCAGTAACCTCATCAAAGGATAAGCTAGGATTCAGATAAGCTTTTCAAGGAGGAAGTCAGGGTTATAATTTTCAGAGACTTCTGAATGTCACCTCCAATTTTCGACTCTTCAGTTCAAATGCCAGTTTGGGGGAGCCGGGGAGCCTCAGATATTGAAATGGCAACCTCTGACCTCAGCCCTTCTACATTCCTGGTCATCTTAGAGCCTGGCGGATCCAAGAGTTGAAAGTGCTAGAGATGTCTGACTTTATAATAATTCTGCTTCTCAGAAGTGCAAATTACACAGGAATTGGTGCTAAACTCTCCATTAACTACAGAGTCCAAGGAACCTTTAGTTTCCCAAATTACCTGTCAGTTTCTCTGCGACGCCATATAATTCTGTCGTTTAAGGGGGGGGGGGGGGGATGGTTGTAATTTGAAATTTCAGTGAAATTTCTAATTGAATCTGCATTTAACTTTGAAGACTTGATGTTCCTCCATTTCAGCAATGGGTTGAGTCACATTGGAAATTTCAGTTTCACCGTCCCCTGAATTCCACAGCTCCTTTTTTCCTCTCTCAACTGGGAGCATTCATTATGATAGCACCAGCTGTTCATACAATCTTCATCCTGAAACAAGACCTTCAGAGATTCAATCCACCCACCGCTGCCCCAGTAATGGGGGGACAGGGGAGTAAGAAGGGAGAACTAAGCTCAAATTTAAAAATTATTTATTCCCTTTAAAAAATTGTAAGTGATAGTACATCACAATTATTCTTGGTGATAAGTTCAAGTGACTGACAGTCTTAATAGTGATAGAGTTATAGGATGTTTTGGTTTTGTGGTTTTTCAAGCTTTCTCCCTGAGGAAACTCTGGAGTGTACACAGAGATGGAGCAGGGAAGGAAGAGTGTCTTATTTTCTTCCCTCATTTGAACCAGAAGATTCTATTTTTCAATCGAGGTATAGTTGATTAAAAATATCATGTTATTTTCAGATGTACAGCATAGTGATTCAGTATTTTTTCAGATTGTACCCCATTAAAAGTTATTACAAGATAATGGCTATGATTCCTTGTGCTATATAGTATTTCTTTGTTGCTTATCTATTTTATACTTTCAGTTTACATCTGTTAATTTCCTACTTCTGGTTTGTCACTCCCCTCTTCCCTCTTCCCTTTAATAACCACAATTTTGTTTCCTGTATCTCTCTACTTCTGTTCTGCATATACTTTCATTTGCATTATTTTTCAGATGCCACATATAAGTGATATCTTACAGTATTTGTCTTTCTCTTTCTGATTTATTTCACCATGCATAATATTCTCTAGGTTCATTCATATTGCTGCAAATAGCATTCTTTTTTATGGCTAAGTCATATTCCATAGTATATACCATATCTTCATCTAATCTAATCACATTTAATCGCATCTAATCTATCTCATCACATCTATTGATGAGCACTTGGTTTGCTTGGCTACCATAAATAGTGCTGCTATAAACATTGGGGTGCATGTGTCTTTTGGAATTAGTGTTTTGATTTTCTCCAGATATATATCCATGAGTAGAATTGCTGGGTCACATGGAACTCAGTACAATTAATTAATACAATTAAAAGTGAAGTTTTTCTGGTTGAAATTGTCTGTTTGATTTTTGCTCAAGCGTTCACTTAAAGCAGGAGTTCCCCAGCTTGGAAAGGTGGACAGAGTTTGAAGTCTATTGAACATACATTATATTATAACTTGGGAAACTGAGACCAGAGAGAGAACTTTAAGTCTCTGCCAATGCTATCTGCTCATTTAGCCCACAAATATCTGGGGGGAGCCACTTGTGCTAGGCGTGTTCTAGGTACGGGAGTATAGCAGTGAACTAAACCAAGTCTTTATCCTCAGAGAGCTTCCATTTTAAGGGGAGGTGACAGACAATGAACCAGATATCAATATACACTCTGTCCTGTTTGTGTGTGCTCAGTTGTTAAGTTCTGCCCAATTCTTTGTGACCTCATGGACTATAGCCCACAAGTCTCCTCTGTCCATGGGACTCTCCAGGCAAGAATAATGGAGTGGGTTGCCATTTCCTCCTCCAGGGAATCTTCCCAACCCAGGGATCAAATCTGCATCTCCTCTGTCTCCTGCATTGGCAGGCAGATTCTTTACCACTGAGCCACCTGGGAAGCCCAAATATACACTCTGTCAGGTAGTGCTGACTGTTACAAAAAATTAAAATATAATAAGAAGAGGAAAAATATGTGGGGCAAAAAATAAAAATTAAAAGTAAATAAATATGTGCTTCAGATGGGATGTGCTTTTACATGGGATGATCAGAGAAGAACTTTGTGTAAGGTAGCATAAAAAGACCTGAAGGAAGTGAGGAAGTGGGTGATGCAGATAACTAGAAAAGGAGCATTCCAGCAGAGAAACACTGGCAGAAAAGGCTCCTGCCTGGAATATTCTAGGAACAACCAGAGCTGTGGCTGAAGAGTAGTGAGCAAGGGGGAGGCCTTGGAAAGGGCTCTCAGACATCAGAGGGGCCTGATCATTTGGGATGCTGTAGACCCTTGCTGGGAAAGATTGAAGACAAAAGGAGAAGACGGCAGCAGAGGATGAGATGGTTAAATAGCATCTCTGACTCAACGGACATGAATTTGAGCAAACTCCAGGAGATAGTGGAGGATAGGGAAGCCTGGTGTGCTGCAGTCCATGGGGTGGCAAAGAGTCCGACATGACTGAGTGACTGAACAACAACCAATAGACCACAGCAAGCCATTTGGACCTTATTCTGAGCGAGCTGGGAGCCTTTGGAGGATTTTAAGCAAAGAAGTGACATGATCTGACTCAGTTTTGCTGAGGGATCACTTTGGCTGCTAATTGAAGAATTGACTATAGTTGGGCAGGGATGGAAATAGGGTCCAAGTGAAGAGGTTTTTTTCAGTAACCCGGGCAAAAGATCATGGCGGCTTGGACGGGGTGATAGCAGTTAAGTCATTAGGCCCTGGATATCTTCTAAAGATTGAACCAAAATGATTTGCTGTTGACTTGAATTTGGGGTGGGAAAACAAAAGACAAGTCAGAGATTATGCCAAAACTTTATGGCCTGGGCAATTGGAAGGCTGGAAGCATCATTTTCTGAAATAAGGAAGACTAAGGGAGGAGCTGACTTAAGTAGCAAAATAAGGGTTTTGCTTTGGATGTGCTGTGCTGTGCTAAGTCGCTTCAGTCATGTCCAGCTCTTTGCAACCCAGGGACTGTAGCCTATCAGGCTTCTCTGTCCATGGGATTCTCCAGGCAAGAATATTGGAATGGGTTACCATGCCCTCCTCCAGGGGATCTTCCCAACCCAGGGATCAAACCTGTGACTCTTACATCTCCTGCATTGGCAGGCAGTTTCTTTACCACTAGCACCACTTAGGATGCCCTTGCTTTGGATGTTCGAAAGTTAATATGCCATGAGACAGCTACCAGCCTTCAAATAACAAAAAAATTAAATGAGTACCAATAAGTTATATAAATATATATATACCTTTCCATCTTTCAGGAGAAACACAAAAAGTAAAATAGAGTCAATTTGCAGGTAACTTGTCTGCAAGTAGTAGCTCATCCACAAGCTGATTTGAATTCGGCATACTAATTTTCTTTTTATTGAGTAACATATGCAGAGGAATGCAAGCTCATTTTAGCAACATTCTATGAAGAAAAGAGGTCTGCTGAAACTTGACCATCACAAAGTCTGTCTAAAGCATATTAGCATACAGGAAGCTTGCTTATCAAAGTTACACACAGCACTCAGCTGGGAGGGATAGCTAATACCTCTGATGACAAAATCTAGATTCAAAAGGCAGACTAACAGGGAAGGATAGAATACACAAGATGAAATTTATCAGAATGACACTTAAGATCCCACCCTTAGATCCAAAACTATTTGTGCAATGGGAGAAGCCTTGGTCAGTCAGTTCAGTCACTCAGTTGTGTCTGACTCTCTGCGACCCCATATACTGCAGCACGCCAGGCCTCCCTGTTCATCACCAACTTCCAGAGTTTACTCAAACTCATCTCCATTGAGTCGATGAAGCCATCCAACCATCTTATCTTCTGTCATCCCCTTCTCCTCCTGCCCTCAATCTTTCCCAGCATCAGGGTCTTTGCAAATGAGTCAGCTCGTCACATCAGGTGGCCAAAGTATTGGAGTTTCAGCTTCAATATCAGTCCTTCCAATGAACACCCAGGACTGATCTCCCTTAGGATGGACTGGTTGGATCTCCCTGCAGTCCAAGGGACTCTTAAGAGTCTTCTCCAACACCACAGTTCAAAAGCATCAATTCTTCGGCGCTCAACTTTCTTTATAGTCCAACTCTCACATCCATACATGACTACTGGGAAAACCATAGCCTTGACTAGATGGACCTTTGTTGACAAAGTAATGGTTCTGCTTTTTAATATGCTGTCTAGGTTGCTCATAAACTTCTTTACAAGGGGTAAGCGTCTTTTAATTTCATGGCTGCAATCACCATCTGTGCTGATTTTGGAGCCCAGAAAAATAAAGTCTGACACTGTTTCCACTGTTTCGCCATCTATTTCCCATGAAGTGACAAGACCAGATGCCATGATCTTAGTTTTCTGAATGTTGAGCTTTAAGCCAACTTTTTCACTCTCCTCTTTCACTTTCATCAAGAGGCTCTTTAGTTCTTCTTCACTTTCTGCCATAAGGGTGATGTCATCTGCATATCTGAGGTTATTGATATTTCTCCCGGCAATCTTGATTCCAGCTTGTGCTTCTTCCAGCCCAGCGTTTCTCGTGATGTACTATGCATATAAGTTAAGTAAGCAGGGTGACAATATACAGCCTTGACATACTCCTTTTCCTATTTGGAACCAGTCTGTTGTTCCATGTCCAGTTCTAACTGTTGCTTCCTTTCCTGCATACAGGTTTCTCAAGAGGCAGGTCAGGTGGCCTGGTATTCCCATCTCTTTCAGAATTTTCCACTGTTTATTGTGATCCACACAAAGGCTTTGGCATAGTCAATAAAGCAGAAATAGATGTTTTTCTGGAACTCTTGCTTTTCTGATGATCTAGCAGATGTTAGCAATTTGATCTCTGGTTCCTCTTCCTTTTCTAAAACCAGCTTGAACATCTGGAAGTTCATGGTTCACGTATTGCTGAAGCCTGGCTTGGAGAATTTTGAGCATTACTTTACTAGCGTGTGAGATGAGTGCAATTGTGCAGTAGTTTGAGCATTCTTTAGGATTACCCTTCTTTGAGGTTGGAATGAAAACTGACCTTTTCCAGTCCTGTGTCCACTGTTGAGTTTTCCAAATTTGCTGACATATTGAGTGCAGCACTTTCACAGCATCATCTTTCAGGATTTGAAATAGCTCAACTGGAATTCCATCACCTCCACTAGCTTTGTTTGTAGTGATGCTTCCTAAGGCCCACTTGACTTCCCATTCCAGGATGTCTGGCTCTAGGTGAGTAATCACACCATCATGGTCATCTGGGTTATGAAGATCTGTTTTGTACAGTTCTTCTGTGTATTCTTGCCACCTCTTCTTAATATCTTCTGCTTCTGTTAGGTCCATACCATTTCTGTCCTTTGTTAAGCCCATCTTTGCATCAAATGTTCCCTTGGTATCTCTAATTTTTTTTTAAGAGATCTCTAGTCTTTCCCATTCTATTATTTTTCTCTATTTCTTTGCATTGATTGCTGAGGAAGACTTTCTTATCTTTTCTTGCTATTCTTTGGATCTCTGCATTCAAATGGGTATATCTTTCCTTTTCTCCTTTGTTTTTTGCTTCTCTTCTTTTCACAGCTAATTGTAAGGCCTCCTCAGACAACCAATTTGCTTATTTGCATTTCTTTTTCTTGGGGATGGTCTTGATCCCTGTCACCTGTACAATGTCATGAACCTTCATTCATAGTTCTTCAGGCACTCTGTCTATCAGATCTAGTCCCTCAAATCTATTTCTCACTTCCACTGTATAATCATAAGGCATTTGATTTAGGTCATACCTGAATGATCTAGTGGTTTTTCCCACTTTCTTCAATTTACGTCTGAATTTGGCAATAAGGAGTTCATGATCTGAGCCACAGTCAGCTCCCTGTCTTGTTCTAGCTGACTGTATAGAGCTTCTCCATCTTTGGCTGCAAAGAATATAATCGAACTGATTTTGGTGTTGGCCATCTGGTGATGTCCATGTGTAGAGTCTTCTCTTATGTTGTTGGAAGAGGGTGTTTGTTATGACCAGTGCATTCTCTTGGCAAAACTCTATTAGCCTTTGCACTGCTTCATTCTGTACTCCAAGGCCAAATCTGCCTGTTACTCCAGGTGCTTCTTGGCTTCCTACTTTTGCATTCTAGTCTACTATAATGAGAAGCCTTAGTTTTCCAGAAATTCATATAAAACAAAGTAATGGGGGATTAGTTGATGGTAAGCTCATTATGTAATAGTATGGTACATGACTTTCAACAAAACCAAAGTAACATTAATAGAAATGTAGTATCCTGAGTAATGAAGTTGATAATCTCAGCCTACTGTGCACTGAACTGTCCACACACATAGGGCTAATTGTGCTCCGTTCCAATGCCATGGGCTTCCCTGGTGGCTCAGATGGTAAAGAATATGCCTGCATTGTAAGAAACCTGGGTTTGACCCCTGAGTAGGAAAGATCCCATGGAGGTGGGAATGACTACCCACTCCAGTATTCTTGCCTGGAGAATCCCATGGACAGAGGAGACCACTGCAGTCCATGTGGTTGCCAAAGAGTTGGACACAACTGAACAACTAAACACACACATCCAATGCCTTCACTGAAATAATAGCAAGAAGCAACAGAATAATGGTCAGAATATAATGGGCTGGAAACTCTCATGGCTTTCAGAATCTATCTATAGTGATTGCTTTGGGGAGATGAGCACTGAGAGAACTGACTTTATATCTCTCAATTTGGTGATCTGCTCTTAGTTATTCCTCACTTTTGATTACTTCAAGCCGAGGGTGTGGGCTGATGCTTGTCCTCAGACTGAAGAGTAGGTCTACCTTTTACCCATTCTAAATACCACATAGCTTACTTGTCTTAATCAAAATACATTGGATCCCATGGACATTTAAACAGTTCTTTTGTAAAAGGTTTAAGTGGTTGTCCCCAAAGAAGAAAAGGAAAAAGTAGAGAGGAAAAGGAAAATAGAGCATGGTTTAAGCTTACTCATCTCTAATACCACATAAAAGGATAGGGACCTAGGCCTTCAGAAGGCATCCCACATAAGTGCTCTAACTCTCCTACATACACCTCTTTGCTCATCTTCTTTCTCATAGTCCTTGCCCTCTAATTCCTCCCTGAACTGGTATTTCTGTCCCATATGCCTATTCTGGAGACTAGATTAAAAAAGGGCCTGTCTACAGTTCATTGACTTTTACATTCTGCAGCTTTAGACATTCTCCTCTGCTCAGGATCTTACTGGCTCCACAATGGGGGAGAAAGATAAACCCTATGCTGCAAATATGGTGGAAGAAGGCTTGGAGAAGATCCTCAAATTAAGTTTGTCACAGTGACAGTTCCCTTCCAAAGACGACCCATCAACCCTCAAAAGCATATGGCTCTTATTGACATAAATTTAGCCTTATTTGTTGCAGAGATAGCTGGCTTCTGACCTGGAGATTTAATACTGGCAAACAGTTTTGCCAGTTAGGAGCTATAATTTCTTAGCCCCACTTGAAGCTAGGAAGGACCATATGATAAAAGTTCTTACCACTGGAATGCAAACAGAAGTGATAGCAACACCTTTAAGTCTTGGAGCTTAAAAAGCGAATGCACATCCTCCAGTCTCTTTTCTCTAATCCATCAGCCAAATGCAGAGGGTTTCCAAGTCCCTAGGCATGAACAGAAACATACTAAAGGACTTTGAACTCTAAAATACCATCAGCAAATATAAAATAAAATAAAATAAAATACCATCAGCAATGGCTTCCAGAATTAAGTTGTTAAGTGAATAAGAAGACAAATTTCTCTTGTACTAAGCCGGATTTGGGGGACTTATTTGTTACAGAAGCAAGAGTTACCTTAACTACTATATTATTTCCTTGGAAAAATAACTGTGGAACCAAATGCCAATTTCTTATCACTCTAATCTATGGTGGTGGAAGATGGGGGGGGGAGGTGCTGCTCATCCTAACTCATAAGTCATGAGGAACAGTTGAAGAAAGCTGAAACTCAGAAGGCTTGTGTGTGTGTGTGTGTGTGTGTGTGTGTGTGTGTTTGGGGAGATGGTGGTGGTTATTAATTGATAGGGAAGGATTAGTCAGTTATTGGAAGTTACAGGAAACCCAATTGCCTTCAATGAATGGAATATCTTCTCCAAATGGCACCATATGCATGTTCCATGAAACAGACATCATATTTACCTGGTTCAATGCTGTCCTCTCAGAGAAATCGTAATAGCTAGCCCAAAAGTTGATACTCCATCAGTTCAGTTCAGTTCAGTCACTCAGTTGTGTCTGACTCTTTGCGACCCCATGAATAGCAGCACGCCAGGCCTCCCTGTCCATCACCAACTCCCGGGGTTAACTCAAATTCATGTCCATCGAGTCAGTGATGCCATCCAGCCATCTCATCCCCTGTCGTCCCCTTCTCCTCCTGCCTCCAATCCCTCCCAGCATCAGGGTCTTTTCCAATGAGTCAACTCTTCACATCAGGTGGCCAAAATATTGGAGTTTCAGCTTCAGCATCAGTCCTTCCAATGAACACCCAGGACTGATCTCCTTTAGGATGGACTGGTTGGATCTCCTTGCAGTCCAAGGGACTCTCAAGAGTCTTCTCCAACACATCAGTTCAAAAGCATCAATTTTTTAGCACTCAGCTTTCTTTACAGTCCAACTTTCACATCCATACATGACTACTGGAAAAACCATAGCCTTGACCAGACGGACCTTTGTTGGCAAAGTAATGTCTCTGCTTTTTAATGTACTGTCTAGGTTGGTCATAACTTTCCTTCCAAGGAGTAAGTGTCTTTTAATTTCATAGCTGCAATCACCATTTGCACTGATTTTGGAGCCCAGAAAAATAAAATCAGCCACTGTTTCCACTGTTTCACCATCTATCTCCCATGAAGTGATGGGGCCAGATGCCATGATCTTAGTTTTCTGAATGTTGAGCTTTAAGCCAACTTTTTCACTCTCCTCTTTCACTTTCATCAAGAGGCTCTTTAGTTCTTCTTCACTTTCTGCCGTAAGGGTGCTGTCATCTGCATATCTGAAGTTATTGATATTTCTCCTGCAATCTTGATTCCAGCTTGTGCTTCTTCCAGCCCAGCATTTCTCATGATGTATTCTGCATATAAGTTAAATAAGCAGGGTGACAATATACAGCCTTGATGTACTCCTTTTCCTATTTGAAACCAGTCTGTTGTTCCATGTCCAGTTCTAACTGTTGCTTCCTGACCTGCATATAGGTTTCTCAAGAGGCAGGTCAGGTGGTCTGGTATTCCCATCTCTTTCAGAATTTTCCACAGTTTATTGTGATCGGCACAGTCAAATGCTTTGGCATAGTCAATAAAGCAGAAATAGATGTTTTTATGGAATTCTCTTGCTTTTCTTATGATCCAGCGGATGTTGATAATTTGATCTCTGGTTCCTCTGCCTTTTCTAAAACCAGCTTGAACATCTGGAAGTTCATGGTTCACGTATTGCTGAAGCCTGGTTTGGAGAATTTTGAGCATTACTTTACTAGTGTGTGAGATGAGTGCAATTGTGCGGTAGTTTGAGCATTCTTTGGGATTGCCTTTCTTTGGGGTTGGAATGAAAACGGACCTTTTCCAGTCCTGTGGACACTACTGATTTTTCCAAATTTGCTGACATATTGAGTGCAGCACTTTCACAGCATCATCTTTCAGGATTTGAAATAGCTCAACTGGAATGCCATCACGTCCACTAGCTTTGTTTGTAGTGATGCTTCCTAAGGCCCACTTGACTTCCCATTCCAGAATGTCTGGCTCTAGGTGAGTGATCACACCATCGTGATTATCTGGGTCATGAAGGTCTGTTTTGTACAGTTCTTCTGTGTATTCTTGCCACCTCTTCTTAATATCTTCTGCTTCTGTTAGGTCCATGCCATTTTTGTCCTCTATTGTGCCAATCTTTGCATCAAATGTTCCCTTTGTATCTCTAATTTTCTTGAAGAGATCTCTAGTCTTTCCCATTCTGTTGTTTTCCTCTATTTCTTTGCATTGATCACTGAGGAAGGCTTTCTTATCTCTCCTTGCTATTCTTTGCAACTCTGTATTTAGATGGGAATATCTTTCCTTTTCTCCTTTTCTTTTTGCTTCTGTTCTTTTCACAGCTATTTATAAGGCCTCCTCTGATAGCCATTTTGCTTTTTTGCATTTCTTTTTCTTGGGGATGGTCTTGATCCCTGTCACCTGTACAATGTCATGAACCTCTGTCCATAGTTCATCAGGCACTCTGTCTATCAGATCTAGTCCCTCAAATCTATTTCTCACTTCTACTGTATAATCAAAAGGGATTTGATTTAGGTCATACCTGAAAGGTCTAGTGGTTTTCCCCACTTTCTTCACTTTAAGTCAATAAGGAGTTCATGATCTGAGCCACGGTCAGCTCCCTGTCTTGTTTTTGCTGACTGTATAGAGCTTCTCCATCTTTGGCTGCAAAGAATATAATCGATCTGATTTTGGTGTTGACCATCTGGTGATGTCCATGTGTAGAGTCTTCTCTTATGTTGTTGGAAGAGGATGTTTGCTATGACCAGTGTGTTCTCTTGGCAGAACTCTGTTAGCCTTTGCCCTGCTTCATTCTGTACTCCAAGGCCAAATTTGCCTGTTACTCCACTTCCTACTTTTACATTCCAGTCCCTTATAATGAAAAGGATATCTTTTTGGGGTGTTAGTTCTAAAAGGTCTTGTAGGTCTTCATGGAACTGTTCAACTTCAGCTTCTTCAGCATTACTGGTTGGGGCATAAGAATACCCCATCTTAGATTACCGTGATATTGAATGGTTTGCCTTGGAAATGAACAGAGATCATTATGTCGTTTTTGAGATTGCATCCAAGTACTCCATTTTGGACTCTCTTGTTGACCATGATGGCTACTCCATTTCTTCTAAGGGATTCCTGCCCACAGTAGTAGATATAACGGTCATCTGAGTTAAATTCACCCATTCCAGTTCATTTTAGTTCGCTGATTCCTAGAATGTCAACGTTCACTCTTGCCATCTCCTGTTTGACCACTTCCAATTTGCCTTGATTCATGGACCTAACATTCCAGGTTCCTATGCAATATTGCTTTTTACAGCATTGGACCTTGCTTCTATCACCAGTCACATCCACAACTGGGTATTGTTTTTGCTTTGGCTCCATCCCTTCATTCTTTCTGGAGTTATTTCTCCACTGATCTCCAGTAGCATATTGGGTACCTACCAACCTGGGGAATTCCTCTTTCAGTATCCTATCATTTTGCCTTTTCATACTGTTCATGGGGTTCTCAAGGCAAAAATACTGAAGTAGTTTGCCAAGTGCGGTGACCGCGATGGAGCGGCCGAGAGGAGTTACCCCACGCCTGAGGTCAGGGGCAGTGGCTGAGAGGAGCAACCCCACGTCCAAGGAGCAGGGGCTGCAAGGGCGCAGGAGGGCTGAGAAGAGCTACTCCAGTTCAAGGTCAGGAGGGGCGGCCGTGAGGAGATACCCCTCATCCAAGATAAGGAACAGCGGCTGTGCTTTGCTGGAGCAGCCATGAAGAAATATCCCACGTCCAAGGTAAGAAAAACCCAAGTAAGACGCTAGGTGTTGCGAGAGGGCATCAGAGGGCAGACACACTAAAACCATAATCACAGAAACTAGCCAATCTGATCACAGGACCACAGCCTTGTCTAACTCAATGAAACTAAGCCATGCCATGTGGGGCCACCCAAGACCGACGGGTCATGGTGGAGAGGTCTGACAGAATGTGGTCCACTGGAGAAGGGAATGATACTCCATAATATTAGCTAAATAAAATTCTAAAAATAATGTTTAAGAATCTGTGCATCTGCTGACAACAAAACAGTGTGGCTTGAGAGTGATTTTCCTGTTAATGAAAGTTCCATACCAAGTCTCAAAGAATGTTGGAAGGCTGGGCTAGATAATCTCTCAGCAGATGCTTTCCAATGTTTAATATCCTCCATCTCAATACCTTTCAAAGCACTCA
This sequence comes from Odocoileus virginianus, assembly GCF_023699985.2. Classification (NCBI taxonomy): domain Eukaryota; kingdom Metazoa; phylum Chordata; class Mammalia; order Artiodactyla; family Cervidae; genus Odocoileus; species Odocoileus virginianus. Next base: position 49,460,203 of record NC_069683.1, read on the forward strand.
ACCATCCATTTTATCTTTCGATCCTCATAGCAAATCTGGGAAATTATCATCTCTCTTTTATAAGTTTAAAAATTGAAAGGTTAATGACTGATCCAAGGTCACCCTGCTTTTCAATGATGAAGCTGGAGCTAAAACTTCAGTCACTTAATCCCTGGAACAGAGTTGTCAGATGCTTCCTAATTCTGAAAATAAAGAAATAAAGAAAAATAGCACCCTTTATTTAGTGCTTACAGTGCTAAGTATGCTACACACACTTTCTTAATAATCATAACCGCTTTGTGAAAAACACACTGTGATTAATCTGTTTTATAGGGAGCATCTGAAGCCTAAAGGAATAAGTAAGCTTACATAGCTCAAAGATTGTAGACCTTAGATTGGAAACCATTTGTCTCACCCAGGCCTATACTCTTAATCTCCACAACTACCACCTTCTTAGCAAGTACAGAAAAAAACAAAATGGGTCAAGGGAGTTCATGGAAGACTTCACTGGGGAGATGGGACTCAAACTGGTCATTAGAGTTTTAGCCTATCCAGGAATTGGCCACAAAATATTTCTTAGGAGCAAAAGTTCACATATATTTCTTGTGCCTTTGATATTCCTGATGATCTCCAAGGAACTTAGAATAAGGACAAGGTTGGAGGAGAATGGGAAATTCATCTACTTATATCTTTCTAGAATTTTTAGATGGTGTGTTGTTTTTCAGTTGTTAAGTCATGTTCAACTCCTTACAGCCCCATGGACCACAGCATGCCAAGCTCCCCTGTTCTCCACCATCTCCTGGAGTTTGCTCAAATTTGTGTCCATTGAGTCAATGATGCTATCTAACCATATTATCCTCTGCTACTCCCTTCTCCTTTTGCCTTCAATCCTTCAATCTCCTTTTGCCTCCTTTTCCCAGCATCAGGCTCTTTCCCAGCAGTTGACTCTTTGCATCAGATGGCAAAGTATTGGAAATTCAGCTTCAGCATCAGACCTTCCTATGAGTATTCTGGGTTAATTTCCTTTAGGATTGACTGGCTTGGTTCCCATGGTGGGAAAGAACTCCCTGAGTGAAAAGAAATCACAATTGGGTTTAGAACTTGAGAGTTTAAAAAGTCTCAGCAGAGAACCCAGAGTTGCTTTGGATGGTTTTGCAGGGGGGGGTAGCTTTTCTGACCTCTGAAGACTGCTTAGTAGAGCCTTCAGTTCAGTTCAGTTCAGTCACTCAGTCATGTCTGACTCTTTGTGATCCCATGAACCATAGCACGCCAGGCCTCCCTGTCCATCATCACCACCCGGAGTCTACTCAAATTCATGTTGATTGAGTCAGTGATGCCATCTAACCATCTCATCCTCTGTCGTCCCCTTCTCCTCCTGCCCTCAATCTTTCCCAGCATTGGGGTCTTTTCCAGTGAGTCAACTCTTCACATGAGGTGGCCAAAGTATTGGAGTTTCAGCTTCAACATCAGTCCTTCCGATGAATACCCAGGACTGATCTCCTTTAGGATGGACTGGTTGGATCTCCTTGCAGCCCAAGGGGCTCTCAAGAGTCTTCTCCAACACCTCAGTTCAAAAGCATCAATTCTTCGGTACTCAGCTTTCTTTATAGTCCAACTCTCACATCCATACATGACCACTGGAAAAACCATAGCCTTGACTAGACGGACCTTTGTTGACAAAGTGATGTCGCTGCTTTTTAATATGCTGTCTAGGTTGATCATGACCTCCCTTCCAAGGAATAAGCGTCTTTTAATTTCATGGCTGCAGTCACCATCTACAGCAATTTTCAGTTCGGTTCAGTTCAGTCCCTCAGTTGTGTCCAACTCTTTGCGACCCCATGAATTGCAGCACACCAGGCCTCCCTGTCCATCACCAACTCCTGGAGTTTACTCAAACTCATGCCCATCGAGTTGGTGATGCCATCCAGCCATCTCATCCTCTGTCGTTCCCTTCTCCTCCTGCCCCCAATCCCTCCCAGCATCAGGGTCTTTTCCAATGAGTCAACTCTTCACATCAGGTAGCCAAAGTACTGGAGTTTCAGCTTCAGCATCAGTCCTTCCAATGAACACCCAGGACTGATCTCCTTTAGGATGGACTGGTTGGATCTCCTTGCAGTCCAAGGGACTCTCAAGAGTCTTCTCCAACACCATAGTTCAAAAGCATCAATTTTTCAGCACTCAGCTTTCTTCACAGTCCAAATCTCACATCCATACATGACCACTGGAAAAACCATAGCCTTGACCAGATGAACCTTCATTGGCAAAGTAATGTCTCTGCTTTTTAATATGCTGTCTAGGTAGGTCATAACTTTCCTTCCAAGGAGTAAGCGTCTTTTAATTTCATGGCTGCAATCACCACCTGCAGTGATTTTGGAGCCCAGAAAAATAAAGTCTGACACTGTTTCCACTGTCTCCCCATCTATTTGCCATGAAGTGATGGGACCAGATGCCATGATCTTAGTTTTCTGAATGTTGAGCTTTAAGCCAACTTTTTCACTCTCCTCTTTCACTTTCATCAAGAGGCTTTTTATTTCTTCTTCACTTTCTGCCATAAGGGTGGTGTCATCTGCATACAGCAATTTTGGAGCCCCCCCAAAATAAAGTCTCTCAATGTTTCCCCATCTATTTGCCATGAAGTGATGGGACCGGCTGCCATGATCTTAGTTTTCTGAATGTTGAACTTTAAGCCAACTTTTTCACTCTCCTCTATACCCTTAAGGTGGCAGATATTGACTGGCTATGTAGACAGAAGGACTTTGAGAAGTTTCCAGTTACAGCTTGCACTACCTGCTCCTCGTGGCCATGCCACCATTGTCTCTAACCTCCAGTGCTCTTTCTCCGGTATGATTCTTACTTTCACTGCAGCCCTGTCCACTTTTTCCCCAAGCAATATTGAATCCTGCATCAGATCCTTCCCTGGAAACTTCAAACTTTGACATTTATCAAAAAAGGAAAACAATTACACTGCATAGGGAGGACCCAACTTCAATGGCAACCCCTGCCCCTGCCCTGATTCCCTAGACCAGCCCGCCACTGCGGTAACTTATTTTCCTCTTGGTCAGATTCAGGATTCTTCTCCCAAACACTGCATCCCATCCATTTTGGTTAAGCGACACTAACTATATTGTAAGTAATAGCCCGCCTGCAGCAATGTCGCTAACGGGTCTGTCTGTGCCTGGTTATGAATGGGCCCATCCTCAGCAGCAGTCACACTGATCTGGGCTGGGAGCTCAGCCCATCTTGCAAGGTCAGACCTCATTGGTTTTTGGATGGTGGGGAAATCTCCTAGGAAAACCTAGGATGCGACTGAATGGGCTATCCCATAGATGACTATCTCTCCTGGAAAGAGGTACCTTTTTCTTCTCTGGGTCCAGGGTCACCAATGTCTTCCGAAGCCAAGTTTTTAAATACTTGGATGCAAGACTCAGGATAAACCCTAATGGCTACCTCCTGGCCTCAGATGGTATGCACAAGAGAAATATATAAAGGATGTCTTTACCCATCAACAACTCTGATTACAGCTTTATTCTTCACATGTATCCAGCCTAGCAAAGCATCAGACACAGAGGCAGCAGTCAGAGCATTTGTTAAATACAGCTTTATTTATTGAGTGCAAGGATGATGCTAAATGCCTTACAGATGTTCTCCTGGCTAAGGTTCCTAGTAAACCTGTGCAGGAGATGATGTGATTTGGCTAAGACTCGTAGAAGCTAAGGGCCCAGCAGTTTCCCATCCTAGAGTACTACAATTGCTGAGAGGTGGAGCTGGCACTAGGTACTGACTCTAAAATTCAGTTCTCTTAAGCACTCCATCACGCTCCTGAAAAGGGAAAACAACTGCTCTGTCAGACGCATTTTCACACCTGATCTTAAAAATCTGATCCAAGGGATCCATACATAAGTATGTGTGACTGTGTGTATGTGCAAATATACACATCTAGGTTTGTACTAGAGAAAAGAGAAATGATTCTGAAATAGTGGTTTGGGGGATGAAGTACCCATTGCCCTCCCCAGCTTTGCTTTAGTCCTCCTGCCCTCTATCCCTGTAGCAAAAGGGATGACTTATAGGTCTGTCAGTCCCTGAGTCTGTCTCTCACTTTTTCCCACTCTCACCCATGCTTTTGTCCCCTCCTTCATTCTAAGCTATTCATTTTAGGACACTTTAGCTTGGCTTATTTCAAACCAAACTTTTTCCTAATAGATCTGATAGCTGAACTGCACTTCCCCAGTTTCTGACCCTTGGTAGTCTTCATGGATCCCCCCATCAAGTGTTTCCACTCTGACAGGCTCAGACATACTCCTTGGCTGAGCTTTGGACTGGTTCATACAACCCCTTGCATTCTTTCATTCAAGCATCATTCATGTGACAAATATTGCTTGAAGGCCTCCTCTGATCTGAGCTTGGCTCTAAGAACCCATTGGTGAACATGACCATCTGAACCAACCCCTAAGTGGCTCACTGTTCACTGGGGAGACAGATAAGTAGTCAGGCAAAGATTATAGGTAGCAGAGAAAACAATAACTTTTCTGTTAAAGCTCGAGGCAGAATTCATGAAAAGTAAAGAGCTCTCTTCTGTTTAGCAATATACCTTGATGGGTCATTTGTGGAAAAAAGTCAGGCCCAGATCCTGACCTGCCAGGAGGAGAGAATCCAACAGTTGCTAGTGGGTCCTTAGTGGATTCTTCGTTCCCCCAAGGGATCAAGCCTGTGTTCGCTGCATTTTTAACCCCTGGACCACCAGGGAAGTCCCCCTGCTTTGCATTTTAAAGAGGAGTTTTAATCCATATAGGTAGCCCTAGCAGGAAGAGTAAAGATGCTAGAAGGAATATAAATTGGGAAAGCCAAGCACATTTGGGAAAAGAACCCAACACCAAGAAGAGGCAAAAGTCAGAGAAGGTGATGGTGGTGGGAAAATTCCAGGAACTTTTCAAGCCAAGCTAGAATTTGTTCTAAGTTCTTCACTGTGTGCTATCCCTCTGCCTTGCCTTTTATCCCTTCAGTAGAATATATGATACCAAAGTAGCCTCTGTTTGTGGTTTTGTGTAAATTATTGGACAGGACAACAAAGAGAAACCTCATCCTCTTCACATCACTTCTCTGTTGAGACCAGGATGGCAGCAGAACATGGCGCTGAGAAAGTAAAGAACACTGAAATTCCAGACCACAGTTGGTCACAGATGAAACTCCAAACAGAACTGAAGAGAAATGGAGGAGTAGCTTCAGACGTGGGTGACAGGGACCACTCCCTTCACACACACCTTTTCACAAATAGACTAGACCTACAGTAGTTCTCGGCTCTGACTGCATATCAGAACTACCTGATGCTTTCAAATATGTGAATGCTCAACCACATGATTTAATTTTTCAGTTAGGACCTTAGCATCAGTACTTTCTGAATCAGAGAACAATGGTCCTTGAAGGAAAGAGGGGCATTCAGACCTCAATATAATGTGGTAAGTGTTAAAAGAGACATCATTAAAGAGAACCAAGGAACAGAGACAAGGTAATGATGGATGGAAGAGACAGCTAAACTGAGGCCTGAGGACTGAGCAGGAATCAGACAGGCAAAGGAAAGAAGGTGAGAAATGGGACAATATACCAGGAAGGGGAAAGAGTAGAATTGAAAGCAGAGCTCAAACTGTTACAAGGAGCCCAGGAAGGCTGAAGCTTGGTGTGTGTATGGGGGAGGGAGGAGCTAGGCAAATAAGGAGGGAAGGGTATATTAGTAGTGAGAAGTAAAGTCAAAGATGTAAGGAGTCCACATCATGGAGATTCCTGTGTGCAGTTAAGAACTAGATTTTTTTCTAATTCCTTTAGGATCTGTTATAAAAGACAATACCTATTTCCCCTTCACCCTCTCAATCCCCACATCACTTCGCTCTTGCTACATAGCAAACTGCCCCAAACTCAGTGAGTTGAAACAACAAACCTTTATTATTCCTCTCAAAACCCATAAGTCCACTGTGTAGTTCTGATTTGGGCCAGGCTTAGCTGATCTTGGCTGGGTTCACTAATGAAATTGTGGTCAGCTGGTGGGTAGCTGGCTGGGAGACAGCTTGTCCAAGATGCCTCATTTGTGTCTGCTGGTTGGCTATTGGCTGTAGTATTGGAGTGACAGGGCCACATAACTCTCATCATTCAGCAAGCTAGCTCAGGCTTTATACATGGCAATGCTGTCTTCACAGGAGAGCAGAAGCATGCAAAAGCTCTTGGGTTCTAGACTTAGAACTGGTACCCTGTTACTTCAGCTGCATTTTATTGGCAAATGAGCTCCTTTAAAGTTCAGTCCAGATTTAAGGGATAGAAAAACTGATAGAATTGCAAAGTCACATTGCAAAAGGCATGAATACAAAAAATGCGGCCATTTTTGCAATTGACCTACCACACTCCTGTAAGAGTCCTAACTGCCTCCATAGTTTCCTCCTGGTTTGAAATGGGTGGGGGTTCAGAGACACACTACTTTTCAGGAGCCATAAAATAGCACAAATCCAGCCACAACTCACAGCAACCAACCAGCCACAGGCAAGAGCCAGGCTCTGCCTAGTCTTCACCAGCCATCGATTTTCTTTTTCCCATCCTCTGCATCTCCAGTGTTGTTTTCCTAACACCACCAACTGTCTGTTGTTTCCTGTGTCCCTCAGGCCTCTGAGGGCATTTTCTTTTACATCAGCACACAAAGAAGAAGCGTCACTCCCCCAGGCAGCCAAAGTGAGTGTCGGGGCAAGACCAACAATCCCAGGCTCTACTGGTGACAGGAGGTGGGGATTTCCCAAGGAAAGCTGGGTCCCTTGCATGCCAATCCTTCTGAGAGGCAGAGTGCCGCGGTTTAGAGCTCCCCAGGCCTTTCCCCCGCTCCATCCTCCACAAGACTGTGTGACAGAGCTCGTCAGCTCCTGGCCAGTTGGCCGGCCAGGCTCATAGCAGCCACGTCCCTTGGCCAGTCTCCCTTTAGACACCGCGTCCAGCCTGGACTCCTAATTTAAGGAATGCAAAGGAAAACAAGAGATAATGTGAGAAAGAAATGGTGCCTCGGAGGACAGACCAAAGGAAAGACACTCATGAAGAAGATAGAGTGAAAGGACAGGAAGGGTTTTAGTCATTGACTCGATGTTTTAGAAAGACTAGCATCAGTGGGAAAGTGACTTCCTGGCTATCTTTTCTGGGGAACAAGTAGGAAATTCAAGATCAAATTCATCAGGAAGGAATTAGGTTAGACAGAATGGAGGATTTTCTTCTGCAAGAGCTGCAGTAAACAGGACACAAGCCAGAATTTAGGCAAGTCCCTTCACCTGAGAAGTTTCCAGTGTAGCTAGAGATTCCACAGTGATGTTCATACACTAGTGAAAAGGACTGGCCACTGTAACTTCACTGTACTAATATGAATGGTCTGGCAAGGAGTCTAATTGCAATAAAATTTTAAAGAAGGAAAAGGAGCTACCTAAATCTCTGTGGAGGTGGCAGGACTTGAGTTAAGAAGGACGTGTATAAATAAAAGCAAGAAAACAGCTCCTCCTATAAATACAAGGAGCTGTTTTAACAAAGGAAGTAGGTGCCGCTCTCATTTGATGGGAAATCTCTCAGTCCTGAGCAAACTGACACCATTGGTCACCCCAAAGCAAGGGAAACTTGAATTAACACCATCCATGGGAACGTTAAAGAGGCCATTTTGACAAGATGGTAGGATTTAGGTCAAAAGTGACCCTGAAAGCTGAGGGAACAGGATGATCTTTGCAGGCTCCTTCCAACTCGTTAGTTCTACTACCTCTGTCTTCAGGAGACGTTTAAATTTCCTCAGCTTTGGTCATAAATGTCTCACTGGCCACATATCCGTCAGAAAATTCCATATTTTGGTTCTGTTAAGTGACTTAGAACACAGTGCCTTCCCCCAGGGTGCTCATAGGAAGACACTCTTAACAAAGTAGTATTACTTGTGAAGAATTATGTTTCAATATCTTGTACTTGGTAGGGCTTCAATAGGTTCTTCTGGGATAAATAAATGGATGGGTAGCTGGATGGATGGACAGACAGATGGAAGAAAGGGAGGGAGAAGGTAAGGAAGGAAGGACCGGAGGGAGGGAGGGAGGAAGAAAAGAGGTGAAATTGAATGGCAGCTTTGTGAATGGAATGATGGATGAGTGAATGGATAAATAGAGAAATTATAGTGGCTAAAATAATAAAACTCTAAGAAGTTATATAATATGACTAGGAAAAAAAAGTATAAAACAAGTTTGCATTTTCAAGTTTTTGAGACTGACATGCCAGCAATATCTTTTTACAGACACATTATATAACACAACATCACCCAACCACACACACACACACATCACAGCTAACAATACCTCCATATTCCCCTTCCAGCTCCTCTCTACTCTCTTTCCTCTCCCATCACCAACAAAATGTTTCAGATGAAACTAAATTAGTTCTATTACTACCACTAACATGATGGGTCCTTGGACTCATCACCTCCACCTCCTAGTTTCAATAACTCCATCTGCATCAATGAGAGGGTTGAATCAGATGGTGCCCACAGTCCCTTTTAGTGCAAGGATCATAAACCATTGTCTTTTCTTAATTTTAATAAAGTGAAAGAGAGGACATTTACATAGCACAGGAGCAGTATTTGGGGGCACATCTATAAATTCCGAGTTGGGAACCACTGAAATAATATGGTATTTTCTACACATATGAGATAGCAAGTCAGAAAGAAGTGAAAGGGGAGGCTCCCCTTTTGGCGCTGACCATAGGACCTCTGCCCCCTCCTCTCCCTGAGAGAGGAATTGAGCCTGGAAAAAAAGGATGTGTTTCCATTGTCGCCTTCAGTCTGGCTCCATGTGGCTGGTGTGAAGTTGTACATTTTGCAGCTGAAGGCAGTGGGCTCCCCAGGATAATAGCAGCTGTTCAAGTGCATATTAGCACTCGAGATGCTTGATAAGAGGAATTAAAGTACCGCCCGGTTTCTTTATTTTTTATTTTTTGCCTGGCTGAATCAATAATTAAGTGTATTCTAATAGTGCAGTTTTGCTCGAGATTCTCATTTGGCTCAGGCATTAGGTCTAAATGAAATATTTAGTTGACAGGATACAGTTATGGAGCAAAACCACATTTCTGTCTGTATACTTTAATTTTTCTAATGATGAGAAACCACAGCCTGTCTTCCAGCCCTGGCTGCTGTGGCTTTCCTGTCATTTCCTCTTCCAGGGAGAAGATGAAAATCCCTCTTCCTCCTGCAGGAAAAATGCGAATGTCACATCCTAGCGTCCACTGTCCTATGAGGCCTGGAGCCATGAGAAAATGTTACTTCCACCCATTTTTGCCTTAATGCAAACAGACTCATCAGAAAGGCATGCTGGGACCTTTGCCTTAGGCAGTGGGAAAAGAAAAGAAGCTGGGACCATGAAAGACCAGGATTGGGGCAGAGAGAGCCTATTTGGAAGAGACTAGCACCTCAATACATGAGGACATGTAACACACAGCGTGTTGCTGGGCTGGGGTGATGCATACGATGCTCTAACTTAGACATTCCTTTGCAGTCAAGGGATGCTCCAAGTTAGAGAACGGTAGCTCCTGACCCAGGGGACCAGTCTTTTCAGGGCAGAACCAGTATATGCTGGGAGCTCAGAGACAACTGAGCCCAGAAGGGGAAGGCACAGGCAGTTAGGGCTCAGCTGGGCAGGCTGTGGCTCAGAGCAAGCCTGCAATCCTAGCCTCAACCTTGCTGTGTGACACCAGAAAACCCCCTTTATATCTCTGAGCCTTTTTTCCTCAACTGTTGATAAAGCACCACGACCATAAGGGACCAACCAGTGACGGCTTCTTACGATCTGGTTCCAGCAGACAGGGACATCTAAAGGTCACAATGGATGTATCTCTGCCCCAAGACAATCCTGTCTTCATTTATTTATAGGCACCGTCTCTCACCCATGACCCTTCCCCTCCCCCTGCGCTTGTTGGACCTCAGGAAGTCATTCCACAGCCTTCCTTCCCATTTCACTTTATTTCAGATTCAAGCAGTATCCACTGGACAACATTTTCTCACATTCAACCTAAATCCACTAAGCTCTTTCGTAGAGCACATCTCTGCTCTTTGCTTGTCTGAGTCCACAGCTCCTTACCCAACACCATCCTCCCCACCTCTGTCTGGAGGAGTCAAAGGGCTCCAAAGAGCGTCATCTTGGAAACACCGCAGTGCCACGAGCCTTCCCCAGGTATTTCTGCCTTGCAAGTCCAGGTTGGAGTCCAGACAGGTACCAGCCCACAGAGAAATAGAGACTGGGGTCTCAGATCATCAGCTCTGCACAGTTTGCTTTTTCTAAGTGCCTCTATTCTAGAGAAATATTTTGTGTACATTTGCTTCAGAAATTAGAAAATGAGGGAGGGGTGGGAAGGAAAGAAAGACAAGTGATGTTGATCTTGAAGCCAGGCAGGCTGGGTTCACTCTGAGAGTGTTTGAGAAGTCAATCCATTCATCTCCAGCAAAGTGGGCCATGCAGAAAAGGAATATTTGTCTAATATTTGCTCAGCCTGTTGTGTCTTGCTGTGTATTCCCAGGTGTGCTGGCTTTTGGAGAAAGTTAATCTCTCTGTCTTAAGACCTCCCTCTCTGTGCCATTTCTGAGCAAGAGGTACAGAATATGGGGGGTTTTTGTTTGTTTTTGTGTGTTTTTCTTATCTCTTTTCTTCTTTCTTTCCTTTTGGTTGTAGCTGGGCAGGTTGCTCCCTGCTGCCAAAGCACAAGGTATTCAGAGTGGGGGCAGGATGGAGAACAGAGGATGCCTATTCCGTGGCCATGGATGAGAGGATGCCTATTCCATGGCCATGGATGGGAGGATGCCTATTCCGTGGCCATGGATGGGAGGATGCCTATTCCGTAGCCATGGATGGGAGGATGCCTATTCCGTGGCTATGGATGAGAGGATGCCTATTCCGTGGCCATGGATGGGAGGATGCCTATTCCGTGGCCATGGGTGGGAGGATGCCTATTCCGTAGCCATGGATGAGAGGATGCCTATTCCGTGGCCATGGATGGGAGGATGCCTATTCCGTGGCCATGGATGAGAGGATGCCTATTCTGTGGCCATGGATGAGAGGATGCCTATTCCGTGGCCATGGATGAGAGGATGCCTATTCCATGGCCATGGATGGGAGGATGCCTATTCCGTGGCTATGGATGAGAGGATGCCTATTTTGTGGCCATGGATGGCCATGGACGGCCATGGAGGGTGTTCTCCTGAGAGTCTCTGTGGACCAGACACAGGAAGCACATGTGCAGAAGTATCCACGGACAGAGCTGTGGAGAAGTCTGGAGCCATACTGGGTACCACTGGGACAATCCTCGGCATTGTTACGTGTTTGTGATGCTTTTTCACAGCAATGTTGCATTTTGATCCCCACAGCAACCCTGGAAGGTGAACGAGGCAGTCAGAGCTATGCCCAACTTCCAGACAGGCCAGATGGAACCCAAGATGTTAGAATAAATGGCAGGGGGTGGTATAGTGATATCTACAAGATTCCCAGCTACTAGTAGAGAGAAGTAGAAATTAATCATTTCAGAGTTGCCAAGCATTTATCAAAACGTACCCCAGGAAGGGAGCAAAAAGAAAACAAAAACCCCAGTGCTCTTACACACCCCTCTGCAAAAGCCCTGTCTCCCTGGTACTTCACAATGTTCCACCCTACCCCATGAAATATCTTTCATGCCAGTGTTTACTTGTAACCTAGAGGGAGCATAGTCCTCACTTCTGAGGCTTTCTTCTATGGAGGAGCACTGATTAGCATAGCACTCCTTCTCCTTTCCTTACCCCTCTTCCCTAGACAGGTGGGGTGGATAACATCTCTGCCCCAGGAACTGACTGACTGATGCATCAGTCAGCCAACTCTTCTGACATCCATCTCACCTCTCTCTTCTAGGTCAGTGTCTGGAAGCCCATTGTTTTCACATATTTAAGTCATGTCCTCAAACTAATCTGTATTGATAACCAAGGTGATTGTGTTGAGCTCTGTCTTCTGCCTCCTTTAAGGAAAGAGGGAAGGAGGGAGGAAAAAAGGAAAGAAGAAATGAAAAATAAAGGAAGGAAGAAGGGAAGAAGGGAGGAAGGGAGGGAGGGAGGGAATAAAGGAAGGGAGACAGAGGATAGGAAAGCAAAAGAGTGGAAACTTCTATGGACTGTAGAACCTCACACCATCTATCTTATTAGGCCTCATTTGATCCATAAGAAGCCTAAGTTTTCTCTTCCATTCCCTTTTCTCCCAGGAAATAAGAGACAGTTCTGCTGAGGGTCTTATCTCCTTCCACTGCCCACGATCAGCAGCTGAACTGGGGCCCATAAATCAGAAGACATGCCAGCCCCAGTTGTCATTGATTATGCTTCCTCTGACACTACATTTCCCCCTGACTTGAAATACATGTCAAGGCATGAATACATGCCTAATCCAACTGGATGAAAGGTCTGATATAGAACCATCTTTTAGATCCCACTGTCACTTTTAGATCCCACTGCCCCACTAAGTCTGATCAAAGGACAACTGTGTGTTTTGAATGCTCACAACTTTATCAGATAAAATCCCAGGACAAAGAGTTACTGGGATTCTAGCTAAGCAGCAGGTAAGAAAAGAGAAGAACCATATTTTGAGGCCCTGTACACTATGTGTGATATCTCTGTTAAATAATCACAAAAAGCTTTGGAGAAGCATGGGTCTTAGTGTTACCATGGAGCAGAAAGGTGCAAATATTAGGGCTTTCACTAAAACTGCAGTCTCAGTTCCCAACCCACCTTCCAGGTTTCTGCTGAGTCTGCTTTTCTGATGGGACAACTGAGCAGACACATATGGCTTTGGAGTCCTAAGACTTGAGTCACATTCCAGCTCTGCCATTTCACTATGTGTGATCTGGGGAAGACTACTAAAGCTCCCTGAAGCCTCAGTTTCTCTTCGACAAAATAGAAGAAATTACACCTAACCTATACAGCTATTATAATGGTTCAATAAAACACAGTCACTTACTTCAAATATGTTTATCTTTTCCCTTCCATTTCACTTTTCTGCTGTCTTCTGCTTTCACACTTTCTAGGAAGTACATTCTTTTTTATTTCACAGATCTTCAATTTATCTTTTTTAAATTTTGGTCACAATAACTTTTATCTTTCAAGAGTTCTTTGCTGTTATGATATTGTTCCTTAGGAAAAAAAAATAGTATCCTGTTCTTGTTTCTGGAATACAAGAAACAAGAAGTATTCTCTTTCCACAGATTTGACAGGGATTCTTTTTCCTCGTATTTCTCTTCTGCTCCCTATGTTGCTTTCTTTTCCTCTGAATTTCTTTCCCTGATAGTTTGGGCACTGCTTTTAAGTTTTCCCCAAATGTGTGGTGATCCTTGGTGGTCCTTAGGATGAGGCACTAAAATCTGACTGGAAATTCCATGTGTGTGGGGTTGTCAACCTCTTGGGTCCACTAGTCTGTAGGGCAGTACCCACATCTTTGAGATTCTCAAACATTAGTGTCCACAGGGCTTTTTTCTGGGAAGAGTCTTTCCCAGAGCACAGTCTTCCTACCTCCTGACAGAGCTGAGGGAACAGAGAAGAGGAGCAGCCACTGGAAGAATTCAGAGTGTACTTTATCATAATATCTTTTTCCCACAGTGCATCTCTTTACCTTCACCCTCACCTGTTGTCCCTAATATAGAACTTCCTTCACTCTTAATTTCTCCAGAAGACAGAGCTTTTTGCCAGGTTGGAGAGGTACAGTCTGGCTGCACAGAATGAAGAAGATCTGGGGGTCCAAATGCTCCTTAACTCATCTCCCTGGGTGCACCTCACTCTTGATCCATGCCCTCAGGGCTCTGGTACTCCCGATCACCTAAGGCTTCCAGGGACTGCCTCTCACTTCTCATTGGCAAACCTCTCTGCAGGCTCTCAGATGTCAGCTCTTCAGTCTGCTGCATCATTAACACTCCAGCCTGCCATCCATTGTCAAAAAATTGTTGATATCTTTCATTCTTTGCTCCACCATCCTACTTGTCTGATCCCTTTGTTGCCATGGATTTCTTCTTTTTCTATTCCTTGATGGTCATTGGAGCATGGCAGGGAGGAGGCTGGAAAACAGCAGGTAGAAAAATACCTGCTTAACCTAAAGGAGAATAGCTTCCTCAAAGGGCTATCATCACATCTGGCCTATGATAGAGTCTGAATAAATGTTAGTTTCTTTAGAAATCCCTGCTTCAGGCTCAGTGCCTTTAGATTTTTGGTTAAAATGACAACGGAGGACTTATCATCTCTTTGGATGATACTATTTATTAGTGTATTTGTCTATTTTCTGATGTCCTGCACTAGAGTTAAAAAGCCACTGAGGCAAGTACTCATCTGTCTTGCTGTCCACTGAGGCTGCAGCATCTGGAACACTGTCTGATATTGAGTAGGTGTTTATTGTCTGAGTGACAGACTAAGAGAATAATTAGAAGATAGTATTGGAAAGGGGCTTCCCTGGTGGCTCAGATGGTAAGAATCTGCCTGCAATGCAGGAGACCTGAGTTTGATCCCTGGGTTGGGAAGATGCCCTGGAGAAGGGATTGACTGCTCACTTCAGTATTCTTGCCTGGAGAATTCCATGGACAGAGGAGCCTGGCGGGCTTCACAGTCCTTGGGGTTGCAAAGAGTCAGGCACAACTGAGCAATTGACACACATTCAGTATTAGAAAGACAAGTTGGGCCCATACTTTGGTGCCAAAATGAGGACTCTGGGCTGTATTTGATGAGCAATTAGAACCCGTCCAAGACTTCGGTGGTATGAAGTTGAAGTCACAAAGCCATCTTTAAGGATGAGTAATCTGATAAGTCTGTGAGCTTGAAGCAGATTTAGAAAATGGAGTGGAAACCAATTAAGTCCAGTAACATCGAGGAGAAAGAGACTGAGGGTCATAACTCAGGGAATAGCTGTGGGAATAAATAGCATTGAGAGATGGGCAGAAAAAGTGGCCTTCGCTGTCAGTGTCAGGGTAAGTTGGCTGCCCCCAGGAATGCCCAGCCCTGCCCTCCTTTCCCCTCGTAATACCTTGGACACATCTGCAGTCCCTACCAACCAGATCTGGAGCCACGGCTGGCTGCTTTGGTTCGTGCTTTCCTCTCTGGCCGCCGCCTTTGCTGGGTTTCTGCTCAAGGAGTAGCCCACAGCTGTCAGTTCAGTGGCTTCTTCTTTCTTCCCTGGTTAATTTTAAACTTGGGGCTTGCAAGCTCTGGCCACTACCATTGTTTTCAGTTCCCCAAGGCAGATTTAGATCTGATCACTAGAGTTAAGGCAGACAGAGGCGAGCTGCTGTGTAGGTTCTGCCTTCATTAATAAGTTTCCCTGACAGCAGAAGGAAGTCTTTCTAGTCAATTCTTTGTAGTCAATTCCTGATCGTCATCCTCCTGTTGTTAATATTGTTGTTAAACTCCCGAAGTCACACTGAGTGAAAGCTAATTATAATAATTAACAGAGAACTCCTGAACTTGTCAAACTGGTAATTATAAACCACAGGGACTTTTATCATTAATAGATGCCGAGGAAAGTGAAGGCACAGGGGTGCTGGCAGGGAGAAGCGCGCTTGAGATGTTCCGGTCTGGAGCCAAATCCAAGTGCCACCGGGATACACGGACACAGCTTCCCTTGGCTCTGTGCCCAACACTGAGGCTGCCTGTGGTTTCCTGCAAACTAGCCCCAGTCATTCCACACACACACACCTTCTGTCACCATGTCTGAGAGGACCCAACACTCCCCACCCACAATACACTCTCCTACACATTCACATATTGAAAAGAGAGCAGCTTCTCTACTGGGGCCTTTATAGTCATTCAGTCATTCATGCACCAAAATCTTTTTTTTTTAATTGAAATATAGTCAGGTTACAATGTTGTGTTAATTTAATGCACTGAAATCTTATTGAGCATTTACTAAGTACCTGAACTTACTTTAGGCATCAAAGATAAAATTGTGAATAAAATACAATACCTGGAGACTTCCCCTGGCAGTCCATTGGTCAAGACTTCACCTTCCAAAGCGGGGGTGTGGGTTCGGTTCCTGGGGAGCTAAAATTGCACATGCCTTGAGGCCAAAAAATCAAAACATAAAACAGGAACAGTACTGTAACAAATTCAATAAAGACTTTTTGAAAAGATGCAGTTCCTAACTTCAAAAATTTGTAGTCTAATGAATAAAAGGTGAGGATTCAAAAATACAATAAGCATTTATAATTGCTCCAATGAAGGCACGTGCAAAGTGCAATGTGAGAACAGAAAAAAGGTTTATAAACCTGTCAGAAGAGGGACTGACCCCAGTATCAAACCAACATAGAACCTGAAATCTTGTTTCTAAAGCAGTGGTTCTCATCATTTATTATTCCTAAATGCCTTTAAGAACAGGCTGGAAGTCATGGCCTTTCACTCCAGAAATGAGTTCAGTCATTTTTGCTTAAATGCAAGATTGTTCCTAGAATTTCAACTCTTTACGGAGACCCTAAAGTCCATTCTAGCTCTGTTGGCGGAGTCTATCACTCACTATGCTAAAATCTCCTGCTTTTGTAAGCACTGAACACTGCCCAGTACATAGTAGGTACTCAATAAGAGACAGCTTTGATTATAGTCATGCTACCTCATGTTCTCAATGGAAGAACTTTATAAGATAAAGTATGAGGAAGTACTTCACTAGCTCCAAAGAATAAGGTGCAAGCTGGTTACTATTATTGACAAACACTGGTTGATTCAGTCTGGTCACTGTCCCGTGTGCCCAGAGGCAGCACCCATCATGGCTTCTCTCCTGCCCTTTCCCAGGGCAGAGAAGGAGCCTCAGCATTTCCTTGAGGAAATGATTCTTTCTCCCTTCTCCAAAGCTGGCCTAAGGCATCATAGGTGCCTGAGCGCTTCCCCATAGAAGCCTTAGTAATAGCCTGGCTTCCCCCGACCCTCCCCCAGACTATGGGTGGAATGAATTCTGCTCTGCTCCTGGGTGTGGTTTCCCCTCCCTGCCACTGATGTGGTCATTAATAGAAACAACTGCATCCGGGTGGCTTGGAAACCCCTGCTGGCCTTCCTCCCCCAGCAATCTCCCCAATTAGACCAGCAATCTAAATAAAAAACCACTCCCTTGTAAGGCAAACATCATCTCAAGACAAGGTCCTCAGGATGCTCTTCTTAACAGATTACTTCTCCTAAGTCCTGTCTAAACACAAATGCGGGAAGTATCATAAAAACAATTCTGCAGAGTCAGCTCAAAGGCCACCCCAGGGCCAGGGCTCAGGGTACAAAGGGGAACTTGGGCCATCCCAGGGACCCTGGTGACCCAGGAGGAGGGGGGAGATGCTGGCTGGCAGCCTGTTCCGTGTCCCAGCTGGGCTCCCTTTGAAATTTGGGGGCTTCTGCTGGCCGGCTGAAAAGGGCCAAACGGGTTCAAGTTAGGGCGAGGTTGGGCTGGCTTCGAAGTCCCAGGCCAGGGTGTATTTTTAGCACAAGCTCAAAAAATTGTCAGAAAAACTTTCAAGGGCCCCAGGGCCAACAGCAGCTTTTGGTTTTGGCTGGAACGAGAGGGACAGAAACCACATGCCTCAGAGGGACACAGAAAGGGGGCTGGAGGGCGGGTGGCCAGGATGTCCTGGGGCCTTACTGCGAAAAGAGTGGAGGTCTCTGTGGAGGACCCAGGAAGCTGGAAGAGCAGATAGAAGTCAGGGCGCTCCGCCAACGTGTCCCCACTTCCCAACAAGTTCTGTGTCTCCTCTGCTGGAAGGGAGAGGGTCAGGCTAGGTTAGCTTTATCTGGGTCGCTTCTTGCCAGAGCCACAAAAGACCAGTTTCCTCCACGAGAGCTTTTGTTTTCTGAAGGGGCTGCGGCTCATCCCGGGAGGAGCCATTGTTTCTGCAGAGGATTTTTAGATCAGCCACTGGCTTTTGGCACCCTTCTCCTCCGAGTTCTCCCCCACTCTTTTTGTGCGGGGCCCGCTTTCCTGGACATAAACAACAAATGGTCCTATTCACCCTGGAGATAAGATTGTGCTTCTCCCAAAGTCACCGCTGTCCTCTCACTGCCTCTGGAACTGTTTGAATAATGAGGCTCCTGGAGAATTCATGTTGTTTTATCCTTTTCTTCCCCGAGATTGGAGATTCCCTAGGCAGGCCTGGTGGGCAGTGCCTACAGGGGGTTACCTGGGGGTGGTTCACGCAGGGCAGCAGCCCAAGAGAGCTGTTCTTCTCGCTGTGCTGGTCCAGCCTCCATGCCGCTTTTTAGAATGTTTATATATACTGGTTTCTCTTCTTTTCATTAAAAAAAAATTTTTTTTCTTGCCAAGTCAAACAATGGCTTTCATGCAAAGAATTCCCAATCCTCCCGAAATGGTAGACCGCTTCAGCCTGAGATTTTTTTTCTTTTTTTTTTTTCCACCTTCTAGAAGCTGCCATGGCTCCGGCAGTCTTGCAAAGGGAAATGGACAGGATATGTGCCAGAGTGAGCAGCCAGCTTATTATTTCAAAGCGCTCCCTCTTTTGAGATTCAGTCCTCCTCGCCAGTCCCCACTGGACTTAGAGCTGGAAGACCTGGATTTGAGATCCAGCCACACTGCTTACTAGGACTGTGTGACCTTAGGTGAGGCAATTGATTTATCTTTTTTTAACTTGCTATCTTATATTGGACTATAGTTGATTAACAAGGTTGGATATTGGGTGTACAACAAAGTGATTCAGTTATACATTTACATGTATCTATCTATCCTTTTTCAAAAATTTTTTCTCATACGGTTGTTACAGAATACTGAGCTGAGTTCTTTGTGCTAACAGTAGGATACATGCACCCCATGTTCATTGCAGTGTTGTTTACACTAACCAAGTCATGGAAGCAACCTAAATGTCCGTCGAAAGAAGGATGGATAAAGAATATGCGGTATATATACACAATGGAATATTACTTAGCCATTAAAAAGAGTGAAATAATGCCATTTGCAGAAACATGACCTAGAGATTATCACGCTAAGTGAAGTAAATCAGATGAGGCACTTTAAACCCTCATACTTAACTGTTTTTATCAGAGTTGGAGGCTAATTCTGATTTCATCTGTTTGTGATGGGACTCAAGAACAATAATGGATGGGAAAGTGATCTATGAACTAACCACTGAGAAATGCATGTAAAGTGCTCTGGCCATTTCTTAGTACCATCATTAAAATAATCATGATTATTATTATAATAACCTGTTTAAGGGTAAACAACCAGTTTTGTTTTCAGACTTAGATTTAAATCTTGGCTCTGCTATATATTAGCTGTGTAACTTTGAGCAAAAGATTATTAAATTTATCTATGCCTTAATCTCCTTATTCCTAAAAATGGGCATAAGACCATCTAATTAATAAGACTGTTGGGGGAGTTTAAAAGAGAGAACATAGGAAATGTGTCTGCTATGTGGCAAGTTTCTAATAAATGTTGTTCCTTTTTCTTTTTACCTTTGATTAATTCCTTTGGGTGTTCTTTCAATGTTTATTGAACATCTTTTATAAGCTGGATCTTGTGCCAAACACTTGAAAGTCAAGAGATAAAGATTTGAGAAATGCATTGTGTGGCAAGGATGGGAAAGATACTATAGCAATTCAATGGGCTAAGTGGTTTATACAACCAACTGAGAGGGACAGATGAATCCTGTCTAGGAGCTCAGATGGCACTTGACCCTGGCCTTGAAAATGTGCCCAGGATGTCTCCACGGCAGAGACACCAGGAGAGGGCATTTCAGCAGCGAGACTTTGAACAAAGGCTCTGATGCCTAGAAGTGTGTGATCTGTCAGTGGCAGGAGATGAGGCTAAAGAAAGCAAAAACCAGACTAGAAGCATGCAAGCAATCAATGCAGAGCCGTGGGACCTTATCAGAGGGCATTGGGAAGCCTCTTAGAGGGTATAAGCAGGGAAGTGACATGGTCAGATTTGCATTTAGAAAAGCTGCCTAGCATCTGAAGAATGGCCTGGGGTGGAAGGGGAGGCAAGCAGTAGGGTAAGACTAGAGGTAAGAACCAGAACAAGAGGCAAGTGGGGTAGAAGTGATTCGGGGAACAGATAAGGCTCAAATTAGGGAACTAGCAGCGGGGAAGAAGAGGTTTTGGGCTCAGTGAAAATTCAGCTTTGTGAAATAAAGGAATAAGAGTTGACTTGGGTGTCTGACTCAGGAAAGAGGGAGGGTGGTGATCCCATGAGCTCAGAGAGGAGAAACAAACTTGACATAAATGATCCCCAAATGTGTTTTTGTTTTTTTCCCCAAATGTGTTTTTTTTCAGATACCAGAGACGCTGGGAATAGGACTGACCTTGTGATCAGCTAATGATGTTCCTCTGATTAGGGATGAGATTAAGGGGTTAATATCCTCAACCCTTTTAAGGCTGAGAGAAAAAGAGTACCTCCCTTCATGTCCCATTTGCGTACTTTGGAGAGCCTTAAATAAAACAGGAGTCAATGTAATTGTTTCAAAGAGTATGAACATTGCTATATTATTTTATAACTACTTTACAACTATAACTACTATATTGTATGATATAATGTGGTAGAATTAGAATATTGAGTTATTTAAATATTATTGGAATTATAGGCTTTTTTTAATGTTGCTTTGATACTCTTCCGTGTTTTCCAAATTTTCTATCATGAACATAAATGTTATAAAATATCATTATTTATAATTATAAAACAAATATCAACCCAATAGAAATATGAGCAAAACACTTGAATAAACACAAAAGAAGATCTCCAAGTAGTCAACAGACATACAAAAAGATGCTTGACCCAATTAGAAATCAAGAGAACAGCTTTCAAAATTCACAGTGCAATTCCACTAGACAGGTAGCCAAATGGCAAAATGAAGAAGATGGAAAAGATCAAGTGTTGTCATGGATGAAGAGCAAATGTAACTCTCGTCCATTGATAGTAAGGAGTAAATTCATAGAATCACTTTTTAAAACTTTTTGGTAGTTATGGTATTTACACTATTGTGGAACATACGCAAACCATGATTTAGTAATTCCACTCCTAAGTATAGAACCAAGAAAAATGTGTGCATAAAATATGTACAAGAGTTTTTATCGTGGAACTATGATACCAATCTGGATAATATACCAATATCCATCAATAGTACAATAGATAAATAAATTATCATATGTTAAGATAATGGAATACTATACAGTAAAGAGAATAAACCTTCTACTACTGTATGTATGTAACAATAGGAATAATTCTCAAGATTATGAGAATTCAAAATTCTCATAATTTTGTGTAAAAGACAACAGATATTTATATGAAAACAAAACCAGTTCATGATGTTTGAAGTCTGGATTGTAGTAAGTATAATTTGAAGGAAGCATGGGAAGGATTTTTGGAGGCTAGTGATGTTTTATTTTTTAATATGTGCACTGATCATATAGATGAATAATCACTTATACAGATGTATTTCTCGGAATTCATTGAGTTAGGTGATATATACACTTTTGTGTATATATATTATGCTTTCATAAATTTTCATCTAAAAATACTAGAATTGAAGAGATTGTTGATGATGGCCTGTAGCATCAATACTAAGGAAGACTCCGTCTACCTTTCTCAGCCTAGAGTTGGTACCTGAAGATGATGTTAGGAGATCAGAACTGGGTGCTGGGAATAGTAACACAAAGTCAACATTTCTTCATTTATTAAGGCCTAGGCTCTGAAAAAATCCTCTCCTTCTGATAAAAGAACAGTATCTGAAAAGGTGGTATTATTACAGATTCTACAGGACTAAAAACATGAAGCTAATATAAAAACTTTATACCAATACATTTGAAACTATAGAGATAATGAATATATTCCTTAAAAAATAACTTATTAAAACTAACACAAAAAGAAAGAGAATATGATAGTTCCACATCTAATCAGAAGTCAAATCTACAGTTAAAAACATTGACACACACACACTGCAGACCTAGGTTGCTTCTGTATTGAAATCTACAAATTTAAGGCAACAATTTTACAAAAGCTTTTTCAGAAACTTTAAAAAGAGGGGGTGTGTGTGTGCTTAGTTGAGTTTAATTCTTTGCAACCCCAAGGATTGTAGCCCACCAGGCTCCTCTGTCCATGGGATTCTCCAGGCAAGAATACTGAAGTGGGTAGCCATTCCCTTCTTCAGGGGATCTTCCTGACCCAAAGATCAAACCCAGGTCTCCTGTATTGTAGGCAGATTCTTTACTGCCTGAACCACCAGTAAGTCCCTAAAAAGAGGGAATACTTCCTAACTCATTTAAGAGGTTAGCAACCTTGATATTAAAAGCTGACAAGGATATTACAAAAGAGGAAGTCTAAATTAATTGGACTCACAAACACAGATACAAAAATCCTAAGTAGCATCATCAAACAGAATTCAGGAATATGTGAAAAGAAGACTATTAAGACCAAGGAATATTTACTGTAAAAATGAAAAGCTGATTTAATATTTGAAAACAATTCTAGTTCACAATAATAATAGAAAAAAGAAGAAATTTTATACAGCCCTCTCAATAGAAGCAAGAACGATTATTAATAAAATCTAACACATATTGATGATAAAAGCTCTAAGCAAAACAGAAACAGAATAAAATTATTTTATGAGAAAAAATATCTATAAAATAGCAATCACCATCTTTTTTAAATTAATTTTTATTGGAGATAGTTGCTTTAAACTGTTGGTTAGTTTCTACTGCAGTTTCTGCGGTAGAGCGAAGTGAATCAGTTGTACATACACATGCATTCTCTCTCTTTTTTGGATTTCCTTTTCATTTAGGTCACCATAGAGCACCATATAGAGTTCCCTGTGCTACACAGTAGGTTCTCATTAGTTATCTATTTTACACATAATGGTGTGCATATGTTCATCCTAATCTCCCCATTCATTCCACCCTTTCTTCTCCCACCTTGGTATCCACACATCCATTTTCTATATCTGTATCTCATAAAAAGGAACAAAATTGTGCCATTTGCAGAGATGTGAAAGGACCTAGAGACTGTCATATAGGGTGAAGTAAATCAGAAAAAGGAAAGAGTATCATAAAATATTGTTTATATGTGAAATCTGGAAAAATGATACAGATTAACTTATTTGCAAGGCAGAAATAGCAAGCACCATTCTTAATGGAAAATACTGAAGATATCCCTTTGAAAGGGGGAATAAAGCAAGGGTTTGCTTCCATTCAAAATTGTAATAGAATTGGTTAGACAATATCCAATGGCTAGACAATAGCCAATGTGAAAATTTTTAGAAAAAAGATCACAATTATAAAGTGATAACTAAATCTATAAAGAGATAACATTTGCATATAATACTGTTTTGTACATAGATAATCTGAAAGAGTATACAGGTAAATAATCAGAATTGTAAAATTATTTAGCAAGTGGCTGGATATAAGGACAACATACAAAAATCAATTATATGCTTGTATAATATAAACAAAGAGAGTATGAATTGTTTTTCAGATAATTATAAGGCATTCATAACAGCATCAGCAAACAAAATACCTACAATTAAAACTAATGAAAGATATGAAAGACTTCTACATATACATATATTACCACCACCTTCAACAACAAAACAACAAGCAAAAAACATACCAAAAGAAATCCCTATTAAAATGTTATTGGAAAAATGGGTCTAGATCCAATGCATGCATGCATGCATGCTCAGTCACTCAGTCATGTCTGACTCTTTGAGACCCCCTGGGCTGTAGCCCACCAGTCTCCTCTGTCCATGGAATTTCCCACGCAAGAATACTGGAGTGGATTGCCATTTCCAACTCCAGGGCATCTTCCTGACCCAGGGATTGAACCTACATCTTCCTATCTCCAGGATTGCAGGTGGATTCCTTAGTGCTGAGCCACCAGAGAAGCTCTCCTAAATTCAATGAGATTCAAAAAATTCTCAAGGATTAAACACTAAATTGTGCAATGATATCATCTCCAAGTTTAGCTATATATTCAATTTAATCCTAATCAAAATGCCAGTGAATTCTCCCTTCTTTCCTGTTTTCTTTTTGAAATTGAAAATATTATTCTACAATCCATATGGAAGTGCAAAAGGTCAAGAAGCTAAGACATTCTTGACAAAGAACAAAAAAGTAGAACATATCATTAAGTGACAATAATTAAGACAGCATAGTATTAGCACGAAGATAGAGAAATAGACCAATGGAACAGAAGAGAGTCCAGAATCTACTATGCATATATGATCACTGGGTCTGACATTGCAGAATAGTAGAGATAACGCAATATTTTCTTTAACCGTGCTAGACCCTTGGATATCCATATAGAACAAAATAAAACTTGATTTTTATAATATAGCATATATAGAAATCAATTTCAGATGGCTTATTTATCTAAAAGTAAAAGGCAACACCATGAAGTTTCTACATGACAATCTAAGATACCATCTCTATGAAATGTTACTCAGTCATGTCCAACTCTTTGCCATACTATGGACTGTAGCCCGCCAAGCTCCACCATCCATGGGATTTTCCAGGCAAGAATACAGGAGTGCGCTGTCATTTCCTTCTCCAGGGGATCTTCATGACCCAGGAGCAAGAAACAAACAAAAAAAAGGATTATTTGAAAGGACACAAAAGTGTTAAACATAAAGGAAAAGATGGATAAATTAGACTGCATAAATTGGAACTTCTATTCATCAAAATATACTATTAAGAGAGAAAAAGCAAGTACAGAGTCAGAAACATTATTTGCAAGCCACATAAACTGACAAAGGACTCAATCCAAAATAAGTAAAGAACTTATAAATCAATAAGGAAAGTACAATTATTAAAAAAAGATGAGAAAGATACTTAGTAAATGAGAATATTTTAATGACCAGTTAACACATGAAAATAATTAAACTTATTAGTAATTAAGGAAATAAAGACTAAAACCACAGTAAAATGCCACTACATACCCACCAGAACAGCTAAAATTACACAGATTGGTAATAAGTAACAAGTGTTGGCAAGGGTGTGGAGCAACTGAAACACTCATACTTTGTTGATGGGACTGTTCTTTGGTAGAATTATTTGGAAAACAGCTTACTACTAAACTTAAACTTATGCATACTTCATGATCCAGCAGTTTCAATCCAAGGTATGTGTAGAGTAGAATAATGTGTATATGCATAAAAATACATGCATGAGGATATTCATAGTGACATTGCTCATAATAGCACAAACTGAAGCAATTCAAATTCCACCAACAGTAGAATAGGTAAATGAATGTTGTATATTTGTACAATGGTATACTACCCAGCAATGAGTATTCAACAATGAGAATGAATCTTCCATGTATGTGCATGTGCTAAGTCACTTCAGTTGTGTTCAAATCTTTGCAGCCCTATAGACTGCAGCCTGACAGGCTCCTCTGTCCATGGGATTCTCCAGGGAAGAATACTGGAGTGGGTTGCCACAGCCTTCTCCAAGGGATCTTCCCGACCCAGGAATCAAACCCGTGTCTCTTACCTCTCCTGCATTGGCAGGTGGGTTCTTTACCACTAGCGCCAGAAGCCCCTCATGTGTATGATATGGATCAAAATAAGTCATATGCATCTAATATACTTAGTATGACTCCATTTAAAGTCCCCAAAACAAGCAATACCAGCCTGTGATCTCAGAAGTGAGGATAAGAGTAACCTTTAGGGGGAAGAGAGACTAGTGATGAGGAGGGATTAAGAAGGAGGTTTCTGGGGGTACTGCAGATGTTTTATTTTCCTATCGGGTAATAACTTCACTGAGATTTGTTTTATGATAATTTATAGAGCTATAGTTTCATGCTGTGTACATATTTCTGTATGAGTATTATACTTCACATGTTTATTTTTAAAAATTAAGAAAAATAAGCATGAATATCCATACTAAACTAGAAATAGCTTAAGCTCTGGACTCCCTCCATGGATGGGAAAGAAAAGGTCAATGGAGTTTTGTGAGGAGAGGATAAATTCATGAAAATGTGGGTGTACTTCAAATAGTAAATTCCCAGAAAATGAAGCTCCTTTTTAACAAAGTCAACGCACAACCTATTTCTCTTTTTTTAAAAGTCTTCATAAATCATGCAAAGCAGGCTACTTGCCTTGGCAGCTCCATCCTAAAATTACTCCACACACAGTCATGTGTCCTCCCCCATTTGAAAGTCAACAAGTCTCAGCCAAAATTCTAAAAGTTGGTAGGATATTTCTTCTGTTGTCAGTTTCATTCTGCAGCTTTGATATATTTTAAAGATCACTGGGCTTGCAATCAGAACCTTAGGTTCAAATATAAGATAAAGATCTCTAGTTTGGCAACCTTTGGTCCTGGCAATGGTTTCTGGACAACTCTGAGCCTCAGTTTCCTCTCATGCTTGATGAAAAGGACACATATGCTTGCCTCCCAGGGCTGTGAGCAGTAGTGATTCAAAACACACACACACACACACACACACACACACACATACACTCTTCAAATCTTAAGGTGTTGTGTACCTAGAAGGGATTGCCCCCCCCCTCCTCGGCTCCCATCTCCTTGGCAACATCCTTTTCAGGTGTCACCATCATCCTGGTCTTTAACCCTCCTCCCTCTGTCATACCAGGAAAGAATCTGATATTAGTAATTTATATTCCAAGGATTGATTGATTATTCTCCAACTGGAGCTCAGCCAGGCGTTTGCATTTTATGTCTTTTATCCCTAATTGTGGCATGAAAGACTTTTTCTCTTGTTAAAAAGAATTTGAGACTTCAGCAAGAAGGTGGTGAGCTCTAGGGGAAGGGAGGGGGAGCTTGAAATCACATTAGCCAGATTCTGCTGGTTCTGAAGGTGAATTTGATTTAGCCCTTTTCAAGTGCCTTTTGTTTTGCTGGAAATGGCGTGGAGCAGTAGCCAGAGGGACTGCCTTACTAAACGGTCCCTGCCCTCCTAGATAGGGTTGGGGAATAGGCAAACAGCACTCTGGGGCTGTCGATGTCCCGAGCCTTGCAGAGGGTAAAAGAGAGCCAATCCCTCAGTTAATATCTTTGACCCAAAGCCTGCCTGACTCCTGGACAGGTAGGCTGCAGCCCTGCCTCCTGTCTCTCCCCTCCACTTCCTGGTTTGAGATCAGCTGTGTCTCCTTCTGCACCCCTAATCTTAGCCTAATCCCTGACATCCCTTCCCTTTGTCCCAAGACACCATGCTGAATTTCAGCTTGATTTTATTACGCTTTTAAAGACTGTTCACACCTTAATCCCCTTTATCTGGCATCCTGGCATTTATTCTTAGAGCTTATTTACTATTTCTGCATCTGGCTATCACATTTCAAAGCCAGAAATATGTTTTCATATAATGTTTCTTCTTGGTAAATAAAGATGTTGCTGTCTCAAAGATGTTAAAAGGAAAGGGAAGTTGAGAAAGGTACAAGAAACCAAAGAGGAATGAATTGATGCAAATCAGACACCCAAAGATAGCAGAAAGGAAAAGCAGAAAGGAGCTTATTTGT
Source organism: Odocoileus virginianus (assembly GCF_023699985.2). Taxonomy (NCBI): domain Eukaryota; kingdom Metazoa; phylum Chordata; class Mammalia; order Artiodactyla; family Cervidae; genus Odocoileus; species Odocoileus virginianus. The sequence goes on from NC_069683.1 coordinate 49,487,635, forward strand.
CTATGAAAGAAACCTAACTAGGGTGGAGAGAGGGGAAATCCCAAGGTCTTTTCTAGACCAAGAAAAAGTACCTGAAGACATGACTTTGATGTATAGGTCCTGGGCAGAAACTAAGAAAAGAATCTCCAAGATCAGATTCTGAAAGTTGCGAAAGGAGTTCTTTGACTCAACATTTAGAAGCAGAATTTGGGCAGCCAGTAAGAAATGCAAACTTGTTGAGAACTGAGCTTCAGAAATGAGACAGTGGACCTGTAACTGAGGTACCATGAGCAGCTCACACTGCAGTGAAATTCTTTTGCAGGGAAGTATCAGACAAGGGCTTCCCACGTGGCATTAGTGGTAAAGAACCCAGCTGCCAGTGTGGGAGACATAAGAGAGTTCTATTTCTGGGTCAGGAAGATCCCCTGGAGGAGGGCATGGCAACCCACTCCATGTCTGGAAAAGCCCATGGATAGAGGAGCCTGGCCAGCTATAGTCCATGGGGTTGCAAAGAGTCAGACATGACTGAAGCGACTGAGCATGCATGCATGTATCCAGCAAGGAAGAGACTGAGGAAGTAGGAGCCAGCCTCAAGGACAGGGCTACAGAGAGGGAAGAGTCTGATTCTCTGGGAGGTGGAAGAGAACTGTGAACTGAAATACACATGGGCTTTCTTCACTGCAAGAGGAGATGGTTGTTTTTTGCTTTAAGGGGAAGTGTTCCAAATCTATTCATCCCAGGAAGTACTGTAGAAATTCACATTTCCTCTACTCCCCTCCCATCCTACTGTCTCTCCTTTCTCCCCTTTTCCTCTGGATATGGTCATGATTCCCTCATCTCCACCTTCTGGTCCAAATCTCCTCATCCCTCTCCCCTTCAGGATCTATGAATTTGAGGCTCCTTCCCCAAATCATTTGGCTGGAAAGAAATGGCTTCTTGCAGCATTCACATTAAAATTTGAAGATGAGGAAGAAAAAGAGGGGGAAAAAAATAGCTAAATTAGCAATGTTCACTCAGCGTGATTTTGCTTTAATCCAGGCCTGTGAGCTTGACAGGGCTCAGAATAAACGAAAGCAGATGTGTCCATCACACCAGCAGATATATTACTACTAATCCCAGACAAGACGGCAAAAACACATCATGCCTGGCCCCCACACTGTTTCCCTCTTAATCCGCTTCTAATTGTCCTGGGCATGCTGCCTGCACACCTCTGCCCCCCCAGGCAGTGCCAGTGCTGCTCTGGTTTCCACTCTCCCTGGAAGAGGCCAGCATCATGTCAAAGAGACTCTTTGCAGACTTAGAGCAGCCACAGAAATCTGGGGTTTGCCTATGGTTGAAGAAGATGTAACAGGAAGACATCAGCTGAAGGCCTGGAACTGGAATCCTGGTGTCAGTTCTCACAATTAGCTATTAGAGAGGGTTAGAGGACATAGTTTATATACAAGTTATTTATCTAATTCCTGAAACATAGTAAGCTGGGTAAAAATTACCCTCTTTAAATAATAGCTATCATATATTGACTGCCAACTCTGTGCGATGCAGGCTTCCCTGGTGGCTCAGTGGTAAAGAATCCACCTAGCAATGCAGGAGACGAGGGTTCAATCCTTGGGACCAAAAGATCCCCCAGAGGAGAAAATGTCAACCCACTCCAGTATTCTTGCCTGGGAAATCTCATGGACAGAGGAGCCTGGTTAGCAAAAAATCAGACGCAACTTAACGACTAAACCACCATCACCCCTCTATGTCATGCACACTGATTAATCAACAACAACAAAAAAAGTACATTTAAGTAATGCTTGCTAGTAAATGCTCACCCAGTCAGGTCCAACTCTTTGTGACCCTGTGGACTATACAGTCCATGAAATTCTCCAGGCCAGAATACTGGAGTAGGTAGCCTTTCCCTTCTCCAGGGAATTGTCCCAACCCAGGGTTTGAACCCAGGTCTCCCACACTGCAGGTGGATTCTTTACAAGCTGAGCCACAAGTAGCTATTAAAAAAGAAAATGTATGACAGTACAGATATTCATTATTAAAAAGTGAAGATACCCTGTCTTGGCATCAGTTCAGTTCAGTCAGTTCAGTCGCTCAGTCGTGTCCGACTCTTTGCGACACCATGAATCGCAGCACACCAGGCCTCCCTGTCCATCACCAACTCCCGGAGTTTACTCAAACTCATGCCCATCGAGTCGGTGATGCTATCCAGCCATCTCATCCTCTGTCGTCCCCTTCTCCTCCTGCCCCCAATCCCTCCAAGCATCAGGGTCTTTTCCAGTGAGTCAGCTCTTCGCATCAGGTGACCAAAGTACTGGAGTTTCAGCTTCAGCATCAGTCCTTCCAATGAATACCCAGGACTGATCTTCCTTAGGATGGACTGGTTGGATCTCCTTGCAGTCCAAGGGACTCTCAAGAGTCTTCTCCAACACATCAGTTCAAAAGCATCAATTTTTTGGTGCTCAGCTTTCTTCACAGTCCAACTCTCACATCCATACATGACCACTGGGAAAACCATAGCCTTGACCAGACGGACCTTTGTTGGCAAAGTAATGTCTCTGCTTTTTAATATGCTGTCTAGGTAGGTCATAACCTTCCTTCCAAGGAGTAAGCGTCTTTTAATTTCATGGCTGCAATCACCATCTGTGCTGATTTTGGAGCCCAGAAAAATAAAGTCTGACACTGTTTCCACTGTCTCCCCATCTATTTCCCATGAGGTGATTGGACCAGATGCCATGATCTTAGTTTTCTGAATGTTGAGCTTTAAGCCAACTTTTTCACTCTCCTCTTTCACTTTCATCAACAGGCTTTTTAGTTCCTCTTCACTCTCTGCCATAAGGGTGGTGTCATCTGCATATCTGAGGTTATTGATATTTCTCCCGGCAATCTTGATTCCAGCTTGTGCTTCTTCCAGCCCAGCGTTTCTCATGATGTACTCTGCATGAAAGTTAAATAAGCAGGGTGACAATATACAGCCTTGATGTACTCCTTTTCCTATTTGGAACCAGTCTGTTGTTCCATTTCCAGTTCTAACTGTTGCTTCCTGACCTGCATACAGGTTTCTCAAGAGGCAGGTCAGGTGGTCTGGTATCCCCATCTCTTTCAGAATTTTCCACAGTTTATTGTGATCCACACAGTCGAAGGCTTTGGCATAGTCAATAAAGCAGAAACAGATGTTTTTCTGGAACTCTCTTGCTTTTTCGATGATCCAGCAGATATTGGCAATTTGATCTCTGGTTCCTCTGCCTTTTCAGAAACCAGCTTGAACATCTGGAAGTTCTCGGTTCAAGTATTGCTGAAGCCTGGCTTGGAGAATTTTGAGCATTACTTTACTAGCGTGTGAGATGAGTGTAATTGTGCGGTAGTTTGAGCATTCTTTGGGATTGCCTTTCTTAGGGATTGAAATGAAAACTGACCTTTTCCAGTCCTGTGGCCACTGCTGAGTCTTCCAAATTTGCTGGCATATTGAGTGCAGCACTTTCACAGCATCATCTTTCAGGATTTGAAATAGCTCAACTGGAATTCCATCACATTCACTAGCCTTGTTCGTAGTGATGCTTTCTAAGGCCCACTCAAATACCTCTTCTCAGGAATCAACACGGTTGATTAAGCACAGTTGAAAGCTTGCATATATGTGTGTACATATAAAGACATGAATACACATCTATGTTTGTTTTTACGTAATTGGTATCCTAGTATATTATACCTTTATACAAACTTTTCAAAATTTAATATCTTGTCAACATCTCTCCTATGATAGTACCTACAGATATGTTTTATTCTTTAAACTTCTGTATGGTAATCCCTTTTGTCAGTGTATCATAACCTATCATTTTTAATTAGAGAACTATATGGGGTTTGAATTTTATAGCCACATAATGGATTATGCAAAAAATAGTGACTCTACTATTTTCTGTAACTCTAAGTAATCTGTATTTCAATTCCTTATTTTGTGTGGCAACTGGAAAGATAACCTCGTCAATTCTAGTAATCTCATTTTAGGATTCACTCAGTAATTCAGGTTTAAGGTCAGTAACTCTAGATTTCTTCCTTTTGAGCCCTTCTCCCACAACCTTGTCTACGTTCCGGGGTTCACAGGGCAATCATGATAGGCGCAGAGCCTCTGGTCTCTGGCCAGCCATGGTGCTACCCTCTGAAGTGTACTTATTCACCTACTACGTTGTTGATGATAATCTCTCCCACTGAGAGCTGGTTGTATGTTCATCTGCCTCCTCCTAGTTCTGTCAACTTTGGCTTTATATACTGAGTTTACCAAAAAGTTCTTCCAAGGGATGGTGGGAGGGAGGTTTAGGAGAGAGGGGCTTATGTATACCTATGGGTGATTCATATTGATGATGGCAAAAACCAACACAATATTGAAAAGCAATTACCCTTCAATTAAAAATAAATAACTTTTTAAAAATTAATTTATTTAATTAGAGGGTAATTACTTTACAATATTGTGGTGGTTTTTGCCATACACTGACCTGAATCAGCCACGGGTGGACATGTGTCCCCCATCCTGAACCCCCCTCCCACCTCCCTCCCCACCCCATCCCTCAGGGTTGTCCCAGTGCACCGACTGAGTGCCCTGTTTCATGCCTCTAACCTGGACTGGTGATCTGTTTCACATACGGTAATATACATGTTTCAATGCTAGTCTCTCAAATCATCCCATCCTCACCTTGTCCCACAGAGTCCAAAAGTCAGTTCTTTATATCTGTGTAACCTTTGCTGTCTCACACATAGGATCGTCGTTACCATGTATACTGTATTGGTGTTTTTCTTTCTGACTTATTTCACTCTGTATAATAGGCTCCAGTTTCATCCACCTCATTAGATCTGATTCAAATGTGTTCTTTCTAATAGCTGAGTAATATTCCATGGTGTATATGTACCACAGCTTCCTTATCCATTCATCTGCTGATGGGCATCTAGGTTGCTTCCATGTCCTGGCTATTATCAACAGTGCTGCGAGGAATATTGGGGGTACATGTGTCTCTTTCAGATCTGGTTTCCTCGGTGTGTATGCCCAGGAGTGGGATTGCTGGGTCGTGTGGCAGTTCTATTTCCAGTTTTTTAAAGAATCTCCACACTGTTCTCCATAGTGGCTGTACTAGTTTGCATTCCCACCAACAGTGTAAGAGGATTCCCTTTTCCCCACACCCTTTCCAGCATTTATTGTTTGTAGATTTTTTGATAGCAGCCATTCTGACCAGTGTGAGATGGTACCTCACTGTGGTTTTGATTTGCATTTCTCTGATAGTGAGTGATGTTGTGCATTTTTTCTTGTGTTTGTTAGCCATCTGTAGGTCTTCTTTGGAGAAATGTTTGTTTAGTTCTTTGGCCCATTTTTTGATTGGGTCGTTTATATTTTTCTGGTATTGAGCTGGATAAGCTGTTTGTATATTTTTGAGATCAATTCTTTGTCAGTTGCTTCATTTGCTACTATTTTCTCCCACTCTGAAGGCAGTCTTTTCACCTTGCTTATAGTTTCCTTCTTTGTGCAAAAGCTTTTAAGTTTAATTAGGTCCCATTTGTTTATTTTTGCTTTTATTTCCATCACTCTGGGAGGTGGGTCATAGAGGATCTTGCTGTGATTTATGTCAGAGAGTGTTTTACCTATGTTTTCCTCTAGGAATTTTATAGTTTCTGGTCTTACATTTAGAGCCAATAACATTTTTAAAAATTCAGCTATTGCAGAAAAACTCAAATGAAGTTTTTGGCCAACCAAATATTTTGAAACTGTTATTGATTGCACACAAATTATGCAATATTTTCCATCTTTTTTTGATTGTCGACTTTTCACTATTACAAAATGAAATGGCATTAATTATATATACTACGTACTCCAGTATTCTTGCCTGGAAAATCCGATGGACAGAGGAGTCTGGTGAGCTACAGTTCATGGGGTCCCAAGAGTTGGAGATGACTTAGCAACTAAACTACCACTGCTACATTTGATATTGCGTATTTGTGATGTCTTGCCTTAAAGTCTACTTTACTTGATATTTATATAGTTAACTATACCAGCTTTAGTTGAGTTAGTGATTACTTAGAATATCCTTCTCTATATTTCTATTTTTAATTTTCAGTGGCTTTTAATGAAGAATACCATTTATAAATAGCATGTAGCTGAAGTTTATTTGTTTATCCATTCTTACAAGCTCAGTTTTAATTATACTACTTAATGATTTCATTTATAATGTAACTCTTTAAATCATTTATCCCTAATATAGCTTACCAATCTAGTCAGCACTGTCTTTCATTTTGGTTTTTGTGTTCTGTTTCATGTTTTTATTTGTTTTTTATTCTTAATTTCTTGCTCCCTTCTAAATCAATTAAGTTTATTTATAATCAATCAAGTTTATTCATATTTCAATTTTTCTCCCTTTTTGTTCTTTTTTTTGTATATTCTTTTATTGTTCTTTTATATGGAAATTTAAAAAATGATTTTATATTCTTTTAAATACTGAATATTTCAGTATTTATCCTTAATTTATTACAGTGCATTTAAATTAATGCTTACGTTAATTTTTAAACAATGCAATACTCTTACAACAGTTTAATTCAATGAGATTCCCTTCATTCTCTTTGTGCTATTGTTGCCCAATAGTTTAGTTCTATATGTTTTAAATCTGACATGTGTTTTAAATTTGCCTTTCAATGCAGAGGGTGCAGGTTCAATCCCTGATCTGGGAGCCAAGATCCCACATGCCTTGCAGCCAAAAAACTGAAACATAAAATAGAATCAATATTGGAACAAATTCAATAAAGGCTTTAAAAATGGTCCTCATAAAAAAATTCTTTAAAAAATTAATATGACTATATTTAACTACCTTACTGCAAAATTCAAACTTAAATTGAAGAAAGTAGTAGACCATTCAGGGATGACCTAAATCAAATCCCTTATGATTATATAGTGGAAGTGACAAACAGATTGAAGGGATTAGATCTGATAGATAGAATGCCTGAAGAACTATGGATGAAGGTTCATAACATCACACAGGAGGTGGTGATCAAAACCATCCCCAAGATGAAGAAATGCAAAAAGGTTGTCTGAGGAGGCCTAACAAATAACTGAGCAAAGAAGAGAAGCAAAAGGCAAAGGAGAAAAGGAAAGATATATCCATCTAAATGCAGAGTTCCAAAGAGTAGCAAGTAGAGATAAGAAAGGCTTCCTCAGTGATCAATGCAAAGAAATAGAGGAAAACAATAGGAGAAAGACTAGTGATCTCTTCAAGAAAATTAGAGATACCAAGGGAACATTTCATGTAAAGATGGGCACAATAACGGACAGAAATGGTATGGACCTAACAGAAGCAGAAGATATTAAAAAGAGATGGCAAGAATACACAGACCTATACAAAAAAGATCTTCATGACCCAGATAACCATGATGGTGTGATCACTCACCTAGAGCCAGACATCCTGGAGTGCAAAGTCAAGTGCGCCTTAGGAGGCATCACTACAAACAAAGCTAGTGGAGGTGATGGAATTCCAACTGAGCTGTTTCAAATCTTAAAAGATGATGCTGTTAAAGTGCTGCACTCAATATGCCAGCAAATTTGGAAAACTCAGCAGTGGCCACAGGACTGCAAAAGGTCAATTTTCATTCCAATCCCAAAGAAAGGCAATGCCAAAGAATGTTCAAACTACTGCACAAATGTACTCATCTCACATGCTAGCAAAATGCTCAAAATTCCCCAAGCTAGGCTTTAACAGTACATGAACTGTGAACTTCCAGATGTTCAAGCTGGATTTAGAAAAGGCAGAGAAACCAGAGATCAAACTGTCAACATCCATTGGATCATAGAAAAAGCAAAAGAATTCCAGAAAAACATCTAATTCTGTTTCCTGACTATGCTAAAGCCTTTGACTGTGTGAGTGAAAGTTTCTCAGTCATGTGTGACTCTTTGTGACTCCATGGACTATACAGTCTATGAGATTCTCCAGGCCAGAATACTGGAGTGAATAGCCATTCCCTTTTCCACGGAATCTTCCCAACCCAGGGTTCAAACCCAGGTCTCCCACATTGCCAGTGAATTCTTTACCTGCCACTGGGAAAGCCCTTTGATTGTGTGGATGATAACAAAATGTGGAAAATTCTTCTAGAGCTGAGAATGCCAGACCACCTTACCTGCCTCCTGAGAAAACTGTATGCAGGTGAAAAAGCAACAGTTAGAACCAGACGTGGAACAACGGAGTGGTTCCTAATTGGGAAAAGAACACCTTAAGGCTGTATATTGTCACCTTGCTTATTTAACTTGTATGCGGAGTACATCATGCAAAATGCCGGGTGGGATGAAGCAAGCACAAGCTGGAATCAAGATAGCTGGGAGAAATATCAATAATATCAGATATGCAGATGACCCCATCCTTATGGCAGAAAGCAAAGAAGAGCTAAAGAGCTTCTTGATGAAAATGAAAGAGGAGACTGAAAAAGCTGGTTTAAAACTCAACTTTCAAAAAATGAAGGTCATGGCATCCAGTCCTGTTGCTTCATGGCAGATAGATAGGGAAACGATGGAAACAGTGACAGATTTTATTTTCTTGGGCTCCAAAATCTCTCAGATGGTTACTGTAGCCATGAAATTAAAAGACACTTGCTCCTTGGAAGAAAAGCTATGACCAATCTAGACAACATATTAAAAAGCAGAGACATACCAACAAAGGTTCATATAGTCAAAGCTATGGTTTTTCCAGTAGTCATGTATGGATGTAAGAGTTGGACCATAAAGAATGCTGAGTGCCCAAGAATTGATGCTTTTGAACTGTGGTGTTGGAGAAGACTCTTGAGAGTCTCTTGAACAGCAAGGGGATCCAACCAGTCCATCCTAAAGGAAATCAGTCCTGAATATTCATTGGAAGGACTGATGATAAAACTGAAGCTCCAAAACTTTGGCCACCTCATGTGAAGAGTTGACTCATTGGAAAAGACCATGATGCTGGGAGGGATTGGGGGCAGGAGGAGAGGGGGACGACTGAAGATGATATGGTTGAATGGCATCACCGACTTGATGGACATGAGTTTGAGTAAACACCAGGAGTTGGTGATGGACAGGGAGGCCTGGCGTGCTGCGATTCATGGGGTCACAAAGAGCCAGACATGACTGAGCAACTGAACTGAACTGAGTGCCTTCTGACTTTTATAATGTATGTTGAAAATTTATCAGTTTATTGTTGTTTTTGCTTGTCTTTTTTTTCTGAATATTTTAGGATATTCTCCTCATTTTTGGTTTTCAGCATTTTGACTAGTACATGCTTAGATGAAGCTTTTTAAAATTATATTCTGAGTTTTTTTGAATCTGTAGGTTGATGATTTCGTCAGATTTGGAAATTTCTCAGTGCTATTTCTTCAAATATTGCCTCATTTCATTATATATCCTCTCTTCTGGTGAATCAAGTACATATGTGACTTTAGATACCTTCATGTCTCTTAAGCTCTATTCACTCTAGCCTTCTTCCAGGGAAGAGACTTCTAGACTTTTTCAAAGGAAAAGAAACTCAAGCAGACAAAAGGAGTTTTGCTGACTTGGGAAGACATAAGCAGAATTTGCCAGAGGCTAATGTGACTGGGATTTGCAGGGCATAGTACTGTAGAGGAGAGAACTATGCAGATGGAGAGCTTCAGAAATCTACCTAGGAGTATTCTTGATTCTTAGCTGAGTATTTATTACATATTATCAAGTGAAATTCCTTGATGCTGCAAAAATTACAATCTTTAGTTTGCTATAAGTTAAAAAAAACACTTTAGAATTCATATAGAACTGGGAGACATCTATATTCTAGTCAATTACAGTAGAGAGAATTTATTGAATACTCAGGATATTAAATAGAGATCTCAATAGAATCATTTGCTAGTAGGTAAATTAAAGGTGTGTACATGCAAAAGTCTTTGAAACATCTCAAAAGGATTAAGCTGAACAATAAATAATTTATCTACTTCCACCCTCCCCCCCAGCCCCAAATAAATGCTCTTTAAGGACATTAACAAAATCCAGTCATTCAATAGTGTAACATTCACGTCTAGTATACAATCATAATTTAATAGACATATCAAGAGTAGGAGAATACAACTCATAATCAGGAGAAAATCAGTTAACAAAGCATAGTTAGGAATAAGAAAAATGATGTAACTAGCAAACAATTTAAAACACTTTTTTATTTTAAAAACTCAAGAATTTATAGAAACTATAATCATAATAATTATATTAATTGCAATTCTAAAACAGAAACAAATGAAACATCAAAAGTTCACTTGGAAAAAAATATACATGTTCAATTTATTTTCAACAAGGCAATCCAATGGGGAAATGGTGTTGAAACAACTGGATATCTGTTTGGATAAAAATGAACTTCATTTCTTAAGTCGCAACATGAACACATATTTACTCAAAATGGATCATGAACCTCTGTAAAAGATAAAATTATGGACCTCTGAAACAAAAGAGGAGAAAATGTTTGTGACCTGAGTATAGGCAAAAGTTTCTTAGATAGAACACAAACAAATGAGAAAATAAAAAATTATAAATATAACTTCATCAAAATTTTAAATTTCTACTCTTCAAAAGATTTCAGTAAGAAAGTTAAAAGACAATCTATACACTCAGAGAAGATATTTTATGTGTGTATATATATATATATATACATATATATATATATATATATATACACATAATGGCAATGCAAGAGGCCCTGGTTCAATTCCTGAGGCAGGAAGATCCCCTGGAGAAGGGATAGGCTATCCACTCCACTATTCTTGGGCTTCCCTGGTGGCTTAGATGGTAAAGAATCTGCCTGCAATGTGGGAGACCTGAGTTCGATCCTGGGTTGGGAAGATCCCCTGGAGGAGGGCATGGCAACCCACTCCAGTGTTCTCTTCTGGAGAATCCCCATTGACAGAGGAGCCTGGGGGTCACAAAGAATCAGACACAACTGAGCGACTAAGCACACAACACACACACTATATATATTTATCTGATACAGAACTTGCATCTAGGACACATAAAGAAACATTACAGCTCAATGACAAAAGCACAAACAGCTGCATTTTAAAGCACGGGCTAAATATTTGAACAGAGCCTCACAAAAGAAGATATGCAATAACCAATACCATCTGAAACATACTTAAATTATTAGTCACCAGGGAAATGCAAATTAAAAACCAAATAGAAAAGTATTCCATACCCATTCAGTTCAGCTCAGTTCAGTCACTCAGTCATGTCCAGTTCTTTGCAACCCCATGGACTGCAGCATGCCAGGCTTCCCTGCCAATCACCAACTCCTGGAGCTTGCCCAAACTCATGTCCATTGAGTTGGTGATGCCACCCAACCATCTCATCCTCTGTCGTCCCCTTCTTCTCCTGCCTTCAATTTTTCCCAGCATCAGGGTCTTTTCCAATGAGTCAGTTCTTCCCATCAGGTGGCCAAAGTCTTGGAGCTTCAGCTTCAGCCTCAGTCCTTCCAATGAAAGGACTGATTTCCTTTAGGATTGACTGGTTGGATCTCCTTGCAGCCCAAGGGACTCAAGAGTCTTCTCCAACACCACAGTTCAAAAGCATCAATTCTTTGGTTCTCAGCTTTCTTTATAGCCCAACTTTCACATCCATACATGAATAATGGAAAAACCATAGCTTTGGCTAGTATGAAAAGTCTCATAAGAAAAGTTTATGCATAAATGTTTATAGCTGCTTTATTTACTATAGCAAAAAATGAAAATAACCTAAATGCCTACCAGTAGGTAAATTATTGTAGTATATTTATATAATGCAACACTATTCAGAAAGCAAAAGGGCCAAACTTCTAATACACACAACAATATATATGATTTCAAAACATTATGCTGAGTGAAATAAACCAGACATGAAAAGATGTTCTTTTTTAAAAGGCAAAATTTATCCACTAATAAAAAGCATATTAGTAGTTTTCTAGAGAAATCTAGAGGAATCAGAGGGGTCATTGTCTGCAAAAAGTCACAAAGAAACTTTAGGGTGATACAAATGTCATTATTTCATTCTTTTTGATGCCATTTACAGCAAGATGGATGGAACTAGAGATTATCATAAGTCAGAAAGAGAAAGACTTTCTTACATGTGGAATCTAAAATATATGTGGAATCTAAAATATAATACAAACCACCGAAGCAATATCTGTGAAACCAAAACAGACTCACAGATATAGAGAACAGATTTGTGGTTGCCAAGGGGAAGCAGTGGTAGGACAGGGAAGGATTAGAAGTTTTGGATTAGTAGAAGCAAACTATTATATATAGGATGGATAAACAGTATGGTCCTATTGTATAGTGCAGGGAATTATATTCAATATCCCATAATGAACCATAATGGAAAGGAATATGAGCAAGAATATATATATATTAAATATATATGTATAATCAAAACACTGCTAAACAGAAGAAATTAACACAACATTGTAAATCAACTATATATCAATAAAATTTTTTTAAAAAAAGAAAACTGGGGTGATAGAAAGCATGTATATCTTTTTTGGAGTAGTGATTATATGGATGTAAGCATTTGCCATGAAGTTTTACAATTCAAACCAGTTGCTAAAATGCATTATTGAATGTAAATTAAATGTCAGTAAAATTATTTTAAATATAAAATAGAAAAATTTACTGGAAGATCAGTTTTATCCTGTAGAGGCCTTTTAGGATTTGTTAATCAGGTTTACTTCAGTTTTGCACTATTCTGAGGATGTAGCTAGGACTCCTAACATTTGCCGCTTATTAGGATATGACCTTTCTTAGCTCTTGACTGAAAGTCTATGGGGTTCACCAAGATATTTCCATTTTATTTATGTCAAAATTCTAATCTCTACCTCCCAAATTGTGGTTCTTTTTCGAGAGGTTCTCCTTATGCACAAATAATTTAGAAATTATTCAAAGAACTAGGAAAATATTATAGAGACTCAACTGCAGGTCTTTCCTTTACTGTTATAATCTTTCAGTTAAAGTTCTCTTGGCAGATCTAAACAATGAATGTCTCTTCTGCTTGAATAAACCACCACTCTCTGTGTGGGTTCTCTGCACCTCAGTTTAGAAAATGCCTTTGGAGACAGAGTGAGTATAAATGAAGTGTTCACTTCCTATATTATATTTCTGCTATAGTTGTTCTCTAATACCTAGAAAAAGTTTTTATATTTTTTGTCTAGCTCTTAGAGTTGTTTATGGAAGGTACTGCAATCTGATTGGAACCAGAGTTTCAGGTGTAGTCTTTTAAAATCAATTTTGCTCACACTTACAAAGTAAACAGAACAAACCACAGAAGAAACAGATAATTAAAGGGACAGAAAATAGGAATGAGATACATTCACAATAAGAAAAAAAAGAAAACATGGAAAAATCAAAATTATTGTTAGTGTATGTCTTTGTTTTTTTCTGGAAACTATTTTTCTGTTTATGTTTGATATTTTCTCCACTCTTTTTTTCCCCAGAAATTCTTTTATTCAGAACAGAATTCTATTCACCAAGTCTCAACTTTGTTGTAATGTAATATAATCCATTTATTATATTATTGATTTTCTCAATTGTTGTCCAGAAGTACCCAGCTTACTTTGTCCGTTTTATTATTTACTGGTTTGTTGATTTCCCTTCACAGTTTACACTAATAACAGATTTGCTAACTCTTTGTTGCTCTTTGATTGCATCCTTTTATGGCTGCAATGACCTCTCAAGTATATATCAAGTTCTCTTCTGCTCCATTATCATCTCTCTTTCATCTATGGTCAGCTCTTCTTGTTCACCTTGCACGTTTACTTCCTATCATAGGTTTTAGTCATATATCTAGTGGTTGTTTATTAATACTTATGAATGAAGAGCCCCATTCATTTGTTTAGTAAGCTGATGTAGGTTTCATGAGCCCAGTCCTTATGTTTGCAACTGCACATGGGGAAAATTTACTGCAAATGTTGATAGGCAGTTATCTGCAGGCTTCTGGGTAAACAGGAGGCAAGCAGGCAGGCTGCTGCTGCTGCCACTAAGTTGCTTCAGTCGTGTCCGACTCTGTGCGACCCCATAGACAGCAGCCCGCCAGGCTCCCCCGTCCCTGGGATTCTCCAGGCAAGAACAGTGGAGTGGGTTGCCATTTCCTTCTCCAATGCATGAAAGTAAAAAGTGAAAGTGAGGTCGCTCAGTAGTGTCTGACTTAGCGACCCCATGGATTGCACCCTACCAGGCTCCTCCGTTCAAGGGATTTTCCAGGCTAGAGGACTGAAGTGGGTTGGCATTGCCTTCTCGGAAGCAGATGGGCTAGGAATAGTGAAATTTTCCAAAATAAGAGGGCAGCACTCTGGAGATGGAGTAATTTGGGAAGCATTTTTCTTTTGAATGGAGCTACATTCTTTCTTCTCACTCACTCCTTATTTTCTTTTTATATCTACAGCCTCACCTATCAAGTTTATGTCTTCTTGCTTCCTTTTACAGTATTTCCTGGGAGATTGGGGTTGAGCAAAGAAAGTGTAAGGGACCTATCTATTCTGAGAAATTGGACCACTTAGGGCTGTTTCTACCAAATTTTATCTGAAAGTCTGATGGCTGAATTCAGTGGTTTGGGGCTTGGTCTGGGACTGCTGAGATTGTGGGTAACCATTTCCACAAAGAAATGTGAGAAACAGCCCCAAGCTCAGAATAGACAAGGGTGTGTCTTGGGTTTGCAAAATTTTTGGAAAAAAAAAAAATAGCCTCCTATTAAATGGACTGAGCCTAGAATTTGAATCTAGCTTGCTGTGTTTCAGGGATGGAGTCAGGGAGAGCTGGTTTACTTCTTTTCAGTGAAGTCTATCCAACTATACAGTGGAGCGGGGAGAGATTTGGAGAGTGGGAAGGCTGAGCAATATCTGTTTGGTTTCTTGGTTTTCAGACACAAATGAGATTATACGGTACCGATCCTTTCAGATCTTTACAAATCACAATGATCAGTTAGTATTTTGATGTCTCTTAAGCAACCTCTTTACCACTTGTAAGATTTCCTCACTGTATTTAGTCTCATTGTGAAGCTAGGCTTCATCTCTTTCCCACTAAGGAAGCCAAAAACTTTCAATCCTCCTTCTCTTCATTCTTTGGCAGCCCCAGTACAGGCAGGTGAATAAGCTCAGCACATCAGAGGCTTCTGCCCTGAAGTTTGGCACGCGAGTGAGTGGCAGTACGATGATGAAGTGATTAGAACTCTGTCATGAAGTTAGCAGTGATGGCAGATGTAGTGAAAAGAGTGGTGTCCTGGCCAGACTATTTTCTCAGCAGAATAGTTACTGCTTTTCTTTTCTTTGGCCCACTAAAGAGACCTCAGCTCCATCTTGTTTATTACCCAAGGCTGCTCTTGTAGTTTTTTCTGTCAATTCTGACGACATTCCAATAAAACATCATTTTGTTAAGATAGCAAAAATTAGTTTCTATTTCTCACAAAATGACAGCAAACTAACTGATAAGAATTCACTTTCAAATTGAGAAGCAGCAAAGCACATGGAGGCGTCAGACTGCCTGGATTTAAATCTCCAGCTTTGCTACTTACAAGCTCTGTGAACTAACCTATAGATGTATCAGTGTCTCATTTTTAAGTGTGGATAATAACAGTGCCAATCTCACTGGTTTGTTTTAATGCTTAAAGAGTTAATGTGTTCCGAGAACAACTCGGAACAGCACCTGGCACAAAGTAAGCACATTGTAATTAACACATCTCCAATAAAGTATAGAAAAGCTGGGATTGGGTATCTAGCCTGATACAGCAGAAAGCAATGGACATCCTATCACAATTCCAGGATGGAATCCTAGTTTATGGCACACAGCAGCAAATAGTTAAAGATTACCCAGAGTTATCAGAATAAAGTGTTCATGGAGGGCAAAGCTTGGGAGATTGTTGTTGCTAATGCAAAGACTAGAGGGTAAAGGAATTACTTATCTTGGGATTTGATGATTTTTTAAAAAGAAAATGAAGCATTTAAATTTCTAAATTCTCAGGCTTTCTACGAACACTGTGAAAGAATAAATTTTTAGTTGCATCTTTAGGACTGAGATAAGTGAATACCAAATTTATCAGAGATAATTTTTTTCCCCTGCGGACTGCCAAATTGTGACATCTGTTGAATTAACCAGCTTGTAATGTCTCTTCAGTAGGGCCATGTATCAGGAAAAAAGAGAACACTGAAACATTGGATTAGATGTATGTCGCAGGATTAGGCGATGTCTTGGTATATAGAACCCTTACCCATCACTGAACTTCCCATGCTCTTGGAAATAATCTTCCTGTGCCCATGAATGAAAGAGCTACCTGACAACAACAAACCATTTTATCTTTCAACTACCCTCTCTAACCCCTCACACACCCTTCTTTTCTCCAAAGTCACAATTAAATTAGATCACAGCATACCCTAAGCAGGAAATGATAAATAAAATCAAAGAGAAGAATCTATTCCAAAGAATTGCAGGACTTCCATTTTATTTGCAAAGGTCTTTGGAATGTGTATGGGAACAAATTTAGAGGGTTCTCACCAAACTGAAAGGAGGCTTCCCAGATGGTGCAGTGGTTAAGAATCTGTCTGCCAGTGTAGGCAAAGCAAAAGATGCAGGTTCTATCCCAGAGTTGGGAAGATCCCCTGGGGTAGGAAATGGCAATCCACTCCAGTATTCTTGCCTGGAAAGTTCCATGGACAGAGGAGTCTGGCTGGCCACAGTCCAGGGAGTTGCAAAGAGTCGGCCATGACTAAGCAGCTGAACACACACACACCAAATTGGAAGAAACTAGCTTTAGATTGGACTCAAGTTATCACTATGAATGGGCTTACTAGACAGCCAGTTTTTGTGTTCTTGCTGGTATGTGTTGTAGTAATTTGTATATCTTGTTAATGAACGTTTGCATCTATGTTCTTAGCTGATCCTCACTAAATAAAATCCAAATACCGAAAATATTTTGATCTAATGTATATAAAGGAAGTTTAATTGGAGGGATGTAGGAAGTCTGAAATTAATCACAATGCAACCACCCACTTCCTAAGTCCCTAGGGAGAACCCAGGAAAAAAATCTCTCCTCAATGAAACCTTGAGATCAATATTGGTAAAAGAAGTATGAGCATCTTTGAGAAACACTCTGATGGCTGTGTAGTCCAAAGATGTTGAGGAAGATGCTACAGTTAAAATAGGCCCCCAGGTTTCAGTGTGATGTGAGGATTTCAGAATGGGAAAAAAAAAAGCAGAGACACTTAACTGGCAGAGGCAGAATGAGCTTGATTACCATTAACAGAAGGAAGTATCATTATGGTAGATAAAATGGTCTAACCCACAAGATCATTGATGATGGTTGATCGTTCATGGGATCCTTTGACTGTAAGGACTGGTTCCCCAATGAAGAATGAATGAGGAAATGCTATGCTAATAAAAATGACCCCCAGGTGTCAGTGGTTTAGCAGTTAAAAGTTTATTTCTCCTGTACATAAGTCTGCTATAGGTCTGAGTGACTCCCTTGGGCTTTTGATCATAGAGTGACTAGAGGCCAAGTTTGTTTCATGTTGTGATCTGATCTCTTAGCTTCCATGGTAGAGGAAGAGACCGCATCAAGAGCTTATGCCTGCTTTTCTGGGCTCCAGCCAGAAGTTTCACATGTCACTTCTGCTCACAGCCCATTGAGCAGAGCTAATCACATGGCAGCACTTAACTACAAGGGGAAAGGGAAATGGATAGACCATATAGAATACTTGTGAACATTACTTTTTCTGCCATACCTACTGAAGTCCTACATTATGGATATTACTGAATAATTGGAGGCCTGACCTCAACTACCAGCATGTTATGATAATCCTGATCCTTCATGCAATTCCTAGACTCATGTTCAAAGAAACAGAAACTTGCAGATGAAGACTGGGTACACTTGAGGGATTATCCTGCAAAAATATCCAAGTGTACACTTAGAATCTTCCCCTTATTCTTCTCCAAAGGTAGATATGGATATTTATCCTCAGAAAAAGATAGATATCTAAACTTTTTATGTACATTACCCATCAGGTCTAAACTGACACTACTGCTTATGTTCTCAGAACACCACAGTGATCTAATACCCTGAATGGAAGCTTACACAAGGCAGGTGACAAGTGGAGTTTTGATCTAAAGCATGGTAGTGGGCCAATGGTTATCAAAACACATGTCAATAAATGAAATAAATACACACAGCAATGATCCTCTATCAGTACCCTTTACCAATGGAGGCAGGGAGATCATGAAAGAAAGAGACAAGAGGAAGCCTCTACACTTTGTGCTTCCTACCAAAAAAATAAGCCAGAACACAAACCACATCCTTAGGAGAATCATGGAAATCAGTGTCACCATAAAATACTCGAAAAGCACTTCAATCCACAGGCCCGTTTGGTTCTTTGGTTTATCCTGCCAAGGGTAGATGAACCTTGGAGAATGGCAGTGGATTATTGTCAGTTTAATAATGTATGACTCTAACTGCAGGTACATTTCCCTTCATGGTCTCCTTATTAGAACAAATCAGTACAGCCCTTGATATTGAGTATGAAGTTATTAATCTGACAAATGCTTTTTTTCTCCTCAATTTCCAACAAATGGAGGACACTAGAAGCAATTTTCTTTTACTTGATGGGACAAATGTACACCTTTATGACTTTCTCAGAGATGTCTCAACTCTCCTTGACTAGGACATCTTTTTCCACTTTGCCTGGAAAGAGTGATAAGCTGAGTTAAGGAACTAGGTGTTTGCTAATGGTTTAGCAAAATTATTTATAAGTGAGAAGGATCAACATTTGGGGATTGGAAGGATGATATTATGTCTCTTGTGAATAATCATCAAAGTTTCCTACTGCAGAGAGTCAGACGGTATTAGCTTTCTTCTACAACGCTTGCTTGTGGTAGACAAAATAATGGCTCTTCAAGGGTGGCCATGCCCTGATCCCTGGACCTTATTATGTTTTGCTACTTAGCAAAAGGAATTTTTCAGATGTGGTTAAGGCTTTGGATCTTGAGCCTGGAAGATTATCCTGTAGTATCCTAGTGGACCCAATCAAATAACTTAAGTCCTTAAAAGTAAAGAACATTTCCTGAAAGAAGAGTATGAGGTATGTAATAAAAGAGGCAGGAGAGATTCAAAGTGTGAAAGGAATTCAACTCACAATTACTAGATTTGAAGATGGATAGAGGAGGCAATACAGGGGCCTCTAAATGCTGAGGACAACCTTCAACTGACAACCAGCAAGGAAGTAGGGGCCTCAGTCCTACAACCTCAAGGAATTGAATTCTATTGACTCCTTGAATGAGCATTAAAACAGATTTTTCTTAGAGCCTCTAGAAAGAAATACAGACATGCTGACACTTTGGTTTTAGATACAAGAGACCCATGTCAGAGTTCTGACCTACAGAACTGTGAGATTAAAAATTTGTATTGTTTCAAGCCATTAAATCTGTGGTAATTTTTATGACATCATTAGAAAATTAAACATTGCTTATTATTTTTATGAACAAAGCAAAGTTGTTATTGGGATTCTATTCTTCAGAGTACATGCTGATGATCTGAATGAGTGGACAATATAGAGTGCTATTCCACACATGTAACACCAGATCCATATAAGCATGGGACCAAGAGCTGACAGAAACACAGACTAAGAATAAGGATTATCCTCAATAATTTGTAGAGCAGCAACCAATATCCCTATCCCCTAATATGATATATCAAAGGCCCAGTTAGCCTCCTGTTGGCAGGTTGATTACAATGAACCCTTCTGTTATGAAGGGGCAATGATTTACCCCTATGGAAGAGAAAGTTATTCTGCATTAAGAGTTTCTTTCCTTCTTAACATGTCATCTATGATCTAATTGTTGCCTTATGCATCATAATGACAGTCACACATTACTATTTCTTATCAAATAATTCAAATAATAGAATTAATAATTGATATTTGTACAGGAAAGAATTGACAATGGATCGATACCCATGGGATTCATTGATCACAACATATGCACATCACCCAGAAATAGGTGACTTTATGGAAAAAGAATATGGACCTTTATAAAAATCAGTGCCAGTTGTGGGGGAATCTTGGGAGGTTATAGCACGTGGTATAGGGTAAATTGGGTGCTTTGAGTAGGCAACAGATATATGGTGCTATTTCTATTAACCTAATGAAGAAATGAAGATGTGAAAATGTATGTACATAGAGTGGTGAGGGGCTGTTACACCCATAATCTTGATTTTGTTTGTTTCCCTTTCTTGTAACTGTACTCTGCGTGTTTAGCACCTCAGTGGTAATTAAAAGTTTATATTTTAAAAACACTCCTGTGAGGGGCACTGTCCTATGTGACTTATGTGGAATATCTCATTTAGTCATCATAATGACTCCACTGAAGTACTATATTGTCCACATTTTGCACATTAGGAAATTGAATGCAGTGAAGTGGTAAATGGTGGAACTGGAGTTTGAATGCTCAGGCCCTTAACCACTATGCTACAATACCTCTCAATGGAGGAATGTTCCCATGAGGAAATACAATTATTTAATCAAGTTGGAAGTTGTAATTGTCTCCTGGATGTTTCAGGTTTCTCATGTTCCTGAGACAACATGCAAAAAAATAATAATTTTGTAGTGTTATATAGGATGGCTAATTCTCAGTATCAAGATGAAATAAATAAGGTTTCTACTATAAAAGGGGTGGAGAAGGGAATGGCAACCCACCCCAGTATTCTTGCCTGGAGAATTCCATGGACAGAGGAATCTGGAAGGCTATAGTCCATGGGATGACAAAGAGCTGGACACAACTGAGTGACTTATAAAAGGGGAGGAAGAAGGAGAAAGAAGTAATTCAGAGGCTCTTCTAGTACTCCTCCCAGTACCATTGTTTGCAATGGTGAAAATTCATAGAAGGCTCTACGCTCAGGATTATCAAGAGCTCACGTCCCTCAGAAATGAACGTCATATGCACCACCTCACTCAGGAAGGAATTCCAACTAGTTAAGGTGCTAATTAAAGAGCATGGAAACAGGAATTGGTAATAGAGAAAGGAAGTCATAAAAATTAACTACAATGTCATAATCAGCTTTGGAAAAAACAGACATAGCCTTTATCTTTCTTTATTTGTGGTGTAATATATTTTACTTTCTTTTTCTTTCCTTTTTTTCATGATTTGGTATAATGTGCATTGGTGGTGGTGAACTTCACAACTTGGTGAGCCAACCCTAAGACAGCATCACCAAAATCCTGTACCCAAAACTGGAGCAAGAGCTGCAAGATCATAGTCTGTCTATCTTTGATCAAAGGAAGACATTTTGTTTGTATAAAAGATAGGTGTCTTTTATTGAGTTGCTTCTCTTCCTTTCTTCTTTCCCTCCTTTGTTTATTTTTATTGTTCCTGATAAAATTTTAAGATTTAAGGAACAGTAAATGGATTTTCACCAACCAAAGGGATGGACTGCAATAGAGATTTAGCTTTTCCCACTGCTTTCCGACATCAAACTCCTTTCTCATTGTAAAGGAATCACCTATTATGCAGTCTTAACCTCCTATACTACTGACACTGAAATATCAGTTTCATCCTCTATTCCCTAGCAAGGAAATCACAGGAACAAGCCTAGACTTTGCCAGTAAGATGCACCTAACCTCCCCACCCCAGATTTTAACTCTTGAGTAAGTGACAAGAAAATGAAAGATAGAATTCATCTACACCATCAATGACAAAGCTTAGCCTCTGTTCTTAGTAATGTCATAGGAAGCACCTATAATTTTTTCAAGAGCATCAGAAGTGGCATCTGTTTCCACAGGAAAAGAGCAATGAGTAGAAAGAGGCTGTATTGGGCCCAACTAAGGAAACTTTGGGTGGACCCAAGCCAAAACTGTCAACTTAGGAAGGGTGCTGGCTTGTTGCTGAAGAGATCCCTGCAAATCCATCATTCTTCATAACATCAAGACTTCAATAAGATCCTTTTTTTTCTAACAAAAGTAGGGGTGAATTCAGAGTCATCAGTGATTTCTAACTATTCCTTTAATATTTTAAAAAGAAGATGGTGACAAAAATGGAATGATCTTCATTTTTTCCATTAATTTCCCCATTAAAAAAAAAAGACATAGCAACTGGAATATGAAAATCAAAGAATCATGGAAAACATCTATAACAAAAGGAGAAATCATGAAATCCTGATATATACCCAGTATGTAGGAACAAACCATCAAAGAATAGTCTAATATCATCAGAACAAGTGATATTAACATCTGTGCTGAAGGAAAAAAGGAAAGGCAGTTGAGCTTTCATGGCCCCAAGGATATGAGAACTTTAAGATGCCAAAAGTTTTTGCATTCTGGAGGCCCAGTCTGAGAACAGAGGCCAAAAGTGGGGAAGAATTCTACAAGAGCCAATTTGTGGGTGCATGCAAAGAGACAATGCAATATTGGCTGTGCAACGTGGGTGAGTACAATCATGACAGATGGTGCTGAACCAGTCTGGACCCTAAAACTTGGAGTTAACCAACAAAATCTTGCTTCTGAGGCAAAGCATTGCGCCAAGAAGAAACTTCTGGGAGTAAAAATCCAAACTGTGCAGAAAAGGACTATAGAGGCATAAGAAGAGGAAGCTTCAAATAAAAGTAAGGGTGGACTTGGGAGAGGAGATGAGAAGAGGGCAGGACGAAATGGGAGACTGGACTTGACTGCCGGTCAATTACTCCCAGACTGGGTAACATATCCATTACTAAGTATAGAATAGATAGCTAGTGGGAAGCTGCTGTACACGCAGGGAGTTCAGCTTGGTGCCCTGTGATAACCTAGATGGGGGGCAGCAGTATAGGCAATGGTGGAGAGAGGCTCAAGAGGGAGGGTATATATATATGTATGTGTGTGTGTGTATACACACACTTGCAGCTGATTCATTGTGTTGTACAGCAGAAACTGACATAACATTGTAAAGCAAATATATCCCCACTTTTTTAAAAGAAAAGTAAGGGAGCGGTAGGAACAGTCGTATTTTGAAAAGTATGAAATCCAAACAAAAGCCATGTTTTTGATGACTTTGCAAAAGAGCGGAGGAGAGAATACTAGTGCCCAGAAGCTGGAAAAGCTATCCAAGCCACCTTCCCCTAATAAACTCTGTTTTACGTTTGTACTTTCCTAGCCTCCTGGGCTGGAGAAGGCAATGGCACCCCACTCCATTACTCTTGCCTGGAAAATCCCATGGAC
Organism: Odocoileus virginianus; assembly: GCF_023699985.2. Taxonomy (NCBI): domain Eukaryota; kingdom Metazoa; phylum Chordata; class Mammalia; order Artiodactyla; family Cervidae; genus Odocoileus; species Odocoileus virginianus. The sequence goes on from NC_069683.1 coordinate 49,510,785, forward strand.
GGAGGAGAGTCGGACACGACTGAGCGACTTCACTTTTAGTTTTCACTTTCCACTTTTTTGCATTGGAGAAGGAAATGGCAACCCACTCCGGTGTTCTTGCCTGGAGAATCCCAGGGACAGGGGAGCCTGTGGGCTGCCGTCTATGGGGTCGCACAGTCGGACACGACTGAAGCAACTTAGCAGCGGCAGCAGCCTCCTGGGCACAGAAGAAAGCCTATGGTTACGCTAAGTTCAGCTTCAGGCTATTAGGAGGCAGTGGGTGGTTTTAAAGATGGAAATAGCAGGACAGGATTTGCAATGTTTAAAGATAGCAATTTGTTAATGACCATTCTGACCAGTGTGAGATGATACCTCGTTGCAGTTTTGATTAGCATTTCTCTAATAATGAGCAATGTTGGGCATCTTTTCATGTGTCTATTTGTCATATGTGTCTTCTTTGGAGAAACGTCTGTTTAGATCTTCTGCCCACTTTTGATTAAGTTGTTTGTTTTTCTGGTATTGAGCTGAATGAGCTGCTTGTATATTTTGGAAATTAATCCTTTGTCAGTTCTTTTGTTTGCTATTATTTTCTCCCATTCTGAGGACTGTCTTTTCACCTTGTTTATAGTTTCCTTCACTGTGCAAAATCTTTTAAGTTTACATTAAAAAATCTATAAATAATACATGCTGGAGAGGATGCAGAGAGAGGGAATCTTCTTGCATTGTTGGTGGGAATGTAAATTGGTACAGCCATTATGGAGAACAGTATGAAGATTTCTTAAAAAAAAAAAAAAAACTACTGATAAAACCACCGTATGACCCAACAATTCCACTACTGGGCATATACCCTGAGGAAACCATAATTGAAAAAGACACACATGCCCCAGTATTCATCATAACACTGTTTACAATAGCTAGGACATGGAAGCAACCTAGATGCCCTTTGAATGATGAATGCAGATGAATAGATAAAGAAGTTGTGATACATATATACAATGGAATATTATTCAGCCATAAAGAGGAGCACATTTAACTTAGTTCTAATAAGGTGGATGAACCTGGAGCCTATTATACAGAGTGAAGTAAGTCAGAAAGAGAAAAACAAATATCATATATTAATGGATATATATCAACTCTAGAAAGATGGTACTGATGAACCTATTTGCAGGGCAGCAATGAAGATGCAAACGTAGATAACAAACTTGCAGACACAGTGGGAGAAGAAAAGGGTAGGATGAATTGAGAGAGAAGATTGGAAACATACACTACTATATGTAAAATTAGATACCTAGTGAAAATTTACTGTATAATGCAGGGAGCTCAAATCTGGGGCTCTGTGATAACCTAGAGGGGTGGGGTGTGATGGGAGGAGGGAGAGAGGTTCAAGAAGGAGGGGTCATACATATACCTATGACTGATTCATGTTGATATATGGCAGAAACCAGCTTAACATTGTAAAGCAACTATCCTCCAATTTAAAATAAATTAGTTTTTTAAAAAAGAGAAAGCAATTTGTGATGCCTATGGCAAACATGGCAGATTGTCCATACCCATCCTGATGTAGGAGATAGATGGGCTCCAGGTTAGACATTTACAACTGGGCTCCTGTTTGCATTTCATGGGGCTTGAAGAAGTGGGCCTCAGGCTGGATACTTACAACCGTTAGCACTTCCTGAGACAAAAGATAGATGGGCTCTTGTTAAGGCATTTACAATCAGCCTCCTGTTTGCCCTCCAAAATGGAAGTAACAACAGAAACAGGGTAAATAGCCAGTGTTTGTCTCTAAGGTAATAATCATGGCAAGGACAAAGAGGGGCAAAACCCTGTTTGAGGAAAGGATTAAGGAATCTTTGCTCTCCTCTCTTCTGGGGACAAGGCAGACACTACACATGCACAGATCTTTGTGGGTCAAAAGCGAGGGGATAATTCCAGGCCATAATGAGCCTTGCTCCTCCCAGAAGCCTTCACTTCAAGATTTATATTGGCTGAGGGGTGCGTACACACCCAGGGGAGGTCCCTGGAAAGGTCAGGTGTAGAAAAAGAAACCAGATATTATGCCTGAAGGAATACAAAGACCCAGAAGAACTGCCTTATATAAATGACTTAGCAGCCTCTTTACTGCCCTCCTCCTCACTAGGGGGACGGCCACACCCTTTCTCTCCCTGTGTGCATCTCTGTCTTGCTTCTATCTCATCTAAACAAACTGTTTCTCTATGTGCTGTCCTGCTTGTTATTGTGCTGTCTCTAATAATAAACTTTGTACCTGCATTTACAGCTTCTGCCTCTGTGATAAATACATTTTTACTGGGGGCAAAGATCCAGGGAAAAATAGCTTCTAGCCTGTAGCCTTGCTGGTCTGGTGGCTAGGATTCCTGGTTCTCATCCAAGCTACCCAGGTTCAATTCCTGGGCAGGGAATTAAGATCTTGCTTCACGCCACCGCTCACTGCTGCCTCACCGAGATCAATCCCACTCTCTTTCTAGTGTGCCTTTCTGTATTGTAGATGGTAGAATGCCAGGAACTGCATGCCCTAGGCTTTTTCAGCTGGATTTCAAGATTTAGCTTAAAGCAATCACATCTACTCTCGCAAGATCTAGAAGGTAGAGGTGGGCATCCTTTCAGGCATCTGCTGTCTTCTGCTGGCAAGCATGACCATGAAGTAGGGCATTTGTGCACTGTGTTCCATCATCCAGTCATTCGATTCTCAGATGCCAAAATGTTGGGCATAAGGCATCCTTTTTCCCAGTGTACTCTGGCAGGACTGATGTGGCTCTTAAGCCAACAGTTACAATACTGGCAATACTCTGATTCCTGGACTTTACCTAAAATGGTATGTCCCTAAAACCAAGTTTTCTAGGGTTTTTATTCCTAATCCCTAACCTTTCCTGTTGGATCTAGGAAGCAGCTTCCCAAGTGGATGAACTCTTGATATTTTTCAAGTCTTTCTAAAAGAGCATGTCTAGAGCATGCTCCTCCAAACTTTTCAAGGCTACCCAATTCTCTGTAACTCATCTTTTTTTATTTTTTATTTTTATTTTTTTGCTTTAAGAAAGATATCATGGTTTCTGTAGCTTATCCCAGGTTTCTACTAGATCAAGAACTGCAGTGTCAGGGGAGAGGGGTAAGGGCAATGAGGGAAGACTCCACAGTCTACAAAGGACTTATAACACATCTTGAGAGACAGATAGAAATTAAACAGAGAGGAAAGTGGACATTTCAAACTAAAATGGAAGGTTTAAGCAAATGCTCAGAGACAAAATTATCAATATTTTTCCACTTGTGACAATAAGGAAGCCAGGTTAGCCAGAAAGAAGGTTATGCATAAAGGACCTTAGGAGGATGATAGGATGGGTGGAAGGAGATCATAAGAACCCTCAAAGCCAAACAGAGGATTTCATGCTGGATAGAATAGCAGCTGGATGAGCAGTGGGCTCTTGAGAAAAATGCAAAGATGAGAAAGATAAGTACATTCAAAGTGGAGAGTTGAGGAGTGGGGAGTTCCCATCCAGGCTGGGAAATGTTGAATTTATCCAAATACAGTTGACAGTTTTTGCTTCTGTGGAAGAGTCAGGTAATATGAGGCTCTAAAGCCACCCCCACCCTCTTGCCCATGACCCAGGCCAACAGCAGACAATTTATATCAAACGTGACCCTCTTTCTTGAGGTAACCAGACTCAGCCTCAGAGCTCTTCGCACAAAGCTCCAAGCAGTCATTAGCAATCAATAGGACCTGGCATGAGAAATAAAATCTACTAGTTGTACTCAGTGTATTAAATGCTGTTCTAGCAAATCCTAACAGTTATAATAAAATATTAACATACTCTGTTTATTTATTCACATCTTTCATTGTAAACACAATTAACAATCTCATTCTTCTTAGACACGAGAATGATTTTAGTCATTGAACTCTTAAAAGAGTTACATAAAGTTGTCCGTGACTAAATATAGGTTTCAGAAGGCATAAGCAGATTGTGTCAATAGTCTGTCCCCGTGACAGACTCTGAAGTACCTCTAATTCCTATTAACATTTCCATGCACCGTATTAAGTTTGGAATCAGTGACATGTGTTTAGCATTACATGTAGTCCAAATTCTAAGATTAATTTTTTAAAAGATCAAATAAATAAACACTCAGAGATGCATGCAATTCTTACAAACATCCATCTCATTCTTATCATTTGTCACTGTCAACATTTAGAACTGAACCAACTAGAGGCTTACAGATTCCTTGGCTGTAGTGATCCCACAAGAACCAGCCCAAAAACATTTGGGAACACAAACCCCAACCCTTGCAAAATGACAGAATTGTCATCCTGGACTAGACATCAGTTCTTGGGAACATTAGGTGACAGAATGGGTTTCCCCAATGTCTCAGTGGCAAAGAATCCACCTGCAGTGCAGGAGACATGGGAGATGGGGGTTTGATTATCTGGGTGGGGAAGATCCCCTGGAGGAAGAAATGGCAACCCACTCAAATATTCTTGCCTGGAAAATCCCATGAATAGAGGAGCTCGGCAGGCTACAGTCCACGGGTTCCCAATGAGTCAGACATGACTGAGTGACTGAGCACATACAAGCACAAGTGTCAAATATTTTTAATGGGTTTTGGAGACAGAGTAACCTAATTCATAGGTGTGACAGGACCTCAGTCCTATGGGGGTTAATAAAGCCCAGAAGTGAATATATCAGTGTAAACACATGTACTGCAGATACAAAAACATGAAGAGTAGTTCCACTAAGTGAAGGCTTGGTGATATTTCCTTTAAAATATCCTAAAAGGAGTTGAATATAGGGGATAGAGAGCTCTGCAAGGTGCCCAGGAACACACGGATCTGAGCACCTTCTTATGCAAATTACATATGAAATCTTGTAACCAAACTAAAAAAAAAAAAAAAACTCATGGAAAAACGATCATTGAAAAATCAGTGATGATAACCCCCTTTCCATCTTCACCACTATGACTTTAGAACAAGCCGCCATCAACTCTCCCATAGATCTTTGCAGTAGTCTCCTTGCTGGCTGCCTTGTGTCCACTCCTGTGAAATATTTTCAGCATAGAAGCCAGAAGGTAAATCAGACCATCCCAGTCTTCTGCTCAAGGCTCTCAGATGGTTTCCATATGATTTAGAGCAGTGTTTCTCAAACTCTAGTGTGCATCAGAATCACCCATCAAGCTTTGCATCTCCTCTAATAATGAGTGATGTTGAGCATCTTTTCAAGCGCCTTTTCAACATCCATATATCTTCTTTGGTGACATCTCTATTTAAATCTTCTGCCCATTTTTTTTTTTATTGGTTTCTTGTTGTTGTTGTTTATGTTGAGCTGCATGAACTAAAACTACAATGAGGTATCACCTCACACTGGTCAGAATGGCCATCATTAAAGACTACAAACAATAAACACTGGAGAGGGTGTAGAGAAAAGGGGACCCTCCTACAGTGTTGGCGGGAATGTAAATTGGTACAGTCACTATGGAGAACACTATCAATCAATCACTTCAGTTGCTCAGTTGTGTCTGATTCTTTGCAACCCCATGGACTGCAGCACACCAGGCTTCCCTGTCCATCACCAACTCCCAGAGCTTACTCAGACTCATATCCATTGATTGGGTAATGCCATCCAACCATCTCAGCCTCTGTCATCCCCTTCTCCTCCCAACTTCAATTTTTCCTAGCATCAGGGTCTATTCAAATGAGTCAGTTCTTCGCATTAGGGGGCAAAAATATTGCAGTTTCAGCACAGGACTGATTTCCTTTAGGATGGACTGGTTGGGTCTCCTTGCAGTCCAAGGGACTCTCAAGAGTCTTCTCTAAGACCACAGTTCAAAAGCATCAATTCTTCAGCTCTCAGCTTTCTTTAGAGTCCAACTTTTACATCCATACATGACTACTGGAAAAACCATAGCCTTGACCTATAGATGGACCTTTGTTGGCAAAGTAATGTTTTTTAATATCTGATTTTTAATATGCCATCTAGGTTGGGGAACAGTATAGAGGTTCCTTTAAAAACTAAGAGTAGAGCTACCATATGATCCAGCAATCCCACTCCAAGGCATATATCCAAAGAAAACCATAATTTGAAAAGATATATGCACCCCACTGTTCCCAGAAGCACTATTTACAATTGAAAAAAGACATGGAAGCAATCTAAATGTCCATCAATGGATGAATGAATAAAGAAAATGCGATACATATATACAATGGTGTATTACTCAACCTTAAAAAAAGAATGAAATAAGGTCATTTCCAGTGACATGGATGGACCTAGAGACTGTCATACTGAATGAAGTCAGACAGAGAAAGACAAATATCATAAGACATTCTTATATGTGGAATCTAGAAAAAAAGGTATAAATGAACTTATTTACAAGACAGAAATAGAATCACAAATGTAGAAAACAAATTTATGGTTACCAAGGCGGAAGGGGGAAAAGATAAATCTGGAGATTAGAATTGACATATACTATAAAAAATGTATAATAAGAAGCTATTTATAACATAGAGAACTCTACTCCATGCCCTGTAATGACCTATATGGGAAAAGAATCTAAAAAAGGGTGGATATAGATATAGATATATAGGTATATATGTATATGTATAACTGACTTTTTTATAAATATATATTTATATATATAACTGATTCACTTTGCTGTACAGCAGAAGCTAACACTGTCAGCCAAGTATACTTCAATCAAAATTAATTTTAAAAAATAAGTGTAAAGAAAATCACCATGGGGGGGGGCTCAGAAGAAAGAAATCAGCCAACAGGCTGTTACAACACAGATTGCTGGCCTCATTTCTAGAGTTTCTAATTTATCAGGTAATGGGAAAAGCCTGGGAATATATATTTTTTTAATTGAAGTATATTGATTTATAATGTGTTAGTTTTAAGCGTACAGCAAAGAGATTCAATTATTTATATATTATTCAATATATTCTATATCTGTATTATTATATTATGTGTATGTGTGTGCTCAGTCATGTCCCACTCTTTGCGACCACACGGACTACACCCCATCAGACTCCTGTCCATGGAATTTTCCAGGCAAGAATACTGGAGTGGGTTCCCATTTCCTTCTCCATATTATATTATATATATATACTTTTCCAGGTTGTTTTCCTTTATAGGTTATTACAAAATATTAAGTATAGTTCTCAGTGCTATATAGTGGGTTCTTGTTGATTGTTATATATACTAGTATATATATATTAATCTCAAACTCACAGTTTATCCTGCACTCCCTTTCTCATTTGGCAATCGAAAGTTTGTTTTCTATACCCATACATCTATTTCTGTTTTTTGTTTATAAGTGCATCTGTATCACTTTTTTTAATAAAAAAATTTCTGACCACACAGTGTCAACTGCAGGGCGGTGGTCCCCTGCCCGAGGTGGGGGGCGGCGGGGGGGTGTTAACGGTCTCCCTGGGGAGACCAAACTCCGATACTTTGGCCACCTGATGCCAAGAACTGACTCATTGGAAAAGACCCTGATGCTGGGAAACATTGAGGGCAGGAGGAGAAGGGGACGACCGAGGATGAGATGGATGGACGGCATCACCGACTCAATGGACGTAGGTCTGAGTCAGCTCGGGGAGTTGGTGATGGACAGGGAGGCCTGGCGTGCTGCAGTCCATGGGGTCCGCAGAGTCAGACCCTGAGCTGAATTGAACCGAGCTGGGGAGTCAATCAGGCCGCTGGTGTGTCCGCGGACCCTCCCCAGGCCAGACTGGCGGAGGGAGGCCCGGCAGGCCCCAGGGCCCAGGAAGCCGCCAACGGGCGAGGACGAGCGGGCGTCTTCTGGACCGGAGCGAGAGGAACGTGAACGGCAAGGGGGCGCCTCGCTACTTGCGGCCCCTGGGACGCTGGGCGGGCGCGGGGCTGGGGACGCCCAGAGGCCTGCCGCCCTCCCACACCCGGCCTGCCCGCTCCCGCCCGCCTGGAGGCCCCGAGCGGCCGCGCCCTGCGGGCGACTCACGGGCGGGAATGCAGGCGGCTTCGGCCTGAGCTCCAGGGAGGAGCTGCGGCCTCCTCCCCAGGGATGCCTGGCTATGGCAACCTCCACGCCAGCTGTGTCCGTTTTGAGATTCTACATCTTAATGATATCATATTTGGCTTTGTCTGCCTTACCTAACTTATTATGATAATTTCTAGACTCATCTGTGTTGTTGCAAACGGCATGATTTCCTTCTTTTTATGAATACTATTCGATTGTATGCATGTGTCACATCGTCTTTATCACTCCTCTGCCAGTGGACATGTAGGTTGCTTCCACATCTTGGCTGTTGTAAATATTTCTGCAACGAACCTTGGGTTGCACATACCGCTTCAGAAGTTTTCTCCCGATGTAAGCCCAGGAGTAGGCTTGCTGGTTCATATGGTAGCTCTATTTTTAGTTTTTTAAGGAACCTCCATAGCTTTCTCCATAGTGGCTGCACCAATTTACATTCCTACCTACAGTGTAGGAGGGTTCCTTTTTCTCCACAACCGCTGTAGTGTTCATTATTTGTAGACTTGTTTGATGACAGCCGTCTGGCTGGTGTGAGGTGATATCTCATTGTAGCATTGATTTGCATTTCTCTGATAACTAGCGATGCTGAGCATTTCTAACACCATCCCAGGAGATGCTGATGCTGCTGGGTGGGGACTGTGCTTCAAGGCCACGGACGTAGAGCAACAGCAAAGGCCTTACCCTGGGATCCGGCCATGGGGATCTGGTGTCATTACCACCCTGACCTCAGTTCCTGTTACTTTTTTCTTTAGTCTGTTCTGGACTCCGGGCCTCCTTACCCATCCTTGAGCCAAGCGTACACCTTCCTGCTCAAACCTCTTTTTTGAGCACTTGCCCCCAGGTAGTTTCGCAGCACATTCTTCACCTCCTTTAATTCCCTGCTCAGAAGACACCTCCGTGAGGACCTTCCTAATCATCCTATTTAAAACTGCACACTTCATCTCTTCCCAGCATCTTTATTCCCTTTTTATGATTTATAGTTTTTCCATAACACTTATCACCAACTGGCATACTACTATATTTTACTTATTTATACTTTTCCTTTTTGTCTTCTCAACCACCAGCTAGCACTAAACTGTAAGCCCCATCGGGATAGGAAGCTTATCTTTTTGAAAAACCTCTTTTGTTCACCACTATAGCGTGCTTCCCAGGTGATGCAGCGGTAAAGAATTCTTTTGCCAATGCAAGAGATAGAAGAGAAGTGGGTTCCATCCCTGGGTCAGGAAGATCCCCTGAAAGAGGAAATGGCAACCTGCTCCAGTGTTCTTACATGGAAAATTCCATGGAGAGAGGATCCTGGCAGGCTACTGTCCATGGGGTGGCAAAGAGTTGGACACGACCAAATGAGCATAAGACAATTCTTGGCGCATGATAGGTGTTCAATAGTCATTTAACAAAGTGAATAAATTCTGAGAAGTAAAAGGAAAATTTAGATAAGCTTAAGTTCCATAGAAGCCAAGCTAGAAAATAATCAAAGCTAGATTTCAAGATAAATAATATTGAATAATATAAATTTGCTTCAAGAAGTTTGAGTAAGATTGAAAAATGAGGAAATGTCTTTCGTATGTAGCACATTTTGTATTTTGTTTAAGAAATTCTTCCCTACCTTGAGGTGATAAAGTTATTCTATTTTGCCATCTAAAAACAAAATAATTTTTTAAATCTTTATTTTTTATTTTGAAATAATTGTAGAATCACAGGAGGTGCTAAAAAATGTATGGGGACACAACAGGGTAAGGAGAAGGTGGGATGAACTGAGAGAGTAGCATTGAAACATATGCATTACCATGTGTAAAATAGAGTGGCTTTCCACTCTAAGCCAGTGGGAAGATTCTGAATGACACAGACAGCGCAACCCAGTGCTCTGTGACAACCTAGAGGGCTGGGCTGGGCTGGGCTGGGCTGGGATGGGGTGGGATGGGGTGGGCTGGGATGGGCTGGGCTGGGCTGGGATGGGGTGGGATGGGGAGGAGGGCCCCAGAGGGAGGGACATAACGTATACTCGAGGCTGGCTCACACTGTTGGATGGCAGAAGCCAATGCAACATTGTAAAGCACTTATGCTCCAATTAAAAATAAATTTTAAAAACAGCAGGAGTTTAGAAATTACAGGGCGTAAAGGATGTTTCTTCCTCTGCCACCAGTACAAACTTCAGGAGGAACCTCCTCACCAACCATCTCTGTAAGCAAGAGAGGGTCAAAAAGAACATTCTCCCCTTCTACCCCATAGTCATGGCCATCAGGTAGATGTTTCTGCCTCTGAAATATGAAAAAGGGTAAAGATAAAAACCATTATATTAATAACAAAGTAATACAACTTAGCAACTGAAAATCAACAACAAAGTGTGTTTTTAAAAAAAAAAAAATATATATATATATATATATATGGGGAATCTCCATACATGCATCCTTTACCCAGAGTCTCCCAATGTTAACATGTTGTAGAACTGGGGTGAAATACCAGGACAAAGAAATTGACATCTCTGCAATTTACAGAGCATATTCAGATTTCACTGCACTCATATATATGTACCTGTGTATACGTGAGTGTGTATTTGTATCACTCTAAGCAATTTTATTACAAGTGTAGCTTCATGGAATCACTGCCACAATCCCTATACATAAGTGTATAGTTATCACAAGACTCCCTTCATGCTACACCCCAATAGCTACTTCCTCCTCTCTCTACCCCTGTCTCTGGGAAGCATTAATCTGTTCTCCATCTCTGTAATTATGCTATTTCATGAATGCTGTGTAAGTGGAATCATGTAGCATATACACTTTCAACCATAACTTTTTAAACTCGGCATAATTTCCTCGAGGTTCATCCAAGTTGTTGCAGTTATCGAGTTTATTCCTTTTTGCTGCTGAGTAGTAATCCAGAATACAAATGCACCACAGCCTATTTAATCTTTCAGCTAATTAAGGACAGTGGATAGTTTCTGTTTTGGAGAAATTACTAATAAAGCTGTTATAAATATTTTTGTACAAGCTTCTGTGTGAAAATAAGTTTTAAATTCTCTGGAATAAATGCCTAATTGTATGATTGTTGGGTGAATTTTTAATTGTAAAGGAAATAGCAAATTATCTTCTGAAGTGGTTGTACCATTTTACATTGCCACTAGAAATATATAGGTGAACCAGTTTCTTCACATCCTTGCTAGTATTTGGTGTGATTTTTTTGCATCAACTATTCTGATAGGTGTTTAGTGCTGTCTCACTTTAGTTTTAATTTGCATTTCCCTAACGGTTAACGATGTTGGACATCATGTGCTTATCTGTCATCTGCATATGCTCTTTGATAAAATGTCTGTGCGTGTCTTTTGCCCACTATCTAATTGGATTTTTGTTTTTTATGTTGAATTATCATAGTTCTGTATGTAGTCTAGATATAAATTCTTTGCAACATTACACTTTCTTTCAGCATGATTTGTCTTTTTGTCCACTTAAGAGGATCTTTTGAGAGAAAAGCTTTTTAATTTTTCCTTTATGGATTGTGTTTTTGGTGTCAAGTCTAGGAACTTTCTGCCTAATCTTGGAACCCAAAGGTTTTCCCTTATGCTTTTTTCCCTAAGATTTGGCCCATGATTCATTTTGATTTATTTGTACATAAAATGCATGGTTTAGAATCAAAGCCCATCTTATGCTTATGGATAGCTCTAGTACCACTTAGTGAAAAAGCTCTCTCTTCTCCTTTAGTTATTTTTGCCCTTTTATCAAAAATGTGTTGGGTATTTTTGTGTGGATCTATTGCTGAGTTCTCTGTTCTATGGCACTGATCTATATGTCTATCCCCCTATTAGTATTACATTTAATTGAGTACACCGTGTGCGTGCTCAGTCACTTCAGTCGAATCTCACTCTTTGTGACCCTTTGGACTGTAGCCCGCCAAGCTCCTCTGTCCATGGGATTCTCCAGGCAAGAATGTTGGAGTGAGTTGCCATGCCCTCCTCCAGGGGAATCTTCCCGACCCAGGGATCCAACCTACATTTCTTTTGTGTCCTGCTTTGGCAGGTGCCATCTTTACCACTCACACCACCTGGGAAGCCCATTGAATACCCTAGCAATATAGTAAGACTTAAGATTGGGAAAAGTGATTTCAAGCACTTCTTCTTCAAAATTGTTTTGGCTATTCTAGAGCTTTTCTCTTTTCATAAATTTAAAAATAAGCTGATTTACAAAACAGAAATAGAGTCACAGGTGTAGAAAATAGACTTATGGTTACCACGGGGATAAGGGGGATAAATTGGGAGATCGGGATTGACAAGGCCACCTGATGCGAAGAACTGACTCCTTAGAAAAGACCCTGATGCTGGGAAAGATTGAAGGCAGGAGGAGAAGGGGACGACAGAGGATGAGATGACTGGATGGCATCACTGACTCGATGGACATGAGTTTAAGCAAGCTCCAGGAGTTGGTGATGGACAGGGAAATCTGGCGTGCTGCAGTCCATGGGGTCACAAAGAATCAGACACGACTGAGCAGCTGAACTTACTAACTGACTACTATTATAAAACAGGTAACTAATAAGAACTCACTATATAGCACAGGGAACTCTACTCAGTATTCTGTAATGACTTATATGGGAGAAGAATCTAAAAAAGAGTGTGTGTGTGTGTGTGTGTGTGTGCGCGCGCACGCGCGCGTGTGTGTGTATCCGATTCACTTTGCTGTACAGTAGAAATTAGCACACATTGTAAATTAACTATACTCCAATGAAAATAAATTTTAAAAGATAAAACAAAAAAAAAAAACCAATAAAGTAAACTTGTTTGTTTCTACAAACAAACGAAAACAAAAAGTCCTGATATCTGTTTCAGCTGATTCAAGCTTACCATTTCTTTAAGAACTGAAAAATGTTATGCCATTTCTGTCTGCTTCATGGGTTCAGATAAGACATCCTCTGTCATTCAAATTGGTGATTTTTAATATTGTGTCACTTATCTCTGGCTGTTTTTAAGATTTTTTCCCTTCACCATTAGTTTTCAGAAGTTTGTGATATTTCTCAGTATATATTTCTTTTGGTTTATCCTATTTGGGATTCACTCAGCTTCTTGGATCCGTAGGTTTTTGCTTTTCACCAGTTTGGAAAGTTTTCGGCTATTATTTCTTCTGGGACTCCATTGATATACATGTTAGATTATTTGTTGTATAAATCCCTGATACTTTTATTTTTTCTTTAGTCTATTTTCTCTTTATTGTTCAGATTGAATAAATTCTATTGATTTGACTTCAAGTTCATGGATCTAGTGCTCTGTCATATCCACTCTGCTATTGATTCCATTCAGCAAGCTTTTCATTTAAGTTATTGTATTTTTGAGTTTATTTCTCTTTGGTTCTTTTTTATGACTTCTATTTTTTTTGCTGAGATCTTCCATATGTTTCATTGTTTCAACAGAATCTATAATTGATTATGGGGCATTTTGTCTGAGTTGCTTTAAAAGTCTTGTCAAATAATTTAGCATCTCAGGATTAGTGTCTGTTGACTGTCTTTTCTTTTCCAAGTTATGGTTCTTCTGTTCATATAAAGGATGATTTTTTTATTGTATCCTGGATATTTTGGTTATTAAGTTAAGAAATTTTTACCTCATCTAAAGCTACTTTTGCAGAAAGTTACCCTTTTTAGGTTTAACATACAGGTTCTGCCCTACTTTTGTGGTGTTAATTCTAATAAAAGTTCAGTTTTCTGGGTCCTTACAATGTTGTTTTCACTTGCTTTGCCCTTCTGGTGCTGTTGAAATACTTGCTCAATGCCTGCTGGCACTGTCTGCAGTGGCCGAAGGTATTCCCTTAGGCCACCTGTTAGAGAAACCTTTGACGGAGGAGAAGAAAATCCCTGGGCCGGGGCCTTCCCTATACCTCTGGGGGAAAGCAGGGAGACACAGATCTTCATGGTTGTTGCCGCTGTTGACAGATGGGATAAGCCGCCAGTGTTCCAGTTGTTCAGTGGTGGCTTAGACAGCTCAGGGTGTCACTATCTCCTGTGGATTAGGCCACCCGCTGGGCCTGGCCTATGGAGCAAGGGCTGGGTGGCCTGGGGACTTTCTGCTGCTGCTGTGAGCAGAGTAGACCACCCCCCAGCATCCTGGTCGTGGAGCAGGGTTGAGGGGGCTGGTTTCCTAGTGATGGAGCAGGGGTTGAGATTCCTCACTCGATCTCCATTGGGCTTGCCTCTTTTTGGTCCCTTGGCAGTAGAGAGAAGATCTTTTTTTCCCCTCTGTTTATGCCTGTCAGTGGTTCTGGGTTGTAGCCTTCTCCAGTGCCCAGTACAAGGATATATGAGAGATATAAAACAAAACAGACAAACAAAAACAAACCAACCCAGCCCCCCACCCCCAGCAAGGAAACTCATCACATTGTTATTCCTCAAGTCCTGAGGTCTCTAGCCAGTCTGACTTTTTCTTTCCAGCTTTCAGAGTCCTTTTATCGTTGTCTGTTTAAAAATTCCTGGGTATTTAGCTATATTTAGGGAGAGAAGAAGCAAGAAAATGTCAGTCTATAGTATCTTGTTCTGGAACTGAAATTCCAGAAAGCAATATAATTTTGACTTCATAATCAGGTCTTTAATCCATCTGAAATTGATTTTAGTGTATGATGTGAGACAGATATCTAATTTCTTTTTCTCCCATATGGATATCCAATTTTCTTGGCACCATTTTTGAAAAGTCTGTCTTTTATCTAATTCTCTGCAGGATCACCTCTGCACTATATCAAGAGTCTATTGCTTGGCTTGCTATTCCATGGCATTGCTCCATTTTGCTATCGCTGCATCAGTGTAACACTAACCTAATTAACATATTATTTATAGTAGGACTTGATATATGGTGGTGTAAATATTCTAACAAATGTTGTTTTTATATTTATTTTGTACCCAACAAACTTGTTAGAATTTTCTTCTTACATTTAAAAATTTATCTATGGAATTTTTTTCAATTTTCTACATGCGCAGTTATATTTAAGTGATGACTTTTTTTTCCTTTTCAATCATTTTCTGGAGGTGGTGAAGGAAGTGTTTTGTGTGTTGGCCAAAACCTCTAGTGCAATATTGAATTCATAGATGTGGGGTTAATAAAATTTCTTGTCTTGTTCTTGCTTTAAAGAGGAAAGCAAACAGAGCTTTACCATTAAGTATGGTACTGGCTATGTGCTAAGTATGATGTAGGTATGTTTTATCAAAACAAAGAAGTTTCCCCTCCATTTCTACTTGATAAATGTTTTCTTTATCATGAATGGATAGCAAATTTTATTTTAAAAAAGTAAGGTAATCAAAAGGAAAAATATTAACACTAGTTAAAAGAAGGCTGCAGTGCTTATATTATAATTAGACAACTGGAATCATAGCAAAGAATACTATAATCGATAAAGACCTTTAAGTCTTAATGATTAATGGGGTTGATCTATCAATGTGTGTGTGTATATGTCTGTGTGAATTGCTCAGTCATGTCCAACTCTTTGTAACTTCATGGACTGTAGCCTGCCAGGCTCCTCTCTCCATGGAATTCTCCAGGCAAGAACACTGAAGTGGATAGCCATTCCTTTCTCTGGGAGATCTTCCTGACCCAGGGATCAAGCCCGGGTCTCCGGCACTGCAGGCAGATTCTTTACCATCTGAGCTACCAGGGACGCCCTAATCTATCCACAGTATAACAATTCTAAACATTTATGTTTAGAATATAATAATAGAGTTTCAAAATACATGAAACAAAGAAAAATAAACCTAAGAAGAGAAATAGACAAATCCACAGGTATAGCTAGGGATTACTCTTGGAAATTTTTCCTTTTTAAATACTTGAGAAAACAAGTAATATGAAACCAACAATGATATAAGACTTAAACACACTATCAAACAACTTGACCTAACTGATATCCATAAGATATTCCATCCAACAAGAATAAATTACACATTGCTTATAAATGTAAACAGAACAATTGTCAAAGTAGACCAAATTCAGCCCAAAAGCCAAAAAAGTAAATCTAGATAAATTTAAAGGGATTCAAGGCATATAAAGTATATTCTTTGACCAAAATGGAAGTGAGTGTGAAGGTGTTAGTCATTCAGTCATGTCCAACTCTTTGCGACTCTGTGGACTCTAGCCCTCCAAACTCCTCTGTTCATGGAATTCTCCAGGCAAGAATACTGGAGTGGGCTGCCATGCCCTTCTCCAGGGGATCTTCCCAAACCAGAGGGTGAACCCAAGTCTCCTACACTGAGTGCATCTGAGCCAGCAGGGAAGCCCAATGGAAGTAAATAGAAATCAAAAACAGAAAAATACAAGGCAAATTCTAAAAATTAGGAAACCAAATAACACATTTCTGAATAACCTATGAATCAAGGAAGAAACCAAAAGACAAAATCAAAAACAGTTTGAACTGAATGAAAACACAATGTATCAGAATTTGTGGGATTATTAAAGCAGTACTTAGAAACAAATTTATATCAGTAAATATCTATTTTAGTAAAAAAACAGATCTCAAACACATAACCTCAGCTTTCACCTTCACAAACTGGAAAAAAAAATAAACCTAAAGCAAATAGAGAAAAGAAATAATACAGATCAAAGGATCACAGTAAAAAAAAAAAATTTAGCAGCTTTTAAAATAAATATATGTATATGTATAATGTAGTAATAAACAATAAATATTGTTTAATAATGACAAAACTGATAAGCCTCTAACCACACTAATCAAGGGGGAAAAAAGAGAGGACACAAGAGTCTAGTATCAGATATGAAAACGGATGTCACTACAGATTCTACAGATATTAAAAAGGTCAGAGGGAATTATTACGAACAATTTTATGCCAATAAATTTATTAACTTAAATGAAATGTAAAATTCCTTGAAAACCACACACCATCAAAGCTCATTCAAGAAGAAGTAGCCTGATTAGTCTTACATCTATTACAGATATTGAATTTGTAAATAAAAGCCTTCCAACAAAGAGAACTCCAGGCTCAAGTGACTTCATCTGTGAATTCTGCCAAATCCTGAATGAAAACATTAAAATGATTCTACTCAAACTCTTTCAAAAAATTGAAAAAGGGAATATGTACCAACTCTTCTGAAACTTAGTACAGTTGATACAATGATAACAATGAAAAGACATTACAAAAAAAGAAAAACTACAAAACAATATTTCCCACAAATATAGATACTATAAACAATATTTTAGAAAACCAAATCAATAATAACATATCTTGACCAAATAGGATTTATCACATGAATTATTCTATGAATCAGTGTTAAAGTTGCTTTAATGTTTTAAAAGAACTAATATAAGTCACCATATTACCAAACTGAAAGAGAATAACCACATAATTATCTCAATAGATGAAGAAAAAGCGTTTGAGAAAACCAAACTTCTATTTTTCATTAAAAAAAAAAAAACTCTTAGAAAACTTCTTTCCCCCCTCAGATCAAGAACAAGGTAAGGATATCCAGTCTCACTATTTTTATTCATTATGTTGGAATTTCTACCTATTGCAATAGGTGAGAAAAAGAAATAAAAGGCATCTAGACTGATAAGGAAGAAGTAGAAATATTTTCACATACATAGACATATGATTCACATATAATAAGATTATACATCAAAAAAATTGGATGCAATCTAAAGAAAAGTTACTGAGACTAATATGTAAGTTTAGCAGAACTGCAGGTTGCAAGACCAATATACAAAATTCAACTGTATTTCTAAATATTAACAATGAACAAGCATAAATTGAAATATTTTTAAAAGATAATATCATCAAAATATGAAGTGACTAGGTATAAAACTGGCAGAATATATGCAAAATCTGTCACTGAAAACTGCAAAAAAATAATGCCAAACGAACTGGAAGACCTGAATAAATGGAGAGAAATAGCTTATTCATAGGTTCAAAGGCTCAGTATTGTTAAAATGACAATTGTCCTTAAGTAGGTTCAAAAGAATCTCTATTGAAAATGCCATAAGGTTTTTTTCTTTTTATAGATTTAGACAAGTTGACTCTAAAAGTTATATTGAATTGTAAAGGTAGACTAGCCAAAATAAACTTTAAAAGGAAGTGCAAAACAGAGAACTAACTCTACCTGTTTTTAGAATTAATATAAGGGTACAGTGATTAAGATAATGTGACGTTGGCATCAGATAGACTGACATATCAATGGAACAGAATGGAGAATCTAAAAGTTACACACACGCACACACATACACACACATTGATTTTTAACAAAAGGGCAAGGGGGCTTCCCAAGTGGCACTAGCAGTAAAGAACCTGCCTTCCAATGCAGGACACATGCGTTCAATCCTTGGGTCAAGAAAATCCCCTGGAGAAGGAACTGACAACCTACTTCAGTATTCTTGTCTGGAAAAATCCCATGGACAGAGGAACTTGGTGGGCTACAGTCCATAGGGCCTTTAAGAGCTGGACACGACTGAGCAATTGAGCGCACACACATACCAAAGGCAATTCAGTGGAGAAGCATAGTCTTTTTTGACTTATGGTACTGGAATAATTGGATATCCACAATGCAAAAAAAAAAAGAAAGAAAGAAAGAAAAAGAATTCCAATCAATATGCAAAAAATAACTTGAAATAGATAACATATACCTAAATATAGTATACAATATATACATAAATGTAAAAGTAAAAACTATGATGATTCTAGTATAAAAACATAGTAGCAAATTTACTTCTTTGGATATTATACACACTTTTTATTTTTTTGGTGCTGAATAATGTTTAGGGGTAATCATCTTTCATTTCTATCTTCTTCTGTGTCTGTCTCTAGATCTCAGGGGCTGGAAACCTATAACCTACATCTCTCAAACTCTTTAACACTGTATTTTGAAATGCAACTTATGTTCTGCCAATAAATATATATAATCTGGAGAGCAAGACTGAGGAAAAGACCTTTCTTTCTTTGACAGTGGTGATGGCTGATGTACAGGTTGTAAAAACCTTGAAGTTTGCAGCAGCTGGATACTTTTTCACTGCCATTCTAACTTTTGTTCTCAATCATTCCAATGATTTAATAAACTCCTAATACCTTGTATTATATTTTACCTTATTGAAATATTTTGTTTCTGTTTTCCTGTGCTGAATCATGAACAATATATTCTAAAATGAATAAGATATATGTTTAAGTTATTAAAACCAAATGTGAGTAACCTAGTCCTCATATCACATAACTCAAAGATCTTACAACACTAACTATTAATTAATTATTTCTAAAATTAAGTTGCAAGATTTTTATACTTATTCTTTTGTATATTCACTGTTCATGTGGATTATCCACTTATTTACAACTTTCCTTTCTCTTGATTCCTTTCTGCATTTTATATCTTCTATCTGGAATAATTTTCTTTTTGCCTGAAAGACATCATTTAGAATTTATTTTACTGAGGGCTTATTGATAATAACTCTGTTTAGTTTACCTAAAATGTCTTCATTTTTTCCTCATTTGGTTTATTTTTTTATTGAAGGATGATTGCTTTACAGAATTTTGTTGTTCTCTGCCAAACTTCAGCATGAGTCAGTGATAGGTAAACATATATCCCCTCCCTTCTGAACCTTCCTCCCACCTCCTTCCCCATTCCACCCCTCTAGGTTGATACAGAGCACATTTCAGTTTCTGGAGTCATACAGCAAATTTCTGTTGGTTATCTGTTTAACATATGGTAATGTAAGTTTCCACGTTACTCTTTCCATACATCTCACCCTCTCCTCCTCTCTCCCCATGTCCATAAGTCTATTCTCTATGTCTGTTTCTCCATTGCTGCCCTGTAAATAAGTCCTTCAGTACCATTTTTCTAGATTCTGTATATACGTGTTAGAATACAATATTTATATTTCTCTTTCTGACTCACTTGACTCTGTATAATAGGTTCTGTTTTCATCCACCTCATCAGAACTGACTCAAGTGCGTTCCTTGTTATGGCTGAGTAATATTCCATTGTGTATATGTACCGTAACTTCTTTATCCATTCACCTGTTGATGGACATCTAGATTGCTTCCATGTTCTAGCTATTGTAAATAGTGCTGCAATGAACAATGGAATGCATGTGTCTTTTTCAATTTTGGCTTTCTCAGGGTATATGCCTAGGAGTGTACAATTTTGTTGAGGGATTTTGCATCTATGTTCATCAGTGATATTGGACTATTGTTTCCTTTTTTTGTGTTGTCTTTGTCTGGGTTTGGTGATGGTGGCCTCGTAGAATGAGTTTGGAAGTGTTCCTTCCTCTGCAATTTTTTGAAAGAGTTTTAGAAGGATAAGTACTAGCTCTTCTCTAAATGTTTGATAGAATTCTCCTGTGAAGCCATCTGGTCCTGGGCTTTTGTTTTTTGGGAGATTTTTGATCACAGCTTCAATTTCAGTGCTTATAATTGGCTTGTTCATAATTTCTATTTATTCCTGGTTCAGTCTTGGAAGATTGAACTTTCTAAGAATCTGTCCATTTCTTCCAGGTTTCCATATTACTGCCACATAGTTGTTCAAAATAGTCTCTTATGATCCTTTGTATTTCTGCATTGGCTGTTGTAACCTCTCCTTTTTCAGTTCTAATTGTGCTGATTTAATTTTTCTCTCTTTTTTTCTTGATGAGTCTGGCTAAAGGTTTGTCACTTTTGTTTATCTTCTCAAAGAACCAGCTTTTAGTTTTATTAATCCTTACTACTGTTTCTTTCTTTTTCTTCTGTTTCTGCTCGAATCTTTATGATTTCTTTCCTTCTACTAATTCTGGGATTTTTGTTCTTTTTCCAGTTGCCTTAGGTGTAAAGTTAGGTTGTGTATTAGATGTTTTTCTTGTTTTTTGAGGTAGGATTGTATTGCTATAAACGTCCCTCTTAGAACTGCTTTTGCTTCATCCCATAGGTTTTGAGTTGTCGTTTTTTCATTATTACTTGTTTCTAGAAATTTTTTTATTTCCCTTTTGATTTCTTCAGTAACCTATTGGTTATTTAGAAATGGGTTGTTTAATCTCCATGTGTTTGTGTTTCTTACAGCTTTTCCTTGTAATTGATATCTAGTCTCACAGCATTGTGGGCAGAGAAGATGCTTGTTCAGTTCAGTTCAGTTCAGTCACTCAATCATGTCCAACTCTTTGCAACCCCATGAATAACAGCACGCCAGGCCTCCCTGTCCATCACCAACTCCCGGAATCCACTCAAACTCAAGTCCATCGAATCAGTGATGCCATTCAGCCATCTCCTCCTCTGTCATCCCCTTCTCCTCCTGCCCTCAATCCCTCCAGCATCAGGGTCTTTTCCATTGAGTCAACTCTTCACATGAGGTGGCCAAAATATTGGAGTTTCAGCTTCAGCATCAGTCCTTCCAATGAACACCCAGGACTGATCTCCTTTAGGATGGACTGATTGGATCTCCTTGCAGTCCAAGGGACTCTCAAGAGTCTTCTCCAACACCACAGTTTAAAGCATCAATTCTTCAGCACTCAGCTTTCTTCACAGTCCAACTCTCACATCCATACATGACCACTGGAAAAACCATAGCCTTGACTAGATGGACCTTTGTTGGGAAAGTAATGTTTCTGCTTTTTAATATGCTATCTAGGTTGGTCATAACTTTCCTTCCAAGGAGGAAGCGTCTTTTAATTTCATGGCTGCAATCACCATCTGCAGTGATTTTGGAGTCCCGAAAAATAAAATCTGACACTGTTTCCACTGTTTCGCCATCTATTTCCCATGAAGTGACAGGACCAGATGCCATGATCTTAGTTTTCTGAATGTTGAGCTTTAAGCAACTTTTTCACTCTCCTCTTTCACTTTCATCAAGAGGCTTTTTAGTTCCTCATCACTTTCTGCCATAAGGGTGGTGTCATCTGCATATCTGAGGTTATTGATATTTCTCTCAGCAATCTTGATTCCAGCTTGTGCTTCTTCCAGCCCAGCATTTCTCATGAAGTACTCTGCATATAAGTTAAGTAAGCAGGGTGACAATATAAAGCCTTGATGTATTCCTTTTCTTATTTGGAAGATGCTTAAAATAATTTCAATTTTCTTAAATTTACTGAGGTTTGGTTTGTAACCCAGGATGTGGTCTATCCTGGAGAATGTTCCATGTGCACTTGAGAAGAAAGTGAATTCTTCTGTATTTGGATGGAATGTCCTGAAGATATCAGTGAGACCCATCTCATCTAATGTACCATTTAAGACTTATGCTTCCTTATTAATTTTCTGTTTCGATGATCTGTCCATTGGTGTGGGTGGGGTGTTAAATTCTCCTACTATTATTGTGTTTCTGTCAATTTCTCCTCTTATGTCTGTTAGTATTTGTCTCATGTATGGAGGTGCTCCTATATTGGGTGCATAGATATTTACAATTGTTATGTCTTCCTCTTGGATTGATCCCTTGATCATTATGTACTGTCCTTCCTTATCTCTTGTAATCTTCTTTATTTTAAGGTCTACTTCATCTGATATGAGGATTGCTACTCCAGCTTTCTTTTGCCTCCTATTTGCATGGAATATATTTTTCCATCCTCACACTTTCAGTCTATATGTGTCTTTAGGTCTGAAGTGGGTGTCTTGCAGACAGCATATATATGGGTCTTGTTTTTGTATCCATTCAGCCAGTCTGTGTCTTTTGGTTGGAGCATTTAATCCATTTACATTTAAAGTAATTATTGATATATATGTCCCTATTGCCATTTTCTTAATTGTTTGGGGTTGATTTTGTGGATCTGTTTTCTTCTCTTGTATTTCTTGACTATATAAATCCCTTAAACATTTGTTGTAAAGCTGGGTTTGGTGGTACTGAATTCTCTTAACTTTTTCTAGTCTGAAAAGCTTTTTATTTCTCCATCAGTTTTGAATGAGATCCTTGCCAGGTACAGTAATCTTGGTTGTAGATTTTTCCCTTTCAGTACTTTAAATATATCCTGCCATCCCCTTCTGGCCTGCAGAGTTTCCACCAAAAGATCAAGATATTAAGCATATGGGGTTTCCCTTTTATGTTACTTGTTGCTTCTCCCTTGCTGCTTTTAATATTATTTCTTTGTGTTTAGTCTTTTTTAGTTTGATTAGTATGTGTTTTGGCGTGTTTCTCCTTGGGTTTATCCTGTATGGGACTCTTTGTGCCTCTTGGACTTGATTGACTATTTCCTTTTCCATGTTGGGGAAATTTTCAACTATAATCTCTTCAAAAATTTTCTCATACCCGTTTCTTTTTGTCTTCTTCTTTTGGGATTCCTATAATGTGAATGTTGGTGCATTTGATATTATCCCAGAGGTCTCTGAGACTGTCCTCAGAGACTGTCCTTCTTTTTACTTTATTCTGCTCTTCAGAAGCTTTTTCCACCATTTTATCTTCCAGCTCACTGAGTCATTCTTCTGCTTCAGATATTCTGCTATTGATTCCTTGTAGAGTAATTTTAATTTCAGTAATTGTGTTGTTTGTCTCTGTATGTTTATTCTTTAATTCTTCTAGGTCTTTGTTAATTGATTCTTGCATTTTTTCCATTTTGTTTTCAAGGTTTTTGATCATCTTTACTATCATTATTCAGATAGTTTGCCTATTTCCTCTTCATTTATTTGGACTTCCGTGTTTTTTGTTTGTTCTTTCGTTTTTGTAGTATTTCTCTACATTTTCATTAATTTTTTTTAACTTATTGTGTTTAAGGTCTCCTTTTCCCAGGCTTCAAGGTTGAATTCTTTCTTCCTTTTGATTTCTGCCCTCCTAAGGTTGATTCAGTGGTTTGTGTAAGCTTTGCATAGGGTGATATTTGTGCTGAGTTTTTGTTTGTTTGTTTGTTTGTTTGCCTCTGATGGGCAAGGCTGAGTGAGGTGGTAATCCTGTCTGCTGATGATTGGGTTTGTATTTTTGTGTTGTTTGTTGTTTAGATGAGGCATCCTGCACAGGGTGCTACTGGTGGTTGGGTGATGCCAGGTCTTGTATTCAAGTGGCTTCCTTTCTGTGAGTTCTCACTGTTTGATGCTCCCTGGGGTTAGTTCTCTGGTGGTCTAGGGTCTTGGAGTCAGTGCTCACACTCCAAAGGCTCAGGCTTGATCTACAATAGTCTGGGTAAAAGGCATCCAAGAGATGGTTGGGCAACTTCTTGGGTCTGGAACAAGGGCACCTTCCTCAGCCATCCTGAAAGGTCTACTTCATCTCAGGGGTCTCAGAGGACTCGGCTTTACATTTGGGGTCCTTCTGAGATAGGGATGGGAGTCTGCCAAGAAGAGAGATCACCACGAGTGCCCTGGGCTTGGGGGGGTGGTAGGGAGTGGGGAAGGGATGTCCTTTTGCTGAAGAAGTCACACGAGTTCAAAGTGTCTCAGATGTTTTGAACATGGAGCATGCATGGATCTGCGCAGGAGGCACTGCGGCCACACCTGGATCCCATCATGATTCTCAAGGAGGTGCTTTCCTCATTATTAAAAGATATTTTACTAAGTGTAGAATTGTTCACTAGCTATTAATTCTGTCAGCATATTTAAGACATTATTCCTTTGCCATCTAGTTTCCTTTAATATTGTTGAGAAGTCAGTACTAATCTAACTCTGATTCATTTGAAAATAACCTGTATTTCTTTAAATCTTCTATTAAGATTTTCTCTTTGTGTTGTTCTATGTTGTGTTTAAGTGTTTTGTAGATTTATAAGACTCCTTGAATGTATGATTTATGACATTCATTGGTCCTGAAAAATCCTTAGCCACTATCTCTTCAAACATGGCTTCTGTCCTATTTTCTCTCTTCTCTCCTGGGATTCTGATTAAACACATGTTAGCCTCACTTTATCCTGTTATCATCTGACTACTTTATTTTCTACCTTTTTGTCTCTTCATGTCAAACATAGGCTACTTTCTTCTGACATATCTTCCAGTTTACTAATTTTTTTCTTCACTTGTGTTTAATCTGTAATTAAGCCCATTTTTTCATTGTAATGGTTAGATTTTACAGTTTTAGAAACTCTATTTTTAAAAAAGACCTACTCTGTCAATCTTTATAGCTTCCTTCTCATACAAATACATTCACACTTCTTTTTTATTTCCTTAAACAGAGCATTATGGATGTTATGCTACACTTACCTTTCAGGAATAAGAGATTTCTTACCCAGTTGATGAGAATGTTGTTGTCTGACAATCTCATTGGAACTTGCCTTGATTGAAAAGAGATTCCTTACCTCAGTTAAAAAGAGGTCCTTCCTACAGGTGAGTCATATCCAAGGATTGGTTGTAATGGGAATTAATAACCTAAATCCCTCCCTCCAATTCAGGGCATCTCTGAAGAGCCATCCCACCTTCAGAGTTTCTCCTAGTGTTGCTGAGGTCTAATGAGATAGAATTTCAGTCTGGTTTCTTCTTCTTCTCAATCCTACTTTCTTTTCTTCCCCCATAGATGTTGATCCCTAATAAGCTTTCTAACTTTAATACCCATCTCAGAGTCTAAGTCCCTGAGAATCGAGGCTGCAATCCAGATTAAATATAGTTGTTTTATAATTTCTGTCTGGTCAAGATACTGAATTATTTGTTAATATGTTTCTATTTTTGTTTGTTTGTTTGTTTTCTGTTTTTCTACACTTGTTTTGCTCTTTACAACTTGGTTGTCTTTGACTTTATGATACCCATCACACTTGAAATAATTACTTGTAATATTTGAGGACAAAGGGAAGTAGTTGCTTTTCTTTGGAGCCAATTTGCATTGCTTCTTTCAAGTGGCATGGGTATATGCCATCCTATGCTGATTCTATGCCCAAAGGCTCCTTGGACCATCTAGGAGATTTGAAACAAGACTGCAGAACTGTAGGTGGGCTGGATTCCTTCTGATTCACATTTATATATATCCAGCTTGTTGAAGAACATATCACCTATTAAACTTCAAATCTTGTGCAGATATTGGATTTTCTCTTCTTTCCCCTTCTTTTCATAATGAATTCAAAAGAAAAGTTCAGAATTCACCAGACTGGCCAATGCTCTTAAGGCAAAAAATATCTTCTGTGTTGGCTTTACCTATCACATTTTCCTTTAACTAATTTTCCCAGTGGTTTCATACTAACTTCTTACCTACTTGCTACTTTTAAGAGGACTTTTAGTTTTCTCTCAACAGGTAATTAGAACCAAATAACCTAGCCCATTATTATAGAGAATTAAGAGTACCAGTTCCATTCATTTCATGCAGATATTTTGACATATGATATATTCATGAGTGTTGGGAAAAGAATTGAGTTAGCCAGAATCTAGCAGTGGATATTAGTTTGCTTTGTTCAAAAAGACTTCAAGCTTCCTTCTGAGCTCAGAAGAAGAGTGCCAGTATGGATGAATGATGTCTACCATGGTCACAGGCGGTGGTTAGCCACGGGAGGAAAAATTCTTGAGCCAGATAATTCTGAAAACCTCTTCCAATTCTATGGCCCTCTGAGTTAATTAATATCAAGGTCCATTTTCCCCTAAACTTCAGCTAATCCTCTCATTTTATAAACTGCTCGGCCTGATTTTAAGACTCTCTCCCTGGTCTTGTCCCAACCCATGCTGCCAGCCTCTCCTGCTGCTACACCATATGCACCACAAGTCTTAGTCAATCAGACTCTTTGTCCGCCCCTGAACATCTTTCAAGCTTTCCATCTCCAGCAACTTGACTCAGAGTTTCACTGGTTGGAACACTTGCTCCCAATTATACATGTAGAAATTCTAGATATTCTTCAAACTTAGCTCAAATCTCACCTCCTCCCTTAAGTTCTTCTTGGTCTTCCTACTGGATTGCTCCTTCCTTTGATCTCTCAGAGCTTTGGGAACCTTTCCAGCTAACTTTGCCTTTCTCTTTTTCTACTTGGCTCTTTCTTTAATCTCTTGTCCTATGTTGTTAGGTGCAAGAGATTCAAGCTGGGACTGTCTTATCTTTGTACCTAACATTGCTTGATACCTCAAGTATCTCCTTCTAGAAGAGAAGTTTCTGATGGAGAAGAAAAGCCTTGTTCTTCAGTATTACTTGTTCTTAAGACTTGGGCAATAGAGGCTACTCATATTCTGAGGGGTAACTCCAGATCCCCTGAGTTGTGCTCACTTCTCCCCAGAGTCCTGAGACAGCTGTTTGTAGGGCCCATACTGAAGCATAGATGGTAGGACAAGGGGCCACATATTTGCATTGGTGCCAGAATCAGAAGCCAGGAGCCAGGCATGCCTGGGTTGCTATCACCCACCAGCAACAGAACTGGCCAGACCAAGCATAGTTGAGCATTTAAAATACATTAAAGGCCTGCTGCCTTTGAAGTTAGAAACTATCTCTATTTAATCAGAGAGAAACAACTTTTCAAAAGATTTTTTCCCCTCTTTTTTACCTTCAGCTTGCTGGCTTCTCCTGTGGTTAGTAGCATGAATAAAACATGCATATCCCAATTAAATCTTGATTTAATTTCACTTCTTTGCAAAGCTGATGAACTCCAGTGCTTTCATAAAGACACTGAGCATTAGCATTCTTTTGTTATGCACAATCCATTCTGAGGAACAAGGGGCTAAAAATAATCAGCCGCCTCTCTCCTGGCCTTGCCAAGCTCGCAGTGAGTTAGGGAGAAAGGAAAACACACACACGCACACACAGAGACATCTCCAGCCAGGCTAATCCTCCCTGTGGAGACCCCCTGGTAATTGTGGAGAATGACAGCACATTTGACCACGAGGAATATCCTAGGGTTGGAAGGCAAATTCTGTCTGCACCAAAAAATACACCTTCCTATAGACTCTTGGGCACTTCACCTGGAATAGCCAGCAGCCCATAGTGATTAGAGAGTCCCTCCTACTCCTTACCCTGCTTCCAAGGAAGAACCAACAGAAAGTTCTGGACTGAACTGCACCATCCCAGAAGGCTGACTGAGCTTCTTGATAACCACTAGCTTTTGAGTTTGAAAAACACAAAATTCCCCCACAAGTTTATCCTCATCATTTCAAAAAATAAATGCTATTGAGGACTGGAAGGAAATGCATGAACATGTTTGTCAGTGGTTATTTCTGGATGTTGGGATGATGGATCATTTTTATATTATTCTGCATGCTTTGCAGTTTCTAGACTCTTTTTAATAAGCAGAAATATATTTTATCATCCAAGAAAGTTAAAGAGACACATATATTGAGCCCTCTACTATATTCTAGAAAAACAATTATCTCAGGAAGTGTCCTTAACTTCAAGGAATTTTTGCTCTACCCAGGGTAACTAATAGTAGACAAGGTAACTAATAATCAGGACTAAAGATTGAGCTCTTGGTTTCAAGTGGTCCAGAGAAATAAATATCTCTGAAGGTAGCAAAGGATAAAGAAGATCTTCCAGAATAAGTGACGCTAGAAAACTTTGGATCTCAGGGTCCAAGGGGCCGTGGGAGTCATTGAACTATAGTCATTGAAATATAGGGACTTGTAAACCGACCCTATATTTCATCTTCATCAGCCCCAGGAAATGATCCCCCGGTGAACACAGTCAGTATCTGACCAGAGACTTGATACTGTCCAAGTCAGTCCGATCCATGTTTGGATTTCTAATACTGCCTGGCGGTTCTCTCCCATACTGAGCTGAAGTGAACCTCTCGTGGCTCTGACTTGCCTTCTGAGGTCGTATATACTAGGTCCTCTACCTCTTCTACCAGATGATTTCCTTCCCATATTTCGCATCAGCTTTCACATATTTCTTCTGAATTGTCCTTCTTTTCTTGCCAAAACAACTATAGATTCTTCAGTTGACCTAAAATGGCATGACTTCCAACTGCCAAGGGCTTTAAAAATGGGCAAAGCTCACACAAAATGAGAGACAGGGGAATGGACATGCTCAGCAAGGAAAATGGTACAAGCAAGACATAGATTTTGAGAGAGACCAAGTACATAGACTGGCTATGAAGAAATCCACCTATCTAGGGCTGAGTTTAACTGGGGAATCGGCAGGAGGTGCAGGAGGAATGGTAGGAGGCAGGCTCCCTGGGGAAAGCCTGAATTGTAGACTCCACATGCCCGACACTGAACAATCTCAGTCATTCTAAGAGGAGCCTGCTCTGAGATTCAGAGAGTCTTTTTGTAATCAGGTCCTATTGCTTCATGAGAGCCCAGGCCATTGTGGACCCAGTAGGGGGAAGACCAGAGAGAAGACAGCCATGAGAAGATGCTGGGTATCTAGTTACTGAAGATGACTTTTCCCCCAGCTTCCAACTTTCTCTGTGATCTGACCAGCAAATTATAGACAATATACAGCTGGCCTGTGGAGGAAGACCCCCTGAGGTCTCCATGTTCTTGGGGAATATGTCTATCAGTTTAGTCAAACTGGAGCTGATTAGCAGGGACAAGTTTCAAAGATCTTATCCCTGAGATACAGGTCAATTTCATGACTTGTGCAAGGAGGATGCTAGAAAGGAGGAGGGACCACAAAGAACATGACAGTCCTGAGAAGGCACTGGAGAGAGATCAGAGGGTGTCGGAGGATAAGCCTGGGGGTAGAATTCTCCCTCATCCTCATATTCTTCCAGTCTCATTGAGTTGGAGTGAATATCACACGGTGGATGGATGCAATGGAAATGATTTAGAGGCTCCACATACTCAGGATGTCATGATGATGAAAATGCAAGCCTGGCATCTGGGGGCCCTGCAGCAAGAGTCCTAAGAAGGAGCCTGACTGAGTTGCCCACCCATCTCTTTCAGCACTTGGTTCACTCTATAAGTCAAGGCTGTATATTGTCACCCTGCTTATTTAACTTATATGCTGGACTGGATGAAGCCCAAGCTGGAATCAAGTTTGCTGGGAGAAATATCAATAACCTCAGATATGCACATGACACCACCCTTATGGCAGAAAACGAAGAACTCAAGAGCCTCTTGATGAAAGTAAAAGAGGAGAGTGAAAAAGTTGGCTTAAAACTCAGCATTCAGAAAACTAAGATCACGGCATCTGGTCCCATCACTTCACGGCAAATAGATGGGGAAACAGTGACAGACTTTAGTTTTATGGGCTCCAAAATCACTGCAGATGGTGACTGCAGCCATGAAATTAAAAGATGCTTGCTCCTTGGAAGAAAAGTTATGACCAAACTAGACAGCTTATTAAAAAGCAGAGACATTACTTTGCCAACAAAGGTCCATCTAGTCGAAGCTATGGTTTTTCCAGTAGTCATGTATGGATGTGAGAGTTGGACTATAAAGAAAGCTGATCACCGAAGAACTGATGCTTTTGCACTGTGGTGTTGGAGAAGACTCTTGAGAGTCCCTTGGACAGCAAGGAGATCCAACCACTCCATCCTAAAGGTATCAGTCCTGACTACTCATTGAAAGGACTGATGCTGAAGCTGAAACTCCAATACTTTTGCCACCTGAGGTGAAGAACTGACTCATTTGAAAAGACCCTGATGCTGGAAAGGATTGAAGGTGGGAGGAGAAGGGGACCACAGAGGATGAGATGGTTGGATGGCATCACCGACTTAATGGATATGAGTTTGAGTAAACTCCAGGAGTTGGTGATGGACAGGGAGGCCTGGTGTGCTGCAGTCCATGGGATCACAAAGAGCAATCAAGATACGCAAAGAGATACGACTGAGCAACTGAACTGAACTGATACGACAAGAGGTCCTCATGAAAGTATGTGAATATCCCAGACCACATACCTAAATTCCAGTCCTTGGCCTTAAGGCTCTGAAAGTTGGTCTTGAAGAAGGGGTGTGAGATCCAGGGGTGTGTCATGTTCTGTAATAAAAGCCAGGGCTGGGCCCTTTGAGCAAGGACCCCAGAGCCCTGGTGGCATAGGACCAATGACAGTACTGATGAAGGTCTGATGACCCTAAAACTGAAATAGAAGCCAACGACACTGTCCTAGACTCAAATCCTAGCTTTAACACTTGCTTTCTTAGTCATTTAAACTCTTACAGTCATAGATTCCTCCTAGACAAATCTGAGACTGCACACCTGCCTTGCGGAGTGTTTAATGAGACAGTGTTACATTTCTGCCAAATATCAGCCTTCCGATGAACAACGGTTATTGCCACCTTTAACATAAAGTCACTCAGCGAGGGACAGGAAGCTTAGAACAGTGAGAAGATGGAGCCGCATCCTTGGGGGAAGGAATGAAGGAGGAGAGTGGGGAGAGGCAGATGACGTCTCCCCTGGGGGGTGAAGACCTTCTCAGACGGCTTTGGTAGAGCCAATCTGTCCAACCCTGAACCTGGGACCACAGCTCTCAGGCCTTTGAATTTGTTTTGTGTTATTTCATCTGAGCAGGTTCCTGCCTCGTGCTCAGGGGGAAAAAGTCTGCTGCCTTTTAAAATTTCCAGACCATCTCCCTCTCTCCACTTTGCACAAGTCCTAACCACAATGAAGATTTCTCCTACACAGGCTGTACACCCGAGGCTCCGAACAGCTCACACCGATAAACAGACCCCCAAGACCTAGGAGGCGCACACTGTGAGAAATTTACACGCTCATAAACAGACAGGCCTGCTAATATGTTTACAGGTCGGGGGTCTTTCTCCCAAATGCAGACGAGATATGCTGCAGTAAAAGGGGAAATTGTTCAGTCCTATCTTCCAAGCACGGACCAGGGAGGAATCCCTAAGACCAAGTTGACACAGCTCATAAATCTCCCACATTGCTGTTTGTCCCAACTTCCATCATTTCAAGCAACATGTGGGATTGTCACATTTTAAGAAATAAATAAAATGAAATTATACATTCGCCTTTGTGATCCTGATGTGCAGATTACATGTTATTACATTATGGATCTCACACCCTTCAGTGAAATTGCGCTAGGGTACGATTATTGGATTTTGATGTATTGCCAACCTCAAACCCAAATAAATATTTTTCTCCACTAAATGATGCTGGGAGGGAAGGCACTTCTTAAACATAAAGCCTATTTGGGTGTTTTAGTGAGAAATGAAAGGAAACCGAAGTGAAGAAGAATAAACAGGCTGGCTCTGGTCTTCCATGGCAAGTCTTGTGCATATAGTTCCCTAAACCCAAGAAAAAATAAAACAAACAAACAAAAAAAAGAGACAGAAAAGAGACCTGAAGTGACTCTAATTCTCAGAAGAATCCATGCACTTGATCAACAGACTCCTATGTGCTATGTGCCAGGCATGGTTCTGGGCATCAAGGGTAGGACAGAAAAGAAAACAGACAAAAATTCCTGCCATCTGAAAGCCTGCATTCTAGTAACAAGAAGACAAAATCAACAAGTAAAATATATAGCACACTAGTGGATAAGTGCTTTAGAGAAAAATAAGTTTAGTCAGCAGGGGATGGAATGGGGTACTGATTTTTTTAATGTTTTTTTTATTGTGGTGAAAATCACATAATATAAACATACTATTTTAACCATGTTTAACTCTACAGTTCAGTAACACTAAATACATTGTTGTGCAACTCTTAACATCATCCAGTTCCCAAATTTTCCACCTTCCTTCACTGAGAATCTGTCCCCATAAAATATTAACTCCCCATCTCCTCTCCCCAATACTCCATCCCCCACTTGGCCTCTGGTGTCTATCAGGGTACTTTCTGACTTTATGAATCTGACTATTATAGGTACCTTGTATAAATGGAATCAAAGTGTTGGTCTGTACCTACTGTATATTGGAGTGCATTTTAAGATTAACTTAATATACCTCCTGCGAACAGATTGTACCTTTTCTTTTTAATGGGTAGTCAGATATGGCCTTCTGGAAAGAGTGACATTTGACAAAAAGCCCAGTAAAAGTGACTTAGGACCATCTTTTGTCTGTTGTACAGCGACGGATGAAACAAGTGCCGACCCAGCTTTTTCAGAAACTATGTATGATTCTGAAGCTGTAAGCAGCCAACAACTATGTCCAGTGTGAGAAGTGTCATAAGTGAGGAGGGGTACTGTAGGAGTGATGGGTAAGTCAGCAAGAGACTTCTTCCAGCCCTCCATCCTGGACACCTTTCTCCTGAGAGTCTGGTTATTTGAAGGCATCACTCAGAAAAGCGTCTGACCTCCCCTCTTTTCTGCCCTTGGTGTACAAGGTAAGCCTCTTCAGTCGTGTCTGCTTCTTTGCAACTGCGTGGACCATAGACTTCCAGGCTCCTCAGTCCACGGGATTCACCGGGCAAGAATACTGAGGTGGGTTGCCAAGCCCTCCTCTAGGGGATCTTCCCAACCCAGGGATCAAACCCACATCTCTTATGTCTCCTGTATTGTCAGTCAGGTTCTTTACCACTAGTGCCATCTGGGAAGCCCCTTTTGGCCCTTAACGTAGTTTAAACCACTGACAAACTTGAGAAACAAAAAATATAAAAACGGACATAGAATGTAATATGGTACAATTTCACCCCTCACATTGGTCTAAAGAAATGTAACTTTATGTTGTCAAAAAGTATATAATCCTCTGGTTTCCTTGATTGCTTTTCTGCTTTTAAAATATGTAATCATGAAGATGGTCAAAAGGTACAAATTCCAGTTATAAGAGTAAATACCAGAGGTAAGATGTACAACATGATTAATAAAATTAACACTGCTCTATGTTATATATGAAAATTGTTAAGAGAGAAAATCCTGAGTTCTAATCACTAGAAAAAACTTTTTCTTAATTTTTGTATCTGTATGAGAAGAGGGGTATTTACTAAACTTATTGTGATAATCATTTTGTGATATACTTAAGTTAAATCATTATGCTGTAAAAGTGCCGTATGTCAATAAGGAAAAAGTGAAAAAAAAAAGAAATTATTCATATTAAATCTTTTTTAAAAATTAAAAAATAAAATATGTAATCAGATGATTTTATTTGTTTTGGGGGAAATATCAATTTCTTTTAGTTGTTTCCAGTTTTCTCTACCATTTGTATTTCTCTTTTATGTTCAGTGTTTCAAATACCATTTGTTTTTAAAGATTTTAAAATACCAAAGCTGTAACTAGTACGGTGGAATTTGTTTCTGGTATGATGTTAATATTATACTAGGAAATGTATAAAGCATTGTTAATTTTATTACTGACACATACAATATGTTTACAAATAAACTATGGTGTTGATCCAAACAAAGGGGAGGGGGCGCAGATCTGGAGGAGACCTCTTAGAAGGCAAATGGTGTTTCCAAAGATGGACAAGGCCAAAGAAAGAGGGAGACAGAGAGGTCTGTCTGACTCTGAAGACTTTTCCAATGGAGAACCTCCTGATTGCATCTCCCCACATCCTCACCCCCAGTCTCTACTGGAAATGCCAACTGGAAAGGCTAGAAAATGAAATGGGATGTGAGGTCAGGGTGGGAGAAGGTAAACATTATAATATCACATCATAGAGGTGAAGGATCAACTTTTTTTGGAAAAACTTACAAGTCAAAGCCAGCAAAAGAAGGCCTGCGGTTCCCATGGGTCAAGGCACCATGGATCAGACTACAGAGTCATGCTCTAAGGAAAGGATGCTACTTACGGTACAAGCAGAGCAGCACGGTGACAGGATAAACAGGCCGACCCAGGTGCCAGGCAGCCTGCGTGTAAATGCCAGCTATGTAGGGAGTTATCTAAGAGTGCCGGCTGTTAGCACCTGGGAACTTGGTGAAAAGGTGGATTTGGGCTCCTGGGAGAATGGGGACTCCAGTCCCATAGGAAATTGAGTTAAAACCCAATCCCTCCTATTAGAAGAAGGGAGCTCTTGCTGTTGTTGGTCCATTCCCAGGAGATTTGAGCTTCAGGAAACATCCCTGAACAATCTACTTGTCTCTCCTGTTGGGGTAAAAACAGACCCTGAGCAAAAATTGTTTTTTCATACTGTTCTGTTCATGAGGTGCTCAAGGCAAAGCTATTATTTTTCCAGTGGTCATGTATGGATGTGAAAGTCAGACCATCAAGAAAGCTGAGCATCAAAGAATTGCTGCTTTTGAACTGTGGTGTTGGACAAGACTCTTGAGAGTCCCTTGGAATGCAAGGAGATCTAACCAGTCCATCCTAAAGGAGATCAGTCCTGGGTGTTCATTGGAAGGACTGATGCTGAAGTTGAAGCTCCAACGGCCACCTGATAGGAAGAACTGACTCGTTGGAAAAGACCCTGATGATGGGAAAGATCGAAGGCAGGAGGAGAAGGGGACAACAGAGGATGAAATTGTTGAATGGCATCACCAACTTGATGTACATGAGTTTGAGCAAGCTCCAGGGGTTGATGGACAGGGAAGCCTGGCATGCTGCAGTCCATGGGGTCAAAAAGAGTCAGACACGACTGAGCAACTGAACTGAACTGAACAAAAATTACTGAACTATAGCAACAAGAAGACTGATGCTCCTGGAGCATCTTAGAAAGGTATAGACAATATTGTGGTGGATGGAAAACACTTTATGAAGTTTTGTGTAGTAGAGGGGGCTTCCCAGGTGGCCCTAGTGTAAAGAACCCACCTCCCAATGCAAGAGATGAAGGAGGTGTGGGTTCAGTTCCTGGGTGGGGAAGATCCCCTGGAGGAGGGCATGGTAACCCACTCCAGTATTCTTACCTTGAGAATCCCATGGACAGAGGAGCCTGGCAGCCTACAGTCCACAGGCATCACAAAAATTCTGACATGACTGAAGCGACTTGGCACACAGGCACATTAGTAGAGAACTATGCAGTGGCCAGAGTATCACTGGCTTTCATGCCAGAATTGGTTCTTGGACTTGGAGAACATCATTTCACTCTCTGGCCAACCAACACTTTGTCTTTCAAATAAGGCTTTTCAGACTCTGGTTTTAGAAATCCAGGAGATCCATTAGAAGTGTCCCAAATGCCACTGTAGTATAAGAGGAGGCCTCAAGGGAGCCCCACTGCAAGAGCTTGGAAGCAGTGCTGTCTTCTGTCCAGAGAAGCACTACTTTGCGTTTTCTTTTTCTGTGAAAGTTTTCATCTGAAGAGATAGTTATGATGAATTTTTTAAAATAGTTTGAAAACTACTGAATTATGTATTCATGTTCCACCCTTTTCCCACCCAACCACTCCTACCACATCAAAGCAGTGCCATGCTTAACCTACTCATCCCTTTGGTTGAGAGTCCTAAAGGGAGAAATGTCTTAACTTCCCTTTGCCATTCCATTATTTTTCTGCCTGGTCAAAAGTTTAGCTTAAGTCTTTCCTGCTACAAGAACACTAAAACTTGCTGGAAAACTGCCACTGCTTTTGTCTGGAACACTTCCTGCAGATCCCTCCCTCCCATCTTCACTGGTTAACTTACAGTCACTCTCCAACTTAAAGCTCAACATTCAGAAAACTAAGATTATGGCATCCGGTCCCATCACTTCATGGGAAATAGATGGGGAAACAGTAGGGCTACTTTATTTTTCTGGGCTCCAAAATCACTGCGGATGGTGATTGCAGCCATGAAATTAAAAGACGCTTCCTCCTTGGAAGGAAAGTTATGACCAACCTAGATAGCGTATTAAAAAGCAGAGACATTACTTTGTCCACAAAGGTCCATCTAGTCAAGGCTATGGTTTTTCCAGTGGTCATGTATGGATGTGAGAGTTGGACTGTAAAGAAAGCTGAGCACCAAAGAATTGATGCTTTTGAACTGTGGTGTCGGAGAAGACTCTTGAGAGTCCCTCGGACTGCAAGGAGATCCAACCAGTCCATCCTAAAGGAGATCAGTCCTGGGTGTTCTATGGTAGGACTGATTTTGAAGCTGCAACCCCAATACTTTGGTCACCTGATACAAAGAGCTGACTCATTGGAAAAGCCCCTGATACTGGGAAAGATTGAGGGCAGAAGGAGAAGGGGATGACAGAGGATGAGATGATTGGATGGCATCACTGACTCAATGGACATGGGTTTGGGTGGACTCTGGGAGTTGGTGATGGACAGAGAGGCCTGGTGTGCTGCGGTTCATGGGGTCGCAAAGAGTCGGACAAGACTGACTGAACTGAACTGAACTCTCCAGCTCAGTATAACTGCCACTTCCTACAGGATGGCCTTCTGGGTGCTCCCTGGGCTCCCTCCCCCATACATTGCACTCAAATCACATTTATCTTTAGTTCTCCTATACTAGACTGTGATTGTTTTGAGAGCAAAAAATAAATCTGTCTTAATTATCACTGCCCACCTAGCCCAGTGATTGCTATGTGCTTGCGTGCTCAGTCACTTCAGTCGTGTCTAACTCTCTGCAACTCTATGGACCAAAGCTCGCCAGACTCCTCTGTCCATGGTTATACTCAATAACAGTATTTCTGCCATAAAACCTATTATCTGTTAAATTTATACCATATTCTAGGAACTGTAGCAGGCAAATAACACTCACTGTTTCACCTACTTCTCACACAAACCCTTGAGGGTAGGTATTATTTTATAGATAAAGAGACTGGGTTCAGAAAGCTTGAATGGACCTACCCAAGGTCACCAATGAATAAACAATATCATCATCTACATCTTGGCTTTTGAAAGGTATTAAAGAGTAAGATTTAATTATCTCTACATTCTTCTATTTTCCAAAGTAGAAAATAAGGCCAAGGTGGCCCATGAGAGTCTAGGGTAAAGGCTGGTGGTAAAGACCTGCCTGCCAATGCAGGAGACAGAAGAGATGCAGGTTTGACCCCTGGGTTGGGAAAATCCCCTGGTTGAGGGCATGGCAACCCACTCCAAAAGTCCTGCCTGGAGAATTCCATGAACAGAAGAGCCTGGTGGGCTACAGCGCATGGGGCCACAAAAGGCTGCACACAACTGAAGTGACTTAGCACGCCCGCTTGCTCTAGGGTAAAAGTTGGCCCCCTTACTCGGATATAAGAATATGGGTGGGATTTTAGTCTGTCACTCGCTGCTCTCTGGAGAATAAAGAAGTGGAACAGAGAAATCCTTGAGGGCTTCATAAGGTACATATGGAACACACCTAGCAGTCTTGAGAAGATTTCCAGAACAATATACCAACAATCACTCATTAGCTCACAATAGAATGCAGGAGCACCTGATATATATACACCCCAGTTCAGTTAATTCAACCAAATATTTAGAAATCACTTTTAACAAAAGAGTCACTGAGGACTTATTCAATTAAATAAACATTTCCTGCAGCCCCAATAAAGGCAGGGCACTTTGCTTTGTATTACAAGATACAAAGGGGCTTACCCGGTGGCTCAGTGGTAAAGAATCTGCCTGCAAAGCCGGAGCAGTAGGAGGCGGAGGTTTGATCCCTGGGTCAGGAAGATCCCCTGGAGGAAGGCTTGGCAACCCACCCCAGTATTCTTTTCTGGAGAATCTCATGGACATAGGAGCTTGCTGGGCTACAGTCCATGGCGTTGCAAAGAATGGGGCATGGCTGAAGTGACTTAGCATGCACGCACAGGATACAAAGGACCGAGGCCACCACAGCCTCCCTTCCTGTGCTTCCTGCAACTCCATGTGAAGACCTCTGGCTCTGCTCCAGCATGCTGGATTGTAATTGTGCCTTTTTGGTCTCTCTTCCCCACAAAATGCTTCCTCCTTCAGAGCCAAGTCACAATCTTACACACCTCAGTATCCCAGGACCTATCGTGCACACTGCACAAGGCATCGGTTGAATTGGATAAGTCAGATCTCAGCCCCCAGGGAGCTAACAGAGACAAAACATGGATCAAGTTTATATTCTGGGCAGAAAGTGATGGGTCTTCCAGAGAACTAGAGAATTCTCTGGAAGTCCAGGGACAATGTTAACAATGGGAGACAGGGAGAGCATGGTTGCCACTACTTAAAGCAAAAAGAATGGTGGAAGCAGAGTGTGGTGGGAGTATGTAGGGTGAGGATTGCCTGGGGGAGGCGGGGTGGACATGGAGGACAGACTGGAGCACCCTGCAGGCCAGAGCAAGAAGGCAGGGCTTTACCTGTGGCAGGGGATCCTGAAGGGTTTTGAAGGGGGAACACGGCACGGGAGACTTGATGGTTTAGGAAGGTCACTCTGCAAACAGTGGGCAGGGCGGGCACAGCACAAGGAGACTGGGTAGGGCTGCTGTTGGTAAGCTACTGCAGAAGAAAACAAGAGAGGTCCTTGCAGGAAGGAGAGGAGGGACAAAGAACGTGGAAGTGACAAGAGTGGGATTGTGCTCACATCAACAGACTTGACAACTGACTGGGCAAGGCAGGAGAAGAAGTGAGAAGAAACATGCTCTAAGGTTTAGCCCTGCCCACAAGTGGGAGAACTGTGCTAGACAAACAGGTAAGAAAAAGGCAGGTTTACATAGACTAAGGTGGGATAGGACACATCTGATTTTATGCACCTTGACTTTGAGCTGTCAGACTTCATCTTAATTCATCACTTGTGACCCGTGCGAATTTCTCTTTGTCTCAGTCTCTTTACCTGTTGTTGTTGTTGCTTATACACCAAGTCGTGTCTGACTCTGTGACCCCATGGACTGCAGCTTGCCAGTCTCCTCTGTCCGTGGGTTTATCCAGGCAAGAATACTGTAATGGGTTGCCATTTCCTTATCCAGGGGGTGTTTTGAACTCAGAGGGCAAACCCATGTCTCCTGCACTGGTAGGAAGAGTCTTTACCACTGAGGCACCAGAAAAGCCCCCTGTATCTGTTAAGTAGGGATAATAGAGGATTTATACACAAGCTTGTGGTGGGAAAATTGCACGCAGGCACACCCACCCATGCATGTGCCTGACGCACAACAAACAGCCCAGCTGCCAGTACTGTTAGTATTGTTGTTAGGCAGGTGGACGACGTGTCCAGCAGAAAGACAGAACTGCAAATCTGCTGCTCTGGACTAGAGCATCTCTTCGTGAAAGGATTTATCATAAGATTGCTTTAAGTAGAACATCTCTGGGCTTTTAAAAGGATTTTTTTTTTTCAATTTTACTTACATTTCAGAAATCTATTGAGTGCGTTAAGTGAGGCACCCCCCTACTTAAAATGATACCACTTCAATTCCTCAATGAAGACATTCTTTGAAACAAATTCCCTCTTGAAAAAGTCAGCCAGGACAGACAGAAAAAGCGTGAACTCCTCAGGGCTGGTGGCTTAGAGAGGTGGATGGCGCAGGGGCTGGTGGGGCAGAAGTAGATAAAAGCCCTTTTGAACAATGAGGACCTTGGAGAGTCTGGCACCTGAGAGAGAGGAAAGAGACCAGAGGAGCCCCAGGGGAGCCCATCCCAGGAGAAACATCAGTGTCCCAGGTCCCTCCTCGTCCACAAAGACCCAGTCTGTCTACATATGAGCAGGAAGTTACTCCTAAGAACACAAGCCACTCCTTTATTAGCTCATCCCCTGATAGAGTACCTGCTTGGTTTTTCACTGTTGCCATTTGCTAATATTCCTTGGCCCAAAAGTTCATTCGGGTTCCCCAAGGCTGTCACAGAAAAACCTGAACGCACATTTTCGCTGACCTAATATAAATCCTTATATGTGATGTTAGTTAGAGAGGACTTCTTGGAGGAGGTGGCTTCCTAAAGGAATAGAGGCAGGAAGGGATGGGACTGGTGGTGACGCTGCAGCGGTGGGGAAGTCTGTGGACACCTCTGGTGTGGGAAGGAGGAGCCGGTGGGGACTACAGCAGGGACCTGGGGGTGCTGGAGGCTCCTGTGCCCCGTGAGGTCGGCTGGCAGCACCCCAAGGGTTAATGTGGGATAAGAACCGGGTGGGGTGTGGAGATGGCGTGTTCCCCACCCTGGGAGCTCTGCAGGAAACTGCCTAATAAACCAGCCCAGAATCCATCTCCTGTTGCATATTTTATTGACTTGAATTTTTTTTTTTAATCAGTGGACTCCCAGAGCCAGATAGACTATAAAATAAATAAATAAAAAGACTCCAAGGCAAACCCAGGAACAAATCAGCCCTGTGCCTCCAGCCCCTCTACACCACCCCTCCTGGCCTCCCAGTCACAGTCCCCCTTCTTTATTTCCAGCTCTCCCTCCCTAGACATGTGAGGTCTGATTGATCAGGAAGGATTGTAAATGTGAGATTTATAGGAAAAGGGAGACAATTTATACGAGAAAAGTTTCTATCTGAGATGCGAGTGATTTATAAGTTTATTTTTTAAAAAGCAAACATGGAGACCCTTGTAAATAACAGCTTTATATATTAACTTTCTGATGCAGCCTCCTACCTATGAATGAGTGAACAGCATTAAGTTCCCATTTAGGAAACAAGAGCCTAAACCCGCTGGATTGAGGGACATGATTTATCAAATGCAGCCTGCTCCATTCATCAGAGCCCAGCTCCAGGATTCAGTGGCAGTAAGACTCTGCAAGCTGCTCCGGGGTTTCCTCTTTGGGTGGTATCTCTTGCCTTCATCTTTATTTATTTCCAAAAGAAAAAAAATGTTGCAACTGATTGAACTGACTGATTGATATGTCAGTGCTGAGATTTATGAGGCCGGGCCCAGCTTCCAGAGCTGTCTCCTTATCCCGAGTCTTTTCTGATGTAAGCTTGGCCCCTCACCAAAGATTTGCATATGCCATGTTCCATCTTGTTCACCGTCTAAATTGCTGTATTTCTGGTCAAATCATCACCTCCTCTGAATCTCCTGGTCAAATCTTCGCCTCCTCTGAACCTCCTCCCAGAGGAGAGTTCCAGATTGGCCCTCCAAAAATTTTTACCACCAAAATATCATATCAGTGATGGCTATGGGAGGCTGAGAGCCCCAGAAAATCAGATCTGTAAAAGGCCAGCAGGAACTCCTCTTTTCACCAATGGGGACCACAACTCAGAGAGGTGGAGAGGCTGACCAGAGTCACACAGCAGTCAGGGGCCAAAGTGGGAACAGAAAAATGTGGGATGTGCATTTGTTGATGCCATGTCCAGCCCTCTTCCCACCACACTGAGCTTCACCAGAGAGCACTTACTTCAGGGTCTATGAAGGAAGCTTCCCTTATAGCTCAGTTGGTAAATAATCTGCCTGCAATGCAGGAGATCCTGGTTCAATTCCTGGGTTGGGAAGATCCACTGGTGAAGGGACAGGCTCCCCACTCCAGTATTCTTGAGCTTCCCTGTGACTCAGCTGGTAAAGAATCCCCCTGCAATGTGGGAGACCTGGGTTCAATCCCTGGGTTGGGAAGATCCCCTGGAGAAGGGAAAGACTACCCACTCTAGTATTCTGGCCTAGAGAATTCTGTGGACTGTATAGTCCATGGAGTTGCAGAGTTGGACATGACTGAGTGACTTTCACTTTCACTTTCATGAAGGAAGCTGAGCTCCCTGGAAGTTTCCCCAGATGAGTGCCAGAGTAGGGGCAGGAGCCTGAGCTTTGGGGAACTGTCATTGTTCACAGTGATGTCCTCCTCTGCCTGCACCGTGACCGCTGGGACCAAGGCTGGGAATCACAATCACCATTGCAGAAAGGCTCCCCCATTTGTCCATGCTGATTTCACGGGGCCTCCCTCCCCTCTACAACTCCTGATCCATGCATCGTTCTCGGACTTGCTCTTGCCCCAAGTCCTGAGATAGTATTACCCCCTCAACAAGCATTGTTTTGCCCTTTCGTCCTTTCTTATCTGCCCTTCTCTAATCTCTGACAACACTTGTCTCTACCCCTCAGTAGACACTTAATCACTATCACACATAGTACCTGTCCT
The DNA here is from genome assembly GCF_023699985.2 of Odocoileus virginianus. Taxonomy (NCBI): domain Eukaryota; kingdom Metazoa; phylum Chordata; class Mammalia; order Artiodactyla; family Cervidae; genus Odocoileus; species Odocoileus virginianus. Next base: position 49,553,168 of record NC_069683.1, read on the forward strand.
GCAATTAAGCACTTCACCAGGTTCCCACTATGTGTTGGCTTTTGTCTCATGGGTATGCCAGGCACTGTGCTCACCAACTGACCCATGCCAGCTGACGATCCCTGCCACTCTTGGATGGGGCTATGTAACCGGTTCTCACCAATGGACTGGCCAAGGCAGTAGGAGCTGGCACACCTCCCCCAGCTCTACCTGGGGTAGCCTTGGAGACCAAGAGCAACAGAAGATGCAGCCCCAGAATGCAGCAGAGTCCCCGGGTCCCCATCTGACTTTGCATAAACAATCAACAACATTTCTCATGCCAAGCCATTGAGATTTGGGGGTTTGTCACTGAAGGATGTACCTTCCTATACTGATTAAATCAGTTATTGCTGCTAACCCCAGTTCTGCCACTAGTGAACAGTCATTTTTCCACTTCTGGGCCTCAGTTTATTCACTTTTTTAAAAAGAGGCCGTTAAAATGTCAACGGCCGTATATTTCACACTTGCTATATCGCAGGCCATGTACTATGTGCTTTATAAGCATTAATTCACTGACTGATAATGACTGTGTGAGCTAGATTTCATTGTACTCTTAGGATGAGGAATCTGCGTTGGGGTGGGGTAGGCTGCAGAATGGCAGGCACCTCTTCCAGGGTTGCACAGCCACTAAATGGTGATCTGAAGTCGGAACACAGGCAATCTGACCCCAGTGCCCCATACTCTTACCACCATGCTTTATGACCACTAAAAATCCCCCAAGCACAAGTCTTCCAGAATATTAATATCGATCCCTCACTCTCTGCTGGTATGCATAACTTACAAATCAAATTGTAATTTATTTGAGCATAGAAGTGATGGGCTGCAGCAGCTCACAGACACGCCCTCCTCCTGAGCCTAGAACCCGGTGAACACGGAGAAGGTGTCTCTCAAATCCTGCTTGAATGGAATTGCACAACTCTGAAGTCAACTGAGATAAACATATCCCCTGCTTGGCAAATCTGCCTCCAACCGTGGGATCGCATTAGGACTAAGACGATGAAAACCAGAGTCATTCAGCCTGATGATTTGATATGTGTCCTTCATTCCTCTGGCATACAGTAGACACGCAGCTGCTGTAGAAAACGTCCTGGGCAGGGGGTGACTGCAAGCCCCGGCCTCTGCTCGCTGCGAAATTATAGTCCTGCTGAGAGTGGGCTTCACCTGAAAGCACTGAAGCGGTTACCTGATAGCACCACGGTGAAGAGTACGGAGAAGCACTGATGCCCAAGTTCCGGGGAGTACCGATCTCCACAACTAGTTGTGTGCTGGGAAATAGTAAGCAGCTATTTGTTCCTGGGAGGAAAGAAAGCCCCAATCTGTGGTGTTTGCCCATTTCCATGGTGTAAATACTCTTACCACGGCTGATTGTTGTTTAGTCACAAAATCATGGCTGACTCTTTTGTGAAATCCATGGGATTTCCCAGGCAAGAATACTGGAGTGGGCTGCCATTTCCTTCCCAGGAGATCTTCCCGACCCAGGGGTCAAACCTGTGTATCCTGCATCTCCTGCATTGGCAGGCAGATTCTTTCCCACTGAGTCATCTGAGGAGTCCACCATGGCTGATTTCAAGCTACCAAAGTGATGTCACTGAACGCAGAGTTAGAAGCAGCACAGTGAATTCTGGAGATGTCTGCATGAGCAAGCTCCAACGCCTACTGCATACAACATGCAAAGGGTTCCTCCTTCCATCTCTATCGAGATATAAATCAAAGAGAGAACCATTTGGGAGCAAGTGGAATACAGATGAGTGCTCAGAAACAACTGTCTCAGGGTTGAGGAATATTAGATACTAAGGCTATACATGAAATGTCCTTCTGTGTGTGAAGGTTTTTGAAGGCAGGGAGAGAGAACAGATTCTCATCTGTCTCGGCTGGTTTATGTCCAGGTATGCCTGCAGGCAAATGGCTGGACCAGGTGACCTCTAAATGTCACATTCAGCCTAAGGATACGGTGATGCTGGCAGAATTTGCTCCTAGCTTTCTTCTGCCACTAGAGACATGCCAGGCTTTCTGGAGACCAGAGTCAGTAGTACCAGTACACCCAGTAGAATGCCATCAGCAAACATTCCCTGCAAAGTTGCTGACCTAGTCTTGAGCAGGTTAATTGTGGCCAGTGGGATGTTCAGCTGCCAGGGGAATTTCTAAGACTCTGGAGTCCACACTGCTGAAGAATGCAGACATACCAATGACAGCTCCTCACTCCTAAGGATAGCTACCGGGTCTCCCTGTGCTGGGCTTCTCTCCCAGGGTGCTCAGACCCTGGGAAAAATCCCCCCAGTCCAGGCCCTGGCTAACCCCGCCCTGCAACACCGGTCCAGCACAGCCCATCATCGTAGCTCAGTGGCCCCCGTGTCTGGCACAGGAGCCCTCCCTGCACGTTCATCAATCTCAGGGCTCACAACTGTAGTCCGGAGTCTCTCCTGGGAGACAGCAGATAATGTCACAGGCTCCTGGGACCTCACAATGGCAGGAGACAGCAGCCTGCCAAGGAGGAGGGAGGATGTGGATGGGAGCTGTTCACTTCCCATACACAGGAAGCTTCTAAAAGAGGGAAGACTAACCCTCTCTGCAATGAGCTCCCAAGTGAAGGCATCACTTCCCCAGCTGGGAGAGGCTGGTGCCAAGGAAGGGCTCTGGTGAGACCTGTCCTACAGACTGGACACATTTCTGGAAGCAATCTAGATGGGCCCAGGGTCTACTCCTACTTTTAAGGGGTACAGCTCCTACATTAATGGCTTGTCATTCTGAAGTAACTGAGAAATAAAAAGATGGGTTAATTTTCCTCAGGTCAAGTCTCAGGACGCAGAGTCAAAAACAGAACCCAGCAAAATGGCCTGGCAAGCACCATTAACACTTGGAACAGAGGCAGAATTAGATGCTCGAGTTCACAGCAAGTTGCTTATGAAGGCAGATTTGGAATCAGGCCTTTGATCCGTGGTTCACCACTTACATGGGCCCTGGTAAATAATATTCAATACGAATGATGACCCACTGGAAGCATAGTTTTTCATGGAATAGTCTATGGATTAATTCGGTGGCAAAAGGAAAGCTGGGCTCAGCAGTTGTCTGGCTTTTCCTCTGGTTCTCTCCCCTACCTGAAGAAAGACGAGCTTTTGTAAATGCCACACAAATTCTCCCCTGAGCCTGTCTCTCTCCTGCAATCTCCATTTCTCCCAGATACCTTAGTTCTACCATCTATCCATCCACCCACCACTTGTCCACTCATCCCTTCATTTGCCCATCACTCATCCATAAACCCACCCATTACATTTAATTACAATTTATTGAAATCCTACCATCAGAAATTCTGTTGGAAACTTGGGATGCTTTAGATTTTGTAGTGTTAAAACCAGAAACCCTGGAGTCAGATTAACTGAGGTTGCAATACAGACTCTATCAGCTTTCTAGCTGTGTGGTCCTTAACCCTTTACTTGACCACCCAAAGTCTTGGTTTCCCCACCTGTAAAATGGGAGTAATACTACTCTCTATTTAACGTTATGCTGAATAGTAAAGAAAATACAGGGCTTCCCAGGTGTCATGGTGGTAAAGAATCTACCCATCAATACAGGAGATGGAAGAGATGTGGGTTCAATCCCTGGGTCAGGAAGATCCCCTGAAATAGGAAATGGCAATCCACTCCATTATTCTTGCCTGGAAAATTCTATGGATGTAGGATATTGGAGGGCTACAAGCCACGGGGTTGCAAAGAAATGGACACAACTGAGCGACTGAGAACATGCGCAAAGAAAATGTCAGTTCAGTTCAGCTCAGTCACTCAGTTGTTTCCGACTCTTTGTGACCCCATGAATCACAGCACGCCAGGCCTCCCTGTCCATCACCAACTCCTGGAGTTTACTCAAACTCATGTCCATCGAGTCGGTGATGCCATCCAGTCATCTCATCCTCTGTCGTCCCCTTCTCCTCCTGCCCCCAATCCCTCCCAGCATCAGGGTCTTTTCCAATGAGTCAACTCTGTGCAGGAGGTGGCCACAGTATTGGAGTTTCAGCTTCAGCATCAGTCCTTCCAACAAATACTCAGGACCAATCTCCTTTAGGATGGAATGGTTGGATCTCCTTGCAGTCCAAGGGACTCTCAAGAGTCTTCTCCAACACCACAGTTCAAAAGCATCAATTCTTCGGCACTCAGCTTTCTTTACAGTCCAACTCTCACATCCATACATGACCACTGGAAAAACCATAGCCTTGACCAGACGGACCTTTGTTGGCAAAGTAATGTTTCTTCTTTTTAATATGCTATCTAGGTTGGTCATGACTATCCTCCCAAGGAGTAAGCGTCTTTTAATTTCATGGCTGCAGTCACCATCTGCGCTGATTTTGGAGCCCAGAAAAATAAAGTCTGACATGGTTTCCACTGTTTACCTCTCTATTTCCCATGAAGTGATGGGACCAGATGCCATGATCTTAGTTTTCTGAATGTTGAGCTTTAAGCCATCTTTTTCACTCTCCTCTTTCACTTTCATCAAGAGGCTTTTTAGTTCCCCTTCACTTTCTGCCATAAGGGTGGTGTCATCTGCATATCTGAGGTTATTGATATTTCTCCCGGCCATCTTGATTCCAGCTTCTGCTTCCTCCAGCCCAGAATTTCTCATGATGTACTCTGCATATAAGTTAAATAAGCAGAGTGACAATATACAGCCTTGACATACTCCTTTTCCTATTTGGAACCAGTCTATTGTTCCATGTCCAGTTCTAACTGTTGCTTCCTGACCTGCATACAGGTTTCTCAAGAGGCAGGTCAGGTGGTTTGGTATTCCCATCTTTTTCAGAATTTTCCACAGTTTATTGTGATCCACACAGTCAGAGGCTTTGGCATAGTCAATAAAGCAGAAATAGATGTTTTTCTGGAACTCTCTTGCTTTTGCGATGATCCAGCGGATGTTGGCAATTTGATCTCTGGTTCCTCTGCCTTTTCTAAAACTAGTTTGAACATCAGGAAGTTCATAGTTCACGTACTGATGAAGCCTGGCTTGGAGAATTTTGAGCATTACTTTACTAGTGTGTGAGATGAGTGCAATTATGCAGTAGTTTGAGCATTCTTTGGCATTGCCTTTTTTTGGGATTGGAATGAAAACAGACCTTTTCCAGTCCTGTGGCCACTGCTGAGTTTTCCAAATTTGCTGGCATATTGAGTGCAGCACTTTCACAGTGTCATCTTTCAGGATTTGAAATAGCTCAACTGGAATTCCATCACCTCCACTAGCTTTGTTCATAGTGATGCTTTCTAAGGCCTGCTTGACTTCCCATTCCAGGATGTCTGGCTCTAGGTGAGTGATCACACCATCGTGATTATCTGGGACATGAAGATCTGTTTTGTACAGTTCTTCCGTGTATTCTTGCCACCTCTTCTTAATATCTTCTGCTTCTGTTAGGTCCATACCATTTTTGTCCTTTATTGAGCCCATCTTTGCATGAAATGTTCCCTTGGTATCTCCAATTTTCTTGAAGAGATCTCTAGTCTTTCCCATTCTGTTGTTTTCCTCTTTTTCTTTGCATTGATTGCTGAGGAAGGTTTTCCTATCTCTCTTTGCTATTTTTGGAACTCTGCATTCAAATGGGAATATCTTTCCTTTATCCTTTGCTTTTTGCTTCTCTTCTTTTCATAGCTATTTGTAAGGCCTCCTCAGACAACCATTTTGCCTTTTTGCATTGTTTTCCATGGGGATGGTCTTGATCCCTGTCTCCTGTACAATGTCATGAACCTCCATCCATAGTTCATCAGGCTCTCTGTTTATCAGATCTAGTCCCTTAAATCTATTTCTCACTTCCACTGTATAGTCATAAGGGATTTTATTTAGGTCATACCTGAATGGTCGAGTGGTTTTCCCTACTTTCTCCAATTTAAGTCTGAAGGACTTAAGGCCAAGAGAAGCTACCCCACGTCCAAGGAGCGGCGGCTGCATGGGCGCAGGAGGGCCGAGAGGAGCTACTCCATGTTCAGGGTCAGGAGGGGTGGCCATGAGGAAATAACCCTCATCCAAGGTAAGGAGCAGCGGCTGTGCTTTGCTGGAGCAGCCATGAAGAAATACCCCACATCCAAGGTAAGAAAAACCCAAGTAAGACGGTAGGTGTTGCGAGAGGGCATCAGAGGGCAGACACACTAAAACCATAATCACAGAAACTAGCCAATCTGATCACGGGACCACAGTCTTGTCTAACTCAATGAAGCTAAGCCATGCCATGTGGGGCCACCCAAAACGGACGGGTCATGGTGGAGAGGTCTGACAGAATGTGGTCCACTGGAGAAGGGAATGGCAAACCACTTCAGTATTCTTGCCTTGAGAACCCCATGAACAGTATGAAAAGGCAAAATGATAGGATACTGAAAGAGGAACTCCCCAGGTCGGTAGGTGCCCAATATGCTACTGGAGATCAGTGGAGAAATAACTCCAGAAAGGATGAAGGGATGGAGCCAAAGCAAAAACAACACCCAGTTGTGGATGGGACTGGTGATAGAAGCAAGGTCCGATGCCGTAAAGAGCAATATTGAGTGGGAACCTGGAATGTTAGGTTCATGAATCAAGGCAAATTGGAAGTGGTCAAACAGGAGATGGCAAGAGTGAATGTCGACATTCTAGGAACCAGCGAACTAAAATGGACTGGAATGGGTGAATTTAACTCAGATGACCGTTATATCTACTACTGTGGGCAGGAATCCCTTAGAAGAAATGGAGTAGCCATCATGGTAAACAAAAGAGTCTGAAATGCAGTACTTGGATGTGATCTCAAAAATGACAGAATGATCTCTGTTCGTTTCCAAGGCAAACCATTCAATATCACAGTACTCCAAGCCTATGCCCCAACCAGTAATGCTGAAGAAGCTGAAGTTGAACGGTTCTATGAAGACCTACAAGACCTTTCAGAAATAACATCCAAAAAAGATGTCCTTTTCATTATAGGGGAATGGAATGCAAAATAGGAAGTCAAGAAACACCTGGAGTAACAGGCACATTTGGCCTTGGAGTACAGAATGAAGCAGGGCAAAGGCTAATAGAGTTTTGCCAAGAGAACACACTGCTCATAGCAAACACCCTCTTCCAACAACATAAGAGAAGACTCTACACATGGACATCACCAGATGGTCGACACCGAAATCAGATTGATTATATTCTTTGCAGCCAAAGATGGAGAAGCTCTATACAGCCAGCAAAAACAAGACCGGGAGCTGACTGTGGCTCAGATCATGAACTCCTTATTGCCAAAGAAAATATATATGCATATAAAATAGTACAGTCCCTGGAGACTTAACAGTACTCACGAGCCTGTCCTTACATGTTGTGGAAGAGAACTAGGAAGATGGGATGTAAACCTTGACTTAGGAAGCTTTGAGTCAAACTCCAGATCCAAACTGGCGAGTTGGATCCTGACGACTAGAGAAGACAGAAGACTAGTCTACTCATCTCTCAGATTCTCCCCTTATCCCCTTGGCCATGGTGGCTCTGCACGTGTCAGATCAGCTAGATCAAATGAGCCTCATTTCCCAGAACTCCTCTCTGTATGTTTCTAGTTAGACAAGCCACGAGAGAGATTTTCCTTAAAGCTTTGGTGGGCGGACATGGAGCCACAGCCATGGCAGTTTTGACATTCAGAAGCTGGGACAGGAGATCTTTGGGTTCACTCACTTATCGGCTCTCACTTCTCTTTGATGCCAGGCACCTTCCTCTGGGCCCTCCCTCAGCCCCTCCAGCGACTGGGTCTGGTAACTTTTTACCCCATAGTGAGAGTAACCACCTTGGTTGTGGGTTCCCTGTTTCTTCATGCCTGAAGGTGGTGAGAATAGGCACAGATTCCAGCTGGTCCATCCTTGCAGATTCCAGCTTTTCTTGGAAGTTCGATTTGTCCTTCTTTCCCCATGTTATGTCTTTCTTCCCTTCATAGCTTCCCTGGTGCCTCAGATGGTAAAGAGTCCACGTGCAATGCAGGAGACACAGGTTTGATTCTTGGGTCCGGAAGAGCCCCTGGAGAAAGAAATGACAACCCACTCCAGTATTCTTGCCTGGAGAATTCCATGGAATGAGGAGCCTGGAAGCTTAAGTCCTTGGGGTTGCAAAGAGTCGGACATGACCAAGCTACTTTCACTTTCTTTCCCTTCATGACTGCCTTCCTGTGGACATGAGGCTCCAGCATCAGATGAAATTTAGCAGCCTTACAGAGACTAAGCAGTTCCCACAATTGTGTAAGGTCCTACTCTTGTAACAAATCACTTAGACATGCAGGTTGATAGATACATAAATAGATGGAGAGATAGAGATGTGTAGATATAAATACATATATATGTATATATGTGCATATATCTGTGTATATGCAAGTATATGTATATGCATGTACATAAGTGCATACATAAATGCATGTATATGCACACACACTCACACCCCCCTCTTAATGGTCTACTTCTCTGGCTAACCATCATCTTCAAGAATCTTCTTTCACATAGCAGCCGTGTCTACTAATATACCTCTCTTCTCCCCTGGGGGTGGGGAATATCTTCAGGCTGATTCCTAGGGCCCCACAGAAGGAATTCTCAGAGAGCAATATTGCTTCATCCCTTCCCTCTTCCATTGCTTCCCCACTCACCATCTCCTGGACAAACTGCAGCTTCCATTCTGGAGTCTGTCTTGACCTCTCTGTGGACTCTGGCTCCCTTGTTTCCTGTCTTCTCTTGTCCTACAGAGGAATAACAATGGCAAAGTCAGATCTTGAAAATGACTAGATATTCCCAGTGCTGGTCAAGAACTCACCATTTATAGGAGCTACAGTTAGGCAGAAAGGCAGGGCACCTCCTGAATAAATGGCATCTCTTCTTAGCCTTCTCATTTTGCTTCACCCTCTGCCCCTTATTGGTCTTATCTGCTCTCCAGTCTCACAAGCACCTATCTGTAGACTCAGGTCCTTGCAGAAGTTGTAGGTCTTTCAAGACTGGAACATTTCATTCATCCTCCACCCCCATGGCCCACTCTCAGGTCAGTCTATCTTTGTGGCAGTGTTACTTCTAGTCTGTTCAAGGCTTAGCTCATGGTACCAGTTACCAGGGCTAACAACGTGGGCGCCATCTTTGATGCTCCGCCTGCGTTAGCGGCCCTCAGTATTCATGCATCACATCCAATCAGAAGCCTGTGGTCCTGCACGTTTATCTTCCCTCCTAATATCTCTCAGAGGTGCTTTTTTCTCTGCAGTCCCACTGGTAGAACCCCTAATTCAGACCTTCCTTCTCTCTTTCGTGTTTTATTTCAAAGGCTCCCCAACTGGTCTTCTCAATTCCAGGATGACTCCATTTTTGTCCTTTGTAAACTCTGCTGCCAACTTAGTTCCCCTGAAATGTAACTCTTACCTTATTCTTCCTCTGATTAAAAGCTTTGAATTATCTCTCCATTTCCTAGTGAATTCATCCACAACTTCTTTCAAGAAGTTCAAGGCCTTATACAATTTGATCCCAACCCACCCTTTCAGACTTATTTTCCATTGCTCCGCTGCATGCACCTGATGCTTCCTCCCACCCAACTGAACTGTCTACCCTGCACTGATACGTCCTATGTGTCCCTATCTCCCACCACTTTTTTCCAGTCTCTGCCTATGAAATCTGACCCATTTTTCAAAGTCCACCTCAATTGCTACCTCTTCAGAGAGTCATCTGAATCCTCCCAATTTGTCCCCCATAACATTTTGTCCTCCTGCAGGACCATTCACCTCAATCCTTCTGTCATGTTTATAAACCAGTCAGAACCGTGGTTCTCTTCATTTTTATCCCCACAATGCATAAATGCTTGATAGTTCAACCAAGCTGCTGCCCCCACCAAGCCTATTCCCACTCAATCTCACTTCATATGTCAAGGTTCTCGATTTTATTACCAGGAAATCATCTGCATATTCCTACCTGCTCTGCTCACCATGCTTTATACCTCAGATTAGAGGTAAGTTAGACTTTAGACTGGCTTTTAAATATCCCCAGCTGATTCTACTACTGCAGCCGATGCCTGTAACATTTATTTATAACTTTACAAAATTGGCTGTGGTTAAGATATATAAACCCGAAGGGGGCTCGTGCATTTCCAATACATTAAGGTATATTTAAAACATGCTGTGTCTTATCAGAGGCTTTAAAATACACATTACTGCAGGAGCTGGAAAGACAGGAGCAGGGTAATTGGCTAATGAGAATTCTGAACAGTGACTGGAAATATGGCAGAACTGCCCTTTGAGAACTGTGCTCGCACCTATTAATGAACTTTATCCAAGGCTCTAAAACACAGCCCTGTGTTTCAAACACAAGCCCAGGAGGCTGTGCGGCATGAATGCTGTTGCGTTAATTCACACCTCGTTATGGTGACTGGCACCAGCCATCAACACTGGTCAGAAGAAAGCTGCTGAAAAGGCCTTGAATAATTACTAAGGCTGGGTTTATATTATACCAGGTGCCAGGTGTTAATAGGGAAGGGCATGTTTTTCTAACTCAAAGCTTGTGCGTATGTTAGTGGGGATGTGGGGATGTATGTGTTTACATGATCACAATCATGCTTGAGCATGTGACTGTGAACACCACATTCTGCCATTTAGGAAGGACCAGGACATTGTAGAAAGAAGGATGATGTGGAAAATCCAACAAATTTCCATCCTGGGACAGGACTGTAGATGCCAGATAGAGCTTCCCATGGTTCACAGCCCCACAGTAAATATTCCGATTAAGAGTAGCTCAAGTCTAAGCCATGAGCACTGTAAAGTTGGCAAACAGTTGACCTTGTGTTGCAACGAACAGCCATTCCCTTCACATTAGGAGGGCGAATGGCAGCTTCCCACTGATCCTGTACGTTGATCATCCAGAGCATAGCAAGCTACATTGCCACGTGTACTTGCTTTATTGGGGTGCTGTTTGTTCAGCTTGCCAACTTTCACTGAGTTCTCTGAATGCCCTCCTGTCATCTCCATGGGTGGCCTCCCACTGCCTTGTTTTACATCAGCCCAGTGCTTTGGTCACAGACCATTGGACTGAAGAGGACACTGGGCCAATTCACTCAACTGTGCCCCATTGTTGCAAATCCCACTTCTCTGCTGATGATTCCAAAATCTGTATCTCCCTCCCATCTCTCTCCCTACAAGTTCATTTTTGTCCAATGGTTCACTGGACAGAGAGATCTACCCGATGTGTGCCAGGTAATAATTCATGCAACCAGTCCCAACATAACATATCCTTTTCCTTTAGCTCTTAGATCTAAATACCTACGTCTGCTGACTTTAACTCCAAAACAGTTTAAGCTCTTGACCTGGACTCCTGCAACAGCATCACGGCCCAGCTCCCTGGCTCCAGCCTCGTGTCCCTCGAGTCTGTCTTCCACGAGAATTTAAGCACAGCTTTCCCTAAGGGTTATAACCTGAACATTAAAACCCACCCCCCTCACCAGTGTCTCCTAGCATTTATAAGCTCCCCTTTCAGGCTTCAGCCTACGCCTCTACCTTCTTGCCCCCCGCTGTGTGCTTTGCCTTTCAATAACACAGGACTACTTCACTTTCTCCAGATGCTCTTTCACCATGAAGCCTGGGCCTCTGAGACTGTATTTTCACATGATTCCTTCTTTATCTCTCCATTTGACCAATTCCATCTCAGCCTTTCAGACTCCACACAGTTACCATCTCCTGAGAGACATGCATGACTCCCAGGCCCCTAGAAGCTGACTAGGGGCCCCTTTTCCGTACCTCTCTAATAGCCTGGTCACATCTCCATCATTAAACTAAGCACACTGTAATAGAATGATTATTTTTTTAGGCTTTTCTGACCCAATAGACTATTAGTAACTCGGGAATAGAGACTATATATATTTCTCTCCCCTTTGTATCTTCAACCCTTGACAAATATTTTTGAGTTGAGTGTATGAATAAATGAATGAATGGTGTGTGTGCATGTCAGAGATTGTTCCATAGGTATAAGAGGGAAGAAAGATCTATGTCAATGAATAGAAATTTTTGAAGCCATTGGACTCCTTGAATCTTGAATTTAACCCTGGAGAGATCAAGAAGGAAGCAAGGTTATTTTTTTCAGTTTTATTGAAGACATAGTTGATGTATCACATTATTTTATCCTAAGCTGTACAACATAATGATTTGATGTACGTATATATTGCAAAGTGATCACCACAGTAAGTTCAGTTAACATGCATCACCCCATATGGTTACAATTTTTTTCCTTATGGTGAGAACTCTTAAGATCTATTCTCTTAGCAACTTTCCAATATACAATAGAGATTATTAACTATAATAACCATGCTGTACATTACATCCCTAGGATATTTTTTATTTTATAACTAGAAGTCTGTACAATCTGCTTCCCAGGTGGCGCTACCAGTAAAGAATCTGCCTGCCGATTCAGGAAAACCAGGACACACAGATTCGATTCCTGGGTCAGGAAGATCCCCTGGAGGAAGGCATGGCATCCCCGTCCAGTATTCTTGCCTGAAGCATTGCATGGACAAAGGAGCCTGACAAATTACAGTCCATAGGGTCGCAAAGAGTTTGGACACGACTGAAGCTACTCTACACACACACACACACACACACACACACACACGCCTTTTGACAACTTCTACCCATTCCGCCCACCTCTACCCCTGCCCCTGGCAACTACCATTCTCTTCTCTATCTCTACAAGTTTGTTTTCTTAGATTCCATGTATAAGTGAGATCATACAATATTTGTCCTTCTCTGACTTATTTCACCTTGCATAATGCCCTGAAGACTCATTCATGTTGTCACAAAGGGCAGGATTTTGGAGATTACTTTTCTTTGGCAACTCTGGAACCCGAGGCTTCTGCCCATCTAAAGAGTAAGCGGTTCCTTGTTCTGTGCTCGGTGCTATCCAGGCAAGACGGTTTCCTGTCCAGCGGGGCTGCAGGGAGCCGTGCAGAGAAGGGGGTGCAGGAGAAGCCCAGGGCTGAACTGACATGGGCCCCATCACTCACTCTGCTGGGGTGAAAGTGAAAGTCACTCAGCTGTGTCTGACTCTTTGTGACCCCATTGACCATACAGTCCATGGAATTTTCCAGGCCAGAATATTGGAGTGGGTAGCCTTTCCCTTCTCCAGGGGATCTTCCCAATGCAGGGGTCAAACCCAGGTCTCCCACATTGTAGGCAGATTCTTTACCACCTGAGCCACCAGGGGAGCCCAGTGTGGTGGTGGTTTAATTACTAAGCTGTCCGACTCTTTCGACCTCATAGACTGTAGCCCACCAGGCTCCTCTGTCCAAGGGATTTTCCGGGCAAGAATACTGGAGTGCATTGCCATTTGCTTCCCCAGGGGATCTTCCCAACCCAGATCTCCTGCACTGCAGGCAGATTCTTTACCTATTGAGCCACAGGAATGTCCTCTGCCAGGAGACCTTTGGCAAATTTTAGTACCTCCTAGTTTCAGTTTCCTCATTTTGAGTTAGAGTAATAATTCTTGTCACTCAGGGTTGTTTTGAGAACTGAGTCGATGAGTGTGATAACTTAGAACTGTACTCAGTAAATATTCAACAAGTAGCAGATGTTACCATGAATAGTAGTGTGACATCAATTTTAAAAATCACCAGCTCCTCCTAAGAATGATATCCTTGCATCAGAGTTTTCTCAACCTCCACACTTTAACACTTTAAATAATTCTGTGTCTTGGGAGACAGTCTCTTGAGTTATAGGAAGTTTAGTGACATCTCTAGCCTGCACCCACCAGATGCTGGTAGCACTGTGTCCCCCCATCACCCAGTTATGATGACAAAAGTTTTTCCAGGTGTCATCAAGATCCCCTGAAAGCACAACTACCTCTAGTTGAGAAACACTGCTTTAAAGAGAGAGATAACTTCTGTTGCTTTGAATTGGGCCTCAGTTTCCCTGTCTGTCAAGGAAGGAGAACAAGGTCAAGTCTGCTGTTATCATGGGAAGAAGAAAGATGGCCCCGTTATAGAACCAGGAAAATGTCTTCCATAAAGCTAAGCCAACTGAGCTATCAAAGTATTTGGTGGAAGGGGGGTGTTCTCTGGGCACAGATGCAAAGGCAAAAGACAGCAAGACAAGGAACTGGTAACAACAACAAAGGTCCATATAGTCACAGCTGTAGTTTTTCCAGGAGTCATGTCCAGATGTGAGAGTTGGACAACAAAGAAAGGCTGAGTGCCGAGAAATTGATGCTTTCAAGCTGTGGTGCTGGAGAAGACTCTTGAGAGATCAAACCAGTCAATCCTAAAGGAAATTAACCCTGAATATTCATTGAAAGGCCTGATGCTGAAGCTGAAGCTCCAATACTTTGGCCACCTGACACAAAGAGCTGACTCATTGGAAAAGACCCTGATGCTGAGAAAGATTGAAGGCGGGAGGAGAAGGGGATGACAGAAGATGAGATGGTTGGATGGCATCGCCGACTCAATGGACATGAGTTTGAGCAAGCTCCAGGAGACGGAGAAGGACAAGGGAGCCTGGCATGATGTAGTCCATGGGGTCGCAAAGAGTCAGACACGACTGAGGGACTGAACAAGGACAACTCTAGTTAACTTGATTTTTTTTAATTAGATAAACTTTCAGCCAGCAGCAGAAGCACTTACATGGCACAAACCAGAGGCCTGAGATACAGCCATACCTTCCGCAACACTCCCAGCTGGTAGGAGCAAGGGTACAGGAAGGCCTCCCTGTTCCGTGCAGCATCATCCATTAGAAAACAAAAAAGGTACAGTAAGTGCCACTGAGCTCCTCCATTAATTGCTAAGTAAGGGGTGGGGGGGGGGGAGAAGAATAAAGTGCTTTTACCTGCTCGGCTGGATAATTAAAAGCTGCCTGAAGCACTGCTAACCTTTTTCATTATGGCAGTGTTCATTATAGAGCCAGAAAGAATTAACTACACTGCATTATCAGATATCGAAAAATATTAATAGCAAAAGTGAGAAAGGGAAAGGAGGAATTTTGGGCGAGTTAATTAAACCACACGTCCTCAATGACTTATTAAGTGACTGGTCGAGCTTCCTGGAGCTCGGTGAGTCCCAGAGAGCTTTCGATGTGCCCCTGGCTCCTCAGGAAATGAGTTTTCAGCCCGTGAAGCTGTATTTTTTTTTTTATCCTCTATTGCAAATTTTTCTTTCTTTCTTTCCAAATCTCACCAAGTGTGTCAAGTCTTGGATGGGGACCGTCTTGGAGCCAATAGCAACGGGAGCTCATTGAGAGCTCATAAAGGTCACTACTTCGGAACTGCATCGCAAGCCAGTTCACGGCATTGTTCAGCAAAACCCTTTCAGCTCTTCTGTAACTGAACAGGTGAGAACAGCTTATAATGAGGTCCCTTTGCTGCTTCTGTAACCAAAGCCCATGAATGAGTTCAAGACAGGCCCGCCTCACCTATCGTATTCCCTTCTACAAGACACAGTGCTACAGCCTGGCACGATGCATAGGGTTGGGATGGGACCCTGGGGCCTTGAGAGCTGCTTAGAGTAAGTGTGCTGCTATTGACTCCAGAAAAATTGGAGCAGCCAATAGTTTCATGGAGCAGTACATGTTAGGGCCCTGCTGCAGTGGCAGAAAGTCCTGCCGAGAAAGGACCATTGTACTAGGAAATCTTTGGGGCATTGAGATGGCATCCTCTGCAGTTTAAATGCTTATTACAGAAAGGCATACCTATGACACCATCCTCCATAGAGCTCTTTGAATGAGCACAACTGACATGACAGTATGGGGTAAAGATAGTACATGTGCAGAGAAAACATCTTCGATGGCAGAGGGAACAAGAAAGGGAATAAAAGCATTTTCATTTAGCAAAAAGCAAAAATTGATGATGAAGAAAATGTAGTATTGATTTCTTTTTTCTTCCTGCTGGCACTGGAGCTTTCAGTGAAGTCATAGAGCAACTGGGACTCCAACTTTGGTCCTGCTTCAGCCTAATCTTGTTTTAAGAGTCTAGTTTGCGTGATTACTAGAGACTGGAAGAACGTTCTCTTTTGGCAGAGTGAGGGTATCTTTACTCCAACATGCCATCGTGACAATCAGACATTGTTCTGTTGACTCCCATCCTGCCCTTGACCCTGGGCCATACCTTGGGCTCAGTATGCTCTGCTCAGAAACTCAGCAAACAGTGCCACTTGCCCAGGGAAGAGCTTTCTAGGAAGTGGGTGTGAGTGATGGTTTATCAAGCTGCAGCCTAAATGGTTCATGGGAACAGGAAAGCTTAGGCTTATACATGAAAGAAAACAAAAATGGCTACAGGGGCAGGAAGAAAATGTTGGGTGAAATCAATAAAGTCTTTGAAATAGGCCCAATGGTCATGTCTCTTCCTGACCATTATTAAGAGCTATGTTTGCGCAGATAGCTTCTTGCATTTTGCCAGCCCACTGTTTTTTTTTTTTTATTTCTTTTATTGAAGTATAGTTCATTTACAATGTTGTGTTGATTTCTGCTGTACAACCAAGTGATTTAGTTGTATACATACATTGTTTTCCATATTCTTTTCCATGATGGTTTATCACAGGATACTGACTACAGTTCCCTGCACTATATAGTAGGACCTTGTTGTTTATCCATGCTATACATAATAGTTTGCATCTGCTAACCGGAAACTCCCATTCCATCCCTGCACTACCCCACTGCCCGTTTGGCAACCACCAGTCTGTTCTCTATGTCTGTGAGTCTATTTCTGTTTCATGGATAGGTTCATTTGTGTCATATTTTATATTTCATATATATTGTAATATCATAGGGTGTTTGTCTTTCTCTGTTTGACTTACTTCACTTAGTATGATCATCTCTAGATCCATCCATGTTGCTGTCAATGGCATGATTTCCTTCTTTTTTTTATCAGCCCACCATTTCTAAGCTGCAGGCAATGAAGGCTCAAGATTTTCATCAACAGTGTCTTCTCCCTGTTAAATGAGTTGTTAAATACATGGAAAGTATTGAGAACAGTGCCTGGCACTTAGTAAGCACTCAATAAATGTTATTGATTCTTCAACATTCTGTATCTTTATCTGGGACTTTTCATGAACTTTAAATATCTTGAGATACCCTGAAAGAAGAAATCTAAAGATTATACAGAGTAGGATATGAACACTGAATTCTGAAAAAGTCTTTAGAGACAGATTTCTGTATGGAATGACACAGGCATATTCCCCATATTGGCAAGAGTCTTAATTTTCTGGCTTCTAATCTATCCTTCTGGGTGTGTGTGGTGTGAAGAAGCTAAGAATCACTTGTAAGTGATTTCCAGATTTGAGATCAGGGTTAAAGTGAGTCACCTCCCAGGATTTGAGCCACTCCACAGGGTCTCTGACCACTCTGCCTTTTTCTAAGGAATGAACATAAGGATGGACTCCTTTACTCAAAGGTCAAATGAAATCATTTGGCTTAGGACTATGTGAGAAAACTTTAGAATTCAGTGACTTGGAGCTTGAAAGTGAGAGTGAAAGTTTCCACTTTCCAGCTGTGTGCAACTCTTTGCGACCCCATGGACTATAGAGTCCATGGATTCTCCTTGTCAGAACATTGGAGTTTCTTCCCAATGCAGGGACGGAACCCAGGGATCTTGAAGGCAGTAGAAAAGAGGCTGCCCAGAGCTTTTCATGACCAGACAAGTCTTCCAAACACATCATGCTTATTCCCACCTCTTTAACTCAGCTCACTTCCCACAAATCCCTTATCCTTCCATGTATCTTTCCAGTACCATCTACCAAGTTCAACACAAGGTCCACAACCCCAGGAAGTCCTCTTTGAGGGAGCCGAGTCTTGGTTGACATTTTTTCCTCTTAACCTCCACAGTATTCCCTGAAATTTCCATACCCAACTACTCCAGATTGGTCAGTCTATAAGTTTATTCATTCTGGAGAATTTGACAGCATTGTGATATAAATGTCTTTTCCATCTCGTTGGACTCTGGAATGGTCATTATAAGTGCCTCTCTGGTTGGGTCCACTGAACTCTCACTATCTTTCATTCATGTCATATTTCAGCAAGTATTTTACAGTGTTTTAGTGAGTTATTCAGTTGTTGTCCATTCTATTCATGAGCACTTGGAGGGAAAGCATCATTTATTTATCTTTATATACTTATCATGCCTGGAACAAGCACATTCAATCCGCGTTTGTTGGGTCATGGTGAACTGAATTGAATTGAACTGCACTTGTTTTTTTCCATCACAGGACCGAATTTGATACTGGGCAAAGTGTGGGCACACACCAATTATTTGCTGCTGGACCTGAATTAAACCCCTCAATCCCCCACTCAGCCCCTTCACACCATGCCAAAGTTACATGACTTTATAATGAAGAAGCACACAGTTTTCTGGGCTTCAGTAAGCTTACTTGGACTTCCCCGGTGGTAAAGAATCTGCCTGCAATGCAGGAGACACAAGAGACGCGAGTTTGATTCCTGGATCGGGAAGATCCCCTGGAGGAGGGCATGGCAACCCAATCCGGTATTCTTACCTGGAGAATCCCATGGACAGAGGAGCCCGGCAGGCTGTGGTCCACAGAGTTGCAAAGAGTCAGACATAACTGAAGTGACTGATCATGCACGCATGAGCTTACTTACCCTACCAAACCTTTCTGGCCACCTGCCAAGTAGACAACCCTAAGTAGTCAATAGCTTCTGTTTCCCCTCTTATCTCTATAACTTCATTTACTTCTATATTCTAGAAACCACATAACTATCTGAAAAGAAAATACAGATGTGTTTTGAAACTCAAGGTTTCCAGGCATTCTGTATAAGGGAGCTTTCCTCAAATGCCTCATCACCCATGTGAAACCCACTGATACCTCCTTCAAGCATGGAAGGTATCGTTCACTTCATTTGTGACTTTGGACAAGCAATAGCCTCGCTGGGCCTCCTGTCTCTTTTTATGAGGTTAAACCAGATCTTCTCCAAGATCATCACCTTCCTGTTCCAATAGCAGTTGCCTCTGATACCCTGTGGAAGACCTGGTTGGTTAGCTAACACAGACATTTCTAACTCCTTTCTCTCTTGCCCTCTAACTGCTATTGGTGGGGGGAAAAAAAGACCTATATTTATTCTCTCAGGTGCTCACACAATATGAACAGACATGTGACAAATTCTCAACAGGGGAATTTTTTTAGTTTTTTTTTTGCTTTCCAAGGTAAAATGGACAGATATGATGTCCTTTCTTTCTTTGTCTTGTCTTGAGTGAGGAGTTGTTAGCTGTA
This sequence comes from Odocoileus virginianus, assembly GCF_023699985.2. Lineage (NCBI taxonomy): Eukaryota > Metazoa > Chordata > Mammalia > Artiodactyla > Cervidae > Odocoileus > Odocoileus virginianus. The sequence goes on from NC_069683.1 coordinate 49,572,350, forward strand.
TAATGATAATGAAGAGGCAAGAATGAGGTGAAACATCAACATATCAAGGACAGCGGCGTGCCTAATTCCTTGTTAACACATAGACACAGAAATAGTTAATTAAATGATAATACCAAGTTAAAAACTGAACTGCCTTAACTCTTTACATTATTTTGAATGTACAGCTATGGTCCAGACCTGCATATAACTAGTATGTTTACATTGTGACACACTTCTAACTGGTTTTTTTTTAATTGAAAAGTGACACATGCACATTCTTAGGAACAATATTTCAGAACAATAAAAAGCTGTGGGATCATCTCAGTGAAGGAATCTCTTGTGCCTTCAAGAATTTAAATTCCCATTTAGGCAGGAATTTTGCTGAAAGTTTTGCTGAAAGCCTCTCTGACACATACCAATCTAATTTCTAGTCAAGTGGGTTCATCAGATAAATCGCTTTATTCCTTTGGGTCCTCTCCACGAGTATAACTCCAACTTGACCAAGTTCACAGGAACACATACACACACACACACACTCCCACACACAATTTGCAGAGTGCTTTATATCACACTAATTTCCACATACATTATCACATTTGATTCCTCTCTCAGTCCTGTGAGATTTGTTGTTCTATAATTTCCCCTGTTTTGTACATGAGGAAACTTAAAGTGAGTTCCCATGATCTCACTCAAATGCAATGGGCTTCCATTGTAGCACTAGTGGTAAAGAATCTCCCTGCCAATGCAGGAGACTCAAGAGACACAAGTTCTATCCCTGGGTAGGGAAGATTCCCCTGAAGAAGGAAATGGCAACCCACTCCAATATTCCTCCCTGGACAGAGGAGCCTGGCAGCCTATAGTCCATGGGGTCACAAAGAAAACACTTTTACATAATTCAGTGGCAACTCAGGTTAAAATTGTGCACCCCATATCATCAACAATGGAAGCTGCCAGCTTTACCTTTTCCCTATGCTGGGGCTAAGGCTCAGAATTTCTAGAACCTTAGAGGAAGCTCCAAGGACCATAGAACCCCATGGGAAGCATCATGTCAGAGAGGGGGATTCCCCTGCCCCATGGAGCTCAGCAACCCTCAGCGGGAAGCAAGCAAAGCCTGTCCCCGCTCCAGGGCCTGGAGCCCAGGGTAATTAACAGGGGTCACGGGGCTGGACAAATGCAGACTGACGGCGGGCTTACCTTCCCTCTAAGCTGCGCCCTGGCTAACATGAGCTGTACAGCCAAACCCGGCCTCCTTGGCATGTTGTTCTTTCTCATTAATAAATAACTGCCCGAAACAATTACACTTCAGGAAACTAACCTTATTTTTCTCTTTCCCTCTGAGAGCTACCAAAAATTAAAAGCAAAGATGCTTAAATCAACTGGAGGGCTTCTGGGCAGACGTTCCTAAGTGCAATCTGTCTAATGGGAAAGAGCTTTCTGGGGAAGGGCTGTCTGTCACTCTGCAGCAACCCTGCGCAGGCCCACCAATAGCTAAAGAAAATACACGTTTCCTTCATAAGAGCCTGGCCCTCTGCATACCTCAGGATCCACCTGCCCAACAGATGTAATTTGCCTCCCTATTCTAGCTCCTTCTGGAGCTGCAGGCATATGTCATTCTTTTTTTTATTTTTTTTTTTTTAGCCAATATAATATCATGAAAAGGTTGCAATATTTCAAAATCAAGCAGTTCCAAGTTTGAGTCAGAATTCTACCACTTATTAACTTTCATTTGACCATTTTGTATTATTTATCTATTGTCGCATAACAAAATACTCCAAAACTGAAGTGGATTAAGAAAACACGCTTTTATCATCTTTCCGTTTCTGTGGGTCAGGAATTTAGATGCAGCTCAGCTGGGCCTCTGCTCAGAGTCCCCCAGGCCGCAATCAGCGTGTCATCTCTCGAGGCTCCACCAAAGAGGACGTGCATCCAAGCTCACTCACATGGTTATTGTCAGGATGCAGTTCCTCCCAAGCTATTGCCTGAAGGCCTCCTTCCATTCCTTGCTGTGTGGACTTTCCCATAAAGCAGCTCACGACATGGTGGCAGGCTTCCATCAGGATGGACCAGCAGAAGACAGATGGAGGTGACAGTCTTTTCGTGACTTAATCTCAGAAGTGACACCCTGTCACTTCTGCCGTATTCTGTTTGTTAGAAGCAAGTCTCAAGGTACAGTCCACACTCCAGGGACAGGTATTATACAAGGACATGAGTGCCAGGGAGCAGGGATCCTGGGGAGCCACTATGGCAGCTACCCACAGGATCTTCTGAATCACGGTTTCTTCATCTGTAAGGGAGCATTGTAACAGCTCTCTCAAGGTGAGGAGAAAGAACCAAATAACACAGTGTTGAGATCAGTGCTTAGAAGAATGCAAGGCACACTGTCAGTGACTTCCAGAAGTTAACTGCCCCGCCTCTCCTCAGCCTGTCATGTCCCAATGATACATTTAGAGATTTATGTGCAAAGAAGGCTACGAAGTCTCCACTTCCAAGGATGAAGCAAAGGGATGCAGTGAGCAAGTCAGAGGGTCCCAGGAAACAAAACTGAAGGCAAGGGAAACATTTGAGTTCTCTGGATGGGTCAGAGGCAGGCCTTCTCCAAGGCAGATGTTCAGAGGGAGTCTGGCTAAGGTGGCTGAGACCTCAAAGCCTGGATGATGGTGAGGGTTTATAAACAAGGACCAGACTAAGAGCAAACAACTTCATGATCAGGACCCCTGACTCCCTATCACTAGCCAAGCCCACCACCCTCCCCTGTGGTATCTGACAATTCTATGAACATTTCTGAGTCAGGGGTGGGGGCAGGAAGTGGGGGGGTTCATACATTCCGAGGTCTCCTCTTCCCCCAAGGTCAGCGGACTGTGGAGCAGGCTCCGAGCATTGATCACTTCCACTTTCCTCCTCTAATTCTCATCAGTTCATTAAAGCTTGACCTTCTGGGCTTCTCTGGCTACTTTGGATGTCCAGCCTGAGAGACCATTATATTTTAAAGGCTGTTAAACTGTCCAATGATATTTTAGCTTCTTCTTTTTTTTATTTGATAGCGAATCATCCATCACCTGTGTAAACTTCTAAGTAAAAACTCGGGAGAAAAAGATGGAGAATTATATAAAATTATGGTGGGATGAAGCAGTTAAATTTCTCTCTATCAATTGAGGCGAGGCGAGGCGAGGTGAGATGATGGTCAATTATCTTTTTCCACTCACTGATAAATCGCCCGCACCATTGAGACTGTCAGGGCCTGACTCATGACAAGCAGAGGAGGGTGTCAACGTGACCGGAGGACCGGGAACACAGAATGGTCTTGTGATGGCCTTTCAGCTTCTTCCAATCCAAACCTTGACTTCCTGGCCCAGAGTACTAGTCGGGCCCTGACCATGTCCTGGGAGCCCCCCACCCACTTCTGACCACTGCCCCAACTCTATCCTTCCTCCCTCTCATTATGCTCAGAAAGCCACATCACCCACATGAAGCTCTTCACCAACATCTCTCAAATTGACCTCATTATTTTTCTCTCCCTTTCCTTATCCGACTTAATGGTACCATCATTCACCCAAGTTATTTAACTAGAAACTTCATCATAACCCCAAACATCTCCCTCTTCCTCACGTCCCACCACCTGTGCACTCCTCTCTGAGCCTGTCCTGTTGTCTAAAGCAGTGATTTGTCAACTCCAGCCCCTCCTCACCATCCCCACTGCTGTTTCCTGGTCCAGACCCTTATCATCTCTTCTGTAACCTGTGGGAAAAGCCTCTTAATTGGTCTCCATGGCTTTAGTCTTTCCTCACAAATACACAAATACTCAGGGCTTCCCAGGTGGCGCAGTAATGAATCCGCTTACCAGTGCAGGAGACACAGGACACACAGTTTCGATCCCTGGGTTGGGAAGATCCCTTGGAGGAGGAAATGGCAACCCACTCCAGTATTCTTGCCTGGGGAATCTCACGGACAGAGGAGCTTGGCAGGCCACAGCCCATAGGGCCACAAAGAGTCGGACACAAGTAAGACCAGGACAGAACACAAATACACATGCATACACTCTACACTCCTTCCAGTTTGCTTTTAAGGCACCTTATAATTGCATCTCCTTCCCACAGATTTCAGGAAAAAGCTAAGACTCCTCACCCAGCATGTGATTTCCTGACACCCACGTGCCATCACCAGACAGTGGAGTTAGTAGTTTTCCTCACATGGTCTGTCTTATGTCCACAGCTTTGTCTGTGTTTGTTCCCCAAACCAAGTTCTCTCTCCTTCCTTTCTAGTCTAACTGATCAACTTCTCCCAACCTTTGAGATCCAGCTCCAAAGTCACCTCCTTCACCAAGTTTTTCCTAACTTTCCTCTAGCAGTTAGCCAAGCTCCTCTTTGTGTTCTCACAGAACCGTGCAACTCCTCCACTGATTTCTGACTTTGAGGGATATATATCCCCCTGCTCTTGGACTACAGGGTCCCTAAGTAAAGATCATGGCTTGCCTTCCAGCAACTAGCACCATCGTTGGCTCAGGAGCCGGCGAGTGTCTGAAAGTGAAAGTCACTCAGTGGTGGCCAACTCTTTGCGACCCCATAGACTTCTCCAGGCCAGAACACTGGAGTGTTTGCCTTTCCCTTCTCAGGGGATCTTCCCAACCCAGGAATCGAATTGGGATCTCCTGCATTGCACTGATCAGGAAATCACCAGTGACAGTGGAAGAAGAGAAACCAGATTAAGACATTGCTCTACAATCTCTCTGTGGCCTCAGCAATATTTCTGCGTCTCTGAGCTTCATTCCTTATCCATAAGTGTAAATGATATCTACAACCTATGAGCATGGTAGAAAGAAAATAAATACGACTTAGGAAATGAATAACTATTAGGGAAATGAGGAAACAGGGGGTGTTTGAGATGAAGCTGAAATTTCTATAATGACTTGGGTGAATGAAGGTACCATAGAGGAGAGAAGAAATGTTAGACCAGAAATAGTGTAGTAAAGAACCCAACACATAGTAGGCATTCAATTCTCCCTTCCTTGTGGGAGTCTAACAGCTGGAGAATAGGAAGAAATAGTGTGTCCCTTACATGTCCACCATCTCATTTCTTTCCATTTCAGTTCAGTCGCTCAGTCGTGTCCGACTCTTTGCGACCCCATGGACTGCAGCACGCCAGGCTTCCCTGTCCATCAGCAACTCCCAGAGTTTACTCAAACTCATGTCCATTGAGTCAGTGATGCCATTCAGCCATCTCATCCTCTGTCGTCCCCTTCTCCTCCTGCCCCCAACCCCTCCCAGCATCAGGGGCTTTTCCAATGAGTCAGTTTGTTCTTTTACTGACCTGGATGGATGCCAAGGCATGTGGTTGGGGCAAAAACCCCTCTGTTTGATATTGCCATCCCTGATAGACTCAAACAAACTCACTGAGACATCTGATCATCTCCCAAAGTGACTCTGAACTTGCTTGTCTGGCGCTGTATCATGTGTCACGCAAACACAGCTGGACAGGCTGGCAGGGAGGACACGCCCTCGTCAGTGTCCTCTGCCCGCATGACACCGAGACCCCACCTGTGACAGAAGGACTGAGAAGCAGGCTCAGGAGTGACAGCAGCTGATCTTGGACCCCCAGTTTCTGGCCCTGACACAGCTGGACCTGCCCCAGCTGTAGGAGTTGCTGCCTGGGGAACAATGTGGGGTGAAGTAAGAAGCGCCAGCTGGGAAAGCAGGGCATGGAGGTAGAAGGGTTGGATCAGGCTGGAATGGCCTCATGAGCCAGGCAGCATTGTTCAGAAAGTTCCAACAGTGGAGAATGAAACTAAAAGGACACAGCCCAGGGCCCAAAGACAGGGAAAAAACAGGAAGACCAGACAACCCTAAGAGCAGAGAGAACCCATGTGTAACATGGAGTGTTTGGCAAAGAAACAATCCAAATGCAGAATTTGTGGGCTGGAATGGGGTGGAGGATACTTAGCTACAGTTGATGCTGGGTCTTCCAGCCTTTTTTTGCAAAACAGACAAGCCCTGCTTGGATAGTGATGATTTAAAGGCACTGGACTGAACAAGAGAAATGGCAATACCTTCACCCATGAGGGTAGGTCCCACCATATATAAACATCCCGATGAGTGGGCGTGTCAGCCTCCACTCAGATCCACAGGCATCAGCAGAGCAACTGGCATAAGAGGATTCTGATTCCTATTGCGTCCCATCTGGAGAAAGCAGCTGGGTTTTCTTTTTAAATTTTTGCTATTTTTTCTTTTTATTATTTTATTGCTGCATAGTTGATTAGCAATTTTGTCTTAGTTTCAAGTATACAGTAAAGTGATTCAGTTATATATTAATTTCTTTCAGATTATTTTCCATTATCTGGTTACTACAAGACATTGAATATAGGCCCCTGTGCTTTACAGTAAGTCCTTATTGTTTATATAGTTTATGTATATTAATTGTATCTGTTAATCCTGTACTGTTAATTTATCCCTTCCCCTCCTTTTCCCTGATAACCATAAGCTTGTTTTTAATGTTTGCGAGTATATTTGTGTTTTGTAAACAAATTCATGTGTATCTTTTTAGATTCCACATATAAGTGATATCACATGCTATTTGTCTTTTCCTGTCTAACTTCACTTGTATGATAATCTCTGAGTCCATCCATGTTGCTACAAATGACAGCATTTCATTCTTTTTTATGGCTGAGTAGTATTCCATTGTGTGTATATGCTACATATATTATATATATACAGAAATGTATATAATATCTTACATCTTCATCCGTTCATCTGTTGATGGACGCTGAGGTTGTTTTCATATCTCGCCTATTGCAAAGAGTGCACTAGGTGTTCTTAGACCTTGTACCACTGCCCCATCACATCTTGTCTACTAACTCCTGGTAAGCAGAGAATCTTAGGGCTAGAAAATGACATATAATTCATCTCATTTTACAGATAAAACAAAGTTTCTAGAAAGGTTAAATGACTGCTCAAGCTACTATGACTAGTTTTCAATAGAGAAAGAACTGGAATCCATTCTTCTAATATTCAGTAGAAAGTTCTCTCCACCTTACCAATTAGCCAACCATATGTCAATGGGAATCTACTGGAGACTGGAACTTAACTTTGGGGGGGTGGGGAATATAACTTTGTTTGGAAAAAATCATCAAAAGAAACATTTTACCAATGCAAATCTAAAACAGAGACACATTAAAATGCTTGAAGAAGAACTGGGAGCTATAAAGTAACCCAAAATGTTGATGCTTCCAATTGAGTTTTCAAATTTCTTATTTAATATGATTATGTTTATAGTAATTTAATTTATCCCAACCGTTTCCCTACATATTTTGCTGGAAAAATTTTCTTTGTCTAAATCTAAATTTCAGAAGAGAAATGCCTGAAAATTCTTGTTTGTGTCCTTATGGAATGATTTTCTCCCCAAAGATCAAGTATGGAGCCTGAAAGTAGGAAAGCATAGACTTCCACTTTGAAGTGAAGGATAGAATTGGACTAAATTTGATAAAATACAACTTAGCTAAACTGGTTGTGTCAACATATGACATTGTATAATACTAAACAAAATGGACTTTGGTTATTGCCTTGTGGAACCATTGTATTGATGTTTGGGATTATATAGACAGATGTAACCTTGGGAATTTCCTCTAAAAGTCAATCTTGGTATTAAAAAAAAAAAAGACTGAAGTGGAAGAGAAAATCCATCCTTTACCATTTGGAAAATCAGAATCAGTTGTTCTGGAATCAGGAAAGATGGGGGAGACAGGCACCTGCCATGGAAACAGAACAGCAGCTGGGCAGGAATCTAGCCAAGAATAGGGCTATGAAGTTGGGTTCATGCTCATGAATTCTGAGGACAACCAATGCTAGAAGCAATGAACTGCTATTATATTGAATGCTTTAATTAATGCTTATTAAAAGTTATAGTCTGACCTCAGTTGGGCTGATGGGAATTAGGAAAAGCTAAGCCCCATGGTTAAGAAGAAGCCAAGATAAGTCTGGATGTCCCTCTCACTTAAGCCAGTTTGAAGTTAACAGTGATAACAGCCTTCAGCCAAAAATTTAGGACTAGACAGGCAATAATCTCTGTGCAATCATCAGCAACAGGGACAGTAGGAGGGCAGGAAGATTAGTGGACCAAAGAGACCAGAGAATATTTTGAAGTTCTTATTCCAGAAGAGAAAATTGTGTGGATGGCCACTTTGATGGGACTAATTTGGGGCAATTAGGCTAGCGGGAAATCCTACCAGGTATTAAAACTCTTTTGGTTGCAAGTGAGAACAATCAGCTCTGGCTAATTTAGATTTTTTCCTTTAAAAGACAGGATGGAAGATATATTAGAAGGATAGTCGGGACATCTCACTGAACAGAAGGTAAAATTAGGCAATCAAAACTGAAGATTCTCAACTATACGAGTTGATGGAGCTTATGCAAGGTGCAGATATTAATGTGGCTAGTTTCTGATTTCCAATCAAATTCTGTTTCATTTTGTTTCAAAAAATCCAGTTCAAAAAGAATCAGAATGGCTTGAGGGTCAGTAGAGACCTACCCATATGTGTAACTAGTTATCCCTATGTATAACTAGAGGAAGAATATCTTCTCTCTTCCCACACTGTTTGGGCCCATTAAATAAGAACTGTTTCCATAATAGGAACATCAATATGTGTTCTCCACCATTTACTGTGACCCCTCTCACTTCTCTCCAAGAAGGCACTATTAGTTTTCTATTGTAGAACAAATAATCAGAGATTTAGTGACCTCAAACAAAGTGCATGTGTTAATTACCATGTTTCTGTTGGTCAGGAGACACAGCTCCACTGAGTCCTCAGCTCGTGATCTCATAGGCAGCAAAGTGTCAGCTGAGCTGTGTTCTCATCTGAATGTTCAAGTGGGGACAAATAAGCTTCCAAGCTCATTGACGTTGTTGGCAGAATTTATGTCTTTGTGGCTGTAGGACAGGGGACCCTGAATTTTTGGTGTTGTCACTTGCCCACATATCGTAAAGGCCATCCCACTACCTTGCCCTGTGAGCTTCCTTCAGTGTAGTGGCTTCCTCCATCAAGCCAGCAAGGGAAATCTCTCTCCCAGGGGACAGCTTATTGTTGTCGTTCAGTTGCTCAGTCATGTCTAACTCTTTGTGGCCCCATGGACTACAGCATGCCAGGCTTCCCTGTCCTTCACGATCTCCTAGAGTTTGCTCAAACTCATGTCCATTGAGTTGGTGATGCCACTTAACCATCTCATCTGCTGTCACCCTCTTTTCCTCCTGCCCTCAATCTTTGCCAGCATCAGGGTCTTTCCCAATGAGTCAACTCTTTGCATCAGGTGGCCAAAGTATTGGAGTTCAGATTCAGCATCAGTCCTTCCAATGAATATTCAGGGTTGATTTCCTTTAGGATTGACTTGTTTGATCTCCTTGCTGTCCAAGGGACTCTCAAGAGTCTTCTCCAGCACCACAATTTGAAAGCATCAATTATTTGGCACTCAGCCTTCTTTACGGTCCAACAATCACATCCATACATGATTACTGGAAAAACCACAGCTTTGACTATACAGACCTGTGTCAGCAAATTGGTGTCTCTGCTTTCTAATACACTATCTAGGTTTGCCATAGCTTTTCTTCCATGGGGACAGCTTAGCCTCTAAGAGCTTTTACCTATTGAAGTTAGGACCACTCCCTTCTGATTAACTCCCAATCCACTGATTTGTAACCTTAATTACTTCTGCAAAATCCCTTCACCTTTATCATGTTCCACTGACCGGAAGCAAGTCACAGGTCCTGCTCACGTTTAAGGGGAGAGGATCATACAGAGCATAAGCCTGAAGGGGTGGGTATCACGGGGCCACCTTAGTGTGTATCTGCACAGGGACTTGGAACCAATGAGATGGACAGGGAGTAAGGCTTTGATCTCCTCTTGACATGCATATTCTCTCACATCTCACCTTTTCTCATCTTCCTACACACAGATCACAAGATTTCTTGGGTCCTCCATGTAGTAAGCTCACCAGGGCAGGCCAGCAGTCGCTCCATTTTCTACCTATGATGAGGAAATTTCCATTCAGGAGGGAAGGAAAGAAAATTCATGTTCCAAACTTCATTAAGCCTCAGATCCAAACTTTATTTTCCTATTCAACTTTGCCACCCACAAAACCGATATATTGATCCCTGATTCCTTTCCAATTGTTTCAGAACTCAGAGAGGAGAGCTCTGATTTATTAGAGTCTCGAATGCCACTTGGTATTCTGAGGTCTGGCACCAAAGTCGTGAAAACCATTCTCAGTTAGACAGCCACCCTAAGATGTAACTCCCCTATGCCCTGACAATTCAGATGGAGAGGGAACAGAAAACTGGTTTTGGTAGTTGCAGGCACCTGACACTTATGACACTTTAATATAAGGGAGGAAAAGTACAAAGCGTGTCACTTGTCTTGGAGATTTAAAGGCTCCTCTACACCTCATTTGCATCCTGATTTTGGAAAGGGTATAGCTGCTACAGCAAACAACTAGAGTATTTATTAATGTATGAAGGCCTTTTCCTCCGTATCCCATCCAACCATAAACTCCCTCCATCTCTGTCTGTTTGTTTGTTTTTGACCCCCTACCTCTTCTGACAATAGGGAAGACTAGGCTGTGTGTGGCCGTGAGCATGCCATCCACAAGCATGCCTGTGTCTGTCACAACTCCAATACTCTCCAACGTTTCCTGGGGCCACAAATCTCAACACATCACCCTGTCCCACGAGTCAGGAACAGATTAATTGAGAACGAGGCAGTCCAGACTCTAAACCTGCATCACCATTCCCCAACAAGGAAGAAGCAAATTCACGAGAGTCACCACATACAAGCATCCTGAAGAGAAACTGAGGCACAGGGAAGTTGAGTAACTGTCTCAAAACACACAGGAGTCGGCACCCAAGCGGAAAGTTGGATTTGTTTCTTTGTAGCTCCTGACACCACATAGCTCCCTGAATGCAGAGCTGCGGTGTTTAACCCCCCACATGCTTAACATCTCCTGGGAGACAGGCTGCTGATGTAAATAAACCAGGAACCCAGGGGCCCTTGGAGGGTCAGCTCCTGGGACACTTTAGTTAAGGCGGTTAATAACCACAGCAACATGATTTATTACTTAGTACTCGAAGGGAACCGGCTGTCACTGCAGTACATCCTGCCCCAGTCCAGCTCCTTCATTTGCATAGGTAATGGTCATGTTATTAACAGCTCATTAGTGTCAGGCCCAGGTGACCAGAAAGACAGACTCAGTGGACCAGAGGGAAAGAGCCTCTTGCATTTCAAAGAAAACCCTATCAAGAGTCTTATTTCAGGGCCAAGAAGGGGCTGGTGTGACCCAGACACGGCTGGGAAGGGTTCTAAATGAAGAGGTCCCTTTCTTAATGACAAAGTATAACTCCAAATAGCATTGCGTGCATGCATGCTCCGTCACTCAGTCGTATCTGACTCTTTGCAGATACTGACTCTCAACACCATAGACTGTAGCCTGCCAGACTCCTCTGTCCATGGGATTCTCCAGGCAAGAATACTGGAGTGGGTTGTCATTCCTTCTCCAGGAGCTCTTTCCAACCCAGGAATCGAACCTGCGTGTCCTGCACTTATTGCATCTGCAGGCAGATTCTTTACTACTGAGCCACCTGGGAAACCCTCCTAAATAATATTAAATAAATGTTAAATTACTCTAAATAAAGTCTCAGACATGATCTCCCCTTGATAGGATGTGATAGAAATGGCATGTTACCTCTGCAGTCTTCTTCCCCAACATACAGGACCCCAGTCTAATCATGAACAAATCACATCTGAGGGTCATTCTGCAAAATATCTGACCAGTCCACCTCAGAACTGTCAAGGTCATCAAAAACAAGGGAAGTCTGAGAAATGGCCAAAACCAAGAGATATGATGACTACCGGTAATGATGCATCTGGCTAGGATCCTGGAACAGAAGGACATCAGATAAAGGCTAGGGAAATTCAAATAAACTGTGAACTTCATAATAAAAATTTGTTAATATTGGGCCATTAATTGTAACAAATGCACCACACTAATAGAAGATGCTAATAATAGAAGTAACCAGGTGTGGGTTATGTGAGATCTCCCTGAACCATCTTTTTCTATAAATCTAAAACTGCTCTAAAATAAACAGCTGGATTTTATAACTCTCTTGCTATATATGATACAGTAGAACCTATGCCATGTTATTGTTCAGACTATCAGTGTTGGTCCTCAATGCCTTAGCAAGGTAGGGAGAATAGGTATCTTTACCTTTCCTTTACAAATGAAATAACTGAGATTTAGAGAAATTAAGTGACTTGCCTATGATCACATAGCTATTAAGTGTAAGAGATTAGTTTCATTCTCAGGCCTTTCAACTTAAAATGAATGTTATCATCTCAGAGAGAACAAGGATAAAGAAAAAAGACAGTGCAGGTTTCTGTCTAACCACCAGAGCAGTTGGCAGTAGGGGCTGTTGATAGGGACAGATGAGAGGTCAAGGTCAAGGTCAGCCAGGAGTTCACGGTCATGCTTATAGGTCTCATATGATGAAGCATTAGAGTGAGAAAAAAAAAATTAATCAAAAAAAAAAAAATCAACCTCTTTCATTCTCATCCTTTCCCAAACCTCCCCCACATCCTACATATGGAAACACAGTCCAGAATTCTTGTGGAAGTATTTTTGTTGACCCAAAAAACAAACTGACATGATGACCTTTCATCCTTTTTCTCTTTACTTGGAGCTCTAAACCTCATCCCACAGGATGTCAGTAACAGCCCCAGTGTAGAAAAGAAGCGGTCCAGGTTTGCACAAAATGAGTCAAAGGGTAATCAGGACCCTAAATCTAGCTCCATTTCTGCCTCTTATACTTTCCTCCAGCCCCTGCTGTTTTCTAATCCATCTAGAAGCAGACAGGAGAGACTCAGCCATGAGCAAGTTTGGAGACATAGAGAGAGACATTGGTGACTAGGCCCTGCTATTGCCCTCAGAAGAAAATGATGTAAGAGGAAGAAAAGAGACTGATTGTATGTGAGGCAAATACACTGAAATGCTCCTGATTTTAACCCAAATCCAAACCAGTTGTTGGCCTTGGGACAGGTCATTTTCATCTCTCTGTGACCCAATTTCCTCTTCTGGACAATGGCAGATCTGGAGGAGCCGATCTCTAAGCTGCCCCTAAAGTTGGGCCTTCTGTGGCCTAGCTCACAATCACAGATCTCATTCTGCTGATTAGGCTGGGCTCTCCTTGACGGGAAGAGAAGCCGATGAAAATGCAATCAGAGGGTGATAGACACACTGAATCAAAGGCATGATGTGCTTATTTTGATGAGTGGGAAAGTCCCTGGTCCCTTCTCTGCAAGAAGAAAATGTTCAAGTAACCATGAAACTCACCACAGATTATTCAGCAAATGCCCACTGGCTTTATCATGCTACACGGCATAGAGGATTGGAGACAAAAGGGGTATTGGGGACATCAAAAAGGCACAATCAATTTTTTAAGAGCTTATAAGCTCCCCCTATACAATCCAACCCAAGAATCACAAATATCAAACTGTCTGCTGTGTCCTATATGTAAATATTTTATAATGAAGATGTACGTGAGGGTCAGGGAGGGAAGGATTGGGAGTCTGGGATTGGAGAAGTAAACTGTTATATATAGAATGGATAAACAACAAGGTCCTACTATATGCCACAGGGCTTCCCCTGGTGGCTCAGATGGTAAATAATCCACCTACAATGTAGGAGATCCAGGTTCGATCCCTGGGTTGGGAAGATCCCCTGGAGGAAAGAACGGCATCCCACTCCAGTATTCTTGCCTGGAGAACTCTATGGACAGAGGATCCTGGTGGGCTACTGTTTATGGGGTTGCAAAGAGTCAGACAGGATTGAATGACTAACACTTTCATATGCTATATAGCACAAAGAATATCAATATAAATATATATTCAATATCATGTGATAAACCATAATGAAAAAGACTATGAAAAAAGGTACATATATATATATGTATAATATATATTTTGTGTATATATAGGATGTATTATATATACACACCTGAGTCACTTTGCTGTATAGCTGAAATTAATACAACATTGTAAATCAACTATACCTCAATAAAATTTTTAAAAGATGTACATGAGAGTGCACATGTGAGTGCCTGTATTTGGATGTTTGTGTGCACAGTCCTCCTGCCCTGACTCACCCAGTATCTCCATTTGCCTTATCATGAATAATCTCCTGGAGGAAGAAAGCCCTGCGAGATGAAAATTTATCCTCTGGGATGCACTAACCCCCAGTGAGGCCCGAAGCTGTGGGAGATCCAAACATCTGATGAAGTCTTCACCAGATCTTGGCCTCAGGAGTTCAGGGTCAGCAGATAGCAGTGGGGTGGTGGGGGGGTCCCCGGTTCTGCTCTGTGCCCTCCTCGACCATGCCTTCCTCCTTCTTTTCTACTCCTCCCCCAACCCTGCTCCCTGCATGCATTTCCCTCCCCTTCCGGCGACATACTGCCATGTCCCAGACTCTCCTAAGGACAGCAAATTACTCCTATCATTTTTAAAATGTAATCAACTGCATTTGATCCAGCAGGTGCTTTTGTGAGTATGAGTTTAAAAAAAAAAAAAAGCAGATTGAAAAAAGTGGATAAAATATAAATTAAAAAAGAAGAATGGGTCTGGTTACAATCAATAACCACAGAATTATTGACTCCTCTTCCCATTACACTGTGATGCCTCTGTAATCTTGCTGGCAGATTCTATAAAGGACGCATCTGTGCAAGATGAGATGTCCATTGTCAAAAGTTATAATTCTCTCCAACACAACTCCCATGACAGCAGCCAGGCAGTTTCTGCAGAGCGATCTGGTGTCTGGGAACCACATGACATCACTCTCTAAAAGCCATTTAGTGTCTCTGCCCCAGGCCCTCTCTGTCCTAAGCAAGTTGGCAAGAGGAAAGAAAGCAGAACCAGAAGCTGCACCTTGGCCCAGCCTGGTGTCCTGAGTTCACGCATTTCAGACTCTCCTTCGCCCTTCCAAACCCCATTTTGGAGAGGCACATGCCTCTACCCTTAGTAGGATGAAGGTCCTACTGAAAAACAACTGGATTATTCACTGAGGAAAAGCTGAAGCTAATCTCTGCTTCCCTGTACAAATTCTCCATGTGGGACTGTGGCTCAAAAGAACAATTTGGCTGAGGGCAGAGCTCGGAGTTGGTTTCCATGGGTTTCTCCAGGGCAGGCGAGGGCAGTTTGTAGTCATGTATCAACTAGGAGAAGCAACTCGCCTGCACAAGGCCCCAGGAAGCCAGGCCCCTTGACAGGAGGGCCCCAGACCTGCCAGGAGTCAAGGAGAACCTCCAACTGGGAGCCCCGGACCCCGGCAGGCAGCCGCTGGCCCAGGGAGTCTTTTGGCGCTCCATGTTTAATCCCCAGGAGACGGTGTGGCCGAATGTGAAGGGCACTGGTCTGGGAGATGTGTGACCCTAACAAAAACCACCTCTCTCTGAGCCTCAGCATCCTCACTGCAGAGGAGAGTGTTGACGGGACAGCCTAACAGGCCCTTCCAACTATGTGACGAGTGACGGTCTCTCCTTCGATGCTGGGTAGGGGTGGGGGCTGGAGCTTCCTTCACCTCTCAGCCATCTCAGCCTGCGGGCTGATGCCCTCGTTCTGACCCCAGGAAGAGCCCCCCCTTCTCCCCAGAGGGGTTCAGGAGTCCCCGTGCTGAAGCAGGACTATTGGGAAGCCTGGGTGGTCCCTGCCCTCAGGGACGCTCTGTCCAAACGGCAAGCAAAGCTCTGCTGGTTTTGATGATGAAGATTTACAGCTAGAAGTGAGTTTCCCTGGCAATATTGTCTGCTGCCTTTATGAGCAGCAATTACATAGCATTTGGTACCTGGGAAGGCAACCGGCGAGAGCTGAAATGGTGAAATGCTCTATCACTCCAAGGAGCACAACGCCTTTGGTAATAAATATTGACGTTCATTAAGACAAAGCCAGAATTCAATCTGTTCTGGGGAATTCTCTGCTTCCGGCCTCCAGAATGGCCCTTATTTACAAGATGTCCCTGAGGGAATGAGACAGGCTGGCTCACCTTGCTCCCCAAGATACATTTTATTCAACCGACTCGTCCTGGGCAAACGTGCATCTGACAAGCCAATTTGAAAATGAATTTGGTACATTTTTTGAGTTGATTATTTATTCTGGAAATGAATGCCCGCTCTGGTCAGGCTGACAGCTCTCAGGATGAGAGAACCCATGCTCACAGCTCCTGTTCCTTGCTTTCTCCCCAAGCAAAAGGGCACAGAATCCAGAGACCCAGCTCTCCCAGCACTGGGGCAGGTGGCCCCTCCAGCTTCACTCACTGGTGCCCAGCCCAGCCTATGTTCACACCGCTGGGGGGAAGGCCAGTGTGCAGAGACCAGGCTTGTGCCTGGGAGAAGTGGCATGGTGTGAAAGCTGGGCAGAGGGAGGGGGGCGTCTACCCGCTCTACCCTACTGGATGGTTTGATCGGACAAACACTTGACTCCCCCTGCCTGGAATCATCATGAGGTCCCCAGGAGAGACCCAGGGAAAGGGTGTGGGGAAGGGAGGGTCTTTCTACACCATTCAACTTCCATTCTCCCTGTTCCTTACTTTCACCATTTCCTCTAGACCTCCATCATGTCAAGATACCTTGGCGAATTTCACTTAAAGGTAATATTTTAGAAGGATGTGCTGAGAGGGCACCCCTTTCATTCCCCCCCCACCCCAGATGTGCTTCCTAGAACTCTCAGGGACCCTGGCTTTCTAGTATAGTCCTGGAAGACTTCCTGTAAGAAGAGGGCTGTGTGGGAAGGATGTAGGAACCATGTTTGGGAGATTCTGAGCTGCTCGTGGCTAAAACCTCCCTGAGGGAAGTTAAGGTCATGAAAGGCCTTGAATGCAAGGCTAAGAAGCCTGGACTCAAAATTTGCCAAGGTGATTAGGTAGCTTTTGCTCAGTGGCTTTCAAGTTACTTTGAGATCATGAGACCATTTGTTCTAATGTACTTTTGTCCAGAGCCTCAATGTACAAAGTAGATAAAAGTGAAGCTATTCCAATCAAACAGATGGAAGACCCAGAGACCTACCCTCTCCCCTCACTCAGTATTTAGTCCCATTAATATCAGGATCACCTGAGCTGCTTGTTGAAAATGCAGGCTTCTAGAACCCTTCACCAGACCCACTGATTCATACCCTACAGAGGTGGTGTCCTGGAATATGCATTTCTTTGTATCACTCTTGGTGGTTGGCAAAGCGCATGGAAGGTTGATCATCATGCTCCAGGGCTTGGCAGGACAGAGGGTAAAAACAGATGCATATCTGACTGGCAGGTAAATCCTGCCCTTGGCTTGACTGTATCCTGACCTGTGTTACTCACCTCCCTGCCACGCACTCGGGTGCGTCTGTGTTCTGGGGCCTCATGTAACTGTTCGTGGTGCTGAACCTGGAGAGGCGGGGAGCAGAGGGAACAGCAGTTATAAAAACCCCACCAACTCCTTAAACCCACACCACTGCTTAGGGCCTCTGTGGCACTAGACACCACAGGCTCTGAAAGCACATGTTTTTAAAGCACCTTGAAATCTATACGCCCACTCCCAACTCCTAGTGTGAAAAGGGTCATCCATTTCCCAGACCAGCTGCGAGAGCAAATAGTTCAGGAGGTTGAAATCAAAGGACCTCAAACCAAAGTTCTTCAGAGACCTGCTCTCTGTCGAGCAGGCCGGGGGGCGGGGGCAGGGGGGCAGGCAGACCCAAGGGGCCCACACTCAGGGGTGCAGTGTGGCTGGAGAGCCGTTTTTCCGGAGCACCAACCTCCAAGCCAGAGCCTGCATGACCCCCACCCGCAAAGGGGCAGCTCCTGCCCGCTCTACCGTGTCATTATTCTGCTTTCCAGATGGAGGGTGAGGGGAAGCGGCCCTGAGCAATTAAGTGTCTAGCCTAAGGTCACGGAGCAAGTCAGCGCAGGCCCTCAGAAAGCACCAGGTCCTCCTGCGGATTCAGGCAGCGAGTGGGCAACGTGCCCTCGGGCATCTGCCTCACGGCACCTTCATCTTGCCTGCCTCAGCAGCCTGGGCTGGCTCTGCCACTGCTCCCACACGGCTCAGCCAGCCCGTCACCACCCTGATCTAAGCCTCCCCTGCCACCCCCAGCCTGGGGCCTCTGGAAATCAGGAGACACCTGCCCAGGTAGGTGACGGCTGTCACGAAGCGAGCCCAGAGAGGAGGAGGAGGAAGAGGGGAAGCCGCAGTATCCGGTTTCATCTTTACTTCTCAGCCCACTAATTGGGGCCGTGATGGGAATGTGAGAGAAACAGGCAGAGTCTCACTAGGACGACAGGGCAGCTGTAAGCCCAGCAGATGGGGTGTCATCGGACAGCCTGTTGTTTGAAACTGACCCCCCAGCACCGCCACCTACCACCATCACTCCTCCTCCTTTTGAGAAACTGCTTCCCTGTCACATCAGCTGTGTGATTCTAACAAGATGCTGATATAACCCCAAAGAGCAGAGATGGTGTGCAATCCAGGTCCAGCCAATTACTGTTCCTCATGCCCTTGGGCATAGCGAAGGTTCAAGGATGGGCCTCGGACCATGTCTGGCCAATCACTGTTCTTCCCTGGGATTTCTTCCAGTCCGAGTATTGCAAGGAGGGTGTAGCTAGAGATGGGAACCTTCCCTGACACCTGAAAAAGACCTCTCTGCAGCAGGAAATAACGAAGCCAAGCAGAGACAGGTAGGGTGTAGACGTAGAGAAAAAGAATCCAGGTGACACCATCTGAGTTCCTTAATCCAGTAGAAGCTGAAGTTCTCAGACACATGTGCCAGTAAATTCCTTTGTTAAAATAAGATAATTCAAACTGAGTTTTCGTTAATTGCATCCAAACAGTCCTAATAAATAGAGAGAACCATAGGGCCAACTGTCAAACATAAAACAAGGTGTTTAAGTTGGCATTGAACTCTGACCACAGAGGACAGCAGGCAGCAGGCCTAGAAGAAACTGACTCTGAGCTGCCCCTGCTTTTATTACTTGGGTGATGGGATTTCTTGCTCCTTGAGGTTTTGCCAAAGGGCAGTAGCCCTAAGGGCTCTCTAGTGCCCTATGGAATTGGAAGAGGGAGTGGGTAAGTCTAGCCAAGAGCCAGCCATGGAAGGAACAGGTAGAGTTAGAGCAAAAAAAGGAGAGGGGGAGAGAGAAATCTTCAAAAATGGTGCATACAGATTGAAAACCCCTCCTCTAATTTGAGGCCTGATGAATGGAACTGAAACAACACTCTGCTGCTCACTGAAACTATTCTCTCCAAGGTCAACAATGACAATCTAACTGCTAAATCCTACAGCACAACCTCAGTTGCAATGTGTCCCCACCTGTCTATAATCCTAGAGCACAATTCTTAGTGCTTTCTTTCTTATTTTTAAAAATATTTATTTATTTCCCTGGTGGCTCAGATGGTAAGGAAACTGCCTGCAATGCAGGAGACCTGAGTTCAATCCCTGGATTGGAAAGATCCCCTGGAAGAAGGCATGGCAACCCACTCCAGTATTCTTGCCTGGAGAATCCCATGGACAGAGGAGCCTGGCGGGCTGCAGTCCACGGGTCACAGAGTCGGACATGACTGAGTGAGTAACACACACACACACATTTATTTATTTATTTGGTCTTAGTTGCAACATGTGGGATCTCTAATTGTGACATAAGAATCCTTCATTGTGGCGTTCAGGATCTTTGATCTCAGTTGCAACATCTGAGATCTTTAGTTGTGGTATGTGGGATCTAGGCCCCTGTTCGGGGAGCGAACCTGGACCCCCTGAATTGGGAATAGGGAGTCTTAACCTCTGGACCATCAGGGAAATTCTAGTGTTTCCTTCTTTAAATGCCCCTCTCCCTTGAATTGCAGACTCTGTGCTAACCTAATCCCCATAGTGCCAGGACCATTCTTGTGTCTCCAAGGATGGCTGGCTTTTCTTCTCCCAACACTAAAGTATAGGCACTGCTCTTTATCCTCCCTTCCAGCCTACGTTTCTGCAGAAACCACTCTTCCTGGGCCAGAATCGCTAGCCCTGATCCCTCTCGAAAGCTCCAATTCCCACTCCTAATTCAAAGACTCGTCACCTTTTATCACATCCAGAGCCTTCCCTGAATTTCTCGGTACAGGGAGTGGACCCACAGTTTCCCCAGTAACTCAGGTTCCAAACTTGAGAGCCAGCAAAGACTCTTTTCTTCCCTCCGACCTGCACAGCAGGTCATCCTGGTCTGTAATTTCGTCTACGAATGTCACAGCCTTCTTCCCAGGCTCTTTATTTCTCACTGTTAGTTCCTTAATGTCCTTATCACCTTGTACCTAGACTTTTGCAACAATCTTTTTTTTTGCTCTAGTCAAACATTTTATTCAACAAGCATTTATAGTACAGGGTGCCTTTTATCGACCAAACCCTGTGCAATCTTCACATTCTCTAGTGCAATCTTCACATTCTCTAATTCTTTCCAAACACTACAACCAAATTCATCTTCATCAAGTACTACTTTGGTCACATCATCCTGGGGCGCTAAAGCCTTCAATGGCTCCCCATTGCCTGCTGAGTTCAGCCCCCATTCATCAGTCTGTCATTCAAAGTCCTCCATAATTTGTCCCCAACCTACCTTTCTGGACTTATTCCCTACTATTTCCTCTACATAGACCTTATATTCCAGTCAACCTGATCTATTTATTTTTCCTTAAACAAGCATTGCAATTTTCCACTTCTGAGTTTTTGCCTATTCCATTTCCTCTGCATGAAAGTGCCCCCCACTTGGCCTGTGTCTGCTCTTATTCATGTCTCAGAGCTCAGTTCAAACATGATCACCATCTCCTCTTAACACATCTGCCAGAAGTGATTGCTCCACCCTTTAGAATCCTGTTTTTAGCATTTGGATTTGATGCTTTGCATTGTGGATCAGTGACCTGTGTTCTGATTCCCCATCATCAGAGTTCTTACCTGAAGCATCTGTATGAGAATCACAAAGGGGCTTGCTAGAAATACAGGCTCTGGGGACTTCTGAGGGTCTAGTGGTTAAGACCCTGTGTTTCTAGTGCAGGGGGTACAGGTTTGATCCCTGGTCAGGGAAGCTAAGATCCCACACTCCGTGTGGCATGGCAAAAAGACAAAACAGGCTCTGGCACCATGCCCAGAGAACCCACATTCTCAGCATGTACCCCAATGATATTCTTGTGCATTCAGATCTGACAGCAGCAGCCCTGTGAGACTGTAATTTCCCCAAGGGTAGGGACCACATCTCACCTGGCTGCATAAACATCAACACACCTGGAAACTCAAGTGGAAGGGAAGCTCCGAGATCACTGAGTTCAAACACCAGTCCAGTGCTTGACTATCCTCTCAACATCCCTAATAAGTTAAAATTTACTAAACTTTTCTAATAGCCCAAGTTTTACAAAGAACGTTCATCAGTGTTTAGTCTGATCACTGCGGAGAGCCTACTTTATTAGGAGAACCTAGCTCAAGACTCAGAAGAAATCTGTCTCTAATATTGGTACCTTAAATGGTTGTAGTTTTCATGAGAAACTTAGATTCATTTTTGTCTCCTGAATACCAAATTCTGTAATTGATCTCATTCCCTTTTTGTGTTGACCATGGGATACCCGTGGTAAAATCCATGGCCACCACCAGCAGATGGATGGGACTTTATTATCCCACAGGGAGCCTCACATTTGTCTCATCACCTTCTCCTAACCCTGTTTTACTTTTGCATCTTCTTTTTTCAAACCAATTTTTTACTTTATCTTGCCATATCATTTGCATCTTTGCAAACTGTTTTAAATCCTTTGGTAAGAAGACAGTTATAAATAAATAAGATAAATTCCTGAATCTATGGATGTGCAAATGCTTTCTGATTTTTTTTTTAAGATGAGGAGAGAAATTGGGTTGAACGATGAATCTTTGGATTGGCACTTCTGACAGAAAGCAGGGCCAGAAAGAACATATGGAGTAAGTGATGCTCTAAGGTCAGAGTTGTAAAAAATTAGGACTTGCAGAGAAAACATGGATTCAGAAAGGATGATGAAGTTTTAGAACAGGAAGAAATGAGAGTGGTTTTAGAGTATAGTCATAAAAGGCAGAAAGCAAGGAAAAGCTTTTAGAGCAGGAAGAAGTAGTTAAAACAGGGGCAGTTACAGAGAACTAACCGTGGGGTCTTTATACCCAGAGAACGGAGGTCCTAATGCATTGTAGTTCTGAGGCTCCAGTACAGAAGGACTCCTGGTGGGTTCAGAAGGCTGTGTGGAGGAATGAACTTAGGGTCCAGGGAAAAAAGACCTTACCTTTCCCATGATTAAGAAAACTAAAGAAATGCCTCTGGGCTAGAATTGGAGGTTGAAATAAGAGTAAACAAGAAGAGTCAGAAACAATAATAGAAATCTGTCCCACATTGAAGGCATGCCAGATGAATTGAATATGTGTGCCTGCAACTTTGGTATATTGAGGTCCATCTCAGTATAGTTATAAACTGTGGGCAGTTTAAGTACTAGAGTTGAGGTGGAGAGAGGGAGCAAAGCAGTTATAGGAGAAACTTTTTTTTTAATTGAAGTATAGTTGATTTACAATACTGTGTTAGTTTCAGGTGTACCAGTGAAACAATTCATTGATATATATGTGTGTGTGTGTGTGTGTGTGTGTATGTATATATACATATATATATATATATATATCTCAATATGCCATGCTGAGTCACTCAGTCATTTCTGCACTATTTGTGATCCTTTGGACTGTAGCCCATCAGGCTCCTCCGTCCATGGGATTTCCCCGGCAAGAATACTGGAGTGGGTTGTTATTTTCCTCCTCCACGGGATCTTTCTGACCCAAGGGTTAAAACCGCATCTCCTGCATTATACATATATTTTGCAGATTATTTTCCTTTATAAGTTATTATAAGATATTGACTGTAGTTCCCTGTGCTGTACAATAATTCCTAGTTGCTTGTTTATTTTATGTACAGTAGTTTGTTAATCCCATACTCCTAATTTATCCCTCCTCCTCCCTTTCTTAGGAGAAAGTCTTGACTTCAGAAGGGCAGAGAGTGTCAGACTATCATCTGTGTAGCATGGAAGATGCCTGGCCCATGGCCTACACTCCCACAGATGCTGGTAACTGCTAAACACCTTTGGGCTGCCCCAACTCAGGATCACAATGCTTCAAGCAGGCACCTCAGTGGGTATAAACTAGTCTTCATAAGAGTGTCTGATTCCAGCTCACAATCTAGGGCCCCAAAATATCATCAAACATAAGAAAAGAGAAAAATATTTATTGAATGGTTGTTCCTTTTTTTCATTCAATACTTATTAAATATTTAATGATTACTGAGCACTGCAGTAGGGAATGGAGATGTAAAAGATACTAACACATACTTCTTGCCCTTAATAAGCTCCAAGCTCAGGGAGAAAATCTACGTGTAAACAAAGTACTACAATGTGTAGTATGATTAATGCCAGAGTTGTGCAAAATTCTACAGTATAGATAAGATCACAGAGGATGAAACAATTAACCCTGCCCTGGGAAGGTAGAGAAAGGGGGCATATTTATCCAGGGTTTTGAAGGATGAGTAGGAGTTGTACAGATAGAATAGAGGGAACAGCAAACATCACGGTACAAAGGCCGGAAAAAGAAGGGGATGTTTTTGAAACTCTGAGAAGTTTGAAACAATTAGAATAGTGTGGAATAAGAGTAGCAGGAGATGTGACCAACTTTGGAGCTGGACTGTGATGTTTCCTAATATGATATCCGAGAGTTTAGACTGTCTTTCAGGCAGAACAGTAATCTCAGACATGTTTAAAAAAAGAAAAAAAAAAAAGTGACCCTCGAGTAATCAGCATCACCTGCTGGGAAATTTCCAGGATCCTGATATCTCCTGGTGGGGGTCCACCCTGGAGCTATCATCAGAGTGGCAGGCTCCACATGCTTGAGGTCCAAGGGGAGGCAGAGAGGCTTAAAGGGTGCAGGCCAGCTGCAGGGTTAACACTGTGAATGTAGCAGAATGTGCGGGGGAGTCCAGAAGCCCTGTTTTCCCTGGCTGGGAGCCAGGAATGGGCTGAAAACCTCTTGGTTCTGAAGCCCTAGTGTGGGCCTTCAATCCTTGGGTCCAGTTACTTTGCACAACAGCAAGAGTGAATTCGCATGCCAGGGAAAAATGAAAGGCTGTACTTCCTCCTTGGAATCAAGTTGTTATTGTTCAAATGCATTATTAATGACCAGGGCTGCAATCATTTATAACACGGTCATCACAAAAGCAGCTGTTACCATTTACACATAGCTCTCTGCGAGTGTGTTATTAAGGTAATATTTTACCATGCATGCGACTTGCTCAGGGGCTGCATGCCTAATGCTCAGCTTGAACAGATCCCCCACTCCCTTCTCAGAAGTAATCACTCCTTCCCTTTCTTTATGGAGACGCCAAATGCCAGGGAACAGAGGCAGGAAAAAGATGAAAACAGGAAGCCTTGAAGAATGGAAGCAGAAACGCAGGCCATGTTTCCCCACCCCCACCCCCATCCTTTTCTCCTCCCCTGCCTTTTTTTTTTCTTTTGAATGAAAAATAAAAATGCAGAAAACCTCAGGAGCCTTGTAACTTCCCAATTTTTGTTTAAAAATAAACCCACTGTCGCGGCTGTCACCACTCTTGTCTGCAGAGCGTGAGTTCCAACCCCACAGCCTAATATTTATATACAAGAAAGTAAATGCTCTAAAGAGAACAAATAAATCAACTTAGATTCTGCAAAAGGAGTCTAGAATTTGCCAAGAAGGAGAATTTGGCTGCCAGCATAGTCCTTGGAGGACCCTACCAGCCAGTGGCCCCACGGTGACAAAAGGTCCTGGGGACAGGTACAGAAGAGTGGGGGGAGTGTGTGTGGCCTCCCCAGGCAGGGCGAGCCTCCGAGCCTTTCTTACTCCAATAGGACGGATCTGAACATCTGCATCCAGGGTGCTAGAAGCACTGGTTGGGAACAGCCAGGCCTGATCGCAAGACTCAGGAAAGAATTCAGACAGCAGGGAAAATTGTAGAGGGGAAAATTGCCCCACACCCTAGGTGCAAAATAGGGACTGAAAATGCCTAACTTGCCTGAGATTTCACCTGATCACTGATAAGGTAGCCTCTTCCCCGTTTCTAGCCAGGAAAATAGGGGCATCATGAGAAGACCTGAGGTGTGACCCTCACGGCTGATGGTTGAGTGCATGATGAAGGGGTAGGTCACCCAACAAATGGAATACAGGGGCCAGAGTGGTTCTACACACTGGGAGAAAGCTGACTGAATGGCACAGACCTCATCTGATCTGAGAGATCATGGAAATTTGATGAAGGTCAAGAGCTGGAATAGAAGGTTAGCTTGGCGAACAGGAGAATAGCAGCCTGTGCAAAAATTCTGGGGCAAGAGGAAGACTGGATTAAGGAACTGAGGGAAGAGCATATGCTGTGACTTGAGAGGTGAGGGGAGAATAGTGCATGATAAGACCAAGGAAATAGTCTGACCAGCTTGTGCACAGCCTTGGTAAGGATTATGATCTACAATTTAGGAGCAATGGGAAACCAATGCAAGATTTCAACCTAGAAGGACAGCATGGCCAAAAAAATTGCTCTTGGACCACAGGATGGAGAACAGACTGGAGGGTCAGCCCGTGTGAGGTAAGTACAGAAGCTGTAACCAGCGGTTACATCACCAAAGGTGTTGGCCAAGGGAAAAGGAAAACAAAGAAATAATGTGGGAGTCAAATCAGCAAGGACATGGTGATCAATTGGATGACGGTTTCAGAGGGGGAGGAGGGCCCCAGTTTTCCAGCCTGTGTGGACAGAATCCCAGCCTTTCTGCACGTGTAGAAAGAGAACAGTGGGGGAGGCCAAGACTGAAGACAGGGATTCCAATTTTGAAAATGTTGAGTTAGAGGCAGCTCTGAGATAGCAAAGTGGAACTTCCAAGTACACCATTGGAAAGACAGCTGCAGGGAAGACAGAGAGGTGTGGAATGGAGGCCCACGAGGGAGACAGTGCACAGAGATGATGACTGAGGCCAGTCCCACAGGAAATCAACTTTGGATAGAGTATGGAATCAGAAGAAACAAGGGCCAAGTCTTGAAGAGTAGGGATGGCAGGAAAGGATGAGCCCAAAGAAGAGATGGCAAAGACCCTAAGAAGGAGAAAGAATCCAAGTGAACACAGCATCACAGGGAACAGGGGCAGAGTGTGCTTCAACTAGAGAGAGAGATCAAAGGGGTGAACTATCACCAAGAGGTCAAGGGAAACAAGGGGCAAAAAGAAATCCACTAGACAGATACAACAACCCCAACCAGTGACTCAGGCCATGGCCTAATCTGCTGCGTATCAAGGCATTCAACACAGTGACCGGCACATATATATGTGTGCTTAGTCGCTCAGTCGTGTCCGACTCTTTGTGACCCCGTGGACTATAGTACTGGAGTTGGTAGCCTTTCCCTTCTCCAGGGGATCCCCCCAACCCAGGATCAAACCCAGGTCTCCTGCACCGCAGGTGGATTCTTTATCAGCTGAGGCACAAGGGAAGCCGGACAGGCACATAACCTGCCCTCTATAAATCTTGGCTCTTGTTAAATTCCCTCTCTCAGGTCTTTAAATCCAATATTCTCCTATTCTGTTGAAGCGGGGGGTGGGGGCAGGGTGGGAGGAGACATAGGCTAACATTTTAACAGGAGAGCTTTAAGATTAAACCCAAAGAATTTCCCGACAGGAAGGCCTGTAAAACACCCATAAAAGCTGTTAAAGAAGATGATAGAATCCTGGATGAAATTAGGGTCAGAGCAGATTCCTACATGTCTGGGACAGGCTGGACACAGCCCTTTCTTGAAGCGGAGGACAAATCCAAATCTCAAGACAGGTCAGTTCTTCTCTAGGTGGCCCCCTGCTTCCTCCCCTGCCCCCAAGGAGATGTGAAGGGGAGCCTTTTCATTTCAGTAGGCTGGAGCCCAGGTTAGCACGACCAGGGCCACCAGCAGAAAGAACCCAGAGGACAAGCACTGAAAAAAGAGGCTTGAAGGGTCACTGCGTGGCCAGGATTACAATGTAATGCCAGGCCTCGGGTCAGTAATGGGGAGATATTAGTCATCCCTTCAGACCTCGGCTCCATTATTTTTGCCGGAAATGTGAGAATAGCTCTCACTAATAACGTGTGGAATCACTTCCAACTATTTGCCTTTCAAGTCAGCCTCCTCAGGTCGGGTGACATATCTCGTTTAACAGGGGGTGCCATTAGAGAGAAGATTTAACGTGCGGCTAAAAGCATTTGTAGCGGGAGCTGTGGGTGGGTTCCTTTTTAAGCTTCTGTGGCTGGTAACTTGTGTCTCTTCCCTCCGTGCTGTTGGGTTTTGTTACCGGAGCCTTTTTCTTTTCTGAAGGAGGTTGGTCATTAACCCTCCCCTGCCCAGAGCGGCCCCTGGCATGGCCAGGGCAGGTTGAGAGCAGAATTAGAAAGCTTGCCCACCAACAGTGAAGCCTGCAGGAGGCTCCTAGGGCTGGCAGGATTACTCCAAGCATCTCTCCATCTTTATGCACCTACCCCTCATCCTGTTTGAATGACCTGGTGTCTCCTTACCCTGACCTCTTGCGGAAATATCACAGCTTTGCAAACAGAGCCACAAATGCACTGGCCCATGGAATTTGTATATCTACCCACAAAATGAATCATGCCTTTTGCCATGCACTGACGGGCCCAAAAGTCATGCCAAGAATTGCAGGAAGGAAGGGGTGAGACTCTAGAAGAGGAACTTGTCACTTGATTGAACTTTCTCTTTTTTACTGAGACTTAATTTTTTTTTCCCTGAAGGTAAGGAGCCTTTCAGACCCTGCCTGAGCTTCTTAAATCTTTGCCTCCCTTCCCAACTCCTGGAGTCCTGACCTCTTGAGCCTCAGATTCTCCATCGGAAAGATGGAAACAGTAACTGTCACCTATCAAAATAGAGGCTGTAATTAAAAACATTGAGCACAGAGCTAAACCTCTATCAGTTATATCTCTTTTGGCGACAGGTTACAAAGGATCAAATCCCCAACCAAAGTGCCTAAACAAAGAGGGAATGTATTGGGTGGTGTACCTGACAAGCCCAGAGCTGAGCCTGGCTTCAGATACACAGAGGGGCACTTGGGGGCTGTCCCCAGGACAGAGTTTCTCACTCAATAGTCCCTTCCTCTGTCCTCGTTCCATGTCATGCAAGACCTGGTGGCAGCAAGATGGCAGCAGCTGCTTCAGAATGGCACCCTCAGGATCCCAAGCCCAACAGAGCAGGAGCTGTTCTTCCCCCCAAGGACCCACCTGAGTCCTGAGCGGGACACACGTCATGTGAGTTAAGTCATTCCTGAGCCAATCACCATGCCCTTGGACTTGCAATGTGATCACCGGTAAACTCCACCTGGAGGGGAAGAATGGAGGTGGGAGGGAGCCCTACCTATGTCAAAGCACTGGGAGTTGCATAAAAGATGTTTTCCCAAAGGAAATTTATATCATTACCAAAAAAAAAAAAAAGAAGAAGAAGCAGGCAGGGAGGACATGAGAGGTCCAAATATAGAATTATTCACTGCAAATAATAATTTTCCATCCTGCTCTGTGTGTAAGAAAAGGATTATTTGATAGAAATGTGTACTAAAGGAGAGCTCCATGAGGTTCTCCCCCTCCCCCTGAAAAAAAAAATTATTCAGCAAAGAATCTCCTTCTCCATATACTAGTAATATATTGATTGCACCCTTCATGGCACTTTTCTCAATCTGCCTTCTATTCTTACTCCAAGCGTCTATCTGCTCCATCGCAACAGAGCCTCTCGAGATAAAGGATTAGGTCTTATTCACCTCCATACCCCTCACAGCACCAAGAGCATAAGGGGACATCCACTCACATAGGAGACGATTCCAGACCCACACTGGCTCCCAGTGTCTGGCTCACTTCTCTTTTCCCCTCCCTGATCATTGCCTCTGTGTGGGGGGAGACTCATAGAGACTAAAGGCCCCAGTGAACTCAAGGCAAAATGCACCCTGAAGCCCCCTCTTCTGCTAGAAGGTGCTTCTACTACAGTTTCTCTCATACTGTAGCTCAGATGGTTTTCTAGATTCCCCACTACAGAGAAAACTCTCTGGGAGCAGACAGGATCTTATCTTTCCATTTTCTCTATCCTTGGTACCTGGAACAGCATCCGGCACAAAGAAACCGCCCTGGTAAGTGGTGTAGCTACCCCAGATCTCACTCACCATCACCCCCAGAATCTCAAGAAGGGCTTCGTGGTCAGAGCTACAGAAAAGGCAGGTACCCTTCCAGGTGAGGGGTTACAGAGCTGGAGGAACACACAAACCACGGAAACAGAATAGGCAGTAGGACTCACTGTCATTCCTGCTCTCTGTCCAGCTGGAGCAGACACAGAGGGTGCAAGGAACCCAACAGGCTACAGGACGTAAACTGAGCTAATGGGAAAGTGGGTGAGGTGGGGGGGTGTGACTTGATGCGTGATCAGGTTGGGATCCATGTGGAAGGGGGGAGGCCAAATGATTAGTGAGGAGCTGGCAGTAGAAACCCTCAAAGGCAGGTGGATAACACGGCTATGGGTTTGGGTGGTCATCCTGGTCAGAACAGGACCCCAGTGGCGTCAGGAAGCCGAGAGGAACAGGCTCAGCTCCCTGGGATGGGGGTGGCAAAGGGTCAGAGAGGAGGTCAGTCCCAGCACCTGTCGGGTGAGACTGAAGCTCTGGGGCAGGAGAGCTGAGAGGGAAAGTAAACAGAATCCCAGTGGCATGAATCAGACACTTTAGTAACAATCAAGGGAAGGGTGTTTGTTCCCCAGTGAACTGGATCCTGGGCCTGTGGGCAGACATCTGAGCACAGCAGTGCCCCTGCCGGTAAGATGGAGATGCTGGTACCCGGCCCCAACTCCCCCCTCACCCCAAGCCCAGTTAAGGCATGATGCACCTTAGGAGAAGGCCTGGGTGACTGCGCCCTGCGGGGCTGGGGAAGGCAGGACTGACAGGCTGGCCCGTGTCAGAAAGGCTTCCTGGCAGACTCCCAGGCTGAGTGTGTGTCCAGGGCCAGGGACTGAGCCACTGCCAGCAGCATCTGACCTCACGGATCCCCCTAGTCAACAAGGAGCAAAAACAGGAGGCTCCAGAGGCTCCCTCAGCTTTAGAGAAAGCTCTGCAAACAAAACTCAGTTTTTAGGGGTTAATCCGCAGCCCCAGGAGGAGGTGGGGGCCTCCTCTGCAGGGCAGAGCCAGCAAGTGGGCTGAAACTAAAGGAAAAGCACAGGCTGCCGGCCTGAGATTAGCCTGGCAGCAGCTCCAAAGGCCGACCCTTCAATCGCCGGGCGTGTCTGAGCCCTCAAACGCGCCGGCCGCCTCCCACCAGCCCAGCTAATGGGACTGAGCTGCGGAGGCCACCTGTCTCCCAGCTGATGTTGATGGTTTGCTGCTCTGAATCTCAGTTCCCCAGCAACCACTGGACCCCGGACTCCACCTAGTCTATGGGGCTGACCCCTTGC
This sequence comes from Odocoileus virginianus, assembly GCF_023699985.2. Classification (NCBI taxonomy): domain Eukaryota; kingdom Metazoa; phylum Chordata; class Mammalia; order Artiodactyla; family Cervidae; genus Odocoileus; species Odocoileus virginianus. The sequence continues at coordinate 49,602,834 of NC_069683.1, forward strand.
ATGTTTTCTCAGCACCCACATGGGCACAGCATCCTACCTCCTCATTCCCCTGCCTCCCGCCATTCTGACCAGCCCCAGGGTGAAGGGGTGGGGCGCCAGGCTCAGTCAGCCCTTTGCCCAGCCAGTGATTTGGGCTATAGATTCTACGCATGGTGGCGGTGCCGTGAAGTAGGGTGCCCAGTGGTGAGAGGAGAGACAAGACACAGTCTACCCTTTCTCCTAAGCCCTGAGGCCCTGTGCATGGGTGCTAAGTGGCTTCAGCTGTGCACGATCTTTGTGACCCTATGCAGGGTAGCCTGCCAGGCTCCTCTGTCCATAGGATTCTCCAGGCAAAAATACTGCAGTCTGTTTCTACCTGCTTGGGAACACAGGGAGCACGGAATCTGAGCAGTTCCCGTCCCCTTTGAGAGACACACACACACACACACACACACACACACACACACAGCCAAAAGTCCCAGGGCAAGGATGGAAACTGAGATTGAAATTTACCATTTGCTCAAGCACAGGACCAAGCTCTGGTTTCTCTGGGTGCCCGATTTCTAAAAGGAAGGGGGGTCTCCTTTGACAGGCCGCAAGGCCCCCATCCCTCGACACCCACCGCCACGCCAGTCCTTGCCTGGTGGGTCCTTGTGAGGACCCCCAGCACGTCTCCGCAAAGGCCCGGAGCAGCCCTGGGAGGGGGTGTGGGCAGGAAAGGTGGTAACGGGCCGGGTGGGTAGCGAGGAGGGGCTGCCTGGGCGCCGCTGTCCCCGAGGACCTCCCCGAAGGAGGGAGAGAAGCGCCGCAGAGGGAAAGGGGAGAACGGGCGCCGGCGCGAACCGGGCGAGCAGCCGCGGCGAGTCTGTTCCTCTCGAACCAGCAGGCGGATCCGCCGGCGCTTCTAATCACCGGCCGCGGCTCGGGCAGCTCGCCGCGCCCCGCAAGCAGTCCCGGGGGCCTTGGTCAGCTCGCGGACACTGACGGCTCTCGGACAGGCGTGCGGGCCCATCCGCCAGCTCCCGGGGCAGCTCCTGCCGCGGCCGCGGTCCCCGGCTGCCTCTTGCTGTAGCGAGCGCCCGGCGGACGCCGCATCCGTCCCGGCGCCGCGACCAGGAAGGTGCGCGGAGAGCCCCTTGCCACCCCGCGCGCCCAGACCATCTGCTCCCTTCACCCGCCTTCTGCCCCCGCCTCCACTCTGGGAGGGGGAGCCCCGCGCGAGCTCAGGCCTCCCCTCGGGGTCTGCGCCCCATCCTGCCGTCACACAGACAGATCGGCTCCCGGGAGGAGCAGGGAGCAGCCGCAGCAGCGAGTCGAAGCCCAAAGAGCAGGTGGGAAGCGAGCTGGGGAAAGGGGCACGGGAAACCGGAGGGAGGTCCCTCGGCATCCTCGGGAGGGGACAGGAACTAACTCCCGCGTCTAGTCCGGCATCCCCATCTGCTCCCAGTCTCTGAAAAGACAGCCGATTATCGGCAGCCCAGAACGGGCCACTCTCCTCTCTCCCGGCTCCCAGCTCGCTAACCTTGTTGGACCCCCTGCGTCCTGCTCCTCCCCTTGGCTATGGGCAGCTATGGCCTCTTGTGCCCCTAATTCCGAAGGCTGGCGTCCGTGCTCAGAGTTCCCAGGGGGTGCAGATCAGTGATGTCCCACACGGTTCTTGACAAGGACAGATAGATGCTTTCTCAAGCTTGTGTTAAGCACAGCTTCTACCTAAACGCCTCTTTCCACCTTCCCACCAGATTGCCTGGCCTCAGCTGCTCTGAAGAAATAAAGGCACCACAGCAATATTAGCCAGGTCTCCCCGCTCTTGAGGAAGGCCCCGGGGCACCCATCTTTAAGGACACTACCTTATGCTTGGAGTCGGTCCATCCCACCCCAGCAGCTCCCCGGCCTGGAGGACTTACCTGGTCACTGCAGTCAGCAGGGACTCCCCTCACCTGCGCACTGAGGGTCAGCTGCACCCAAGGCCATGCTTGCTTGGAGAACAAGAACTCCTTGTTCTCCAGGAGTTTCAAGTGCCTGTGTTTGACTCCCCCGGGGAAAGATAAGGTCCTCACATGCAGTTACTACTGCTTTGCTTGTTTTGATTCCCATGAAGCTGAACTTAGATTGATGTAGCGTAAAGTGAAAGTGAAAGTAAAGTCGCTCAGTAGTGTCCAACTCTTTGCGACCCCATGAACTGTAGCCAGCACCAGCTTTCTCTGTCCATGGGATTTCCCAGGCAAGAGTACCGGAGTGGGTTGCCATTTCCTTCTCCAGGGAATCTTCCCAGCCCAGGGATCGAACCCAGGTCTCCTGCCTTGCAGGCAGACGCTTTACCCTCTGAGCCACCAGGGAAGCTTAAACACTTCCCTGCTGTAGCGTAAGCACTCAATAAATGCCCATGGACTTGGCTAATAGATGGACAGACTTGCAAGGGGGGCACTGTCCCATCGAGAGAAAAAGATGACCTTACTCCTCTCTTTCCTGCCAGGAGTAAACTAAGGTCATGTGTCCTCGGGCTGTCTCAACAATCAGCAGAGCCCAGCCCTCCCCTTGTCCCTGCTTGCCTCCAGCCACCTTGGCCCTCTGGATCCCCGTGGGTTTAGAGAGGCCGATGCTTGTGGCTCTTACCAACATCAATTTGCAGTCACCAGGATGCAACTTCACCCTATGCTGCGTTCATAAATTAATCTCCTGGGATTAGATTCTGTGTTTTAGTAACACTCCTGAGGCATTGTATTTACACATTAATAATAAAAGAAAAGAGTGAGACAAGTTCTGACAACTTTCAATAACATTCAGAAATAAAGTGTGAGGCGAGGAAGTGTCCAAAGTTAATTAAGACCATTTGGTGGTGACGGGGGTGGGAGGCGGTGCCTGCCGCTCTCTGACAGGTGCTATTTCTGAAACCCAGTTTCCCTGTCTGCAGTGTACCTGATGCCTGCAGAAAAGGAGGTGCTGAAATAAACAGAACTGCTGGCGTGAGCTGGGACTTGCTCTTGTGTGGTCTACAGTGCTGTGGACACTTGGCTGGAATTTGTGGAGGGTCCCTAGGAAAAAAAGGAGCGCTTTGGCCCTTTCCTGTGGTTAGCAGATGGTGTGTCCAGACTGTTCACATCTGCTCCGTGTAAGTGGGGCCCTAGAGGAAGTTAAGGGGTGCCCTATTCCTTGGAGAAGGGCTGACAGGTCACTTTCCCACTTTTAGTTATGAGAGCCTTCCAGACACTGACCTAACTAGAACATCATCCCAGAACGGGAGGGGAAATGGCTCTAATACCGAAAAAGAGAGACTCCTAAAATTGGGTATGGAGTGAAGCTGGACGTTCCTGCCTAGTAACAAGTATGATTTATTGCACAAATGCTTGTATTTTAAGCCTGCATGGGTGCATCAGTCACTCAGTCATGTCCGACTCTTTGCAACCCTATGGACTGTAGCCTGCCAGGCTCCTCTGTCCATGGGATTTTTCAGGCGAGAATACTGGAGTGGGTTGCCATTTTCCTCCTGCAGGGGATCATCCTGACCCAGAGATTGAACCCAAACCTCCTGTGTCTCCTGCAGGGCAGGCAAATTCTTTACCTGCTGAGCCATCAGGGAAGTCTGCATACACTGTGCATTTTTGTTGTTGCTGTTAAAGCGCTCAGTCATGTCCGACTCTTTGCAACCCCATGGACTGCAGCATGCCAGGCTTCCCTGTCTTTCACTATTTCCCGAAGTTTGCTCAAACTCATGTTCACTGAGTTGATGATACCATCCAGCCATCTCATCCACTGTGCATTTTTGTATTTTTTTCATTTCCCTTTTAGCGTCTTTCAGTTTTAGAATATGTCCTTTTTAAAAAATGCAGAGCCTTTCTCTCATAAAGGACTTAGAAGAGGAAGTAGAATTCTCTTTGTTTTTTTCTTGAGCCCAAATGGACCACTGTGTGTTGGGCCTGACAGGGACAAAAGGGAGACGCTCAGAGAAATATTTCCGGTGCTACTTATGGGGCCCCTCCAGAGTGGATCTTCTCAGAGTTCTTTTCTTCACTTTATCCACAGTGTTTTGTTCATGTAAGGGACGAATGAATTCCTTCCTATCCCAAGGGATTTCCTTTGATTTTTATTGGCAGTAGAGATGAAATTGGCAGCATCAAACTCTTCAGCTGTATCCCAAATGATATGTAATCCCAGCTCATCATTCTTCATCTTTGATGGAGTCTATCATCTAAAAGAGAAGGTGAAGGACAAATGGAAATGGGAGTTTGGAAGAGAATGATCATCCAGGTTCCCATCACAGTCTGAGATTTCCAACTCGATTAAGATTATCAGCGAGTGACCATATTCTTGTTTTCTATTCTGGACTTCTTGATCTTGACTTCACTAAAGGGCTTCACAGTAGCCAGGCAGATCTCATCTGTCCTTTGAAACATGATGTTTCATGGGCAAGTATATTTCATAAGGAAAATGAGGGTTGGATCTAGCCAGGTGCTTTCAATACACCTTCCATTCCAACCTTCTAACAAGGGAGAAAATTCAAAATAAAAAGAAATACCACCTGAGCAAAAGCCCTCACAAACAACAGACTCAGTTCCTCAACAGGGCCTCGCAGAAATTGACTCCTCTCTCAGATCTTATGTTTGCCTTGATTGCAGGCCTGTTTGTTCTCGATCACCAGTGCTGCTGTGGCTAGGTTTCTCGAGGAAGGTAAGTGTTTGGGAAACACAGGGATTGGGCACAAAGAAAGATCCATCAGCTGAGCTATACCTGGAGGCTGTCTGCCCAGGGGACTGGCCAGAGGAGAAAACCTGTAAACTGTGTGGGAGTTACAACACAGGACTTTGCACCAACTAGTTCATTCATTCACTCCAAACAGCTCGCGACAAATGTCAGTATTCTGTGGCCCACTATGGGGAGAGGTTTCTGAAAAGAGTAGACGCAGTGCTACAGGTCCAAGGCTGTTATTTTAAGAGATGAGTGGAACACCACCAACAGATAGCTTCTGAGCAATCAATGCAGATACCATGGCCACATCTGTTTCTTGGGGACTAGCATAGATGGAGATTCAGAAATAGAAACTGCCGTGCTTCCAAGATCTGCTGTAAGATTTGTCCCAGGGAGCCCTAATTTCATGGCCACACTCACCCCCTACTCTGCCACCCTTCTCCAGTTTAGATCCCCTTAGAAACTCACTTCTTAGACGTCAGAATAATTATTCCAGCCATCCCCCATCTTCAGCTATCCCTTACCTGGTCTACATGGCTTTCTAGGAAGAAAGGAAGTCAGGAATGATCCCACTGAATTCTAGGCTCCAGAATTTCAAGCATTTTTTAAGCCACTTCTATGAAACAGCCCTTGAGGACTCAGTGATTTTCTCATCATGTTCAATATGATGTAAACATTAAGCATGAAGGTCCGGAATAGACTATCTGGATTTGACTCTTGGTCAGAACACTTACTAGTTATGGGACCTTGGGCAGGAAGCTTAACCTCTCAGCTGTGTGTCAGTTTCCTTATCTGTAGAGTGTGGTGAATGATAGCCGACCTCCCAGAGGTATTGTGAGGTTATTGAGTTAATTAAATTAGTTGATCCACATAAATTGTTTAGAAGAGTGCCTGCCATTATTATTAATAAGAATATGTTTAGTTTAATTCCTGCCAGCTGAGAAGGAGATTCTACATCCTGGTCTTCTCTTTTCTGGACTAGTCGACCCCAACTTTTTTTTAACCCATGCAACATTTCTCCCAGGCTAGTAAGGAATTGCTCCTCCACACAGAATTGATAAGGCCACTAGAATACCTGGCAACTAACCCGAAAGAGAGAGGAAACAGTGTTTATCATAATTTATAGGTTTATATTCGCAAAGCTCCTGATCTTATCCCCGTGAGCTTCTGCCATCTCCAGCCCTGCCTACCTAGAGATACTGAAAATATTCAACTGGCAGACTCAGACCTGCCCTGTCCCTAACCCTGTCTGGACCAAGCCCAGTTGTTTATTAGGGAACCAACTCCACCTGCAGTTGAGAGGAGATAACTGATCTCGTTTCATTAAGCCAGGTACCCAGTGGTCCCAAAGCTAAACCCATGAGGCTTCTAAAGCCCAATGAACTTCATCATTCCCGCTAGTGCTCACTTTGTCCTCCCAGCAAGCATGGCTGGATTCTGTCCACTTCTAAATTTACACTCTGATCCTCAGGTGGCTCAGTGGTAAAGAATCTGCAATGCAGGAATCAATCCCTGGGCAAGGAAGATTCTCTGGAGAAGGAAATGGCTACCCACTCCAATATTCTTGCCTGGAAAAATCCCACGGACAGCGTAGCCTGGCAGGTTATAGTCCATGGGGTCGCAAGAGTCAGTCATAACTTAATGACTAAACAACAACAGCCTTTTCTGGAACTGTCACCTTGCCCCTAAATCTCTGTTCTAGGACCTTCCAATTTATCCATCTTATGCCAGTCCTTTTTCCAGATAAACTGAACTCTATGTCAGTACCCAACCACGCCATAGGTCTTGGCCTGAATCATCACTAAAGTGTCCACAGGGCCACCATCACCTGCAGCAGGAGATGAACTGTGTCGACACTAACCTTACCATGACCATCACTTTGCCTGGAGTCTCCCCATGCTGAGCTTATGCTTAAGAGCCTGCCTTACCACGGAGGCAGATTCCACTACTCTCTACCCTGCCTGGAGTTAGTTTCTTTCTCTTTCCTTCCCTGTTGACCCATAGATTAAGTTGCTACATGCCCTGTGGCCAATGCTTGGATATTATGACAACTGCAAACTAAGTTTTATATGTGCAATTTGTCTGAGCTTTCCGCCTACCTGACGGCTCCACTAGGGTGCTTGCAAAGCACATCAAACTCAATAGTCCAAGACCAAACTTATGATCTTCTGCCCAAAACCAAACCCCCCTTCCATTCTGATGCCCCTCTAATCAGTTTTCCATGCTGCAACTAGAGTGATCTTTTCAAAATGCAAATCTGTTCATCACACACATACACACTCAAAACCCATTAGCTTCTCATTGTCCTTCGGATAAAGGCCCACAGAAGGGGGCTTCAAGTCTGGCTGCCTTTCCAGCTTTACCTGGTCTCTCTCTTCTTCTCTATTGCTGTAGTCCAGACCAGGCTGAAAGCACTCAGGGCACTTTGGAGGGGATAAGATAAAGGTGCTCCTTCTGGGCAGCCCCACTGGAAAAAAAGATGCCCTTTCCTGTGGGCTGACACAGCTGCTCATGGGACTCTAGCTTGGCAAGCGGCGCAGGGCTAGATGTCAGCTCCCTACGCACCTTCCTCAGCCCAGCTATTCACCTCTGTCCACAGCACAGCCTTGATCTGCCGGGCCAGTCATCCTTGCCTTTTGAGTTCCCCCAAAATCCACTATGCTGCCTCTGACCAGTAGGCTTTGCTCATGCCACTCCTTCTGCTTGGAATTCTCCTGCCTTCTCTCTTTACCCAGTGATCTCCAACTTCTCCTCCAGAATCCCAACTCAGCCATCACATCCTCACGGAAGCCTGCTTGATCTCTCCACCTGTCCAACTCACCAGGACAAGTTCCTTTGGGATAAGCTCTCATCAGACAGAGTTCCCATGCTTCTTGAGATGATCTCATCTTATAAGCTTTCCTCACATTTGTATAACTAGTGTCTGACTCTGTCATTGTATTACAATACAAGCTATTAAAGTAGGAACCATATCATTTTTTTCTCTTTTTGTGTCTCCATAATGTAACACAGTGTCAGGCACATAATAGCTGATAATTAAATATTTATTGAAAACCTACTGAGCGCAGGGTGCTCCATGGTAGACGGTAGTGTCTGGACTTTATAATTGGAACAACTTAAGCTTCCCAGAGGCGTGATTAAGCATGTCAGAGAGGAAAATATTCCGTTCCACTTAATTATGCATTTTATTTAAAAATAGAAGTCTTTATTAAAACAACAAAGCATAAATATTAAAGAATGTATTTAAATAACTTGTACAATTTAGTGCAAGCTTTAAAGGTGCATAAACACTGAAATGCAATTCAATGCCTTTTTAAATCATTTTCTATCATTATCTTGACTGTATCTAATCTGGTTGCAACATAGGTTGGGAGAAGTAATTCATTTTGACTTTCCTAATTTTGCCTCAAAACCCGCTAAGGCTTGTCCACAACTCCAGCAGGTTTCTGGCCTCCCAGGCTTTAGATCAGATTAGAGAAAAAGCCTTTGCAGGTGGCTTGCATCTTTGCTCCTAGGGAGTGCTCCTACACTTTCAGAGGGGAAAGGTCCTTCTCCTAAGGGTAAGAACTTTGAATACATATCACCCCACTCTTTGCCTGGTCTGGCTCACCCTGGTCCTGCAGAAAATGACAGATGGCTCAGAAAGGCAAGAGTGAGACTTCCACACCGAGACCCACACCTGACTTCTGCATCTGCCTCTTCTACAGAAAGAGAAGCTCTTTGTGTACAACTTCTGTTTCTCTACTACCAGGATTTCTGATCGATAACTTGATCTCCGTACTGGTTAGACACCTTCCCAACAATACAGCCCCTTTGGGAGAGTGATGGCTCAAACCACCCAGGTGGACTTGCTCCTGAGCTTAACCTACCCTCGGATCTTTTCCCACGGTTGTCTGTTTACAGGTACACAGAGAGGGAAGTCTTTGGGGTGGTGAGAGCTGGAAAATAAGAAGTCCGCCCATTGACAGAGTTGCTAAGAGGCCATTAATGCTAAGCTTCAGCAGTGGAACACAGAAAACGGTATTAAAGGCTTTACTTTTCGTGACCATAATTCACAGCTAATGTACATTTGATGTTTAATGTATGAACCAGAGGTGACTTCAAACTCACGGGCCTTTTCTAAATAGTGTTTTAATCTAAGTTTTAAAAAAAAATAGAGGTTCATACACTCTGTCTGTCAGACAAGAGGGAGGGGAGAAAAGGCAAAGCTAGGTGTGAGAATCCAATGTGGGAGCGGGCTTTTGTTCAGTCCTTTATTGAGGTTTTACCTCTAATCTCTCCCTTTTTGATGCAATTTAAGATTAAGGAAATGAAAGGCAAGGCTGACTGTGAATGGTTTTACAAACAGGACAGCCAAGGGGCCCTCAGAAGACAGTTTTGTAAGAGGCTTTGGCTGCGATCCCTAGAAAGGACGGAGTTGGGAGGGTGGCAGTACCCCTGAGCTGGGGAACATGGCCCCAGGACGGCCAGCCCATCTGTCTGCCGGAGCGACTGACCTTCAGGGTTCAAATAGGAGGCGAGGGTGGTCACAGCACAGCTCACCATGGGCCAGAGTCAGGCTTGGAAGGCTAAAAAGCATAGCTGTCAGAACAAGAGGCGCCCTGCTCTGGTGAAAAGAGCCCCAAAGTAAACATTCCTAGTCTTGGGTCTATTGTGTAACTTCAGGTAAGTGGTTTGCCTCTCTGGACCTTGGTCCGCTCACCTTGACAACAAGCCTCTGAGGATAAATCAGCGATTTCAAACGATCGAGCTTCAGGAGCAATGGATGGTCCAAGCTGAAGGACCCTGGCTCTCAGCACCTCTTCAGCAAGACCTCACACTCATCTCTTTCATAAATAATGAAAAGTGAAAGCGTTAAGTAACTCAGTCATGTCTGACACTTTGTGACCCCACGGACTATAGTCCGCCAAGCTCCTCTGTCCACAGAATTCTCCAGACAAGAATACCAGAGTGAAAAAAAAAAAAAAGAATACCAGAGTGGGTAGCCATCCCCTTCTCGACCCAAGGATCAAATCTAAGTCTCCTGCCTTGCAGGTGGATTCCTTACTGTCTGAGCCACCAGAAAGCCCCCAGTGGTTTTATGTAAAAGGTTTCCCACTTTGAGGTAACAACAGCTTGAAATGTACAAGATCAGCTGATCCCTAAGATGCTCTCCAGCCCAAGCCTAGAGAGTAAATATGCAGAAAACTCACCCAGGTGGATGTCCTCCGAAACATATTCTTTTAAAATGGGCAACAGAAATAGGACAGGACCTACAGATTGCAGAAGCCACATTACTAGAGATCACGGTATGAGGTGGGGCCAAGGATGTGTTCCTTGGAGTTCAGTTGATCTATTTCAGACGAGATCAGGCGCGTTCAGGGTGGTATGGCCATAGACCAGTTGATCTATTTCAAGGGGAGGAAGATGCATTCCAGCTGCACCACTTTAGAGAAGATGTAAAGTAAGCAGGTGGGTGGGGTTTTTCTGGTGGGTGCAGTGGAGGGAGGGAGGACAATGGAAGTTAGGGGTATTTGCAAGGGAATTGCTTTATGGAGCTGGGTTATGGAAAGAAGGAAAGAAAAGGAAGGAATTTATTGGAGTGGGAATGCAGAGAAAATAAAAGTTTTTTTCTCGTCAATAAACTGGGGAGATTTCTAAAGCTCTCTTCCGCTAGAATCATGTTGTGTGTCTGTGATTCTTTCCTATTGCTTAACATGGCTGGATAATGGGGAGTTCGTTGCTTCAGTAGGAGAAAGGCAGACACAACTAAGAAAAGGAGTAACAGGAGTTTCCAAACAGGCCAATGAATGGAACCCATCAACAGAAACCTCAGGGCAGGCACGATTTGAATCCAGTGATGCTTTCTCGGTTCATCCATCCAGTCCATTGTTGCTGCACTTGTGCCTCCTCTGTACTAGACTCTGTGCATGAAGGATCATGAGAAAGATACACATGGACCCTGCCTTCAAAGCCCATGAGGAAGTCAGGAGCTGAGCACAAGCTTATGTGTTGGATGCAAGGGAGAAGCGTGGAGATGCAGAACATTCTGGGGTGTGATGAAGTTGTGCTGACTCATTAGGAAGCAAGGAGGGGGACTTCTCGCCTCAAGACTTGTTCTGAGATCAATACAATGAGGTTAAGAGTCCCTCCCACATCGGTGTCCTCTCACCCAGAGCTGCTCCCCAAAACATTATGTTTCTCTGTGATCCCTTCCACCTCTTCTTCAGAGGGAACCCCAAGGCTTTCTTCCACTCCTTTAAAAAATTTCTATTTCTTAGGTTGCATTATAAAACAATATTTTTTGAAAGAAAGGAGATGGACCTATTCCATCACATATTCAGAGATATATAAAACAAGCCTTGGTCATAGGGTGGAGGGCATACTTGAAACCATAACTCATGAAGAACATATAAAGAAGTGGGATGTTTAACCAGAAGATGCAGGGTGAACAAGAGCTCTCTTTTCCAAAGTTTAAAGAATTGTCCTAAGGAAGAGGACCTATACAAACTGATGCCCCCAAAATAAGAACAAAAGTCAGTGGGGAAATGGTCAAGAATAGATATTCTTGTCTTGATTTTTTTAAAGGAACTTTATTTTTAAATGACTGGAAATGGAATGGAGGCCTTTAGGACATAAAGGACAGGTGAGTTCCCCAAGGAAGACATGTAAGCATGGACTTAGTGGCCGTGGAGAAATGAGTGAAGAGCAAGCCCCAAGGTCTTTGAGACACTGCCCACACTTGACATTGCCTGACTTGCTGTGCATCACAAATTATTCTGCCTTCTTTCCCCAGCCTTCAGTCCTTGTCATTCCATTCCCTGACTCTCTATCAAGCCCTCCAGAGGTCCCTCAAGATCCAGTAATAGAGGGATTTCTGCCTGGATGGACTCAGCCTCCCTGAGCGCTGAGCCGACCTGGCCCCTCCTGCAGCACAAGCTCCCTGATCATGCTCAGTTCTCCCCCGGTTAGACCCACCACATCTCACCCAGACACACAGGGCCCTCTCTCCCATTGCACTGTGTGATGCGATTTACAGTAAGAAATAGACATTTGGTTTTGGTCCCCTTCTGGCACCAAGCTTCTAAAACCCTTGGAATTTCCTGAGTGACAAATGCCAGAAAAGTTAGGTTCATGAGTTGACTCTTGGAAAACCCCTACAACACCTGAGGGTGGGGGCTGGTTGCCAGGGGAACCAATCGCGTAATTAGAAGGATAGGACTTTCAGTCCCACCTCCCTGACCCACAGGGAAGGGAGAGGGCTAGAGGTTGAGTTTAATCACCAATAGCTGATGATTTTATTAATCATGTCTATGTAGCAAAACCTCCATAAAAACCCAAAAGGATGAGAGTTTCTGGGTTGATGAACATGTGGAGATTTGAGGAGAGGAGGGCACTTGGGGGGGCGTGCATTCTTTCCCTATTCTTTGACCCATGCATCTCTTCCGTCTGGCTGTTCCTGAGTCCTTTTATAATAAACCGGTAGTCTAGTAAGTCAAATGTTTCTGAGTTTGCGAGCTATTCTAGCCACTGATTGAACTCAGGGAGGGAGTCCTCGGAATCTGTCTACTCTGCTCCATCAGAAGCAGAGGTGACAACCTGGACTTGGGACTGGCGTCTGGAGTCGGGGATAGAGACTTGTAAGACTGAGACTGAGCCCTCAACGTGTGGGATCTGACACTGTCCCCAGGTAGACAGTGTCAGAATTGTGCTAATTGCCTGGTGAGTGGGAACCACCCCCGCCACACACACACACACACACACACACACACACACACACAGGAATTAAGTATCAAAACTTTTACAGTGAAAGTGCAAAAAAGAGGATACACACCATCCCTTCCTAAACCACTGACCCACCTCCCCAATGCATAAGTCCGCATGCCCTGGGAGTCAATCCTTCATTGTAGACTGAGCAGAACTCACGTTGTCAGCCCGTCTGGCCCACTTCTATCTCTGCCACTGCAGCTCTTGCACGTGCTGTGGCACGTGGTACCTTTCCAGGCAAACTTCTACAAAGGCAGAGAGCGAAATGGATTCTGTCCAGGAGAACTAATCCCCCCAAATCAAAATCTTGCACATGGGGGTGATGATAAACAGATGCCTCTCATCTCGACAAATGAAAGGTCACCCACAGACAGTGCAGAGTAATTATTAAATCACTTCCCCATTTGTTCAGGATCAGTAGCAACCTCATTACCTGGATCCAAAGACAATATCTCTAAGTCCTGGGCATGGATCCAAAAAGGTCATTAATAACAGGATAGTCCCCAAATTTGCAGGAAAAGAAAGATCAGCTCTAATTAAGGGAGCAAAGTACTCCAGACCAGCCCTTTACATCAACAGTTTGCATGGTAATAACAACAATTTTCATTTCTCAGGCACTGACTTTATAGCCTCCAAGAACAGTAGCCAGGCTCAAGCCGTTCCCTCCTCCACAAATGGGATGGGACAGGACGTGTGTGTTAAAGGCAGCCAACTGGAGGGGGATTTTCTTATTGTCGCTTCTTGTGGCTTCAGATCAGAGGCCAAAGACTGGAAACAGAGACTCAGATTCTTGGCTCTGTGCCCAGACATCTGGACTTTAAGAAGAGCCAGGCGCACGTGGGTCACCTCTTGGCAAAGAACAACACTTAGTCCCCGTCTAAGTTCTCCAGGCACCTGCCTTGAACAAGTTTATCCAGGAGTTGGATTTCAGAGGGCAGGCTCTCTTTCTCAGCTGCCATAGGTTTGATGCAGGAGGTAGATGCCAACCCCTGCCCCCCACCACTCCATGGTGAACAGTTGGAGTTCATTCCCTGTGGACGGAAACTCTAAGATGAAAATAGCAGGACAATTGAGAGAGGAGGCTGGGCCCTGCCCAGACAAAAGATACGAGACCACATATTTCTCATTCTTGAAGTCAAGGAGAACTTCTTGACTAGAGAGTCCCTTGGAAGTCAAAAAGGGAGTGGTGTCAAGGCTGCCCATAGGCCTTCTCCATGGAACCCATCTTGGCTGAGAGATGTGCGTATGCACATGGGAGGATCCTGAGATATACCAAATACAGACTCTGAATCAGGCAAATCAAAAGGATGGTCCAAAGGAAACCTGGAAGAAGTGTCCCATATAAGTGATGAAAACTAAAGGCGCAGCTCTCTCTCTGAGTCTGCCCGTGCATCTGTCCACACATACTGTATTCTTTTTCCTTCCTAATGAATATTTTATTTGTTTCACTACTTTTCTTCTTTGTGGGAATTCTTTTCTGCAAATCTGAAGGGCCAGGGCCTTGTCACTGACCACTGGTCTAGTGGCTAGGATTCGGTCCTCACTGCTGCAACCCGGCCTCAATCTCTGGCTTGGAGCCAAAACCCTGCTTAGAGCCACTGCAGGCCAAGGCCCCCAGAGATCAGGTTGATCAGTCAGTCAACAGGCATCTTCGAACTACTTCCTAAGCTGGGTGGCCCCAGCTTTTGACTTCCAGCCTCTACAGAGAGATTCCATTTTGCTACCTATCAGATGAGCACCAGAACTGCTTCAGCCTCCCCTTCGGCTTCAGTCCCCTGGCTTTCTTCTTCCCTACCAGCCCAGAAGAAGGAGCATCAAGAGTTCAGATTCCAAACAGAGCCAGTGTAAAACCTGATCTGCCCCTGACCAGCTGGGGGCACTTGGGCAAAGCTCCAAGCCTCAACTCCTCATCTACAAAATGTATACAATCATTAATGGTCCAAACAAGAACTTGTTTAACAATAAAAGGAAAGGGGCTTAAAATTGACTCAGAAACAACAGGCACAGGATGACCCTGTTCAGATCATGATGCATGGTCACCCTGTTTAAAAGGGTTATTGTGAAGATCAAGCAAAAGAATGAGTGCAAAATGCTCATCACAAGCCTTGACTCATACCGGGCATCAGAAATAATCATCATCGCATTACCCCAGATGGCCAAAAGGTGAAGAGTGGCCAGGATGGACCAAGGGAGACTTCCTGCCTCCTGTAGGCCTGTCACCACTCTCACTCCACACCCGAGGGTGCTGACTGGATGCTAGTTATTGCGGCAGTAAGGGTAGCAATGAATGGACACACCAGTTCTCAGCAAAGCAGAGCAGTTGGGGGTCACAGAACGTCCCTGTCAGTGGGCTGACATCCCATGGCAACTCTGAAGGATACACACACACAACCCGCCTCTGGCTTATTACAGCCGATAGATCTGATTAATCTGATTAAACATGGAACATTCCATTTCCACCTCACTCAGCTCCATACTCCTGGGGGCACCAGGCTAGATCCAGGTTGGCCCCCAAACAGGCCTGATAATTAAAACAAGTTCTGCCCTGGCTGACTGCATTCCCCCATTACTCTCTCCCATTACTGGAGATGCAAACAATAAATAATTTAATAACCTGGGTTGAGTCGAATCTGGTTCCAAAACAAAGTGTTTTAATTCTCCAGTGTGCCGGCTTTCAGCATTACTGTAATTCCATTTCCCTTCACTTGACTGGGCCTTTTGCTGCTTTTTAGGCTTCTCGTATTTCTCCCCAAGTTTTCCCCATGGGGCCCTGACAGCTGCATTATAGCAGGGCCGGCCGGGTAGCCAGCATGACATCACTCACTACTCAAGTCCTAGGCAGCAGTGAAGCAGCGGGCACGTACTCATTAGCTCAGCGATCAGCCTGAATCTTGATGGCCATAGAAAGCTGTCTGTGTGGCCGCAGGCAGGACACCTGGGCCCTTGCCTTCCCCCTCCATCCTTCTCTTTCTCTTTCCCTGCCTCTCTCCAGCCCCTTACAGTCTCTGGCAGTTCTGGCTATGAGAAAAGGACTCGGGGGTGAGGGGATCACTGGAGGGAATGGCAGGGGACTAGCCTCTACCCCCTGGCCCTGTGGTCTGACCCCCATCAACACTCCCTTACTGGCTTTACAGGGTATTGTGTTTAGTTGCTCAGTCGTGTCCAACTCTTTGTGACCCCATGGACTGTAGCCGGCCAGGCTCCTCTGTCTATAGGGATTCTCCAGGCAGGCATACTGGAGTGGGTTGCCATGCCCTGCTCCAGGGGGTCTTCCCAACCCAAGGATGGAACCCAGGTCTCCCACATTGCAGGCAGATTCTTTACCGCCTGAGCCACCAGGGAAGCCCGGGCTCCCTAATCCAGCTTTCCTAACAACCTTGGGCGTGTTAGTTGCTCAGTCGTGTCCGACTCTTTGCGACCCCATGGACTGTAGCTTGCCAGGCTTCCCTGTCCACGGAATTCTATGGGCAAAAATACTGGAGCAGGTTGCCATTCCCTTCTACAGGGGAATCTTCCTGACCCAGGGATCAAACCCAGGTCTCCTGCACTGCAGGCAGATTCTTAACCATCTGAACCATCAGGGAAGACCTTCATGAACACTCCCAGCCCACAGAGAGAGATTAGGTTTTGCTACCTTTCAAAGGAGAACCAGAATCACCACAAGCCCTCACTCTGGCCAAGAACAGTCTCCCCCTCCCAGCCCTCCCACTCCTCCCCCCTCCTCCCCCCACCTCCCCACTGTCAATCCTCTCCTCCTTTGTTTGAAGCCTCAGTCAGAATATGCTGATGTGAGGGTTGTGCCCTTGCCCTCAGCCCAGCAGCCCGGGGCCCAGAGCCACAGCTGCAGGGGAGGAGCAGGGGTACAGGAAACGCACCAATGAAGCTTTCCTTTAAATAAAGAGCAGGCGAGCATTGTGCTCCATTGATTACATTTTTTTTTTCTGAATGTTGTGACATTTGCAGGAAGGCTAATTTATTCAAGCATGGAAATCTTTAAAAACTTAATTAAGTTATTTCTGTGATTTTCCATGCCTTATTGTTTCGAGTTCACATTTACTTTCATCCTTGTTAATAAAAAATAAAAAAGTGGGGAGGGGGCGGGGAGGGAGGAAATAGAGAAAAATGATCTCATAGAACCTCGAGAGACTGTTTCTAGATGCTCCTTCTCCAGCAAGAGGCCTCTGAGCCCTGGGGCAGAGAGGTGAAAAGGAGGGATGTGTCCTCCAGTGTCAGGATCTGAGTCAAGGCCCCACTTCCTTGAGGAATGGAACGGGAATAGCACAAAAACCTGGGCTAATCTTCCACTGTGGCACCTGTAACCAGCTTTGCTGTTGTTGTGTTATCGCTAAGACACTGACTCTTTTGCGACCCCATGGACTGCAGCCTGCCAGGACTCCTCTGTCCATGGGATTCTCCAGGCAAGAACAATGAGCAGGTGGCCATTCCCTTCTGCAGGGGATTTTCCCCACCCAGGGATCAAACCCATGCCTCCTGCACTGGCAGAAGGATTCTTTACCACGGAGCCACCAGGGAAGCCCAGGGCAGCAAGCTTAGGTAAGTATAGACTCAAGTATGGTTTTTTTCTAAAACCCTATTGATTGCATAGTGGTGGACAGCTCCCTCAAGGCCAGCTGGATACTGCCCCCTGGAGAGTATCAAGGGGTGAGGGGATGGAGCATGAAGGAGGCAAGTATGGAATTCAGAGAGTCAAGCCCAGTTTTCTAAGAGCCAGATGTCGCTCCAGGTAGCTGTGTTGCTTAGGAAATATGAATCTGGGACATATCAAAGGCTATTTTTTTCTCCAACATGGGCCCCAAATCCTTAGAAGCTACATTCATTTTTTCTCTCAAAGACAGTACCAAGGGGTCCTTCATCCCCTCACTCAAATTAGTTGATGGCC
Organism: Odocoileus virginianus; assembly: GCF_023699985.2. Lineage (NCBI taxonomy): Eukaryota > Metazoa > Chordata > Mammalia > Artiodactyla > Cervidae > Odocoileus > Odocoileus virginianus. The sequence continues at coordinate 49,620,142 of NC_069683.1, forward strand.
CTCCATGAGTCACAGGAGGGACTGGGGCAGGGGTGAAGCAAAGAGCAGAGGGAGCCAAGAAACACAGGGGTGAGAATTCCCATTAGAAAATTAAAGCCATGCTGGCAGGAAGAATATGCAGAAGCTGTTCTGTAGTAAATATTAATTCTTCCAAATATACAAATAGAACACCGTGTGGTTAAGTTGGTTCCCATCTGGGGGTAAGTGCCTTGATGAGTTGACAGGAGGGTGAGTGAGGAGGCACCAGGTTTCATGTGTGGACATGGATGGTTGGGGTAAGGAAAAGCAACACTTCTTGGCTGCTAATCGAGGCAGGCTGAGCAGGTGAGGTTTAAAGTGTAAAAGGGTTAGTCACTCAGTCATCTCTTTCAGACCCCATGGACTGTAGCCCACCAGACTCCTCTGTCCATGGGATTCTCCAGGCAAGACTACTGGAGTGGGTTGCCATTCCCTTCTCCAGGGGATCTTCCCGACCCAAGGATTGAACCCAGGTCTCCTGCATTGCAGGCAGACACTTTACCATCTGAGCCACCAGGGAAGCTCTGTGAGGCTTAAAGGGCTGCCTAAATGATAAAGGATAGAGGATCTGATGCAGGAGCTTATCAACAGAGAAAGAAAAAGTAGTCCAAAGAGAGGAAGAGGCCACAGAGAAGAATGAGGACAGAGAAAGTTAAGTTCTTCCCCCTAGAAGGAGCCAAGTGGGAAGGACAGGACCCCTCCAGAGTCCAGGCTGTGCTCACTGCCTTCCCACCAGGGTCTTGCCTGGCTGGAACCCTTCCTGGGAGTGATGCCAACTCAGAGCAGGTGGGAACCAAAACCCTCCACTGAGGGTCTCCTTGTATTTTCTTTCCTGGGGCTTCAGCTTTAATTTCAAACTGCCCCCAAGAGCAAATACTGTCTCTTCACATGTCTTTGGAGTCCCTCCCTTTGATGTAAAGAAATCATTCCCACTATGAACAGAAAGTATCCTGCCCCAGCCCCTAAACGGACTCTCTCTTCTTTGTCCAGGACATCAGACCAGCTTCCCCTGCTGGGGCCACAGCCCAGGTCATCTGCATTCTGATGACATTTGCACATATTATTTTTAAGTCATTAATCTCTGCCTGATATTGTGAGTCAAGAACTTTAATGGGAGAAATTTATGGCTTGTCTCCTCCAATCAACACAATAATTCATGGTTGTGTTGCGTGTGTTATGCTAATGGAGATTGCTTTCAACTGAGTGGTTTTTTTTTTTTCTCCTCAAAATCATTAGCTAGTTTCTCCTGATCTATTAGCAGGAGCAGCAGCATTACCTCCACCCATGCTGTCTGCCAGCACAGAGGGTCTCCAAGTGTGGCCTTAAAAGGCCTCCAGGCGGTCTGCCTGCTAATTCAAATAGAAAGTCTTAGAAAATGCCTTTTCTTCAAGTGCAATCTCCAGAGCAGATTTGAATCTCTATTCAAAAGGCCCAAAATGAACATTTTCAAAATCGTAAGTATAGTAATGGTTACTTACTATAGGCAAAGGTTTCCCTGGACCATTATAAGGGTTTTTTTTTTTTTTTTTTTTGGTAGCAGTGAGTGCAAGGAGATGCCCACAGCTGGGCCTTTCAGTGCTGCCCTGAGGTCTGGGGTCTCTGGGAACCCTGTCTGTGCAGAGTGTCGAGGCATCGGTTGTAAGTAAGGCAACAAAATGTCAGGGTTCAGAGAGAAATGTCTCCAGCTGCCAGTCCATCCATCTCCTTCCAATGTCAGGATGGACAAAGAAGTAAAATAAAATAAAAATCAGTGAAGATGGAGGAGGCTTTCACCCACTGGTTATGTAGATGCGGAGACCTGGAAGGCCGGGGTCACCAGCCCACCTCCCTCCCCTGAGCCGGCTCCCCCTCCTGCTCTTGTTGGCACCAACACAAAGCCCTGCGCTCAGGGGCACTTCACTGTGTACACTGTCACTCTGGTCTCCCAGACCCTCAAAATTAGAGCTTACCAGAGCCTCCCTTGCTGAGGGAAGAAGGAAGAGTTAGCATCCACACAAAGGGATCTCTGGGCGTGCTGACCTTTGGTTGGATTTCTGCAGCGGCAACAGGGAAAAGGGAGTGGAGACCATGTGGGGGACCCTCAGTCTCTGCACTGCCCTCCTGTGATGTCGTCTCTTGCACTCATGCTCTCCCCCAGCTTGAGGCAAGCTTGACATCCAGTTTCTGGGGAAGATGGTAAGAGCTCCAGCACCGTCAAAACCCTTCACTGGCTCTTTAATGGGCTATTTTGATCCTGGGTTGGCTCGTGTTGTCTCCTGCTAGGCTGCCTTCTCTTCTTCCATGTTCCAAGCTCCTCCCAGGGTTTCAGTCTCTTCTGATGAACCACTACCATCCCCATGCACCATCCACCTGTTCTGCTAGCACACAACTGTTGTCCTTTGTCTTCAGCTCCCTTTGACACTGAACTTGCCTCCAGACTTCTATGCCATCTTGATCTCACCTCCTCATTCTCCCTATCCCTCTACGCCATCTTGATTCTCAACCTCTGTGTGTTAACCGCTCAGTCTTGTCCAACTCTTTGTGACCCCTTGGACTATAGCCCATCAGGAGTCCATGGAATTCTCCAGACAAGAACACTGGAGTGGGTGGCCATTTCCTTCTCCAGGGGATCTTCCCAACCCAGGGACTGAACTCAGGTCTCCTGCATTGCAGGCAGATTCATTACTATCTGAGCCATCAGAGAAGCCTAAGGTCTTACGTCACCCAAGCGTGGGTCACCCAAAGGGCTTGTGACAACACACAGTGTCGGACTGAGCCACAGTCTCTGATTCAGAGAGTCTGGTGTAGGACCTGAAGTCTGCATTTCTAACAAGCCTCCAGGTGATGCTGATGCTTCTGGTCCAGGAACCACACCTTGAGAACCACCACTCTACATGCATGCATCTTACCTACTCCTCTCCAAGCAGTCTGGGGCATGAAGGAAGCAAGTTTCTCTCTATATTGGATGCATCTCACCCTTGAGTCACCTCAAGAGGCCGTGCTTCCCTCTGCTCCAGCCACAGAAGCCAATCAGCCTTGCCTCCCCCTTTCCTCTGAATTGGTAGCAGCCCAGCTCCTGCCGCTTTCCCATCTCCCGGCCACTCTGAAGCATCTCTCTCCACCCATGCATGTGGCTTTTTGCCTTTTGCTTTTCTCTCACTCCCTGTGTTTCTTCACATCCATCTCTGTCTGCCAGATTCTCACATCCAGGCTTCCTCTGGCATCTATCCATCGTCCTCATCCATCGAACTGTGCAGATATTTACATTTCTAAAGCCCAGTGTGTTTTCATGATTCCTCCTACTTCAGCCAAACAAGGATTTCCCTCTCAAACCTACTCATCGTTAGACTCTGCAGTAGGGGGAGGGTGGATGTGGTACCCACTGGAATCACCCTTCTTGATTGAGGCTGTTTCTTCATCAAGAACAGAAAGCAGACAAAGCAGTACCCTGCCTTGGACGAACTGTCCTGTAGATCCTTATCAAGCACATCAAGCTGAACTGAGAGCCACTCCCAGGGGCTTTGTCATGAGTATTTATTTGAAATACTCAAGGACCAAGAGGAGAAAACAAACAAACACATATTCCTTTCTGGAGCATAAGCCCTTGATCCCTGGGAAGCAGTATAACAGGATAGAGGTTGAGAGTGTGCACTCTGGTCCAGGAGTGCCTGGTTTGAATCCCACCTCGGGCCCTGACAAAACATAAACAAGCACCACACCTCTGTAAACCTCAGTGTCTCCATCTGCTAAATGGGCTTAACACCTATGCATGCCTGTGTGCTAAGTCACTTCAGTCATGTCCGACTCTTTGCAACCCTATGGACTGTAGACCGCCAGGCTCCTCTGTCCATGGAACCAGGCAAGAATACTGGACCAAGTTGCAAGTTGCCATGCCCTCCTTCAGGGGATTTTCCTGACACAGGGACCGAACCTGGGTCTCTTAAATCTCCTGCATTGGCATACAGGTTATTTACCACTAGCGCCACCTGGGAAGCCAGCCCTAAGACCGATAAAGGACTCAGTAAATGCTAACATTAGGTGCCTCAAACCTTGGAGCTTCGACATTTAGGTACAGAGATTGAGCAAAACCATGGATACAAAACTTTCACCCCATGATTGTTCTCACACTGGACTAGCAAACCCTGGATTTTCTCAGCTAGACAATAACCATCCCCCATTTTGCCCTGAGCATTCAGTCCCCCAGCACTTAACTTAAAAGCTTTCTGCTTTGTTTTTTGTCTTGTTTTTTTTTTTTTAATAGAAAAAAAAATCCTATTCTTGTCTGTCCAGTGTTTTTCCAGCAAAAGCACGAGTCAGCATTAAGAATTCTCCTTGGTCAGCAAAGCATATGTTTCAGTGGGGGAATTTGGGGGAGTTGGAGGGGGGCCCTAATGAGAAGGGAAGTCAAGAATTGGCTAGGAAACTAGCCAATTTCCAGGTGTCCCAGAGATTCCTTAGAAATAATTCCTTCTCTTTCCTTCTGCATTGACTCTGCTCCCTGCCACCCACAGAATTCATCTGTAAAAAAAGCAGGCCAGAGGACCTGAGAGAAATCAGATCCAGAAAAACTGGTTCTCCCGGCCGCAGCCTGGAGTGTGAGGACAGGCAAGTTGCAGCCCTTCCGTGGACACTGGTTGCCAGCCTGTCTTCCAGGAATTCCGTGCATGTGGCTTTCCACCGCAGGAAAAGTGGGGGTTATCTCACCAGCCACCCACCCCACCACCAAGGTGATTTCTGGGAATGTCCTGCCCAAAGACACTTGGCTCAACAGTCACGGGAAGGACCCGTTGGCCATTTATCATCCTAAGGACACTCGCTCATACTTCTGCCACGTCACTGCGGGCAGGGTGTGGCAAACTGCCTAGGAAGCCTGTCCCCTCACACCAGCCTGGGCAGCCAGCCTTCCCGAAGACTGCCAGGCCTCGCCTTTCTGGCTTGTGGACAGCAAGGGCTCGTCTTCCCCCATCTCCACACCGAAGAATCTGGAAATCAGGCCCCACTCAGACACAGAGTGGCCAGAACACAGGCAGTGAGCCAGTGAAGCCTGATTTAAGATCCAGGTTCTGCCACTGGGATGAATTAGACAAGCGACTTAATCTCATTGTGCATCAGTTTTCTCATCTGGGATATGGGGATAATGATTCCTGCTGCAGAAAACCAGTCTGAGGCTTAAATATGTTCTATAAAAGCCACTTGTGTGTGTGGAAAGTAGACACCTGATCCTCTAGCAAGGGTCCCCAACCTCTGGAAACTAAGGCCTGATCTGAGATGGAGCCGATGTAATAATAATGAAGTGCACAATGAATGTAATGCATTTGAATCATCCTGAAACCATCCTGCACACCCCGGTCCATGGAAAAGTTGTCTTCCACGAGATCGGTCCCTGGTGCCAAAAAGGTTGGGGGCTGCTGTTCTATCGGGCTCACACAATAAATGGTGGCTCTGGCGATTATTTAAAATAAGTTACAATAGTGATAGATTTATCTGTCACTGGAGTCAGGAAAAAGGTCAAAGTCAGCACCTCAAGTACCTTCAGCTGAAACAGACCTAAGGGTGTGAGAAAGCAAGTCCAAAGTTACCAGCGGCTGCTCCCGCTCCTCTGGCTGAAGTCCAGGTGCATTTGTATTCCTTTGCTGCCAGAGGCTTGTGCATATGGAATACATTTTCTTTGGGTGTCTCACCATTAACGTTTTCATTTCTGCTTAGCATCAGGGGCTTTGCCCGTCGCTGGCCTTCCAGACCACTAAGCCTGCCTTTGTCTGACTTGCTTTGTTCTCTCATTTCCTGATCAGCCAGGGAGCATTCCCTGGCGGGGGCTCTGGGAGGAGGGGCAGTTCAACAGACTCTGAGTTTCGGAAAAGCAGGAATCAAGCCGCACCTCACACAGGGGGCCCCTCTTTCCCTCCGCAGCACTTAATGCTGCTTGTGGATCAAATGTTCTTTTCTTCCCAAGTTTTCTGACTCCCCTCACATGTGCATGGGCTGAATTCTGTCAATAAACACAAAGGCGCCAGCTGCCATGTTTGAAGCTCATCAGTAAGCTGAGCGTGGCTCTGGAAAGATGACCTTCCACTTGAAAGAATATAATAACTCACACTTGTGGCAAGTGGGCAGTGAAACGACAGCACTGTCATAGCCACTGATTAATGGAAGTACAAATTGGTATAACATTTCAGTGGACGCCGGAGGGAGTGAGGAAGGCAATTAGCCAACATCTAACAAGAGTCTTTGAAACATTGACTCCACTTCTAGGAAGGTACCCTGAGAACATTGACAGAAATGTGGTCAAATATTATTGTGATACAAAGATGTTCACTGCAGTAGTATTTATAATAGTGCCAATTTGCAAGCTATCAATAATAAGTGATTAAATATATTTAATCATTTATCCACAGAATTAATCATCTGCAGAATTAAATACTATGAACCTATTAGAATAATATTTAATAGGATGGGAATAGGCTCATGATATAATCTTATGGGAAAAAAGACTATAAAAATGCAAATATAACGTGTCATTCCAATTTTAATTTGAAATTTGTGCACATAGAAAAAAACAGACAGGAGGGGAAATTCTCTCTCCTCCAAAGATAAATATTAACAGCAATTTATCTTTGGTGATGTGATTGTGAGTGATAGAGCCTACTTTCTTCAATATGTTTTCTGTATTTCCAATAGCAAACATGTATTATACTTGGAAAAGAATGAAAATCACAAAAATTAAAGTGATGCTTTCCTCTCCAGGGTCCAGGATAGTTAAAAAAAAAAAGACAGACTTGCACCAGGAAACCCTCATCAACTCTGACCTCTTAGAGTGTGGCTTCAAAGATGCTTTCTGGTCCTGACTGGCCTGGTCCACCCTGACAATCATAAGACCAGAACCTAGTTGTCCAAGTGAACAGAGCTGGCTTGACTATGATCTCCTGCAGTCCTGCACATCCTAGGAGCCTTTTTCAAGCCTCCGGTTAGCAGGCTTTCCTCCTATTAGGTCACTGCAGATTGATTCATCTCACTTCACTGTGGTTTACAATTTGCAGTTCTTGACCCTGACATCCTCCCCTGGTGCTGGAGCCCTGTTTCTGCAATACCAACAAGCCAGTGGCAGCCAACAGCGGGTCAGCTGCAGGCCTTGCATCCTCCTGGCCTCCTCGCAGGCTCCTCACCCTCCCCCTTCCTCTTTGTGCCTGTCCAGCATCCACAGACACAAGGCTGCAGCCTCAAGGGGCCCTGTGTGGTCCTAACCATGATACAGGGGGAAAGCAGGGCAGGCTGAGACCAGGCCAATGGGAACTCAATTCTGTGCAAGAGTCCTCGGCGCTGGCCAGGCTGCAAAACAAGATGCTCTATTTGCAGAGTTCACAAAGTCTGGGACCCTATGCCTTACCTTTCAATGTGGAGCAGGGAGCTCACAACTGGGTGAACTCAACAAGCTGGAACATTCTGGGCTTCTAATTAAAAGGTAGGGTATTTGTAGAATAATCCATTTTGCTAATAATATTAGTAAAAACCCATGAGAGATAGAGAAAGTCTATCCCTCTGTCCCATGTTGCCATTTATGGAAAAAAAAAAAAATTGTCCCCTCACCCTCCAAGGTCTTTGGCCACCTGCCCTCCTCAACCTTTCTGCCTGATTTTTCGCTTCTCCTCCTCAACATGGACCCCATCCATAAAGTCCACTCTGCCTACTCCCTGCCTCTGACATTGTTTTCAATTGGTCCTTTCCCACTCTCCTTCCGGTGTAATAATAAGAGCCACTGGACATAGAGGAAGGGAACCTGAATTCTACTCCTAACTCTCTGGTTCGAGAGTTTAGAACTGCAGGCCAGCCTAGAGCCTCCCTGAGCCTGAGTGTTCTGTCTGAAAATACATGGCATGAATTAAAATTCGAAACACCGCTCCAGTTCTCACGTTCTATCACGCGTCTCATGACCATCCTGAAGTTTCCTGAGTGAGGCTGTCCCCAACCCTGATGTCCACAGGCGCCCTCTGAAGTTCTCACAGGGAGAGGAATTTACTCTTCATTTCCCATCGGTTTGCACAAGATTTGTGCTTTCTTGTTTGTCTTCTCCTGTCAAAATAGAAAGCGGCTCTGAATGGACGACTATGCTTCCTCACGACCTCCGTCTATGTGTGCAAAACACAGGAAACAGTCAGGTGAGGTGGTTAGTTTTCTGACTAATGCCTCCCCCTCAGGCGGACTTGAAAAGAGACTCATTTAAATTTGGTTTTCCTGCCAGAATTGTCAGGCCTCAGTGGCCTTGGGAAATCACCTAGGAAGAAAATCACCATTTATCCAAACAACTCTGCCATCTGCATGGGCTGCCACCATCTCCGAACCCCTGCCTGATCCTCACATAGCAGCGTCAACTCCCCTGTTCCAGCACCTCCCCCCAAGGTCATGGTCACTCCTGGCGAGGTGTGTGCCTATGCCCTCGGCCAGGATGGACCATCCAGGGAACACCAGACTCATTAAAAGCCAGAGCCTGTGTTCGCAACACAGATGAGCTGGAGAGGCAGTCACCCAGGTCTCAGACGCATCACATTCTGAGAACCGCAGCTGTCTTTGCTGTGTGACCCTAAAGAAATCACTTGATATCTCTGAGTCCCATACTCCCATTTCTCTGGAGTAGATCTCATAACATTTACCTTGTAGGGTTACTATGAGACTTAAATGTAATCAATTATGTGAGCATGAATTTTAAAATGTGAATATTTTACACTCTTCACGCATTACGGGTGTTCCGAATTACCTAACCCAATAACACCTCCTTGCCACAAGGCCACTGTCAGGGGAGCTACATCAATGAAGAAGAAGCATTTGTCTTGACACACAGAGTTGAAACTCACAACATATTCTCCCATCGAAAGGGTAGTATGTGTAGGATTTGGTTGCTGGGGATAGAAATGGCCATAGTTAGTACATTAGTTACGTGTGAGTTAAATAGACTTTCAAGGAGTTCCCGGAAAACCTCTCCCCCCATTTAATGTTTTTTCTATGAGAGAATATTGTTTCCAATTCATCGAAACAAATTTCCAGGCAAATCTTTGGAACCCTGCCCATCTGTAAGTGGGAGTCTACCTTTGTTAAATCACCTTCAGATGCAGTCATTCTGTGCTACCTGGTGGGCTAACGACACATTTGGAGATCCCAGAAGATCTGCAATATTACAGGCACAGGTATGGTCTCCTGCCTTCCCCTACAGAGTGAAGAAGGGGTGGAAGGAAAGTAAGAACCGTCGCTTCCTCAGCCCCCTCATCCTGCAGTCGGTGAGCTTTCTGGGCGGGATCCTCAGAATCTGACAGCTCTTTCCAGGTTAAGGAAGTCTACAAAAGACACACACATCATAACAGTTCCTGATGAGAGGAAACCTCAGGACAGACACCTATTTCTCAGCCAGAAACAGAAACAGATGCCCATCCTAAAGGCAGCCTTCAGGAGAGGAGAGGCAGGGGTTCAGGAACCCCAAAGCTGGTGGTGGATTACCCAGTGACTCCAGGTAAAGACAAGAGTATTTAGAGAGGGTTTGCACTGCTTCAAAAACCTAGCAGGTTCCCAGTTTCACTCTTCCACGGGGGGCGATGGCCAGAAGACCATCCAACCCACTTTTCTTTCTCCCCAGGGGCTAAGACCGAAGGTGCAACTTGCCAAGTTGTATGCTTGAGCCTGAATTCCACCCACCCCAGCCCTGCAAACGCATAAGCTGAAGGCCAATCCCCACCCTCCTTCCAGCAGCTCAGAATGTGACTGTGGTTGGAGATTTGGGGGTCTCTAAAGAGGTAATGAGGTTAAACGAGGTCATTAGGGTGAACATTAATCCAGATAGACTGGTGTCCTTATAAAAAGAGGACATCAGGACCCAGACACAGAGCGGAGACCGCATGAAGACACACAGAGAAGACGCCCACCTACCAGCCAAGGAGAGAGGCTGCAGAAGAAAGACACCTGCTGACACTTAGATCTCAGACTTCCAGCCTCCGGGACTGTGAGTAAGGAAATTTTATTGTTTAAGGCACCCAGCCTGTGGTGCTTTGTTAAGGCGGTCCCAGCAAATACACAGCAGAACAGCACCAGGGGCAAATAGGAAGGAAAATGAGATACAGACTCCAGGAGTTTGGCTTCCCAGTCAAACAAACAGGCAGACGTGGATGGACGTGGTTAAAATACTTCCAGCTCTGAATCAGCGCCTGGGCTGCAGGACTCACCCCCACCTGGCTCTCACACAGGCTCCTGGTTCCTTCTTTGATCAACCCAACTGGCCTGCCCCTCCATCACCCCCTGACTCGGCACAGCATCTGCCAGCATCCCTGTTCCTAGAAGCCATCCTCCAGCCACTGAGGGGGTCCCGTGCCATCCAGAGAAGGAGAAAAGATGAGACCAAGTAAACGCTTGTCAAGGCCACACTGTCTGGTTTCCCAGACATTCAGACAGCTGAAGGCAGCACAGCTTGGGTGTGGAAATTTACTCCTCTCTCCCCCTCTTCTTATCCTGCCAGGCAAGCAGGTTTTTGTCCTTAAGTGACAAGGAGAGTCCGGCTGAGAAGAGGAGCTGTTCGTTTGTGCGTGTGTGTGTTTCTTTCATTGACATTTTATGAGCAGTTTTGGGTTCAAAGCAAAATTGAGGGGACCATGCAGAAATTTCCCATACACTCTGCCACCCCATATGCATAACTTCCCTTGAATTTCAGCTCAATTTCCTTTTTTTTTTTTTTTTTTGGCAGACCATATGGCTTACAGGATCTTGGATTCCCAACCAGGGACTGACCCGTGGCCCTTGGCAGTGAAAGCACTGAATCCTAACATTGGACCTCCAGGGATGTCCCCGCCCAATTTACTTCTACTGGTTAAAACACCATCAGTCTTTCCCCTTCCTTTAAGTGTCCTCGAGCTCAGAAAACCTGTAATAGTTGGTAGAATTTTTCAACAGCCAACAACATGCCAGACACTGTGCTAGCTATTTATTTACATGACTTCTGATTCTCAGTCATCCTTGTATATGGGAAAGAGCACTCTCTTCTTTGCTTTTTTATTTTAAAAATATTTATTTTAGGGCTTCCCTGGTGGGCCAGTGGTTAACAATCCTTGCTTTCACTGCAAGGGGCACAGGCTCTATCCCAGATGGGGAAACTAAGATCCTCAGAGAGACCAAAAATATTTTTTAATTAAAAACATTTTATTTTATTAAATGTCAGCCATGCAAACTGAACCTTTTCTGGTGTGCACATCTATGAATAGTTCTTGAAGTAGAGTCGATTTACAGTATTGTGTTAGTTTTAGGTGTACAGCATAGTGACTCTGTTTTCATCTGTGTCTCTTTTTTTAAAATTATATCCCATTATACATCTGACTCAATGAACTTGAGTTTGAGCAACCTCTGGAAGGTAGTGAAAGACAGGGAAGCCTGCTGTGTTACATACAGTTCATGGGGTCACAAAGAGAAGGATACAACTTAGTGACTGAACAACACTAGGTTATTGTAAGACATAGGGTATAATTCCCTGTGTTATACAGTCTATCCTTGCTGCTTTTCTATTTTATGTATAATAGTTTGTATCTGCTAATCCCAAACTCCTAATTTGTCCCACCAGCCTCCCTGTCCATTTGGAAACCATAAGTTTGTTTTCTAAGTCTGTCTGTTTCTGTTTTGTATATATATTAATTTGTACTATTTTTCAGATTCCACATATAAGTAATATAACATGGTATTTGTCTTTGTCTGACTTATTTCACTAATTATAATATTCTCCAGGTCCATCTACACTGCTGGAAATGACAATACTTCATTCTTTTTATAACTGAGTAATATTCCATTGGAGACATACACATATATACACCACATCTTCTTAAGTCAATCATCTGTTGATTGACTTGGGTTGTTTCCATGTCTTGGATATTGTAAATCGTGCTGCTCTGAATACCGGGGTTCATGTATCTCTTGGAATTAAAGCATCTCCGCTTAAAGAGGGTTTCCCTGGTGGCTCAGATGGTAAAGAATCCACCTGCGATGCAGGTGGATTGAACCTGAAGTTCCAGGTTCAATCCCTGGGCCAGGAAGATCCCCTGGAGAAGGGAATGGCAACCTACTCCAGTATCCCTGCCTGGAGAATCCCAAGGACAGAGGAGCCTGGCGGGCTACAGTCCGTGGGGTCGCAGAGGCAGACACGACTGAGCAGCTAGGCGCACACACCCTGATTAAAGCTGTGAAAACTGAGGCTCAGCCAGGTGAGGCAGAGGCAGGCAGCTGGTGGGGGACAGAGCAAAGCCGGAAAGTTAACTTCATCTGACTCTTTGCACTTTCCACTCTGCCCCTCTGATGAGAAAACACACCTGTGAAAACTCATTTATAACGTGAAATACTATGTGATGAAAGTGTTATTTCTGTTTCAATCCTTATTGTTAATAACTGGGAGATATAAAAAAAAAGAGAGAGAGAAATCTTCAACAAACATAGAAATCCCATGACTTCTGAAACTGAGATCTGATCTCCAACTTAAAAACCTTCTATGTCTTCGTTTTGCCTGAAGAGAAGTCTAAATTCCTTTGGAGACTGGAGCTGCTCCCCAGTGCCTGCTGTAACAGCATTCTGTAGCTTTTCTTCATAGCACCTAGTACAATTTGAAGTTATATATTGTATTTAGATGATTAGTTTGATTAATATCTGTCTTTCTGCACCGCACTGAGGCTCTATAGGTAGCATGACCATATAGTCTATAATGTAAACAGAAACACTTTTGAAACTCAAAAGAGATGCTAGTCATAATTATTCTAGGACAAGAACAAAACTGGGACACATGGCCATCCTGTGTAGACAACAGAGACTGACTCTGGTTTTCTTGCCGTTAGAGTCCCAGGGCCAAGTCCCATACTTGGCATGTAGGAGATGCTCAATAAACCAATCTGCTGATTGATTCAGCAACATGTCCTTTGAAGATCTCTCACAATTTTGTCCCCCTGTTGGTTTGCACCCTACAAGCCTACAAGGTCTACAGGCACAGCTTCAAGACTAAAGAAAGAGCCCAGAGTCAGTGTCAGAGATATTAATGGTTAATGGCTGGGAGAGCTTACATGTCTGAGGCAAGGTCCTGGAGCGACACCCGTACCCCACGCTGTGTGCAGCAGAAGGCAGGAGGACGTGGCAGTGGTCTTCCCTCCTGGGGGGAGGGACGTTACCAGTTACAGGACAGGGTCGACAGCAGATTGGCTCATCAGTTACCAGGGAAACTAGCAGAGGGGCACGCCCCTCACTGTCCCTTTGATAAGTTACACAGTGGAGACATTTGGATCTAAAGACTAGAACAATCAGTAATGGGAGTGAAAGGGTAGGCCAAGTAGGTAGGAAGGTCAGTCATGTGAGTAAGGTATAGGTGAAGCACGCACCGGTAGAGCAGGGTATGTACAGAGAGCATGAGAACAGCCATCTTGGGTGGATTAACGATCCACCCACCATATCCTTCAGACCTCATCTACTGCAAATTCTCACATATCCAACCCTAGTCACACAGGGGTCTCCATTAAGCCCACCTTGGACACACAGTACAGTCTCACACCGCCAAGGTTTCACCAGCCTGCCGCTTCTACTCATGATGTCCTCCCCTCACGCTATACGTACCTGAATCCTCCCATCCTTAAAAGTCTTGCCAGCTCAAATACTGCCTCTTCTCTGGATTCCAGCTCCAATTCCCCAAAACACTTGAATATACCTCTTAATGACAGACATCCCTCTGCATCATAGTTATTTATGTGTCCTGTCCCTCATCAGACTGTGAGGTCCTTCAGGTTGGAGCACAAGTTTCGTTCATCTCCACAGAGTCCATCCTGGTGGCAAACACAGATGCAGCATAGAATAAATGCCCATTGAGAGAATGAGAAAGGGTTGGACACCTCTGGGGTGTCAGCAGTAGAGAAAGATTAAAAAAGGAGTGCCCTTATGTTCTGAAAGAATCACGTTTATGTAGTTGAGACTAGATAGCTGGTCACTTTGTACATCACACTGTACTGGGCATATAGCTAGCACATCTTATCTTCAATCAATATCATCACCTTGCATGGTCATCAGCATCAGTATTCACACTGCCAATGTCCTTACGGACGACAATCTTTTATGGAGGTGTCCCCTCCTCTCCATCCTTCCTGTCTTCTACAGTCCTAATGCCAAGCCTCCATTGGCTGCTCACCTCCCCACCAGCCCTTGTAATGGAACCAATCTTCTCCCCTGCCTTCTGTCAGCCTGGATAAATTTGAGGCGACCTTCCTTGACAGACAGACTTCCTGGCACATATTCTTCAAAGCACATGTGATGCAACGGCTGCTGTTGGATTCCTTGGAGTCTCCATCTTTCCCTCAGCCAGGCTGTTTGTATTCTTTAAAGACCTTTCTTGTAATGCCTGTGCTAACATTTACATCCCTGCTTAACTAGGCTGGCCCCTGCTGCCCTGGGCACTTCTTAGACTCATGCAGGATGGAGCTGCAATCTTTCCAAGCTCTTCAGTAGCTCTTTTCCCACCCAGAGCACAAAGCCTGCTAAGAGCTGGACGTGCTCAGTGCGCAGGCTGCCTGGGGGTTGGGTTACACCCAGTGAAAGTTGGGCTAGGTTTAGCCTGTGTGTGTGCTTGTTCAGTCGTGTCCAACTCTTTGCAACCCCATGGACTGTAGCCCACCAGGCTCCCCTGTCCATGGGATTCTCCAGGCAAGAACACTGGAGTGGGTTGCCATTTCCTACTCCAGAGTGTCCTCCTGACCCAGGGATCGAGCCCACATCTCTTGTACCTCCTGCACTGGCAGGCAGATTCTTCACCAGTGCACCAGCTGGGAAGCCACAGGTTTAGCCTAGCCTAGATATAAAGAGGGGCTTTGGAAACAGTCCTGAGCTACAGCAATGCTCAGCCACTTATTAGCCCTGTGACCAGCCAATAATTTAATCTCTCCAGATCATTACTTTCCACATCTGTAAAAAAAAAAAACACACACACACAGTCACAGTATTACATAGGGTTGGCGTGAAGATTAAATGGGAGAAGGAAAAGAAAGGGGCACATAGTAATTGCTCACTAAATGGTATCTGTTGTTTTAAAAGATAGACAAAATTGTATTGCACACCTACTATATATAAGGTATGTAGAGTACTAAACTCTGGTATTAAAGAAGATGAAAAGATGAAGAAGATATAATACCTGCCTTCTTCCAGTTCAAAATCAGACCTCAAAGGGAGCATGATAGCAGCTCTAAGAGATACAGGCAGCTGCAGCAGGAGCAAAAAGGAGAGGGTGCTGGCACTGGGGTGGAGCAAAACTAGGGTGCAGGCTGAGCCTGTGAGATTGAGAGGAGCCTTGACTCTGACATGATAACATCTTGCAGAAGCAAATATTCCTGCAAAATCTCAGAGAGAAACTGGATAAAAACAATAGCAATGGCTTCTATTTTCATTAATTACTTCCTCCAGTGTTTCACATTATCTCACTTAACCCTCCCAACAGCTGTGGGGAGATAGGTGCTACTAACATTCCCATTCCATCAACAATCCTGAGGCTCCAAAAGGTAAAAGGACATGCTCAGGATTACAGGGCTAGAAGTAGCCCAGCAGAACTTGAATTCAGATCATTCTGACCCCAAAGTCAGAGCTCATAATCCCACACTGTGTGTGCCTGGTGGGGACACGTGGGACTGAGAGGAAGACCGATGTGGCTGAAGTGTAGGTCTGCGACGTCGGCATGTGTGTGTGCATGCCGAGCCCTAGTGCAGGGGTAAATCTGAAAGGGGAAGTTTGAAGAAGACAAGTAGGAAACTACTGAAGAAGATTCTGGAGTTAGATGGAGGAGGAAGCTTCAGCTCTTATCTCTGCTTTGCCTTCAGCCAACCCCCCCACCCCCACCCCCGGGGCGGGGGTGGGTTATTAACAGCAGCCCTATTAATACCCCATCATGTTAATAACCTATTCTTCCCTGGCGGCTCAGATGGTAAAGCGTCTGCCTACAATGCGGGCGATCCGGGTTCAATCCCTGGGTCGGGAAGATCCCCTGGAGAAGGAAATGGCTACCCACTCCAGTATTCTTCCTGGAAAATTCCATGGACGGAGGAACCTGGTAGGCTATAGTCCATGGGGTCGCAAAGAGTCAGACGCGACTGAGCGACTTCACTTCACTTCATGCTAATGACAGCAAAGGGATGGGTCCTGGGCCGGAGAGCGGTGCATCGGGCGGTGCACCATGCACTGCGCCCTCTACTGGAGGAAAAGGCCTCCAACGCCCATTTTGCTGGCTTCCGGGTCAGGGCCAGGCCTTCAAATTGACTTTGACTTCACAGGAGAGCTCAGCAAATCCTGCAAAAGCAAAATACCTGGAGGAATATCTCTCCTTCTCTGGAGTTTTGGCAAACTTATTATCCCAATCAATATCTGAGTAATTACAATCCCCTGTGATCAAAGGGATGGGGCGGGGGGGGGGGGGGGGGGGGGGGAGTTTCCCTTTCTTTGGACTCTTTACAGGCCTCTCTTATCTGGAAAAAGATTTCTTAATCTACTTTCCCTAAATGCCCTGAAGGTCCGCATGCCACAGAGGCCCCAGAATTCCGGTTACTTTTTACTTCTTCCCTGCTGCCTGACCCAGCCCGCAGGCAGGCGGTGCTGGTAGGAGTGGGCCTTTCAGCTCTGGCCCCCCACAGAGCCCCCCAAGGGCAGGAGTAGCTGGGGAGCTGGGACTCCAGGAGCCCAGAGAACAGAGGTGAGTTCACTTCCCGCTCCATCTAAGAGGAAGTGGGGAAGGGCTCATGGGCGGGGCCGGAGGACCACACCAGAAAAGGTAAGCTAACTTATTGCTCCCACTGTTTACACTCTGTACCAGCCAGGCCTTGGGGAATTGGAAGGAAGTCGGTTGGAAGTTTTCCTTTCAGTCCCTGACGAGGGATCACGAGGCTGAAAGGCATTTTTGTTCAGTCATCCCCGCCATCCTTCTTCTGCTGCCCTGCATACCTCACCTATGCACCACCTAGACAAAAAGCAGTTATTCAGCTGGTAGGGCCCACTCCAGGCAGTAAGACCACTTCCTACCTCGGCCTCCCCAAACCCCTCCAGGACCAGGAATTTTTTTCTCATGTGGGTCTCCAGAGGGCTGGATGTGACATACGAACATGAAAAGAGGGGCTGCTCCCCATTTGAGGAAGGGGTGGGGGGCTGTGGAGGGGGTCCTCAGGGCTCAGTCTGGCCTGATGTATGATTTAGAGACCACGTCCTCTCTGCGTCTCATGATTTAAGAAGTTCCCCCACTCCAGAAACCTAATTACCCCCCAAGATTTTTCTTAGGTCTATTCAGCTTTGCTTCTGAAGAGGCCCTTCCAAGAGCGCCACTGGGTTAGAGTCATTACTCTGCCGACCGCTTGCCGGGCCGTTTATTGTATTTTTATGAGTGGAGTGCTGTGCTGCCTAATACATTTCCCAGGAAAGATTCTGTGGAGGGGGCTGTTGGACTGCAGCTGCTAACGGGGGAGGAGGGGGAGGAGCAAGATCAGCGTGGACCAGAGCTCACACGTGTCCCCCCCACCCCCACCCCCCCATGAGGAGGGAGGCATGAGCCCAGAGAACATAAATGACTCAAGCAGGTCCTACACACATCTGAGATGAGATGGATAAGCCAGCTGAATACCCACTGCTGGGACACCTTGATAAACATTCCAGAGGCCATCCTGTCCAGCCCCCTGCCTCCAGGCAGATCTGTTCCAATTTACCCCAGACAGCATGGGACTCCACATCTCTGAGGCAGGCAATTTTGCCGTTCCAATGGTAGACCACTCCAGTGTTTAACAGCCTTCTCTCACAAAGCATTTTCCTTCTGGAATTAGCAATGTTTGTGCCAGAAGGGAACTTGGAAATCATATAGACAAAGCCTCTCATTTTAGGAAGGGCAGAATCCAAGCGTCTCCACTCCTAGAGAAATCACTCCATCCTATAGTACAGACATGCTTGGCCTGGGAGGGGATCAGTCACCCTGCAAACCCTTTCAGCCCAGCTCAGAGCTGAGGGTGGCCCTGTGAGCCAGCCCAGATCGTGGGTAGGTACATCAATTTTCATAAGAGAATGACAGCCCTACCCCAGGGTTGACAGATTCTAACCGTGTATGTGTATATGTAAGGCGTATGGGTTTGTCCTTAATTGGCAACCCAATAGCTGCTCTTAGGTATTTGGCAGGGAATATGATCTCAAACTCAGTGCCACATACTGTCCATCAAAAGCCTAGATGAGAGAAAGAAAATGAATCAAAGTGCCTGAAGGATGCGTAGTCACTCCTTGCCTCTGGAAACATGAAAACAGAGGGCCTCAGGATTAAGCCATGTCAGCAGGGGGCCATGTTCTTCTGGCCCCCTGTTTTTCTGAGCTGAAGTTTGGCCTGTGTGGAAGGATGATGCTATAAGGAGCAGACTAAAGAAATGAGGAGCTGTGTCTGCTGTGAGGCTGTTGTTGAGGACCTTGATCATCTGGTCACATAGAGTTCCCTTCAGGAAGGACCCCAGGGAAGCACCTTCCTGGGTCAGCACTGGTAGAGGTGGGTTTCTCCTAAATAATCTCCTCTCTTTTTGCCTCCTCTTCTCCCTTCTTTCCTCCCTCCCTCCCTTCTTTTGTTCCTTCTTTCCTTTCCCCTCCTTCTCTCCCTTCCTTCCTTCCTTTCTTGTTCTCCCATCTTAGAGGCACTATAATTGTGAGACTAATTAAGTTATTAGGATTTCAAACTCTTCATGCTTACAGTATCCTCTTTCCTTTCCCCATGACAGTCCTTCCTTTCCTGTCATATTTTCTTTTCCCATTTGCTTTGAATATATGTTATCTCACTCTGTTTCACATATCTGTGTAAGCTGCCATAACTCCACTTTGGTTCAAGGCAGGTATAAGTAAGTATGTTAATGAATTAATTAATACAGTTCAAATGGTGCTACACACACAGATTACATTTACAAATGAGTGCATTTACCAAGCTGGTACTGGAAGGCCTCCCAGACCATATGGGCCTTGAACTAAGATCTTGAAAGATGTATAAGATATAGAGAAGCACAAAGAAATGGAGAAATAGCCATAGTCCAAATTCTGCCCCTTCACTATAACCAAAGACTGCATCTTCTCAGCCTTCTCTCAGCACCAGCGAATCTCTAGTAATTTTACCCAATCTCCTCTCTTTTCAGAAATTTGAAGGCATAGAATTTTTTTAAGAAAATAAGAATTATAAAATCATGGAAAGTATAAATCAACTATGTTTCAGTTAAAAAATTTTTATTTGAAAAATAAAATCATAGAAGGCAAGGACCACAGAATGCAAATGAAGCCTAGAGAGGCCAAATCTAGTTCCTGGATCACTTAGAGCGAGTTCGGTGTAAGGACCCTTAGTGGCGGTATTGTAGTTGAGGGGGAAGAGTGGTAATTTCCCTATATTACAAATGAAAAACAGCAGCTCAAGAGAATGTAGTAATCTGGCCAAGAAAACTAGCAGAACCCCTGAGCTGTCTGCTCCAAAGTGAGACCTTCTCTCCTTGAATCCCTGGAGTGTTAGAGCATCAGCACTTGGATCTCCCGGATCCCTCCTTCCTCACCTCCACCCTATCTCTGGTCTCTTCCAGATCCCACAGCAGCCTGCCTCTGCCCACCAACTAACTCCCTCTCTATAGACCCCGTTTGCCTAAATACCAGTACTGATACCAAAATGCCAAAGTCTAGGTCGACATTTGAGCTAGTAACCAAAGGAGACTGCACCATCTTTGAGGGGCTCTTCTTTCTGGGTCAGTTTAAGTGAGATCCTGGTCAGAGGCAGGAGGATAGGGACAAAGGAATTTTCCAGGCATGTTTTCAGGCTAGGGACTCCAATGGTTCTATTTTCTTTTGCCCAAGTGTAGGTAGCTGAGACTTATTTTGGTGCCTTGGGTAGAAATGTGATCATCTGGAGCCTTTGCTGAGTTCACACCACAGGCATTTCCCAGGTGCTCCAGAACTGCTGTTTGTATTTACAGTCAGGAAAAGGAGAAAGTGAAAGCCAGCTACCGACAGGAGACTCTCGTATTTGCTACACTGGTACACACTGTCTCAGAGACTTGGTCTGCACTCACCTCCCACACCCCCAGCCGCTTCTCAGAACCTCAGCATCGTTTGGTGGGCAGCTCTGCTCAGATGGTCACACCCAAAGGCCCAGGGTGGAAGGAGAGACGAGTCATCCAGCCCCAGCCCGGAGCGCAGTGTGACTAACCAGCTCTCAGGACTACAGTCTATGACTTATGTGTGACTAAGCTAGACCCAGCACATCTCTCACAGGACATATCCCAACCCTCAGGCAGCCTGCACACTAAGCAATCTCCAACTCTTAACATGCTTTGTGCTCTGAGTGGAAAATAATTACTGAATGGCTTGGAAAGATTGCAACTGCATCCTTCTCGAGTCTTAAGAAATGCTCAGGGCAGCGGCAGCCAGCCTAGTTAGGCAGAGTTATAAATACTAGCTCAGACATTATGTGAAAGGTCTCTAAAGGATTCAAACAGCCTGCTGAAGGGAAGATGGAAGACCCAAAGAATCCAACAGCAACTGTCGCATCAGAGGCCTCAACCTTACCTCACACCATATACAAGATGTCACACCACAAGGAACTTAAAAAGCTGAAGTAAAACTTAAAAGTTATAAAACCTTGGGAAAGAAATACAAAACTTGTGACTTCAAGTAACACCAAAATTAGGACCTGTAAAGGCAAAAATTGACAGATTGGATTTTATCACCACTAAAATCTTCTCTTCAAAAGACAGTCTTGAAAGACTTAAAAGACAAGTCACAGACAAAAAACTATTTCCAAAACACATATCTGCCAAAGAACTTGAATCAGGACTACATAAATAGCTTTCAAAACTCAACAATAACAACATAAACTACCCATTTTTTTAAAAAATGAGTAACAGGCATTTCACCAAAAAAAGATACATAGATGGCAAACAATCACATGAAAAGATGCTCTGTGATCTAAAGTGAGATGACTCTGCATGTCTCTAAGAGTGGCTAAAGTTACAAATGAATGAATGAATGAATGAATGATACCAAGGGCTATGGAGGATATAGGACAACGAGGATGCTCTATAATTGTAGATGAGAATGTGAAATGATGCAGCCAATTTGGAAAACAGTTTGGCAGTTTCTTATAAAGTTAAATATATATTTGTCATATGACCTCACAATTCCAATTTAAGTATTTACCATATGAAATGAACTGACATGTATCCAAAGCTTGTATATGAATGTTTAAAGAAAGTTTTTTCATGATCACCAAAAATTGGAAACAACTCAAGGTCTAGTGGATGGGTATACCAACTGGAGTATATCCATACAGTAGTCCTACTCAACAATGAGAAAAAATGAATTATTGACATACACGACAACATGGTTGAGTCTCAAATATTATGTTAAGTGAAACAGCCAGACTCAGACTACATACTGTACGATTATATTCATAGGATACTCTGAGAAAGGCAAGCTGTAGGAACAAACAACAGATCAGTAGTTGCCAGGGGGCTGAGGATGGGAGAGCAGTAGAATGAAAAGGTACTCAAGGGAAATATGGAGGGTTGCTGGAATTGTTCTGTGTCTTTATTGTTGTGGTGATTACATGACTTTATGTATTTGTCAGGACTTTACTGGTGACTCGGATGGTAAGAATCTGCCTGTAGTGCAGGAGACCTAGGTTCAATCCCTGGGTCGGGAAGATCCCCTGGAGAAGGGAATGGCTTCTTGCCTGGAGAATCCCATGGACAGAGGAGCTTGGAAGGCTACAGTCCATGGGGTCGCAAAGAATCGGACATGACAGAGAGACTAACACTTTCATGCATCTGTCAAAACTCACAAAACTCCATGGTGAAAAGTTGTACCCTCAGTGAAACACTGAGGGAACACCTCAGTCCAAAAAAAGTTGAAGGAACTCTTTGTTCTTGACAAATAACTTATGAGATGTGTACTAAAAATTATTATCTTTATTTTACAGATGAGAAAATGGAGGAATAAAAAGATTAATTAACTAGTTGAAGGTCACAGAGCCAATAAATGGTAGAGTTGTGATTGGGATCCAGGCTCTCGAGCACCAGGACCCATTCTCTGAGCCATCAGGCCATACTGCCTCCAACACTTGGGGATTTATACTTAAGCATGTTTTGCCTCGATCTTCCCAGGCGGCACTAGTAGAAAAGAACCTGACTGCCAATGCAGGAGACATGAGAGACGCAGGTTAAATCCCTGGGTCGGGAAGATGCCCTGGAGGAGAGCATGGCAACCCACTCCTGTACTCTTGCCTAGAGAATCCCATGGACAGAGGAACCTGGCAGGCTACAGTCCACAGGGTGGCAAAGAGTTGAACATAATTGAAGCAAATTAGCACACATATGCATGCATATTTTGCCCCACCCACTGGATTTTAACCAACCTGAAGATACAGTCTAAATCATCTTATTTGTGTTTCAAGTACATGAGAATAATTTGAAAATACTGTAATCTTTAAAACATTCAAACAGAAACAGAGTGCAGAGGGGAAACCCTACCCAAACCCCTTCTCCAGGAATGTTCTTGTTGAGAAGATGGCCTTCCACCATGGTGGATATACTTCAGTTCAGTTGCTCAGTCATGTCTAACTCTTTGCAACCCATGGACTGCAGCACACCAGACCTCACTGTCCATCACCAACTCCCAGAGCTTGCTCAAACTCATGTCAATCGAGTAGGTGATGCCATCCAACCATCTCATCCTTTGTCGTCCTCTTCTCCTCCTGCTTTCAGTCTTTCCCAGCATTGGGGGCTTTTCCCAGGAGTCAGTTCTTTGCATCAGGTGGCCAAAGTATTGGAGCATCAGCTTCAGCATCAGTCCTCCCAGTGAATATTCAGGACTGATTTCCTTTAGGATGGACTGGTTGGATCTCCTTGCATTCCAAGGGACTCTCAAGAGTATTCTCCAACACCACAGTGCAAAAGCATCAATTCTTTGTGCTCAGCTTTCTTTATAGTCCAACTCTCACATCCATACATGACTACTGGAAAAACTATAGCCTTGAGTAGATGGATCTTTGTTGGCAAAGTAACATCTCTGCTTTTTAATATGCTGTCTAGATTGGTCATAACTTTTTGCCCAAGAAGTAAACATCTTTTCATTTCATGGCTGCAGTCACCATCTGCAGTGATTTTGGAGCCCAAGAAAATTAAGTCTGTCATAGTTTCCACTGTTTCCCCGTCTATTTGCCCTGAGGTGATGGGACTGGATGCCATGATTTCAGTTTTCTGAATGTTGAGTTTTAAGCCAGCTTTTTCACTCTCCTCTTTCACTTTCATCAGGAGGCTCTTCAGTTCCTCTTCACTCTCTGCCATAAGGGTGGTGTCATCTGCACATCTGAGGTAATTGATATTTCTCCCAGCAATCTTGATTCCAGCTTGTGCTTCCTCCAGCCCAGCGTTTCTCATGATGTACTCTGCATATAAGTTAAATAAGCAGGGTGACAACATACAGCCTTGACATACTCCTTTCCCAATTTGAAACCAGTCTGTTGTTTCATGTCCAGTTCTAACTGTTGCTTCTTGACCTGCATACAGATTTCTCAGGAGGCAGGTAAGGTGGTCTGGTATACCCATCTCTTGAAGAATTTCCACAGTTTGTTGTGATCCAAACAGTCAAAGGTGTGTGACCTTTGTGACTCCATGGACTGTAGTCCATAGCATTCTCTAGGCCAGAATACTGGAATGAGTAGCCTTTCTCTTCTCCAGTGGATCTTCCCAACCCAGGAATCGAACCGGGGTCTCCTGTATTGCAGGCAGATTCTTACCAACTGAGCTATCAGGGAATCCCCAGATATACTTACATATGCAAATCATTTGCATCTCGAGTATCCCAGTCAGTCTCCAAATATGGACACATACTTGACTTGGAAACAAAAACCATAATATGTTCATATCCTTGCTTTTATAGACTAGCTGTATGACCCAAGGGAAGGTAGGGCACCTCTATGTACCAGTTTTTTACATTTCTAAAACAGAATAATACCTATGTTTAATAAGGATAGATCCCTTATCACCTAGTAACAGCTCAGTAAGTGGTGTTTAATCCAAATGTGTGGGTAATTGGATTGCAAGATGGCAACTGCAATTTAGCTGCAAATACCAGGTCTCTGTTCAGTCGACTCTGCTGAATGAGGGTGATTCACACTCAGCTAGGTCTGATTTCAGCACCTGTTTTTTTTTTAACAATCCACTACTCAATCCTAACAAGCAATCTGGGTCCTATGTCACTCAAGGTATGACTGTAGGAAGTGACGGGATGGGAAATACTTAGCCTAGAGAAGCAAAGATTCTTCAGGGATGTGAACATTGGTTTAAAATATTTGAAGAGCTGTCATATGGGAAGAGAAGGTAGATTTGTTCTCAGTTGCTGCAGGGAAGAACCGGAATTAATCTGGATACAGATTTTGTATTATGGAATAAAATTGTCCAACAACCACTCTTAGCCAGCAAAGGAGGAGCTGCCCATGAGGCAGTGGGCTTCCCACACTTTCAGGTTGATCAAGCTGTGCAGTCATTTGTCAGAAAGCCAAAGAAAACCCCCAGTAAGTCAATTTCGGGATCCCATGCTTCTCAGTATACATGCTTCACAAGTACACACAAGTGCACTTCCTCCGAACACATGTAGGTGTACATGAACGTGGAGAGGGCCCGTGTGCCCCATCCATCCTTTCACCCTCCCCAGTAATGGGGGTAAGTGGAGTTACATGCACCAGGAACCAAGGCAATACACAGATAGATGGTTTCATCAGCTGGCCTTGCATTAAGAAGGGGAGCTAAGGAGAGAATGTCCTGCCCTCCAAAAATGCAGACCTATTTGGATTCTAGCTGAGGTCCCTTGGCAGCTGACACACATGCCCATCTGCCACGCTGGCACAGTGCCCCCAGCAACGGGAGCTCTGCTTCCTGCTGGTGGGTGTAGGTGCCAGGTGGTTGCATATGCCTGCAGAGGGGGCCTGGGTCCCACACAGCACAGGACACTTGCAGTCTCCATGCTCACCCTCTATCCCACTCACCCCCCGCCTTCCCCCACCTGGGGTGTGGGGGAGCCCCAAAGCTACAGAGAGTTTAACCGAGAAGCCAGGCGCTGGAGGGGCTGGGGCTGCCAAGTCAACAGGCCTTGCCGCATCCAGGAGGCCACGGAGCCAAGACCACCCAAGGAACAGCCAAATGGATGCTTGGAAGGAAAGGCCGAGGCACAGATGACACCAACTCAGAGGGCATCACACAGGGTCAGGCCCGAGAGAGACACAGGGTAACAGAGGATGCCCTGGGCTCTGTCATTCTCCTCCAGGAATGCAGAGGAGGAACTCTGGGGGAGGAGCCTCATGTTGTTCTACATCTGCCCTTAGCGGAGAAGTTCACCCTCCTCTGCTGTTGGATGAGAGTGTCTGGGCCAGTGGTCACCTCTGCCTGGCTGTGTGGGAGTGTGTCCACCACGTTGGCTTGTGTGTGTGTGTGTGTGTGTGTGTGTGCACGTGCGCGCATGTGCAGGCCCACATCTGAGGGTTGCAGTCATTGCATATTGCTGATACTGCAGAAGCACATAAAGGCTGGGCAGCTAATCCAATCATTCATGCTTCCCTTGTTCCGACTCTTGGATCTGATAGATAAAAATGCCCAGGCAAATGACCAGTTTCATGGACTGCTTCCTCTTTTGTCAATACAAGGAATTGTGAGCTGTCATCTTGTCCCTCCCCTCCAGAGAGAGAACTCAAATATTTATGACCTGCTTTTATAACACTAATTGTATTTCTAATTGTTTTTCCCTCTCAGCAGCATCGCTTCCCTCACCCCAGTGACGATGGGCAGTTCTGGGGTTTATGAAGAGTGGTTTGTCACAAATGAAATTCAGAAGAGGTTTGGAACGAGGAGGCCACATTTCCTGCTTTGTGGTCTTCCTCCGCTGTGAAGCCTGGGCTCTGGCTGGAAGCCAAGCCTACGTGTCCAGAGGGCCCAACAGCAAGGATGGGGTTCACTGTTGTCTCCCAGACCCCAGAGATGAGGCTGTCAGGAAAACATCAAAGGTAGCTCCTTGTTCTGGGTACCCTTCAATTGCAAGTCCAGGCAAGCCCCTGCCTCATTTTCTCCACTCCAAAAATCTCTTTCCTCTCCCCTCTTCCCAAACTTCTTCTTGTGTTTCCCCTCAGCAAAAGGCCCATGGGTGGTTTTTTTTTTTTTTTTTAAGGTATGAAAACTGATTTTTAGACTTTCAGATCAATGAAAGTGCTGGAATGAGAGTGGTGTCCTGGGAGGCACATTTGACTAGGAATCAGGAAAGCTGAGACCCAGTCACTCAATTATTCATTCATTCATTTAGACATCAAACATTTATAGGGGCTTCTCCATGAGAAGCATTGCCTGCATCCTGGGAGCAGAGAGACCACTGCCTCCTGGACCTTTTCACCTCCCAGACCACAGCCTGTTCCTTATCCCATGGACGCGGACCACCAGGACCCCACAGTCCCCAACAACATTGCCTTCCAAGAATCACTGTCACCATATTTCACAGACAGCTAGAGGAACAACTTCACTTAAGTGAATAAAGTTCCAGACCAAGAGTTGGGAAGACCCTGCTTGGCTTCTTTTCTAGTTCATGACCTCGAACAAATCACCTAGACTCTCTCAAGTCCAGTTTCTTTCTTTATAGGATAGGAATCAAAGTACTCTTGGACCCTACATTGATTTTGAAAATTAGATAAGATAATGTAGGTAAACACTCTGTGAACTACATACATGTGAAGCAATCTGTGTGTATAAGAAATCACTATTAATAGTAATCCCAGAGTCCTAGCTGTCTCTTCCAGTTTTTGCAAGGCAAAAAAATGAAATTAGGGGGCTTCCCATTGGTCTAGTGGTTAAGAATCTGCCTGTCAATGCAGGGGACTTGGGTTTGATCTCTGGTCCAGGAAGATCCCACACTCCAAG
The DNA here is from genome assembly GCF_023699985.2 of Odocoileus virginianus. NCBI lineage: Eukaryota > Metazoa > Chordata > Mammalia > Artiodactyla > Cervidae > Odocoileus > Odocoileus virginianus. The sequence goes on from NC_069683.1 coordinate 49,647,096, forward strand.
GAGCAACCAAGCCTGTGCACCACAACTACTAAAGCTCCCATGCCTAGAGCCCATGCTCTGAAACAAAAGCCACCGTGATGAGAAGCGCATGCACTGCAGCAAAGAGTAGCCTCCACTCGCCACAACTGGAGAAAGCCAGGGCACCGCAATGAAGACCCAGCGCAGCCAAAAATAAATAAATAAATTTTTAAAAATCAATTTTTGAAAAAAATGGACATGAGGATGTGATGCTGGGGAAGGAGGTCTACCCCTATTGGCTGACCCCTTTTCAAAAAAGGGAGAGAAATCCTCTCTCCAGTAAATCTTGTAGGGTCTCTCCTGAGACTTGGTCAAACCAACCAGCACTGCACAGATAAGCTCAGTCACAACTGGAAGAATAAAACAAGTGAAGCTGCTCAGTCGTGTCTGACTCTTTGCGACCCCATGGACTACCAGTCTCCTCCATCCATGGAATCTTCCAGGCAAGAGTACTGGAGTGGGTTGCCGTTTCCTTCTCCAGGGGATCTTCCCAACCCAGGGATTGAACCCAGGTCTCCCGCATTGCAGGCAGACACTTTACTGACTGAGCTACCAGGAAGTCAGAGTTTAACCCCATAGGGTCTCAAAGAGTCAGACATGACTTAAGTGACTTAGCACTCATGCCACCCTAAGATGGACTCTTTGGCTACTGGTGAGATGTGTAACCCTGGCCTCACAAAGCCCTGGATCTGTCATTCAAATAAGGTTCCAGGGAGCTGGTAGAAGAGACTCTGGTTATTCTCAGTGCCCCCCCACTCCACCCCCAGACCCAGCCTCTCCGTATCTCATTCCCAATGCTTTTTCATCTGGAGGCACCAGGCTAATTGGTGGTACATAAAGAAAGGAATTCTCTAAGCAGGTGAGCTTGGAAAAGAAGGTGAAAGTCACACAACATGTTTTACAAAGAACAGACCTCAGATCTCAGCTCCTCCCAATCCTCCCCAAGGCTGGGGCAGTCTGAACAAGCAGGGGTGTTGGCTGTGGGGACTTACATAATCTATAAGACCTTGGATCAGTCTCATATTTCTCTGAATCTGGAGGTTTTACTTCGTAATTGATAACGTAGTGGTCACAATGGTAACCACCATATGGGGTTAGAGAGATCATATGAGGTAATACTGTGTAAAGTCCTTCCAGCATGGTATGGCCTAGAGGCAAGAAAGTGTATAGGACTTGCCAGAGAGCCTGGATTTATGGCTCTATTGTTCTATCTGACCGTGGCCTGAGTGAAGTCATTTAATGTCTCTGAGCTGTACTGTTTTTACCTGTGAAATAGAAATAATGATGCCCACCTCCAAGGGTGAAGAATATCAAGTAAGATGATGAAAGCCCTTGATGAGCTGTGAAGTGCATGTCAACATCAGTGACTTCCCTTCTGATGAAGAGACCGAGGGCCAAAGAAGCTCTCTGACCTGTCCGAGGCCCACAGCTAACATGGAACCTGACCCACATTAAAGGTCAGCCAGTCGCTGACTCCCAAGAGGTGCCCTGTCCACTCCTGCCTTCCAGGGAGGCGGAGCCTGTCCCCCCTGACAGCCCAGACTCGCTGCAGAGACCTGCTGGCAGTCACCCCCAGCCAAATGTGGTGGGGGTGGGGGGCGGATTTTACATCGATTTGAATGCTGCTGTTTATATTTGCCTTCCCTCAGGAGTTAACTACAGTCCTTCCAGCATTGATTAGCTCCATCTGGTTTCCTAATGGAGTAAACACAGGGCCCCTTGGATATCGACAAGAATTTAACAAATATACCCCTTAGAACACCAAAATCGGCCATGGGACACAGCATTTACACGCATAGGCCACTTCTGCCTAAACCCCAGCTGGGAATGCACTGTGACTTCCCTTTGGCAGCTGCTGCAGAGGCTGTGAGCTGAACTCTTGTCTCCATGGGACTGTTTATAGTTTTTCCTTTTTAATTTTGAGGCAGGAGTGATTAATTTGAGCCTTGTTGAGGCAGAGGACAGAGACGTGTTGATCACGGCAAGGCAGAAGAGAGGCTGAGCCCCTGTCCGTCTCCGGGCCTCCAGGAGCTTCTCTGAAGGGTCTGGGGCCCCTTGGTCAGCCCCTCCCACCCCCAGCCCGGGGACCTCTCTGAGCAGGGATCTTGCAGCCTGGAGCTTGGACTGAGCCCTTCAACCGCCCTCCGTCTAAACTCAGTTTCCCCGCCCCCTGCTCAAACAGCCCACTGTATAGGCCCTTCTCCCGCTCAGCCTCCTGGCCCAAGCCTGCAGTCATCCTGGGCCGCCACCCACCTCCAGCAGGGCCCGGCCTGCCTTTTCAGCTGCTTGCTTCTGGCTGCGCCTCCTGGCCTCAGCCTCAGTTCAGCTCAGCTCAGTCGCTCAGTCGTGTCCGACTCTTTGCGACCTCACAGACTGCAGCACACCAGGCTTCCCTGTCCATCACCAACTCCCAGAGCCTACTCAGACTCTCCCAGAAAGACTGGAGCAAGGCTGAGGAGGGCCAAAGGCTGGGATCAGCCAGGTGAGCTGGGGGGCGGGGGTGGGGGGCGGTGAGGGTGGGGGCTCCACGACTCTCATCTGCCCCACAGGGAAATTCTAGGTTAGGTTTGGGACCTGTGATCAGACCTTCCCAGCTTTTTGAAACTAATCTTTTTTTTCATTATGCCTTTGAGTTGCTGGTGTGTGTGTGTGTTCCTTCTCAGAATAGCAATAAAATAAATTAGGAGGGGAAAAAAAAAAGCCCCAGTAACAGTGGACAGGAAAGAACCTCTGGCTTGACTCATTAATGAGGTGCGGCTCATTTGGGAGAAAGAATCCCTGCTGTCTTTTGGGGAGCAGCACCTTGCACAGGGTCTCTCCAGGCAAAACCTCCCTTCTGGGGCCTCCTCATCTCATTTGGAGCAGAGATTCAGAGCCAAGCTTCTGAGCATCCCTGAGGGTGTGCAGGTAGCCACGTCCTCCTTCCAAAACGAGGTCCATCCTGGAGGGGGCAGGGAGGGATTGCAGCCTTCTCTCCCTGTCCCCTGTTCCCCGCCTGGGTTCCACCTCCCCAGGTCCTCAAGCATTAACCCACCCCCACGGCTTCCTAAGGAGCCGCACAATAGATTTATTGAGGGGAGCTATATGTTTCAGCAAGGTCGACCCTGGGAGGAGGCAGTGACCTTCTGAGGAGGCTCCCTCTGCACTGACTGTATCCAACACAAGAGGGTCTTTCATAACCCTCAGGGCCGGCCAGTGCAGGGGCGGGTGCTGAGCGCACCCCTGACCCGCCTTATCTGCCCCCGTCCCACCGCCTCCCCAGACGGCAGCATCCGGAGGGCAGCGGTCACAGGAACAAGCACTTCTGCCTTGAAGGAGACTCCGGACGGCTGCTCCTTTGTTTCCCCCACGCTTTGGCCTCAGACCAAAACCGAGTGGAGGGAAGGATGGAGAAGAATAAATAACTATATCTTGCAGGCCTTTTCTGAAGTTATGACACAATAGGAGAGGCCGGCAGGGGCGTGGGGGAGGGAGAAGGACCTTTTCCCTCTTTTCTGGGGGGTGGGGGTGGGGAAATTGCTACATTTTCTAATAACAAGTAACTAGAAAACAGCTGAACCTGAAAACTTCAAACTTCAATCAAAGTCACTCTTAGAGAGGAGTAGGTGGTTTGAAAAGGCTAGAAATTAAGGGGGGAAAAAAGAAGAACAATTGGTCTGGAATTAATCAAGATATTAATATTAGAAAAGGTGGCAGAGCAGACAGGCTGTACCCAGGTGGCTGGGCGTCAAGAACGCAGAGCCTGGGGACCGTCTCAGCCCATCCCCTCCCCTTCAGAAAAGCTCGTGCGCTAGGGACAAGACCTTGACTGGAGAGAGTTCACGGCAGCCTTCAAAAGACACCCCTCCCAGCCACCAGCCACTGGCCACCAATCACTCCGGCCTCTCTCCCACCCACGCCTCTTCTCGGCAGCGACAGGCCAGCGGCGTGGGTGGGGGACATCTGTCCCCAAGGACAGGGACCCATGGGGCAGTCTTTGACTGACAGCTGCAACCTACAGAGGGCCTTACATGGTGGGAAGCAGGCACTTGGTCTCCCCGTGACTGTCAAGCCATTCCCTGGCTTCAACTCATTTAAACTAAAAACCCAAGTATATTTATTCCCTCATAGACCTGATACACTCCAGTGCTCCTGCCAACTTGCTTTGCAACTTTGTACACAGCAGATCAATGTGTGCAATTTAGGAACAAAGAAATGAAGACTTCGGTGAAGATGAGCCGGGTAGGGAGGGGGCAGGCTGGGGGAGAGGGGTGGCGCTTGGCTCCCGCTCACTGCCCCCCATCCCTCCCTCTTAAAACTCTCCCTTTCCCCCTCAATCCCCACCCACCCCATAGCACTGATCTCTGAGCCTTCAAAAGGGAGAGCAGGTCTTTGGGGCATGAACACAGAAGGACAGCTCTTCCCCATTGCCCAGAACTAGCATCTTTTCTTGTGCCTCACGTGGAGTACAGGACCGTGATCATAAGTTCATAGAAAATCCATCCATATGTCCTGCCCTGCCGGGCACCCCACAGAGCTCAGGTCACCACTCCCCCTCCCAGCCCAAGGAGTTTCCGATTCCTCAGCAGACACTGAACAACGTGGGGACAGGTGACATCGTGTTGAACAAATACAGGTGCTATTTACCCTCCATCCATTTTTCTGACTATTCTTAGGGGGACTCAAAAAAAAAGAGTTTAACTCAGTTCTGCTGTGAAAGGAGGTTCAGGAATCTGCTGTGTTTAAGAGTGCAAAGCTAGCAGGTTTGGGAAGATCTTTCTCCACGTTTCCAACCTCTCCTATCAAGGAGGCGACTCAAGGGGAGAGAGTGGACTCAGCTCTGCCGGCAGGTGTTAAAACCACAGACCTGAAGCTCATTTTCATAAGGTTGCCAGCAAACTCCCTCAACACCGGAGCAAGGCCTTCTGCCCACTTTCACATATACCCTCAGGCTGAACATGGCTCCTTTTTCCCACCAACCTTGCCCTTGATGTTCACTTTCATCTGAATTTACTAGAACAGTGACAACAGAGAGGGGCACGGTGAATTTTGCTTTGAGCTCCACACCCCTGCCAGGAAGGGCATGAATGCCTCATAGGGTTTAGATGAAGCCAAAAGGATTCTGCATCTGCTGAGTGTGGGGCTCTGTAATGTGATTTTATGTACATTACCAGAGCCTTCGACCAGTATCACCTCCCCACCCCTGTCCAAATTCCCCAAAACATAGATGCAAACTTCAAGAACCAGCTAGATTGATTTACCCAAGGTCACACAACATGTGGGGCTTTGCTGGCAGCTCAGTGATAAAGAATCTACATGCCAAGGCAGGACACGCAGGTTAGACCTTCGGGTCAGGAAGATCCCCTGGAGAAGGAACTCATCACTACTCATGCCAGTATTCTTGCCTGGAAAACTCCTTGGCATTCCCAGAAAGTGCCTGGTGGGCTACAGTCCGTGGGGTCGCAAGAGTTGGGTACCACCTAGTGACTAAACTACAACCGTAGCCAGCACATGACATGTGAGTGACGGCAGTAGGACTCAAAACTAAATTCTCTAACCCCAGCACTCGTGTTCTTTCCTTGAAAGCACTGTGATGTGGAGGGAAGGTGGGCTCCTGGCCCAGGCAAATCTAGATTCATATCCTAGGTCACATCTTGTTCCAGCACTCGCTAATGGCATGGCCTTGAACAGTTACCCTTTGGGGGTCTCAGTTGCCTTCTCTGTGAAATGGAGGACCTAACACCTCTCTCATGGGATGGTTGGGAGGATTACATGAGTTAATGCCTGTAAAATTTAGCAAGAGAGCAGGCTTGAAGTAGGTATAAATTGATGTTACTTCCCTTTTTCTTGACTTTCTTCCATTTTACAAGAGAAAAGTAAACTGAAGATATGTTTTGTGGTAGCTTAACATAATTGTACAACACAATGGTTTTCACAAAATGTACCCTGAAATCAGACAAAAGAACATTTCCACTCATCCCACCCAGGGCCCCCCCTTACCCTCCCTTTCCAGTCACCATGTCCTTTCAAGGTAATCATTATCCTAACTTCTAACACTGTAGATCCATTTTACCTGCTTCTGACTTAAATAAATGGGATCATCTAGTATATTCTCCATTGTGTCTGCTTGCTTTCATTCACCATATTTATGAGATTCATCCATGATGCTGCATTAGTTATAGTTTGTTCTCTTGTTTCTATATAGTTTCCCAGAGTGTGAATATACCCAATTTATTTATCCATTCCATTGTTGATAAATATGTTTTGTTTCTAGTGTTTTGCTTTTACTAAAATACTGCTCTGAACATTCTCCTGTGTGTCGTTTGATAAACTTACATGTTTTTCTGTTAGTTCTAAGAAATGTATGTTTTGCATCAGTAGAAACTGCCAAGCTGTTTTCCAAAATAGTTGTTCCAATTCTCACTCCTAGTAGTGGTGCTGGAGTTCTGATTGTTCCATATCCTCACCAAATACTGGTATTGTCTCTTTTTTCTTTTAAGCATTCTGCTGAAAATGTAATGATATTTCACAGTGATTTTAATTTGCATACCCCTGGTTATCAAAAGAGTTAAGGACTGTTTCATATGTTTATTGGTCACTTGGAGATCTTCTTTTCAGAAAGCCCAGTTCAAATCTTCTGTTCCTTTTTTTTAATTGAATTATCTGCCTTTTTCCTATTGATTTATAGGGGTCTTTACATATTCTGAATATGAGTCCTTTGAGAGATATGTATTTTGCAAATATCTTCTCCAACTCTGTAGCTTGCCTTTTTGCTTTCTTAGCTGTGTGGTTTTACTTTTTATTATCAATTGATGTTATTAATTTTAATGTAGTTTAATACATCAGATTTTTTTCCCCTTATGGTTAGGCATTTTGTGTCCTGTTGAAGAAATCTTTATTTAGCCTGGATCCAGAAGATATCCTTCCATGCTTTTTTTTTCTAAAAGCTTTCATTTTACCTTTTTTGTTTAGAATTATAATTTATCTGTCTGGTGTGAGGTAGGGATTTATTTATTTATTTATTTATTTTCAAATAAGGATATCCAGTTGACTTAGCATCACTTATTGAAAAAGCTCATCCTTGCCCCCATGGCATGACAGTCACCTTTATCATAAATGAGGTGACTGAATATGTGTGAGGGTCTGATTCTAGACTATGCCATGTTCAAACAGTCTAGTTCTCTATCATTTCACCTGTAGAACACTATATTATTATAGTTTTAGGTAAGTCTTAAAGATACTTTTAAAGAAACCAATACCAGTATCTTTCCAACCCAGGAAATCTGTGCCCCCTCCCTTGTCTCAGGTAGATTGTGCTGGTGCTAAGTCATCCTTCCAGTTAGTTGGGTGGGAAGAGGAAATGGAATAGGGAGAGAGTAGAAGAATGTGTTATAAAAGTTTCACCTTCAGACTAATGAGATTGGGGCAAGTTGCCATGTGTTATTCATGGTGAGATGAACCAAAGATGTATGGGAACCACAGAGTGATGGGAAGAGCTTGGGAATAAGAGCGAGAATTCCTGAATTCTAAGCTCAGTCATGTCATTCACTAGTTGTGTGACCTTGAAAGCCTGGTTCCTCTGTCTGGATCCCTTTTCCTTCTTCTGTAAAAGAAGGCGATAGAACTAGATGTCTTCCATTGTCCCTTCTATCTCTGAGAATCTCCAAGAGAAAGAGAAATTGGTGTAGGAAATGCCTTTCCAGCCTATAAAGGTGTTTTTCATTAGAACAGTAGAACTTTCCATTCTTATCTATCCCCATGCAATATCTATTCAAAGATCTGAACTCTGGGTTTCCCAGGTTGCACTAGAGGTAAAGAATCCGCCTGCCAAGCAGGGGAACCTGGGTTCAATTCCTGGTTCCGGAAGATCCTCTGGAGGAGGGCATGGTCACCCACTCCTGTATTCTTACCTGGAGAATTCCATGGACAGAGGAGCCTGGCAGGCTACAGTCCACAGGGTTGCAAAGAGTTGGACACGACCGAAGTGACTTAGCACAAATGCACGCATAGGAACTGTGCTTGGCTGGATGTCTCCTCTGTATTCATCATGGTCTTGTTCATGTCTTCCTCTGAGCGGGGATTTGGTCTCAAAAGGGATATGTGTGGTTTTGGTGTGAGACAGACATGGGTTCAGATCCTGATTGTGCAACTTACTTGCTGTTTGACTTTGGAATAATCGCTCCTCATCTTCCAGCCTCAGTTCCTTCATATGTAAAATGGAGACTAAGAACATTTCCCTCCTCATGTGCTGCCCTAGAATATTTCCACAAGGACAAGCACTTTTTACAAACTACATAGTGTGGCTACAGTTCTAAACTCACTGTCAGATGTCTCATCACCTCTGACCTGTCCCGTTACTTTTTCCCGTTACTTTTTTGCTTCTTATCCCCACCTGCCATGATCCAGCCAATAAAGGTATCAGCCAATTAATCATTTACCTGGAGCCAACCAAAGGTAACACACACTTGCTCAGAGATTACCTGGGATTTAATTTCAGTCTGAATTCCCAGATGCTTCAATCCTGGGGAATGTGGTTGTGAAGGTTTGTGAGGTCAGAGGAGAAGGACAGCAGAAAGAGTTAACATGGGATCAGAAGAAGTGACTCTGTTCATGGAGTATTTAGCCCAGGGGCTGAATGCAGGGCAAGCAGTGCATAGTGATATCTGCTGGTATTTCTATTATTATTACACCTGTTCAGTTAAAGGACAGCACAGGTGTTCTTGGTGAAAAACACCTATGATTCTGCCGCTTAGGTGGGACACAGTTGAGGTGGCATTACCTCTTCCCATGATGAGAATAACTACAGGATTCCACCCCCCAAGGGGACTCAGCTTTTGGTTGAAACAAAACCACTGCAGGTTGTTTCTTTGGCAGGAAGTGGAGAGAGAGTTAGAACAGATGGGTAAGTCGAGAAGCTGTCTTTGTCCTCCACGCAGTGGCTCCCAGGGAATGTTTTCCTTCCCTTTGGAAAACAGGACTCTCCTGTAGCCAGACTCTGAACTGTTATAAGCCCCCATGGCCAGAGAGCAGGTCTCTGGTCACCAGCCCCTTAGCTTCCACTGATCAAAAGAGGACCACTTTATCTTCCCCACTCCAACCCTGTGCCCTGCAGAGGCGACTGCCTGCTGCTTCATGATGGCTCTGTACTAGAATCACCCCCCACACCTCATCAGATGTCACTGAGAGGTCTTGCCTTCTCCTGTGTCTGTCCTTCTGTGTGGCTGGAGGGGTGCAGGCTGGGCACACAGGCCCTCAGCAGGATATAAGAGCAGATCTGTGCATTGCATGCGGTTCCCAGCATATTTGTTTGATCCGTGTCCAGGTTCGCTTAGACATCTGCTTCTAAGCTGACAGTTGAACATAAAAGCCATCCCGAGTGGCTGTTTTCAGGTCTTCAGTGCTGGTGAGCCACAGTTGGGAAAGCTTTTCCTTCCCTGTGCCCCGAAGTGAATTATCACTTGTTATCAAGTCAGAGCTTCGGGGTGGCCCGGCTCTGCTTCTCCTCCTCTGATGATCCATCAGCCACCGAGTGGGTGATTAAGATATCCTCTGCCCGGGAGTGTGCATCAATCTGCCGCTCAGCTGTCCTTTCCAGGGGGCATGGCGGAGGGTGCCAGGCATTTCCTCTCCCTGGATGTTTGTGCCGCATACTCTGTACCTTGGATCCACCAAGGAATCCTGAGTCTGATCACCAATCCCACATCCAGCCCGTACTCACTCCCTCCCAGTCATTGCCACTGTATCAGAGCCATTCAAGGACCTACTTCCGATGCCAGCCCTCCCAGAGCACTGGATGCCTGGTCCATCCCACAACGCCCAGGGACGGGCGCTCCAGCCCCCCCCTTGCCCCTCTGTAACCAGGTCATCCCTGCTGCCCTCAGCCCCAGGCCGCGTAGAGGATTAGATTGCACATGAATAAGCAATATTCACTTGGCTCTGAAAGCCTAGAGTAAATCCCTTGAGCTGCTATACAGGAGCAGGGCAATATTTCCCATCTCCTCCCCCTCCATGGCCTCCTCCGGCTCCTATTCCATTTGAAAGCCCCCCCCCCCCAACTCTTTTTTTTTTCTGGTATGTTCTTGCAGGTGGGTAACTATATTAGAACAACACCATCAAAACACAGCATTTAGAGCAGAAAAACAGATCCCTGGGAGCAGTCGCTCAATTAACAATGAGAAGTGCGGGAGGAGAGCACCCTCCATCTGGCCCCTCACTCAGCCGGCCGGGAGGAGGAAGGCAGTCAGCCCCTCGCTGGTCCCCTGCCCCATTTGTGGAAGGAAAAACCTCCCAGAGGCTTCACGGGAGCCACCCACTTTGTGAAGAGCCAATCCTTCAGAAAGAGTTAGAGAGCCAAGGCACCCCTGTGATAGGATGTCTTAGTCAGCTCAGGCTGCTGTAACAAAATCCCATGGTCTGGGTGCCTTAAACAGACACTAATTTCTCACTGTTCTGGAGGCTGGAAAGTCCAAGAGCAAGGTGTGGGCAGTTTGGGTTTCTGCTGAAGGCCCTCCTCCTGGCTTGCAAACAGCTAGCTGTCTTCTTGCTGTGTGCTGTCGAGATCCTTCTTTGCTGCTTGTGCATGGACAGAGGAGGGTAATTCCATTTTTAATGTTTTCTGTTTTTAGGAAACTCCATACTGTTTCCCATAGTGGCTACACCGATTTACAATCCTACCAATAGTGCACAAGGGTTCTCTTCTGGGAAGACATCCTTGCCAACCTTTGTTAGGTGTTGTATTTTTTATAATAGCCATTCTGACAGATGCCAATTGGTATCTCAGTGTTATTTTGATTTACATTTGCTGATAATTTGTGATGTTAAACATTTTTTTCAGATGCCTGTTGGTCATCTGTATGTCATCTTTGGAAAACTTTCTATTCAGTTCCTCTGACAATTTTTTAATCAGGTTATTTGTTTTTTCGATGTTGTGTTCTATGGGTTCTTTGTATATTTTGGATATTAACCCCTTATCAAATGTATTGTTTGCAAATATCTTTTCCCATTCAGCAGGCTGTTTTTCATTTTGTTGACAGTTTCCACTACTGTGCAAAAGCCTTTTGGTTTGATATAATCCCATTTGTTTCTTTTGTTTTCCTTGCCTAAGGAGATAAATCAGGAAAAAAAAAGAAAAACAGCTAAAATCACTGTCAATGAGCATATTGCTTGTGTTTTCTTCTAGAACTTTTATGTTTTCAAGTCTTACATTTACGTTTTTATTCCATTTTGAGTTTATTTTTATATATGTTATGAGAAAGCAATCCAGTTTGACTCTTTTGCATGTAGCTGCCCAGTTTTCTCAGCACTATTTATTGAAGAGGCTGTCTTTTCATAGTAACTCTTCATAATGTTTCTCAGAGATATTTTTTCCTTTTCTGGCAACTTTCACTGTGGTTCACAGCTCCACCATCTCCCCTCCCCATAATGTGATCTGCCTGCCTCTAATCTGTGTCCTCACACCCCATTCTGTCCAGCGCATCCAGATTAATCTTTTTAAAGCACCATTCCCATTGTATTATCCTGTTTCAAAAACTGATGGTGGTTTCTGTTTCCCGTGGACCCACATGGCATCCCAGCCTCATTCTCTGCTTCTCTTACAGGTGCCCTGCTCCAGCCTGATTTGTCTTCTTTCTGTCCAGGATGCTTTAACTGCACTTGCTTCATGAAAAACTTCAATTAGATGTTAGACCTAAACTGCCTGAAATGGTAGCCACTAGCCACACATGGCTATTGAACAATTGAAATATGGCAAATGCCACTGAGAAACTGAATTTTTAATTTAATTTAGATTAAATTAAAAGGCAGAAGCATTAGTATAAAATATTTTGACATTAGACACACTTTTATTGTAAAGTTTAGTAGAAGCACATTTCACTTTAACCATTATATTCCATAACATATTATTGTTGTACTGTAGCACATGGATCAGCAACATGTATCATTTCTAGTATTAAAAACACAACACAAAAGGGGAAGGGATAAATTAAGAGTTTGGGATTAACATGTACAAACTATTATATATAAATTAGATACACAGCAGGGACTTCCTGTATAGCACAGGGAAGTACACTCAATATCTTATAATAACCTATATTGGAAAATAATTTGAAAAAGAATATGTGTATATGTATATATATATATATATGTATATATATATACATATTCTTTTTCAAATTATGTATATATATACATAATTTGTATGTATATATACATCATTTTCTATATATATAGATATATGTATATGCATATCTCTATATACCTATAAATAGATATATCTATATATACATATACATATTCTTTTTCACATTCTTTTCCATTATAGGTTTTTATAAGATATTATACACATACATATGTGTGTATAACTGAATCACTTTGCTGTATGCTTGAAATTAACACAGTATTGTAGATCAACTATACTTCAATTGAAAATGAAGATAAAGATAAACATAAAGAAAAACAACGCTGTCAGTGTCAATGGATGATTTACTTGGAATGATTTTGTTTTCTATGCACTGATATACCACTGTAATGTGATTTTTTTAAACTGTTTTTTACAGATGGCATGAGTTTCAGTGATTCCTGTTTCTTTTTATCTCATTTAATATACCTCATAAAACATGTAAAATACATATGTGGCTCACATTATATTTCCACTGAATTGTTTAGCAGTAGCTCTGCATGATGATACAGGTGGGCACTTAATGGTAAGGGAAGCAGGAAATAGGAGATGGTAATAGGAGCCTCCATCTTGATCTTGTCCTGCCTGTGGCATCTAGAAACCAGCTTAGGCACAGTGGAGACCTTCAGTAAATGTTTCAGAAGGTGGTAAAGTGTGGTGTGTAGGAGGATAAGCTTGGGAATCCAACTATCCCTGAATTTGAATCCGAGCTCTGACAACTTTATGAATGACTCTGAGCCTCAGTTTTCCCATCTGCTAAACTGGAGTGTTAACATTACTGAATTCAGAGGGTTATGGGGCAACTACATAAGCTTATACATACTCTTAGCGTGGTACTTACCAATAATGAGTGCTCAATCATTGTTAGCTATTAGGCAACTGGATTTAATGTAATAGAGGCAAGAGGTGTATAAAATACATCTGGAGGCCCTTTGATTCCTTTTCTCTGACTCCCAGTCACATGGTTACTGCAGAGGACGACCTTCTGACTCACAGAGATGAGGTTCATTGCAGCAATAACATCAGCTCATAGAGAAGTATTTTTTTACCCATAGACTCAGCACAAAATGCATTCTCAAATGCCCATCAACTAACCACAATGACCTGCCCTTGCAAATCCCATGATCAGCTCTGAGCTCCACCTCCAGCCTCTCTGGGATAGGGTGTGGGGGTGGGGTGAAATGGTTCCTGTTTCTATGCAATTACTGAGTTTGTCAAAAAAGAATCTTCAGGATGCCTAGCCTTCCTCTTAAAATATATTTCCAGGGTCTCCCAAGGTCAACTGAACCCCATGGTTGGATGTCACCAGAATTATGGCACAAGTGACTCTCCAGAGAAGGGCCGAGGATAGACTCTCCTCCTTATTCCTACTTGCTCTCTGCCAAACTAAGAGGGTGTGCTGAGTCCTGGCACAAGCCAGGCAGACAGACAAATGTCTTGGAGGTCTCTTCTGGGGTCCTGCCAGGCAGGAGGAGAGGAAGCGGTTTTATAGCTTGAGTCACTGGAGCTCAAATTCTCTTCCAGTACTTCTGAGTGGAGAAGAGAAATAAAAGTAATTTCAGACAACACTGGAAGAAACAAGAAAGCAGAAACCAGCTCTAAGTTCCCTGTAATGTTCTGGGAGCCAGAACCCAGGAGAGAGCCAGAGAATCTCGGATTTAGGACCAAAGAGGCAGAGAGTAACTGAGAAGGCAAAGCACCACAACATTTTCACAAATGAATGCACATGGGAGCCTCTAGTTAAAGTAATCAACTATTAGAGTCCCTCCAGTGTCACACGGAGTTGTAAAAGGATCGTAAAGGAGAGGAATATTAGGACCCTCATGGCTGTGACTGACACTTTTTCTAATGAAAGGAAGAAAAGAAGGAGTTTATTAAAAGAATCTCCCATAATCAGAGCTAAGATTAAATAACCAAGCCATGGGAAATATAGAGGTGTGATAGCAGACCAGATTTCTCCATGTGACAGAATTACTCCTCGGAGCAGAGATTACTGATAGCCTAGTCCTACGTGCATTTTTTCCTTTCCTCCTTAGTGACAGAATCCTGGTTTCATTGGGCAGCCATGGTTACCAGCCAAAAGACTACATTTCCCAACTATCTTTGCAGCTAGGTTTGGCCATGTGACTAGGTTCAGGCCAATGAGATGTAAGCAGAAGGGTTAGGCCTTCTAAAAAAGGAAGGCCTTTTTCTCCCTTTTGTCCTTCCAACTGCATGGAATTGAAATAAAGTTGGTGAAGTTCCTGCACCCTTAATGGAACAGGAGATAACTTGGAGGCTGGAAATTATTCTGAGGATGGAGAAGCAGAAAGATCAGAGCCTGACCTGGGAGCTCTCAGTTGGTCATGCACAATCTATTTCTGGACTGCTTTCGCAGAAGAACAATATATATGTCTATTTTATTTAATTACTATTTTTGTTTAGTTGTGTGTGTGTGTGTGCGTGTGTGTGGCATGGGTGGTGGAGGTTTTAAATGCAGCAAAATCCAATCTTAACTGTTATACCACAATTAGGGTGTTTCCTATTTACAGTATCTTTAAGCAGAGATATCTTCCCTGGTGGCTCAAATGGTAAAGCATCTGCCTACAATGCAGGAAACCTGGGTTCAATCCCTGGGTTGGGAAGATCCTCTGGAGAAGGAAATGGCAACCCACTCCAGTACTTTTGCCTGGAAAAGCCCATGGACAGAGGAGCCTGGTAGGCTACAGTCCATGGGGTCACAAAGAGTTGGACACAACTGAGCGACTTTGCTTTCACTTTTCACTTTAAGCAGAGATGATCTGACTAGCTTTTCAGCTCTTCATTGAAAATCCTGGTAAAGTCCTCAGATCAGTCCAACCTGGGTCAGATACCATCCCTGTACCTAGCAGTTGTGGTCATGGGAGCATATTCTGAGAAAAACAGGAGCTGGGGGGAGACAAGATGGGTCCCATGCTGACCTCTGCCCACAGAGGGAGGGCCAGCAGGTCGTAGAGGTAAAGACAGAAATGAGTAGACAATGTCCGCAAGTCTACTATAAGAAGACATGGGTTTAAATTACCTTAATCTTGGATGGACCTAGAGATAATCATACTAAGTGAAGTAAATGAGTAGGAGGAAGACAAATACTATATGAAATCACTTATAAGAATCTAAAATATGACACAAAGGAACCTGTCTATGAAACAGGAACAGATTCAAGGACAGAGAACAGACTTGTGGTTGCTAAGAGGGGAAGGGACTGGGGGAGGGATGGAATGGGAAGTTGGGGTTAGCAGATGTAAACTTTTATATATAGAATGGATAAACAACACAGTCCTACTGTATAGCACAGAGAACTATATTCAATATCCTAAGGTAAACTATAATGGAAAAGAATGTTAAAAAAGAAATGTATGCACACACACACACACACACAAATAACTGAATCACTTTGCTGTATCGCAGAAATGAACAGAACATTGTAAGTCAATTATACTGCAACAACAACAACAAAGAGTCCTATAAGGTATTTATGTAATATCCCCATTTTACAGAAGCAAAACTGAAACAGAGAGATTAATCACTTCCCCAATAGCATATACCCAGGCAGTATCAGACCTAAATTTCGAGTCAGGGTGCAATTTTTATTGCATTAACTTTTTGTCAAGCTCAATTCATTATTGAGCTTCCCTTATTATAGAGAAAACTGAATTAGAGATGACATATCTTCTCTCCCATCCCTACCTCCACCCCATAAAAAAGACACAGCTCTGTAGTCATGACACTTAGAATCGAACTGGCAGGGAGGGAGCAGACAACAATACTTTGGCCTCCTGATGTGAAGAGCCGACTCATTGGAAAAGACCCTGAGGCTGGGAAATACTGAGGGCAGGAGAGGCAGTAACAGAGGATGAAATGGTTGGATGGCACCACTGACTCAATGGACATGAGTTAAAGCAAACTCCAGGAGATGAGTGAAGGACAGAGAAGCCAGGCGTGCTGCCGTCCACGGGGTCGCAAAGAGTCCAGCATGACTGAGCGACTGGACAACGAGTTAAATAATGTCTCCAGGAGGAATGGATGCCCACATGTGAAGTTAGGAATAGTCAGAGCTGGCCTGGGGACCCTCCAGGAGAGTCAGTCCAGAGAACCTTTGAACCCGGCAGTGGAGCTGTGAGAGCAACAGTATCTTTATTGGAATCTTTAAAAAGAGCTTTTGATTAGCCTGAAGCATTAGTGTGACTTATTTTCTCAACTCTGGTAAATATTTAATTATCAAAAATAATAGTGTCTTTTTTTTTTTTTTTACCTTTTTGAATCTAAATCACAGCGAGAATTTTATTAAAGCTGTCTTGGCAGTGAATGGCATCCTGGCGTGACATCTTTTAACTGACATCCCTATAATTAGAAGGAATTGTCTTTTCATACCACACATTTGAACTGGCTAATTACTCAATGAATATTTAGCTTCTTACATAGGCAAATATTATGTGACGAGGGGAACTTTCCGGAATAAGTATTCAACCCAGAAAACTTCCCAGGAGCCAGCTATATGACCTAGTCTATCTGAGGTCTTCTCCACCGCTCTCAACTATTCACCACCTGCCTCCACCATCTGAGACTCACACACATGCATGGACACACACCCACCCACACACACACATGCATTCCATGTTCTGGCACTTCTATGAAAAACCAAGGGGGCCTTCAATTTTTGTTTGGATTTCTACATTTTTCTTTCTTAATAAAACATTTCTTAAACTATTTCAACCACTCAAAAAAAAAATTAAGGAATAATATGATAAGCACCCTTATGCCCACATCTCAGTGTCGTTAATAAAACATGACCAATAAGGCTGGGTGCCCTTGTACTGCCTCCCATTCCTGCCCACCCTCCCTCTCACTCCCTATTTCCAGGCTCTTGAGCTTAGCCATCTTTGAATTTGGTGTCTGTATGCCTATGCATTATTCATAAACAGTACCTGGCTTGGTTCTGCATAGCTTTCAGCGTTTATAAGTGGTATCACAGTGCATATACTCTTCTACAGCATGCTTCTTTAGCTCTGTGATGTTTCATAGAATCATCCATGTTGGTACATGTAACTCCACTTCATTCATTTTTACTGCTGAAAAGAACTTCATTGATGAGTGCTTCACAACTTACTCAACTTATTCATTTCATTCTCCTGTTGTTAGAAATTTTGGTTGCTCCATCTCTTGTGTTTTCTGTTTGCCTGTTTTGCTATTACAAACAATAGTGCTATGATTTCTCTGGTATATGTCTCTTTATGCACCTGTATGTTTCTCTACAGCGTATGCCTAGAGTACCGTTGCCCAACTGTAGGGCAACTTTACTAAATGCTTCCAAACATTTGTAGCTCAATGGCAACAGATAATCCACTCAAGAAAAACTAATGTTTTTAACCCACCTTATTGTTTTTGGCCTGAAGGACTGTGTCAGCATTCCTTTCCAACACTCTCCTGTGGCTCCGGTAACTTTCCAGAAACCTCTTTTGTTTCCTTTCTCAAAGAGTGCTGGTGTCAGTGAGCCATCAATCAAAGGCCCAAAGCCAGGTCCCAATGAGAAGGCGAAGAAGTCTTACCCGCTTCATGTTCAAGCAGATCACTTTTGAGCTCTCGGCGATGTGCAGCAGGCAGGGGGGCGTCATAAGCAACTCGGCCTGACACCCACCACCACCAGGACCACAGATCAGCGACGTGCACCTCAGCTTCCCTGGGGCCTCAGCAGGGGCTGAAAATAGCTCCAGGGGAGGAATATACTGCTTCTATTATCCTAAGGAGAGTGGAAAAGTCTTAAGGACTCAACTTGTCTGGGGCCTCGTTGTGGTAGGGGGATCTCAGAGGGTGACAAGCCCTCCAGAGCAAAGGAACAAGTGACTCTCTCCTGAAGGATGGATGAGCACTGTGGGGATGGGAGTAGAAGGGAGATGGAGGGAGCACAGGGCAGCCTGCTCCCCAGGAATCACCTTCTGTACTAAGTGGCTGGGTCAGTCCCTCCCTAAACCCTGAAGCACCGGGAAAGGGGCTCGTGTCTGGAGAACTGACCTCTGGTCTTATCAAGGGCCGACGGGCTCAGGCAGCCAGGAGGCACGCCAGCAGCATCACCTCCACCCCACCCGGGGTTCCCTTCCTCCCAGGTCTGCCAGCCCCCTCTGGGAGGGCAACTTCCTCCCCGCTCAAGCACACGGCCAAGTCCAAGTCCACCAGGACTTTGGGGAGCTGACTGCCAGCCTTGAAGGAGCCTGCTTTCTCTGCAACCTTTCAGGTTCTGGGAGGGGAACCCCCAGAGTGAGCTGCACCTGACCCCAGGGGCCTGCCACACTAGGTCTCCTGGTAGCTCCGCAGCCCCGAGATCCACGCTCCACCTCTGCCACCCCATCACCACCCAGCCTCTCAGAGGACCTAGTCCCTCATCCTGCAGCTGGGGCGGGGGAGTGGTTTCTTTCTTTCTTTTTTTTTTAATTATTTTTTGGCTATGCTGGGTCTGCACTGCTGCATGGGGCTTTTCTCTAGTTGCAGCTAGTGGGGGCTACTCTCTAGCTGCCGCGTGTGGGCTTCTCATTGTGGTGGATTCTCTTGTTGCGGAGCGTGGGCTCTGGGCACTCTGGCCTCCGTAGTTGCTGCTCCGGAGGCCTAGAGCACAGGCTCAGCAGTTGCGACACACGGGCTCAGCGGCTCCCTGGCATGTAGGATCTCCACGGATCTGCACTTGGCAGGCAGACTCCCTACCACAGCGCCACCAGGGAAGCCCACAGGACTGCTTTCTTTATGGACCTGGTGGTCTCAGGATTGGCTGCCTCTTTGCAAACCTGGAGAGACCCGAGGCACAGCCCTCAGTAACTAAGTACTCCTCTGCGCTGGACTTCCTCCCCGCCCACTGAAGTAAGAATTAGCCCTTCTGAGGGACCCAGTGAAGCTCAAAACAGAAGCCAGTTCCCAAGCCACTAGCCAGTAGCAGGGCTGGAATTTGCCATCAGAGACTCATCCACAGGGACAGGAAAGTTCCAAGATGTTGGGAGCTGAACCCCAGGGGGACCAGGGGGCCCTTATCTCTGCCCTTGCCTGTGCAGCCCCCCTCCCCCCACTCAGCTCCGCAACAATGCCTGAACTAATTTCATCCAATTCTACTTTAAAAAAGAAAACCCGGGAAATAATTACTTTAGTCAGACATTATTTACTTAAGTAATTCTTTACTCAAACGTCTTTAGGCTTTATTTTACTAATACTACATAATTACGTAATTGTGTAATTAGAAAGAAATTAAATGACAAATGTTTGCTGAGAACAAATGGAAAAAAAATAGATCCTTTATTTCCCCGAGTACTCTCAGCTCAGTACGTTACATCTTCTTCCCCTCCTCCCAGCTCTCCCCAGGTCTTCTTGCCCCAAGCCTCCCCCACTGGGAATCAAGCAGGTGGGGTACCTGGACACGCAGCAGCAGATGTGGGCACCCTGAGCTGGAGGCGAAAAGCTGATGCCTTCTAGAACTAACCTGTGTGTCTCCACGTACAGCCCAACCTCCCTCCCAGGTTTGGGGGCAAGAGTCAAGCCTCCTCTGGGAGATCCATGCTCTCATCCCAAGGCAGCCTGAGAAAAGCAAGCACAGCTGGCCCTCCTGATTATCCTCCTGTAAGCAAAGTCCAGTTCAGCTCATGCTGCAGGCTCCTGGGGCGCCCCACTTCTCAGGCTGAAGAAGAGGAGTGAAGAGTCCCCTAGGAGGAGAGGGAGATGGGAAAACATCTGCTTTGCCACCTTCACGGGGACCCACCGTGTCTGCTTGGTACTCTACCCAAGGAAGAGGCATAGCAAGCACCCCAGGACTGAGTAGCTCACGGGGGGACCCATTCCCTTGGACCACCACTCCCCCTCCCCGCTTTCCTTCTCCAACCCCAGCATCTGTGAAAGCCAATGGAGCTTCCTGCCGCTACAACTCCAATCAATCAACCACCCACCCAGTGCCTGGCGAGCGTGCCTTTTGTTCAAGTTCTGAGGGGGACACGAAAGAGCAGGCAAGCCACAGCTATGCTCATTAATACGTCAGCTGCTTGGAACTTGGCATGTAGAGCAGTGTTATGCACACTAGAAAGTATCCTACTCCAGCCTCCCCACCAAAAAAAAAATCACTTTACATGTCCCCAGCATCCCGTACCAAGAAGGAGGAGTTTGAGCCATGGACTCAGGTTGTGGAGGTTCACATCTCTCTCCAGCACTTCCAGGCTGCGCCCCTCAACAAGTCACTCATCTTGTCTGGCCTCTGTTTGCTCATCAGTGAAATGGGAATGGCGCACACTCTGCCAGAATGCTGGGAGGATTAAATGAATTGGCAGCCATAAGGCATTCAGAACAGCACCAAGGGCTAATAAGCAGGAACTACAGAAGCCAACCCAGAGAAGAAGGGCTGTGGGAAAGCGCCCCTTCCACCCCCACCAGCTCTGAGCTGATGAGGACTCAGGGCGGGAGGCTGGGAAAAGGTGAGAAAGGTCAGAATGGGACTCTGGTCCCCAGGGGCAGTGCCATGGCGCCCTGTGGGAGGGACCTCCTGCTGACCGGATGCTCCAGAGAAACCAGGAAAGAGCACAGGGCCCCGCTCTGACATCCTTGAAGGAAAGAAACACTTTTCGAGTTGATCCTTCTTTTTTTCCCATCAACACAGGGGATCAAGGGATTAAAGTGACTTCCTCCAATGTCTCTATTCATTTGTTTCATATAAAACAGACAAAGACCAGGTCTAAGCACTAACAGTGGGTCTTTGGGATGAAACCCTGTTTCTGGCCATCTCAGATGGGATGGAGGTGGGGGAGAGAGTACCAGATGGGCCTGGACACCCTGAGCCCTTGTGACAGCAGGAGGAGGAGGAGTCAGGGGCTTTGCTCCCCCACTCCCCAGTCCTCCCTGGAGGAGAAAGAGCAACCCCTCCAGAGTTTGAATCCCACCACAGCAACTTGCTATCTGAGTGACCCAGGGCAAGCCATGTGACCTCTCTCAGCCTCAGTTTCTTCTTTTATAAATCAGCTCTTATAAGATAATTAATCTTTCATGAGATTGACAAAAGTATTCCATGAAATAATTCACTGACCTCAGGGCCCTAGTGCATCAAAGAACCTAACACATGGTCATCCATTCCTTCATTATTACTATCGTTATTATTTCATGGTGCCATGACTAGTCCTGCCTCCATAGATCAGATCTTAGAGGGGTATCAGGAGCAGGTGCCTTGGGAAGGGGTGGGTTCCAGGCCACTGCACATAGCCATGAGGTCTTCAGAGGTGATAGGAGTAATGAAAATTCTAACAGTTGTGGAAGATGGGGCAGTTCAGAGCCAGGGCTGCTGTCCTCATGCATTGCCCAGATAGGAGAGACGGACTGGGACCTCTCTGCAGATGGCAAGCTTCCACCCAATAGGGAGGAAATTCTACCCTCTTCTTTCCAGCATCCTCCATGTGCTGTGCTTAGTCACTCAGTCATGTATGACTCTTTGCAACTCTATGGACTGTAGCCTGCCAGGCTCCTCTGTCCAGGGGATGCTCCAGGCAAGAATACTGGAGTGACTTGCCATGCCCTTCTCCAGGGGATCTTCCCAACCCAGGGATGGAACCCAGGTATCCTGCACTGCAGGCGGATTCTTTACCAGCTGAGCCACCAGAGAAGCCCAGCATCCTCCATAAAGCTTATTTCCAGGAGCTCCTTTGTGGTCTTGGGGTAAGAGCCACTTGTTCTCTAACAGAGGCTAGCCTCAGAAAACTGCATTTTTAAAGATTTTCTGGTATTGACCTTTGGCAAACCGCCTGCCCATGGCTCATCTCCCTTCTCTGTCCTCTTGGCTTCAGTTCACGGGGCTCAGCCCGGGCATGTTCTGCTAACCAGGGTGCTTCCCTGTTGGCTCAGAGGTTAAAGCATCTGCCTGCGATGCGGGAGACCTGGGTTCGATCCCTGGGTCGGGAAGATTCCCTGGAGAAGGAAATGGCAACCCACTCCAGTATTCTTGCCTAGAGAATCCCATGGACGGAGGAGCCTGGGAGGCTACAGTCCACGGGGTCGCAAAGAGTGACTTCACTTTCACTTTCCTGCTGTGGCCACGATCCCACCCTGCATTTGCTGGACAACTAGGTTTAGTGTCCTCTGCTTTCGCAGCCCCTGATGCCAGCCCGGCCCCTATCTTGCCTTTGCTGCTGCCCCCTCATGGCCTCAGCCACCTCCTAGCCGTGGCAGGTGTTCCCACCTCACTCTGCGTTGTCCTTTTTCCCAAGCAGCTACAAGGTCAAGCAGCAAAGAAGCCAGGGAAACCAGAGGGAGATCAGCCACGCCCCTAGTCTCTGCGTCCAATTTCAAGTTTAATTCAATGCAATGGATATTTATAGAGCATCTAACACCAGAAGGCTCAGAATCTGTAAGTGAGTGAGTGTGTGTGTGTGTGTGTGTGTGTGTTGAGGGATTCTCTGAGGGGATAGATGGAGACTTACCTTTGTTGGTTCAAATCATATCTTTCAAAAAATGAAATTCAGGACTCCTTTGAATGTTCTGTAGAATGCACTGCAGCCAGCCAATACTGACCGATAGATGAACTGAGTTTTTGAATCCCAGGGCTTTCTCGCAAGTTGGGTCCCCAGGGTTGGGAGGAAACCCTACCCCAGCAGACTCCAGCTGCTCCAAATCTCTCCACTAAGCCTTGGCTTTGCCTCCTGTGGCTCATTGGCTGAGAGCTGGTAGTAATCAGGATAAGTCTGCAATTAACAAGGTCTCCCTCCTGGTCTAACCTTAAGAAGGACAGAGACAGCCAGCACGCAGCCTTGCCCTCGCCGCCTCCGCTGTGCTGTTTGTTAGCCTCACAGATTATTATTAGAGGCGCCACAAAGCTAATCACCTCCCTGGTGGACACCCCGCCTCCCCCCGGCTCCTGCTCCTACATCGTCTGCGTTTGACCTGACATCCCTGGGCTCCCAGGCTGCCTGCTGGCAGCTCCCAGGGAGAGGCAGAGGTGAGCCCACCTGGGCAGGACTGCAGGATCATCTCCTTCAGGAGGATGACCTTTGCCCGGAGCCCCCAAGGACCGGGGCTGGGGACACAGAGGGGTTGGGGAGGAAAGGGAAGGGAGGAAGGAGAGGGAGGAGGGGTTTTGGAGAAGTGCTGTAAGCTGAAAATGCCTTGGCACTTATTCATCTCTGGTTAAGCCCTTGTTAGTACATCCAGAGGGATACACAGAGGGAAAGGCAGGAAGACCAGGCGACGGCCAAGCTCCCCTCCCACAGATCAATGTTGGGTAATGGAGGAAGGTTATTAGCAATTCTCTCCTTCCCCCAAAGACTGCAGAAGAGAAAAACAAACTTCAGTTCCAGCAGAAGGAATTTAAGTAACCCAGGGGAATGACTTCCTCATTGTGAGGAGGATTTGCATCCCTAGATAATTTCTGTGCCTCCTTCTGCAGCCCAGCGAGCCCTCACCAGTTTTCACCTGGCTTTTCCCCTGCTTGGACCTCCTGGGTGGCCTCCAGTGGGTGAGAGGAAGTCCAAAGGCAGCAACTTAAATCTATGTAGCCATGCCCTTGCCACTGTCCCTTCAGGGCACTCTTTTGGCCGATCTAATGCCCACCCTTCCTGCAGAGACCGCTCAGGATCACTCCAGCATTCTTCTGGCCTCAAGTTCATCTGCCCCCCAGGCTTGTTCCCAGGGTAGGACCCATGCCTCACACATCTCTGAGCCTCCTCCCTCCTAAGAGCAGTATCTCACACAGGGAACATGATCAATAGACACCATGTGCTTAATGCGAGGGTGCGTGTGAGTCCTGGTGTTCTGGTCATTTGTAGGATGTTCTGGAGTTTTAGAATCACATGGAAGGAGAGCAAGAAAAAGAATGACCAGTGACAGGACTTTATTACCTCACATCTTCCTTGTGAGCACCCTATTGGGTAGGCATTATTATTCCCATTGATGGGCTTCCCTGATAGCTCAGTTGGTAAAGAATCCACCTGCAATGCAGGAGACCCCAGTTTGATTCCCGTGTTGGGGAGATCTGCTGGAGAAGGGGTAGGCTACCCACTCCAGTATTCTTGAGCTTCCCTTGTGTCTCAGCTGGTAAAGAATCCACCTGCAATGCAGGAGACCTGGATTAGATCCCTGGGTTGGGAAGATCCCGTGGAGAAGGGAAAAGCTACTCACCCCAATATCCTGGCCTGGAGAATTCCCTGGACTGTATAGTCCATGGAGTTGCAAAAAGTCTGACTCAACTGAACAACTTTCAATTTCACTTTGATGTATTTGCAAACTGAGGCTTACAGAGGTAATATTCCCAGGGTCACATAGCCAGTAGTAAGTAACAGAGTTCTGGGATATGAATTGAGGCCTAACCCAAAATTTTCTTCACTATGGGATGTCCACCTTAGTCCAAACTCCCTTAGATGTGAGGTTAACTTGACCTTCTTGTTGTTTAGTCACTAAGTTGTGCTTGACTTTGCAACCCCATGGTCTATAGCCCACTAGGCTGCTCTGACCATGAGATTTCCCAGGCAAGGATACTGGAGTGGGTTGCCATTTCCTTCTCCAGGGGATCTTCCCGACCCAAGGATCGAGCTGGAGTCTCCTGCATCAGGCAGATTCTTTACCACTGAGCCACCCAGAAAGCCCTGACTTGACCTAGCCTCCTGTTATAGAACTTGCACAGGATTTACAAAAAGGTGAAACAAGTGAGATATCACATTTCATATCACATCCATAGCCTCACCACCCCTTTGGAAGAATCCCATTTCACTTAGTGATTTCTGAAAGTGAAAGGTAATTCAACAAATGTTCAGTAAGTAAACTGAGTGCATACAATACGCCAGGTTCTGCTGTAGGTGCCAGGAATATAGTAGTGAACAAGACAGATAAAATGCCCTACTCTCTCAACAACAACAAAACAAATAACCTGATTAAAAAATGGGCAAAGAACTTGAATAGATATTTCTTCAAGGAGGAAATACAAATGGCCAATAAGCACATGAAAAGATGCTCAACATCACTAATCATTAGGGAAATGCAAATCAAAACCACAATGAGAAATCACTTTACGCCCATTAGGATGGCTATTACTAAATAAACCAACCAACAAAAAAACAAAAACAGATGAGGATGTGGAGAAATTAGAACACTTGTGTCCTGCTGGTGGGAATGTAAAATGGTACAACCCCTACAGAACACAGTGTGGCAGTTCCTCAAAAATTAAAAATAGAATTGTTACTGAGTCCAAGCCTGTACTACTTGCCACAGGCCAGGCCAATAAATTGAGAGATAAATTTGGGGGGCAAGGAATAATGACTTTATTTGGAAACCCAGCAGACAGAGAAGATGATGGACTAGCACCCCCCAAACACCATCTCACCTGAGTCAGAGTTCAGGCTTCTTTTATACCACGAGGGTAGGGGGTGTGGCTGGTGGGTGACAATTTCTTGGTGCCAGAATCCTTTGTTCTTGCAGTGATCCACATAGATCTGGTCATAAGGTTCCTCAATCAAGACAATTGTTATTCTCTTTTCTGCAATTTCTTGTCTCTGTATGAATGAGAAAGGGTTATACCTTTCAAGGTCAGAGCCCTGAGAATAGGCTACCGTGTATATTTCAGGCTATAGGCAGCATTCTTTTACAAAGGTGCAGAGCCAGCATGACTAAGAACATGCAACAAAGCACAAGGGTTAGAGCTAAAGCAATAAATCCAACATGGAGTCAGGTTTGTTCTCTATTACAGAATTATCACATGATCCATCAATTCCACTTCTGGGTATTTATCCAAAAGAACTGAAAGCACAATCTTGAGGAGATATCTGTATACGCATGCTCACAGCAGTATTATTCACAAGAGCCAAGAGGTAGAAGCAACCCAAGTGTCATCCATCTGTAAATAAACAAAATGTGGAATTTACATGCAATGGAATATCATTCAGTCCTAAAAAGGAAGGAAAGTATGATTCATGCTACAATATGGATGACTTTTGAGGATATTATGCTAAGTGAAATAAGCAAGTCACAAAAAGTCAAATACTATATGATTATACTTACATGAGGCACCTAGAGTAGTCAACTTCATAGAGACAGAAAGTAGAGTGATGAATGCCTGGGGCTGGGGGAGGAAGGGATGCAGAGTTATTGCTTAATGAATATGGAACATCAGGTTTACCAGATGAAAAACTTTTAAAGATTGGTTGTACCACAGCGTGAATATATTTGA
Organism: Odocoileus virginianus; assembly: GCF_023699985.2. Taxonomy (NCBI): domain Eukaryota; kingdom Metazoa; phylum Chordata; class Mammalia; order Artiodactyla; family Cervidae; genus Odocoileus; species Odocoileus virginianus. The sequence goes on from NC_069683.1 coordinate 49,673,444, forward strand.
CACTACTAAACTGGCACCCCACTCCAGTACTCTCGCCTGGAAAATCCCATGGACAGAAGAGCCTGGTAGTCTGCAGTCCATGGGGTTGCAAAGAGTCGGACATGACTGAGCGGCTTCACTTTCACTTTTCACTTTCATGCATTGAAGAAGGAAATGGCAACCCACTCCAGTGTTCTTGCCTGGAGAATCCCAGGGATGGGGTGGCACAGAGTCGGACATGACTGAAGTGACTTAGCAAACTGTACACTTAGGGACAGTAACGATTGTAAATTTTATGTGTCCTTTACACAGTTAAAAAGACCTTCTGTGATGTTTCCTGGTTTGTCCAACAGTGCTCTTTCATCACTCCAAAAACAGCAGGCCATCTTTTTATATAAAAGTCAACAGGACAATGTACTTCATTGGTGTATATCATTTACTTTTTACCTGGCTACACTTTAGGAACAATAAATTCATCAAAACTCTGAGCTGAAAAAAAAAAAAAAAGAACTTTTTTTTTTTAATTTTAAAGAAATCCCCTGCTCTCATGGAGCTTCCATTTCTGCACTGAGTGCATGCCCTGCTGGCTTTCTCCTCCCAGACCTCCCCCTTCCATTCCCCGTCCGTGAGTGGCAGAGGCCAGGCAGGAAGTTAAGCAGCCATCAGGGTTCATAGCCCTGCCCTGCACACTCACACTTGATACCCCCGCATTCTTTGTGTTCATGTGTGCTAAGTCACTTCAGTCGTGTCCGACTCTTTGCCATCCTAAGGATTGTAGCTCACCAGGCTCCTCTGTCCATGGGATTCTCACGGCAAGAATTCTGGAGCAGGTTGCCATGCCCTCCTCCAGGAGATCTTCCCAACCCAGGGATCCAACCCTCGTCTGTCTCTTAAATCTCCTGCGTTGGCAGGCGAGTTCTTTACCACTAGCGCCACCAGGTCTCAACAGACTGGAGGGCCAGGCCAGCTCCTCTCCTGACCCCCTGTTGTTTGCTCACCCTCACTGGCGACCCCTGGAGGAGAGTTATCACAGCCAGTTATCACCTCCACTATCCTGCAGGATAGTGGTCGTCACAGCCCTGCTGGAGGAGCCTTAAAGGCACAGCTCGAGTTCACCTCTGGAAACCTTCTTGTTCTCACCCCTCCAGACTCTTGGGACCAGGAGTCTGTTGGCTCGTCACAAGCACTCGAGGGGTGTGTGTGTGTGTGCACACACACAGGGTAGGGGTGGAAAGGTGGAAGAGGGAGGGGTCCTTCCAGCAGGACCACAGATACAGCCAGCTGCCCGCAGGCCTCCAGCAGCCTGGCCACTCCCCAGAGAGCCCACCTGCCGCTAATTGCTTGTTGTTCTGCAGCCAAGGCAGCTTCTCCCCCAAAGTCCTCTCTGTCCAGATGTTGTCGTCGGTCAACCCCATCAGGCGGGGCCGGCCTGGGGTCTGGCTCTCGCCTGTCAGCCCTGACATCTTCAGTGGATAATGGAACGCAAGGATGTGAGAGGCAGAGCAGGTGCATGCTAATGAGGAGATCAATTTTAATTATGATTTTAATTAAACACCCGATCCAGTAGGAAATATGACAAGAACTGGGCTGGGGTTGTGCAGCCTGGAAGGAGGGAGGGCTGTGGGGAGAGGGAAGGCGCCTCAGTCATCCTCAGGATTTAAAAGAATAAAGGGCAGCACTGATGGGAAATCGAGAAAAACCTGTGCTACCTGAATTTGGCACCCAGTGAGGCTTTTCCTTCAAAGAGCGCTCAGAGATCTCAACTCCCGCAGATAGGGTATCGGTTCCGAGGAGACCTCGGAGAGGGCCAGGCCTGCTCTCTGTTCAACTGGGGAAATCGAGGCCCCAGGGACGGGGTGGATGTGACTGTCTCTCCTCTGTCCCTATAACGTACTGTCCAGGCCTCTGATCAAGTACTGATCACAAGCATGTTGCTTACCTCCTCCCAGCCCCCACCTGCGTATATCAAGTGTCTACAAAGCAAGGGCTGTTTGTGCGATGCAAGCCCTTCAGGGACAAAACCACGAGCGGACACAGAGAGGAGCTGGTGCTCACGGTGGTCATGCCTCCTCCACCGCAAAGGAATCCGGCGTCATAAAGGATCATCCCCAGGCTCCACCTTCCACTGCTACTCTTGAACAGTCCCCAGCATGTAGTAGGCATCCAGGAAATGATGTGCAGTGAGCAATTACATGACAAAGAAAGTCTCTGAAATGTAAGGAGAAGTCAGGAGTACACCTGATTAATCAGTTATTCTCAAGTCAGGATATCAAATTTCTCAACGCTGCTTCATGGAAGAAAGTACCGTGTGCCCTGGGTGTGCGCCTGGTGTGTGCATGTCCGTGTGCACATTGCTATGAGTTGTGTGCAGTGTAAGTGGTGACAGATGACAGCAGCTGGCCAAGGGGCCAGTGGAACTAATGTTGCAGGACTCTTGATAGCAGATAATTCTAGAATAACAGGATAGCCAGAGACCCAAATAGAACTTTTAGCAGTGATAGAGATGTTCCATATCTATACTGTCTGATACACTAGTCAGTGGCCACATCTTACTATTAAGCATTTGAAAAGACTTGAGTGACTAAGCACCTGAATTTTGTATTTAATATCAATTCATTTCAATTCAAATAGCCACACGTTGCCAGTGGCTGCCATACTGGTCAGTGCAGTTGTAGATCACCTAATCAAATTCTCTCTTGGTCCAGCAGAGGAAACTGAGGACCAGAGAAGTAGCCCTTGGACGTCACCCAAGCTCATGCAATGGCCTTCACAGGCAGCGCGTTAAAACTCCATTCTGGGACTTCCCTGACAATGGTTAAGACTCCACACTTCCAATGCAGGAGCGTGGGTTCCATCCCTGGTTGGGGAACTAAGATCCCACATGCCTAGTGCTATGGCAAAAAAAAAAAAAAAAAAAAGACTCCATCCTATATAGATTTCTGGATACATAAACAGAATGCCTATCAGGGGGTTTCACTCCTAGGAACATTGATAGAGTCCCTTTGCAAGACCTAAGGACCACTGCCGAAAAGATTCTCTTTAGTTCCCCGGATAAACCTGCCAGAGAACAGGGCAAGATTTTGGGTTGAACTGGCAAGAACCCAGTGATTGCTTCTGCCCGGTCTCCATCACCACCAGTGCCCCAGCAGGCAGGGCCCATCTGGTTCTTCCTATCTAGGTAATGTGAGGTCTTTCTAGACTCTCAACCCACAGCTAAATTCTTGTCACTGGTGTGAACAGAGAAGCTGAAATTGGAGATGGTGGCAGAAGTTAATTGGGATTAGATGCGCATGTTCCATGGTTAGCAAAAGCGCAGATGGTCCAAAGCCACTTCTTAAGCCAGATCATCTTCTAACTACTCTCCTCTCCTCCCTCTCTGCTTACTCCTAGCCCTACCTCCAGTGATCCGCCTCCCCAGGTGCTCTGAGAGGTATCGATTGGGCTGTTTCTCCTCCTTGCAAGTTATGACTCAATATCAGTTAAACCTTTTCCATAATAAATGAGGTCATCACAGGAGGAACAGAGAAAAAAGGGACTTCAGGCCTCTCTCTGACACACGCATCAACCCCTTCTTCCCTTCCCTCGTGTCTCCTCTGCTGTCTGCTTCACTCTTCGAGCTGCCAGTGGAAGAGACAAAGTCAGAGGACCCACAAATCACTCCTTATAGTCAGGACACAAAGGATGTCTGCTGTCAAAACACATTTCAGCCTCCCAGATTGGCAGCGACCACAAGTCAGGGAAAAGCATTGGCTACAAATCCCCAGAGAATTCCCCCAGCCTTCCCCAAGGCCCCTCACTGTTGGGGCAATTGAATTCTAAGCTTCAAATGAACTCTGGTTCTCACTCTGGGAGCCAGTTCACTTCTTAGGAAAGATCAGTTCCAAATTCGCTGTTTCTTTCCTCTAAGTGAGGGATCAAGAGGGCTTCCCCGGTGGCTCAGTGGTAAAGATTCCACCTTCGATGCAGAAGACTCACCTAGACTCACCTTCCATCCCTGCATCAGGGAGATCCCCTGGAGGAGGGTATGGCTCCTACTCCAGTATTCTTGCCTGGAGAATCCCATGGACAGAGGAACCCGGCGGGCTGTGGTCCATATGGTTGCGAAGAATTAGACATGACAAGCAACTGAGCACGCACACAAGGGATGAAGACGGACAGAAAGTTAAGCAGTTTCCATCTGTGATCCAAACTGTTCCTTCCAAGTCTGAGCAGGCCCCCTAGCAGCTAAACCCTGGGGTGTGGTCACATTATCCTTAGACCTGACTCCAATTCGTGAGTTCAGGACTCTCTAAGCAGAACCGAGGCAGCCTCGCTGTGGACACAGCAGTCTTCCTGGAAAGGAAGGACCCTGCCTGTCAGAAACCTGTCAGCAGAAATGGACAAGAATGTAAGAGACAACCTGCTGACCTCCTGGAGCACAAGGCTAGAGAGGCGCGTGCACCGTGAGAAGGTGGCGTGTGGCGGGGCAGGCTGTGAATTCATCAGCAAGGCAAGGGCCAGGGACAGACAGCCCGGAGCCTTGCACACTGGCCCTTCTCACTCCGTAGAAGAAAGAAATTTTCTTCTTAAAAGAACTGACAGAGAGGTTTTACAACTCCCAATCAGCAATTCCTTTTATCTCTGTCTTAAGGAACTCCTTTCTGAGAGCAGAGTATCCGCTAAAGGAACCAGCCAGTGCCCCTCTCTTGCCGGGGCCCAGCGCTCCTGCCTTTTTTCAATTCATTTCAATAAAGTCATGGGGCAACTGCTCTTGGCTTTCTTCTTCTTTCCCACAACCAAGGACCTCTTCCCTTGATAGAACAATGTCTCTTTCTTTTTTAATACGATTCTGGGCTTCCCTGGTGGCTCAGATGGTAAAGAATCTACCTGTGATGCAGGAGACCCAGGTTCAATCCCTGGGTCAGGAAGATTCCCTGGAGGAGGGCATGGCAACCTACTCTAGTATTTTTGCCTGGAGAATTCCGTGGACAGAGGAGGAGGCTACAGTCCATGGGGTCACATACAACTTAGTAACTAACATACACACAATAGGATTCCACTCTTGGGGAAAAATGGCTCTGGAGAGTGAAGTGGGAGTGGGGCTGTGGGTGGGGAAGCAAAGGGAAGAGCAGAAATGAAAGCAAAGAAGAGGAGTGATGGACACCATGTCTTAACTGGTGTTCAGATTCTTGCCTGAATCAGTTTTGTCCCCAGCATTAGCCTGTCTCCGAGGGTTCTTCTGTCTTGGGTGACCTTGAGCATCCCTGAAGGTGAAGGCTAAACTCTGAAAGACCTCGATGGCCTCCCCCAGCTCACTTGCATGTCCTCAGTCAACCACCGATGACACCAGGCTCCAGACCAGCTCCAGGTGGGCATGCTTGCCACACATCTCCAGGGTACTGCTTTCAAAGCCAAACACACTGTTATTTTAAACTGCACGCCTACACAGTGCTCCTAGGAGCATCTTGGCAGGAAGACTGGCAGAGAGACGAAGATTTCAGCCTGACAGCCAGAGAGACCCACATCTTGCCCCTGACCCTGAACGAACATGTTTCTTTTCCTGCCTGGAACTGTCTTCCCATTACCATGCTTTGCTGGCAATTAGCAAGCCCTGACCAACACACAAGAACTTTATTAGGACTGATAACATCTTCCATCATCCCAGGCTTTCTGCCCAAGATCACCATATGCCCCATAGGCAAGATCCTCTTCTGCCCCTCTCCTCTGGGTGGGGCAGGTATGAATGGAGTTGCTCCTCTCCCAAATAGAAGATGTTGCAACCAGGGCTCAGAGCTTAAGGAAAATGCTGCCAGTGAGAGAATAAATCCAAGTGGAGTCTTGCCATCCTCATCTTTGAGCTTTTCTCACACCTACTGATTGCAGCAAATCCATCAACTAGTATTTAATGACCACCTATTACAAATGAATGAGGCATCACCAGAGACTCACAGATGTCTAAGGTGAGACACCCCTTCTCACTTAAAGAAATTTACACTTTTTTTGAGGAGATAGAACCAGGGCACACTGGTGGCTGCTGCTGCTGCTAAGTCGCTTCAGTCATGTCCGGCTCTGTGCGACCCCATAGACGGCAGCCCACCAGGCTCCCCCGTCCCTGAGATTCTCCAGGCAAGAACACTGGAGTGGGTTGCCATTGCCTTCTGTAATGCGTGAAAGTGAAAAGTGAAAGTGAAGTCGCTCAGTCATGTCCGACTCATAGCGACCCCATAGACTGCAGCCCACCAGGCTCCTCCGTCCATGGGATTTTCCAGGCGAGAGTACTGGAGTGGGGTGCCATTGCCTTCTCCGACACTGGTGGCTACTCAGGTACAAACTGGGGGATCCATCCACATGGAGCACAGCACAGCTGTTCTGGGGGTGATGGCCATGCCCATGACCCCCTGACAGTGTTACTCACAACAGGAGAAGCCACCAAGAGCCGTAAGAATAGGAGGGGGTGACTGTGGGGTGAAGAGATGGAAAGCTTTCACCAAAGCCATGGGGCTTGAGTGTAGCTTAGAAAGTTGATTTGGGATGATGTTGGTAGGAGATGGGTGCCGAAGATATTGCAGTGAGTAAAATCCCCTAAGACAGGAGATCTGGTCAGAAAAACCCAGAAAGAGTTCAAGAGCCACTGAAAAGAACCATTTGGCTGGAAAGAAGACCTTAGGTGAAACCTGTTTGCAAATGTAAACTGAGGGCCAAACACCACTACAGAGCCCCAGGCTGAACTCTGTCCTATTAGAAACCCACTTCCTAGACCTTCCTAGTAATGACAAAGGGACCTTGGGTTTGAGTTACCGGATGAGGCTCAGATGGGCATTAGTGGCAGATCCCCCCAGGTGGCTGCCCACCCATGGGCCGCAGGGCTCTGTTCAGCCTCCCCTTGAGGCCATCTCCCAGCCTCCTCCTTGCCTGGAGCTGCATGCCCAGCATCTAAGGATGGCAGGAGCAAGCTTTCCCATTCACCACACTTCCACACTTCCAGCAGAGCCCTGCCTCTTCTTCCTGCCCGCAGCCCGGCAGCTCCCTGGCATCTGCACCCTTCCTGCCTCCCTCCCCTCCCAGTGGAGGTAGAGTCCAGCCCTCTCTGTTTCAGGTCCCACTCAAAACACTGATTTTGAATGAGGGATCTGTTGCTCTGATTACGCTTTCTCACCCTCGAATTGTCAATTTCCCTTCCCTACTCAAACTTTCCCTTCACTATTCAAATATGCTCTAGAATCCCCCATTTTTAAATCAAATCCTTCATTGACACTACATCCACCGCTATTGTCCTATCTCTGTATTTACTCCCTTCACAGCCAAACTGCCCCCAAAGGCTCAGATCCAGATGCTTCTCCCATTGTCTCACTTCACCCTCCCTCCCACTGTGTCCTCCACACTCCCTCCCACACACGCCACACAACACACATGACTCAGAAACTGCTTTCGCTAGGACTATCAGTGACCTTCTGCCACCTCATGCGAAGAACTGACTCATTGGAAAAGACCCTGATGCTGGGAGGGGTTGGGGGCAGGAGGAGAAGGGGACGACGGAGGATGAGATGGCTAGATGGCATCACCGACTCGATGGACATGAGTTTGAGTAAACTCTGGGAGTTGGTGATGGACAGTGAGGCCTGGCATGCTGCGATTCATGAGGTTGCAGAGAGTCGGACACGATTGAGCAACTGAACTGAACTGAACTGAACCAGTGACCTGCAAGCTGCATTTTGCAAGCTGCAAGCTTCAGTCATGTCCGACTCCTTGCGACTCCATGGACTGTTGCCAGCCAGCCTCCTGTGTCCATGGGATTCTCCAGGCAAGGATATCAAGCAGATTGCTGTGCTCTGCTCCAGAGAATCTTCCCAACCCAGGGATCAAACCCACGTCTCTTATGTCTCCTGCATTGGCAGGCAGGTTCTTTACCACCAGTGCCACTAGTGACCTCCAGGTGGGTAAATCCCAGGCAGTTTCTGGTATCTGCATCCTCTTGACTCTGCAATAACATCTAACCCATGAATCCCTCCCTCCTTCTAGAAACACTCTGCTTTCAGTTCCTATGATGTCACATTCATTCCCCTGGATTTCCTCCTAGTGCTATTGCTTTTTGCAGCCTTCCTTTTCTTGAACAAACATGACTCCCTATTATTTACACAATTCCAAACATTTTTTTAACTTAATTCCAAACATATTTTAACTTCTTTAATCCTCCCAACAATACTATGAGACGGATAGTTTTTCCCCTTTTTTCTAGATGAGAAAACCAAGACATACAGAGAAACTTTCCCCTAGCTTAGCTAGAATTGCAAAAGACAAGGTTTGAACAGTTAGGATCTGATTTATGTTATTGGTCTCTACATCATGCTGTCTGTTTAACTGATGATATTAATAAGGACAGGTAGAATAGGCTGCAACAATAAACCAACTCAAGATCTCGGTAGCTTAAAGGAACAAGGGTTTATTTCCATCTCATGGTATTTATCCAAGATATCTGTGAAGGATCTGCTCCACACAGGCATAGGGAGCAGGTGATAAAAGTCCCGCCATCTTATAACTGCAGGAAGGAAAGGAAAAGACTGGGGAATCGTATTTGGGGTTTTCTACATAATTTCTACTCATATTGCCTTGAATAGAACCAGTCACAGGGTCCCACTTAACTGTGAGGGAATGGGAAATATTGGGGAGCAAATGGCATATTTACCGAGGTAGCTCTACTTGCAATCATAAACTTTAAATGTTGGAGTTTCTCCAGCTTCCGTCTTAGGGCCTAATCTTTCTTCACTCTACTCACCTGTTCCCATGGCTTTGGTTATCTCCATACTGAGACTTCCCAAATGGATGTTTCAGCCCAGACCCCAGCCTCATTTCTGAGCTGCAAACTTATCTATCTGCTTACTCGACATTGTTTAAAACTGTACCTCAAAATCTTCTTCAAAAAGAGGAAATGCAGATGGCCAACTAATCATTAAGGAAATACAAATTAATCACAATGAAATATCACCTCACACCTGTCAGAATGGCTATCATCAAAAAGACCACAAATAACACATGTTGTCAAGGATGTGGAGAAAAGAGAATTCTCCTGCACTATTGGTGGGAATGTAAATTGGTGCAGCCACTATGGAAAATGGTATGGAGATTTCTCAAAAAACTAAAAATAGAAGTACCATATGACCCAGCAATTCCATTTTTGGATATATATATATACCAAAAAAAACCCACAACACAAATTCAAAATGTGTTCACATTTGTTCACACACCCCATTGTTCACAGTAGTGTAATTTACAATAGCCAAGGTATGGAAGCAACCAAAATGTCCATCAATGGATGAATGGATAAAGAAGAGATGGTGTGTATATATATGTATATGGTATATATATGTATGTATATATTCTACTATATATATGTTGCTACAAGTGTCAAAATTTCACTCTTTTTATGGCTGAGTAGTATTGTACTGTATATATATACATACTGTATATATATATACACACATATATTGTATATATACTGTACTATACTGTACATATATATGCTATATATATACATATATACATACTGCATATATATGTATATATACTATACACACACATATATATACAGTACAACACTACTCAGCCATTAAAAGAGGGAAATTTTGCCATTTGTAGAATATAGATGGACTTGGAGGGCATTATATGAAGTGAAATAAGCCAAGCAGAGAAAGACAAACACTGTATGGTAGCATTTACAGGTGGTATCTAAAAAATAAAACAAATTAGTGAGTAAAACAAAAAAGAAGCAGAATCACAGATATCACAGATACAGAGAGCAAACTAGTGATTACCAGGGGGGAGAGGGGAGGGGGAGGGGCAAAATCGGGATAGAGGACTTTAAAAAGGGGTTATTATGGGATTATATGAAATCATGTGTATATGAAGCCCTGTAGAATTTAAAGAATCTTTCATTCAACAGAAAAAATGTTTTTAAATTTTATTTTATTGAAATGTAGCTGACTTACAAAATTGTATGAATTTTTGCTGTACAGCAAAGTGATGCAGTTTTATATATATGTATATATATATATATATATACACACATACATTCTTAAGAAAAAATATACTGAAAAAATTTTTAAATATATTTTTAAAGCTTCTTCAATTTAATATACTCAAAACAAACCCCCTGGAGCTCTTCCCCCACCACAATATCTCTCCTCCCCCAACCTGTCTCATTTCATCCATGTTGTCACTTCTGTCAGGAATCTAGAAATTACTCCCGCTCTCTCCCTTGCTTCCCATATCCAACCTATGGTCAAGTCTGGATGAGTCTGTTTTCAAGATAATGTTAAATCTACTCGGTTATCACCAATGCTGTCACTTTTCTCTAAGCCACTGTCATCTCTTGCCTAGACTTCTACCATAGCCTCCTTTCTGTTCTCATTATTTCCTTCCTTATCTTCTTCCGGAACATCTTTACAAAGGCCCATTCGGACATGCCACTCCGCTCCCTCCCTGAAGACGCCCATAGAGCTCAGGGTGTGTACAGCGCCCCCTACAGGCCGGCCCTTGCCAACCTCCCCGGCAGCATCCCGTGCCTCTCTGCTGCTCACGCGCCGCTTCCCAGCCCCACAGGTCTTCTCGGAGGTCCCGGACTGCGCCACGCTCTTACCAGATGCAGGCCTTCCGACGTGATGTTCCCATTACTTGGAATGTTCTTTCCACACTCTTTACTCTGCAAAGTCTTTCCTACACATGGGTCCAAGCCTAAATGTGTAGGTCCCAAGGGACCTTCCATGAAAGCCCTCAATGTAATTGAGGTCCTCCTGTTGTATTGTCTTATGACACTCTGTTATTTTGTTTTGTAGCACTTCCGACAGTTTGTAAATATACATCTCCTTTGACTTCTGTTTAATATCTCACTCCCACAGAACCATAAGCTCTATGACAGCCATGGAGGAGTACACCACCACTCGCCATTGTATCTCCTGCACACAGCATCTGGCCTTTAATACATCAACTGTGGATAATCGTTAAATGAACTATCCAATGAAAAAATAACCACTTTCCCCAGAATATAATGTCAATGATCAGCAGATGCAGCCTGCAGCAAACTGGCTTACCATTTCCCTATCCCCTCATTCCTATTTGATGTGGTTATGACCACGTAACAATGATCTTTTGTTTCTGAACTCTCAGAAGAACTTGCAAATCTTGACCACCTAGAATGGGCTGTCTGAGCCTGGCTCCCAGGGGAGTTTGGGTAGCATCTCTAAGGCTGACCTGCTCCGGGCCACAGACAGACTTAGCAGGGCTGCAGTCTTTTTATTAATTTTTTTAATTGATTAATAAGCGAATTCAGTCAAATATGTAAAGTCTTTCACAAGCTGACCCATTCTGCTTTCCAACTCCACTGCTCCTATAAATAGTTGCTACAAATGTAGTGACTTAGAACAACACAAATTGATTGTCTTATAGAGAAACATTGGGCTTCCCTGGTAGCTCAGATGGTAAAGAATCTGTCTGCAATGCGAGACCCTGGTTTGATTCCTGGCTCAGGAAGAACCCCTGGGTAAGAGATAGGCTACCCACTCCAGTATTCTTGGGCTTCTCTGGTGGTTCAAACAGTAAAGAATCCACATGCAATGAGGGAGGAGGGCATGGCAACCCACTCCAGTATTCTTGCCTGGAGAATCCCCATGGACAGGAGCCTGGCGGGCTACAGTCCACGGGGTCGTAAAGAGTCAGACACAACTGAGTGACTAAGCACAGCACAGAGTTTCCAGAGTTCAGAAGTCCAAAATGGATCTTACTGGGCTAAAATCAAGATGTTGGCAGGGCCACATTCCCTTCTGGAGTCTCAAAGGAAGACTCTATCTCCTTGCCTTTTCCAGCTGTTAGAGGCCACTCACATATTTTGTGTCAAGCCCCATTCTTCCATCAAAGCCAGGACGATATGACGATGTGGTCATGTCAAAGCCTGGTGGTCGAGTCCCTCTCATACTACCTTCTCTCTGCTTCTCTCTCGCCTGTCTCCTCTTTCCACTTTTAGGTACCCTTGTGATTCCATTGGGTCCAGCTAGACAAGCCAGGATAATCTCCAACCCCAAGGTCAACCGATTAGCTACCTTAACTCCATCTGCAACCCCTTAGCCACATAACCCAGTTTATCCATAGGTTCTAGGGACTAGGACACTGATACCCTTGGAGAACCACTATTCTGCCTACCATCAATCTCACTTCTCTCTACCTCTTATTCTGACCTCAACATTTAAAAAACATTTTTTTTTATTGGACTACAGTTGTTTTACAATGTTGGGTTAGTTTCCACTGTATAGCAAAGTAAATCAGTTATATTTATACATGGAATCCCCTTTTTTTATTTCCTTCCCATCTAGGTCACCACAGAGCACAGAGAAGGTCCTCTCTACATTTTAACCACAAAGAATTCGAGACTTGGAGCCATTGTTCTGAAGAGCCAGGGTTTCAGGAATGAGGATCTACAGAAAACCACACAAGTTATCTCTGAAGATTTCTCTAATATCCTATGCTTCTTTTACCTCTTCCTACTGTGGGTCATCATCTCCCACTTCAAATTTTCTCACCTGAAAATAAGGAGAAAGATGCCTGCTTCTCTGGGTCATGTGAGGATTAAATGCATTAACATTTATACACTACCTAGGAAGTCAGGACAGTGAATTAAAAAAAAAAAAAGCTTATGTTCTGACTTCAGAAGTCTGGGTTACAATTTTGCTTTCTAACACTTAAGACTTATGTGACCCCAACAGAGTATTTAATCTCTGTAAATTCCCTTGAAACCTCTATTTCCTTAATTGTAAAGACAGGGTATCAATAATACCTATCTTAGAGGGTGCAGTGAGGATCAAATGAGATAAATTATGCAAAGTGTTTTGGCATATAGTAATTGCTCTATAAGATTGGGTATTATGATTATTACACCAGAATCCCTAATAAATTGTAGCCGTTCTTTGTTGTGATGGCACTTTATTTCATTCCTTTATCTAACAAACTCTCAAATCTCAGCTTAAGTATTACATCTTCAGGAAAGCCTTCTCTGTCTCTCCCAGCCAGAGGTAGTTAGTTATTTCCCCTGTGTATTCCTGCAACACCCAGCCCACGTGTCTATTACAGCATCAGTATACTAGATTGATTTAGTGTCTGTGTACACCCCACTCCACCACCACCACGAGTGCAGGAGGCTGAGCTACTTGAAAGTAGATTCCAGGCCCCATTCATCAGCATATAGGCGGTGCCCACTTCAGGCCCTCGGCAATACTGGTGGTCCAGTGGCTAAGACTCTGTGCTCCCCATGCAGGGGTTCCAGGTTCGATCTCTGGTCAGGGAACTAGAATCCACATGCCACAGCTAAAAATGTCCCACATGCTCCAACTAAAGATCCCTCATGCCACAACAAAGGTCTAAGATCCCACATGCTGCAACCAAGACCCAGCATGGCCAAATAATAGATAAACACATACAAATATTAAAAAGGGATGTCTATTGACTGAACAAACAAAATTCTAGGTTACTGATTAGAAACTGCCATAACATAAAATGCTTGCTAATTTACGTGTCTAAACATACGTGTGTGTGTGTTAGGTCTCTTCAGTCATGTCCAACTCTTTGTGACCCCATGGACTATAGCCCACCAGGCTCCTCTGTCATGGGATTTTCCAGGCAAGAATACTGGAGTGGGTTGCCATGCCCTCCTCCAGGGGATCTTCCTGACCCAAGGTTGGAACCCATATTCCTTCGTCTCCTGAATTGGTAGGCGGGTTCTCTACCACTAGGGCCACTTGGGAAACCCCTAAACATACATAATATTACTCTACTCATATTCCAGTAGGTGAGGGGCACACTTCATTCCCTGGGAGCAGCACTCCTTGGCATGTGAACAGAACTGGACCCCCGAGGGAACTGCAGCCAGAAAGGAGGGTTCCGGCCCGTCTGGCCCCACTCTGAGAGGAACCCTCCGGGGCACAGCATCCCTGACCATCGCTCCTACCTGCAGCTTTGGGGCTTGCCTGCTTCAGCAACTACGCCCTGCAGAAAAAGTCTGCCCCGAGCAGAACAGGGCTGAAAATCATATTTTCACGGGATGTCAAACCTCCTCTCCTACCTTAAATGAAAGGTATTATTTTTGAGAAGAGAATGTCACACTCTACCACCAAAATTCTGCTTCCTCGGCAGAAACCCTGGCAGTTTCTCTGCACGGCTGGCAGCTCTCCACCCAAGGCCAATGCTGGGAAATTCACCAGGCCCAGCGCAAATCACGGGAGCACAACTCCTCTGTGATTCAAACAAGGGAAAGCAGAGTCAAAAGGCCTCATTCCCTTTGCAGAAACGGGGCAGGAACAGGAGGTACGGTCCAGCCACTCCACCCCAGGACCCAGCGCAGGTCCTAACTCTTCTTGGGAAATTCACCCATCACTTTGCCAAATAAATAAATTATCCCCAGCTCAGCAACCTCTGGGCCTTTCTTGTAATAGATGATATCCTTTCAGCTTCATCTTTGGTATCTATAAAAATATACCCTTCGTAGCTGCCAACAAGCTATCAGTCCCTCATCTCTAAGCAATTCATTTAAGAGACTGAGGCCTCCTTCTGATTCACCCACACTGAACCTGCCCTGGAATAAAAGGTTTTGTACAGAGCTGGGAGAGTGGAAAAGGTGTCAGGCAGCGAGTGGATTCCAAGAAATGGGAAACTGCGTCTACTTTTTAATGAGTGAGAAGGTGCTTGGGAGAACAGGACAGAAGCAGCCTTCTGTCCCTTGAGCTTCCTGTTGTGTCAACTTCTGTGTGTGTGGCCTGGGGGCTGATCAGGCTCCAAGTCCCCTGGAGTCCCAGCAGCCCTGGCTGCTTACCTAGCCGCCAGCCCTAAGTATGGATGTGCGGCCACGGTGGTTACCTTTTCCCAGATCTGGGGGATCTGGGCCCTACTTAGCCTCGGCAGCCACTCCCCGAGGCCCCTGCGTCCTGACAGAAATGTGAGTCGGCTCTGGGCAAAACCCAGATGATGAGCTCAGGCGTTCTGTGTCTTCTGGGGCTCTGCGGCGGGGCTCAGGTGCTGACCTGCTCCATGCTGGCATCCTCCGTGTCACCGATCCAACTACTCTGAGACCAGGAGGCCAGATGTTTCGCCGAGATGGATTCAGGGGCACAAGTGGTGACCTGTGTGTGGCCTGCGGGCTCTCACGATGAGGCATCAAGATGCTCCCCCTGGCAGGTACCTGGGCGCACCACATTCTCACCCGGCACTTTCCAAGGGACCCATCTCTCAGAGACCACAAGTGCCTTCCTTACCAAGGACTCTCCACTCAGAACTCTCCAGCCTGCTCCTAGAGCTCCTCACTCCACTGCGTGATGGGGCTGTATGCAAACATTTGCTTTGATTTGTAAAATGATCCATATAATTAGGGAAAAGAGTTAAATAAAGGGACTGATTTCAGAGAGCAGGCTCTTAATGATACTAATACCTGACAAAAGGGGTCATTATGATGGGCTAATGGGCCTTGCCTGGCGTTCAGTTCTCTCAGGACACAATCCAACACACTCAATTATCTGCTAATCAAGGCCATTTTGTCAGAGGTTATTGCCCTGAAGTATCAATTATAGGAACATTATTAATACTTTATGGAGAAACCACTTGCATGAAAGTGTTAAACTCATGGGGCGAGCCCTTCACCCCTCCCCTCCCCACTAGGACCCACCATCTGCCATCTCTTTTCACCCCCATTGAATTCTCCAACTGGGGAATCCCATTTCCATGACCCACTGGGTCTACTGGGAAGGAGCCAGGGCCACAGTGATGTTCCAAATCCTGTCACCTGTGACCAGACTAGCACTCCCAACTCTTAATGCCACCAGCTGGCAACAAGTGGCTTAACCTGAAGCCAAGCCATCACTGTCTCGGGATGAGGGGGGGAAGCTGAGGGCCATGGGGCTGAAGGAACAAGATGGCTATGAGTGTGTGTATGTGTCTGTGCGTACACACCTTTCTCTTTGTCTTTGTGTCTGTCTCTCTCTCTCTTTATCCATCTCCCTCTCTCTGTCTCTGTCTCTGTGTGTCTTTCTATCTTCCTCTCTCTCTCTTCCTCCTTTCCTCCATCCTCCTCCTCCTTCTCTCACTCTCTCTCTCTCCAATGTTGTCCTTTCAAAGGAACAAAAAATAGACATGGGGACTCTCATTTCAAAATACTGCCTGTTCAGGATGCTATCTTTTCTGTTCCCTAGAACCCACTTCTTCTCCATGCTGGACACAGATTTCTCACCATTGTGGAGGCACCATCAACACAGAAACTGAAGGGATGACTCTTAAAAAACAGTGTGATGTAGAGGACCAAACATGAAAAGGACTTAAGAGAAAGCTCAATGAGAATTCCAACCCCACAACTGGCAGTGGGATCTCAGGCGAGTCATCGAACCTCTCGGAGCCATGGTTCTCAAATCTCCCAGGATACAGCATAGCTTAGAATGCCAGCTGGACCACTTACTAATTGTGCAAACTTGAGAAAGTTATTCCACCTCTCTGAACCTCAGCTTTTCGCACATAGGATAGAAATAGTTCTGTCCATATGCTGAAGCTATGATGAAGGTTAGATGAGAATGTGCACAGAAGCACTGGCCCAGCACCTGACGCATCCCATCCTCAGGGAGCAGTATACTCAATCTGCAGTGGAGCCCTGGGTCTGAAATACTTGCTTCGAAATACACAATGAATGTAAATGATCAATGGCAGTAAGGTCTCTCAGCTCCTACACCTGTGAATAAGTACATAACTGCCAGGAGCGGAAGGGTTAAGGGCTTTTCCCACCTAGAACAGAAAGCAGAAGTAACCCCTAGAAACTCCTTCCAGGGATCTGGCATCGCGGGGTGGTGCCCGGGAGGAGTTGGCTTTCAAGAATGGGTGAGAATCTCCACTGTCATCACCCAGCAAGCCTAGACCTGCCCCTCACAATCAGGCACCTCACCAGCAGAAAGGCGATTCAACCCCATATGGAAATCTCCTATAATCTGGCTCATAGGCCGAGTTTAGTCTCATGAGAAAAAAAGGGAGGGAGGGAGAATTTGCTAGAAATTTGTTCGAATTTCCTAAAAAGGAAGGGAGAATTTGCTTTGGTACTTAGTGGTCTCTCCATCACTGTCAACCCCATCCTGTGGTTTAGAAAAGAGACGTAGAAACATGGTGTGTTCATACGTTCTCCGCTAGTTGTTGAGGACCTGGCTTGAGTCAAGCAGTATGATCACGTGGGAATGGGGAAGGCCAACTCAGGAACAGATCAATTCTGGAGTATAGTTAATGCGCTAATATACGTATGCATCTACGCATGTTTAAAGCTTCCTGTAACTCCTGATCAACCTAAAGGACTATGAGTCCGTCCATTTGGGGAGGCAAAGGCCAAGAACAGGAATGCAACACCCAAGAGTTGGAAGAATTGTCCAAAACTTTTCATCACCCCCAGTTCAACTGGGTACAGACATCAAAGAATGAATATCATTCATCACTGTGAGGTTCGGGGTCAAAAATGTCAACCTGAACATAGCTTAAAGTGCAGAAACAAGTCTGCCACCTCTTTCCTGGAGACTGAGAGCAGTCAAGGTGTTTGGCTGACTTTGGGAGAAGCCCATCCAATGAAGGGAGATGGCCAACACTACATTCAGCATCCACTGCATGTGACCAGAGAGGAGGAATGGATGCTTACAGACAAAAGACCTCCACATCATGTTTGGGGCAGCCTGACCTGGTGAGCCGTGTTGGTTGAAGGCCTGAAGGTGCTGAGAATCAGTCCTTCCACTCCTTGATCACGGGGTATAAATGTGCTGTTCGGTGGGCCTGGGTAATTAGCGTTTGTGGCAAGCAGCTATAGGGTTAAGTGCTACCGGGGGTTTGAGCTGGGCTGACAGAGCCTGAGCCGCAGAGTGGGGTGGTTGCCTAGCAACAACACCTGTAGCACATTAAGCAGCCAGTCAGCTTTGTCAACTTCTAGCAGGGGCTTTGTAGAGCGGAAGGTGGGGGTGGAGGAAGGATCAGGGGGCACAGAAGTGGAAAGCTGGACAGTGGCTCTCAAGACGGAAGAGGGTGCAGAATCGAGAGTCCCGCCAACAAGGCTTTATGCCTCTTTTCTTCAAGCAGACTCAGGTAGGCAGCTGGGGTGGGAGTCCAGAGTAGGTGTCAGTATGGCTCTTATATCTTCCTAAGACCCTCACATGAAGCACCAAGTGAAGCTGGAACCCCCTTCCTCAACCCAAGCTCTCAAAAAAGGCATCTTGGGATTTGCTAATTTGGGGAAGGTCTGGGAGAATGAGGAGGGGGAGGCATTCTGTGGTTTCGGTTTCAGATCCGGGAGGATTGGGGGCTCTTTCTGCTGACTCATCTTGGAGGAAGGACCACAGAGAAGAAGCAAAGACTCTGAGGGTAAAATCTTTCTCACCACCTTCCTTTCACACCTTCCCACGCACCTCTCTGGACCCCATCTCACACACATGAGATAACGGCTGAAAAAAAGAAAAGATTTGGGGAAGGGCAGAGAACTTAATAATATTGTTGCTGCTGTCTTTATAGAATTCATGGTCTAGCTAGTCCTTTGATTTTTCTCACAATTTCTAAGCTGCCTGAGAGAGGGGGTGCAGAGAGTCGTGTATTTGAGGGGAGGGGCCTATTCTTTTGTAGCCCTGACAACCAGAAGACTTGGAGTCAACCCCACCATCACTTGTAAGCTGTGTAGCTTTTGGCCAATACCCGCCCTGAGGCTCAATTTTCTCATCTGTAAAGTGGGGGGTAATTACAGCTGTCCTACTTACCTTATGGGAATCAAAGAACGCCACCTCTTCCTCCTCCTCATTCTCCCAGACCCTTCCCAAATTAGCAAATCCCAAAGGCAGTTTAAGCAGAAGCATGTCACAAACACTATAAGTTCTCCTACCTGCATAAAGCATTTGTAATTCAAAGATGCCCATGTATCTGCTTTTTTGGTCTGACCTGAGCTATTTGCTGTTTGGCCCAAAGCAGACAAGAGAGGGGCAGCCACATGGTGGTTGCTGGGTAACTCGGCAGCAGAAGGGCTCTGAGAGGAGGCCTATTCAACTATTCTGCTCTAGGTTCACTGGTTTGAATCCAGCCCTAGCCCAACCACTATGGTAATCATTGGGTTTGGAATTCAGAGAGTCTGAATTTCAGAAGCCATTTGGCTTATCTACTACCCACTGAATTTTCACCATACACTCATGCATGAGGTTATGAGGGAGTCTGGAGAACCTGGTTCATGGGCCCAAATGTGCATCTAACCCTCCCTTCCCCTCCGCAGATCAAGCTTCTCCTTCTCGATTATTGTAAAAGGTGGTCCAGTCACTTCCCAGGTGGCTTAGTGATAAAGGATCCGCCTGCAATGCAGGAGACACGGGTTTGATCCCTGGGCTGGGAAGATTCCCTGGAGAAGGAAACGGCACCCCACTCCAGTATTCCTGCCTAGAAAATCCCATGCACGGAGGAGCCCAGAGGGGTGCAATCCATGGGGTCTCAAAGTTGGACACGAAGGAGCATGCACGCACCGTGACTAGGGGTGCGTGTGTGTCCCCTTGGATATCCACATCAGCATGCCAACCACAACTGCCGCTGCCTGAGGGTCCCCCTCCCACCTTGATCCTCCCTTCACATCTGAAAAAGCAGGCGAGTCTCCCTTTCCACACATCAGTTAAGAGAGATCCTCCCCAACCCTTGAAGTCACACCACATCTGATTAGGAAAAGGAGAATGTGTGCAGAAACCAGCAGCGTGAAGGCCCACCCAGGCCAACATAGCTACTTACCGGCCCAAGAGGGACCAGACCCCTGCGTGGCTCTGTGGGCTTTCAGCCTGAGTGGCCGTGGGGTCTGCAGATGCCCCGCCACCCCCAGAGTGACAGAGAGTGTGACTGAGATGCTCACTCCACAGCTTCTCCCATCCCCGTGTTGTGCCGTTATTTTCATGCTCTGGGTTATATTTAACTCAAGTCATAATATTTGGAGGTGGGGGGGGGGATGGTACGGTTGGAAGCCTGCTGTTTCACCAAGAAAGGCATTTGAATATTCTCGGTTCCAGAGAATTCGAAGGGCTCCAGGAAGAGAGTGAGGCGGCTGCCCCAGATTTGTCTGACACATCGCGGTCACGTGGACTCCATTAGCGGATGACTGAGGCCGTGAGCAGGCAGCCTAAAGGAATGTTGTAGAAACGATGAGAGGAGTCGGTGAGTGATGTCAGCAGGAGGCTGATGCCTCTGGGGGTCCCAGGGCACTCGCCCCACACATCCCCACAGGGAGGGAATCTCTTAATTGGCAATAGCGCCCGCCTTGTCAACCACCCCACCTCTTACAGCTGATGTCAGTCTGAGGGGGAGGCAGAATCAAGTCCCAGGTGACGTGAGCAGCACGCTCAGCTCATCAGCCACAGAGGCTCTCATTCCCGATGCCTCTGATAAGAAAAGGGAACATGCAGAGGGAACCCATCCTCATCCTGGGGGGTCAGGGCTTCCCCCCAAAGAAGCCCCAGCAAGGCTGCGTGTGTGTGTGCTCAGTCACTTCAGTCATGTCCAACTCTGTGTGACCCTATTGTCTTTGCCCGTCAGGCTCCTATGTCCGTGGGATTCCCCAGGCAAGAATCCTGGAGTGGAGGTTGCCATCCTCCAGGGATCTTCCTGACCCAGGGATCAAACCTGCATCTCTTACGTCTCCTGCATTGGCTGGCGGGTTCCTTACCACTGGCGCCACCACCACGAGGTAAAATCCAGGGCAGTCCAAAAACTGTAGAAACATAGCTTCTTTCCAAGACAAAGATATTCCTGAAGACCTAGATTCACCTGTTTCCAGATTGTATGGACACCCTGAAGGTACTTTTAAATTCTGAATCTCTAAGTATATTTTCCAAAAGTTCTTTGTGTCTTACGTTATACAACACATTTCTCTGGGAGACTGCAACTTTGGGTTTTGGGGGTTTTATTTGGCATCACTTCCCTGCGCCAGGAAGGGCAGTTTGGGCGGAATCCCAAATGCACGGAGGTGGCGTCTCCAAGTAGATGGAGAGTGAGGACAGGCAGGCCCGCCACGTGTTTCTTATTATGGTGTCTAGACACAGGCGGGTCTCGAGGCTGCAGGAGACCAGAGGTGTCAAACACTTTCCAGAGCACCGAACACTTTCCAGTCTGAACAGACTCCAATCCCCTCACCAGCAAGGGCAGCTGGCAGGAGACCCGCAGAGTGTTCCATGAAGACAGGTCCTACTCATGCCTCTAAGGGTCTTGCCAGGCGGAGGAGTCCAGTAGTCAGTGACTCAGGGGGTGGAAATTAAGGAGGCCCTTACAGTCAAGGGATACCCCTGTCCCCTGACCACTATCTCCACTCCAGTTGGAACTAAAGCACTAAAACCAGCCTCTGCTTCACATTCATGGGAACTGACATATGGTATAATTTTTTTTTAAATCTTCCGAGTTCCCTAGGCAGCTTTGACGTGAATATTAATACTAACATAATTTCATGATGATTAGAGAACACAATTAAGGGCTATTAATAATGACACAAATAATGACATTTAAGGCCTCATTTTTAATTTGAGTAATATTCTGTCTGGTGGTATTTAAACAGTCCTGTCTAGCACAATTATGGCAGTGCCAGGGTGCAGTCACTGCTCACAGAATCCGTCAGGCCCACCTCACCCACCCACCTGTGTGGCAGAGGGGATGGATGGGGGGGCACTGCCCCAGACCTCAGAAGTTCCAGCTGTGGCCCCTCAAGACAGAGGACCTTGTGAGTGGATTGAAACACAAGAGTCCAACTCGAGAAAGAGGGCTGGCAGCTGGAGAGGAGCCCACGAGAAGTGGTCGCTTGCATCCTGAAACACCACTCTCCTCCTGAAAGCTGGAGGGACCAGTATAGGTGTCCACATTTCCATATCAGTCCTAGCTGTGCTGCAGAAAGTAGCTCCCGTTTCCTCCCAGAAACCCCTCCAACCCATCTTCCGTCACACTGCCCTACTCCTGTCTCCGCATCCAGTACATCTGATTGTAATTACCTGTTTCTCATCCCCCTCCCCAGCCTCTGCTCGCTGGTTAAAGGGCTGGAATGTCTGTTTGCTTTTCCCTTGTCTCTTTGCCCTCGGTCCCCGGGCACACAGTAGGCTGTCTGGGAATATTTGTTGAATGACTTAATGACCAAATGACAGTGTTCTGCCTTCCATCCATTGGGCACATGTCGGAAGCTGAAATCCCATACCTGCAGGCGCTCTAAACTGCATTGTGTGGGCATTTCTAACTAATGGTAAACATGTGGAAGATGATTGGGTTGGTTGAGGGGTTGCACAGAGAGGAAATGTCTGTGAAATCTAAAACTTCGGGCAGAAGCCAGGGATGGTTAGGATTTAACCCAAAGTCCTTGACCTTGGTTAAATGGCATTGGGAAAAAAAAAACATACTCTAATTTCATGATATATTTTGGTGTTATAGACTTGATTCTGTATGACGAAAATTGATACATAAGCCTGGACTAAAAGCTGGATTTTTCTCCCAGTTCAGGATTCTGTAGCAGAAAGGAGGAACCAAAATAACAAACTTCCTGTTAAGTGAGACTCTTCAGTGAAAAGTAGGAAGAAGAGAGAGAGGAGGAGGAAAGGAAAAGGGAGAGGAGGATGAAGAGGTGGGGGGTGGGGCGGGGAAGGAAAGAAAATCAGTGAGCATTTATCCTGGGCAGGCATTTCAGGCATTTGATACCCACTCTCTTCTTTGATCCTCACAGTAATCCTACGAGATATAGATTATTATTATTATTTTCATTTCACAGATGGTGGAACTGTAGTTTAAAGAAGTTAAATCAACGTGCCAGGTCCCACAGAAGAGGGTGCTGATCCCAGCCTCAAACCCATGTCAGTCCACCTCCAGAAGGCAGATGGTCACCACCCACTGAACTTGGACAGGTGACTGAGGGGGCGGACAGGTGGGCTGCTGAGCCTCAGCAGAGGGGCGGGAGAGGGGGCAGCTCCTCGATGTCCCTCCCACCTGAGGCTCCTGCAGGGTCTGCAGAGGGACGAAAGGAAATCCACTGGCCCAGGGCCAGAGCAGGCAGCCCTAGGGCCAAAGAGGGCAGGAGCCTGGGCTCCTGGATGGGTGGCCCCCCCAACACGAACGAGGACAGAGCTGGGGGGTGGCCGGCTCCAGCACAGGCTGATGGGGCTTTGGCCGAGGCCAGTGAGGCCACAGAGGCCGGGGCAGGGCATGCAAACAGCAGGGGAAGTTAAGTGGAACCTTTCTGGGTAATTGACTCTGTCTGCCCATAGGACCCCCTGCTAGGCCAGGCAGGCCCGGGCCTGATACGCTGCAGCCTGTCTGGAGTCTGTTCTGCGAGGCGGAGCGCCTGGCTGACAGCAGGCTGGTAATTTTGTTATAAGACTCCCCCCTTCCGTTTGTAAGCCTCCTTTTGTCTGAATTCTTGTGCCCACAGGCAGGATGGGACTGAATGGTGGATGGAGGGCTCAGGGGTGAGGAGTCCAGGCTGAGCCCCCATACCCACCAGAGGCCCTCCAGCCTCCTCCAGCATCCTTTCCAGGTTGAGCTGGTACCCACACCCCTCCCAGCAGCAAGTCGGGTGTGGGGGATTCAGAAGGGCACTGGGTTCCCATCAAGGGCTTCTTGCAGCAGCAGGAAGCCCTCGAAAGCCCCCAGAGCTGGTCACTCATCAGTGTCCTCCTCCTGGGGTTGAACACTTATTTTCGGCTGCTACTTACCACCATCCCCCAAATCCTCCCTTCTTCCTCCTGGTCTGCACAGTCTGGGCATTCTGCCCACCCAACCCTCAGACTCAGTCTCCCAAGGCAACAGCAGGAAACACGGTCTGCTTAACAAGTGATCTTGGGATCACCATGCCTGACCATTTGGAGAAGTAGCTGGAGAGGTTCATGTGAGGGGCTCAGGAAGGGCCCAGAGGAGACAGGAACACCAGAATCAAAGGTGGCATGAAGGCAGAGCTTCCTAGGACCCAGGTGGGGGACAAAGGGGCAGAGCAGCCATGTGAAATAAGGCAGGGGCAGGGCTACCCACCCCCAACTCCGGCTCCTCTATTGGCTCTGGGGTTGCTTTTCACTCTAGGTTTATACGGGTTTAAATCAACATTCCCATCTTTCTCTGCTCACCTGTAGCTTCTCCTGGTGCCCTGAGGTCTAGGACTGACACTGCCGTTCCAGCTGAGAGACTCCTGATGCACCCCCGCAGCCAATCGGAAGCTGAGTAGCACTGATTCCCCTTCCCCACGTCTCCCTACACTCCATGGGTACCAGTGACTGTCACAAAGACCCCTTGCTCACCTCTGGGACTTCTATCTCTCTCCCACTTCACCCCCTTCTATCTATACCATTATCAGAATTAAATTCACAAAGGGTAAAGTTATTATATGTTCACCATTTACAAAGAGCTGACTATGTGCCAGGCATTATTCTAAGCACTCCACAGACATGATTTATTTGATCATTACAACAACTTCATGGAGGTAAGTACTGTTTATCATTCTCTTTTTACAGATGAAGGAACTGAAACACAGAGAGATTAAATAACCTGCCCAAAGGTGCATAGCTAAGCAACAATACAGCCAGGAATCAAAATCTCCACTCTTTCTCCTAAGAGTAGCAATGGTCACATTACACTCCTTTTTCACTCAGCAAACTTTCAGGGTTTTCTCTCTCTCCCACCCCAAATCCATCTCCTTAGCTTCTATGCCTTCAAAACCCTGTCCTAACCTACCTTCCTACTCTCATTCTCAACCCCCACATTCCAGCCCAAGCTGCTACATCTTCCCCCAGGTACTGTTGAGCCTAAGAAACCATGTTCTCAGTGTACCTTCTATCACTCAGTTTCTGCTTGCCCAAATCCCTCCCTTCTCATCCTCCAGCCCAGCCAAAAGTCAGTCTTTGCCCTTTTTGAACTCTTCTTAGATTGTTACAGTGGTAAGAGGATTGGCCTGGGACCTACCAGGTTAAAATACTTAAATCTCCTTAATGGTTTTGTCACCTTAAGAAAGCAGATTCACCCGAGTGTCAGTTTCCTTGTCTATAAAATGGGAGTGATGATAAGAGTACTTTATTTTCCAGAGTTGCAATGGCTAAAGGAGGTGATTTGGGGAAAGTGTCTGGCTCCTAGTAGACCCTCAGTCAAGGTTAACATCCACCCCCACCCTCCCAGCTTCTCGCCCTCACAGTTTTCATCATGTCTCCCTGGCATTTCAGCTGTTCAAATCCTCAGGAAACTGTAAGTTATCTAAGGGAAAGGATAACCCATCGGTCTCTGCATTCTTCTGCACTACTTGCCAAGTGCCCAACATTGCTGGTGCTCCATCAATGAATGAATAAAGGTACGAATTCATGTAACTGCTTGACCAGGGTCAATTTAAATGTTAGAAAGAGGACCCACCTACCAAAGGAGATAGATCCAGATGATCTTTGAGCTCTCTTCAACAATCTCTTTCTAATGAGAATTTGTGCAAAACATAGAATTCTCTCCCTATCTCATCAAGACATCAGCATGAGGTCACATTGACTCCTCAAATCCATTTCCAGCCCACTCATACTTTTTCTCCTCCAAATTCTTTTTTTTCAGGGGTCTGGCATTTCCAGTCCATCCCAGGAAGCTGAGGTTCTCCGGCGGCACAAAGCACGGCGGCCCCTGGCGGAAAAGTCAAACCAGCAAATAGAAATGTCACTCAATCATTTCCCCATGCTTTCCTCTCATTGGCCTTCTCCACCACATATAATGAGAACTGCTTTTTGCCCAAATATTGTTTGAATTTCAAATACACAATTTCCCCCAGGGGTGACCAGATGAAAAGAGAACTCTGGTTTGCAACATAAGACCTCTATGTGGAAGTTGCCTTGAATGAACACCGAAACGAAATTTTTATTGAGCTCCTTGAAATGACAGAAGCACATCAAGGCAACCAGGCTCCCTTCCCACTGTGGTGTGCTAAAATTATTTTAAATGAACACCAAGGAAGCACCCCTCAAGGGGCGAGGAAAGAAGGAAGGATTTTAAACGCAGTGGGCAAAATAATAAATCCGTTCATGGCATCTAACCCATCCCTACAAGCGACCCAGCATGTGTCTTCCGACGTGTCTCTCTGTACAGACTCTGACTGTCCACAGTTAGGGCTCTTAATCAGAGGGAGGAGGACAGTCTAAGAGGCCCTGGGGCAATGATTCTCAATCCTGACTGCATAAGAATCTCCTAACATGTTATAGAAAAAAACAGATGCCCAGATCCCACCCTGGACCATGTAAATCAGAGTGTCTGGGTGTAAGGCCCAGGCCTCAGAATTTTATAAAAGCTCCCAGAGGATTCAAATGTGCAGCCAGGGTGGAGGGTACACATTGATTCGGAAGGTGTAACCCCCAGAAATGGCAGCTAAACTTGTATATGCGTGAGAATAGGTGTGTGTTTCTAGGGTAAAACGTCATAGTGAAAGTCACTCAGTTGTGTCTGACTTTTTGCGACCCCATGGACTATACGGTCCACGGAATTCTCCAAGCCAGAATACTGGAGTGGGTAGCTGTTCCCTTCTCCAGGGGAATCTTCCCAACCCAGGGATGAAACCCAGGTCTCCCATACTGTAGGCAGATTCTTTACCAGCTGAGCCACCAGAGAAGCCGGAGGGGTCAGTTTCAGACAATTCTTTAAAATATCTGCAACTCTAAACAGGTTCTCGTAATATGTCTACACCTTATGTCGTGGGTTCCTCCCAACTGGAAAATGATGTGTACCTAAGATGCTGCTGAGGGTTAGGAGCTAAGGGGCGAACAAAAGTGCTCTGGTTCCTTGAGCGGTGAGCTTGTTGATCAAGATCCCACATGGCAACAAGCTGTCAGTGAGGAGCCCAGGGACACTGATGGGGGAAGACCCACTGGAGTACAGAGGGAAGCATTCTCGCAGGCAAAAACTGGGCCCCGGTGTAATTGACTATTTCGGCATCCCTGCCTGTGGCTCAGCTGACAGCTGTGCCCAGCTCGGCCTCCAAATCTGGACATCAGAAGCCAAGACCAGAGAGAGGGTCGAGTGCCCGGGACCTCCTATTTTGGGAGCTCCATAGCTCTGGCTGGCCACTGCACTCCATGAAACTGCCCTGACAGCCAGCGAGCAAGCGCGCGTTGCGGACCGGAGGGAGGCAGATGGTGCTGGATTCCCTAAGCAGCACCCGCAAGACTAAGAGGCGCCTTGGGGTTTTCAGCACCGTCAGAACATGATTCCAGTACATCCAGGGAGGAGGGGGGGCAGGGGGCAGGAAGTGGGGCAAGGAGGGAAGGTGCGGGGCTCACCAGCCCCCCAGAAACCCTCCTCCGAGCGCTGGAGCCTATTCTGTTAACAGCGTCACTCTCAGCCCCGGCTCCTGCCCGGCTCCCACCCCCACCGCCCAAGGCTTGGTGGGATATCAGAATTTAGGCTCCTCCGGGGTACGACCAGGCCTGCTTGTAGCACCGCCACTGCCAAAAGGCAGAGAGCCGGCCTCAGGGGCTGCCCAGCCCCAAGTCAGCTGCCTAAGTGCCAGCCCTGCTCATGAAAGGGCCCCCTCTTCCTCTCTCCTCAGCCCTGTGCTCTAATTTATCCTCCCCTTTGATAACCAACTCCAAACACATTGAGTCGAGGCCGGGCCATCAGCGCACAAAGGCCTGTGCTCTCCCGGCTGAATGCGCACTTCACTCTTGGGGGGATTTCTATAGAAGGCGAAATCCACCAAACAAGCTATTACACTTAAATCAGACAATGCCCGAGGTGACGGCGAGGAGACCAGCGTTAATGACTCAGCTAGCAGCGGGCTTCTCTATGTGGAAGCTCTACCACAGCATGGCAGAGCAACCCGCTGCCCTTCCCAGCCTCGCGGCCAGATCCCTCTCCTGCTCCCGCACTAGAAAGTTGACCCTCTGTGTCTGCCGGTTCTCTGAATCCTGAGTGTTGATTCCCCCAGGCCTGCGTAGACTGACTCTTGATTCCCTTTTTGCCTAGGAAAAAGAACTGAGAAATGAAGCCTGCTTGCCCCCTTCTCTCGCCTTCATTCTGAAGAGGAGGAAACCATGGGGATTGTTGAAAATCACATAGGCAGCTGGAGACAAAGCCAGGATTAGAATCTCTTGTTTCTCGCCTCGACCAATTCATACAAGAACTAATATAAATTAGGCGATGCACATAAGGCGCTTTGCATAGTTTCCGGCACAGGAAAAAGTGCTCAACAAACATTGGGTGTTATTCGTTGTAGAAGTAGCAGCATTTTTACCCGTCCTTCAACTACTCAAGGAGGGCTTATCATGAGCCAGACAGTCTTAGGGTGCTGAGCACAGACAGTAAACAGGACACAGCCCTGCCCTTCTGGAGCTTCCACTCTCATGGAAGATTCAAATTGAAAAGACTCAGACAATTATAGTGTCTAGTGGTGTACAGTGGAGAGCGACAGACAGAGGAAGTAAAGGATGCCTTCGGGGTGCGCAGCGAGAACTCCCCACGCAGGCTTGGGAAGAGAATCTGGTGTCTTGGCTGAGAGGGAAGGAGGAGTTGGATCTGGCCAGGTGAAGGGAGGTGGGAAGGAGAGAAACAGGTTGGAGAAAACAGAGACTTCTCGGAGGAGGGTATAATTGAGATGGGGCTGAACGTGCAAAGGCAAATAAGGAATGTAAAGGTGCATGAGGGCAAGATACGACAGGATAACTGACTTGGATGTATTAGGGGAAGCACACCGGCTGAAATTGCGCACCCTGGCCAGCCAACCATAGTAACCGTTTGCTTGAGTTATTTTATGACAGGATGTGCCAGTAAGGAACACAGAACTAATAAGCCACCACCAACTGGAAAAATTCAGGAAAGGTCAAAAGGAGAAGCCACGTGTCCTACCACCTCCCAGAATCCTTCTTGCTGGCATCCATCTTGACTGAGCAACACGTTCACCACTGGGAAAGACCCTGGGTCAGAGTAATTGGCCAAAGAAAACCCGGAAACTAATCCCATCAACATAAAACCTGAGACTAAGTGCCACATGGCAGAGTAGTTCTCCTGGGTTTCCCTACCCTGCTGCTCCCCACCCAGGTGCCCCTTCCCAATAGAGCCTCTTTGTCTGCACGTGTGTCTCCTTGGAAAATTCATTTCCAAATGTCAGACAAGAGCTCACTCTCAGGCCCTGGAAGGGGTCCCCCTTCCTGCAACAGATGGGGTGAAGACAGGGTGGTACAGGGAGGGAGGCCAATGGCTGTGAGACGTGAGACTGGAGACGCAGGCACAAGTCATCTCACGATCACATGAGGAGCCACAGGGAGGAGCCTGGGCTGGAGGAGTCAGGGATGACAGGATCCATGGGCATGCAGAGGTGACAGGGGAAATGGGCTTGGGGGTGGTGGTGGGTGGGTATGGGTGGAGCAGAGCTGGGAGCCACTTAGCAGGTCAAGGCCCAGTTTAGCACTTGTTCCAAGTTTCATTTCAACCCACTGCATGCCTGCAAGCATGCTAAGTCACTTCAGTCATGTCCGACTCTTTGAGACCCCATGGACTATAACCCACCAGGCTCCTCTGTCCACAGGATTCTCCAGGCAAGAATACTGGAGTGGGTTGCCATTCCCTCCTCTGGGGGATCTTCCCAACCCATGGATGAAACCCGTGTCTCATATGTCTTCTGCATTGGCAGACAGGTTCTTCACCACTAGTGCCACCTGGGAAGCCCTTCAAGCATTATGTGGTTCTAATCTTGAGTCACCAAACAAGGTCCACCATTAGGAGAACTTATGGGAGGGAGAGTAAGCTGAAAGTAAACAGCTCTGGCCACAGGAAGAGAGAAATCAAACAACAACAGGTTTCCCTGGCCACTCGGACCATGATCCAAAGCCTAGAGCGTCCAACAGTGAGAGCAAGTTCTTCCCCACCAACCAAATATGTGACCTTGGGCCACCTCCATTTCCCCATCTGTACAATGAGGACATTCACTAAGTAAGTGGTAAGCTGCCTTGCAGTTCTCCCATTCTGTTGTTCTATTACTCAAAATATAGATCATATATTTTTATTCTAAGGAGGCTTGCTTTGCATTTTAATGTTTATAAAAACAAGACAGAATGGTTTGCATGCTATAATACAGGAGACACAGTACATCAAGATCAAGTATCATGTACAGCAGACATTTCCTCTTCTGGGTCCAAGAGACCCAGCATTGACAAGGTCTGGGAAAGGCTGCTTGGGAGCTGTGGTTCTGAATGTCGAGGCTTCTTCTCACAGCCTATGCACAATTCCCTGGTCTTCAGGAAACTCTCTCCCCAAGGCCATTGCCCTGAGGGATGAGGTTCAACAGAAGGCCGTGTCTCTCTCTCTCACCCAATAGCCCTGACAGCCGCTAAGGCAGACACCAAAGTTCCAAGGACTGAGGGCAGGTGAACAAAACAGTGAGTTCAGGCTGGGGTGAGAAAAGAAAAAAACTGCATCAGAGCTGTTTTTGGCTGGAAAGTTGCTCTCTATCCCGTAGCTTTAGGACGCAAGCAGCGTAGCATCCAGAGGCACACAGCTGCACGGAACAATTCAAAAATTGCCTTGTTGGACTACAACGTGCCAATTTTTCAAATCTAGAGCCATTTTCACTATTACAGTCTGAGCCGCCTAAGCCCGGAGAATTTTCTTCTGGGAGGGAAAATTGATTCTGAGGTTACCATTAACCCCATTAGCACAGCACGCCCCATTCCAAAACTATTCTTGGGAACCAAGGGGGCCAGAGGAAGCTCGAGAGACCCACAGCAAGGTTGGTGCCCAACATCCCAGGTGCTAACAGTCAAAGTCCATTAGCCCCATCCTCAGGAGGGCAAGAGAGTGCATGAGATGGAGAGAGGCGGGTGAGAGGGAGCAGAGAAGAATCTGGGCATGAGTTTTCCCAGGAATTCCTAGGCTTTGGAAGTTTCCTGGCACAGCCTCACTTCATTTGGGTGGCTTGGGAACTTACATGAGTGGAAGAGCAGGAACCAAGGCTAAAATCTGCAGAGATCCTCTGGATTTCAATCTGCAGTTCTCACCTGTGACTCCGCTCTCTAATGAGGGTCAGCGCCTCAGAGGGAAATGTTCTCCAGGAACTGGTTTGGAGGTGCCCATCCACCCCCATTCCTTGCACCCAGCTGCTCAGGGCCCAGGTCTTTGCCAGATAACACAGCTCTAAGGCTTTGTCTGCCCTGGTGCTGTATATGGAAAACCACTCTAAGCCATTCTAAGCACAGTCAAGAGCCAGCTGCCTTGATCATGGGGTGTGCTGTGACCTCCATCTTCCCAAACATAGAGCAAAGAGCCACCAGTTCAGCGGAGAAGGCAGCAGTGACAGCGACTGCTGCAAAGCAAGGAGAGAAAGACAACTGTGGGAACAAAGGGGGACCAGCGGGCGACCGAGGAGAGCAGCACGTCCACTGATCTCTCAAGCATTATTTTTCACATGCCGGTGACAGAGCAGTAGGCGCTGGTCTTGGATCCGGCGAGCCCGAGTATGAATTCTGGCTCTGCCGCTTGACCTTGAACAAGTTACTTACTCTTTCTGGGTCTCTGTTTCTTCTTCCCTAGCCTGGGAAGTAAAAAATAAACACCCGGCAAAGTGGATGTCAATATTAAGTGAGATAATATAGGAAAGGAGTGATTATATAATAGTTTGCTCCAAAATATGTATGTATGTACATACATGAGCAACTAAGGAAGCCCACCCTCTCTCTTGTTTACAGAATGACATTGCTTCATTCTTCTTACAAGAGTTTGCCTAAGTGTCTGAGATTGTGACTAGGTGAATGACCAGCTCTGAACTGGTCAAAGAGCTTGTCAGCCTCCTTAGTGCTCCAATAGTACCTCTCCAGCACTATTGGAGAGAGGAAAGTGCTCCGATACAGCACGGCTTCCCTCCACAAATATTTAGAGCATCTTCCAGATGTTAGGTCCGCTGCTAGGCACTGGAGCTTCAAGATGAACCACATCTGGTCCACTCCCAGCCCTCCAGGGTGCCAGGGAAGCCAAAACAGCAGACACATCAATACAGCTCATCACAACCCTGCAGCGAGAGGGCAGGGCGGGCTCATATCGCTGGGCCAGTGGCAGGCTGGGCCAAAGAGGGCTCCCCCAGGGGTGGGCCCGGGCACAGCGGTTGCGTCTGTCCCCGCAGACACTGGGAAGTTGACCTCTCCTAGTCATGGGGTGATTTGTGCGGGAGGGGAGGGAAGCGCGCAGGGCTAAGTGCTGACGGGACGTCTCTGTCAACACAATGTTCCGCCTGGCCGGGCCTTCATATATAAAGATATTTAATGAATTAGTTAATTAATGAGAGGAGTTTGATTGATAGATCATATGGCGCTCGCAGCAGGGTGAGTCTGACCCTCGATATCGCCACTTCGGCTGCAATCCGTCCCCCTCATTGGTCGAGAGAGCGCGGTCGCTCTGGCAATTTGCATGCATTTAATGTAGCTCTTTAATAGGATGTAATGTTAGCAAAAGCCAAAAGCGCAGCAGCTGTAACTTAAAAGACAGCCCCATTACTGCAAGCCTTATAATTAGGGTAAGAGGGAGACTCGGTCTGCCATATGTTAAACTCTTTTGAGGTTAATAGCTCTGTAAGATTTTTGCAATTTAAAAAAATTACACTTGAAGGATGATGACAAGCCTCATCAATGAGGCGCCTCTCCACCGGAGGAAAGGGACAAGGAGGAGCCCAGGTCCCCCAAGACCGTCTTCCCCAGGGGACGTGACCAGGTGGCCCCTCTCCCGCCGCAGGGCACCCCGTCCCCACCGGCGTCCCGCATCCCGGCCCCATTAGCGCGGGACAGCCGGCTCTGCTTGGCGGAAGCGGAGCTCGCCCACCTGGCTCCGCGCAGCCCCCGCAGCCCCCGCAGCCTCCGGTCCCCGCATCCTCCCGGGGAGGGAGGGCGGACGCCAGGCGATCGGCTCGCCCCAGGCCGGGGAGCAGCACGGCGCGTGCTTACCTTGCGAAGTCCCGGGCAACTCCAGAGCAATTACGGGCCCCCGCAGATGACCGTACCGCCGGGACCCGAATCAGGGAACACGCAGCGGGCGCTGCCGGGGGTGGGAAGAGGAAGTCGCCGGGAATTTGCTTGGTAATTACCGGGCACAAGGCCTTGGGGGTGTTTGTCACCTCTGTGCCACAGCCCACGGGGCAGGGTTGGAGACGGAGTGAGGGGTGAGTGGTGCGGAGCTCTGGCCTGCGCCCGATGGACCCTGGAGCGCTGGCCCCTGCACCCTGGCCGCGACGTAGAACAGAAAAGCCTCCTCACCAAGCCCGCGTGAGCCCGGCTGCACCCTCCCAACCTATGGTGTCTTTCCTGAGGGTCCCTTCCCAGCGACCTAGGGGCACGGGTGGAAGGGGTGGGGTGGCAGGCAGCCGGAGTCAATCTCTGGATACCTGAGTAGCCTCCTCCGGCGGTCCCTCCCGCCGCCTGCGCTCGGCGGGGAGCCGGGGCCGCCAGGCACATCATCTCCCTGAGGAGTTCTGCATCCCGCATCTTTCCCTTCCCCCTCGCTGCCTCGCGGAGTGCGTGGGAGTCAGACCAAATTCCTGATGACAGACACTCCAGACAAAACAACAACAAGGAAAAAAGAAGTAATCCCTCTTATTTTTTTTTTAAAGGGGTCTCTTGTTAAAAGGAAATTACAGGAGAGATCAAATTACTGCTAATTGCACAATTATCCGATTATCTCTGGTACCAAAAATACATGAGATCTTTTTCCCCCTCCCAGCCACTTTAAGAAGTCTCAGGGACATCTCTGGGGAAAGGACACCAATCTCTTTGGCCCAAACACCAAAGAATACGCGGAAATGGGGCTTGTGGGTGAGTGTAGCAAAGGGAAGCTTCAGCCGGGCCAGGATAGATCTCCAGAGAGGAGAAGGAAAGTTTCGGAATTGGGGAAGAGTTGGAGCAGGGGAAGAGAAGTGGCAAAGATAATAGAAACAGGTCACAGGGCTTCAAATTGGTGAGACCCATGGAGGTCAGGTCACTAGCTCACTTTCTTTGGAGCTCTCTGCAAGGCATGGGGACCTGAGTGTGGGCCGGTGTTGGGTGGAGAGTTGAGGAAGCTGTTGAAGCCTTCTAAACTCTCATTGCCTTTTGGGGGCAGAGATTATTATGGTGGGCTTCTGCAACCCGGGTACAAAAACCTTATTCATATTACAAATCCTGATTTGAAAGGCTGCTTATTGGGAGCTACTAAAAACAAACAAAATAGTAATGGCCAACTTTTGTTCAGGCTCTATGGCTTATAAAGCATTTTCCCATCTGCTTTCTCACATAATTCTCTCACCTACCCTGTTCCGTCGGAATCCCCATTTTCAAACGTGCTAACAGAGACTCAGATGATGTGAAGAACTCCCCAGAGGTCTCATGAGTTGTCATTGGAACACCTAAAGCTCCAGGCCCCGCATTTTTACCCAGAATCTCAGAGCCTTGTCTTGGGGAGACAAGTGAGGGCTTAAGAGGATTTCTCTGTGTGGGACTGAGGCTGCGTAAATAAGGTGCTGAAATTAGGCTTTATTATCTTCTTTACCTTCATTATTTTTTTTAAGTCAGTGGCCCAGGCACTCTCTGCTTGGATCTCCAGTTGGATGTGGCCCAATCATCTGGAGCCTTTTTTCCCATGGGAAAGGACTTCAGTTGACACACCAGCCTGAAATGTCACTTTCGGGTCACCAACGATGCCTCAGCTCTTTGATGAGAAAAGGCGGAGCAGGTCCTGGTTGAAGAGTTTGCTTCCTGTTCACCCCCTCCGGTTTTGCCAGCCAGTCAGAATGAGGAATGAGACCCTTCCCCCAGTTCCCCACCCTCTTGGCTGGGGAGCAGCAGGGGAACAGGCTTCAGCCCCAAGAGCCCTGTCAGAGCATTGCAGACCCGAGAGCCACTGCAGCTTCCCAGAGGCTCCTTGGCAGTCAAGGCCACGCCTCCAGAAGCACCACATGCCACCACCCGCCTCCCTATGGAGCAGCCATGGCGGCTTCAGAATCACCATCCACAGATCAATAGCAGGGCAATTACAGGCCTTGCATGCAGCCAGCTGGCCTCCCTCCGGAGGAGCGTGGGGTGCATGCAGGAATGGAGGTTCCCTTCATTAGGGCGGCCAGTCTCCGAGTGATACCAGAGCAAGACTGAAGACACCCACGACTGGGGGCTGGGAGGCATCTTCCCAGGAAGAGCTTTGAACCCAGGAGGAGTGAGGAAGATGAGGGGGTGAACTGGCCTAAGAGGGCCTCTCAGAGGAAGAGGCTGACCCCAGGCTTGTCTACCCCCGTCGCACCCCCTCTCCCTGTCTAACCAGCTCCCAGCATCCTCTCCCCTTACACACAGACCACTGGAGAGAAGTTAATGAAAAGTAAACAAACTGATTTTTCCCATCAACTACCCTTGGCTAGAAGGTTCTGTGGCAGAAGGGGTCAATGGGCAGTCAGGCAGGCTGTCTAAGGCCAGAGCAGTCAGAGGGGCTTGGGCCTGGGCCTCTTTCCCAATAAAGGCCTGCTTGACAAAGTCCCCAGGCTCTAGACAGGCCCTTTCCTCTAAGACCAAGCCCTCCATCTATGTATTAAACGTCCCCACGATATAGATGCTGAGGATTAAAGATGAATTAGACTTGCCCTGCTTAAGAGTCTAGAGTCTTGTGGGAAAGGCAGACACATGGCTGCTAGACTTGGAAGATATCAGATATCTCAAGTCATTGAGAGGAGGAAACAGAGGTTGGGAGTGAAATGCTTTGAGCCAGGTTTCCCAGATGGCAGCTGGGTCTCGGTGAGAACCAGGTGTCCTGAGTCCCTGTACAGTCCTCCTCCCACCATAAGGCGGAGCCGAGTGGGAGGCGGTACTGCGCTTAGCCGCTGTCGGAGCAGCTCACTGTCCTTGCTTTTGGCCGCTCCTGCCACTTTCGGAGAAGGCAATGGCACCCCACTCCAGTCCTCTTGCCTGGAAAATCCCATGGACGGAGGAGCCTGGTAGGCTGTAGTCCATGGGGTCGCTAAGAGTCGGACACGACTGAGTGACTTCACTTTCACTTTTTACTTTCATGCATTGGAGAAGGAAATGGCAACCCACTCCAGTGTTCTTGCCTGGAGAATCCCAGGGACGGGGGAGCCTGGTGGGCTGCCGTCTATGGGGTCGCAGAGTTGGACACGACCGAAGTGACTTAGCAGTAGCAGCAGCCACTTTCCTTACCTGCTGCTTTCTCCTGGGTGAAGACAAATAATTAGCAGTTGCTCCTCAATCCTTCCTGCCCAACAAAGAATTTGATAACATTTAAATTATTCCATTTAAAAGGAAATTTCCTCAACACTCTCTATTGTTTCAGGCAGGAGAGCTTGGCCAGGGCAAGACACAGGAAGACGGGAGACACAGGTCGTAAGAGGGGTGATGGACCACAGCAGGAGTCCTCTCCTGGTCATCCGAGGGGAATGCACTTTTGTATTGTGCTCTCTTTTTCAGCGAGAATGGGCTTGGAAGCTCCTGGCTATTCTGCCATGCCAGCCTGCCTCCAGCCTCAGGGCCTTTGCTCTGGCTGTTCCCTCTATCTAGACTTTCCCACCTATCAGCGCAACTCACTCCTTGACCTCCTTTAAGTCTTTGCCCCAAAGGCAGCATGTTGAAAGAGACCGCCCTTGACCTCCATACTTAAAACTGAAATACCCTTCTCCCAGTGTTCAGCATCTTCACCCTGCTTTCCAGTTCTCCATAGCACTTGACAACTTCTAGCTTATTATATAATGTATTCATTTGTCGTGTTTTGTATATGTCCCACTTCTGCCACCCCTAGAAAGCAAATGTCAAGAGGGCAAGGGCTTCCTGTGTTTTGTTCACAGTAGTTAGAACACCTAGCAAATAGTAGATGCTCAGTAAATAAAGATAAAGGAATGAATGAAGTAATGAATCAGGAGTCTTCAAATATGAGAGCTGGGAGAGACCTTGAAAATGAGCTAATCTCAAAACCTCAAATTGTGGATGAGGAAAATGGAAGCTGGAGAGGGTACTTCCTGGAGGAAGTGAACTGGACATGGAACAATGAACTGGTTCAGATTGGGAAAGGAGGAAAGGAGTATGTCAAGGTTGCATACTGTCACCCTGCTTAGTTAACTTATATGCCGAGTACATCATGCAAAATGCCAGGCTGGATGAGTCACAAGCTGGAATCAAGATTGCTGGGAGAAATATCAATAACCTCAGATATTCAGATGACACCACCCTTATGGCAGAAATGGAAGAGGAATTAATGAGTCTCCTGATGAAGGTGAAAGAGGAGAGTGAAAAAGCTGACTTAAAACTCAGCATTCAGAAAACTAAAATCATGTCATCTGGTCCCATTACTTTATGGCATGTAGATGGGGGAAACAATGGAAACAGTGACAGACTTTACTTTCTTAGGCCTCAAAATCACTGTGAATGGTCACTGCAGCCATGAAATTATAAGATGCTTGCTCCTTGGAAGAAAAGCAATGACAGACCTAGATAGCATATTAAAAAGCAGAGACATTACTTTGCCTACAAAGGTCTGTATAGTCAAAGCTATGGTTTTTCCAGCAGTCAGGCACAGATGTGAGAGCTGGACAATAAAAGAGGCTGAGTGCCAAAGAACTGATGTCTTCAAACTGTGGTGCTGAGAAAAGACTCTTGAGAGTCCCTTGGACAGCTAAGAGATCAAGCCAGTCAATCTTAAAGGAGATCAACCCTGAATATTCATTGGAAGAACTAATGCTGAAGCTGACCTTCCAATACTTTGGCCACCTGAGGTGGAGAGCCAATACATTGGAAGGGATCCTGATGTTGGGAACGATTGGGGGCAGGAGGAGAAGGGGGTGACAGAGGATGAGATGGTTGGATGGCATCACTGACTTAATGGACATGAGTTTGAGCAAGCTCTGGGAGATGGTGGAGGACAGGGAGGCCGGCGTGCTGCAGTCCCTGGGGTCACAAAGAGTCGGACACGACTGAGTGGCTGAGCAACAACAACCTGGAGGAGGTGACATTTGAGATGGACTTTCTTTCCCTTCTTCTTTTTCTGTTTCTTCACCTAGTTCACTCCATGCATTTGTTTTTTCATTTATACATAATCATTGGACATTTACTACTTTCTAAACACTGTGCAAAACATAATTGTAATGTGAGACACATATTGATCACTTTATTCCATTTATCTTATCTGAACAAGCCTATAAACAACAGACTGGTTCCAAATAGGAAAAGGAGTACGTCAAGCCTGTATATTGTCACCCTGCTTATTTAAATTATATGCAGAGTACATCATGTGAAATGCTGGGCTAGAAGAAGCACAAGCTGGAATCAAGATTGCCAGGAGAAATATCAATAACCTCAGATATGCAGATGATACCACCCTTATGGCAGAAAGTGAAGGGGACTAAAAAGCCTCTTGATGAAAGTGAAAGAGGAGAGTGAAAAAGTTGGCTTAAAGTTCAACATTCAGAAAACTAAGATCATGGCATCTGGTCCCATCACTTCATGGGAAATAGATGGGGAAAGAGTGGAAACAGTGTCAGTTTTTATTTTAGGGGGCTCCAAAATCACTGCAGATGGTGATTGCAGCCATGAAATTAAAAGATGCTTACTCCTTGGAAGGAAAGTTATGACCAACCTAGATAGCATATTAAAAAGCAGAGACATTACTTTGCCAATGAAGGTTCATCTGGTCAAGGCTATGGTTTTTCCAGTGGTCATGTATGGATGTGAGAGTTGAACTGTGAAGAAAGCTGAGCACCGAAAAATTGATGCTTTTAAACTGTGGTGTTGGAGAAGACTCTTGAGACTCCCTTGAACTGCAAGGAGATCCAACCAGTCCATCCTAAAGGAGATCAGTCCTGGGTGTTCATTGGAAGGACTGATGCTGAAGCTGAAACTCCAGTACTTTGGCCACCTCATGCGAAGAGTTGACTCATTGGAACAGACGCTGATGCTGGGAGGGATTGGGGGCAGGAGGAGAAGGGGATGACAGAGGATGAGATGGCTGGATGGCATCACCAACTCGATGGACACGAGTTTGAGTAAACTCCGGGAGTTGGTGATGGACAGGGAGGCCTGGCGTGCTGTGATTCATGGGGTCGCAAAGAGTCAGATACAACTGAGCGACTGAACTGAACTGAACTGATAAGCTTAGTACTATCATTATCCCCATTTAACAGATGATAAATTAAGGCTCAGAGAGGTTAAGCGACCTGCCTAGTTACACAGCTAGAAAATGGCAGAGGTGAGACCTGTACCAAGGTCTGTTTGACTCCAAGCTTGTGTATTGCACTACAACATCTTTTTTTTTCCCCTTTTTTCTTTACCTTCCTGTCTGTTGGGCCAAACTAAATGGCCAACCAAGGTGGCAGCCAAGGTCACCCAGATTAAAACCTTTCTGAAGCAGCACAATCCTCTTTCTCCAAACACCCGCACGAAGCCCCCTGTCTCAAACCCATCTGCTCTCCTCCTCCTGGCTGCACACTCTGAGCCCCACATACTGGTGCTGGTATGATTCACAGCACCAAGATCGGTCCCTGGAAAGGAAAAAGGGCTCATAAAACCTTACAGCAGTTTTATGACATATTCTTAGCTTTTACAGGCGGACTGGGCGGCAGAGGCTGGCGAACAGCAAGTGTCTTGGGCAGATGAGTGGACCCCATGAGCCCAGCACTGGTGAGAACAGCTGCAAGTTTTTTGTGAAGACAGCACCATCTTTTAGTGCCCAAATGGGGAAGGG
Source organism: Odocoileus virginianus (assembly GCF_023699985.2). NCBI lineage: Eukaryota > Metazoa > Chordata > Mammalia > Artiodactyla > Cervidae > Odocoileus > Odocoileus virginianus. The sequence goes on from NC_069683.1 coordinate 49,713,095, forward strand.
CAATATAAGAAACAAACTGATCTCTGGCTCTCTATTGTTTAAAGAACACTTTGACGTTTAATGCCACCAGGCAAAGCAGGTATTATTTCAGATTCACAGATGAGGAACCCTGCAGAGAGATTGCAGAGACTCCAAATTTCCTTCCTGAACTGAGATCTTTTGCTGTGCTTCTGGGACCCCTGCACAGCACTACCTCTCAATGACCTCTGCTATCTCTGCCCACAGAGGACAGGTCCCAGGCGGTCGCCTCTTATACAGTCTCGGTCCAGATTCCATCACCCGGACATCCCAGAGCAGCTCTTGAGTAAATTTCTGCGACTAACATCCAAGTCTTGGGGAACCTCTTACCCATGTCTGTGTCCCCGGAGCTCTAGCTCGACTTCTCCATACTACTGCTCCCCTTCTGTTTTGCAAGCCACCCCATCTCGTCATTTTCAATGCACAGCTCATGGCAACATCAGATGCGGGGGGCTCAGAGAGATGGCAATTCCTCACAGATGTAATCACCTCCATTCTCTGATTTATTTGGATCATTCCTGAATTTCTAATGAAGAATAAATAAAGTGGGTCTTGTCAGGCCTCTTTGACGGATGAGGATACAGGTTCAGAGAGGTCAAGCAATTTTCCCCAAGTCACACACCTGGTGATCGAGAAAACCAGGATCTAAATCAGGCGTCCTGACTCAAGTCCAGGTCCCCTTCCTTTCTCCTAGGTAAGTTTCTGAGAGTCTCAGGTTACTCCTAGCTGTTTAGTGCAGCGATATTTCAGATTCAGTGGGTGTTTTACTTCCTCCTCAGTCGCAAGCTAGGGCCGGTTTTCTTGGTTACTTTGACCCCATGTGTCTGGGTATATTTTAGCTTGTGGTTTTCCCAGTGGGTGGGTGGTCTTCCTTAGGTATCAGATGCCAACACCAGCCCCAATGAACACAACTGGTACTGCGAAGATCTCCTCTTGGCGTGGCCTGAGGGAGGAGCCCAGTTAATCCACCTTAGGTCAGGGATCCTGCACCTTTGGATTACTAAATTCAAGAGGTGTCATAACTGTGAAAATCATTGGCTCAGTCATCTGGCATGGTTAAACTCCTCTTCCGTGGGAACTTCTCAGTGAGGCTTTTCCGGGCGTGGCCCCTTGACACCCCCTGAAGTATGGTGAACAGGACCTCACACTATTCTGGGCCCCTGCTGTCCCTGAAGCCCTGTCTCTCTATGCTTTTCTCCCCCTCTCTCCTCTGCCCCCCAACTTCCCTGTCACTGGCACTGCCTGCCGCCTCTCAGGGGCCTCTTGCTGCCCCACCCTCCAGCCCATGCCACCCCCTCACATCTATGTAGCCCTCCTGCCTGGACACCCTCCCTGTCTCCTTTGCCTGCCAATCACCTGCTCATCTGTCAAGAGACAGCTCAAAGACTGCCTCCTCTGTGAAGCCTTTCCTGATCCACACCCCGTGTCTCCAGCCAGAGAAATCCACCACCCCTCGTGTGTGCGTCCCTCACTGTGCTCTTGTGAGGGAACTAGCTCCCTGCCTGGGTCTGGGAACACTTGGGAGAGCAGGGATGCTGTTTGATTTCTCTCGTAATCTCATCAGAGAACCTGGTACACGGGAGATGCTCTATGGGCACTCACAGAGTACAGAAACACACACGTGAATGGATGACCACGGCTTCATGCATGTGGAACAAGAAGAAACTATGCCATCAGGGAGTTTAAATCTTCACCCGCATGTCCATTGATCGGTAAACTGAAACAAAATATGATCTATACATACAATGGCGTATTACTCAGTCTTGAAAATGATGGGAATTCTGACTTGTGTTATAGCCTGGATGAACCTTGAGGACATTGTGCTAAGTGAAATAAGCTGGACACAAAAAGACAAATACTACTGATAAATGAGCCCACTTATATGAGGCACTCGGAGTAGTCAAATTCAGAGACAGACAGTAGAATGGCAGCTGCCAGGGGCTGGGGGTGCAGGTGGAGTGGTCGGGAAGTCTCCCTGGAGGGAAGGACGTTAGACGGGAGACTTCGGGTATTCCCTCAAAGCCCTCCATGCTAGTGTAGCAGTCTGCCCCTCCTCCACAACCAGAGAACATCCCATAACATTGAGCATGCCCCTGTGGGATTAAGCTCCACGCTAGCCCTCCCCTTCCTCAGCATAACCAGTGAAACGCTGCATCTGACCTCTGCCTTGAAAACCAGAGTTCAGCAGATAGACATAAACACACCCATTTCTCTTCCTTGATTTGCACTAAAGTACAGCTGGTCCTCAACTGGCAGGCTCTGCATTTCTGGGCTCTCTTGCTTTGCTGGCCTCACACGCTTAGCCTTGAGAATGACGGAAAACCCGAACGACAGTGGTGTCCTTGGCCTGAACCCCTGAACTCTTACCAGGGTTTCCTCATGTGCAGCTCTGCAACCCTCCTCCATGGATGGCCAGGTGCTGGCAGCGATGTGATGGGATCCAGGCAATCCCATGTGATGGGATCTTCTACTCAGGAGCAGCAGGGGAGGGCTGGCCTGCAGCCTCCCCCCTCCCGCACAGGCCATGAGGAGGAAGGATAGTTAGGGCTGGAACCTCAAATACAAACTGCTTGGGAAGAACCCGTCACACATGGAGCTCCTGCCAGAAAACTCTGATCCTGAAAACTCAAGTCAGTGTGGTACTGGAGGGCTCGTTTATTGAGAACCTATTATGTGCAATGTCCTGAACTGAGGTGTACCTAATAGTCTAAAAGGGCAGATACCAAGGACCCAACTGGTTGTAATAAAGGGCCAGTTACAGTGTCAAGAGATGCATTTCAAACACTGGGCTCAAAGGGTTCAAAGTGGGAGTCGGTTGCTCAAATCCTGGTAAGGTCTCCAAGCCAAGTCAGCCTATAAATACAGTTAGCCTGAAGGGCTGTCTTTCTAGGAGAGCAGGGAGAACACTGAGACACTGGCAGGATCCATTATTCTTCTGGAATAGAAGAGGCCTTATTTGACTACCCCTCCCCAGGCAGGTAGCTGGGTTTTTCCTAGCCTTGGAATGTGAAGGAAAGAAGATAATGATGTCCCAACCAGTCTGGAAAACAAGATTTAGGCTGGGCAGAAACAAAGCCAGTCTTCAGGATCAGGTAGACCTGCCTTCAGTCTTGGCTCTTCTACTTGCTAATTGTGTGGTCTTGGGAAGGTTACTGAACCTCTTTGAGCCTTAAGTTCTCCATCTGTAATGTGAGGATGACAACCCTTCCATCCCAGGAGGTTACGAAATAGATGTGTATGGAAAGCCTCAGACCTGGGAAGGAGTAAGCACTCAGTGAATGAGAATTGGTTTTGTTATTGGTATCCCTAAAATTTGCTTGGGTGTTCTTTTATGGCCCCTGTTGATTTATATGGTACCCAGGTAGGCCTTGTAGCCCTAAAAGTTTCCCAGTACTTTTGGGAGATTCCATATTTCTGAGCTTAAGACATTGGTGAAGACGCCCCATGGTCCAACGTTAATTAGTACTAATATAGAATCCTGATGAGGATGGAATGAGCTACCTTGTGTAAAGAGTGTCTAGCAGTGTCCCACACAGAGGAAGTGCCAGATGGTGTAAATGTGCAGAATGGATTCTGGAAGCAAACCCTGTGTTTGAGCTACAGTGTCACTAGTTGCTAGGGGTGTGAACACATTATTTAAGCTCCTGTGATTTGGTTTCCTCGTCTGTGAGCTGAGGATGGTAATAACGGTGCTCATCTCACAGAGTTCTGGAGATTCAGTGAGAAAATAGCTACAGAGCACGTGGAAAAGTCCTTCATTTTCAGTAAGGGCTCCGTGAGTATTTGCTATCATGCTTATGAAGTCCCGTATCCATCTTTGCCACTGTTGTTTGGGACAAGAGCAATGGACTTGAATTCAGAAAATCCAGGTTTGAGTTCTGGCTCCAACAATCAATGGCTCCCTAACAGTAGGCAGATGACAGCTTCTCTGAATCCATTTCCTTATGTGAAAACCAGGGACAATAATGTTCACCCCTTACCTTGATGACTTAATGTGAAAAAGAAAGCACTTTGAGTTTATAAACTGTAAAGAAAAAGAAAATTATAAGAGACAAATAAAAATAAAGTTGTAGTACGGTGTTAAAGTATCTTTTTAATTTGTGTATGTGTGCTAAGTTGCTTCAGTCATGTCCAACTCTTTGAGACACTATGGACTGTAGCCTGCCAGGCTCTTCTGTCCATGGGATTTTCCCAGGCAAGAATCCTGGAGTGGGTTGCCATTTCCTCTTCCAGAGAATCTTCCCAACTGAGGATCAAACCCGAGTCTCTTATGTCTCCTGCATTGGCAGGTGGGTTCTTCACCACTAGCGCCACCTGGGAAGTCCCTTTTAATTTGTGGGAAAAAAGGAAATACAGAGATAAACATGCATGTTTATACAGAAATGGGAAATTTCTCAAAGGATAACTAGTGGGACCTCAGCAGTGAGAATGGGCTTGAGGACTTTTACATTTTACTTGAAACCCTCTGCACCATTCAAATACATTTTTTTTTGTTAAACAAGCACGTTTTCCTCACCTAACTTAAAACCAAAGCCATATTTTTCTGGACATTATGGATGGTTAGTAGATTGCCTAGAACTTCAGACAATGCAAATGCGTGTCCCGGTTCTGAAGTAGAAATGAACAGGCACTTGTGGCCTCAGTTTTTTCCATCTCTGAAATGGAACAGCCATCCCCTTGTCATCACCCAGCTTTCCAAGGCTAAGGGGGAAGATAAAGATATGATCCCAAGTGAAAATGAACATGAAGACAGGCTCAAAACCTTTTTCAAAAGGAAATTGATTACCTCTAGCCAAAAATCTGTGAGCTTCTAGGCCTGTCCGGATACAAGCAGAACTCCCACCCAGAGCCAGAGGGAAAGAAAATGCACTATTGTTCCTAAACTGGGGCTCTGCTTTGGTGTTCACAGTGCCTCTGACCCTGCACACAGCCTCTGAGCAGGCCAGGGCCCTTCGCTCCCCTGCAGATTGCCAGAGGAACCCACCCCCTACGCACAGAGCCTGTTAAACGATCCAGAGGGAGCAAGCCCAGAAGACCGACTGCATCACCTCCCACCTAAAGCATGACCTCCCTGCTGCTCCAGAGAGGAGAGAGGAAGCCAGGCTGGAGAAGTGGCTTGAGCACCCAAACCCCAGCCCCCAACCCACTCCCCCTCTCCTCTCCCAGTGCCTCCTAGAAGCCGGTCGTCTTCCCTTCCCCGGGGCAGTGGCTGCTTGGTATTCACGCCATGTCTTCCTTGCCCGTCTCCATTTGGAAAAGTCTCTTTTTGACCTCTCTGTATCTCTCAGTTGCCTTTGTTAGGGGGAGGGAGTGAAGGGGAAGGGAGAGAGAGATCATCTCAGCATTTACCCAATTAGTGGTAATTAGAAGGCAAGGCCCGGGCGCGCTCCTCGCAGCTGCTCCGAAGGGCAGAGACGGCTCCAGAGTAGCTGCTAAATGGCCAGTGGACACATTCTGTCTGCAGGAGCTGTGACCAGCCCACTCCTGGCCCATCAGCCCCGCCTCGCTCCCCAGCCAGAGGACACCCTCATCTTTCTCCCCAGAGCCGCTTCTCCCAGGTTATTTCTGGGGCTTGCCCTGAATCCTCAGTCCCCAAGCAGCAACCTTGGGCTGTGTCAACCAGGGCCCGCTCTGGGCCTGTACCTGGGTTTAGGCCTGGTTCCCATGGTAACCGAAGCCCCACCCCCCAGAAGAGTGCAGCTCCCTGAAGTGGACATCTATTTTCCCAGGGCACTTGCTGCTTTGGTTTCTAGCTAGCCTTGAGATGCTCTGGTCTGAGGTAGGACAGCTGGTCCAAACGCTATACTCTTGGGTCACAGTTGGGTGACCTTCAGCTCACTTGGGTCCAGACAGCAGGTCTAGAACTGCAGTGAAACTTTCAATGTGATGGCATCTCAAGAGGTCAGCATGCCTACCCCTTCTCAGCAGGTAGATCTCAGCAGGTGGAAGGGAATTGAGAAGCCATTTTTACCAGGAGCATGGCCTGCCCTGACCCCAACATAAGTAGCCAGCTGTTTGGAACTGTCCATTCTTATTAATGGCTCTGATTACCCTCCATGGAGATCCATTATCTCCATGCCAGGGAATATACTATTAATTCCCATCTGTGCCGGATTACTTACAGTTAGTGGTTGGTACTTTTCCACGGTCTCACAACACATCTTAATCAGATGGTGAGTGGGTTTAATTAGCCGAAGTATAGGTTTTATTTTTTTTATTCATATAACTACTTAATCTAATGGAAACCTATTATCTGTGGCTTTTTTCCCATGCATAATTATTGCCGTTTTTAATTGATGGTGCATCAGGGGTTGCGGCTACAATATGGCAGCTGGAACACAAAGTCGCCTCTCCCCAGAACGAAGGTTGAGAAAATGAGTTGTCAGTGAGGCATCAGATTTCTTGTTTTCACTGAGATGTGAGCTCCCATGTGGAAGCTGCTGGCTCCTGCCAAAAGGAAGAAAATGTGGATCTCAGCTGGGCAACCCCTGGGCTTCACTGCTGCAAAATGCCCTTCAGGAGCCCTGGGGCTGGAGCCAAATCAGGAACAGCTGGGGAAGGTAGCTATTTGTCAATCCAACCAGATCATAAGCAACCCCAGGGCAGGAACCAGGTCTCTTTCTTGTTCTGCCTCCTCCATCTCACGGGCCCTGGGATGGACTCAGGTACCTGTGTGTTCTCCATAGGCAGATAGTGAATTAAATTCAGGGCTGAGATGGTGCAGGAAACCCAGACTCTTGCAGAGAGAGTCACTGTCTTGAATGTGAAGATGATCCTCAAATTCTCCCTGCTGAGAGGAGCCATGTTCAAATGTGAACTGGGACTCTCAGCCAACCCATGAAAGATCCTAGTCATTCCCATTCAGAAATCAGAACCTGGTCTTTAAATGGGATGGGCTGCCAACATTCCAGTGATCATTTGGGACAGAGTAAGATCTCTAGAAACCAAAAAGTGACCATTTATCCAGATTGTAAGGGAAATGAGCAGAAAAGTGCAATGATACCTGGTCAAAAGTAGGAATCCATCCATTTTGTTTGTGTCCGCGTATGTGTGTGTTTATTGAAGTATAGCTGATTTACAATGTCGTGTTAACGTCTGCTGTACAGCAAAGTGATTCAGTTATACATATATAGACATTCCTTTTTATATTCTTTTCCATTACAGTTTATCACAGGATATTGAATACAGTTCCCTGTGCTATACAACAGGACCTCACTGTTTACTGTTCCACATATAATAGCTTACATCTGCTAACCCCAAGTTCCCACCACCCTAAGCCCAACCCAACCCCTCCCATTTGGGCAACCACAAGTCTGTTCTCTGTGTCCACAAGTCTGTTTCTGCTTTGTAGATAGGTTCATTTGTGTTCTAGGGAATCCATTCATTTTTTTAAAATAACACTAGAAAGCTAGGGCTTCCTAGAGATAGCTATCTTGAAGGCTTGGTAGGAGAACCTGGCAGCCAGTTAGCAAAGCTCCTAACTGACCCAGAATGAAAGGATTCTGGGGTCTTTGATGAATTTCCAGAGTCCCTTGGGCTGAGCAGGACAGGGAGTCCTATTCACCCGTGAGGGGAGCTGAGGCAGCGTGGACAGGAAGTGGGTCCCCCTGACACACCCTCACATGCCCACCCTCACTCCACCTCTTGCCTCCGGCTCTCCCTGACCCGTCAGCTCCAGTCAGAGGAAATCTGCATAGCTGGGTTCAAAGTTTTATTTCCCCTCCTGCTTGTCTCTTCCTGTTAAATAATGTGACACAGAAAGGAGGCCACGAGAAGGAAAGGTGCTGGGGCTTTGGGGTTGTACCGTCTCTTCCAGGAGCCTCCAAGTTACCAAGGCAGCAGGCGTGGACTTTCTCTCCTGGTCCCCCGGTTCTGGCGGGCTACAGTTGGTGATGGCACTGGGTTTATTCCTTCCTTCCCCTTTTGCAAAAATATGTGTACAGAGACTCCTGTGCCCGACCCACAGTCAGCAGCAGACAGGAGCCATGGATTCCTCTTGCAGCGTTTTACAGGGTGACGGATCAGATAATGTACACTTAGCGAGTGCACAAATAATGTGAATCAGGGTTGGCATAGTGCAGTGAGGTGTAAAAAAAGCAATTTGAATTGTTCTTGGGAGACGCCAGAGCCGCTCTGACATGCTTGCTTGCCAGAACGCTGCCCTATGCCCCTCCGGAGGGCTGAGCTCCAGGCTCCGGCCGGAATGGCAACGAGGCTGCCCGGCATGGCTGGTCTGGAGGGGAGCTCCCCTAGAGACAGGAGAAGCTCTGCACATGTGGAAGGGAGAGGGCAGGAGTGAGCAGATGAAACAGAGCTTCAATTTGTGCTGGAGGGGACAGCTGGACCCACAGAGCTGTCGAGACAATTGTAGGAAGGAGGGAGGGAAAGAGAAGGAGAGAGAAAATTCTGCATCGCTGGCAATGGCCACACCTGGGCAGCAAGTTGATGTGGACGTGTATGTGCTGGGGTAGACCTACCCTTAGCCTCCTTGGACTGCCAGAAGTCTTCTAGTCCATCCCCCTGCCTCCAGTCAGGACAATGCCTTCTCTCCCACACAACAATGAGATTTGAGTTTGTTTCAAAACCTCTCCAAGAAGAGATTTCACATCCTCTCTTAGTCACCTGTTCTAAGCGTCTGAGAACGCCCACCCTCCGGAATTTCTTCGCCTGCTAAGTCCTTCAGCAGCCTTCAGCTTACACATTTTCACAAGGGTCTGGCCACCCTTAATCTATTGATAGTACTCAAGATTACCTGTGCCCAAGCAGAGACCTGTCCCTAGTAGTGCGTCCTCCCTCTCTGGTAGGAGGGGGGCTCATGAAGGGGTAACCAGCTCATCTCTCGGCCAGCTTTCTTCTCGCTGTCCTTTCCGACCACCCTGGCTGCCCCGAGCTGCTCTGTCGGGCTCCCCTCGCAATCTGGCTCTGCAAGCCAGACTACTCGATGAGACTTGCCGGTTGACGGGGCCGATCCTCCTCTGGTGCTGTCCCCACCAGCCTCTGTCCTCACCGCCCCTCCTCCCCCCATGCTGCTTCCATGAGGTTTCCTGTCCTGAGCAGGAGACAGGCTGTTTATCACTGTGACACCCGCCAGGCAGCCTTCCCTCTCAGAGCCGCAGCATCTCTTCAATCCTCCCAACCCTCACTTCCCCCAGCCCCGACCATCATCGTCTTCTGGCTCCCGGGGGCGGGGAGCCCAGTCTCTGCACCCAGAAGGTGGTCAATAAAATGGTTTGGATTTATTTTTCAATAACAGCAAGCAGGCATTGCCAACCGCCTCCATTAAGTGCCCCAGTCAAACCAAGCTCCAAGCCCGAAATTCGGCATCTGGGTGGTTTACGAGACCTGGTCAGAGGGGAAAGTGGTAGGAAATCTCTTGATTGTTTCAAATGAAAGCCGATTACAGGGAGCAAGGGAGTTTCTTGGTGGCTCAGGAAGCTGAGAGGTTCCGGATAATGGATGGCCCGGCTGCCGCCTGCCCACCTGCCTTACTGACCTCGGAGTGGCCGCGGGGAGCCCAGCGCAGATTAAGAACCCAAACAAAAGGGAAGATAGGACAGGCCTGGGGACAGGCAGCCTGCTGAGGGACTGGCTGAGGCCTCCAGATTTTTTTCCCAGGAAATCTGGGGACACATTTCCATGTTGTCTTTGCATAAATTTGTGTGCTGATTTGCATTCATTTGCATTTTTGCCTTCAAAACACCCAAACTCCCAGAATATAAAATAAAATGCAATTAATTAATTAATTGATATGATGGATGGCAAATGCAGCCATACTAAAAATACAGGATTGGTGAGGGACCTTGATCAAGGGATAGATTTTTGAACTTGTCCCCCTAAGCCAGGATGGATCCTGGGGATATGGCACAACCTGTTCTGAAGTTGTCTGTCTCCCTGGCTAACAGTAAGCCCCGGGGAGCAGGAACAGACAGAACTCTTTGATCCCTACATCCCTGGGCTCCAGCGCAGGGCTTGTCACATACGAGACTATTAATAACTGTTTGTAGAATATGTGACTCAATGACCAAGTGCATGAGTGACTCCCCTGCAAACTTATGATCAGAAGATAGGATCAGAAAGAACTGACACTCCCTCCTCCTAGGAACCGACTGGATGGGGTTCAGAGTTGCCCTCAGAGGAAGAAGTCTTCCCAGGGCAGCTAATCAGGGACGTGGCTCAGAACAAACGCACTGGGGAGGAGTTCTGGGAGCAGATTGGGAGTGAGTGCAGAGCATGTGGGCTGCCCAGCCCAGGGACTCTCCATCCTGAGTAGATGTGGACACCGATCTGGACCACGTGATGGCATAAACCAGAGGATGAGGAGTCAAAGGCACTGGAGTCCTCCCTCTGTGCCCAAAACAGTGAGGCTTTATAGCCCTTTGAACCCAGAAAGGACCCACTGAGTGACCTGGCCCATCCACCCTCTGTGCCTAGCACTGGGCCTTGCACAGAAGTGACTCTAAGCAAGTTTTTACTAAAGCACCTTCTACTGAATACTCAATGGATATTGATTAACCCATTGATTGGCTGACCAATTGACTCTCTGGTCACCTTTCAGCAGTCCTTAATCTTCTCCCCAAACCCAACAGCTCGCTCAGTAGATCCCAGCCCTTCCCCATGCTTACAGACACAAAGTTTTCACAGACTCCAAGAGAGCCACCATCTGGTACCAGGTAGCCCACACATATGATGCTGTTGGCCCTACTGTCAATTCTTTGAAATAGGTAGTTCTACCTGGTGGCTCACCTAATCCCACTTACTATGACAAAAGTCTATTCTTTCTGATTCCAAATTTTGCAGAAGGATCAAGAATTGCTTTCTGTCCTACACATATCCCCCATATGTTGATCCACTGTGATAGTCAAGAGAATGGACTTTGGAGCTATTCTATTAATAGAATCCTGGCTCCACCCTCCCTTACAGAACAAGTTAACTTCATCTCATCTGTAGAATGGAGGTAACAATGATGTGATTCCGTAGGGTTGTCATGGGGATTAAATGAGACAATATCCATCGCTTAGAACAGCACTGGGCACATAGTAAATGCTGCTCCAGTGTTAGCTCTTCTTATTATTTTACAATAGACCCCTTCACCCTCTCTTTGGAGAAAAAGGAGAAACAGAATTGAAAGTAATGAGGAGATGGAGGGAGTTTCACAGAAGTAACTCCTCAGGACGCAGAGGGGAGATTGAATCATTTTCTCTTCACTATGTATCACTCAAAATATAAACTCAGAATCTAATGCCTGGAGAGAAGCCAGGATGCTGTTTGGATAAAGAGGTGAGAGGTTCTCAGAAGCTGACCCAGGCATCTTTGGCAGGCTGGGACAGGTGGCCTAATCAGGGACACCAGTAGAGCCGGGGATTTGGGGATGTGCCCTCCGGCTTTGGGGATCAGGCTGATATGAGGCTTGGAGAGCGGCTGCAGAGGAAGCAACCCTGCCCCAGGATTAGCAACCTGGGCATCCTCAGGCTTTGGGTGTTGGGAAAGACAAATAAGAAAAGTCCTCAGTTAGGGGAGGCTGGAAAATATCAGAAGAAGCACTGGTGCTGACACTGTTTCTCTTCTCCTTGCCTGGCTCTAAATGCAGGTTGGACACATGACCAAGAAAGAGGAGAACCTGAAGAAGGAACCAGCTTATTCATAAATTCCAAGGAAAACACCAAGTAGGGACCCCAGAGACTCAAAAATTTTCTTACTCGATGTGAAGGGCATCAGGAAAGAATCAAGTTTCTGCCATAAGGCCAGGTCCTTTTTTGCTGACTTTAATTCATTCTTCACAACAACTCTGAAATGTAAGTATTATTGTTCCCATTTTACAGATGAGAATAGGAGAGACTATAGATTTGCTGAAGCTCAAAAGATAGCTATATTGAGGATGCCGTGTTAGAGGCTAGGTCTACCTAGTTCCAAAGCCTGTGTTTTATTTACTACTCTGAAGGAAGAAGAGTACAAATTGGAAAGAAAAACAGGAGCAGAAAGAAAGAAAAACAGAAAGGAAGGAGATGAAGGCACTTCGTAGGGGTTGGGGAGGGGAAGAAGCAAGAGCTAGGAAGTTGTGTGCACATGACATTAAGTGAATAGTATGCAAATGAGATGCAAAACAACATGCAAATGAGTAAGTGGAGTTTTTTTTTTTTAGCCAACCACTCAACTCCATTTGGCACAATTGCAGCACAAGGCATACCTGCCCAAAGCTAGCACTATCTGTGCTTCGAGCAGAAATAGTGTCTGGGCTGCTGATGTCTCCTTCCTCCCTCCTCCTGCTCTGGTCCTTCACCCCCTCACCCCTGAGGCCAATCGCACCAGCATCCCTCCCTCCAGACACCCCAGAAGATAACTGGCCTCATCAACCTCCTAATGGAGTGACCTCTCACCCCTGATCTATCTCCACTTCTGTTTACCTTTGCTGGGAGGCTTTCTGGCCACCTGGGATCAACAGCTGCCATTTTCCTGACCCCGCTTGTCAAATGAATCTGCCAGCCCGGTGCCTTCCTTTACCAATGGCAGCAGAGATGAAACGTCCCCTTTTAAGGGACTGCTTCTGACCCTGACCACACTCAGCAGCTTCTTAAGCTTCGTGTGACAGCTGCTTCCCTGCGGCTAGTCTCTGGGGAATCTGGAAGAAAACTTACAAGGTGATCTTATGATGCCTTAGGTAGACAGTAGTTGGTAGCCCCTCCCTTTCTTAAAGGTGCTTGAAAAACAATCTAGGGCCAGTCCTGGCTATCCATGCCAATTTTAATCCTTTCCTTTCTATTTAGAAGTTCTTGCCAATGCCTACCTTATATCCTCACATTCATAGTGTTAGCCTATTCTCTGCTATTTTGTCCTCAGAGGAGATGGAGAATCTCTGCCCTTTCACCTTTTAATGTAAGAAAGGAACGGGGAATTGGGAAGAATACACTTAGCAATACAGAGTTGAGACACTTATTGACAAAATACTGGGCTTTTATTTTCTCCTGCCTACCCAGAAACCATAGCTTATGTCAAGGGCTCAATGCCAAGGGTCCCAGAGACCTCCTGGCTCTGAGCATGGGCAAGTCATGGAATCCAAGGAGGGCTGTGATCTCTTTGCACTATGTTCTTTATGTTTCCAAAAGGAGCTCAGGGTAATCATTTTGTTTTTAAAGTCAATGTCAGAAGAACCATTTGCAAGATAGACTGTCCATGAGGGAGGTCACTGGAAGATAACATCTTATTGGCCAAAATGTTCTTAGCAGTTGACCTGGTCCAGCTTAGAGGCCATTTTCTTTGAGAAACCTTCCTCCTTTCTCTAGGATTCAGATCCAGATTCAAGTAACAAATATTAGTTGTATTTTGTACCAACCACTGTGTTAGGTGCCTTCACATACATTATCTTTTTAAAAAAACCCTTCATTAAAAAACAAAACTCATCATCATAGGGGACTTCCCTGACAGTCCAGGGGTTAAGAATCTGCCTACCAATGCAGATGACACAGGTTCAATCCCTGGTCCAAGAAGATCCCACATACCGAGAAGCAAGTAAGCCCATGTGCCCTAGCTGCTGAAGCCCACTCACCTAGAGCTGGTGCTCTGCAACAAAAGAAACCACCATAGTGAGAAATCTGTGCACCACAACTAGAGAGTAGCCCCCGACTGCCACAACTAGAGGAAACCCACGTGCAGCAACAAAGACCCAGCACAGCCGTAAATAAACAAGTAAAACTGGGAAGCTATAATAATGTAGTATGGTTTAGACACAGGAATGACTGACAACCAGTGGACTAGAATGGCCAATTCAAATATAGATCCATATTTGTGAATAAATTTAATAAAAAAAGAAAGAAAAATCTCATCTTCACAAATGCCTTCAAGATAGGTAATCTTATCCAGACTTCACAGAAGAAGAAACCAAAGGTCATGGCTAATTTAATAATTCCTCAGTCTCTTTTGGGACCTTAATATAGGCAGTTCGACCAGATATCTACCTAAATGCTTTCTTAATGATGCTTTCTTCTCATCACCTTCTGTTCTATTTATGGAAATCAGATGGTAAGCTTAAACTATCTTGGTGACACAAGGTTGGAGATGGTTGCAAATCCCATTCCTCAAACTCTGCTCCATCCTCCAACATTCAAACCCACTCCTCCATCTCTAATGGAAGGAAAGCAGCTCCCCAGAGAAGGTGAGTGAGTGGTGGGGGAAAGACCCTCTGGCAGGGTCACCAGCAAAGTGCCAGTCCCTGTGACCCTGTGGCTTCGTTCTACAATGACTCATGATTCCAACTCCAGTCATCCTGTCCTTCTTTTGATCTTGTCATTCCTGGCATCCTTAGCAAAGAGGCTGGGGAAGCAGGCTGGAATATTAAGGGGACACACGTAGGCTGGTGACTGCATTAAATGCTGTAACTTTGGCATCAAAGTGGACTGCCGTTTTGATAAACAGAATTTCATTTTCTGAATCTTTCCGTCACTGGGCTTTTGTTGATCTAAGGTTGGGCTGAACTATGTATGAAGTGAGTGATACAGATACTGTTCTGTCCTCTGGGAGTTGAGGTCTGACCCACTCCTCAAGATGGAAAACTCCATCAGTTGACACAAACACCCTAAATGCCATGCAACTACAAAGCGTGAAAGAAATCTAAGATATTAAATTGGGGTAAAGCAAAAATTATGAGGCTTCCTCTAGGCCATTAGAAAATTTCCATTTTCCCCTGAAAATTGTCCTCTACTGATTCTTCTCCCCACTACGTGGGGTCTCAGGAGCTGGAACAGGTTGGGACACAGAGTAGGCGACGCATATATGTTATGAACGGCTAGATGAATGGATCGTGGGTGAATGGATACATACAGCTGAGTCAAGAGACAGTGTAGAAAAAGGCTTCTCTGATCCTCTAAAACACCATCCACATTTGGGCAAATGACCTTGTCTTATCCTCTAAGCCCATCCACGCTCTGCCTATCCCAGCCACCAGGGAACTTGGTTGTACCTTCCTCATATCTCTGCAGAGAGACACTTTAGACACCTCTTTCTGCCTGGGGAAGCTTGTCTCTAAGCCTGGGGACATCTGGGATTATGCCTGGCCCAAAGGTCTTTATAAGGAAACTGTAGACAATGGAGGCCCAGCTCTTCGGAAGCCAAAAAGCTTTGTTTAAGAGACAGCTAGTTAGAGAGTGGACAGTATTTTTAAACGCATGAGTGTGCTGAATAATTAAGCAAAAAGTTTTGTTTTCATGGAAAAATTTCCTCCAAATGCTGCATCAAGGAGGGTACTGAATTTGCCACGGGCAATTGTTGGCAAAGATAGTGAGGCTGTGTTTCTTCCAGTCCAGAGAAAGGGAATTCAGATCAGACCTCCAGGCTATGGCCCCCAGTTCAAAGAGAGCCCATTCTTTCTGATGCAGAACAGTCACTCTGGGAAAATCAGATAAGGTCTTCCAAAGATCATTAAGCCTTTCCCCTGTCTGGTTACCAAAATCATTCAAACTCTTCTCCTGTCTAGATTTTCACTGGGTCATAAAATTTTGAAGCAATCCATCCAATCCCTCATCTTACAGAGGAAAACATTGAGGGCCAGAGAGGTTAAGAGATTTGCCAAAAGGCCCACAGCAAGTGGATGGCAGAACTGATTTATCTTAAATGTCTGATTATTACCCTTTGCTATCTTCTCTGCCAACAGAAATGCAACCCATCATTTAATACCCTGCTCAAGTCTCCCCTTCTCCTCAAATACTTTTTGAACCCAGCACCCTACAAATATCTCTCCGCAATTCTCTGAATTCTTAAAACAGTTATCTCTTAAATTCTTAAAACAGAACATCTAGGGGCTTCCCTGGTAGTGAAGCTGGTAAAGAATCTGCCTGCGATGTAGGAACCCCAGTTCGAGTCCTGGGTTGGGAAGATCCTCTGAAGAAGGGATAGACTGCCCACTCCAGTGTACTTGGGCTTCTGTGGTGGCTCAGACGGCAAAAAGTCCACTTACAATTCGGGAGACCTGGGTTTGGTCCCTGGGTTGGGAAGATCCCTGGAGAAGGGAATGGCTACCCACTCCAGTATTCTTGCTTGGAGAATTCCATGGACAGAAGAGCCTGGCAAGCTACAGTCCATGGGGTCACAAAGAGTCAGACACGACTGACCAACTTTCACTTTATCATTAGTTCCCACTAGGCCATATGGTTAGTGAACAATCATCTGTCCATCTCTTCTTTCAAAATTTATTTCGGGTCTGGGTCTTCGTTGCTGTGTACAGGCTCTATCTAGTTGCAACAAACAGTGGCGGGGGGGGCAGTGGGCATGGCTCTTCTAGTTGTAGTTGTGGTGCACAGGCTTCTCATTGTGGTGGCTTCTCCTGTTGTGGAGCACAGGCTCTAGGTGTTTGGACTTCAGTAGTTGCAGCATGCCGGCTGGGGTACACAGGCTTAGTTGCTCCACGGTATGTGGAATCTCCTGGACCAGGGAGATTCCTGCATTAACAGGAGGATTCTTATCCACTGTGCCACCAGGGAGGTCCCTGAACACATCTTTCTGATGAACAGATTCCAAGGTCTTAAAAGGAAGGAACTCTCTCTTACAACTCTTTTGTATCTCCCTTCATGGTAGAGCGTGTAAGTGCTGCTTGATGGATATTTGTCGAAAATGTAGCTCAGTGGGCAGATGGATGGATGGACTAAGGATGAATAGAAGTATTTAAAAGATACTTAATGAATGAGAATAAATAAAATGATAAAATATAAAATTATTCCACATAGTCTAGTGTAAGCATTTGCTTAAAGATGCAACATCTCTTTATTGTAATATCATGTGTGTATAAATGTACAGTATACGTGTGTACATATGTATAGGTATACACACACACACACACACACACACACACACTCATAGTGACTAAGAATAACAGTCCTCAGCCCAGTTCACCTTACATTCATTTTCCAGGTAATGAAACTGAATCAGAGTGAAGGGAAGAAACCAGCCACCCTCACACGGCCAGAAACAGACACAGGAGGAACGAGAGGCCCAGCTGGAAATGCACGGTGCAGCGTCTACCATGATGCATTTTTGTTTCTTTAGAATGAAGGATGAATAATAACCTAGGACACCTTTCCGTGGGTGCTCTCGGACCCGGGGGTTGTGGGGGGCGGGGGTGGGGGCTGAGAGAAAATAAATCTGCTCTTCAGAAAAAGAAAAAAAAAAACCATATAGTTACTGTTTCTTCTTTATACCCCAAATTACAGGTATGGCTGGTGGGTCATTAATTATAAAACTGCCTTCATAAGCTCTAATGGAGGCATTTTTAAAACATTCTCTAAATACTTGTAGCAAATTTTAGCATTAAAAATGACTCGAGTGAAAATTATTTACCAGTATGGTAATTCTTTCCAAGATGACTCTAGACTTGAAGTCATTTTCCTTACCGGTACCACCCGATAGAATAATTGGCTGCAATTAGCGAATGACTTTGTCATTCCTCCCAGAATCTGGCTTCAGCATCCGTGAAACATGTGGATTCTTTTCTCTTTCCCAACAGGGACTCAGAGCTTCTGCAGATCTTGTCTTCCCCATGCAATGCATCACAACATCACAGAGATGGAGGGGGCTTGCCCTCACTCAGCTCAGAGTTCCTCAGAAGGTGGGACCAAAGGAAACTTAGGTGGTACACAGATGAGCCTTAAAGAAAATTAATAATTAAGTTTCTTGTAATCCACACTAGAAAAAAAAATGACTTACACACCAATTATTTTGCATAGTATGTTTAGAGCGAGGACAAAATTTTTAACTAAGCCAATTGAAAGAAACATATTTAAAGTTCTGACAAAACTCATAAAAATACTACTTGAATAAATTGAAGTTTGGAAAATAGTGATAGGCACATACCCTCATCTTTTGGGAGCAGAAACTGAAGCCCAGAAAGGCAGCTACAGGACCAGAATTCAGCTCTAGTAATTGCCAGACCAGACTTCCTCTCCTCTAGACCCTGAAACATCTCCCTTCACCCCGGAGCGGCTGTCAGTAACAATGTGAGATTGGCAGAGCTTCTTCAGTGTCTAGGAAGCCACATTTCAGGATTGTTCCTCCCTTTCTCAGTCTTCACCCACTCTTTTCCCCATCCCCCAAGGTTATGATCCCCCAGTGAATTAACATATGTTCAGATAGTTTCAAAATCCACTATCTTATGTGCACATATATATACACATCTTCTGTATCCATTCATCCATTCATGGACATTTAGGTCTTTTTTAAATAGTGCTGCTATGAACATTGGGGTGCATGTATCTTTTTAAACTCAAGTTTTCATCCTTTTCTGAATCTATGCCTAGGAATGGGACCCCTGAACCCTATCATAACTCTATTTTTAGTTTTTTAAGGAACCTCCATACTATTCTCCCTAGTGGCTATACTAAATGCCAATAGTTTCATGTGCTGCTTCCCAGGTGGCTCAGTAGTAAAGAATCCACCTGCAATGCAGGAGACCTGGGTTTGATCCTTGGGTTGGTAAGATCCCCTGGAGACGTGAATGGCTACCCACTCCAGTGTTCTTGCCTGGAGAATTCCATGGACAGAGGAGCCTGGCAGCTACAGTCCATGGGGTCGCAAAGAGTTGGACATGACTGAGCAACTAATACTTGCTGGTTACGTCAACTGAATGATGCTATCTCAACTGGCTAGGTTTGGGGTTTTGGTGACCCATTCTATGAAACAGTTGCTTGATTAACACTGCTTTTCAGATAATTTCCATCTAGGGGACCCTTCTTGCTGGCGTTATCCTTCTTGTCCCTTGGTTTGAACTGCACAGACTGTATTGATGACATTTTGTAAGGTTTACATGCATCTCAATGAATCCAAGTACAGAGGCAACCAGGTCACTGACCCTCCAGGCCAGGACCTTCCAGGGAGCCAGAAGAAAGACAGCGCTTGTTGGTTAGCCCAATCTACTGACTAGCAAAGGATGCCCCATTGAGAGTTGGGGCCTCAAGGACACCTGTCAGAGTTTGGTCATCTAGGGGAGTGTCAGTCTCATGATTGCTCCTTAACCATCTGGCCAGTGCTGGCCTCCTTAAACCTCTTTTTATCCCAAGTCTGGGTCTAACAGGGGAAGGTGTCCAATTCCTGGCATCCCCCAGCCAATCCCCATGCAGTTTCCAGAAGGTGAAGTAGAGCTGTCTGGGGGCTGCGGCTGTATCAGTGTGTCTCAGCTGCCAAGTGAAGGCAGGGATGAGACCTACCCCTCCCAGGCCTGTTTCCTTGACTTTAAAATGAAGGGATTTGGTTTAGAGAGCGTCTCGGGTGCCCATCCAGCAGTCCTTGACCTCTCCCTATCACCAGGCTTTCAAACATTTTTCTCTTGCGGTTTCCTTTCTGTGTCTCGTAATCGCATTCCCCATGAATGATAAAAGCGCTCCGGGTCCATCCATTAGATATCTTGACAAAGAGCTCTTCAGAGTTGCTTCTTGGCCTTGACAAAGACTTTAAAGCTGAAAGAGTGACAGCATTTTTTTTCCCTCTTGAAGGCCAGAGTGTTAGAGAACAGAGGGCATGAAGAAAGAAGATACCCTAGTTGGGAGGACAGGCTGGGGTCAGGCAGACCTGGGTTCTGAGCCCAGCTAGACCGCTGCTGGTCGAGTGCTGGGAGCAAGTTACTTAGTCTCTGTGGGCCTCAGTTTCCTCGGGAGTGAAATAAGGACAAAGTGGCCCGTAGTAACAGAATGGGTATGCCCGTAAATGAGATCACTTATATAGCTGATACATGGAAGGTGCTCGGCCAGGGCCAACTGTTGGGTTTGAACAACTCTACCGAGAACAGAACTGATCCCTGTAAAATCAGTCTGCTTTGGTTAAAGACATTCACCCAAACCCCAGACTTAAATCTGTATTGAGGTTTTTTTTTTTGTATTGAGTTTTATCCCAAAATAAAAGAGAGAAGGGGGAAAGACTGGATCAAATAGAGAACAAAAATAACAGTGTTGGGGCTTCCCTGGTGACCTAGTGGTAAAAACTCTCCACTCCTAGTTCAGGGGACAGGTTTGATCCCTGGTTGGGGAACTAAGATCCCACATGCCATGTGTCGTGGCCAAAAAACATATAAATTAAAGGATGTCTATCACTTTTATTCTCATAATGTAAAAATAAGGAATGTTTCTTTCTTTAACACTGACAAAAAAAATACAGTGTTGCTCCAACTCAAATGGCAGGGAACAGAGAGGGTCCCCGGAAGTCTGGGTCCAGGTTTCGGAGTTGCTACCTAAATCTGGAATCCGTATGCCCACCACTATCCCCCCCCAACCCCCATCCCTTTTCATCCCTTCTCCTTTCAATCAAACACTTCAAAGAGGAGCCCGGAGAAGAGAACTGTGAATTCTCTGCTCACTAGTTTTCATGAGAGGAAACCAAAGAATGTTTCTTTTTGAAACTGCATCTGCTCATCCAAACCAATTTTACTAGCTAGGGGACCTGAGCTCACAGGCAGGCTCAGGGGCTGATGAAATTCAGATGTGAGGATGCAGAGAGATTTCAACACTAACAGGGAAGTGGGGGAGTCCAGCGTGGCTGGGCAAGGGTCCGGGCGGTGGGGGAGGGGATTCAGAGATGGAGTGAGAGGTACCCAGGAAGAGACAGAGAAGAGAGGAAGGGGGCCAAGAAGGGCTGAAAAGGAAGAGAGAGATGAGACAAAGCCCAAGAAAGCATTTTATTTTTCTTCTTTAAAGAACAAAAAAACAAACACGCTGTTTCAACTGACGGGAAATGCTCCTCTGCCGAAGGCATTATTAGGACAAGAGATAAGGAAACCACAGAGATAGGAAATAATTATTTTGTATCTGTCTTTACAAATGAAAATGAAGGACATTAACTTAAATAGGATTTAGATTTTCAGGGACAGAAGGGAATGAATTAGGGAATATTCTGATAACACAGGAAATGTTTATTAACAGGTCAGGGGAGGGGGGCTCTTGAAACTGACAAGGATTCCTGGGCCAGATAAAAAACCAGCTAGACTAAAAAGGAGACCAAGAAGAGCAGAGCTGTGGGGTCAGAGGGCACCACTTGTGCGAGATAACTCAGATCTGGATGGAGGATGGATGGAAAAGGTGACTGACCCCTTCACCCTACTTGGCAGTTGGTAACCTAACATAACAGGTGTGGGTCAGGCAACTGGACCCTGAGCAAAGCAGATGTGGGCAGAGGTATCCAGGGCAGAGGCATCCCTCCTCCTCATTTCTGCACTCCCTATAGCTTGTGGATGGGTGGAGTTTGGAGAAAGTGTGTGGAAAGGAAGAAAGGGAGGGAACCATATCAGTGAGAAGGCCAAGCTCACAGTCTCAGAGAATCCCACACTCTTTAGAGACTCACTAACCAACAAAGTCCTTAACACACACCGCTTTGTCTTCTGGGTGTGTACCCCACCGGGCCAGACAGAACTATCTTCCCCATTTCCCCGCTCTGTCCAGGGAGACAGTGGAAGGGCAGCAGTTAGGAGCCCAGGCTCCGGCATCAGATTGCCTGGGTCTAAATTCTGGTTCTGTCCCTTTCTAGCTGTTGGCCTTGGATGAGTTATTCAACTCATCTGAACTTCAGCTTTCCTAGCTATAAAATGGAAATCTAATGGGCATACTTCTTTCATAATGTCATTGGTGGGATTAAATGAGACCATAAAAGAAAGTTCTTAGGACAGCAAATAGACTATACAATAAAACATAGTTATTATAACAATTTCTAAAGGCATCGTGGCTTACTTTCAAAGCCCAAGTTCTTCTTTACGTCTAAGGTTCATCCCTCTTGCTGCCATTTGAACCTCTCCTGATTGAAATAAACACCTGCTCATGCCCACCCACACAGCTTCCTGCCTCGGACCTCGAGCTCTGTCTGTCCCGAAAAGGGCTCTTCCTCACTCCTTCCTGTCCACCCACTCCAACATCACCTTCAAAACCTCAGCAAGGCTGCAGGTGGAAAAGTTTTTGACCACTGAAACCAAATGTCTAGTGGTTATGTTAAAGTCCTTACAGGAGAGAGAGCCTATGGATCAGGTTTAGGACGGAGGGAAGCACAGACCTGCCCGCTAACCTCCCCAAAAAATCCCTGCACCCCTGGAAGATGGTCACCTCTTCCGCCTCCACTTCTACACTGGACTGAGTGATGCGTGCCCAGGATGCTCCCCAGAGGCAGGACTCACAAAAGGACCCTCTGCAGGTGTCTGAGCTTAGCATCTCCTAGAGCAAATCTGGGGGCTGGTTCCTTAGACTCGCTGAAAGCTCTCTGCTGACAGAATCAGATAATCAGCTAATACCCGACCCCGCAGCGTCCTGAGCCTTGGGACGGATACATAACAATGTCATCAGGCCTGCCTTCTAAGAGCCTTAGCCAGCTTACTGCCTCTTTGAGTGAGTCTGCCCTGGGTAATTATTCCAAATTCTGCCCGTGAGGAGGGCTAAGTGTCATGTCACCGTAATCCTCTGGAAAGATCTGCCATTGGCACCATCAAAGGGGCTGCACACGGCCTCTTCTCTACATGCAGCTCTCCCGAATTTCTGTGGCGGTTCCTGGAGAAAGTAGCTCACCCCTGATTTTCTCCATAGATGTGTTTCAAAGAAAATGGGTGAAAGGTTGCTTCTGGGGTCCACAGAGGGCAGGGTCGGACCTCCAAAGTACCTCCCGTTCCAGAAGTCTCAAGCTGGAGTCAACCCTTCCCAGCCAGCCTTACAAATAAATAGTCTCTGGCCCACTCCTTCAGGTCCAGGGAAAACTGGTACAAACTGAGTCAGGACATCTGACTGCCTCCAGTCCAGGACATTCTTCTTTTTTTTTAATTTTTGGCTGCATCAGGTCTTAATTGCAGCACATGGCTTCTTCTTTGTGGGGCCCACAGGCTGCTCTCTAGTTGAGGCTTAGCTGCCCCTCAGCATGTAGGATCTTAATTCCCTGACGAGGGATCGAACCCATGTCCTCTGCATTGGAAGCTCAGAGTCTTGACCACTGGACCCCCAGGGATGTCCCCAGTCCAGGGCATTCGGAGGAAGGGAAAATTTGTGATATGGTGGCAAATCAATATTTGTGTTTATGTGCAAAACAGAGAGTAAACTGCTCTTCCTTCTACAGGGATTACCAAGATATTGATGATGAAGATAGTAATAATGACAATAGTCATACCCTGCTGCCGTGGTAAGAATGGGGTCTCGGGAGGCAGTTCTGAATGGAAATCCCAGCTGGACCCCTCCCAGATTGTGAACTTCCCTTCACTTCTCTGAGCCTCATCTGTAAACAAGGGGATAATACGGTACCAACCTCACAGGGAGTTTTTGAGGATTAAGTGAGCACGTGCACAGCACATAAGGGCCAGCACATCATGAATGCCCAATACGTTTCAGCCTTCCTTAATTGCTTTTATAGTCATTCAGTATACATTACAGTTTACTAAACACTTTTACATGTATTAACTAATGTAGTTCTCACCTCATTCCTGGAAAAAAGTCGTGATGGCTCTAAGTTTTAGGTATGGAACACTGAGGCTCAGAGAAATCTAATGACTTGCCCCAAAGGTCCATAATTCACATTTTAAAACAATCAAATAGATGCCAGAAGCTTGCGTAAGATTTTGAACATTTGGTTCAGGCATCGAGCGTTCAACACCAAACGAGCATCGTGACCCACTCCTTGAAGGTCTGGCCCTCTGGTGTGACAGAGATTTCCCGTTCACTGGGCCTGCAGCTGTACCAGTCAGACCAGAAGGCAGCTTTGTGAGGGCCATTTGCAGGCCTGGGGAGAGAGAAGTGTCACAGAGCAAAGTAGTTCAAAGCCACTAGGATCCTGGGCTCTGCTGTAGCTCAGTGGAGAGTGTGCCGAGGGGGTGACAATGTCACACATGAATAATGCATAGAAGGTGCTAAGCTTCAGTTTCAGAACGATCCAAATGTTCATTTCATCTTTGATTTTCCCTTCTGGCTGAGCCATTCCCTACAGCCACTGATCCCGGGGGCTTCGCTGGAGCCGTCCGGCTGCCCGCTAAATTGGCTGTTCTTGATGGTGAATAGAAAGGGGGGAGAGGGACTGCTGGGGACAGAGAGAAAAAGAAAGATAAGTCGAGGGGAGGGGATTAGGGAAGATGAAAGAGGGAGATGAGAGAAGGAAGATCTTTCACCGGACTCCTCTTACGCAGACCTCCACGGCCCCCGAGAACTTGGGGAGGTTTTGTTCCAGGAGAACCTTCCTGGTCTTCTCACTGTGCGGTTGGCACAGACTGAACTCTCATCTTCCCAAGAAGTGGGAGGGGTGGCGGGCCGGGCTCCTGCCAGAGACGGAGATCAGAAGAGGATGCCTGCCATGGTGTGCAGGGAAAGGAGAGGAGAAAGCAGACCCTTCTGGCAGGGCAGGACTGACCCAAAGCCCAGCCCAGCAGCTGTGTACAAATACAGGAGCAGCAGCGTGGGTCTGGGGATGGGATGCAGGTAGCGTCTGTTCTAGCTGCAAATCTGGAAACAAACAAGGGCTACAGCCCGACGTGTTGGGTCTAGTGAGAAGGCAGGCACTAAAGCAGCAAATGTCACCCTCACTAAGATTCCCACCAGGCCTGGGAATGCGATGAGGCCTCTGTGGGGTCAGAGGGTCAGAAGGTCAGAGCCCACAGCAGCATCAAGGGGACTGGGGATGGGCAGGAGGAGGGAGGGCACAGAAAGGCTAGTGAGTCAAGTCACCCCTTTGTGGGGAAGAGGAGGTCTTCTTTAAGGAGGTGCTATAAATTCAAACCCAAGGCAGTGGGGTTTAACAGTCACAACTGAAGATACTTCCTGTTGTCCCGTTCTTAAAAATCAGTAGGCAGCCTACTCCAGGGTAAACCGCCCATCGCTTTGTTTTCTTGGGGCAGCCAGATGAAGCCGCTGCAGCTGATTTCAATGAGATGTAATAATATTCTCTCAGTTCTGTGAGCTATAGACTGAGCCCACTGAGGGAAGCTTCTCAACCCCCCAAATGATCAGACTTGTCAAAATACGATCATTTTGTTCCTTATTATAAATGAAAAGAAGATATGATTTAAGTGTCATCCTCTGGGCGTGTAAGCCAGATTCCTATAAATCAATCATCCAAAATAAACTCTTTGGAGTGATTTCACTACAAATATGCTGGAAACAATTTCTTTAAACAAAGCATAAAAGTATTACTGTAGCTCTCCAACATCAAAATGGCTTTAGACATGCGTTATTGGGTTGCTGGTGTATTCTTTGCTTAATATATGTTATTTATGGTTTTGTGCCTGACAGGCAGAGTCAATGCTTGTCTGCAAGAAACCTCCTGCTTACTTTCACATCAGGTCCCCACAGTGAAACGGGGAGAGATGCCAGGAATGGGGAGAAGGACCCCTGGTCTAAGGACCAGGATGGGGTCCCTAACCTCTACAGCTGGGACACTCCATTTCCAACCCAGGTCCCAATGAGTGGAAGAATGGTAAGCCTTTAGTGGAAAGCTACATCCTGCTAGGATAGGATTCCCAGGTGTGTTACTTACTAGCTCTGAGATTTGGGCAAATCTTTCTTTCAGTTTTGAATCTTCAAAATGGGGACAATGAGGACAGTGTGTGTGCATGTGTGCTAAGTCCCTTCAGTTATGTCCAGCTCTTTGTGACGCTATGGACTGTAGGCCGCAAGGTTCCTGTGTCCATGGGATTCTCCAGGCAAGAATACTGGAGTGGGTTGCCATTTCCTTCTTCAGGGGATCTTCCCAACCCAAGAATTGAACCCACGTCTCCTGCATTGGCGGGCAGGTTATTTACTGCGAACGCCACCTGGGAAGCCCAATGAGGGCTGTAATAGCAGGTAATTCGTGCAGTTGTCCATGGGTTACAAAGAGTGGAACAAAACTTTACAACTAAACAGCAACATGCAGGTGTAATAAGGAGCCAAGAGGGGTTAAGACGGCAAAGCACCAAGAACAAAGTCAGCCATGCGTTGGCATTAGTAACCTTCAGTTCAGTTCAGTTCAGTCACTCAGTTGTGTCTGACTCTTTGCAACCCTGTGGACTGCAACACGCCAGGCCTCCCTGTCCATCACCAACTCCTGGAGTTTACTCAAACTCATGTCCATCGAGACGGTGATGCCATCCAACCATCTCATCCTCTGTCATCCCCTTCTCCTCCCACCTTCAATCTTTCCCAGCATCAGGGTCTTTTCCAATGAGTCAGTTCTTCGCATCAGGTGGCCAAAGTATTGGAGTTTCAGCTTCAGCATCAGTCGTTTCAATAAATATTCAGGACTGATCTCCTTTAGGATTGACTGGTTGGATCTCCTTGCAGTCCAAGGGACTCTCAAGAGTCTTGTCCAACACCACAGTTCAAAAGCATCAATTCTTCAGCACTCAGCTTTCTTTATAGTCCAACTCTCACATCCATACACGACTACTGAGAAAACCATAGCTTTGACTAGACGAACCTTCATTGGCAAAGTAATGTCTCTGCTTTTTAATATGTTGTCTAGGTTGGTCATAGCTTTTCTTCCAAGGATCAAGTGTCTTTTAATTTCATGGCTACAGTCACCATCTGTAGCAATTTTGGAGCCCAAGAAAATAAAATCTCTCACTGTTCTCTTTGCCATGAAGTGATGGGACTGGATGCCATCTTAGTTTTCTGAATGTTGAGCTTTAAGCCAACTTTTTCACTCTCCTCTTTCACTTTCATCAAGAGGCTCTTTAGTTCTTCTTCACTTTCTGCCATAAGGGTGGTGTCATCTGCATATCTGAGGTTATTGATATTTCCCCCAGCAATCTTGATTCCAGCTTGTGCTTCATCCAGCCTGACATGTCGCATGATGTACTCTGCATAGAAGTTAAATAAGCAGGGTGACAATATACAACCTTGACGTACTCCTTTTCCAATTTGGAACCAGTCTGTTGTTCCATGTCCAGTTCTAACTGTTGCTTCTTGATCTGCATACAGATTTCTCAGGAGGCAGGTCAGTTGGTCTGGTATTCCCCTCTCTTTAAGAATTTTCCACAGTTTGTTGTGATCCACACAGTCAAAAGCTTTTTCATAGTCAATAAAGCAGAAATAGATGTTTTTCTGGAACTCTCTTGCTTTTTTGATGATCCAACAGATGTTGGCAATTTGATCTCTGATTCCTCTGCCTTTTCTAAATCCAGCTTGAACATCTGGAAGTTCATGGTTCACATGCTGTTGAAGCCTGACTTGGAGAATTTTGAGAGTTACTTTGCTAGTGTGTGAGATGAGTGCAATTGTGTGGTAGTTTGAGCATTCTTTAGCATTGCCTTTCTTTAAGATTGGACTTAAAATTGACCTTTTCCAGTCCTGTGGCCACTGCTGAGTTTTCCAAATTTGCTGGCATATTGAATGCAGCACTTTCACAGCATCATCTTTTAGGATTTGAAATAACTCAACTGGAATTCCATCACCTCCACTAGCTTTGTTTGTAGTGATGTTTTCTAAGGCCCACTTGACTTCCCATTCCAGGATGTCTGGCTCTAGGTGAGTGATCACACCATCATGGTTATCTGGGTCATGAAGATCATTTTTGTACAGTTATTTTATGTATTCTTGCCACTTCTTCTTAATATCTTCTGCTTCTGTTAGGTCTATATGATTTCCGTCCTTTATCAAACTCATCTTTGCATGAAATGTTCCCTTGGTATCTCTAATTTTCTTGAAGAGATCTCTAGTCTTTCCCATTCTGTTGTTTTCCTCTATTTCTTTGCATTGATCACTGAGGAAGACTTTCTTATCTCTCCTTGCTATTCTTTGGAACCCTGTGTTCAAATGGGTATATCTTCCCTTTTCTCCTTTGCCTTTTGCCTCTCTTTTCACAGCTATTTGTAAGGCCTCCTCAGACAACCATTTTGCCTTTTTGCATTTCTTTTTCTTGGGGATGGTCTTGATTCCTGTCTCCTGTACAACGTCATGAACCTCCGTCCATAGATCTTCAGGCATTCTGTCTATCAGATTAATCCCTTGAATCTACTGGTCACTTCCACTGTATAATCATAAAGGATTTGATTTAGGTCATACCTGAATGGTCTAGTGGTTTTCCCTACTTTCTTCAATTTAAGTCTGAATTTGGCCATAAGGAGTTCATGATCTGAGCCACAGTCAGCTCCCTGTCTTGTTTTTGCTGACTGTATAGAGCTTCTCCATCTTTGGCTGCAAAGAATATAATCAATCTGATTTTGGTATTGACCATCTGGTGACACCCATGTGTAGCGTCTTCTCTTGTGTTGTTGGAAGAGGGTATTTGCTATGACCAGTGTGTTCTCTTGGCAAAACTCTGTTAGCCTTTGCCCTGCTTCATTCTGTACTCCAAGGCCAAATTTGCCTGTTACTCTAGGTGCTTCTTGACTTCCTACATTTGCGTCCCAGTCCCCTATAATGAAAAGGACATCCTTTTTGGGTGTTAGTTCTAGAAGGTCTTGTAGATCTTCATAGAACCATTCAACTTTAGCTTCTTCAGCATTACTGGTTGGGGCATAGACTTGGATTACCATGATATTGAATGGTTTGCCTTGGAAATGAACAGAGATTATTCAGTCATTTTTGAGATTTCATCCATGTACTGCATTTCGGATTCTTTTGTTGACTATGAGTGATACTCCATTTCTTCTGGGATTCTTACCCACTGTAGTAGATATAATGGTCATCTCAGCTAAATTCACCAATTCCAGTCTATTTTAGTTCGCTGATTCCTAAAATGTTGATGTTCACTCTTGCCATCTCCTGTTTGACCACTTCCAATGTTCCTTGATTTGTGGACCTAACATTCCAGGTTCCTATGCAATATTGCTCTTTATAGCCTCGGACTTTACTTCCATCACCAGTCATATCCACAACTGGGTGTTGTTTTTGCTTTTGCTCTGTCTCTTCATTCTTTCTGAAGTTATTTCTCCACTGATCTCCCATAGTATATTGGGCACCTACCAACCAGTGTCCTATCTTTTTGCCTTTTC
Organism: Odocoileus virginianus; assembly: GCF_023699985.2. NCBI lineage: Eukaryota > Metazoa > Chordata > Mammalia > Artiodactyla > Cervidae > Odocoileus > Odocoileus virginianus. The sequence continues at coordinate 49,741,998 of NC_069683.1, forward strand.
ATGCTGTTCATGGGGTTCTCAAGGCAATAATTCTGAAGTGGTTTGCCATTCCTTTCTCCAGTGGACCATGTTTTGTCAGAACTCTCTACCATTACCCATCCATCTTGGGTGACCCTACATGGCACAGCTCATAGTTTCATTGAGTTAGACAAGGCTGTGGTCCATGTGATCAGTTTGGTTAGTTTTCTGTGATTGTGGTTTTCATTCTGTCTGCCCTCTGATGGATAAGGACAAGAGGCTTATGGAAGTTTCCTAGTAACCTTAGCCACTCTTCTTGTGTGTTGTTTTTGTTAGTAAGCCAGGTATTACCTGTCCCAGGGAAGTGCCATGGAGCCAAGCTTTGCTTGGACTTCCACGGACTCTGTCATTTGTCTCGACTTTGATGTTTTCACTTCATTCTATGAAGGGAAGTACACTTGCAGAGGGCAGTGAGTGGCCCAGTGCCATGGAGCTTTGAAGCCCCATTGGTGTTAGAAAAAAATAGTACAGGGAAGGGGCAGGGTCCTCAGAGGTCTTCCACAGAGTAGGATTTCTCTCTTGAGCCCCGCCCCTTCCCATCTCTCTGTGCTCACCAGGAGAGGCATCATCTCCACGCTGCGTTTTGTAATGCTCCAATCCATCCGCATTTTAACAACCTTGTACCTCAGTCGAGATAGAGTCTGAAAACTTTAATATCATGTCAAATGAGAGAGCCAATAAAACTTGACATTATTAATAGGATGTCAAGGGTTTTTTTCCAACTGCTTAGGGAAAAAACATTGTGTCCCATTAAGTGTAGCTCCTTGCACTGAGAAATATTAAGTGACTTTTCAATGACTACCAGCTGGAACTATTAGTTTTTCTTCATAAGCGTTGATGCTGTCGATTCTGAGAAGCCAGGAGAGAACCTTTCAGGAAGACGTGGGATGAGCCCGTGCAATCAGAGCAGCTTTGAGGTTTCCCTAGGACCTTCTCTGTAAGTGGGCCTGAATATGGAAATAGGGCTGTGAATCATAGAAAGACTTAAATACCCTAGGTCAAGTAAGCACGAGATTTCAGACTCCCTTTTGTCCATTTATCCCCTAAGGAGTGCGGTGACCCATCAGGGCGATTTGGTGCGGACTTAGAGACAAGGCCCGCGCCTCCAGAAAGAAGGAAAAAAGAGGGCCTCCTGTCCCTGCCCTGCTGCCCCTCCCCCAGCCTTCCATGGGCTCTCCATGGGCCCAGAGCTGCTGGCGCTGCATGTTGATGTCCAGAGCTGCTGTCCCTGCCCCGGGGAAGGAGTGGGGTTGGCGGCAGATGTTGCCGCCTCGGCGACACTGCGCTTAGCAAGGAGGAGGCTGGCAGGGAGCTAGCTGCAGGGGCCTCTGTTTCCCTTGGCCTGGGGCCATGGTCGCCTTCCAGCACGTGGCTTTCCAGGCCAGATTCCCTTCCCCGGGAAGAGGTCAGGCCTTAAAATAAGCTGGCATGACTCATGTCTGAGTTGGGAATGCTTCACACAAGTGCCGGCTTTTCAGGAACTGCAGCTGGAGCAGCTGAAAAGAAAACTCCAGAGGCTCAGACCTGCAATTCTGGAGTCTTTGGGCTGCTCAAGCCCAGCCAAGATTGTTTTGTCTGTTCCCACCTAGGCTACTTGGGAGCCAGCACCTTTCAGCCTCCCTGAGCATATGTATTTAGCCATATCCGACTCTTTGTGACCCCATGGACTGTAGCCCGCTAGGCTTCTCTCTCCATGGGATTTCCCAGGCAAGAATACCAGAGTGGGTTTCCATTTCCTTCTCCAGGAGATCATCCCGACCCAGGAATAGAACCTGCATCTCCTGAAGCTCATGCAGTGCAGGCAAATTCTTCACCACCAAGCCACCCAGGGAAGCCCCTTTAAGCCACCCCATCCCCAGAGAAACAGATTCCAAAGCATTTATCCCCTTTTGCACGCTGCCATTTGGCCCCAGTGTCTCGCCACCTTCTCTGTGGGATGTCTTTCATGGTTCTCAGCCCAGCTGCTACAGCCTCCTAGGGCATGTACCTGTGTGTTCATTCTTAGGAATCCAGGGCACTAGCTAAAGAGACAGTCAAAGGCCAGTGCTTATTTATACAAGGCTGCAGAATTTATTGGAGAGTTGTGTTCCTTTCAGAAGATCAAAAGGAAGTCCTGGAAGGCCAATAGGACAGTCCTTATTCATCCTCTTCTGATGTTCTGATCGACATGCTTCTCTTTGCCCTTTGCTCCCTGTCCTGTAGCATTTGGGGGCACCTGACCCCTAGAGTGGACAGATGGAAGGCAGCTTGTGCTGCTTAAATGTCATCTGAGACTTGGGAGACCCTGGGGAGAAAGCCCTTGGGATGACCCTCATGGCACCCGAAGCATTTACACCGCAACTGCAGCTGTCAGGATCGGCAACGAGGACCTCCACTGGTCGATCCCTCTCTTCCCCATGGAAGCTCAGGACTGAGAGATTCAGCCAAGAGCAAAGGAGGCTGAGGGAGAGGTCCGTCTCTTACAGCGTAAATGACAGTGTCAGCCCCTCTGTTCCCACAGGGCTCAGGACAAGAGGGAAGAAAATTATTACGACTGTGGAAGAGACTTAGGTCAGACGCTAGAAGGAATCTCCCCGCTCTTAAGATGGTTCCTGGATGAAGCTATGGAATTGCAATTTCAGGTGTAATTGGTCCCTTTGCTCTGAGCTCCCATCTTCACCCCAGCTCATATCTGATAGTGACTAACTGGCCCCTTTCCTTTTCTGGGACATGATCTAAGAGGTTCAGATAACTGACTTGGGACTCTGAGGCGGAAACTCCAAGAAGATAGCAAAGAGGTAAGTGATCCTGGGATAAGAAATGAAATATTCGGTTGGCCAAAATAAATCATTCTAATTTCTCCATAAGATATTATGGGAAAACCTGAATGAATATTTTGGCCAACCCAATACAACCAGTGTTACACACCTGTGTTAGCGTGGAGGCAGCATGGTGTTGTAGAAAGGATGGAGTCTGGAAGCAAGAGGTCAATAAATCAGGAGCAAATTCATCTCTGCTCTCTTGGTGTTGATGTCACTCTCAGTAAAGTGAGGAAAATAAGACCTGCCTGCACCTACCTTAGGATGATTATTATGATCATGTGAGATAATAGATATAAACTCTGAGGGAGAAAGATAAATTGCTTTAAAAAAATACTCTTATCAGCCCACCCTTCCACTCAGAGGTAGAAGTAAGGGTGTCCTCTGATGTCAGGAGGCAGAGTCAGGTGACATTAAGACCCCTTTTGGCTCTAAGGGTCTTTAGATACATTCTCCTCTCCACCTACTGTAAGTTTCCCTTAACCCACTCTTCATTTGAGGCAGGGCAAAGAAACAGAGTGCATAAGCTGGCAACCCTCTCTTTATTAAGAGGAAAAACCTGACATTAGGGGTACATCCTGTAACATGGATAAATTGTGAGGACACTGGTCTAAGAGAATTAAACCAGTCACAATAGAGAAATACAGTATGATTTCATTTGCATGAGATACCCAGAGTGTCAGACTCATAGAGACAGAAAGCAGAACAGTGGTGGCTGGAGGCTGGGGTGGGGGTGGGGGGTTTATTATTTAAAACTATGATTCCCCCAACCTTTTCAGCATCAGGGATGGGTTTCATGGAAGACATTTTCCCACGAACTGGTGGGGTGGGGGATGGTTTCAGAATGATTCAAACACATTACATTTATTGTGACGCCACTGATTTACTGTGGCAGGAGGCGGAGCTCAGGCAGAAATGCGAGCGATGGGGAGAGGCTGCAAATACAGATGAAGCTTCACGCCCTCCCCCACCACTCACTTCCTGCTTGTGTGGCAGGAGTTGGGGACCCCTGATTTAAAAGGTACAGAGTTTTAGTTTGGGAACATAAAACGGTTCTCAAGATGGATGGTGGTGACGGTAGCACAACAGGGCGAATGAACCTGATACCCCTGGACTGTTCACTTAAAACAGCAACTGTTACGCTGTGTATATTTTACCAGAATAAAACCAAACACTGGCATCAGGTCAAACAGCTATCAAGTCATTAATTCTGATTGATTCACACTAGGACTCGCTTTAGCCACTAAAATGTACTCTCATAACGAAGTGACCTGCCACAGTCCCTTTGTTGGGAAGTTGGGAAGGCTATCCCATTTGCTGTCCTGTCGGTGAGGGAGTAAGGCAGGGTTCAGCATCGGGGTGGGGGTGTCCCCTGCGCATCCCACACAATCCGGGGTTCTGAGAGAGCACCACAGCTGCACCATCACAGCCGGGAAAGCCCAGTACCATCCTGAGCCCAGCAGTCGGAGGCTTTCTCCAAGGCGAATGGAAGGGAATTGTTCCCACTCCCTCTCACTGCAGCTCAACCTTCCTTCACCTTCCTGCTTTAATGTCTTAATCAAGTGGCAGATGAGAGGAACTGATCCATGCAAAGGACAGAAGGTTCGACAAGATGTGTGGAACCTACTGCTGCTCTTATCCCCCGCCCGAGTCCCCGCCCCACCAAAGAGAAAGACAGGAGAGCCAGCAAAAGAAAGAGAAAAAGGCGAGAGAGATTTTGTACCCTTAAGCCTCCACTGCCGCAGTTCAAAAGACCAATCTTTACTGAAAATAAATTTAAAGGAGAATTTTTGATGTATATTACGGTCTCTGGTGGTAGACAAGAGCGCTGCCGGCGGTATATGGAGTTATGCAAAGCCAAAGTGGGATTACTTAAAAGTGTCTGTAGTGCTTTGATTAACTGGTGTGTGTTTTATTTTTTATACGACACAATCACAGGCCTACATTGATAATATCTTGCTATTATTGTTTGACACGTAAAGCTCTATTTTTCCTATGACTTGGAAGTGGGCCTTGTTCAGTCTAGGGCAAGGGTCAAAGGATCAAGATGATCCCAAAGGGGATAAGATGGAGACATGCCCACCCTACTTTTTTTTTTTTTTAATGCAATGTGCAAAAGCCCTAAGACCTATCAAAAGTGAAGAACTGGGAGAGCAGACGTGGTGACTCAAGGAACACCCGAGTGCACGGGCTATAAGAGAGTCCAACTACCTTCTGAAGTTCCTTATGTCTGTCTGGAAAATGTCCCCCCATTAATCCATCTTCTGAGAATAAGGCTCCCAGCTGGTTATGAAGCTGCAAACCCACCTTTCTGTGTGTTGATTTGTGATGTGTGCTAGGCTGGGACTCTGCACATTGCTTTTCTCCTGCCACCCCCCACCCCCAACCCCCCCACTCCCACCCCACCCCTAACCACCGCCCCCACCACCACCCCCAGCTCCTGTTTGGTTGCCAATAGAGGGAGCTAGAGAAAGACTGGAATGCTGGGGGCAGGGAGATAGCTCTTTCCTGTTCACTTGCTGCTTCTTCCCCAGCAGAGGAGCCCTTTGCCCAGAGGCGGTAGTTTTTCCAGGCTGTCCCAGTCCTGGGCTCACTGCACATCCCCTCAGAGGTCCCAACACCAGCCAGGCAGCGCCCCTTCTCGGCAGATGGCGTCCCAGATCTGCAGAGCCTCTCCTCCGAACTCCTGAGACATGGGCAGCCCTGGGCCCCTCCTTCAAGCTCTAGTGCATCAGAAGCCTGTTTGCCCCCCACCAGCCCCCACCCCTGTTAAGGTCTAGATCCCAGCTGTGCAGGGTCCCTCCCGGGAGCTTCTGGGTCCGACAACCCCAAGCTCTTCTCGCCCAGACCTAGGTAAAAACTGTCTATATCTGTTAAACCAATCCCCTGTGTCAAATCATTTCTGTTAAAATGCCTGGCTTGGTTTCCGTCTTCTTCACCAGACCCCAACAATATAAACTCCTTGAAGCAACGTTATTCTGAGCACAGAAGGTACCATTCTTCCTCGTCCCTGAGGCGAAGATGATGCAGATTGATGCTTGGGAGTGGCTGGGCTGCATCTCTGAAGCTCACAAACCCAGAAGAGGCCCACAGAGCCACATCAGAGAGGAATTCGGCGGGGGGAACAGGGGGGTAAGTGCACCAATTTGATGGCTGAGAGGCTTGGAAGGAAATGAAAGGATGACTGCACCTGTAAGATGAGGCCGGGGCAAATCCACCCTGGGAGCCCCTTCCAACGATGAGATGGACCCCAGACCACATCTGCTCCACTTGTGCAATGGGGCAAAGCTGCTGTCTTCCTGCCCAACTTTCCCTGCCTCAGTCTCCTGCCACCTGCCTGTGGAGCTCACGGGACAAACTCAGAGACAATTTTCTTTTTAATTTCCAGCGCCCTCTCAAGGACAGATCTGTTCTCCCTAGACCCTTGTTCCTCCTCTATCCCTACTTGTTACCCTCATGAGCTCACACACGGCACCACAGAGCCTTGTCTGAAGCCTGGGCCGAGAATTCCATTGCGGACCCCGACATCTTCATCCACGGTCTCTACAAAAGGAGCAAGTCTCTGTCCTCACTGGGCTACGAAGCATGTGTTTGAAGCCACGGCAATCACACTTCTATGTCCATGGCTATGGCCTTCCTGCCTGCCCAGCTACCCTGGCATGAACATGGGGCCTTCAGGGGTCATTTCATTCCCCCACCCCCAGCCAGAGTCTATCTCTAAAATTCATCCAAACATAGGAAGGAGGTCCCTGTTGTTGAAATGCACCCATGAAATTCCTTTAGCACTGACCTGTATCTCTTTCCTCCCACTCAGGTAGACCTCCTTTTAGCAGAGTGAAGTCAGGAGATGGAAAATCTGGGTGAAGACTGACTATTTCACAGGGTTGTTGTGAGGGTCAAATAGGATAATATATGTGAAAGCATTTTGTGCACAGTCAGGCTCTGTACAAATGGGAGGAAATATTATCATAACAGTTGCTACCCAAACCACTCACTACATTATTATTATCTAAGTCCTCCTTCTGGTGCTTTAAACTCATTTCTTTTTGCTCTGTCTGCTTGGGTAATGGCTGTAGATTTCTCCCTGGGGCTCCAGCTGCACAGCTAGAAGAAGGCCAAGGCAGCCGTGTGTCTCCAGCCCCAATTCTCAGAAACCCCTCCAGGCCCCGACCAGCCCAGCTCCCCAGAGCATGGCCCCAGCGGTCCCAGGGGGACCGTATTTTCAGGCCTATCTACTTCCAACTATGGAGCCTCTTCAGTCCAGTCTGGCAGGAGCCCAGCCAGCATTTCCATGAATCATCTGTGCCCGTGGCCTATTGTGCAGGGCAGGGAGGCTGCGGAGGAGGCCAGGGCCCTGACCTCAGAGGTTGCTGGATTATTTATTACCTTTGGCGTCATGGGCTAATTTGGGTCTTTGCTCAAGCCCTGGGGAAATGGCTTCATCCCCCTTTCTCCCCATGAGCTCAGGGAATTCCTCTCTTTATGTTCTTTCTCATAGAAATAAACAGTGGGGAGAGAGAAAAAAATGTAAGCACTCTCATATACTATACCGAATTCTGCAGTTTAAAAGAGAAACAGCAACAACAGATTGAGGGGACACCAGCCTTCCAAGAGCTTATAAGGGGAGTGAAAATAATCACCCACAGGAACCATGCTAGACCCTTGCAATCAACCCAAGCCAGCACCTGTGCTGAAACAGTACTAAGCAGTGGGGGCCTTCTGATCCAGAGAGGATGAAGGGAAGAAAGAACCCACCTGCCAATGTGGGAGACCTGGGCTTGATCCCTGGGTTGGAAAGATCCTCTGGAGAAGGAAATGGCAACCCACTCCAGCATTCTTGCCTGGAGAACCCCCTGGACAGAGGAACCCAGGAGGTTACCGTCCAGGGGGTCACAAGAGTTGGACACGACTGAGCACACACGCATGAGAGGTAAGAGTAATTAGGGAATATTTCTTAGAAAATGTCCATTTATCTTTCTTTTTGAACATGTACTTTGCAGAAAATGAGAAAATGAATAAGTAAAAAGATGAAAAAAATTACCCTTAATCCCTACCTGAAGATAACCATTGTCTACAGGTTGATATATGTTTTTTTAGACATTTTTTGATGCATATATTTATATTCATACAATTTTAATAAAAATCAAATTATTCTGGGTGTACTATTTTATAACCTACTTTTTTCAGTTAATTTCCTATGTCAATAGATATATATATCTTCATTATTTTTAATGACTACTAAGTATTCTATTGTGTGAATATAAAAGAGAATGTGTAATTTCTCTAACCAATCCTCTCTTATTGGACATTCCAGTGATTTTTTTTGTTTTGTCCCATCTTAAACAATGCAGCAGTGAACATCTTGGCATTTATCTCTTCATGTATATGTGTGTTTTGTGGTTTTTTTTTTAGAATAAACTCCTAGAAATCAAATCACTGAGTCAAGGATTATTTGGGATTCCCAGGTGGTGCTAGTGGTAAAGAACCCTCCTGCCAATGCGAGAGACATAAGAGATGCAGTTTCAGTCTCTGGGTTAGGAAGATCCCCTGGAGGAGGGCATGGCAACCCACTCCAGTATTCTTGCCTGGAGAATCCCATGGACAGAGGAGACTGGTGGGCTACAGTCCATAGTCATAAAGAGTCGGATATAACTGAAGTGATTTAGCATACATGCAAGGTGTTCATTATACTTTGTCAAATTTTGGCATATAATATATCATTTAAATTTTGCACCAAGATCCACTTATAACCAACAGAAAAATATCAAGTTTTAACTTAGGCTTTAAGGGTATGGAGAGATATAGACTGGCCACTAGGCATGGAGACAAATTTGGCAGCTACAAGGCACAGAGATGCGATCTAAACAAGTGGTTTCTTAATTCAACAAACATTTATTTAACCCTAACTGTAAGCCAGGCACTACGCTCACTCAGCTCCAAGGTACAAAGACAACAAGACCTTTGAGAAACTCACAAAAGAATGGGAGTTGGAAGAAATATGAGTTTGGCTTAAGCAGAGCATATGTGTTGGAAGAAGGGTATGTCATGGAGAAGTGCCTGGCAGTGATGGGCTTTGAGGACCTGGCTGAGGGGTGGGATGAAAGTCAGTTTCTGATAGTCTGTGGAATGATGCGGAGTGGTTAAGAAGGAGGTGGTGAGTTACACAGACCTGGATTAGAATCCTGGTTCAGCCAGTGTCTAGCCCTATGGTCCAAACAAGTAATTTAACCTTTAGAGTCTCATTTCTTCAACTATAACATGGGGAATACTGCTGCCGTTGCTGCTGCTATGTCGCTTCAGTCGTGTCCAACTCTGTGTAACTCTCTGGACAGCAGCCCACCAGGTTCCTCTGTCCGTGGGATTCTCTAGGCAAGATACTGGAGTGGATTGCCATTTCCTTCTCCGATGGGGAATACAAGAGCTACCACATCTGGCTGTTGTGAAGGTAAAACAAGGTGTGCTAAGGGCATAGCGTGGCATTAGCCATCGTTCTCATGTTGAACAGAGGTGGACAGCAGGTTGATGCAGATCTGAGAAGGTGTAACAGCCCCATATCCGGGGCCCAGAGGCAGGCTGTGTTTTGGTCAACCTATACATTCTGTACATCTTAGGGGCCCCTCTCTTGTGGACCCTGTAAGGTTTGATGTGAGGTGGTTAGCTCTCTGAAAAAGGGGAGGGGGGAAGCAAAAAGAAATAAAGCTGGCAAAAAAAGAGAAAGAAGAACATCCCTGACCCTAAGACATCCATGAGGTCCTTGGGACAGGAACCCATGTTGGGTGACCACTGCTCCACCCAGCACGCCTCCTGCCCACCTGTCACAATGCTGGCAGTGGAACCCCCACCCTCCAGAGCCTGGCCTCGAGTTTCCCAAGCATCAGGCCTTCCAGGCATCTCCTGTGAGCCTGTGATCTGTCTATTTGTCCAGTGACTACCTGTCAATCTCCCACAGTGTCACTTCTGATAAACAACTTGGAGAGAGTGACACCTTGATACATCAATTCCATCTGAGATTTCCCTGACAGGCCTCCCAGCTCCTGAATTACTAGGGATGATTCATGGCCAGGCATGAGCACTGAGGGACCCTTCCCTCCTGGCTGGAATCTGTGTCAGCCTCACGCTGTCAAAGCAAACTCCAGCCTTCTCCTCATGCTATTTGTACCATCTCTTGCCTGCATCCCGAGGAAGAGGATTCTTTTCTGCATGCATGCACCCATCCACCCATTCATCCATCCACTTAGCAAATGTGTCTAGGAAAGAGCAATGTTATCAGGAGGCTCAGAGGGGAGGGACGAGAGCTGAAGTCTGTCACAAGATCCGGGTTCCAACAGCTCTTGAAAAGTCATTTAACCTCTTTTAAATGTGTAAGTGCTCAGTTGTGTAGCCTGCCAGGCTCCTCTGTCCTTGGGATTTCCCAGGCAAGAATACTGAAGTGGGTTGCCATTTCCTTCTCCAGCGGATCTTCCTGACACAGGGATCAAACCCACATCTCTTGCATCTCCTACATTGGCAGGCAGGTTCTTTACCACAGTGCCACCTGAGAAGCCCCTCTTTTAGATTGTATTACTGCAAACACTTCTGCTCTACAGATAAGAAGACACATTATGCAATCATAGAATGTTAACCTAAAAGGGGAGATCTTCAGGATTGCCAGGTTTAAGTGTGTTTATATTCATCCATTGAACAAATATTTATTGAGTGTCCATTTTCCATCAGGCACTATTTTAGTGTTGGGAATATATCAGTGAACAAACAGATGGAAAAATCCTACACTCGTGGGGTTTATAGTCTAATGGAAGGAGACAGACAGTAAATGAAATAAATAAGTACAATACATAGTATATTAGGTAGTGATAAGCACTAAGGAGAAAAATAAAGCAGAAAAAAAAAGGAATGGAGAGCGTTTGGATTTAATTTTAAATAGAGTCGTCGGAGAAGACCGCACAGAGAAGGTGATCTTTGAATGGAGGGAGGGGGAAAAGTCACGTGGCTCTCAGGGAAAGGAGCGCTCCATGTGGCGGAAGCAACAGCCGGAGGAAAGATCCCCGTGGGTGCCTGGAAATGCAAGCTCCAAGTGACTGGAACAGACAGGAGAGGTACAGGTGATCAACACTCACACGGCTCTGGAGGAAAAGGACTTTGGGTTTTATCCTGAAGGAGATACTGAAGCCTGTGAACAGAAAAGTGATAGGGTCTGATGTATACGTATATTATTTTTGGCTGCACCGGGTCTTCGTTGCTTCACAGGGGCTTTCTGTAGCTGTAGTGAGCAAGGGCTACTCCCTGGTTGCAGTGCACAGGCTTCTCATTGTGGTGGCTTCCTTTGTTGCAGAGCATGGCTCTAGGCGCACGGGGTGGTCACTGTGGAACACAGTTAGTTCCCCTGTAGTACATGGGGTCTTCCTGGACCAGGGATCGAACCTGAGTCTCCTGCATTGGCAGGTGGATTCTTAACCAGTGGACCACCGGTAAAGTCCTGACTTATATTTTAACAGGATCATTCTGGTGCTGGGTTGAGACTAATATAAATCAATAATAACAGCTAATACTCACATAGCATTTCTTATGCCCCAGGCACTGTTTTTTCTAAGTCAATCCTCACAACAACCCTACGAGGTAGAGTCTGTTGTGACTCCCATTTTGTGGATGAGAAACAACAAACATGGGGAGATTATCGAGAACCTGACCACACAGCACAGATTTCCCTGGTCACTTCAGATGGCAAAGAATCTGCCTGCAATGCAGGAAACAGTTTTGGCCTCTGGGTTGGGGAGATCCCCTGGAGGAGGGCAGGGCAACCCACTCCAGTATTCTTGCCTGGAGAATCCCATGGTCAGAGGAGCCTGGCAGGCTACAGTCCATGGGGTCGCAAAGAGTCAGACACGACTGAACAAGTAACATTTGCTATTTTCTTTTTACCTTTGGCCACACAGTTAGTCAGTGACTGAGCCGGGGGTGGAATCTAAGAAGGGTGGCTGCAGATTCAGTGCCGTCCACATCCTACCCTGCTGCCAAATCACACCGAGGGTGGAGGCAGTTAGAAATGCCAGTGGTCCCCACCATGGGGATGCTGGTGGAGAGGATGGCGGGCTGTATTTGAAGGTAGAATCAACACATTTTGCTGTCAGATCAGAGCGCGAGTGGAGTCATGTTGTTGTTGTTTTTTAACTTGATCAACTGGACACATAGAGTTGCTTTAAATTGAAGCAGAGAAAATGGAGGAAGGGAAAGAGCAGGAGTTTGGGATGTGCTGATTGGAATCCCTGTCAGACATCTAAGTAGTGGGAGATATAGCTTCAGAGAAACAAAGGACCTGAGAGCCTGGAATATTAGCTCCATGTCAAAGAACCGGTTAGTGAAGCGGGGTTAAGCCTCCAAGGGTGAGCCATCCCCCCTCTTCGTGCTTCTGAGCACCTTTCCACTTGCAAGTCTGCCGTGATACATCATTTGTTTGTCAAAGTGGAAGGTCAGGTGCTAGAGAAAGCTTCTCCTGACCCCCTCTTCCCGGGCGGGGGTGATGGTGTATGCCCTCGGTGGTCTGGGGAGGGGTGAGGGCACTGATGGAAATGGGTAACCCAGGTAACCATCTCCTCAAGTGGTGAGGGAGAGCCAGCTCTAAATGTTTACAGAATTCTACTGTTTCTCCCTCCTCAGAGGGAGGGACGCCTGAACCCACTGAAGCTGGGGGGTCTGGCCTCCCAGAAGTCCATCCCACGTTGACTGAGAGGTGGGTGATTCTGTGGGGGTACCGCTGCAGCCCCTGGTGTGCAGGGCTGGAGAGAGCTGCTGGAGTTTATTTGGGTGGCGAGTTGCTATTTAAAATCAGGCTTTGTTTCTGAAAATGAGACAGCTGGGACTACATTTGGTGGATAAAGACATTTTGTTGAACTTTCAAAATGGGGTATTATTTTCCATTTACACTTATTTCACGGAGAATTGTAAGAAGATGAGATTGTAGACGTGTCTGTGATATGCAGTAATGAGTGATGGATCTTTGAAGGTAAAAATATCTCTAGGATATTCTTTTTCGTTTTTTTTTTTTTTCCTTTTTCTCTCCTCACTCTCTCCTCCGGGCCTCAGGTTGGGAGTGTTTAGGTTTGGTTTCGTTTTGTTTTTAATATCGAAATGGAGAGTGTCTCTGGTGGGAGTATAGACTCTTCTCAGCTCAATGTTTGTCTTAATAAAGGTTAAAAGAAATGAAATAATATTAAAAAGGCTCTCAGAAGACAGGCACACCAGATGCTGCCTACTCCCTAGATTGTTGGAGGAGGAGGCAGAATAGCAGAGCTAGGGAACCCACAGGTACCTGGGGCAGTTGATCCCACCAAGGCCAAGAACCTCCGGGAACAAAGAAACAAGGGAAGACCAACCGGACAAGAGAAGAAGAGAACCAAGAGGGAAAGGAAGTCAGAGTCCAGCAAGGCACCATCTTCCTCCACATTCAAGGCTCTCTCCTTCTCTAGGCCCTGCCATTGCAAAGGGTCTACATCCCAGAGGAGCCAAATTCAACATCTCACCCCCTGTTGCCCTCTACCTCCTCTTAATTGCCTTGGAAGGAAACCAAGAAAAGAGAGACTAGAAGCAGGAATGATGTTCAGCTTGATTTTCTTGGATAAGGAAATCCATGAGTGTTTATCGAATAAATAAATGAATGAATCATTAGCCTATCAGCCACTACAGCAAAGAACCAATACTTGAACAGGGGAATGAATTACAGAATCAGTGAATCTGGCATAAGCTCTCAGATTTCTTAACCTCCTGCTCCTGAACACAGACCTCTTTATCTTTGTCTATTGACAAAGTTGACATTCTCAAAGCAAAACAAAACAAAACAAAACAAAACCCCCCTGGAATTTATCACCATCAAAGGTCTATGTCCATCTATGGCCTCATAAAAATACTGGAAAAAGCTCTACCCTTTGTACATAAGTACTAGGTATTAGAAACAAAAATTTTAAAGCAAGAGAAGCAAATATTTTCCACTATACTGAGTTCAAACCAGACATTGCACACTTGCAGCCCAACCTAATCACTGGGCAGGGTTAAATTTCAGAGCATTGCCACTTATGAAGTTCCCTCCAACTGTGCTTTTCTCCTCGGTGTGTTTCAGCTACATCCATCCTCCAGGTGACCAGTACTGATTGGTGTGATCAGGATTCCCTTCTTCTTCATCAGCTCCTCTGGGAACAAGTCTGTCTCTTCCTCCCCTTGGTGTCGTCCAGCATCTCCAGGGCCCAGTGATGGCTCCAAGGCCATCAGTAGCTGCCTCTTGAACTGAGCATAGTGGTGTCCAGAGTTCCAGCTTTTCTCCCAAAGACCATTCATTAAGCTTCAGCAGATGTCAATTGTAAATAGCAACTTTGTTTTTCAAGGCCAAATACCCTAGAGTCATACTTGACTTCTCCCTAGGATATAATCCATAAATTCCACAGGTGCTGGTGAACCAGACTGAGAGACACAGCAACTCGCTAATTAACTCTTCCTAACTTGAGATAGCTGAGAACTTGGATACCTAAGATCCCGTAAAGAGAGTGCCTTGAACTTTTATCTGAGGACAATAGACCATACACAGAGCAAGAAAGGAAAAACTATTTGTCTCCGAGAGCAAAATTTATATTCAATAAGTTGAGAAGGACCACCTGGAGGTCAAATACCAAGGAAGGTGCCAAAAGAAATTCTCCAGTCTGGGAGGAACTCCCTGAAATCAGAAAATGAGCTGGAGGTCCTGAACAGTCCAGGGAAGATCACATTTGTGGATCTGGGGGACAGAGGGTAGTGCCTTGCTTTAAGGTTTCACCTCTGTTTAATGGGAAGAGAGGGAGGGAGACTGAGTGGAAGAAAAAGATGGGAGAGAGGCAACAGGCTACGTGGGAATGACACTTAGTGTTCCCCAATTCCTTTTCCTTATCTGGAAGCAGAAATGACCGCCTTCCTTGATGTTAGGCCATGTGGGGGTGGAGACATTTGGCCTGAAGACTAGAGACTCCCAGAGTGTCAAGTAAAGAGCCCCAAGTGATCATCTCCCAGCTTCCCTACCTTATAGATGCAGAGGCTCAAGCTCAGAGGGGGCAGTGAACTGCTCCACCTAGAATCACCTCCCCCATCGTGGCCTCTCCCAGGTCCTCCCCGCCATGCCCATTCTCAATCGGAGGAGGAGACTGATGCTTCTGGAGAGCACACCACATCTCTGGTCACTTTTTTTTTTCCTACTGCCTTTCAAAGGAGTCCTGGACTTTGAATATAGTCTACAGCCCTGACAAGTTTGAAACTGGTCCCTGGGAGTCCTTCTCTATTAAGAAAGTAAGAGGGACAGCAAGGGTGTAGGGTTCCCACATATCAGTCACCTAGGAAGTAGCTGGAAAGCCTGTTAAAAATGCAGAAGGGGCTTCCTGGATGGTCCAGTGCTTAAGACTCTGCATTCCCAAGCATAAGGGCTTCCCAGATGGCACTAGTGGTAAAGAACCCATCTACCAACGCAGGTAGATATAAGAGATGTGGGTTCGATCCCTGGGTTGGGAAGATCCCCTGGAGTAGGAAATGGCAACTCACTCCAGTATTCTTGTCTGGAGGATCTCATGGACAGAAGAGCCTGGCAGGCTACAGTCTATAGGAGAGGGCAGAGTCAGACATGACTGAAACGACTTAGCATGCACGCACGCACTCCCTATGCAGGGGACCTGGGTTTGTGCCTTGGTCAGGGAACTAGGTCCTGCACGCTGCAACTAAAGATCCCACAGGTGGCAACAAAGATCCCACATGATGCAAATAAGACCCAATACAGCCAAATAAACTTTTTTAGTTAAAAATGTTACTTAAAAAATGCAGATAACCTTGCCACACCCCTGAAAACTGACTCTGTACACCTAGCATGGAGCTCTATAGTTTTCACCAGCACATTTGGTGATTTCCATCCACTGAGTTTGGAAACTCTGTCCTAGAGGAGAGCAGGTGGATGAAACCATGTTTGTGGATGGATGGGGCTGATTTCAATTGTCTATCCATACCATGGGACCCACCCCATGAGTGGGTAAAAACAAACACAATCGATGGATCAAATAAAGACCCTGGGCTGCTCTGAAGATGTTCTGCATACCTGGGTATTATTGATTCCAAGGTCAATTATCGTCAGTTTTATCAGTCATTCCCTGAGGGAAGATTGACCTGAGACCGCACCAAAACTGCTCCAAAGTGACTCTTCACCCTGCGGTCCACTTTTTGCCAGCCCCACCCAAAACACATATTTCAGCAACTGACCCCCATTTTGGAGTAGCCCTTGATTTAAGGCCATGAGGAAGTAATTAAAGATAATTGAGGATGCAGCTTGTAAATGAAGACATACTGCCACCCGGGCAGTAATTAATCATCTCTTCTACCCTCCCCACCTCCCTCCTCACAGCTGGCATCTGGTTGAGACCAAACTGGGTTCTTGTATCCACAGACTTCCAGTTCTCTCCCAAACTTTGACATGGTTGACAGACTTTGATTACCACCACCGCTCATCCTCCGTGCTCCCCACACAGCATGTGCATGAGCAGAAGCCCCCACCCATGGTTTCTGACCATTTCACTTCCCTAAGTCTACTGTGGAACTTCCAGAAAAGATAAAGAGCAATGCTTCCCGGTTAGTAAATGTCAACTGCACAGGTTCTCTGTGCAAGCCATGGGTTTTACGTGCCCCACAGTATTCTAAGCTGATAACAGTGATAACCCATCTGGCCATGGCCTGCCTTCCCTCCCAGGGTGGGCAAGGGATTATGGCTGTTTTAACACTGGGAGACTCAGAGCTTGTAAAGAGCCCTGTGCCCTGAACAGGGGGACCGTTATATAAGTCCACCGAGTTTGGCGCTGCGGGACGGCGGGCTCCCAGTGGCATCCAATTAATGGGAGGCTGATGGCCACAGCTGAAGATACTGTCACAGGACCCGGGTCTCAGCCCGCTGATGTCCCGCCAGCAGTTGCAGTAAAACGGAAATTAAGTGCGGTGTCATGGCCATTTAGGACATTAGGAACGGAAGGCGCCCGGGAGCTGCTTCCTGGCCCTGTGCCCACCTTATTAAAAAGGTGCAAACAAGGACCTGTGCTGGGAGAGGAGAACAACTGGAGAAAAGAGACCTTCTCTGCAGGTAGAGATGTGAGGGGAGGAAGGAGATGCAGGGAGGCTGTTTCCCAAATCACCTTGGCTGAGAAGAAAATTGGCTTGATAAATGAAGAAAAGGCATCAAGCTCTAGATGGAACTCTTTAAGGAACATTTTCCAGGTTGCATATTTTCTCCAGGTCCTGAATTTCCACTCTGCCCACAACTCCCCACCCCAACACACACCTGAGGTGCTGGGGAGAGGCTTAGGCAGAGGACCAAGCCTGCATTCTTTGACACCCCCCCACACACACATCACCTGAAATTTGCTGGAGGCCTTGAGGCCCTGCAAGCCTTCACCAGCCTGCCAAGTTCTCTAGCTCTGAATCTGGGGAAATCCTGCCCTTGGCCACCAGCCAGCCCTGAATACAGGGGCTATTTGCTAAATAAAGACCACAGGTCCCAGCGCTGAGGAGGGCTGAGGGCTGCCTGCTTGCTGCTCACTTGCCTTGCCTGTCCCCATTCCCATACACCCCAATTTCCTCTTCTCACTCATCCCTCACTCATCCTGACCTTTTTCTTTTATTGATGTAGAGTCAATATACAAATTTGTGTTAGTTTTAGGTGTATAGCAAATATATATATATTTTCAGTTATATATATGTACTTAAATATATATATATGCACATTGTGCTAAGTCACTTCAGTCGTGTCCAACTCTTTGAGACTCGATGGACTATATCCCACCAGGCTCCCCGTCCCTGGGATTCTCCAGGCAAGAATACTGGAGTTGGTTACCATGCCCTCCTCCAGGGGATCTTTCTGGCCCAAGGATTGAACCCACATGTCTAATGTCTCCTGCATTGACAGGCGGGTTCTTTACCACTAGCACCACCCAAGAAGCCTATATATATATATTCATTTTCAAATTCTTTTCCATTATAGATTGCTACAAGATATTGAATATAATTCCCTGTGCTAAACAGTACATTCTTGGTTTTTTTGTCATTTATTTGTATTTGGAGGATAATCACTTTAGATTGTTGTGTTCGCATGGAAGCAACCTAGATGCCCATCAGCAGACGAATGGATGAGGAAGCTGTGGTACATATATACCACGGAATATTACTCAGCCATTAAAAAGAATTCATTTGAATCAGTTCTCATGAGATGGATGAAACTGGAGCCCATTATACAGAGTGAAGTAAGCCAGAAAGATAAAGACCATTACAGTATACTAACACATATATATGGAATTTAGAAAGATGGTAACGATAACCCTATATGCAAAACAGAAAAAGAGACTCAGATATATAGAACAGACTTGTGGACTCTGGGAGAAGGCGAGGGTGGGATGTTTCAAGAGAACAGCATCGAAACATGTATATTATCTAGGGTGAAACAGATCACCAGCCCAGGTTGGGTGCATGAGACAAGTGCTCGGGCCTGGAGCACTGGGAAGACCCAGAGGGATCGGGTGGAGAGGGTGGTGGGAGGGGGGACCGGGATGGGGAATACATGTAAATCCATGGCTAATTCATTTCAATGTATGACAAAAACCACTGCAATGATGTAAAGTAATTAGCCTCCAAAAAAAAAATAAAATAAAAGACTAAAAAAATAATAATAATAATAAATAAAAAGAACACAATGAGAGAAATCAAAAAAAAAAAAAGATTGTTGTGTTCGTTTCTGCTGCACAACAACATGAATCAGCTATAAGTATACAGATGTCCCCCACACTCTTGAGCACCATGACCTTTATTTCTGGTCTTTGTCGATTCCTCCTAGAAAAGGCAGAGCAGATAGATTTGGGGAACGCAGCAGAGGGAGGGAATACCATGGTTCCCTCTGCCTCTTTTTCACCCCACTCCCACTGAAACACATACACACTTGAGGGGCGTTTTTATCACCTCTTGCCTGCTCAGTCTGGCGTTGAGAGCACCCCAGGAGCCCCTAAACAGCCAGGCTGAAACTTCCATTCTGCGCCCTGCTGTCTTATTTCTTTGCCAACAGCTGTAACAGAGGTGAACTGGGACATGGGAAACACCGGCTCCCTTTGGATAGGGGAAAAAAATTAAAAAGCCCGTTTTTCTGTCCTGTCAGGTCTATTTAAGTATTTAATGAGGTGAGATAGTACCAATAAATTTAACATGGCACAATAACTCTGATGATGTGGGCCACAGACTAATAAGCTTCCATCCCAGGGACAGGAGAGTGATCTCGCCTTCGCTAGATCTTATCGGGTTTGATTGCTTTGTTCAGATATTAAAAAGGTTGAGCAAGGACTTTCGGGCACTGCCACAAATCTGTGCGTACCCTCCCGGCTGAGATAGATTGAAGCCAGGCCTCGGAATACAAGGCTGTTTATTTTAATTGACAATCGAGAGGAGTGGAATAGGTGGAGGGTGGTGGCAGCCACAGGGGCGCCCTCTGATTAGGTGGCTGGATTGTGTGTTTTCTCCTCTTCAGAGCTGTGGCCCAGCTTCAAATCTGAAGGTCTGTCCCATAGAGTGTCTGCTCCCGAGGCTTCAAAGAGTCTTTCCTCCACTTATCTTGAGCAAGGAGACAGGCCACTGACCCATATGTCACCAGTGGTTTCTGTCCTCATCTCCTGTGGGTGAGGCCTGCTGCAGGCGTTTCCCAGGGAACTCATGTCCAGCCCAGGCTTCTGCCCCCAGGGGCACAGAGCCCATTCTCCCAGTCCGCAGATTCACGGGGCTCTCACTAAAGCTCTCTGAGGCCAGAGACCACATGTCCCACTTCTAATCCCCCCACCACACACAGCAGAGACCAGAACTTATAGAGGATGACAGGAGGCACACTCTGGGGGCAAGTGCAACAATTTTACACTCTTGGCCAAGAGCGCCCCCTTTAAGTTAACATTTAGATATATATCTTAATATTAGTGGTCTATAAGCCTAGTACCACAAATTTGCCAGTGGTCATCTATTTGTCCTACAGTGTTCTTTCCTAGAACTGATTGTTAACCACCAAAAGCAGTTTTGAACTGTACATCTGACCAGATCATTAGCTTTTTCTGTTTCACTTCTTTTGAGAAATCTGAATTAAAAACATCTCAAGATTTTTTAAAACTATATATAATTATAGCTTCTTGTGTATATATATGTATATATACATATATACAATTGCACACACATGCGCACACACACACAAAGTCACAAAGGCTTCCCTGGTGGTTCAGACAAAAGAGCATCTGCCTGCAATGCAGGAGACTCAGGTTCGACCCCTGGGTCAGGGAATCCCCTGCAGAAGGGGATGGCAACCCACTCCAGTATTCTTGCCTGGGAAATCCCATGGACAGAGGAGTCTGGTTGGCTACAGTCCATGGAGTGGCAAAGAGTCTGATACAACTGAGCAACTATCACTTCAAAATCACACAAAACTTCACAGATATTATTATTCAGGATGAGGCAAAGGTAGACCATGAGTTTTAAAGATGAGTCAAGTTCAAGTAAATTACTACAAGAGGAATCCAAAAGAATCAAGTTTGGGAAACACCATATTAGCTGATTTACTAATTGATTCTTTGGTTGGTTGCTTGGTAGCTTTTTAGTTGATAGATATTTTCCCCCCAACATTTTATTATGAACATTTTCAAACATAGCAGAAAAGTTGGAATAATTGTGTGGTGAATGCCCATACACCCATGAATTAGATTCTGCAATTAATGTGTTGCTATATTTGTTTATTACATAACTGTCCATCTAGCCATTTCCAGTCAATCTATCTTATTTTTTGAATGCATTTCAAGGTAAACTGCAGACATCAGTACACTTCAACATTAAATCCTTTAACATGCATATCATTAGAGTTCAATATTTGTTTATGGCTGTTCCTTTTTTATTGTTGTTGGAAGTAAAATTTATATACCACAAAGTGAGTAGGTCTTATGTGTATCATTCAATGAGTTTTGATAAGTGCATCCACCTGTGTAATCCAAAACCCTGTAAAATTACAGAACATGACCATCAGCCCAGGAAGTGATGATCATGGCCCTTCTCATGCCCCTTCCTTCCTACAGAGACTATCACCTGTTGTGACTTTTTACACTGAATATTAATTTTGCCTTTTGGAGAACTTCATGTAAGTAGAATAGTACACTGTGTACTCTTATGTAAGGCCTCTTTCAAAATGCAAAGCAAAATATTTTGCCTGATGATGTATATGTCAGCAGCTTGTTCCTTTTTATTGCTGTGTGGTATTCCTCTGCATGTAAGTGTGCTCCCATTGATGGACACCTGAGCTGTTTCCAGGTTGGGGCTATATAGTCAATAATGTTGTTGTGAACATTCTCCTACAAATCTCTTTGTAAATACATATTTTTGTTTCTCTCGGATAAATCACTGAGTCATATTAGTGACCATAAGATAGGAGTATGTTTGGTTTTAGGAAAAAACTCCCAAATCTTTTTCAAAGTGATCGTGTACTGCCATCCTCAATGTCTGAGAATCACTGACACTCCAGTTTCTTTGCCAAAATTTGATGTTGTCAGAATTTTTAATTTTAGTCACTCTAATGGATGTGAAGTTGAGCACTTTTTCATGGGCTTGTTGGTCAACTGTAAACTTTCCTTAGTGAAGTATTTGTTCAAATCTATTTTTTTATTATATTTTTTATCTTTTCATCATTGAGTTGTAGTCCTTTTATATTATGGATACCAGTTCTTTGTCAGATGGCTTTTACCCTTTTGTCAAAAATCAAAAGTCTCTATATGCCTATTTCTGGGCTCTCATTTTTGCTCTACTGATTGATGGATTTTTAAGAACAAATCCTTAGAATGTTGGAGCTTGCAGAAGAGGTTGAAATTCTTTAGTCTATTGGTTTGTAAAAATTTCTTGAATAAGACCTCTTTTAAAATGTGGTGAATATTTTGGATCATCTCGAAAGAGATTGCATACAGATATATATGTTTGCATATAATTGGGGGGGGTCATATAACTTTGATGGCTATATCTCAACTCTCATATTAGAAGAGAGAATTGATGTGATTTAGCCAAAGCTATTGTTTGGCTAACAAGAGAGCTCAGGCTAGGTCCCAGAGTCTTTCACTGTGCTATACTGTCCCCCCTCAAAAATGAATGGCACGTTCTCTCTAATCCAAGAGCTTATGTTTTAATGACAGAGTCCAACATATTCACAACTAACCATTAGAGAACATGTTTTCAAATAAGAATCAAACCACGAGTATGTGCCACAGGAACATGGAGATTCTGGGTAAGAAGGGAAGGCCTCATGGAAAAGGAGGCCTCTGAGCTGGACCAGAGATATGCAAAAAGAACACACCAGTCCAGGGTATTGCAAAATGGGCAAAAGCTCTGAGGTAAAAAAGACTAAGCTCCACAATGCTAACATCTAAATCCGTGTAGGTATGAAGCAATAGACATTGGCATGTTACTAGAAGCATTTTGATGGTCATAATAATCCTCCTCACATTCCTTCTGATAGTAAAAAAAAGTCAATGGCTTGGGAAAACTTCCTATAGGTTGATATTTTTTAACACTCTTTCCCTGAAATTACCACAACTCTGAGTTGAAAAACCCTGTGTTTCTGGGTGTATTTAGAAAGGCAGGTTGAACAACCTTAGGGTAAGAAAAGTGGAGGCAGTGGAGCGGAAAGAATTCATAAGTTGGTGTCAACAGACCTCAAACTGAAATCTGTCTTTTAAATTTACTAATTGTGTGATCTTGCATAAGTCATGAAATCTTTCTGACCTTTCATTTCCCCATTTGTAAAATGGGACTGATCATAATACCAGCTTCCCTAGACTATTGTGATGTGTCAAAGAAATAAAATTTGTGAAAGCACATTATCATGGGCAGAAACATGCAAAAGGAAAGTAAGTCATCATTATTACAAGGAATTATTTGAGCCTCAGTTCTAAGAACCCAGACTACTGGGCAATGACTCAGGCAGGCAGTAGGGACCAAGGAAAATGAAGGCACCCATACTTACAGCCAATCCCTGAACAATGCCTTTCTTCCGCAAAGGCAAAGAGGTGGTGAATACATACATGGATAGGCTTTGCTTTTTATCTCTTCCATTTAAAGCTGTCCTTCACATTTATTTAACTCTGTCTGTACTGTGTCTTGGGGTTAGCAGTGGGGTGGTCTTAGGAGAAGAGGGAAAATAAAGCATGTCATTATTTCCCCAGCTGCTTTTACTCCATCAGTTAGAATAGGCTAGGTTATGCTGAAGCAACAAATAAACACAAAGTCTTACCAACCTGGAACAACAAAGGGTATTGTTTTGTAAGCAATATCATAAAATGTAGAACAGAGCTGGGGACTTTGTTCTTTATATCCTCACTCCAGGACTAGACTAAGAGCACAGTCACCATTGCAAATATTACCAGTCAGTGTGGCCAAAGAAAAGCCAGTTTGGGAAGATCCTGCATCAGTAATAACATGCTCTAGCCTGCAGTGACACTCATGACTTCTGCTCACAATTCATTGTCACCTGATCAAACATTCGAACCCAGCTCTAAGGAGGTCAAGATGTGCAGTCCCACCATGTGTTTAGAAATTACAGAACTGGAAACAGGATAAATAAATATTACGACTGCCCTCTTCCCTGGGCCCATCACGCTGTTTCACATTCAGTGGCTTTGTATGTTCTGTGTCTTCTGTTAGGAATGCCATTATCTCTTCCCAGAGGGCAGCTATTCATCTTCCAAGACTCATTCAGATGTGTCCCCCTCTCCAAGCCACTCCACAACTTCTTATCACATTGCATTGCAATGTTGAATTTATCTGTATGTTTCCCCACTACACTGTGAATCCCTTTAGAGAACAAAATAAATGCCTACACGCTGAATAAATGACTTCTGATCCTCCTTGCCCAACATGGCCTGATCTGAATCCCCCGAGCCCCACGGCAGAAATGGCCCAGAATGTTATGGAAGGGGAAAACAAGTTTTGCCACATCCTTTTCCCATGCTTTCACTGTAATAGCTCACATTTAGGAAGCACAAGCTTGTACTGAGCACATTTAAGAGTGCTGCTTATATCATCTCATTTAACCCTCCCAATATTATAAGGCCCATTGTGTTAAGAGATCACAATATGAAATGTTCAGAGAGGTTTTGTGACCTGTCCAAGGTCACACAAATCATAAGTGAGAGAACCAGGCCTGGTACTTGTTTGATCAGAGGATACAATTTGTGCTTTTAGCCACTCACTGGGTTGCCTCCACAGGTTACAGAGATGCACCATTGATATAGGCCCATCCCTGATGGACTCAGATTGTTCCACTTTTCCGAAGCATGCTGCTGGCAACAAAGACAGAGAAGTCCCTCGTTCATTGTCCCTAATCAAGTGTGTGCAAAGATTAGAGACTGAGAATTTACTAGAAGCCTCAGCCCATCACAGTTCCATTTGGTTGGAGCCCAAAGGAAAACCCAACATGGAGACTAGCCTGCTTAGACCACAGCAAAGAGAAGATTGGAATGAATAATTCGTTGAATTGAGATTATTTAGCCTGAAAAAAGAAAGCTAAGAGTGGCTTAATAAATGTTGGTTGATGACCAGCTGTTCACTAAACCCACTGAGGATAAAAAAGACAGCACTTAAAATTCAACGTGGGGGATTTCAATTAGGCAGCAAGGAGACTTTTTAAAATTCTTTAACTAGTGAGGGGCGATGGAGTCTTCTCTGAGTCCAGAGGCCTATTTAGTTATTTATTCATTTATGTGTTTAGCTACTTATTCATTCTTCAGCAATCATTTATTAACCAGATACTAGAAACACAAATATGAGTAAAAACTAATTATCTGCCTTTGAGACTCTCTTCCTGGAATCTTTTTGCAGGAAGTAAAATGTCTTTGAAAGATACACAACAACTCACAACACTTGAATGCAAATACATTGCTACATTTCCCAGGGAGGCCTTGGTTACCAGACATGTTGTATGTTGCTGAAAAGGGTAGAAGTTAAATAGAAAGGGAGAGGAATTTTGGGGGTTAGAATTCTACTGGTTTCCTATGGCTGCTGTAACAAATTACCATAAATTTAGGGGCTTAAAACAACATGGGTTTAGTCTCTCACAGTCCTGGAGGCCTAAGTCTGAAATCAGTTTCACTGGGCTAAAGTCAAGATGTCAACAGGGCTGACTCAGTCTGCGGCCTCAGAGGGGAGAATCTTCCCCTTGACATTTTCCAGTTCTGGTGGCTGCCTGCATTCCTTGGCTGGTAGCCCCTTCCTCCATCCTCAGAGTTCATCACCCCAGTCCTTTCCTTCTGTCGTTACATCTCCTACCTGTGACTCCGCTTCCTCCTCTTTCTCTCTCAGGACTGCTGTGATTACATCCTTCCCATGGTGATCATCTCAAGGTTCTTAGCTTTGTTATATCTGCAAAGTCTGTCTGCCATATAAAGTCACCTTACTGGTTTCTAGGGATTCAGATATGGACATATAGTGGGGGGTGGGGGTGGGCATCATTCAGCCTTCCACAGGAACGGATTAACTATAACAGCAACTTTGCCCATTTGACAGTTGAATCAGGATTGAGCCTGATGCTCTACATCACTGAGGTCACCATGGATCCTGGGAGAGTGTCTTGGCCAGTGGCACATAACCAGCTGATGCTGGCAGATTCGCTGGATATACCCCATGATATGGTAATTGTATTGTATTAGGTATTGTACTGGCTAGAGGCACGAGAATAGATGAAAGAAAACTTTACATCCATTCCAGGTCTAGAATGATGGCTAACACTTACTAAGCATTTATTATGTGCCAAGTACCATGCTAAGCATCTTATAGCTTTTGAGGTTATTTATCAAAGTAATCTGCATACCAAGTAACCTTATCAAAGTTTAAAAAAATAAATAGTGCTAAAAGATTCAATCAGGGACTTCCCTGGTGATCCAGTGGTTAAGACATCACCTTCCAATGCAGGGGGTACAGGTCTGATCCCTGGTTGGGGAGATAAGATTCCCATATGCCTTGGGGCCAAAGAACATAAAACAGAAGCAATATTGTAACAAATTCAATAAATACTTTAAAAATAAAAATGGTACACATCAAAAAAGTCTTTAAAGAAACAAACATGAATTTTTTTTTTAATAAAAAAGTCAGACAACAGCAGTCATCTCTTCTACACCTCCTCATCTCCTCTGTCCCACAGAATTAACCTCTCTCAACTCAGTACTTTCTGCTGGCCTTTACCTCCAATTTTAAATAACATGCTTACACTGCTATTTCTTGAGTTATCAGATTTGTAGTTTCTACTAAATTCCTATCATTGCAGTTGAGGATTTCACTCTCTTGGACACTACCATCTTCTTTCTATTGTCTCTCCTCTATCCTTCTGGTGTAATTATATAACAATTAGGGGTTAAATTAGTAGCCTGTTTTTATACCATCATGACTGCATGAGTATTATTCATTGTTGAGCCAGGTAGCTTACCATAATTATGTGTCATTTCTCATAGATTGTTTTTCCTGGAGCTTCTAATTGCCTACTTTTTTGAAAAAGTTGCTGCTTTATGTGAACCCATTATTCTGTTCTTTCTTCCAAATGTTCCAACTGATCAATCACCTAGCAATAATTTTCAAAATCTTTATATCTGCCAGTTTCTTTTCTCCCCATGGTCCTCCACCCTCCCATTACAACCTGGACTTTTCCCCTTGAGGTAGGTGCAGGACTATTGCCCCAAAACTTGGCTCTTAGCATCTTCCTATGCTGGATACCCAAAGATCCCGCAGCAAGTAAGTGTTAGACCTCAGATTTGAACCTAAGTGTGGCTACATCAAAATCCCACACCCATAGCTACCATGCTATATGGCTTCTATAATTCAAGCATCCTAAAGAGTGACTATAAAGTTTGAGCAGAAGGCAACTACTATATGGAAATAGTTACTGTTGGTGGTTGTGTTGCTTCTGAACTCTACACTTGCACAAACTTTCAAAACTGATGACAGTTCTCAAAGTGTTGGGATTTGCTCTTCACACCTGGAATAAACAGCATGCAAATGGGGAATTTTTTTTTTTAACCTCGCAGACATTTCCATGTGAGTTTGTTACCACTTTGGGAATCCTTCTTTCTTACTGTAAGGCTTTGTTCAGAAGCAACATCTGGTGGCTGTGGGGTGTTTTTCCCTCCCTGATTTATTTATTTTCTCTACCTTTTCCCTGAGGTCTAGGAAGATTTCCAGTGGGCATATAGTCTGCCCAGGCAGAGAGGCAACGTAGCTTCTATCTGAACCACACACACCGCTCCCTACCTGCCCCCGCTCCTCCTGCACTCACACAAATACACAGACTCCTGGGCACTCAGCCCCAATCCTGTTGAAGACAAAAGAAGGATCTGGTCAGTGTCAGAAGACAGGAGTCTTATCAACCTGTTTGGACTGGAATCATGAGAGTGAGGATTCAAGGAGGAAGAAGAAAAGGAAACTAAGGGGGGATTTTAAGTTGCTTCAAATATTCCTAAATGCCCTTCTGCATCTTCTCTTCGATACTTCCAACTCCAACCCAAACCTAGACCAGATACCATGGAGAAGCCAAAATTACAGTCAGGTTTACCATCTACCTAGGGGACACCACAGAGTCCCCACGGGGTATAAATCCTTTGGGAAGCAAATGTCCACTGATGCATTTCCACTGCTCTAGCTCTATAGCACGCTCTCCTTCTTTCTCTCTTTCTCTTTTGCCCCTTTTCTTCCCCCTTTATTTTTCCTTACTCTCTTTCCCTGTTTTTCTCTGGTGCTCCTTTCTTTAAAAAATTTTCAGTCACCCTCTTGTTTATCTGTTTGTGCGCTGGGCACAGAGCTCGGGGACCTCCCCAGAATAGTTTATAATGGCTTTTCTGTCTAGCTCAACTGCAGTCTAGCAGAGGTAATACAATCATGTCTCAGCTCCATATGGTCTCGGAGGCTGACAAGCAGAACAACCCCTGTTTTGTTTGTGTTTTGCTTGTGGTATTATGGGAGCCACGTGGGGCTGCTGGGCTGGGTTCCTCTCGCAGGACATATCAGAGAAGGAGCCAGGCCCCCTGTCGTTCCTGCCTGCTGCCTTCCACGCACGCACGCACGTGCACACACACACACAATCCACAGCAAATCAGGGCATGGTGGAGGTGAGAAAATAAGGATCAAACCCAGAGAACATCAGGGGACACACAGGGAAACAGGGAATGCAGAATTTCAAGGATGGTGGAGGTGAGAGGGGAAGTGAAGTCATATTTATTGAGGGGTACACATACTCTGCTAGATTCTTATGTAATGATACTCATACATCTCCTCGGAATGTATACTGTACCCCATTTTCTCTCAGAAAACTGAGGTCAGGAATCTACTTGGTCTTTTCCTTATTAACTAGGAGACCTGGTATTGAACCCTTGTCTGTTTGATCCTCAAAGACATTCACTCATTCAGTTCACTACAATGTTTCTGTCTAGAGTGGGTGGTGGGTACAATTCTTGAAGCTCTTCTCAGTGAAGAGCCCAGATACTAGAGGCAGTGACATGGGATAGATCAGCACCCTCCCAAATTTGAACCAGAGCATGGTTATGCAAAGTCACAGAGTTGTACCATCATCTTTAGACAGACTCCAGCAGGCACAGGCACCCCCAACCCCAGCCACTAGAACAAATGAAGTTCTGTGTCTCAAAAGCATTTTGAAAATGGTGAGATTTCAGTGCAGCATGCTCACAAGGCGGTGTTATCATTGCTGCAATTACAGTAATGAGGTTTCACCTAAAAATGCAGATGATGACTTGGTGGGGAGGAGTTAGGAATATGTTAGAGATGAAACAATGGAAGACCCAAGCCACAAGCAATCTTTAAGCCACAAGTGTCTTTAAGGTACTCTTTGTGACCCCCTGGACTGTAGCCTGCCAGACTCCTGTCCATGGGATTTTCCAGGCTAAAATACTGAAGTGGGTTGCCATTTCCTACTCCAGAAATAATGGGAGACTCAAGCCACAAGCAATTATTGAGTGTCTTTAAGGTACTAGGGGCTAAAGAAAAAAAATTAATTTTAAATCATGTGATAGGTAGATTCATGAACCACATTGCTTAGATTTTTCTGGACAATTCCAATTCTAAACATTCTCTTTAATGGAAGAGAACCAATGACAGGTATTGGAAGGTCCGCAATCAAGCATCTGAGCCAAATGAAAAAATAACAAGAGCTAATATCTGTTCCAGGCTCTCTGTGGGCAGGTTCTGTGCAATTCATTCACCATCTCATCTAATCCATGCAACTACTTGTGATGCAGATACTATTATTAAAAGTACCTAGCTCACAGAAGCAATCAAAAAATATTGTTAAATGAACATCACCCCTGCTTTCTAGACTAGACCCCAAAAAGATTTCATAGCATGTCCAGCATCACACAACAGATAAGGGCTGCGTGGGATGTGAACCCAGGTAACCTAACTGCCACCTGCCCCCTAGATCCCCACCCGGCACAGCCTGCATTTCTAACCCCCCACTCTGCTGTTTCTCCATAAGGCTCTTAGATGTATTTTTCCACCTGAAAGATCATGTGCTCCAGTTTCTAATTTACGAAATCTGATCACCCTATGTGCAAAAAAAGGGGGCAAAGGGATCCTGTGCTGCTCCAGGTGCAATGGGAATCCTCCAAAAGTTGAAGAAACATTGAAAGGGTGAGAGCTGGTTTCCAAGTAGACGCAAACTGTTTCCCTAGAGAATACTGAGACCAGCTTAGGTCATGGGCACCACCGTTTGGGACGACTCAAGGGTGGCTCCTGGGTTTCCTTGGTGGTTCAGATGGTAAAGAATCTGCCTGCAATATGGGAGATCCGGATTCCATCCCTGGGTCAGGAAGATCCCCTGGAGAAGGGAATGGCAACACATTCCCATATTCTTACCTGGAGAATTCCATGGACAGAGGAGCCTGGTGGGCTACAGTCCATAGGGTCCCAAAGAGTCAGGCATGACTGAGCGACTAACAGTTTGCTTTTCTTTGTTTCAAGGGTCGCTCCTACTGATTCTGAGCCTGGAGGAGGAATTGGAGGGGAGCCTCTCTGTTCTCAGGAGGGTGCCAGCTCAGCTCAGCAAATGCCCTGGTCCCAGCCACGAGCAATAACTATCTTCTCCTTTCCTCTTTGGGCCTCAGGCCTGAATCACAAGGGGGGTCCTAGCCACACATATGTATCTAGAAGCCTTCATCAACTTTACTCGCAGCAGTGGTAGTGGTAAGAGTCAGCATTCACTGCTGCTGCTGCTGCTAAGTCGCTTCAGTCGTGTCTGATTCTATGCTACCCCACAGATGGCAGCCCACCAGGCTTCCCCGTCCCTGGGATTCTCCAGGCAAGAACACTGGAGTGGCTTGCCATTTCCTTCTCCAAGGCATGAAAGTGAAAAGTGAAAGTGAAGTCGCTCAGTCATGTCCAACTCTTCACGACCCCATGGACTGCAGCCCACCAGGCTCCTCTGCCCATGGGATTTTCCAGGCAAGAGTACTGGAGTGGGTTGCCATTGCCTTCTCCGGTCAGCACTCACAGGGCACTTCTTATGTGTTAGTAACTGTTTACATTCACTCGTTTATTCTCCTCACCTGCTTTACGAGATCGATTTTATGAACACCGTTTTGCAAATGAGGAAACTGATATATTAGAGGTTAAAACCAAGGTTATACAAAGAGTCAGCATTCAAATAGGAATAAATAAATGTTATGGGTAGCCTTGAAGAGAAAAAATAATTTTTTTAAAATCATACTTAGGACCTTAAACATGGGAGAAAGTAAGGACAGAGGGTTTTTCCTTTCCCCTGGAAGCAGGAGAGGGTTATGGGGAGGGTGACAGGTACTTGAGCATCTGTATTTTTTAGTACAAGCTAACTGAACACCCTGATTCTCCTCCACCATCTGTGTGCCAGACGCACAATCTTCCTCCTACCTACCCCCTCAGCAGCCCATCATTATAGTAGCCTGGAGCCCACAGTAGCTCCTAATCTCACCAGAGCCAAGAAGAAAGCTTTGCACTCTCTGCACCCACAACTGGGTGCTTCTATAAAAGTGTGCCCACAAATGAACTTATCTATGAAACAGAAATAGAGTCATAGACATAGAGAACAGACTTGCGGTTGCAAGAGAGAGGGGCAGTGGGGGGAATATGCATTGGGATTTGGGGATTTGCAGATGCAAACCAGTATATATATGTAGGATGAATAAACAACAAGGTCCTACTGTATACCACAAGGAACTATATTCAATATCCTGTGATAAATCATAATGAAAAAGAGTATATATATATGAATACATGTGTACATATATAGCTGAATCACTTTGCTATGCACCAGAAACTAACACAGCATTGTAAATTAACTGTACTTTAATAAAATAAATTTTAAAAAAGAGGGTGCCCAGCATTCATTCATGCTACAAATATTTGTTGAATCTCTGCCATGTACCAGGCACATTTCTAGGTACCAGAACAGACCAGTGAACAAAGAAAAAAAAAAAAAAAAAGACCCTGCCTTCATGGAGATTATGTTCTACTAAAGAGGCTTATAGCACTGGGGACCGTCAGCCCACTTACCTTCGTCCAAGAATAGTCAATCCACCAAGGAGCCCAGAGACAGTGCTGGAGCTTTAGGTGCTAAGCTCTGCATATGGCACCTGTTGTCACTACTCTCAGAGCTGCCCTTCCCTTCCCTCACCAGCCTTTTGTTCCAACAGGGTAAGGAAATTCCAATTCCCCCAAGTCAAATTCCACCCTCCAGAGCCTCTGACTCGGCCCCTCTCAGCCCCTGTTCTGGAGCCCTGTCTTCTCCGATGGTTTGCATCATAAATGTATAATGCCAGTCGAAGGAAGGCACCCAACCCAACCCGCTCTGCCTTGCATCCATAACAACCTTATCAAAGGGTTTTTTTCTGAGCACGAAGAACAGAGAGCCCTCCAGGTTTTGATTCATAGCAGGTGAAGGCTGGATGTGCTGAAAGCTGATTGAAATCAGCGAGGTCAACAAAATACAGCTGAGAGTGCACAGTAATTGGCCGCGAAGCTCCGCTTCCTTGTTTTTTGTGATCCCCGCACCTTAGAGCTCCGGCTCTTAAAGGGGACCTTTGTCTTACACACTTCATGGCATCGGGTGTGCTGTATTTGTATAGACTTCGGGTTTTGCTGACCCACAATTTCCTCTCCCTTTGTTCTGCAGTCCACTGCATATTTTGTTCCGGGTGGGGAAATGGAGACTGAGGGGGGAGGAGGCTTTAGACTCTGGATTTTCATGTGGGGAGGAAACACACCCACACATCTTTAGGTTTTGTTTCCGGAGAAGAAAGTCAGCGCTCCACCGTAGCCCTCTGGTGTTGATAAGAGTACTGTATAGCAAGGGTGCAATTCTAACCAACTCAAGGGCAAGTGATTACACCGTATTCAAAGTCTGCATCCACACATCCTCACACACACATACACATACACTCCATTTAAAGTGGTTTTATCTGAACTAAGCGGTCCCTGAAGGTAGGATCTTTGTCTTGCTCAGGGTCTCCCGAATACATATCATAGAGCTCAGCACAGGGTAGTTGCTTAAATGGATGACTGCCCAGCTGAACCTTAATGATGCTTCTAAGTATCTCCTGAGCCTCTGCTATGCCAGGAGAGATGGATCTGTAGGTGAGCTTTTGTCCTCAGAGGAAAAGAGAAAACCATCATGTGGCCACCGCATTGAAGGGGGATACTGGTGAGGCAGCAGCTAACCCAGAGCCTCAGAGGACACTGGCAAGGCAGTGAGGACTTAAGTGGAACGTGACATTCTCTCAACCAGGTCAGCATCTTGGGAAGCAAATGCTATGTGTTGGAAACTAATGCTGATGGGGAGGATTGCTGAGACTGGTTTAGGCAAGTTTATCCATTGGGTTCCACCCAATCAGAAGGAACTCAACATCCTGCTATCCAACGTGCTGATGATTTATTGCATCTCATTCTCCATCCAAAGAAGTCTGCTGTCTATTTGAGCCCGTTCATGTGAAGACAAGGCCTGCCACCTTAATCCCTGGTCACGAAGCTGGACTACGGAAGTTCTCACAACCACCATCTGACCCCAGAATCTGTCAATAGTAAACCCAGAAAGATGTTTCTTCTTTGATTAAAAGCCCTTCCTGCTGGCTTAAAAAGGACCCTGAAGGCACATGCTGCCACCTACATAAAGGAAGTGGAAACTTCATTGTCATGATAGAACACGCACCTCCCCATTTGTAAATTTCTTAGAGATTAAGTCAAGAAGTTTCTTCAGTCAGTAATAACTTGAGCCACATAAGCAGCCATTCTGCCATCATCACTCATATAAGCCGTGACAAAGAGCTCCTAACAGGACTCTCCCATGCCTGTCTATGTTTCAAACTGCTGCCCTGTAATACTCCTGAGAAACAAGTCTGGCAGATAATAACAAGTGTTGGCAAGGACATGGAGAAACTGGAAACCTTATACATTACCAGTGGGAATATACATTGCCAGTGGGAATGGTACAGCTGTTTTGGCAAAGGTTCGAAAGGTGAAACAGAGTTACCATATGACCCAACTATTCCACTACTTCCCAGCTAAGAGAAATGAAAATGTTGTTAAGTTTCTAAGTCATGTCTGACTCGGCAGCCCCATGGCCTACAGCATGCCAGGCTCCTCTGTCCTCCAGTATCTGCCAGAGTTTGCTCAAATTCATGTCCATTGAGTTGGTGATGCTATCTAACCATCTCATCTCACATGCTTACATTAGAACACTTGTACATGGATGCTGACAACAGCATTGTTCACAACAGACAGAAGGTGGAAAAAAAACAAACGTCCGTCAACTGATGAATGGATAAATGAAATGTGGTATAGGACTTCCCTGGTGGTCCAGTGGTTAACAATCCTCCTGCTAATGCAGGGGACAGGGGTTTGATCCCTGGTCTGGGAGGATTCCACATGCCATGGGGCAGCTAAGCCTGTGCGCCACAAATACTGAGCCCGCGCTCTAGAGCCTGAGCTCAGCATGAAGAGAAGCCATCTCAGTGAGAAGCCTGTGCATCACAGCTAGGGAAAGCCTGTGTGCCTTAACAAAGACCCAACGCAGCCAAAGGTTTTCTTTTTTATAATGTGGTATATCCATCAATAGAATATTACTCAGCAATATGAAGGAATCTTGAAAGCAATATGCTGATGAAAAAAATCAGTCACAAAAGGCTACATATCATGTGAGTCCCTTTATATGAAATATCCAGAGAGGGCAAAGCTATAAAAACAAAAGGTAGATTAGTGGTTGACTACACACACACAAAAACATTGCATAATAGGTAAATTGTATGGTGTGCAAATTGTATCTCAATATTGTTGTAGTTCAATCTCTCAGTGGTGTCTGACTCTTTTTGACCCCATGCACTGCAGCACAGCAGGCTTCCCTGTCATTCACCATCTCTCCCCGAAGCTTGCTCAAACTCATGTCCCATTGAATCAGTTATACCATCCAACCATCTCATCCTCTGTCGTTTCCTTCTCCTTTTGCCTTCAGTCTTTCCCAGCATCAGGGTCTTTTCTAATGAGTCAGCTCTTCCCATCAGGTGGTCAAAGTATTGGAGCTTCAGCATCAGTACTTCCAATGAATATGCAGGGTTGATTTCCTTCAGGGTTGACTGGTTTGATCTCCTTGCAGTCCAAGGAACTCTCAAGAGTTTCTCCAACACCACAGTTCAAAAGCATCAATGCTGTGGCACTCAGCCTTCTTTATGGTCCAACTTTCACATGCATACATGACTACTGGAAAGCCATAGCTTTGACTATACGAATCTTTGTTAGCAAAGGGGTGTCTCTGTTTTTTAATATGCTGTCTAGGTTTGTCACAGCTTTTCTTCCAAGGAGCAGTATTTCAATATAACTGTTACCAAAAAAAATAGAGCTAAAAAGTTAAATCTGCTCATATCCCTGCTGAAGACTTTTCTGATTTCCCATCACCCAAAAATAAAACCCAAGCTTCTGGGGATTTCTTTGGTGGCCCAGTGGCTAAGACGCTGGGCTCCCAATGCAGAAGGCACTGGGTTCAATCCCTGTTTGGTTGGGAAACAAGGAGTTTGGTTGTGGTGGTTTAGTTGCTAAGTCATGGCTGACTCTTACGATCCTGTGGACTGTAGCCCACCAGGCTCCTCTGTCCATGGAATTTTCCAGGCAAAATTACTGGAGTGGGTTGCCATTTCCTTCTCCAAAGTAGGAGTTTACATGCTGCAACTAAAAGATCTGACCTGCCATAACTAAGACCCAGTGCAGCTAAATAAATAAAAATAAATATATATATAAAAAAAAAACAAGCTCCTTGGCCTGACACCTAAAAAGTCCCTTAAGAGTTCGGCTCTACCCTATTTTTCAGCCTCATCTTCCACTCTACGTGACAAGCACCCAAACCCCAAGCCTCTTTTGTCCTGGAGCAGAAAGTGCGGTTGGTGTCCTGAGAACATGCACTTCCACCTTGTGCAGTTGCAGCGTGGACTGCCTTTCCCCAGTCCGCACCTGACAGATGCTGCTCTATTCTGTAGGATCCGAGACGAACATCACCTCTTCTGGGAAGCCTTTCCCAGCTTTGCCAGGGATAGCTTCTCTCACTTCGGGGCTGCCACAATATGCTTTATGGTCTGTTCTGGTGCTTATCACATTTTATTTTAATTACCTGTCTACATAATGCCTTCCCCACTAGCCTGAACCGTGGGCACTTCAAGGACAGAATATTTGCCTTGTTTATCTTCGTATCCTCCTCTCTGCCCAACTCCGACCACATATAGGTAAACAAGTGCACAAAGAGAGAAAAAGAGTTAGGACCTTGCACAGCTACCATCCAACCCACAAGTAATTAACAAATATAAGAGGGAACTTTTTTCTTTTTCTGTAATTGAAGTACATTGACTTACAGTATGATGTTAGTTTCAAGTGTACATCATAGTAATTCAATGTTTTTATAGATTAAACTCCATAAAAAGTTATTATAAAGCCTTGGCTATATTCCCTGTGTTGTACATTACATCCTTGTAACTTACTTGTTTTATACCTAGTAGTCTTACCTCTCGATCCCTTCACCTAAGAGGGAGCATTAAATATACCCAATGTTAAGGGAGGGGGGAAGGGAATGCAAGTGAAGGAGACAGACACTGGCACAGAGAAATAGGGTTTGCATCTCAGCCACTTGTTCAGACTGAGCTACCTTGTTTGACAACTTCCATTTTCTGTCACAAAAGATAATACCTAGCTGGGTGGTCTGATGATCACACATAATAACAGTAGCTGAGTGGTGACCCTGTGTTGGGCACTCGAGCTAAAGGAGTTTACATTAATCCCTGAAACAAACCTTTGAAGTTTATTGTGCACATTTCACAGGTGGGAGAGTTCAAGGCATTCAGAGGTCTGTTTCTGGTCCCTAAAGCCAGACTTTTTAAACACCTTGACAATTTGCATGTATAAACTGCTAGAGGCTACTGATTATTCCACTTTCAGAGGATCCTGGTAGTAAAAAGCACTGGATACCATCCTAAGAACAGCTTCCTGACTTGGACTGGATTCAGTTCCAAGTGAAGATTGGTTGACCAATCCAGGTCTCCCAGACTTTACCCCAAGGCCAAGTACAATGTTAATCTGCCTACCCTGCTCTCTGCCCAGCCAGGCCTCATTGACTGAGGACCCAACTCAAACGCAGTCTCCTTGTAGACATCTACTTAAACACTCCTGTATTCTTCAAGGCTTTATACTCGGAATCACTTATTTTAACTAAAGCCTCTAAATTTCTCCTTCCATTCACAGATGAAATTGTTGATTTATATATCCACTTCCATCTCCTGACTGCCCACTGATTGGCTGGCACCCTGCAATATAGATTGTATTCCTCACCACCCCATTAGAAATACTTTCCGTGATGTCAGCTGCAGCCCTGCCTCAGTGCCATCCTCAGAGCCAATCTGACACATCCTCCAGGGTACTGCTGCCTGCTTGTCTCAGCACTTGGAGAGCCCTGACTCTGCCTCCTGGACCCGCCCCCCTGCCCCCCTCATCGGACATCCCTCCTCCACTGGCCCTCCCTCTCCATTCCCGCACTCCCCCTCCCTGGGCCTGCCCAAGGCTCAGGAGTATAATCCTAGACCCTCCAGTCTGCACACTCTCTACCGTGAAGTGCAACATCTTCTGTACCTCAGGTTCCAGCCCTGTCTTCCTTCCTTATCTCCAGTTGAGCGTTCTCCAACTGCCTTCTGGACATTTTTACTCAGATACCTCACTGTCACTTAGCGTTCAATCTTTCTGGACCCTGTGAGTGCTACTTTTCTATAAGATCTGCAAATATCTTGAGAAAATATAAAATTTTTCATTAGTTTTTCTAATGAAAAACTAATTAGTTTTCTCTCATTTTTCATTAGTCCACACTAACCTGGTCTCTATTAAACCATCACATTAACTTGTTTATGCTACCAAATGAGTCAGCTGAGATGAGAATGTTCACTTTTTCAAGAAGATATCTAGACCTATCTAGATCTGTCTTAGTATCTATCTATCTAGATCTAGATCTATCTTGATATAATATATCTATACCTATACCTAGATCTATATCTATATCAAGTGTTAGTCACTCAATCGTGTCCAGCTCTTTGTGACTTCATGGACTATGGCCCACCAGGCTCTTCTGTCCATGGAATTCTCCAGACAAGAATATTGGAGTGGGTGACCATTCCCTTCATCAGGGGATCTTCCTGACCCAGGGATCAAAGCCAGGTCTCTTGCACTGCATGCAGATTCTTCACCACCTGGGCCACCAGGGAAGCGCATCTACATACCTATAGCTGTATCTACATCTATCATCAGTTCAGTTCAGTCGCTCAGTCATGTCCAACTCTTTGCGACTCCATGGACTGTAGCCCATCAGGCTCCTCTGTTCATGGGAATTCTCCAGACAAAAATACTGGAGTGGATTGCCATGCCCTCCTCCAGGGGATCTTCCAAACCCAGGGATCAAACCCAAGTCTCGTGCATTGCAGGTGGATTCTTTACCATCTGAGCCAGCAGGGAAGCCTAAGAATACTGGAGTGGGTAGCCCATCCCTTCTGCAGGGGATCTTCCCAACCCAGGAATTGAGCCAGGGTCTCCTGCTTTGCAGGTGGATTCTTTACCAGCTAAGCTACCAGGGCAGCCCATCTATATCTATGTGCTATGTGCTAATCTCTTCAGTCATGTCCGACTCTTTGAGACCCTATGGACTTACCCTGCCAGGCTCCTCTGTCCATGGGGTTCTCCAGACAAGAACACTGGAGTGGGTTTCCATGCTCTCGTCCAGGGGATCTTCCCAACCAGGGATCAAACCTGTGTCTCTTATGTCTTCTGCATTAGTAGGTGGGTTCTTTACCACTGGTGCCACCTATACCTATATCTATATCCATATCTGTTTCTTGCTTGAGATATCAGGGTCTGTATTTTGTACTAGGACTCCGTCAACAAATTGTCAAGAAATCATTTGGTACCTACTCCATGCCTGGTACTGTGCTAGATACATCTTAAGACACAATGGTGACTGCTACATAAAACCTATCATCAAGCAGATTACAGTGTGTGCCATCTCAAAAATAGCATCATATAAAACCAGATTCATTATCTTCCCCCTTGGCTGACCATCATTTCAGTCATCCATGTTTATAACATGAAGTTTTAAAAACCACACCAATTAAAAAAACAAAAAAGAGTGGTTTTTTGTTTTGCTTTGTTTTGTTTTTTGGTCTGTTACTTCTTCATCTTCTCCACCCTTGCCCCAAATCTGATCAATTCCCTAATCCTGCTGGTGCCTCTTCCTTAGCATCCCTTGTACCCATCCTTTCCTCCTCTTCACCTTGGCACATGAATTTAGGCCCTCAGTACCTTAAGATGGGGTCTCTGCAATTGAGATCCTTCCTCTGCACTTTTTTCCACAACAACTTACTCTCCTAAAGAAACTGTTCTGCAGACCTTCCCAATTAATCCTCCTAATTCACCAGCCCCAGGAACTCACACCCTCTCATTACAGCAGCTTGCTCAAAACTATGGAGTCCTACAGTAGAGGGAAAACCATGTGGGTCTTTGAGTCAAAACCCCTGCCCATTATCACCATCCTTCTCTCTACCAGGCAGCCTCCTCTGGAATTTACCCAGAAATGAGGAACTCACTCCATCTCAAGTGGCCCATTCCATTGTTGGCCCTGATTGTTAGAAAAATCTTCTCAAGCTGCTTTGACTGTCATCTTACCATTTCCACCCATTGGTTGAAGTCCTCTATTCCCGCTTCCTACTGCTCTCCTCCATTGCTTTTGTCTAGTTCCCTAACCCCTCAGAGACATTCTCTGCCCTCGGATTGCACTCCACCCAGCCTCTCCCTGCCTCAAGTCAGCTTTTATCCTCTTTGCCCCCATCTGTTAGGTAAAGAAAGGAAAGGGGCAGAAGACTGATTGTAAAAAGAACATGATATCAGTAATGCCAAGATGGGAAGCACTGCCTTCCTCCCTCTATATCTCCCCTGCCCATCTCTCTCTCTCTGTTGGTGTTTGATGCACTTGGCATATAGTTTGTGGATTCCTATGCATGCAGCTCAGTTCAGCTGAGTTCCATTTTCCGTGTTCAACCAGTGTTCTGGAGGATGAAATCACATATAAGCAATGCAAATGTTGCATGATGCTGAAATTGTTCACTAAAATACCAATCACACTGAAATAAATCCACCTTTAATCAGAGAAGACTCTTTCAGGCATTTACTATTGCAACCACCGGCACACACACACACACACACACACACACACACACACAGAGTACCTCACAAGAGCTAAGTTTAAAAATAGAGCCATAGGTTAATACTAAATAAATAAATAAAGCTGAGCTGTTGTTGACTTCACTGTTTATTACAGTTGAATCTGTAATACTCTAGACCAGTGGATCCAAGACAATTCCCTCCACCACCAGGGTCACGCGGCAGCGTCTGGGGACACTTGCGGTTGTCACAACTGCAGGAAGTGCTTGTGGCATTCAGTGGTCAGGGATATTGCTAAACATCCTACAGAGCTCGGGACAACCTTGTCTCCAAAACAAAGAATTATCTGGCCCAAATTAGAGTAAGCCGAGGAACCCTGCTATACACTTACTCCTCTATTTTTATTTTGTCCTCTTAGCCTGCCTAGGTTTGAAATCCTGTGTAGGTGGGGTGGGTCCGAGCACTGGGAGATGGCCGAGGGAACGCCTACTCCCAGGGAACCTGGAGGTTTGTGGTGTGACCTCTTGTTCATGCCCTGACCTCCCAGGCCAGACCATTCAGATAATGAGGTTAGAAAAACAGGCACTTGGCTGACTACCAGCTGCTGTGTCCTGGCTGAGTTTCCCCTGAGGGAGTAAGAGCAGAAGGCAGGAAAGAAAACAGGCAGGAGAGCAGGGTGGAGGAGAAGTCCAGGGAAGGAGTGTGGGTGAGGCTGTGACATTATGGGACGCCTGAAGGTTTCTTACCTTTCGTCAGGTAATATTCATTGGAAGGACTGATGCTGACGCTGAAGCTCCAATAGTTTGGCCACCTGATGCAAACAGCCAGCTCACTGGAAAAGACCCTGATGCTGGGAAAGACTAAGGGCAGGAGAAGGGGATGACAGAGGATGAGATGGTTGCATGGCATCACCGACTCAGTGGACATGAGTTTGAGTAAACTCTGGGAGGTGGTGAAGGACAGAGGAGCCTGGCATACTGCAGTCCATGGGGTCACAAAGAGTCAGACACGACTGAGCGACTGAACACCACCACCAAATCAGCTAATGATAAAAACATGTCTCCTTACATCTTAGTCAAGCCTTACAGGTTGCAAAGTGTTCTGCACCTGTTAAACTTCATTTAATTCTCACAACCGCCCAGCAACACAGTGAGGTGGTCACAACTGACCTGTGGATAGACGGGGAACCAACTACTGGGGAGACTCCAGATCCCAAAGAAAGCTCAGCACCAAGTTGGTTCAGAAGAAATACTTAGAAAACAAAGAAAAGGAGAAACGGAAGAGAAAAAGGAAATGAAGTGAATGTCAAGCTAGTAGAAATTCTTTGACTATAATAGATGCTTCAGGAATGCTTGAGCTTCACTCATCATTTGTCTTGCAGAAGATGAACTCTGTGTTAGGAAATGAGATCATTACCTTAACAGCACAATAGAAGAACTCTAGACTGGGAACCTGAATCCTGGGGGATATCCCCACTTTTGCACTCCCTGACCTGCTGCCTCACCTGGCTGGACCAGGCTCATCTGAAAATGGGGTAGTTAAGTTCTACCATCTCAGGGGGCACCTTCCAATTCTTCAATCTCCTATCTCTTCTTTCTTCAACCTCCCAAGCTTCTCAGCCCCGACCTCACTTGGCCACAAGGTCTGGCCAGAGTCTGCAGCAGCTGAACAAGGACCACAAGGCGACAGCTGATACCCATATTTGTAAACAGAGCTTGCTACCTTCCAAAGCACTGTCACAGGCATAGCCTTTCCACGGGGTGGTAAGCCCCTCCCTTTCTGGGCAGAGTCTGCACTGAGGAGCAGGAAGAACATCAAATGAAGCATCAAGAGGTGTCCTCTCCCCCATGTTGGCCCATTCCCTTGCTCTTACATCCTTCCACACTTACAGCACTCCAGAGATTCTGTTTTCCATTAGCATGACACCTAGTCTCTTCGCCTGGACCCACAAAGGGTCCCCGTGACTCAGACCCCACTTATCTTTCTGATTATGTCTTCCATCACTCCCTGCTTTGCCACTTGCTCCTGCAACATTGGCTTTCTTTCTATTCCTTGAAGACACCAAGCTTACTCACTATGTAGAGCCTTCACTCTGGTTGACTTCTGTCTTGAGAGTTTTTCCCCAATTATTCAAGGAGTGGTTCTTGCCCATTATTTGGGTTTCTGATCAAAAGTCACCTTCTCAGGAGCCTTTCCTAACCACTCTAACTAAAATAAGCCCAATATTCCCATGCCCACCTGTTATTTTCTAGCCTCTTATTTTATATTATTTCTTCACAGATTCAGGAGAGTACACCACTGATGTTTCCTTACATGTAGGGGGGTCCTTGCATTAGACAGAGTAACACTACTCATCTCTCTCCCTAGCTTTTATTCACTTCTCCACAGGGCAAGTGTCTTACCTGATTGGTGAGCTTGGAGAAGGTGCTGGGACCACCTGGAATGGCCCTCTCTTTCTAGGATCTGCTGCACGCAGAGGGCATGAGCACTGCTCTGCCCTGGACCAAGAAGTAGGCTTCATGGTAAAGGTTCTGCCCCTTGGAGGAAGGCTTGTGACTGACCATCTCTACCTGGGACTGGATTACCAGTCTCTCTGATTCCAGGGTCAGCACCATGATGTCAACCCATTGTTATTGCACTCCGGAGACTCGTCTTCCAGCCTAGCTTTGATGAGCCATAAAGCTGCTGTTTGTGTCTCCTCTGACTCATGTGTCTGTCTCTCAGTGGTTCAGAACTCGGTCTGGGAACAGCTCTGTCATTAATGGGCTCCACTAAACCACTAT
This sequence comes from Odocoileus virginianus, assembly GCF_023699985.2. Lineage (NCBI taxonomy): Eukaryota > Metazoa > Chordata > Mammalia > Artiodactyla > Cervidae > Odocoileus > Odocoileus virginianus. Next base: position 49,784,368 of record NC_069683.1, read on the forward strand.
ACTTCCCTCTTCCTGAAATCATCATATTTATTGGTTGATTCATTTGTTTATACATCTATTATTTACATGCACACCCTCCCCACTCCACCAACACATACACAAACACACACACACACAAACACATAAACACCTCCCTCTTCTACCATCCTCTGTAGAAAAATAATTCCTTGAGAGCAGGAATTCTCTTTTGCACATAGACCTTGTGCCTGGAACAGTACATGGTTCAAGTAAGAGTCAGAAAGTGTCTGTTGAATAAATGAAACAATGTCCCAGTGCCTTGGCCCGGCATGACACCCCAGGGTTTCTGCATCATCCTGGGATGGGGAGTCTCATTGATGACTAAGACTAAATTTCCACCTTGCTCAGAAGAATGAGCACTCAGATTTGGATTCAAGTTGATTTAAAGAAATATTTAGAGTATGTCTTATAATCCTAAACTGCAGATGAGATTCCTATCTGTGAAATATGATTTCCCTGAGATTAGGAAACTGAGGAACACTGAGGTCCACTTGCTGAGGACCCACAAGCAGTGGTCAAGCCTGGATGGCTGCTGCTTTTCTCCACATCCTTCTGCACCTGCAGAGGCAGGTGGGGCTCCTGCCACTGCCTCATCCAGAGAACCACCAAGGCCGATTTTCCTCAGTCCTCGCCTTCTGCTGGGTCTCTCAGCCCCGGCAGGGTCTCCATTCCATTCATGTGCTCTGAGGACCTTTACTCTGCAGGCCCAGACTCTCCTACTCTGCTTCTGTGTAGAAGCTGACTTCACCCAGGGCCACGTGAGAACTCCACCTGCACCCAGAGGCGTGGCCTGGATTTTACCATCCTCAACCCAGTGTCCCAGGGGCTTAGGTCCCCCACGTCCTCCCCGAGCTTCCGCAGACCCTACCCGTGCTGGCCTGGGCAATGCAGTGGGCTCCTGTTCCTACTTCCTGCCTGACTCTGGGGCTGGAGAATGACTCTGACCCCTTCCCCACTTGGCCAAGGCTCCACCACCTTACCCAGCTCTGCTGATTTCCTGGGCCGTGCTTAAGGACTGTGCCTGTGAGGGGAAGCACGCTGACTGAAACCACCCACCCTGGCCAGGCACCACAGTAACCATTTGCATGAGTTATTTTATGACAGGAGGTCCTGGTAAGGAACAGGGAACTAATAAGCCTCCACCAACCTGAAGCGTTCGGGAAAGGTCAAAAGGAGACACCACCTGTCTGACCACCTCCCAGAATCCTTCTCTCTGGCATCCGTCTTGGCTGAACAAGGCGTGCACCACCAGGAAGGACTCTGAGTCAGAATGATTGGCTAAAGACAACCCGGAAACTAATCCCATCACCATAAAACCCGAGACTGCCAGCCATGTGACAGAGCTGTTCCTGGGTTCCCTTACCCTTCTGCTCTCCACCCGGGTGCCCTTTCCCAATAAAATCTCTTGTTTTGTCAGCTTGTGTCTCCTCGGACAATTCATTTCCGGGTATTAGACAAGAGCCTGGTCTCGGGCCCTGGAAGGGGTCCCCCTTCCTGCAACATGCCCACTCCTGTTTCTGAGCTCCTGCCGAGAGCTCTGTGTCAGACTCCAAAGGCCTGCTGAAGGCGAAGCTCTGTCCCCTGACCGATGTCCAGAATCTCCACTGTCTACATCACCCGGCTGTGGGTGAAAGGCCCAGCGTGGCGCTAATCTGACCTCAGCCCTGGGGGTGTGGGCCTAGGATTCCTACACCCATCATTGCTCTAGAAAAAACCCTTCAGGACCGCCCAGTCCACCTGCCAGCCTCATCCTCAGCTGCCCTTCCATGCATCGGACCTTCAGGGACCATTTCTGTTTAGGGCCTGCTGTCTGGCCAGCCAGAGGAGCAGCCCTGCCCCCCAGGGTGACTTTCTCCCTCCATTGGCTGGCCATTCTCCAAGAAGGTTCTCTTCCAGAGCATTCCAGCTCTCTGCCTCAACTTCTCTCTCCTTCCCCAAGTCCTTCTTGTAAATTTCACATTTGAAAAAATATTGACTTCCTTACTAATGCCCATTGCCAGGGATGTAAGACACACACACACACACACACACACACACACACACACACACAGATTGCCGCAGAAACCAAAAAACATGGGCCTGCTACCACTTCTGGAAATGAATGAGGTGCAAATAAGGAAAACACAGAGAAAAAACAACGTGGTTTCTAGCAAAACACAGCAGCTGCTATTATTTTCTAAGTCTCTCCCTGACCCTGGCACTGAATTAAGAGCTCAGGTGGTGTGGTGAGTGTTGACTGGGAATGAGTGACCCAAGAGGGTTGTTTTTCCATAAAATTAAAAACAAACAAAACCAAAAAAAGTGTTGTAACTTTTCCCTCTTGTTATCAGAAATGAAGAGAAAGCCCACATTCTGCTTGGATTCCATGGCTGCAGGACTCCGGGCCTCAGCTCTCTCTGCCCTCCCCCTCCCCCAACTCCCTTTTCCCTTGGCTAATAAGTAATCCTGAGAAGGTTTGTGCACTTTGCTTATTGTATTTGGCTCAGAAATACATTCCCTTTATCACCCCCAACCTCAGGCAAATGCTTTCTGCTATCCATTTATATGCCTGAACACACGGAGCAATTGGGTTTAATGTCATTTTCTGGGTAACGGCAGGAAGCGGAAGGTCATTGGGCACAGGGCGAACCTGGCCCCTCTGGGGGATTCCATGCCCGAGGCCTGGCCAGTTCCTGTCTCAGGCTCAACCACCTCCTCCCAGCCCCAGTGACAGGCCTCCAGGACACCTAACCAGTTCTACATCTCCAGCCTGCTCCCCTCCTGGGTAAGTCTGGAATCTGGAATCTGCCAAAGACCACCTCACTTACCAAGGAATCTGCAGAGAGTAGGGCAATTTATTGAGACTTTAACAAAGCAGAATAACTGATTTCCAAAATTACCTGAGTATTGTTTTTCTCTGCAGTGGGCTCAACACAAAGGCACGAAAGGTATTTCCTTCCCTCCTCCCAACTCTCCTTCCAGCCCCTCCCCAGGCTTTTGTGTCCTTGAGGTCTGAATTTCTTCACTTGGTTAATAATATTTACCTTTTTTTTTGTAACACAAAGGCGGAGTTGCCAGGGGCTATTATATTTGTTAAAACTCGGGGACAGTCTAGTGATTAAATGGGATTTGTCCTCCAGGGGATGAGCCTGGTGGCTTCCAAGTTCAGGGTTTTGAAAAGAAAGGGCTGGTGGAGGAGAAGGGCCAGTCACTGACCCCAGGGAGGATGACTGATGCTCAGGAGTGGGAAGGAGAAGAAGGAGGAGGCCAACAGCTTCCAGAGAAGCAGAGACCTGAGCCCCAGAGAACACAGACCTCTGGGTAGGGAGGAGTCAGAGCAGGAGAGCTGCCTGGGTGCCTCTGAGGACCAAACACCCTGGCTGTGTCCTTGGGAACCTTCGTGAAGGGACCCCATGGCTGAGCTAGCACTCCTGCATCCATTCACCTGTGTGGGTCTGGACAAGGAGCACAACCACCATGAGGCAGTCGGCAGATCGGCCCCCCTCCCAGGGTAAAGCGATCGGAGATTCATTCACTATGGACTGAAACTCCAAGATAAGAATAGCAGGACAAGTAAGGAAAAAGGCTGGATCCTGCCCAGACTACATAGTTCTCATTCTCAAAGTCAGGAGAACTCCCCAACCACACAGGCACAGAAGAGCTCCTTGGAGGTCAAAGGGGAATGATGCTAACTAATGCCAGGCTACCCACAAATCTACTGGATTTGGTAGAATCCAGTTTGGCTAAGAGATGTCTGCGCACACATGGGAGGATCCTGAGATATACCAAACATAAACTGTGAACCAGGCAAATCAAAATGATTGGCCAAAGGAAAACCTGAAGAAATATCCCAAAAAAGTAATTCAAGCTGCTATGACAGCACATGGGATGAGCTGATTGGATGGCATCACCGACTCAACGGACATGAGCTTGAGTAAGCTCCGGGAGTTGGTGATGGACAGGGAAGCTTGGGGTGCTGCAGTCCATGGGGCCGCAAAGAGTCGGATACGACTGAGTGACTAAACTGAACTGATGAGGGCACAACTAAGAGACTTACTCTCTGAGTGTGTCTATCCACATGTACTGTACTTCTTTTCCCTTTTGTTGTTGTTGTTTAGTTGCTCAGCCGTGTCCCATGGACAGCAGCATGCAAGGCTTCCCTGTCCTTCACCATATCCCGGAGCTTGCTCACACTCATGTCCATTGAGTCACTAATGCCATCCAGCCATCTCGTCCTCTGTGGTCCCCTTCTCCTCCTGCCTTCAATCTTTCCCAGCATCAGGGTCTTTTCCAAGGAGTCAGTTCCTCACATCAGGTGGCCAAAGTATAGGAGCTTCACCTTCAGCATCAGTCCTTCCAATGAATATTCAGGACTGATCTCCTTTAGTATTGACTGGTTGAATCTCCTTGCAGTCCAAGGAACTCTCAAGAGTCTTCTCCAACACCACAGTTTAAAAGCATCAGTTCTGCTGTGTTCAGCCTCACATCCATACGTGACTACTGGAAAAACCATAGCTTTGACTATATGGACCTTTGTTGGCAAAGTAATGTCTCTGCTTTTTAATATGGTGTCTGGGTTGACCATAGCTTTTCTTCCAAGGAGCAAGCGTCTTTTCATTTCATAGCTGCAGTCACGTCTGTCACTGTTTTCACTGCTTTCCCATCTATTTGCCATGAAGTGATGGGACCAGATGCCATGATCTTCATGTTTTGAATGTTGAGTGTTAAGCCAGCTTTTTCACTCTCCCTTTCACCTTCATCGAAAGGCTCTTTAGTTCCTCTTTGCTTTCTGCCTTAAGGGTGATGTCATCTGTATATCTGAGATTATCGATATTTCTCCCAGCAATCTTGATTCCAGCTTGTGCTTCATTCAGCCCAGCATTTCCTATGATGTACTCTGCATAGAAGTTAAATAAGCAGGTTGACAATATACAGCTTTGACGTACTCCTTTCCCAATTTGGAACCATTGTTTCATATTCGGTTCTAACTGTTGCTTCTTGACCTGCATGATGTTTCTTGGGAGGCAGGTAAGGTGGTCTGGTATTCCCATCTCTTAAAGAATTTTCCACAGTTTGTTGTAATCCACATAGTCAAAGGCTTTAATGTAGTCAATGAAGCAGAAATAGATGTTTTTCTGGAATTCTCTTGCTTTTTCTACGATCCAACAGATGTTGGCAATTTGATTTCTTGTTTCTCTGCATTTTCTAAATCCAGCTTGAGCATCTAGGAGTTCTTGGTTCACATACTGTTGAAGCCTAGCTTGGAGAATTTTGAGCATTTCTTTGCTTGCACATGAAATGAGTACAATTGTGTGGTAGTTTGAACATTCTTTGGCACTGCCTTTCTTTGGGATAGAGATGAAAAATGACCTTTTCCAGTACTGTGGCCACTGCTGAATTTTCCAAATTTGCTGGCATACTGAGTGCAGCACATTTTTCCCCTCTTAATAAATGCTTTACTGTGTTAACAAGTTTTTCCTCTAAGTCTGTGTGTGAAATCGCTCAGTCGTGTCCAACTCATTGCGACCCCATGGACTATAGTCTACTAGGCTCCTCAGTCCATGGAATTTTCCAGGCAAGAGTACTGGAGTGGGTTGCCATTTCCTTCTCCAGGGGATCTTCCCGACCCAGGATTGAACCCAGGTCTCCCGAATTGTAGGCAGACACTTTACCGTCTGAGCCACCAGTGTCTCCATTGCGGCCCTGCAAATAGGTTCATCAGGGCCATCTTTCTTGATTCTGTACACATGCGTTAATATATAATATTTGTGTTTTTCTGACTTAGTTCACTCTTATAATAGGCTCTAGGTTCATTCACCTCATTAGGACTGACTTAAATCCATTCTTTTTCATAGCTGAGTATTCCATTGTGTATATATACCACAGTTTCTGTACACAGTAGGGAAAGGAGAGGGTGGGATTAATTGAGAGAATAGCATAGAAACTTATACATTACCATATGTAAAATAGATAGCAATAAATAGCTAGCTATCAGGAATTTGCTATGTGATACAGGGAGTTCAAACCAGTGCTCTGTGATGACCTAGAGGGGTAGGATGGAGTAAGAAATGGGAGGGAAGTTCACAAAAGACGGTACATATGTATACTTGTGGCTGATTCATGTTGATATATGGCAGAAGCCAACACAATGTTGTAAAGCAATTATCTTCCAATTGAAAAAAAAAAAAATACTTGTTCCACTGCTTTCCATCTTTGTGGGAATTCTCTTCTACGAAGTCGAAGTCCAGGGCCCTTGTCACTGGCCGCTGGTCTAGTGTCTAGGATCTGGTGCTTTCACCACCATGTCCCAGCCTCAGTCTCTGGCTGGGAACCCAAGCCCTGCTCCAAACCATTGCAAGCTGAGGTTACTCAAGATCAATGTGACCCCACAGAACAAGAACTTCTGACCAAGGACACCTCACCTCGACCTTCTGACACCTGCATTTTTACTAAATGGGAGGATGCCCTAAAAACACACAGACGTTGGCAGCCCGGGAGTTTGTTCTGGGCTGTTTGTATTACATTACACCGCAGAACCAGGGAGTTAGGGGCTGCTGCTTGTCTCTGGAGACCCAGCAGCAGTGGCTGCCCTCTGGGGCAAGAGTAAGAGGGGCTTTCAACAGTCACACAAGTTCCCAGGAGCTGCTTCAGGACGTCTGCTGCTAGACACAGCAGGCATTTAACTGGATCCCTTGTTAGTCTGATACTTCTCACCTGATTACTGGACTTGGCCATCTTTACTTCCTCTCTCTGTTCTGCTGCTTTCTGGTCTGTGTTATTCTCTGATCTTTGTGTCTGTGATCCTATTACCTCCCAATTAGATCTCGGTGTTTCCCCTATTAGTCTCTGACTTCAACTTACTTGCCTTTAGGATTCAATATATGCTTTGGGTCCTTCTTATATTAAATTTTAGCTACTCTTGTTTTTCAGCCTTTGGAGCCTAGCTTCACATTGGAACAAATATCTGTGTTCAGCTTTCCTCCTCTCTGGAGCCTTTAAGCATACTTCTGGGACCCACAGTGACCATCTGCTGACCTCAGTCACTCTCACAGATTTCTATAGATCTTTGACCCCTGGCTTCCTCCCACCTGGACCTCTGTCATCATCCTCATGCCTTCAGTCTTCAAGTGAATGACTCATCTAATAACTCTGAAGTTTCTTGACTTCTTTTACTTTGACAAATTTAACCTCCATTCCATTTAAGTGATCCACTTTTACAGCAGCACCCTAGAACTTGTCATCACCTAAAATTGTTTCATTCCCCACCTCCTAAGTTCAAAAAGCCCTCTCTCCAAACCCCACCTCTTATCTTTTCATGTATGACTTCTTTAGAAATGTTCATCCTTTTAAAACTTATTTATTCATTGTGTGTCTGTGGATCAAATGTAAAAAAATTTTTTCCCCAGGAAACTGATAGATTCACAGGATTTCCAAAAAGATTCTTTAACCAACTCAGATAATGGAATTTGTGATTGGTTGTTGGAAGAAACCTTGACTACATTCCCCAGACAGTCACCTAGAGATCAGAACAAAGATCTGCCCAAATCTTTGGCCAAAAGTATTACTCCAGGGAACCTTGACCCCAAGTTTCTGTTTCAACCTGCCGCTTAAGAAAAACAACATCATAAATCCACTGATGATGGCAGGAACAGGGGATCAACCTTCCAGAAGAAAACAAGACAGTGAGCTTAGGAAAGATATTTTTAACTACATTAGTAGAATCAGGATTCAAAATGTTTAAAAACACAAGACTATATATCAACAAAGCCAATAAAAGCAGGCTCTCTTTTTGATCAGTTTGGTTTATGCCAAGACTCCAAGACCTCTAATCTCTTAAATTCTTCCCATCTTCTCTTGGCTGGTCTTTCTGATTTCCCTTCCTTTAGCTCCCATTCAGCTACATAGCCATTTGTCTAAAAAGAGCGACAAATGCATGGCATTATTTGTGGCTAAGCCTAGTGAGCACCCTGTCTATATATTAACTTCCCTCATCTTTTTCATCAATTTACAAATGAAGAAAATGAACTTGAGTAACTTGCCCAAGGCCCCAGCCAGAGCTAGCTACATAATTTGTAAGGTCCAGTGAAAAATGAAAATGCAGGTCCCCTTTCAAAAATGAGAGGGAGAAAGAGCCCCTAAAATACTAATACATAAGGTTTTTTCCTCTGAAAGATTTTATTACTTACAAAACATAATGAGATAAGTCATCATTCTAAATAAGGTAAGAAGTTTAAATTATTAACATAAGTTTTACTGTTTATATTGTGTGATGCCAGTTTTAAATGCAAATAGAAGTGTTTAACTCTTATGCAGCTTGTGCATGCATTTGTATTTCACTTGTACCAGAATAGTGAAAACACTGCACACAACTAGCTATTTTTATTTCACTTCTTGATATGCACACATTCTATCAACACCTCTTATCTTCAACTGGAAAGACTTAAAACTACAAGCAACTCTACCTTTTCCTCATAGGTCATGATTTTCAATGTAAGTGATTGGCTCATGCAGGAATGTGGTACAAGTAAGAAAGGATGTGAGTGGGCTGCTCCATTGTTCTGAAAAACTCCATTGCTTTTGTGTTCCCAGCAAGTTCTGGTTGATAAGAAAGCCACACCTGGTGTGGCTGTCAGTGCCCCATCTGCTCAGTTCTAGATCTGTTGGTATGCAGCGTAAGAATACAATTCAGTGGACCCTCAATGCATGTGAATTCAGCAAGACTCAGTGATTAGAAATTTCTGGTATGGAAGCTGCAGGGCATCTGGAATGATACCTGCAAGCGAGACAAGTAACCAGGGCTGTGCACATTGCTATTTCTTCTGCTCATGTGCACACTCTGTGGGCCCATTCACCTTAACAAAATACAAGTTCAAAGACATAATTATTAAGAATTTCAAGACAATGTCAGCAGGGCTTTTAACCAAGTGCAGGACCTTTTGGAGAGCAGGACACTTTCAAGGGCACTTTTTGCACCCAATAATCCAGCACTGTCTTAATTAAATGGTGATATCAGGATGTGACAGATGGTGGTGCTCGTGGTAAACACAGGACATGAAAGAGATGCAGGTTCGATCCCTGGGTGGGGAAGATCCCCTGGAGAAGGAAATGGCAACCCACTCCAGTATTCTTGCCTGGAGAATCCCATGGACAGAGGAGCCTAGTGGGCTACAGTTCATAGGGGTTGCGTACACAACTGAAGCAACTTAGCACTCACGCAAACAAGTCAGGATTTGAACCCTAAGTCCAGAGCCTAGGCTCTGAAGCACTATAAATAGCTACATACTCTCTCAATTATATCAGCTTTCTAAAAGTATTAATTTAGCTTTGTCCTGCTCATCACTGCTTCTTTGTCAAAATTATTGGCAATAATCATATCACTAGTTGTTTGGGACCATCAGGCTACTTGGCATTCCATTTATCAGACTCCAGCAAGCCTCCTTTCCTGTTTCCATGGTGGCGATCCTAAACCAGTTTTCAAACCTCTTCTCTAGATTTGAGTTGCCTCTTTCCTACTAAACCACAATTGTTCTGTGTTGATACATTGTTTTCTTAATTACCACATATTTTGTCCAAATGGTATACCAGAATTGTCTCAGCCATTTACCCATTGCTGTCTATTTAAGTTATTTTTACTTTTTCTTTTAACACTACAGCACTGCAATGAAAGGCACACATCCCTTATGAGATGAACTTGCCTTCAATTTCACAGAAGAAAATGGAACATTACATGAACGAAATACTTCTTTCCCAAATGTAGATCCATTTGCATCTAAGTGAATTCTTTCTGTCACTGGCTTGGTTCACTGGGAAGCAGACTCTGAGAAGGAACTTAATATTCAGGAGATTTATTAGAGGAACTCGGTCTCAGAGACAACACCTGTGTGGGCAGGGAAGCAATCAAGGTTGGGCAGAGGGAGAAACCAGGCTGTTGCGCCATGACTGTGTGGTCTCAGCCCCAACCCTGCAGAGGCTCTGGGGCTGGGATGGTCCTTAGAATTGTCCGGGTTAGTAGGATGGAGCTGTCAACCATCATTGGATGCAGAATGCCCCAGAACCGGACTGGGCTTGCTTGAAGCGACTCTTTTCAACTGAGGCAATTCTCAAAGAAGCTGGGAATGCCCAGCCGTGGAAAAGATAAATGATTCAGTCCTGAAGGGCAGCTGTGGGCTGCACAACCTAGCATCCAGGACACCCCCCACCCCCACCCCAAGCCCCCTGAAAGAGATGTCTTTCCTCCTCCACTTCCCTCAAATCTTGTCCAATTAATTGTCCCCACTTTTCCTTATCTCTTCAATCTCTTCTCCCATACCAGCTCCTTTCACTCACCCTAAAAGCCTCGAGTCATCCCTTAATATCCACAGGGGACTGGTTCCAGGACCCTTGTAGATACCAAAATCTACAAATGTTCAAGTCCCTTGTGTTAAATGATGCAGTATTTGCATATAACCTACATACATCCTTCCATGTACTTTAAATCATCTCTAGATTAGTCACAATACCTAATACAATGTAAATGCCACATAGATAGTTGCCAGGTGAGTGGCACACTCAAGTTTTGTTTTTTGGAATTTTCTGGATTAAAGTATTTTGTAAATAATTGAATGATTTGAGTTGGCTGAATTTGTGGATATGGGAGATGTCCTACTGTTCTCAAATCTCCTCTCATTAAAAACATCCCATTATTCATCTCTGCTTTAATGCTAATGTCCTTTCAACATTCTGCCCACAACCATCCTTCAAAGAGAAGTTCCCACATGTGATCTCCAATTCCTCACAATGCATTTACCACCCAACTCATAGTTGTCTGGCTTCTGCCTCCTGAACTCTCCTGAATCTTCACTCACTAAAGTTTTCTGCTCATTTTTACATTCAGAAATTGCTCTTCCAACTTCCCTGACTTCCTTGCTGTACACAGTACAATCGATTACTTTTTTATTTAAGACACCTCTCCTAAGACGTGTTTGCCAAGGGAGATGAGGGGTGAAGGAGAGATGGATTTGGAGTTTGGGATTAACATATGCAAACCATTATATATAGAATGGATAAACAACGAGGTCCTACTGTATAGCACAAGGAATTATATTCAATGATAAATCACAATGGAATGTGAAAACCAATGTGCAACCAAATCACTTTGCTGTCGAGCAGAAATTAACATAATTATAAATCAACTCCACTTCAATAAAACAATTTTTCAGAAAAGACACCTCTCCTGCTTTTATTCTTTGTCACAGCACATTTTCGCTCTTGTTCTGCCATCATTTCTCCACTGTTCCTTCTCAGGCTTCGTCGCTGACTCCCCTTCATTAGCTCCACAAAGGCTGATATTCTCCAGGACTCAGTTTTGCTCCCCTCTGCTCCTCCTGATTGATTTCATCCACTTTCATGTAAGTCAAGGACTCCCAACTCTCTGTCTTCAGTCCCCATCTCTTCCTAAGACTCAGATGTGTTCATTTCGTAAAAAATAGTCTGATCATCCAATGCTTTCGATTTTAAGCCATTCTAAAACATAACACCAGTAATACTTGGTTGCTACCAAAGATTGGGACATGTAGGAAAGCGAAAAGAATATAAAATGCAAAAAAACTGAAATTCAAACTTCCAGGGATAAGTGCTATGATATTCTGATGTATCAAATACATCTGTTAGTCCATACCTAACTTTATGGACTTTTTCTGTGCAAAATTTTGAATTTTTGGCATAAAAATTTCTCACTTTAAAAAATTTTGGTCATACTTTATATATGATTTGGTAATATTTTTTCATTTTTATCTTTCAAATTACTAAATATAATTCTACGTCATTTTAAAGACTATACAGCATTCTAAGGTACAACTGTATCAAAAATTCTTTTAGATTTTTCTTCCAATTTTTATACATTAACCTCATTTCAACATTTTCCACTACTATAAACAACACAGAGTAACCATCCTTGTGACTGAATTTCTGGGAGCAAGCATACAAATATTTTTAAGGTCATCTATAGATATTGTCAAATTACCCTCAAATAAGATTGTATCAATATATATACCAGCAGCAGTGAATAAGAGTACCAGTTTTCCCAAAACCTCACCAAGAATAGATAACAGTATTGGTTTTAATCTTATCTATATATGTTTCTCATTATTTCAATAGCATTTCTTAATTTTTCCTATTTGTTGTCCATTTGTATATATTTCTTTGAAAATTGCCTTTCTGTTTTCTTGGTCCATCTTATTCTATAGATGTTCTTTTATTTATGGAGCTATATGAAACACCTACTCTTTTTGCATACTTACAAGTTGGCAATAACTAGGTTTTCCCAGAGCACTCTCAGGCCAAAATTTCCACAGCCAAATTGATTGTCTCTTGCATAAAGACCAGTTAGCCCTGTTTCCCCTCTCTCTGTTAAAAGCATCACCATCTCCCAAGTCAGCCAAATAGAAAGAAGCATGTCTCCTCCCCCGCCTCTTCTAATCCAGTTACAAAGTCTTGTCCATTTGCTCTCAGAGCCCTCAGGTCTCTCCCATCTCCCCTATTCTCCCTGCCACTTCTTTAGCCTGGCAGTCAACACATGTTAATCTCATCTCTTGCTTGAACCCCTGCAAAAGCTTTCTAATGGTAGCCAGCTGTCACCTCCTCTGTTTTACCCTCCATCCTGACTCAGGAATATTTTTCTATCCTGATACAGAATAGGAAAAACAAATATAGTGGCGTCAATCCCCTCAAAGTCCTGCAATGTCTCTCCATCACCTCCCATGTAACATTGACCGTCCTTAGCATTGCACATGAGGCCCTGTGCAATGCTGTTCCCAGTTACTTTCACATTCCTCTACACTATTCTAGCCTTTGCACCCACAGCCAGTCCTACTGAATACTGTTCCCTCCAAATGTCATGCTTTTATACAACTTCATGTCTAAGCATTTTTGCCTGAAGCCATCTGGTCACGATTCAAGACAGCACATCTTGCCCCTGGAAACCCCTAAGAAATAAGTCAAACACATACAGACTTTGGATCTCTAGCTAACTGGGAACCGGGTTAAAACCTGACACTTTAGAGCTGCAAACTTGACTCAAAACAGCTGAAGGCATTATCCTCGGCATAGCACAGTATCTAAGCAACAAACTGCCTGAGTTCAAACCCCAGCTCTGCATTGTACTGATCCAGGGCAAGTTACTTAATCTTTCTATGTCTTAGTTTCCTCATCTTTGAAATGGCAATCACAATTATTATTCCCTATAGGGTCTCATAAGTTAATATATGTAAAACACTTAGAAAAGAGACTCTCGTGAATTAGGGTGAGCCATTACTCAGTGTCACTCAGACAGATGATATATTTGGGGCAACTAATGTTTCTGCCATCTGACTGTACATGTAAGTGGTTAATTGGATGAAATGGTAAAATGTGAATGCAAGCTCTTTGAAAACTTTAAAGCACTAGGGATTTTTCCAGTATTATTATCACAATATGTCTCTGTACTTCCAGGAATGTATACATCAGGATCTAACTCATGAGAGTTAGATCTCATTATAAGAATTAGAGATTTAAAATTACATCTGCCCCTATATACAATGGAATATTACTCAGCCATAAAAAGAATGAAATAATGCCATTTGTAGCAACCTGGATGGACCTAGAAATTATCATACTAAGTGAAGTGGGTCAGACAAAGGCAAATATCATATATCATTTACTTACATGTGGGATCTTAAAAAATGATACAAATAAATTTATTTACTAAACAGAAATAGACTCAGACATAGAAAAGAAACTTATCATTACCAAAGGGGAAGTGGGGGAGAGATAAATTAGGAATTTGGGATTAACAGATACACATTATTATATATAAAATAAACGAGGACTACTGTATAGCAGACAGAACTATATCCAATATCTTGTAATAGCCTATAACACAAAAGAATCTGAAAAAGAATATATGCACATGGCATTCCTAATCAGGCATAAATGCTGATTGAATGGTAGATGTATATGTGTGTGTGTGTGTGTGTGTGTGTATGCATGCTAAGTTGTTTCAGCTGTGTCCAACTGTTTGCAACCCCATGGACTGCAGCCCACCAGGCTCCTCTGAAACATGGAGTTCTCCAGGCAAGAATACTCAAGTGTGTTGCCATTTCCTTCTCCAGAGGATCTTCCCCACCCAGGGTTGAAACCCACCTCTCTTGTGTCTCCTGCACAGTGATTTCTCCAAGGTCTAAAGATATTTGTGAGGCACTGGGTGTTCAGAAATGGTCATTGTTGTCATTCAGTTGGAATACCGCATCAAGACAATCTTGGCAGAAGGAATAAGGCAGACGCTCAGAGGAGGGAATTAAATGTTGAAGGATGTTGAGTGAGTTCAGAAGAACTAGAGGAAAAGGACCATACTCCTCAGGTCGCCAGCAGCTCAGCCCAGACTCAGATAGCAGCTGATTGAATTTACAGGCAGAAGTCATTTCAAATGCTGCTATTTAGCCTTTATTCCGTCCAGCCTTCTATCATAGTTAATTATTTCTAGGTTTGTCTCCTCCATTAAACTGTATCTTCCTTGAAGTCAGTGACCTCATCTTTGTAAACGCAATACCTGCAGAGCACATGGCATTCTGAATCAGGCATAAACGCTTGCTGAATGTGTGGTAGAAAATAATACCATCTGTCCGGTGAACTCTTAGACATGTGTTCAGGCCAGTTCTTTCTAAATGAAATGAAGTAAGGAAAGAATACAGAATTCTTGCTTGAAGAGAGAAGTAATGAAGGACTTGGATGAAAAAATCCTAGTTCTTGGAGAAATGTTTCTGAAATCATGGAGATTCAGAAACATTCTGCCAAACTGGACTCTACATTTATACATGTAGAGCTGGAACATGACTGGAAGAGCAGCTGGTGTTCTGAGATCTTGCACAATGGCAGAGACAAGCAAAACGACAGCTACACTGTAGTGCTGACTATGGTCCTAGGAGAGCTTGGAGGGTGAATTCTGCTACCACCCCCCAGCCCATCCCCAGCATCCCACACCACTTCTGGAACACACTCATCGCCATGATAGTCAAAGATCTCAAGTCTGCTGGATGAATTTCGGGTTCCCAGAGTTTCCAAGGGACACTGGGTTTCTGTATTGATGTTCTTTCTTTGATTACTCCTTTTCCTTTGTTTTCTGCTGACCCTGTTCAGCTTAACAGTTGACCTTCCAAGAAATGGTCAATAATCAGAGGCAAAGTTGCTTAAAAAAGCAACAAAACACAGGGACTGAAAGTTTCAAAGTGTTTACACCTCCAGGGGTAATAAAGAAGTCCTATCTTATTCGATGGCTTCCCTGGTGACTCAGTGATGGAGAATCTACCTGCCAATGCAGGAGATGCAGGGTCGATCCCCGGGTCAAGAAGAATCCCTGGAGTAGAAAAAGGCAACCCACTCCAGTATTGCTGCTGGGAAAATCCCACGGACAGAGCAGTCTGGCAGGCCATAGTCCATGGGGTCACAAAAGGGTCCGACAGGGCTTAGCAACTAAACAACCAATCTTATTCCATAACTGCAAAACCGTTTCTCCCTGCGGTTTCAAGAGGGGGACTCTTGATCCGTAGCTGATCTGGACTTGGAAGAGCAAGCCTGATCAACTCTGATCAGGAGATCAAGTCTGATTTAACTGGATCAAGGTCAGCAGCTTGATCCTAGTCCAGTTAGATCTGGACTGGTATAATCTCAGGGATCTAGAACATTGAGGATCCCCTGGGTGATCCCAGTGATCTCCAGAGGTTGCATCTGACCAGGAATCTAGTAAAGGCAAGACGCGGAATAAGCATTAATCCTACAGAGTGCAACACAGCCAGTCCAGACAAAATGGGGTCGAAAGTCAAGCATCCCTGTGTTTTCCTTTCCCTTTTCTTCTTTGTTCCTTGTCTTCTTGTGAATGTTTTCTTTCCCAGAACTGGGGAGTCAGATGAAAATTGTTATTTTCTTCAGTATTGTAGCAACTTACATTCAGATTAGCCCTACTGGTTTTAATCCAAGACATTTGCAATTTCTGAAGCCATGGGTCCTTGGAAAACCAGCCCCAGATCGCATCTCTGTGGTCTGCCAGGAGTATGTCAGGGCCAGATGGGGGAGGGAGTCACACATAGGGGCCCTTTGTCCCTTGGACTCTGCATTAAAGTGAGTACAAATGTGACATCAAAGAAGAGATAAAAGGGAAAGCTGTGCTGATTCCCAGTGTGAAGAAAACAGCCTGTTCTGAAGTTATCAGGGCTCCAAATACAATGTAATTTTTTCTTGGGCAGGGCTCTGATAGCCTGACCAGCAGGAAGGGCTGGATGCCAGGCACCCTGACTGAGGGACAGGGTACAGTGGGCCTGATGTTGCCGGCCCCAGCCCTGGGCTCAGGTTCCCCTTGGGTCCCCTTTGGGGCACAAAGACTGCTGGTGCCTTCATGCTGGGCTTGAACCCAATCTCCAGCTAACCTCCTCTAAGTGCAGCCATGCCTGCCTCCCCCTCGCCTGCTCTTGAATCCCAGCCATACTTTGCCGCTTTGGTGGGGACTGTAAAGAGTCCTCCAGACGCAGAAATGATGTGGGCACCCGAAGTTAGAAGAAAATTTCTTCCAAGAATTCCATAAGATCTAGGGATCAGGGAACACAGGGAATGTGTAACTCACTGGTCCTTGCGGTAGTGTCCTCTTAAACCCCTTGGGGAGACTTCCCTGGTGGTCTAGGGGTTAAGAATCCACCTTGCAATGCAAGGGACACAAGTTCAATCCCTGGTGGGGCTCTTTTCAGGGACAGAGGGAGGGAGTGATGCTCACACCTCTGGTCCCCTACCCGCCACAAGCTCTAGGGGGAAATGGCTCCAATCTGGAGTGAAGGACTGTGGGGCTGAACTAAGATCCCACAGGCCACGGAGCAACTGATGTCCCATGCCACAAATGCAAAGGCCATGTGCCGCAATGAAAGATGCGGCAACAAAGATCCCTCAGGCCGCATCTGAGACCTGATGCAGCCACATAAATGAATAAATATTTGGAAAAAAAAACACACCTTGGTGATATGCCTTCACACAAAGATTCATCCACCCCCACTTTGCACCCCATTCTAACACCTACGACCCCCACATAACCCTTCACCTCTCACCCTGAGCCCCCTCCCTACCGTGCTGATCCCAGAGAGCATCTCATGAGTAAGATCGTCTCCCCTCATATACACAAAGTTTCCACTACCTGTAACAGGGCCCAGAAATCTGGGACATTCAGAAGAAACCAGCCACATACGGGTAGGGCCAGCAGCATCCATTGTTTTGAGCGGCTCAGACTAGGCTGACCGAGGTAACAGGGGCGTGAGCCAGGTGTCACTTCAGTTATCTGGGTCACTGTGTCCGAGTGACCCTGGTCACAGAGGCTGCCTTTCCTGTCCTGCCAAGTCATGAAGGAGAAGGCACTCTGCTGGCTGGCTCTCCAGGTTCCTCTTGGGGGAAAGAAGGGATGGACTTGAATGACTCCCCCCACAGAGGCCCAAGACTGAGAAGCCCAGCTGGGTCCCGTGACGCCCCATGTCCTTGAGCAGGAAGAGGGGTATGGGGCTCTTTTCAGGGATACAAGGAGGGAGTGATGCTCCCACCTGCCACCAGCTCTAGGGGAAAATGGCTCCAGTGTGGGGTGAAGGACTGTGGGACTGAACTGAAATGAATCTGTGGCTTGGCTGTGGGCAGCCCACAATTTTTCTTAATTAGCTATGGCATCTTGCCCATCATCGAAATAAATAACAGGTGTCCCCTAAGGACACAACATGAGAGGCGCCATTTATCGCCGCTCTGAGAGGAAACTGACAACATGACGGCTGACATAGCAGAAATAATGAAGAAAAATGGTGGCGAGCAAAGAAGGGCCCCATGGAGGAGCCTTGCAATCAGTCCCCAAGGGGAAACCTCCTGGCCAGCACCTCCCTTAGGAGAGCTATGCCACCCACGGTGACCCTCAACTCCTGGCGAGACTGATGTCTCCCATTAGCATCAGGCAAGTGTCCCATGGAGCACTTCCCGGTACCTGCCACCCCTCCTGTCCCAGCATGGGTCACTGTGAATGTGGGTCAGAGTCCTTGATGTGCTACTTGGAGAGTTTCATTCTTTGAGATATATCAAGTTCAGACCACACTTATCTGTCTGTTGTGGATTCTCTCTGCCAAACGGTAGGCCGCTGATCGGCCACCTGACATCCTCTGGTCCCTTGCTTCATCTAATGGTTGCTAGGTCGAGTCCAAAGTCAAGGAGGTGGCCCTCTCCTGGTGAAGGTGTAGTTCATCACCTGTGCTCAGCATCCCAGGCCTGCTGCTGCACCATTTCTCTCCATCAGTCATGCTCTCTTTAACTGTTACCGACCAGGGCTCCTGGCCTTCCTTAATCAATAGAAATTGATAAAAGGCCAGACAAGAAATTCAGGCAAGGCTTTATTAGGGCTCCTGCTGCAGCAGGAAGGAGTGAAAATAAGTAACAGATTCCCTCCCTTGCTCCCTAAGAGGTGGGGCAAGAGACATTGTTCCTTATACAGGGTCGGGGGAGGGCTGTGTCCAGAGGTTGGGTTGGAGGAGTGGTTTATGTGGTTTGCGCACCTCTCTGATGGCGTTGTATGAACAGGTCATGTCCAGCACCCTGCTTTTGCTCTCAACACCCTGCTTTTGCACTGGGCTCTTCAGAGGTGGCAGTTGGGTTTTTGGTCTTTTTGTATCTTGTTGTACACAGTTTGCCTCAACTGAGCATGCATGCAGTTATTTTTAGTGTCTTATAGTTTCTTTGTATTCTGTTGTTCAAGGAGACATTTATCTTGCAGGCATAACCACTGCAGCAAAGGGCCCCAGGCCCCAGGTTCCAGCCTGTCTCATAACCATTATATTTAACTCTCTACTTCCCTCAAAATACACCACCCATATGGCAGAAAGCAAAGAGTAACCAAGAGCCTCTTGATGAAAGTAAAAGAGGAGAGTGAAAAGTTGGCTTAAAACTCAACATTCAAAAAACTAAGATCATGGCATCCGGTCCCATCACTTCATGGCAAAGAGATAGAGAAACAATGGAAAGAGTGACAGATTTTATTTTCTTGGGCTCCAAAATCACTGCAGGTGGCGACTGCAGCCATGAAATTAAAAGACGCTTGCTCCTCGAAAGAAAAGCTACAACAAGCCTAGACAACATATTAAAAAACAGAGATGTTACTTTACCAACAAAAGTCCCTATAGTCAAAGCTATGGTTTTTCCAGTAGTCATGTATGGATGTGAGAGTTGGACCATAAAGAATGCTGAATGCCAAAGAATTGATGCTTTTGAACTGTGGTGTTGGAGAAAACTCATTCAAGTCCTGTGGACAGCAAGGAGATCCAACCAGTCCATCCTAAAGGAGATCAGTCCTGGGTGTTCATTGGAAGGACTGATGCTGAAGCTGAAACTCCAATACTTAGGCCCCTGATGTGAAGAACTGACTCCTTGGAAAAGACCCTGATGCTGGGAAAGATTGAAGGCAGGGGAAGGGGATGACAGAGGATGAGATGGTTGGATGGCACCACTGACTCAATGGACATAGTTTGAGTAAGCTCCAAGAGTTGGTGATGAACAGGGAAGCCTGGTATGCTGTAGTCCATGGGGTCTCAAGAGTTGGACACGATTGAGTGACTGAACTGAACTTCCTTCAGGGCTCAAAAATATACCGATCCCTTCCATTAAAATCAAAACAATCAAACGGGCCCTCTTTGTAGTTTAAACTCCTCCTCAGCTACTATCTCCCAACATCCCTTCTTTTCTCAGTCAGCTTTTCCCAAAGCACCCTCACTTCTTACACTGAATCCACGGCTGACTTCAGGTAGGCTTTTGCCCTTCGACCACTGAAACAGCTCTTTTGAAAGTCACCAATGACGTCATATGACTAAATCCAGCAGCCACGCTTCACCCTTACGTTACTTACCATTCCTCTTTCTGGAAATTCTTTTTCTCCAAGGATTTAGGGCAGCCATTCTTTTCCAATTCTACTTCAACTTCTCCAGTTACTTCTCAGATCCCATGGCAACTCCCTTCCCACCCCACATCCCATAAGTGCTGGGAAACTTCAAGAGTCAGGCCTCAGAAGTCACCTCTTCTCATTCTGTGTGGTCTTCCCAAACAGATACCCGGTTTCAATGTTCTTCCATGCCTTGATGACCACTAGGTCTGAGGTCTGCTTTGAGTCCTGCCCTCATATATCAAATCATCTATTGAATGATCTCTATGTGAATGTTCTAGAACCACGTCACTTTGACTACATCTCAAACTGAAGTCCTCTTTTGCTCTCTTCACACTCACGTACATGCATGCACACACCCACATCAGCCAAACCTCATGCTCAGGAATGACACCATCAGCTACCATTAAACAGGGGAAGGGTGGAGAAAGAAAATCAATAGCCATGCAGGTGTCACACTGCTTCACATAATCCCCAGAGCTCTGAGAGCAGCTGGACAAACCTTGCTGGCTGGAAATTTGAGATGGACCCCAAAAGTCTACTGTGTATATGGCTGCTCACACAAAACTGGGCTGAGGGCTCTCAAAGATCAGAGATCAGCAAGGCCAAAGGGAAGGGATACAGCACTGATAATCTAGCCACATGTGACAAGACTCTAGTAATGGGCAGAGGGATGTAAAGAGATGGAATCCACCCCAGGAAAGAACACAAACAAGAACTTTTAGACCCCAACATGAATGAGCTTCAGGGCAGCGGTCCCAGTTGGAGAAAGCTTGGTCTTTCCAGACAAGGAGTCCAGAAGAGAAGATGCCAAAGGGTGGCATTAGAGCAGAAATCCTAGACAATGGACTGAGTAATAGCAGACACATAAGGACATGCTCTGACTAGCAGGCTTCTGGGCACCCAGGACTCATTGAAGGGAACACAAATCAATAGCAATCTCGGCAGATGGTCGGACTGATGCCATTGTATCAGTGAAGTTTCCCTTCGGCTGCAATCCCTTTTAGAAGATGGAGGGATGGGAGCGAACTAAGACAGGATAACAAGTTCGGGAGACTGAGAGCCCATGTGCCCTACAATGGGTGACTTGTCTGCGTTCTGCACTGTGGCATGCGGGGGTCAGCTCTCTGTGGTGAGCTGGCCTTCTCTCCCCCTGTGTGCAGTTTGGTTGGGTGTCACATGTTTGAGGAATGAGTCGCCCGGGGTGCCTCAGGGCACTTTCTATGGGCAGCAACAGAAGGATGTTGTCCTGCCAGAAGTTTTGGCCTTGGACCCATGGATGGGCCAGGAGGGGCTTTCTGGTGTTTCAATTGAGTCCATTGAAGACAACATCAGGAAAAAATAGCCTTGGTGATGTAATAAATGTGGGCACCGAATGCTAAGTATAGACACAGCGGGGATCTTTATGTGTTGAGGACGTCTTTCATGGAGTGAGCTGCACTCCAGGCTCCTCTCTGCCTTCTGACAGCAGCATGAAGGAGAGAGGCCTGGGAGGGGAAAATTAAGAACTAGGGATGAGAAAAAATAAGCAATGCTTTCCTTTTCTTTAAATTTCTGCTCCATTACTCCTGGATGTAAAGCTACCAGGTAGATGCTAGCTGGGTTTCCCTCGTGGCTCAGCTGGTAAAGAATCCACCTGCAATGTGGGAGACCTGGGTTTGATCCCTGGGTTGGGGAGATCCCCTGGAGCGGGGCATGGCAACCCACTCCAGTATTCTTGCCTGGAGAATCCTCATAGACAGAGCAGCCTGGCAGACTAGATCCCATGGGTTGCAAAGAGTCAGACATGACTGAGCAACTAAGCATAGCATGGATGCTACAGGAGAAACCTCTGCTCTCAGAGAGTCCACAGATTTGGGGAAACGAATATGTAAATGGAACATCCTAATGGTACAATACCACATGACAAATGCAGCAGTACTGTAGTGATGACACCTGACACGGACTGAGCCCCTATGATGCACCAGGTACCTTAGAAAACGCTGTAAATGCACTCGGTTCTTTAACCTTCCTATCCCCCTCATGAGGAAGACAGCATTATTATTTCCATGTTGCAGATAAGGATGTTGAGGCTTCCACAGGTCCAGGTCAAGGAACTCTTTTCGTCTGCCATCACTTAGCTACAAGTTAAAGCGCTGAAATTCCAACCCATGATTTGCACTCCTGGAGCCTGTACCATCAACTCCTCCACCTGCTGCTGCTTCCCTAGGTAAAGGCAGAGGAAAACAGAAGAAAGGATGAGTGCAGAGATGGCTACAAAGAGGCAGCCTGAGTTGAATCTTGATAAATTAGTAAAAGGATGGGGAGCAAAGCGCCCTCTAGGTAGAAGGAGAGGTGAGTAAAGAGGTGAGGTCCATTTGGAGAACTAGAAAGTATCTCCTCCCCAGCACACACACAGACACACTCACATGCTCACACAGAGCCAAGTTTGTATTCACACATTCATGTATGTGTGCACACATACACATATTCTTTATTGGAGTATAATTGCTTTACAATGTTGTGATAGTTTTGCTGTACAAGGAAGTAAATCAGCTGTGTGTATACATATATCTCCTCCCTCGTGAGCCTCTCTCCCTCCTCATCCCACACCTCTAGGTCGTCACAGAGCACGACTTAAGCTCCCTGCACATGTATGTGTTGTTCTTACACATTTTTTCAAACACACATATGCACTCACTGTCACACACAATTGCACACACAGTCAGACCCATGGGCATGCACAGATTTGTGAACACACTACTTGGTCTATGACATAGCTGCCTGAAGGGGACCTTCATTTCCATTATTCCTCTCTCTTTCCCAGTTTCAACTCCACTACTCCCATGATAGTAATAATAATTGTTCCTCGAGTGACTCCACGTTTAAGCCACTCTGCTAGGTGGTCTTTATACTTTCTCTCTAACACAAGAAAGCAAGAAGGCAGGTATTGTGACCCTTTTTACCTGAAATGCAGGAGACCTGAGTTTGATTCCTGGATTGGAAAGATCCCCTGGCAAAGGAAATGGCAACCCACTCCAGTATCCTTGCCTGGAGGATCCCATGGACAGAGAAGCCTGGCAGGCTACAGTCCATAGGGCCACAAAGAGTCAGACATGACTAAGTGACTAATACTTTCAATTTACAGATATGATTACAGGCCATCAGGCATGCTTAGGATCTCCCCAGGGGCCACATAATTCATGGGTGGCTTTTAAGCCCAAATACCTCTCTTTCTAGAGCCTGAGCTCTTTAAACCACCAAGCTGACTCTCAGATGATAACAGCCCCTAGAGCAGACTTTGCCCCAGGAAGGAGTGGTCCAGCCATACAGCCTGGAGAGCAATGAGCTTGAGTGGGATGTGGAGTGTTGGACCCCATCAAGGCCTCCCCTTCTCCCTTCTAGCTGTGGCTCCTGTCAGTCACAGCCAAGATGCTGGAGAGTCACTGAGAGATGTGAGTGCTTCATATCACTGTGGAGACAACAGCCATCATCACAGAAATCTGGAGTTCAAACTAACCTTAAAGGATGAGGAAACTGAGGTGTTGGCCAAGGGTTAATGGATTGGAAAAGACCCTGATGCTGGGAAAGATTGATGGAAGGAGGAGAAGAGGGCAACAGAGTATGAGATGGTTGGATGGCATCACTGATTCAATGGACATGAACTTGGAAAAAACTCTGGGAGATGTTGAGGGACAGGAAAGCCTGGCATGCTGCAGCCCACGGGGTCGCAAAGAGTCAGACACAACTTGGCGACTGAACAACAACAAATCCAGAAACCCAGAGAAAACTAGGAACACACCTGAATCCAGACACATTCTACTTGCTACACTGCTCCCCAGCATTCCCAGTGCACCTTAGAAATCTTTACCATGGGTACTCTTGATTAATTAATTTGCAGGAGTAAATATGTAGGGTTGGAGTCATTTGCATGTATGAATTTGTTTTCTTTCTCTGCACATGCTCTAGTTCCCATGAAGGCTCAAGGCTGAGCAAGACCTGGAGAGAGCCCACCTGAACAGATGGCCTAGTTGTAGCCCAGTGAGATTAGCTGAAACAAGAAGATTAGAATAACATCTTGAAGACCAGAATCTAGATCTCCTTTGTCCCAGATCTGGCCCTGCTGGGTTGGTACAATTTTTTTTCTCTTCTTGTTATTTCCTCAAAAGATCACTCTTCTTCCTTCCTCTGACTTTCTGGGTCTCACAGCTCAGGTCTGTATCCTTCCTAAGTGGTTATTTTCCTTCTTACTGGATCCCTCCTTGAGTTTCTCACTCTGTACTGAGCTGATTTATAGGCCAGAGTCATTCCCTTGGCTGGGGCAGAAAAATAGCAAGGAGACAGATTAATGATCCTTTTAGCACCCCCAGGAAAATGCCAGCCCAAGGGTGAGACACTGGTCCAGCGGAAGCTCTAACAGCCTGCATCCCAGTCCCTGCGTGTGACTCACCGCGCCTGATGTACTCGGCTCAGGCCAACACATAGTCATGGGAGGAGGGGGAGAGATTTAGAGTGGCTCTGAGCATCAACTCTGTCTACTGCTTCCTTTATTATTAAGGGAGAAGGGAGGATCTGGGGGAGCAGTGAGAAAACTGAAAAAGGGGATGGTCCATAGGGATTCCCTAGAGAATCTGAATTCCTAAAGTTGACATAGATTAAAGTTTCCGGATAAAAACAACCTTTGCTACACGGCTCCCCAGTGGCACAGCACATCATATATTCACACCCGCAGTTGTAACACATCTTAATACACACACATTTTTCTATACACATATCTATATGCAAAGCCATGTGTTCCTGGCCTTGGATCCTCCTTGACTTGAGGACAGGGTCTGCCCGTGTTGGGAGGCACCATGGCTGGAAAAGAAGAAAGACACAGACACCTTGGCAGCCCCGTGTCCCCAGCACGCAGCCCTAACTCCCTGGGAAGCCCCAGTGGGCTAGGATGGCTCCCCTCCTTCCTCCTCTTCTAATTATGACAGGCCCCAGGGGGCCAGAACGAAGAGAGGGGAAGGCTGAGTGAGGACTGCGAGTGGGAAAGGAGGGCACAGGAAGCGGGGAGAGAGGGAGGCGCTGAAGCTGTCGCTTTGTTCTGGGGAGAAGAAACAAGGACGTGGCTAGAAGACACAAAGTGGCCACTCCTCACCTTCCCTGCCCCACGGGCCGGGTAACAACCCCATGGCCATGCTTGCTGATGGAAAAGGGAAGATCCTTTAGATCTGAGATTCAATAGTAGGCTGATTTCTCTCGAAACCATAATTAGGTTGAATGTCATTTATTCCTCCAGTCCCCTTGTGAAGCTGGGAGACACAAAGGGTTTTATCATTACTTACATGAAGGTAGCCTGAGTTGCCAGAACCACTTGACTAAAACCACAGGTTCCAGGCTGTTTGCTCCCAGCCCAGGGGATATGTCACCACTCTACCATCTTGGAGAAGGACTGGCTTCCTCTTCCATCCTTATAGGTGAACAAATAGATGTCCAACATCACCCATCACCATTTATTAATATTAATGAATTCATAGTCACTAATCTAAATGAGCATATTTTAGTAAGCATCCTGCTATTTGCCAGGCATTTTGCTGAGTGCTGGAAGGAAGATCTGGATGAACCCAATCTTGCCCTCATGGAGTCTGTGATCTCATGGAGGACAGATGAAATAACGAACTGCCATTTCATGCATAGTCCTAAGAGCCCTGCTAGGGTTGGGACCACAGGAAGATGCTCACACCTTCTTAGCTAAAGAGAGACAGAAGGCTTCCCTGGTGGTCCAGTGGTTAAGAATCCGCCTGCCAATGCAGGGACATGGGTTTGATCCCTGTCTGGGAAAATTCCACGTGCCATGGAGCAACTGAACCTGCGGGCTGCAAGTACTGAGGCCAGCGTGCCGAGAGCCAGTGATCTACAACAGGAGAATCCACTGCAATGAGAAACCCAAGGACCACATCTAGAGAGAGTAGCCCCCACTTGCTTCAACTAAAGAAAGCCCATCTACAGCAACAAAGACCCAGCACAGTAAATAAATCTTTTTAAAAATTAAAAAAAAAATAGAGAAGGATAACCCTGGGGAGGCGGAAATCACCATGATGCCCACTACTGTCTCAGCAGCTCTTGGTTAACCCAGTTCCCCAGGCCCCTTCTCCTCCCCAAGACCTAGAATTAAATCAGAACATCAACTCCTCTCCAGAGGATGGAATTTCTTCTCTTCCCAGATCTGTTTTGTTGTGGTCATGAAGACCTACAGTCACCAAAGATTCGGAAATAGCAACTCTCCCAATTATGTAAAATGTGATTAAAGCAAGTGTCATGGCCCTTCCCAGGCGCCTTTCACTTAATTTTTGCCTCACCACCCTTGCTTGGGCTGACAAGCATAATAGAGCTGCTTGATACATCTTGTGCTAAAATAAAATGTCTGGTCAAAAGTGCTTAGAATCCGTCAAGGCTGGGGTTGGCTAATGATGTCATTACTCCACAGGGCCTAGCGTTATTTTTAGGATGGCCATTTCCTCCCCCATTAAGGCTCATTAGGATTTTTTTTTCCTCTGTAGTACTCAACCCACACAATAGAGGTCACACACAGGGCTGAGGCTGAGGCAGGTCACTTACCCTTTCTGAACAGTTGAGTTACCAGGAAGGCCACTTGATGCTAAAGGAAGCATTTCTTTAAGGGTAGGAAATCAGACCAAGGTCAAAAGCTGTCTGGGATGGGCTTGCGTAGTTGGCTTCCAATATTGCAACAGCCAGGTTTAGGTCACCTATGCCCCACTTACCACTTTTCCCTTTATTCCTCTCAGGTACTAGCCTCTTTAGGTCTTCCCTGCTGATTCAGTGGTAAAGAATCCGCCTGCTAATCCAGGAGATGTGTGTTCCATCCCTGAGTCAGGAAGATCCCCTGGAGGAGAAAATGGCACCCCACTCTAGTATTCTTGCCTGGAGAATCAGATGGACAGAGGAGCCTGGTGGGCTACATAGTCCATGGAGGTGCAAAGAGTTGGACACAACTGAGTGCATGTGTATGCGCACACACACATACACACACACACACACTAGTCTCTTTAAGACACTTCTAGCCTGGCTCAAATCACAGAGCTAAAATAGCCCTGCAAATATTCCATCATCCACAAGATGAATTCTCTGCACTCCAGTGTGAGGCAACCTCCCACCATGCAGAGAAAAGCATTAATCTATATTTCTACCAGCACTGACTTTGCAATCAGGTTGGATCTAAGTTCAAATCCTAAGGCTGCCATTGACTGTCTATATGTCCCTGGTCAAGTTTCTTACTATGTCTTGAGTTGATTTGCTTTCTCACTAAAAGGAAGGTAATAATACCAACTGCCAGGACTGTTGTTGGAGAGTAAATAAGAAAATATATGTAAGGCACTTAGAATCTCTGGTACAAGAAGAATACTTATTACATGCAACTGTTGTTATTATTCATCATCATCTTTAGTATTATTATAAACCACCAATCTGCAATTTTGAAACCCAAAAGCTCTGAATATTGAAAGATCCCTTGTAACTCATTTGGCAATAAAACCTGACCCAAACTGACCTGAGTTTCTTTGTAGACCTCATTTATTCCACTTCAGATGAATATTTGCTGCAGAAATCGGCACAGTGTTTTCTTCCAAGTTGTTGCTCCTGACTCTGCTGCAGGTTTTATGTAACATCTAGGATCTGTAGCATATTACTTTTCAAAAATCTAAAAAATTCTGAATTCTGAAACACATCTGGTCCCATGGGGGTTTGATAAGGGATTGTGGCCAATATTCTTTTTCAAATCAGACAAATCTCACAATGCAGGACCCACACCAGCAATAGTCCTTCTGACCTAGAAAAATAGAAGGATTTCTTTACTGGTTGCATCTTCCTGAAAAATCACAGGGAGCCCCCAGGCAGAGAAATCTGCCCACTTTGTTACTCACAGACCAAATATATTACTAAACCTATACTGGTAGCTTTTGGCAAATCTGAACCAAAAAACTACAGAATATCTTGGAATCATATATTCTCATTGTGCTCCCATACAAGTAGCATTTCCATTTACTGAGCACCTACTATGTGCTTGACTCTTTACATACACTTTAACCTCTAAACAAGAGAAAAGAAGGCATTACTATCCCCACTTTACAGATTTGTAAATAGGGACACAGAGATGGTGGAAACTCAGACAGTTTCCACTCTGATTTCAAAACCACTGTTTTCCTCTATAGCATTGCTTGCTGATTTTCAAAAATCACAGAAAAAGAAAAAGGGAAAGCTTATTTCAAACTGATGTTAGTCCCATTGCTATTATATTTCACATCTGTAGCATTATTTAAGACCCAGGCCGTGAACAAGGGGTCAGTTTGCAAGTTTGGGAAATAGTGACTTTTTCTCCTGCCAGTGGTACCCGTGTTCTCAGAAAATGACAACGATCTGTTATTACTCAGCCTTTGATCCTTCTTCCATTGCCTGAAACTCGACGTGTGGGAGGAGTTTCAGGATTGCACTGGTGGCAGAGATGGTTGTTTTGGGTGGGTCTGTAGCTGTGTTCCTTGTTTGATCTGATGAGATCATTTGAGCATGAAGGCCAAGGAAGGAGATTTGGTAACCTTGGCACTGAACCCACTGGTGAGTGTTCAGAGGGATGCTCCTCCAGCACACAGCGTGCTACGCTGGGCATGAGGCTCTATCCATGACAACCTGTCTTCCCTGGAGCTGAAAGTAAAAATCAAAGGCAGCAAAAAAGATGAAAAAGCAAGTGTTCAAAACCAGAGAAAGCTGCTCACCCTCCCTCACGACACCCGATGAGACAAAGACCACGAAGTAAAGATGTCGTGCCGTCTGCAGATTAATCTACACTATGCAGAAGTGGTCAGAGTCCTCCATTCCCCCATAATAAGATACCTGGGAAGCCTCACAATGAATGCTTCAGTCAACAAGATAGCAAGAACTCCGGCAGGCTGGCGGTGCATTGTTTATCAGCTACCTGGGGCTTTGAATTATGAAAAGATGTCTGAAAGAGACTTTGTTATCTCATTGTACTTCTGCAAGTTGCCACTCACTTCCATGAGCGGCAATGCTCCTCTTAGAATTCCTGACTTTTGATTTGAGGATGTAATTGTTCCTCAGACTGACAATGGTAGGTAGGCTTGAAACTCAAGGGTGGCCACGCGGCCTGTGGTCACCTGCAAAAACGGAGGTACAGCTGGGGCTTCTGACAGGCCCTGGTGAATTCCAGGCAGCCTGCCAGGTGGCATGGCTGTCAGTGATCCGTGAGGTCACTAACGTATGAATCAACGTTGGCGGCATCCATGGTTGCATCCATAATGTAGACGGTTCAGTAGCATGTCACAGGCCAATGAGAAAGTGACTTGTCTTGAAGAATTTTTTTCTTTTCTTTTTTTTCTTTTTTATCTCAGTAGCGGAGAAAGCAATCAACCAAGAAATGGAGAGTGTGAAACAGAAGTATCCAGGTGGGTTACTTCCTGTGGCCTTGGAAGTGGCATAAGTTCCAGTCACTGTGCCCCAAATTATAAAGCAGTTATGACCCCCTTCTTTCCCCATCACAAATAGTTAAAGCCATTCCCCTGCTCTGCTTTCCCAGTAGCTGCTCGAAGACTCACTGCAAACTTCATCAAATAACCACATTTTACGAATGGGGAAGCTGAGGACCAGAGAAAGGAAGGGACTTTACCCAGGTCACAAAATACATGGTAACAAACCAAGATGAATGTCCTCTTTTCTGATTCCCAGTGCTTTCTGTAGCACCCCCCACTCAGAAACAAAGACCCCGAGATTTTCTAAGCCTGAGAAAAGAAGCATTTAAGCTGGAGAATGTTGTAATTTAAAATGGAAATCTGCTCTAGAACGCTGATGACAACTGGTGACTACTGATGCGTCTGCAGATAGCTTGACACTGACAAAAGCAAGTGCTGAGGTGTGAATAAGTGTGATGCTAACAGACGACTCTCCATAATACAGTTTTCATGAGCAAATGAGACGATAGGAAATCTATATTGCAGGAGACTGTGTTCATGTCATGTTTGTTTATGCTGTAGCAACCTGATATTCATTGCCTTGTGCCTTCTCTGTGCCTGGAGATGGTATGATGCTGAGAAACCCAAAGCTGGCTTCAAACTTCACAAATGCAACCGAGGGTGTCCCCACCATATACACACACATTCATTGAAGGCTGGCTTCAAAAGACGGGTCTATAGTCTGGCAAAGTGGTAAACGGTAAAGAATTCCCTCCATTGTGGATCATCATCTAAGAGTCCTAGCTGGTTGCCATTTTGCTCTGGGAACATCCTTCCCAAAGCCCCAGTCCTCCTCCGCCACCATTACATTACTCGCATACTGTAGTCACTCAACATAGCACGGCTTAGCGCTGAGCCCCAGGACAGAACTCCTCTGGGGAACTACATACCCTGTATGCAGGAGGAGGAGCCAGGCTCTATTCTGTGGGTGAAGCCCCCGATGTCCCCATGGAGGCCCTTGGCCGTGGTGGCAGTGTCACCTCCTAGGACACCCCTCTCTTCTGGCACCAAGGAAGGCAAAGTTAGACTGACAACAACACTAACAAAGATTAATTCCTGTGTCTGATGAGAGTTAATTTCTCTGATTACAGGACTCTCAAAGATGTGCAGTGACTAAAGCCTGACTGGAAATATTCAAGTGGCAGAATGATGGGGCCCAGAGCCGCAGTCACACACCAGCGGCAGACACAAGACCTTTCGGGGACCCAGCACGTTCTGAGTCAAAGAATGAGCATGCAAGGGCAAGCTGGTAGGTGTTTATCTATTTCAGTCCATTTATTTGTTTATTATTTATTTTCCTCTCCAGAACTTCTTGGAAAGTCTTGTCTGGAACTGCATGCATTCAGAAAGAAGAGATGAGAGGTGAGGAGGGCATATCCACCTGGAGAAATACTGTCTGGTCCCTGGAAACTGATGACTAGAAGGCCTGCTACACTGGTCTATCTGTCACCCCCTCCCACAAGAATTTGCTTTGGATCATGGACAGGGAAGAAGTTGATGGATACCTGGGATGATCCCCCTCTAGACCACTACCTAACTAAGGGCAGGTGCCCATGAGTCAAGCAGGCAGAGAAGGTCATCTGTTTAGAAACAGTTGACATGCAGAGTGACAGCCTCAGAGGGATCTGTGGTCAGAGGGAAAGTGGGAAGTGGTTAGAGAGATGGGAGCTTGGAAGGCAGACCAACTTGGATTTCAAGTCTGGCGCCATCATTTACATCTGTGTTCATCTGGACAAGGCACATTGCTTCTGAGAGGCTTAGTTATCTCATCCAGAAGGAATATCACCCCATCTCTGTTAATTCCTTGGCACACACAATTTGTAAAGAGTCCGACAACAAGGGCCCCTCTGCCCGAATTCCACTCCCCACCTTTAGAGAAAGGTCCACTGCCTTCACTCCAGGGAGACAGGGAGACCAGGGGCTCTCTACTTAGTAGAGAAGCTTAGCTATTTCTGGCTAAGGGAGAAATAAAGTCTTCCTACTGCAGGTGCGGGGCTTCCCAGGTGGCGCTAGCAGTGATGAATCTCCCTGCCAATGCAGGAGACGTAAGACACACAGGTTGGATCCCTGGGTCGGGAAGATCCCCTGGAGGAGGGCATGGCAACCCACTCCAGTATTCTTGCCTGGAGAATCCCATGGACAGAGGAGCCTGGAGAGCTACAGTCCATGGAGTCACAAAGAGTCAGACATGACTGAAGCGACTGAGCACGCAGCCACGCCCTGGCAGATGGAGGCCCAAGGGAAAAGCTACTTTTCCTTATCACTCCCCATCTCTGCCCTCCCCTTCCCCTTTAGCCCTCCCTGCATTCATTCATCTCATAAGCATATACTGAGTGCTTACCAAGGGCCAACACCATGCTAGGAACTGTTCATAATGTGATGCTCCAACTCCCTTGAACAGAAGACTCCCCACCTTCCAAAGATGTTTGCCAATTCTGTCAGTGTTTATTAAGAGTCTATTTTGGGCTAGGTACCAGACTAGCATCCCCCAAGACAGGGAGAATAAGTCTCTCTCCCAAGGAGCTCATGGACAGCTGACTTCTGTCTGAAGGTAGTTCATTCCTAGGGGTTTGGGATGTGAGTGTCCAACGCTCCGCTCTTGAACTGGGCTAGTACAGATGTAAAGCTGCAGTCAGCACACTGCTAATGGGGCTTTGAAAGTCTCTGCTTTATTAGGGCATCCAGGAAAGCCGATTTCAGCTGCAAATGCCTTCATTGCCTCCCCAGCAGAAATGGCTAATACCTGCTTTCTGGGACGCGCTCATCAAAAGGAGACTCTCAAAGCCCCATTAGCAGTGTGCTGACGCTGGCTGTACATCCTGAAAGAGCAAAGTCCAGCGGCGTTAAAGGAATCTAGCCTATTTGTCAACACTTGCGTGAGTCAGAGCTCCCCACACATCCCAGCCCACACCCCCATTCCTTACAATTTCTCAGCAGGGGGCTCTGCAGTCCTACAACCCACACACTCCAACCACCCCCCACCCGCCCTCTTCCAGCTCTCCAGCCTCCCTCCCTGCCTGTCTCAATTAATCCTACAACCCTTCAGAAGCCGGAACACCCAGCGCAGAGCTGCACGCCCAGAAGATCCCCCTTAGCCATCGTCGGGCTCCACCTAGAGAGGCTCTTGGGCTCTGTTCCACTATCACCTTCAGGTTGCCACCCGGGTCAGAATCTTGAGTTTGGATGGGGCCTTAAAGGTCAGCACCACCCATATGTGGTCAGTTGGTCTCCTATGGGGCAGAGATGGCAGCCACCAGAAAGCCATTGGAAGCAAACAGACTTTCAGGTCCAGACTTGCACTCAAGCTGTGAGAACACGCTAGTGCACACAGGGCGAGTAGGGAGAGCTGCAGTTACTGCATGGAGATGCTAGGAATGCCATTAAGATGGTCTTGTCTGAGATTTTCCCCCCCGGTTCTTCCCCACCCCAGTCCTCCTAAGACCTCATTTCAATTTCTGCAATGGTCCAAGCTCAATGCAAAGGATACCCAGTACTGAGCAAGACTGTTCTTGCAGACCTCAAGAAGAAAGAATTGAAATTCTCTCCATTTTGTTTATTGTCCCATTATTCAGTAGACAAGCAGGGTGACGTGGGCTACTAAGGAACCAGGGTCATTAGGAAGTCTAGCTACGAAAATAAGGTTTCAGCAACGCAGAGCAAGCCCTGCTGTGCTGCAGGCATGTGCAAGCCCCTGGGTGGACGAGGCTGAATAATCAACTCGAACCTTTACGCTGAGGACTCAAAGCTTAGTGGGTGAAGACAGGCAGAAAGAGGAATTATACGTAGCCTGAAACACGCTTTATTAGCCGTATGAACAACTGGCCCTGCTTTGTTCCTTATCTTATTGGATGTTGCTATGGCGTTTGTCACTGCTGACCACAGCCTATTTCTTGAAATTCTCTACCTACTTAGTTTCTGATTTCACTTTCTCCTGGGTTATCTTTACTTCTGAAACCACTCCTAAGTCTCCTTTATTGAATCCTCTCCCTCTGCTGACCCCCTAAATATTGGTACTCCCTAAAGAATCCATTTTCTCTCTTTACCATTCATTCTGCAGCTGACATTCTTCCTGGGAAATATCTTTTGCTCCTAAGTCCTGACATGTATATACTGACAGTTCCCAAATCTATATCTCCTACACTCACTTTTCTTGGGTGACACCTCCAGGGCATATATTTTTTGAACAAACATTTCTTTAAAATACCAATATCAGTAATATTCTAAGTGCTTTACAAATGTCAACTCTAACAACGTAACAACCCTGTGAGGTGGGTGCTATTATTATCTTCACCTTAAAGACAAGGAAATTAAAGGACAGAAAAGTTAGGTAACTTGTCCAAGATCACACAGCTAGGGAACACTGAGGCTGAGTTCCAAACACATGTGGTCTGGCTCTAGAGGGTGTCATGCCAAGCTGCCTCTCCACCTCTACATATTACAGGAATATGACATATATTAGGCAAGTATAAATTGGTTATCAAGAAAATTTATGGACTGAAATAACATAAATATGTGTGGGGGAAAAAATAAACTTGGTTATCTTCTCCCCAAGTCTCCTCTTCCATTTGTATAACCAAATCTTCCACTTCTGTAAATGGCATCATCATCTCTTCAGGCTCAAAGAAAGAAACTTACAACCTGACATGTTCAGTGAAGGCTTCTGAGTTATATTGAATTGAACTATTCTAAACTGAATTGAACTGAAGCATGAAGGGAGCTCAGAGTGAGAACGTCCACTGGAGAATTCGGAAAGATTTTAGAGAAGAAGTGACATGTGAGCTGACCAAAATATAACACATTATATCAAACATTTCATATTCATAGGCCTGAGAGACCAGGCAGTTCTATACTCTCATTTCACAAATCGTGAATTTCGGGCAGGTTAGAGGAACCAGCAGTGGCAACAAGTTGAGAACTGAGTAGGGAAGGAGACTTAGCCCCTTATTATTGAACGCCTGGTCCACAGGCTGGTGGGACCTCTGATGTTATCATCACGTCAAAGCTTCTTCCCACAGACCTTGTCAATCAGAATCTGCCTATTAACAAATCTCCAGGTGATTTGTCTGCAAGTGAATGTTGGAGAAGCATTGGCCTAAGGAATTAGATTATTTAGTCAAACCTCAGGATCCTCCTGATTTCATTGCCCCTAGAATGCCTCTAAGTTTTGCTAAATACATCTGTTCTCTCTCTGCTCCCTGCCCCTGACAATCTCATGGAGATTAAGAGCAATATGATTGCATGCACACCTATCTCTACTGCGTAGAGAAGCTTTCATCCTCAGCTGCTCAAAGGAAGCACAGCTGTGAACGATGTTGGTAAATGTTCAGCAGTTGGTTTTGACAAAGGACGGGGGGAGGCAGAAAGAAAGAGGAGGGGTTTGTCCATGGCATTAACCCAGTCCCTGGTACTTG
Source organism: Odocoileus virginianus (assembly GCF_023699985.2). Lineage (NCBI taxonomy): Eukaryota > Metazoa > Chordata > Mammalia > Artiodactyla > Cervidae > Odocoileus > Odocoileus virginianus. The sequence goes on from NC_069683.1 coordinate 49,819,224, forward strand.
CAGTTCATGGGATACTGGGCCAGCTGCAGTCTGGAATTAAGTGCAAGGAAGGGAGTGAAGGGATCTTGCAAGAGCCAACTGCTTGATTAATGTGGTTGGGGGCAGGGGGCGTTGGCTAAAGCCCTGGAACCTGGAGTACCAGGACAACCCTAGCATCAGAGTATTAATGAGAGGTGGATGGAGACTCGAGGCTGCCAGTGGAAAAGAAATTGAGGTCTTGAGGCCTGGGTTTGTATCAAAGATGGATGCCATCAGGATGGAAAGGAGGGAATGCCTGATAGAACCAATGATGAAGGGTGGCAAACAAGACCAGGAATCAGGGGAAAGTGTAAAAGAAGAGTACAAATAATGGGGAGGAGATAGTTAATTAAAACAAAACAAGCTTCAGCCACAGGGGTTGTGTCTGAGGTCCATGATTGGACGCAGGATTCAACCTTCTTGGGGATGGAAACTGTTACTGATAAAAGGGGGAGTTTTTCAGGCAGCTCTGTACCCCAAAGTTAACTCTTTTCCTGTCTAAACCCACAGAAGATGATAAAATCCCTTCTTCAACAGCTGGGGAAGACATTCACAGACACTTCACAGAGGCATTTTGTTGCAGAAGGCATTCATGGAACAAGTTTAGGTTGGAAGACAATTGCATCTCCTGAAATTCCTGCATTTGCATGAATACGTGCACTAGCAAACAGGAGCAGAAAGAGCTAAAGTGGAAGAAATTCAGGCATCTGTATACTCTGGAGTGAACAGTTGGAAGCTGAGTACAGTTCTGCAGTTGCCCTATCAACTCTGCCACAAGGAAGGGATGGGTCCAAATCCCACTGGCTGGGGATGCAGAAGGGGACTTGTGGCCAGGGCTGATCCAGCAGAAGACAATTTAGTGAGCATCAGGACCAGGGGTCTGGGGGTATCAGACATAGGATGGAACCAGAGTTCTACTGGTGTACTCGGTAGAGCTGTTACCTGGAGATAAACCATATTATTCTTTCCACAAAGTAGAGCCTGAACTGATGCTCCTTGTTTCTGTTCTTAAAGAGTTTAGAGTTTGGGGGGGAAAACCTTTCAAGTGTTAACAGCTGATGGATATAATCTCCAAGACAGAAGATTAAAAACGTAGCATCTGTCTTCCTGTCCCACACAGTCTCCAATTTCCTTCCCTTTTCTCCCTACCCCTATCTTTTCTCCTTTTCTTGGCTTTCTTCTGACTCTTCTGGCTATAAAACTAAACCAACATTTTTCTCTTATTATTTATCACAGAGAATTTTATGTTTCCTGATCTTGGTTTAGAAAATGCACAAGCAAAACCGCTTTATTTATTGATACATTTAACTAGACTAAATTAACTCGACTTTTATGTTTTGTGTTCCTACCCCTCCCACCCTTTGCCCTAAACGATGGCACTGTCAATGCCAAGATGGCATCTGCCCAGGTCTGGTACTAACACAGCACTTGCAAAGGATGTTTATAGAGAATGGTGTTGTAGATGTCTCCTGAGCTTGCCTGGTAATTTCAGCCCTTCGGAGGGTAACAGAAAACCTCTTATCTAACACAATGAACTGGGGATAGAGCCAGGGCATATAGACAGGCAAGTCAGGTAGCAATTCAGCTGTGTCCACTGATTCTAGGGCTCTCTGTTTAAAGGTCACAGAATTCCTACTCACTCACCTCTTAAATCATTTGCTTCAGTCTGCAGGTGGTGACAGAGACTCCAATAAACAAAAAAATTAAAATAGTCACCCTTCAGCGTTAACAAGGAGCTGCTTAGAAGCCCCAGCATGATCATCAATAGCCAGTCCAAGGGAGCTGTCAGCGGCTCCCCTGAGGAAGGGCTTCAACTAATGCAGAGAGTAAGGCTGGGGAGCCCACATGTGGGGAAGAATCAGCTGTTTGGCCTCTAGGTGGGACCCCAGAGCTGAAGGTAAAGGGGTTGGGCTTTGCCATCCCCCCAGGCAGAATGGACCAGAATGGGCCCCATGGGACGTCTACAACCAGGGAAAACTTGCTACAATCTAGGGCTTATTCAGTGAAATCCACTGTCCTCTCCCCATGATAGGGGTTCTCAGTTAAATTTCTTCTGTGCTCCCTTTTCTCCCCTAGTGATTTGGTTTTTTGCAAGACTTTTTTTTTTTTTCTCAGCTACTGCAAGGTTGACTCAAATGGATATTATAATTCCAGTTTGAGATCAGATTTATAAACATAAGCCTCAGTTTCCTTATTTGTAAAATGACAGAGAAGGCAAATCCAAGAGGAAAACACAAATCACTCAGCCCAACAAGAACATGATCAGGAATTTTTTTGGAAAGAGAGTCGTTTGAGACTAATGAAAATTAAGAAGCTTTTCCTTGGGGCTCCTCCATAATCTTTCATCTTTGAATTCAGCGTAGGAAGAAAAGGAGAAGAGGAACAAGTGACATCATGTCAATTGACAGCAGAGAGAGAGAGCAGAACCTCTCAGTTCCTTTTATTTCCGCCTTCTCTTCTTCCACAAAGACTAATCTAGGTCTGGGAAGGGTAGTATGAACTCAAGTAGAAACAGTCTGAAACCTACAATGGGTGAGGAGACAGTAAAAGAGTTCAAGTCTTCAAGCCTAGAAAAATTGCCTCCCAGACAGGAGGGACTGAGGAAACTACAAGCTGTAATCTTAGAGAAATAGTCTAAAGGAAGAGGTGCCAAGTGACTGGCAATAAGCACATTTGTCCCAATTTTCAAAGAGAGGGAAATGCTGCATGCTGGAAACCACAAACTGCTGAGCTTCATAACCAACCCCTCACAAACTTCTAGATTGCAGGATTAAAGAGAAGATTGGGAACAGTTAGTAAGGCAAACAAGAAGCTTCAGACACTGGCCTGGGGCCATTAACACAAAGTCATTCCAGGAATGGTTGTTCTGATAGGATGTCAAGTTGGAAGAAACAAGCAGGATGCTTTTTAAAGCGTCTTTACTAAAGATTGTATTTAAAATACTATTCATTCATTAATAACCTCTACTAGAATGTAAGCTTCATGTGGGCAGGGATTTTTTTTTGTGGGGTGGGGGGATCCTATTTTGTTCATTACTACACCTAAAACCAATGCTTGGAGTATAGAAGGTACTCAATAAATATTTTTGAATAACTCAATTTATGTGCATAATAAAATACTGGAAAGAAACATAGCAACAATTAATTGAAATTATCCCTGGGTGGTTAGAGCTTGGTTGGTTTTAATTTTCTTCTTAATACTGGATTTTTTTTCCCTCTATTTTCCATATTTTCTATAATAAGACTAGGTTGCTTTTGTAACCACAGAAATAAAAAATACTATCCTCTTTGAAAGAGTCATAACAAACTGACTTCATTTTATTCTCTTTATAAGCATCATTGTGGGCTTCCCTGGTGGCTCAGGGGTAAAAGAATCTGCCTGCCAATGCAGGTGACATGGTTTTGATCCCTGAGTTGCGAAGATCCCCTGTAGAAGAAAATGGCAACCAACTCCAGGATTCTTACCTGGGAAAACCCATGGACAGAGGAGTCTGGCAGGCTACAGTCCATGGGATTACAAAGAGTCGGACACAATTTAGAGACTAAACAACCAGTATCATTTTACTGGTAAACCAGGGGAATGTGGATTTCCATGAAGTGTTTCTCAAAACCTCCCCTGTTATCCTTTGACCTAGATGGAGAGTTATGGACTCAATGATGGCTTCCCTGGGTACTTTTGTTAAATTACTAAATCTAAATAGTATTGATTAAAAGGTCAACGCCGAGGAAAGTCTCCAGTGGTTTAATAGAGGGATTTGACTCATTCAGCATGTGCTTCAGAGGCTCAGATGAAGACCTTCCTTGGAGAAAGACTTAGGTACTTAAGTTGTAGGCAACAGATAACTGGGAAACCTCTCTCATATGTGGGAGGGTAGAATTCAGATCAAAAGATCTCAACAGATTTTATGGACCAAAATCAATGAAGTTAAATTTTATAGGTACTATGCTCAAGTTCCAAAAATATCTACAGCTCAGATTCTCAAAGAAAAAGACCTCCTTAAGGATGGGCTATGAAAAAGACCCAAGCAATTTAGCCAGCCTGAAGCTCATGACAAGTCCACAGAACTGTGTAGATGCTTGAAAAGCTAATGCAATCTTGAGTCCCATTAATAGAGTTCTTCTCTCTAGATTTAATCTTGATTCCAGATACAGCATTTTATGACCCATGACAGAATTTTCCAAAGTCTTCTGGAATATTCCATGTTACATGGGAGTTTGATGGTCACATATTTTGAGACTCACTTTTTCTGGGTTCCCCTTTAGGAGATGCACAGAGTTTATTAGCATATTAAAGGTGGTGACAAGTGCTGTAATAAAGGCCTTCCTAAATTATTCTGCCAGGAAATGTCTATTTGGTTTTTGTTTTGTTTCTTGTGTTGTTCAGTCTCCAAGTCATGTCCAACTCTTTGCCACTCCATGGACTGCAGCACACCAGGCTTCCCTGTCCTTCATTATCTCTTGGAGTTTGCTGAAATTCATGTCGATTGAGTTGGTGATGCCATCCAACCATCTCATCCTCTGTCTCCCCCTTCTCCTCCTGCCCCCAATCTTTCCCAGCATCAGGGTCTTTTCCAATGAGTTGGCTCTCTGCATCAGGTGGCCAAAGTATTGGAGCTTCAGTTTCAGCTTCAGCATCGGTCCTTCTAATGAATATTCAGGATTTCCTTTAAGATTGATTGGCTTGATTTCCTTGCAGTACAAGGGACTTTCAAGAGTCTTCTCCAAGACCACAATTCAAAAGCATCATTTCTTCAGCGTTCAGCCATCTTTATGGTTCACCTCTCACATCTGCACATGACTATTGGAAAAACCATAGTTTTTTGTGTGACATTTATTAACAACCAGAGCAGGCTTTGGGAAAGACAGATCTATCCTAAACTACACTAGGCATGAACTATATTCTATATATCTTTGTCCTCCTCATCAAATAGCACAGGGCAGGGCACAAAGCAGGTCCTCAGTGCATGCTTATTGAATGAATGAAAAAGAACACTCCAGAGTACAACAGGATCACAAACTCTCCAGATCACATTGTGAATTTCCACACATCATACATTTCCAAAGGAGAGCTAACGGGGTGTTAAATTTGGAACCTCGGTTTTCTAAGAGAGGCTTTGCCTGGAGAAGAGGAGATCGGTTGGAGCAAAGCCCCGGTAGGAGGAGGATGGGCTAGACTGAGCCTGGCTGGGATCTGCAGCTGAGAGAGACCCAGCAGGAAACAGTGGCGCATCACAAGTGATCAGTGAAGTCCCAAGGTTAACCGTGGGCTGGGGAGGGCAGCTGAGATCCCCACAGTGCTGGTGTGTACTTCTGGGGGAGAGACCCCAGAGAGGTCATTTGGTCCAGTGATTCTCAACTCTGGTTGCACATATTAACCCCCTGCATCACGTTTTAAAAAATACTGGTATCTGGGCATCTTCCTGAACCAAATTCATTAGAATCTCTGGGTGTTGGCCTTGCCACTGGCAGAATTGGGACTAGGATGAGGCAAGCCAGACTCCTGGGGCACAAAATGTAAGGAAATATCATTCTTGGGATCATACAAGTGAGAGGTGGGCCCCAAGAGTGATGCCCTATTACCCTAAGGGCCTGATTCACCGCATCCTAGTCCTTCTCATGGAAACTGGTACTCTGTAAAGTTTCCCTCAGCTGTTTCTAAGTTGTGGCTTCCCTGGTGGCTCAGATAGTAAAGAGTCAGCCTGCAGGGCTGGAGACCCGGGTGCGATGTCTGGGTTGGGAAGATCCCCTGGAGAAGGGAATGGCTACCCACTCCAATACTCTTGCCCGGAGAATCCCATGGACTGAGGAGCCTAGAGGGCTACAGTCCACAGGGTCACAAAGAGTCGGACACGACTGAGCAACTAACACAAACATGCATAAAGTTTGCTTCTGCTGTTCCTGAGTTGTGGCTAGTTTTTATAACACTGATATACTCAAATGCATTCTATGTATGGGCTAGAAACAGGGAATCAGAGGTCAAGTAGGAAGTTGATGTCAACAGCCAGGCCAGAAAGGATCAGCGGAGTCTGGCAGCAGGTAAGGGACAAAGGAGAAAATCTTGGCATCAAACAATGGGACTCCGCCACAGGGATGGGGTTTGACTCCTGCTCTAGGAAGGTTTCGTGAGGGAAGATCCAATCCAATGTGGGGAGTCCCAGGCAGGGAGCTGAAGCAGGCATCTAGGCATGAGAAAATAAACATGGCTTTAGGCACTGGAGCCAGACCTCATCATGAGCAGACATGACCTAGTGATGGGGCTGCAAGGGCAGTGCAGGAATTGGGACCTGCAGTTCAAGGACCCTCCGAGCTCCTTCCTGCAGTCCAGCCCCTGAACAGAGCTGAGTTGGCAGGACAGGGCTCCCCAACACAGTGGGATATACAAACATTTGGATGGAAATCATATGGGAAAAGAATCAGATTTATTCCGGGGGGTGGGGGTGGGGGGGACGGTGAAAGGCCGGACTCAGACCAACCAGAGAAATGACGACTTTGCCCCATGATGAGGCATTTCTACCAATTAGAGATTTCAAAAAATGGAGTCAGCAGTGTGTGTGATTCGAGTGAAAGGATTAGGGGATGTTTGAAGAAGGCGACTCTACTATCTTGGCTGGGGGGTGGGGGGGTGGGGGTGGCACGGCTTCATATTAAATGGCTGCTGCCGCCTTTCAATTCAAAGATTCCAAATTCCTGTTTTTAACGTTTTCTTACCCCAAGGAACTCCGCTTGGATTCTCCAAAATGCTCTATCCAGGTACACAAGCTTGTAAGGAAGACCACATGAGGTATTTGCATGCAATTAGATTATGAAAGACTGAAGTTTGAATACACTGTGCAGTCTATTCACAGATAATTTTCAGGTTAAAATTACATCACTGCTCCCCTTATAGTCATCATCCTTTGATTCTCGCTTCTGTTTCTCCTCCTGTACGTATTTACATGGACCCAGATCAAAGCTAATCAAATCAGCCGGCATTCCTGGAGTGTCTGCTGTGAGCCAGGCAGTGCACTAGACGCAGAGAGAAGAGGGAGCCTCTGCAATCAGGTTGTTGCCGTTACTCAGTCGATAAGTCGTGTCCGACTCTGGGACGACATGGACTGCAGCACACCAGGCTTCCCTGTCCTTCACCATCTCCTGGAGTTTGCTCAAACTCATGTCCATTGAGTCGGTTATGCCAGCCAACCATCTCATCCTCTGTCGCCCCCTTCTCCTCCTGCCTTCAGTCTTTCCCAGCATCAGGGTCTTTACCAATGAGTCAGTTCTTCGCATCAGGTGGTCAGAGTACTGAAACTTCAGCTTCAGCATCAGTCCTTCCAATGAATATTCAGGGTTGATTTCCTTTAGGATTGACTGGTTCAATCACCTTGCTGTCCAAGGGACTCACAAGAGTCTTCTCCAGCACCACAATTTGAAAGCATCATTTCTTCGGCACTCAGTCTTCTTTATGGTCCAACTCTCACATCTGTATATGACTACTGCAGTCAGATTGAGGGGGAGTAAAGAAAGTCAGAGTCTTAGGTGAACTTCCTGAGGCCATAAACCTTCACTCCAACCCCTAAGAGCCAAAGTCAAGACCATGATGCATCCTGGGAAAACCAGAGTGTACCAACAGAGCTTCTGCAACAGAGTGCAAAAAGGAAGGTTCTTGGGCCAAAGAATCTGAGTGGTCGGCTACTGGGCAGAGAGTGTGAGTAATGCTGAGTCTGGAGGAAAGATGTGGATGAGGACTGACCTGCCCCAGGGCAATTGTCCATGCTGTTCCACTGAGCCTAAAACACTGTCATGTCCTCCTGTCTCCCACACCAGCGCCCAGAATCCCTTCACCTTGCTCCCTAACTCCCTTCCTCCTCAAAGCATTCTTGATCTGCCAGATAAAGTTGATCATCTCTCCATAACAGCTTCAAACTTCCCCATGTAATATTTAACACAATCGTACCCAGTAACCAGTTGTATCATTTTCTTCTCTTAGATTATAAGCTCCTGGAGAGGAGGAATCTTGATTGAACAAATGAATGATTGCCATGATTCAGGGGTGCGGGGAGGAGGAAGCAGCACCTGGAAGCAAGAGAAGCAGGCAAACTGAGGCACCAAAGCTGGAGTCTTGGCTGGAGCTAACAGGAAACCAGAAGGGCAAAGCCTGGGGTCAGACGCACATCAGCTAAAGAAGGAACAAGGGCTATCAGGCTAGGGCTGTTAAGACAAAGTCTGCAAATACTGGATTGCAGTAGTATCCCTTGGAGGGAAGGTTTGGTGCTCCCTTCTTGGTACAGGGCAAGCTTTAGAGAGGAGGGCTCCACTGGCCACCCTTGCTTCCAGCCCAGGCAAGATAACCTTCCCATGGAAGAACTAACAATCCAATATAAATTAGGCTGCACGCAGGTTTATGGGACATCTGCCTTCACACCACAGGGATTTGAGATCCCTACTTAGCAAGGCTGCCATGTCTCGCTTACAGCTGCCCTAGCCTTCTGTTGACATTTTTTTTTCAACTAGAGCTAAAGGAACTCTGTCAGCCCCTCTCTCTGTACCTCGGATATCTGATGCCCTGAGTACCTCTTGATTACCCAACTGAGACCTCTGTGGGAACTTAAAAGATAGAAGAAGGATGGTAAGTCCCAAGGGAGAGGCAGACTCATATCTGAGGACACAGCTGGGCATGGACTGATTAACTACATTAGGACAGGGAAGACAGCAGGAGTGCTGAGATCTGGAATTAGGTTCATCTACTCAGGTGGGGCAAACACTGAGGGGAGAGCAGAATGACCAGCCCAGTGCGGGGGACACAGAATGCACAGTTTGACAGATGTGGTAACAGGCCACATGCCAGTGGGAATAGGAAGTTAGCTGTGGGGCTTCCTGGGGAGATACTGGGTGCAAACTCCTGGGTGGATGGGCACAGCGATGCACCTGAGAAATAAATAAGGGCAGCACTCAGGAGTCCTAGGAGACAGGAGGCCATCTCTGGAGATGTTTGTTTGCAGGTACAAGGGCAAAAGGCAAGATGCAGACCCAAACGGGACTGGAAACCAGGGCAGAGCTTTCAAGCAAGGAATGAATGTCCTCAGCCTCTGAGGCCTGAGAACCAAGAAAATAACCAAGGCAGTGATTTGGGGACAGAGGTATACGTCAGACTATCCACTTGTCAGAATGAGTCACAAGATGTGGGAAAACAAGCAAGTAGCCAGGGTGACAAGAGCAAATCGACATTATTGGATGACAGCAGCTTGAATTCTCCCAGCCTGAAGTCAGAATTGCTCCCGGAACCTGGGCAGAGCTGAGGCTGCAGACTTGGCAGCCAAGCGGATTCCACACTGGGAGGAGAGGGGCACCGAGTCTGGGAACCAGGAAGGCTTGATGGGATGCAAAGGGTGCCAGTTCTGCTCCGGCTCTTTCTGATAGCCTGACCTCTTGCTCGTGGGTTCAGGAAGGATGAGGAGTGAGCTGACTTGGGCCTTGGAAGGTAGCTGCTTCTGGTCAGGAGTAGGAGAGGGGGAAGTGAATGTGGGTTTGTCAGAGTGTCTAGATGTCCTGAGGGGCTGAGAGGGCCTTATCATCTGAGAGACCTGTGATTCAGACCCAGAAGAAGGTAAGTCCACCATCTGTGGGAAGAATGTGACTTCTCCATCAAGACTGAGAAAGGACTTCTCACTTGCTGAAATCATTTTATATGTGGCTTCTTATGTTTCTTTTTAGTGTATTTGCTCAGCTTCTCTTTTTCCCACTAGAAGATGGCAAGGGTTTGGGCCTCCTTGATTTCTGTAACCTCGATGTCTATAATAGTTAGGCATAATAAGGATTTGCTGAAGGAAGGAAGGAAGGAAAGAAGGAAGAAACTTATGGTTCTGCAGTCATCGTGTAGACTGCTTCTCAGGCTTCATGAAGAAAACCTTCTGCCATGTTTCATGTTTTCTGGAGTGCCCAGAGGCACCTGGACCAGCCTAGCAGGACTAGGAGTTCTGGTCTCTATGATGGAGCCTCCTTTCTCTGCATATGAAGTGAAGGCAGCAAAGCCCACATCCAGAATCAGGCTCCACATGCACGTGTCCGAGGCTGCCTCCTCCCTCTGAGGTATAAGCCATCCGGATGTGTTTGTGAGAATGTGGAACGGCTGCAGAGAAAGCCGCGCTGACCAGCTGGGAAGGACTGGTTTTTCACTACCCTCCATGGCCAGTCAATGCATGGCACGTGCCAGGATGCAGAATTCTGAGTCACAGATCATTTATCCTGCCAGGTAACTCTGGGCTGGAGGGAAGGAGGGTCACCACTTGAAGTGAAAAGTTTCAAGGAAAATAAAAACAAAAAAGCAACAACAATGACAAAACAGATGATCGGGATTAGTGATGGCAATTCACTGATTTCCTTTGTATGTGTAAATTATAAACGGGGTGGGAAAGCCTGTCCCAGCCTGCAGCCCAGACTGCTCTATACTCGCAAATCTTGTTTCCTTTTCCTCCTAGGCAGATTTTCCCAGCTCCTTAGAGAGAGGTACTACCATACGACTGAATTCCCAGCACTGAAATGTGGACAGAGAATATGTTTTCCACTTACAGGTCTGACCCATAGACCTCTTCTCCTGTAATCCACAGTCTCCATTTCCTTTCTCCAGTTGCGTGAAGAGGATTTTGAAGTTCTCCTTCCATAAGAGCGGAGGAGCCTTAGTCCCTTCATGATCACCTAGACTAGAAGCAGCTTCACTGACATATAGTGTGAGTGAGGAATGAACTTCTCTGGTTAAACTACTGAGATATGGGGGCTTATCTGTTACAGCAGCCAGCCCTACTTATCCCAGCTAATACACAGCTTGCCTTCACCAAATTCACTCCAAAAAGCCCCAAGAAGAGTCTTACTCTATGCCAGGCTGTCTGATTTCAGAGGAGAAGCAGCACCACAGTGCATAAAATGCCCATTTCTCTCCCTGAACATTCTCCCATTGGAAGAATATAGATTCCACCACTCCCTCTCAAACTTAGAAGAGCCTCATTATCTCTTCTGGAACATTTTGGATTGCCTGTTCTGATGCCCAGTTGATGGAATTACAAATAAAGTCTCTAAATGGAAATAAGCAACTAAAACAAGTCATTTAATTCTGTTTTTGCTGCACATAAATGTTCACATGAATGTGACCATGAAATTATTCAGGAAAAACCACCGAGGGATGAAGTAACAAATGAGAGAAGACTCTTGAGAGTCCCTTGGGCTGTTAAGGAGATCAAACCAGTCAATCCTAAAGGAGGTCAACCTTGAATATTCATTGGAAAGACTTGAAGCTAAAGCTCCAATATTTTGGCCACATGATTCAAAGAGTTGACTCATTGGAAAAGACCCTGACGCTGGAAAAGATTAAAGGTAAACGGTGAAGGGGGTGGCAGAATATAGCATCACTGACTTAATGGACATGAATTTGAGCAAACTCCAGGAGATGGTAAAGGATTGGGAAACCTGGAGTGCTACAGCCCATGGACTTAGCGACTAAGAGTTGGACTTAGCGACTGAACAACAACAAACGAACTCACAGGAGACATAACATAGAGTCAGTGAGTTCTAGATGTCAGGGGAAACTTGTCTAGCTACAGCTAAACTGAGCAGAGATTCGCTTCTAACCAAATGCCCTGCCCCAAAATAAGTCAGAGACCATCATCTCTCCCCAGTGCTCCTCACATTAGCTCATGGAGCGCACAAAGCACAGAGTTCAGCTGTGGTCTGTAAAAAGATAATATTCTTGGGGTTTTAGGTAATTTCATAGAAAACTCATAGAATGATTATAGAAATGGTTCTGTAGTGCATGGATCAACACAGTGGCTATTATAAGCAGCAGTAGCTAGACCTACCGAAATAGAGTGAATGCAGATTCTGTACTTACAGAGAAAACTAAGAAGTTGCTGCCAGAGAGACTGAGAATTTTTTACAATTAGTATAAAAGGGAACAACCATTCAAAATGAGGTGTACTGTCTATAGTAGCAAGGAATATAGTCAAAGATCCAGAACAAAAGAAGATGAAAAAAAATTCAAACCAAAACAGGATTTGTTTGATTAAAGATTTTTTTAAATTTCCTCCTGAAAAGGGAAGTGGAGTTAGAACCACATTAAACATGACATCCTGCTTGAGGCATGTTTACAGTTAATTTTATCAGGTATCATTCAAGATGGATGCTTGAACCCGTGGACCTGGCTGAAAATTGCAATCAGGTTTCCTGTGTTCAACCCCACAGCACTCTAAAAGAATGAGAATACTACCAGGTTTTATTCTGCGAGTATGTTGCACATATTATATAATTTCTTTAAAAAATCTCTAGATTATCAAAGCTCTTACCCCACAAATAGCCTTTGTAGAATGCCCAGTTAAATGTCTCAGCCATAAATGTGATTTGGGCAGTAAGATTAGGAAGTGTTACCTACATTCCAAGAAAGTCATCTATCAACTCTCATTTTTCTTACCTTGTTCTCCTTTCTCTCCCCCAGTAATCCCATCTTTCAGATTCCTTCTCACTTTCCCATCCTCTTCTCCAGCTCAAGTCCTTGGCTTTCCTTGTCTAGAGATTCTGGAAAGGATGACCTTGGACTCCTAATCTATATCACATTGAATATGTCCCAGTGTACCAGACCTGACTAAATGGGAACACCTTTCTGCCACAAAGGACCCTGACCTTCCGCTGTAACTGACAACTATCCATGATGACCCCTCCTGCCCATTAAGGCCTCAGCAACTGCTGTGAGAACAGCTCTGCATCAAAGCACCCAGGATGAATACCCGCAGCTCAGCCGGGCCCTCAGCAGACCTAAGGGAACTTGGCTGCTATCCTAAGAGACAGAAAGAGCCAAAGGGGCAGGACAGAGCTGCAGGCAGAAGGTTGGGAGGTAGAGCGGAGGGAAGAGGTCCTTGTGATAGAACCTTCCAGAAGAAGCAGCCTGTGATGAGCTGAGAGTAACTCTCCCTCTGGGTTGATAATGCAGAGGAAGCCCTATCCCTTCCTTCAGAAAGAGAATGGTTTCAACACTCTGTTCCAGGACTTCAAAGGATTCCTTCAACTAATTATTATGGAGATGTGTATTAATTGGTAGGCTGCAGCAGCTTCTTAATACTTGCTCTATTACTGGCTTGAAAAGGAACTCTGCGGAGAAAATCCAGTCCAAGGTGATTGGGGTGGTGGGTAGCGGGGAGGTTGGAAGGGGCTAATGCTAACCCTCAGAGCATTAGCAGAACAAAATAAGATCTTAGCAGATTCAGCAATAAGAGCAAAACTACCGCCAATATGAAAAAATGGACTTGTCAGCTTCAAAGTCCTACCATGCCTCCAGCCTTCCTGACACCTCACAACTGTGTATTCTAAGCAAAATAAGCCAGACACAATAGGACAAATAGTGTGTGATTTCACTTACATAAAATATCTAAAGTAGGCACATTCATAGAGACAGACATAGATCAGAGGTTCCTGGGGGGCCTGTGGGTGATTACTTAACATTACAGAACTTCTATTTGGGTTGATGATGATGTTTTGGAAATGCACATGATGATTCTACATTGTGAGCATAATTAGTGCCACTGAATTGTATCCATGAAAATGGTTAAAATGACACATCTTATGTTATCTATATCTCACAATTAAGAAAAATAATAATGTAATAGACTGAAGCATACCCATTGAATTCTATACTTTAAATAGATGAATTCTATGGTATAGTAAATTACATAGGAATAAAGCTATTTTTTTAAAAAAAGAAATCTACTAATGACCCTCAGCTGCAGGCAGATTCAAGACTCTTTCAGCTTCTTCCTTACTCATTCGATGAGAACTTTTTATCTGCCAGGTACTCTGCTACACATGGATGAACAGAACAGACACAGCAAGAATTGTTTAAGTAGCTTACATCTCCTTCTTCTAACTAACTGATGGTTTTAGTATTGAGTATCCCTTTACGTTAATACTCAGGTTTACTTTCCTAATGTGAAAGTCACTCAATCATGTCCGACTCTTTGTGACCCCATGGACTACAGAGTCCATGGAATTCTTCAGGCCAGAATACCGGAGTGGGTAACCTTTCCCTTCTCCAGGGGACCTTCCCAACCCATGGATTGAACCCAGGTCTCCCGCATTGCAGATGGATTATTTACCAGCTGAGCTACCCAACAGAATAATTATATACTTCCAGCTTTATTTTTGAGTTTCAGCTCACTGGTAGCCCATTATTCTGGTATATAGGTCTCTGTTTTCACCTCCACCCTGGGTTCCTGTTCCACCTCCTGACCAATCTCCAGTTGCCCTGCTGCTGCTAAGTCACTTCAGTCATGTTCTAGAAGACTCTGTGTTAATAAGTCCCTTTCTAACCACCCAAGGAAAGTAGTTCTATGTTAAACTTCATCCGCTGTCTGGATGCCCGAATCCTGTAGAGAGACCTCATTGATGCCCATCTGTCTGATTTTTAACACCCAACTCCAGTTCACCATCTTGTTTTTACCATATTCTTTTCCTTTGACAGGTAAGTAACTTTGCAACTTTCCCATGGACCCTCTGTTTTTGACTTAGCATCTGCAGTGCTATTAAAAGGACTGTTTTTCAATCTTTCTTGTAAATAAGTTAGGTCCCCCATCACAAGTTCCAAAGAGTAGGTCTTGGTAAAATCTCATCCCTCTTGACCCACTCTGTATATTGAACCATGGCCACAGAATCTCAAGATATGACAATTGTGTTCAGTGCTATATCTGAAACATGGTCCCACTTAAGCTTAGAGATTCTTTACAAACACATACTGATGCATCTAGAGTGGTAGCTCCCAATCCTTGCTCAGATTAGAATCACCTGAGACTTTTCAAAATTGCTGATTCCAGGGAGCAGACAGCCTTCAAGACTTCATTTGCACTGTGTACTCTCCTGGGTCTCTCACCTTCTAGCCTTCACAAACGATTTTGGATTTGCCAGATTCCATAATCATATGAACCAATTATATATGTATATTATACACACACACACACATATACACACGCGCGCGCACGTGCGTGCATATATATACACTGATTCAATCCGAAAGGGAATCAACCCTGAGTACGCATTGGAAGGACCAGAGCTGAAGCTGAAACTCCAACACTTTGGCCTCCTGTTGTGAAGAGCTGACTTATTGGAAAAAACCCTGATGATGGGACAGATTGAAGGCAGGAGGAGAAGGGGACAGCAGCTGGATGAGAAGGTTGGATGGCATCACCAATTCAATGGACATGAGTTTGAGCAAACTCTGGGAGACAGTGAAGGACAGGCAAGCCTGGTGTGCTGCAGCCCATGGGGTCACAAAGAGTTGGACACAACTGAACGACTGAACAACAACAGCTAGACCATATCCTCAGAAATGCTGACTAAATGGTCTGGGATGGGGTCCAGGTATAGGAATGTTTTAAAAGTGCATTAGGTGACTCTAGGGTATCCACGGTTAAAAGCTACAAATCTCAAACGACCAGATGATATAGAAATATATTTATTCACTTAACAAGTGCTTATTGAACATCTACTATGCACCAGCCATAGAGTCTAAAGATACAGTGAACTAATCAGTAAAGTTTCCTGTTCTTCTGGAATTTTCAGTGTTTGGTGGGGAATGAGGGGGAAAAGAGTATAATTTTTAAAAAAATAAAATTAGAAAAAAGTATACATAGAAATAAGGCTTCCCAGGTGATTCAGTGGTAAAGAATGCAGGAGACTCGGGTTTGATCCCTGGGTTAGGAAGATCCCCTGGAGAAGGAAATGGCAACCCACTCCAGTTATTACTTGCCTAGGAAATCCCATGGACAAAGGATCCTGGCCAGCTACAGTCCATGGGGTTGCTAAAGAGTCAGACGTAGCGACTAATAACAACAACAATAGATAGAGATAGAGCAACTATAGACTATATAAAGTGGATTTGAAAAATTCGTACACAAGTCTGGGGTACCCTAGGTTTAGGTTATCAGAACATACGGGTGGATGGCTGCTATTAGGGATCGAGGTATCTCAGTGGAGACCAACCAGGATCACACTGACTTTGGATTTAAGTGTGAAGTAGGAACGTCTTCCTTTAGAGAGTCAGAGACTCTTTCCCTGTGTCTTATTGCTGTTGCTAAGTCTAAAAGTTGTGTCTGACTCTTTGTGACCCCATGGAATGCAGCATGCCAGGCTCCTCTGTCTTCTACCCTCTTCCCGAGTTTGCTCAAGTTCATGTCTCTGCGTCTTCCTAAGCTTTAAGCCATTCACAAAACAAGGGTGCTAGTTGGAAGACACAGCAGCTGTGTTTTCATGGGAGAAAGAGCCAATGACAGAGCTTTCCTTGGTACAAGGCTTAAAAAACAAAAATCAACGAAACAGGATAAACAGGTTGGATGGCAGCCTGTGGAAGGCCGAGAGGGACTGAGCCTTCCACTTCCTTCTTTCCACAACTGACACCTTCTTTTCCTTCCATTTCAAGCTGTTAAGAAGGAAACAGTATGGAGGGGGCAGGTTTCTTCAGCTCATTCTCCCTCCCCTGAACTCAGCAGGGCTTTGATTGGAGATCCCAGGAGAGCCAGACTGATTCAGATCATACCAGCCCATCCAGGCACCAGATCCGGTCAGTCTGAACTGGGATCTGTGAAGTAAAATTACTCAAACAAGATAGCAGTTAGCTGGTGCGCAGAAAACCATTGGAGCCAGTGTCCAACACGACCATTGTTGCTTTGAGGAAACCCCTGCTCTCAGGGAGCTTATAGTCTGGTGGGGAATTTAATAATAAAGTACTAAACCAATAGAACATTGGATATTTGTAGGAAAGTGTACAGAGAACAAAATAGAGTTCCATTTTAGATGGTGTTTTCAGGGAAGCTTTCTCCAGGGAAGCGATATTTAAGAAAAGACCTGATTGAAATAATAGATTCCAAATTCCCAATAAGTAGCCTCTCACCAACATATGGCACTTCCTTTTACCCATGCAGATAAGAAAATCTGCCCTCCTCCATCCAGCCCCAACCCAGCTCTTCTCCCCAGAGACTGCTTTCCAATGGTTTGGGGATATATACCTCCTAAATCTGGGATCTTGCTCCGTGGATCCTTCAGTGAATGTCTCCATCTACCCCGCATCTGCAGCTCCTAATTCCTGTTCTGGGTTCAAGTTTTCTTGGAGAGTTGTGACCTTCCAAACTGATGTGCTTAAGACTTCGAGCCAGCTCTAACTCTTCTTCATAGATGGAGCTGGAAAACCCTTTCCAAGTACTCAGATTTCTTACGTGTCCTATGTTACCAGGGAAGGATAGTTTCCCCAGATTACCAAAGCTGATCACAGTCCTCAAGCCATCAGCCTTGATGCTCATTGTCAGTCCTGTTGGCTAGAAACGAGGGAATGGAGGGAATGAGGGCAGAGTTGTACCTCCTTTGACAGCCTCCTTCTCCCAGAGTCCAGGCTGCTGAGGCCACAGTCTCTTCTGTTCCCCAAGGAATGATCTTGGGAAATTTTTCCATGTACTTAGCTCCAGTCTCTTTTCTTCTGACATCCCCTCTTCTATTGCCTTTATCTGTGTCTCAGCAATGAGCTAGACGGTGAAGGGGTAGGTCTTGCCCAGCCCAGAGTGTGTGTGATCAGCTGCTTAGTCGTCTCCAGCTCTGTGTGACCCCGTGGACTGCAGCCCACCAGGGTCCTCTGTCCATGGGATTTCCCAGGCAAGAATACTGGAGTGGGTTGCCATGCCCTCCTCCAGGGGATCTTTCTGATCCAGGGATCAATCCCGCATCTCTTGCATCTCCTGCATTAGCAGGAGGATTCTTTACCACTGGGAAACCCTACCCAGCCCACATTCACCCCCAAACTTCTCATGATTCATCTGTTGGTGAAGAATAGACCTGAGAAGAGGCTGGAGGAGAAGGGAAGGGTGGATTGAGGCCCTCCCAGCCGCTCTTCCTAAAGCGATGGAGTTCAGGGCTGGTGGGCATGTCACAGCCAGAAGGATGATGTAGACAAATTAGATAAAACTCAGGAAAGAGCAACACACCAAAAAAAAAAAAAAAAAAAGATGATGAAGAGGCTGGAGGGATTGAATGATGAGGAGAGATTAAAAGAACTAAATATGGACAGACTGGCTAAACGCCGATTAAAAGCAGCGATCAGAACTGTCTGCGGGTATCTGAACACCAGCAGGGAAGAGGGGCCGCGCTGGCAGGTGTGGGGTCAGGCAGGGGGGAGGTGAGGTGGACTGAGAATAAATGAAGGGAAAGTGTAGCAGCAAACTGCTGGGTGGTGAGCGCCTCTATTAAGGGAAAAGGAGGGGACAGGGAGCATAGCAGGGCAGTGGGCCTAGAAGAGGGGAACTTTAATACCTGGATCTCCCTCGGAGACATCTAAATATACCCAGTGATGTTAAGACAACCCTAAGGGGATAGAGTGCATGCCCCAGGAGACCCTAGATGTGTCACGTGGACTGTGTCCTTATGTAACATCTAAAGCCAGGGTTCAGGATGGTCAGCAGCCAGGAAGGACAGGATCACTAGTTGGAGCACTGGGACAGTGTCAAGATCAGACTGTGTGACTGTCCAGTGGATACTGACCTCTCATGCCCCCTTTTTGTTTTAAAAGTAAAATCCTGAACCAGAAATATTCCCCCTTCTGCAGAGAAAGAGGCAGCTGGTCAGCTTGACAGGCGGAAACTGCAGCTTTCTCGTTAATGTGCAATTCTGAAACGGTGATGTATGGCTGGTGATAGATCATGTTGGGTTTCCGGAGAGCAGGGAAGGCTAAAGCCGGAGCCTAATTCATGATGCATGAACGCATTGATCTTCCTGGCTCTGAAAATACAGTGTAATGAACCCCCGCTAACACATCATTTTTATTCCACTGCACCTCGCTAATATCTAATGATTTCACCTTCTACTGTGATCAAACATAATTGTATGGGAGTTTCAACTTTGTTCTTTGATACGGGAACACCGCTGCCCAGCTCTGTTTTGCTCTTTACTAGTGGAGAGCCAGTCTGAAACTTACATGTGCAATGATTAAGATCCTACCAATGAGCTGCCCTGTCGGCTTTTCAGGGGCCCTATGTATGGTCATGTGTGTGTGTGTAGGTAAGTACAAAAATGTGTTATAAGTATGTTGAACCAAAAGCTAATTGAAGGCGGGGAAGATATTCGGAAGCAGGTGTATCTTCCTTGGAATGGCTGTACTCTTTCCCACCATCCGGCTCTTGGGAAATAGCAATTACTTAGAATGGAGATTATCTTGTAAATGTTATTGTTTGTGGAATCCCATCTGCTGATTGAAATCACTATAATAATTTGGTTTGAAGTCCATGAAGCTTCCTGAGGGCCTGGTGCCAGCCTGTCCTTGACAGCAGCCCATCCTGTGTGCATCTCATGTTTCTCGGATAGAGCTTTCAATTGCATGGCTCCATTCTTCATTCTAAAAAGCACTTTTTGGAAAAAATTAATAATAGTTTTATCACTCGAGCCATCTGGCCTGAAGGTAGTTGGTTTCTGCTGGAGGAATAGACATTTATAGCCCTTCTGTGGGTGAGTGGAGCTCTGCTTTGCCAGCGCTGTAGTTGGAGGCAGCTTCAGGAGGCCACTTCTGACCTTGGATAAATCACTTAACCAGTTACCTCTTCTGTATCCCAGTTTCTTCCAGAGAAAAGGTAATTCTGATGGGCTTTCCTTGTCTGAATGCAGGTGGCTGAACCAGATGATTTTTTTAATGCATCTTACAGCTCAAGGATTCATGGTTCTATGACATGGCAACCGTCCATCCTGAAATGCCTTTCTTCCTTGTTTCTGTAAAGTCAACATTCCTTGGGGATCCTGACCCTTCCCACAACTAGAGTTGGATATGAATAAACTGTAACCTCATAATTTGAAGAGAGAGAGATCTGTGCTTCTGTTGTCTTTTTTTTCTTAGTCTTGTTTTCAAAAAGAAGAATGACAAAACAAGACTGAATTAAGCAGAATGGTTGCCCAATTATGTAGATTCTTTAAAGAATCTGTAGCAATATTAAGTTAATGCAAAACTCAGCTCTCAAGGTCAAGCTCCAGCACAGCTTAATAGGTAAAACTCTGACCCCTATCCAGGCCTTTAATTTTGGCCTGTGCTCTGTTCCATGAGGAGCTGCTAGAAGGTTAATACACAAAAAGCCGGTATTCCAGAGAAATACAGTCCAGAGCTTGAGATGTGGGTCAGGGTACAGTATCTAACTACAATCAATAGGCACTTAAATGTTTGGATCATCTAAACCTCCACTTGGCACAAAGGATCTCTAGAGAGACCTTTCTTAGGAGCAGAAAAATTACTATTCCAGAGGTCACTATGGGTCTTCTCAGCCCATTTGTGTTTCAAGGGAGATGCTGGTGAAAGGGGCAAGGGAGGTCCATTTGGAATGAATTGGCTGGAAAGTAAATAGACCAAGGAGTAGGCAGCCTTGACTCTAATTCTGACCACTACTGCTGAGAACAGTTTGGCCCAACTCCTAATTACCATCTTTCACTCTCTGCCTCTGCAATGGGGTAATTATTGAGACGTGTTAACAAGGTATGTTGAAACCATTAGATAGAAGACAGACAGTATGGTTTATAAAAACTCACAGACCTTGACAGAGCTTGAAGAGAAAACACTTTGAACTTCCAGCCATCCATTGTTCTAACTGCAGGAGAATGGAAAATGCCATCTATTCATTTTCATCCTTGCACTCCCAAATCCAGCTAACCCCTGACCAGAATCAGATTAGAATTCTTTATTTTAGCTTTCAATGAATCACAGACCAGGGCTGGATTAGGACTAGAATCTTTTTCTTATTACTTTGTAATTTCTTGAGAGATGTAAGGAATCAAAATTGGAAAAGAAGTAGATAGACCCCTTAGAAGCTTGGGATCATGACCAAGAATAGGGGAGAGGGGTGCAGAGTTAGCCTTGGGGTTGAAGGAGAGAGACTCTACTGGCTCCTGTTTTGGTGAGAAACAGAAAGAACAGACCTATAGCAAGATGAATATGTATTGCATTTATCACATATGGATGTCAATTTATATATTTTCTTAAAAGTTCAATGATATTATGGGGAAGATCTTTGGATGGGAGTGAAGCTTAATTACAGGCAATATCCCAGATCAGAACAATGTGCCTGGTGGGTGTTTTGGAGAGAGCTGAGAGAAATGAAAAGGACAGATTAGCAGCAAAATCTTAAATTGTAAGGTAAGAGTTCAAATAGGCAGAATCTCCTGGTGTTACTTACAGAGCAAATCAGAACAAGCATCTGCAAAAGCTAGAAAATCTCCTTCCATGATCATTTGGAAATGTGACACCCTTTCCTTAGTGGCTTGGGTTTGCTCCTACCTAGACACTTGGTACTTGACCAGACAATCTTATGAGGTGACTTTCAGGTATAGAAGCAATGAAAGTAAGCCTTGGTTCAGCCCACGAATCAGCGATTCACCTTTTCCCTTCCATTCGTTATCTGGCCTTTTTATTTCACTCCATAGATATGTTTAAAAAAAACCAAACACTTAAATGTGAATGCAAAACTTAGAGAAGAGGGAAGGATGTCAAATATACGAGCATCAATCCATGATGTCTCTGCTGAAGGATTTGACCCCAGTAATCTAATTTGCTTTAAATGTGAAATGATCCTTCATTCTCTTACTGTAAGGCGCCACGTCGTTGGCTTTTAAAGATTACAATTTCTTTTCTTCCCATTGTGATAAATCCAATTGGCGCACCCTCTTGACTTGGACGTCTGCACAACAGCACGCAAAGGGCCGCGTATCCCTGAGGTGGCTTTTAGGAGGGCATGCTTGTCTCTTCTGCTGGAGAAGATGATGCCCGACTATAAAGTGAATCTCTCTCCCTTCCCCTCCTCTCCCCACCTCACAAACCTCAATATAATCTGTGAAAAGAATACTATGTCTAAATTATAGCTGATTCCTCATTATTCGGCAGTAAAAAGGTTAGGAGAGCCAGAAAGCCAGACTGACTGTAGCTTCACATTTTATCTTTCCGCCTGGGAACAGTTCGGTTTCTCAAATCCATTTGAAAACACTTCAGCTCATTCTATCCAATCTAGGGATTTTAACCTTTTTCTTCCTTTCTTTTCCTTTAAAAAAAAATTTTTTTTTAAACTGGCAGTTTAGAATTATAACTGACCAGCCTATAGCCTGCATATCTGTCTATCTGTCTATTGATCAGTCATGGGTCTAGTGTCTTATAACAGAACTTGACTTTTGGATAACATTTGGTATTGATTTGGAGCTAAATTGGACAGATCTTTGAAGGACTTGGTTGTATGATCAAGGGTTTTGTGAGTGATCAATCATCATAATAATTACAACACTTGGTATGAACTTAGTAACCATAAGGCCTCTGGCACTCAGAGATCTCATTTGCCAACCAGTAACTCTCCTTATACAGATGAGAAACTTGACCTCCAAACTACCACAATTTGTTACAGTAGTTAATATGAAACAAAGGAAGCCAGTGCTCTGATCAGACCTGAAGCTGGAGGGCAGAGGGCCAGGAAGGAATCCTGGTGCTCTAGAAAAACAGTAGCTCTAACCCAGACAACTTGGTTCAGTCTACAGGCAGAACCGTTATTAACAACAAAGATGCATCTCGATGACAGAGCTCTCTGTCATAAACATTATTACCTGACACAGAAATATATAGACAGTAGAAGTGTGAGCGCCAAGATACTAGACCACAAAGATTATGACCAAAACAATATTAAATACTAACTAAAATATAAAATGATAACTAAAATAACAAAGGATGGATCAGAATACCTAAACTGTGCAGTCTCCCTGGGATAGAGGGAAGGATGCAGGAGAGCAGATTTAATGTTGTGGGGGGAGCAGGAGAAAGGAAGAGGAGAGATCGAACCCCTAGGACGATTCTGTGTTGGCTGCTCACCAGAATCATCAGACTAGCTTTTGATAAATCAGTTTCCTTCCCAGAGACTCCAAGTCAGGAGGTTTGGGGTGGGGTTGAGGAAGAGTCCCCTCCAGAGAGGCTCTGATGTATTTATAGCCAGCTTGAAACCACTGCACTAGACCATACATGTGGGGAGAACAAGTGTCTGCTCACCATTGGCCAAAACATTTGTTTGGTTTCTCCATAAGATGTGGTGAGAAACCTGAATGCACTTTTTGGCCAGCCCAATAATTTGTTCACGTTCACATCCTAAACTGGAAAAAGGAGTCAAATCTAAGGGGTCGGGGAGAGGCAGAGATAGGTTCTGGAACATTGACCATTTCAGAATTTCTATAAAGGAAGGATGTACAGATGACAATCTGAGTGGGGTTTGCACACTAGCCCCAAAATTCTGTTGGCCATGCAAAGCATCGACTTTTACTCCATGTTTACTTGGGGAACTTGACAGGGGAATGAGTTATGGAAATTTTGGGAGCCCTCCTCCCACTTCATCTTATCCAACTCCCCAGCAAGTCATTGGTTTGGAGGAAAGAACTTGCCAGTTCCCAGTGCATTTTCCTAATGTCTCAGGGAGACAGAAAAGATAGCTCAGGGTTCTCTTAACTTCCCTCATTTCTCTCTGTCTGCCAGCTAATGCCTGAAATTTATGTTAATGAAGAAAAAGTTTTGGTTCTCGTAATTAAATATGAAAGCCTTAAAATACAAATGTGATTATATATTGCAACTCATTCACACTAAAGTCAATCTACCGATAAGAGTAAATGACTGATAGCAGACACTTTCTTGTTTTGAAAGGCAGAGGGAGGAAAGAGCAGAGCACACCTGACATTTGCTACCAAGGTGGAATAAAGGAATCTTCCACGTCTTCAACAGATTTGCCTAGGATGAGCCCTATTTACATTCACCTGGGAAGGGACAAATAGAAGCTGTGCTCAGAGGTATTTTTGTCATGGGCAGCTGTGAATACATGCAGCTTTTCTTCAAATGATTTATGAAGGATTTTTTGTTTGCTTTTAAAATGTGAAATAAAAGAGCTCCATTCCCCGAGGCTTCATTAACCAAGGTACCACCATTCCCAAAGCTGCCTATAGAATCTGCCACGTGCTGAAATCACCCGGACAGGAATTGGGGCCTGGAATTCAAGAAGCTCAGCTCTGCCCCCATCAGGTTAGGGTCCTTGAGCAAGTCCCTTATTCTTTTAGGATGAGAAAGATGGGACCTGTGTTCATGGAATATTTATCAAATATCATTTTCCCTGCTTTATCTCAATTAATCCTCATAACAAAGTGACAAAGTACACACTCACATTTTTCAATTTAAAAACGAGGAAATAAGTCTAACCGAGTTGTTCAAAGGAGCTAGAAATGGGAAGACTGGGTTTGAGAACATAAGTCTGTCTGACCCTAGAGTCCATTGCCTTAGATACACAATGTTATGATACTACTTCACAGGGAAGTTATGAGGATAAAAAGAAGTGATCTGAGCTAACATGTTTTGGACAGTTATATTAATACATACATGCTCACGTATTGTGATACACATACATATATACATATACATGCTATATATTATTATATATATGTGTGTGTATAGGCTTCCCGGGTGGCACTAATGGTAATGAACGTGCCTACCACTCAGGAGACATAAGAGACACAGGTTTGATCCCTGGGTCGGGAAGATCCCCTGGAAGAGGGCATTCTCCTGTATTCTTGCCTAGAGAATCTAGGAACAGAGGAACCTGGCGGGTTACAGTTCATAGGGTCACGGAGTGTGTGTGTGTGTGTGTGTGTGTGTGTATGTGTGAGTGTGTGTGTATATGTGTGTATACATACATATTCATTTAACACTATCCCATGCAGCCCAGATTGGTTATGTTATTTAGTTCTAAGATAGGCACATTTCTTGACACCAGTGCTTTTCAAAATGTGGCACCCAGCTCAGCAGCATCTGGGAGCCTGTCAGAGATGCAAATCCTAGAGCCCCCACCCCAGGCTACACAATCAGAAACTCTGGAGGTGGCACCCAGCAATCTGTGTTTAACAAGCCACCCAGGTGAATCGGATACCTATTTCAGACTTAGAGCCACTGAGTACCATTAAGCGAACATGGTGGAGGGTCTGTTCTCAGCCAACGACTATAAAGGCACCAGACTGTGATGCGCTCATCCACTGAGCTCTCTGCTGTACTATAGAGGAAACAAAGGCTTGTCTTCTTGCCATTTATTTGTATTCTTGTTTTGAACCGAAATGACCAAGAAAAAATTGTGCATGTAATAGTACTAAATTTATCTTGGAATAAAAGAGAATGACTATTTTGCTGAGTGTTAAAGACTTCATGGAGGATCAAGTTGTATTAAAATAAATGATCCAGGAAACAGAATTACAGATGGGTACATTTTTTTATATTATGGAGGCCATGGTAAGTCCCACTGTATCCTGGAACAATTGACCAACATTTCTAGAAAGAGTGGCAGGAAGAAGCTGGTTGAAGCCTTGTCATGACATCCGAGGATCTGGTGAGAAGCAAAGAGCTATTATAGAGAACCATCTTCATAAAGATGATGTTGAAGACAGTACATATGTGTGTGTGTGTGTGTATGTGTGCTGTCAGTTCAGTCGCTCAGTCGTGTCCGACTCTTTGCGACCCCATGAATTGCAGCATGCCAGGCCTGCCTGTCCATCACCAACTCCTGGAGATTACTCAAACTCATGTCCATCAAGTCTCTGATGCCATCCAGTGATCTCATCCTCGGTCTTCCCCTTCTCCTCCTGCCCGCAATCCCTTCCAGCATCAGGGTCTTTTCCAATGAGTCAACTCTTCGCATGAGGTGGCCAAAGTACTGGAGTTTCAGCTTCAACATCAGTCCTTCCAATGAACACCCAGGACTGATCTCCTTTATGATGGACTGGTTGGCTCTCCTTGCAGTCCAAGGGACTCAAGAGTCTTCTCCAACACCACAGTTCAAAAGCATCAATTCTTTGGCGCTCAGCTGTCTTCACAGTCCAACTCTCACATCCACACATGACCACTGGAAAAACCATAGCCTTGACTAGATGGACCTTTGTTGACAAAGTAGTGTTTCTGCTTTGTAATATGCTATCTAGGTTGGTCATAACTTTCCTTCCAAGGAGTAAGCGTCTTATAATTTCATGGCTGCAATCACCATCTGCAGTGATTTTGGAGCCCCCAAAAATAAAGTCTGACACTGTTTCCACTCTTTCCCCATCTATTTCCCATGAAGTGATGGGACCAGATGCCATGATCTTAGTTTTCTGAATGTTGAGCTTTAAGCCAACTTTTTCACTCTCCTCTTTCATATTATTTACCATATATCTGACAATATAGAATGAACTTCAGAATTAGACACACTTATGTCCAAGTTCCTAACTGGTTCCACCACTGACTAATGGTTATCTTAAATAAACTACTTAGTGTTATCAACCCACAGTTTCTTTATCTGCAGTTAAGGAAATGTGGATAAGAATAGTGTTTCACAATAAAACATAATATTAGATATATAGATAAACTCTGGTGTGTATATGGCAAGTGTTCAGCACATTTTCATCATTATTCCTAATAGACATAGTAGCAACATTAATATTGTTTTCCTAAAATTAGAAAGGTTTCTTGGAAAAGATGAGGTTTTAGTTGAATCTCCAAGGAGAAAAGGATGGTACTGAAGAGAATCCAGTGACAGGGCCCCAGAAGTTTCTACCCGAGCTTGTTCATGGCTGATGCTGGTCTCCTTTGTGAGGACACCGGCTTTTCAGTCATCGTTTTCTCCTAATCTGTGGATTGCTAAGCATGGGCCGTTCTCCTCAGCCTTTCACAGAGTCTTTACTAGATTCACTGCAGGCTGTATCTCTTTCTTCCTTTCAAAAGTTTCCCCTCTTGCATTTGATTTTGCCCTTCTTCCACTCTTTGATCCCCTGTTTTGGTTGTTTCCAATCATCTTGTCAGTATGGTTCAACTGTCTCTTTTGGGCTTTTTTTTTTTTTCCAATTGCAATCTTTGGTATCTAGGTGTGTATCCTTTAGTAGGAAGCTGTCCTCTGAAAGCTTTTTTCTTTTTCCTACAAGAAAAGCTAGGTTGGATCCTATTCACAGCCCCTTGCTCCTTCTTATAGCCCCTTCCACTCACAGCCACTCTGGCTCTCTTCTTTGGCAACGAGCTAAGCCTTCAGACAGTACAAACCTTAACACACGGTATTCTATGATGAACGCTTGTGGCTTGAATAGGCCATGTAGCAGTTTACAGTTTAATAGAGAAGAAAGAAGGAGACCTAGAGAGCTCAGCCCCCGAAACTGCAAAAGGACTGGGAAAGAGGGTGGTGGGAAGAAGTCGGGGTAAAGGCACAAAAGGAAAGAGATGAGGGGCTTTTCCTCTCTTTCCTGCCATCACAGATGACGAGTTCAAGAGGGGAATATCGTCTGAGAAGACAATACTGGAGTCAGAAAACCCTCATCCAAAGCTGATCCCTGTTTAGGGCCTCATATGTGGTATACCAGTTGGGACTTGTTATCTGACAGCTCCCCATGTGAATTACCCCAGGGAAAGAGTGTTGCCACAGGGCACACCTCCCAGGCTGGGGAGGGAAGGCACCAGCCCTTCCATATTCTGCCAGTGGTTTCTGGGCAGCTGCCATCCCCTCCCACCATGCTGTGTATTTACCCAACTTCAAAGGCCAGGGCAGTCATCAAAGGGAGGAAGAGGGAACAGAAATGAAATTAACTCCCTCTCCCCATCTCAGCCTCCCTTCTCTATTAGAACGCCTCCTTTGCCAAAATGTTAGCTAGTATCGCACGCTGTCACCGTCAGATATGTGAGACTTGCAGCGGTATAGCTCAGGAGGAAATTTGGAGTTTGGAGCCAAGATACAACTCCTGCAGCCAGTTAAGGGTTAAGCCACAGCGCCTGTCCCAAAGGGGACCTTCAGCCCCAAATCATTGTCAGTTTCCACAGCAAGAAGGCAATGGTGTTTTCTTTTGTCAGGATCTGAGTGTATGTGTTGGGCTAGAATAGAACCTGTGAAGCAGACAAAAGGAAAGAAATCTACACATGTACATGTTGAAGCTGGTTATGTTTCACCTCAGGCTGGGTTATCCTCCCCTGACACAAGCATGACTGCCAATCAACAGGAAAGAAAAGCACTGAGAAAATATGACCTTATATGAAGAGCATGGGCTTATGAAGTCAGATAGATCTGTGCAAGTTGTTTAACCTTTCTGAGCTGTGATTTTCTCATTCACATAATAATACTACAACTCAGTTGTTGCAAGAATTAAATGAGATGTTTTATAGAGACTAACGGACTCGTAGTGAACATTCAATAAACATTAGTGTCTGTATTAGTTTCTTGAGGCTGCTGAGTCAAATCAACACAAACTTGGCAGCTTAGTAAAAGAGAAATGTCTTTTCCTCCCAGTTCTAGGGGCCAAAAATCTGAAGTGTGTCGTTGTTGCTGTTCAGTCACTAAGTCGTGTCTGACTTTTTGCAACCCTGCGGGCTGCGGCACGCCGGGCTTCCCTGTCCTTCACTGTCTCCCACAGCTTGCTCAAATTCATGCATATTGAGCTGGTGATGCTATCCAACTGTCTAATCCTCTGCTGCCCTCCTCTCCTTTTGCCCTTAATCTTTTCCAGCATCAGGGTCTTTTCCAGTGAGTCAGCCCTTTGCATCAGGTGGCCAAAGTATTGGAGCTCTAGCTTCAGCATCAGTTAGATGCTGAAGTGAGTACCACTGCCAAAAGCAAGGTGCTGGCCAGGCTGCACAGTCTCCAGAAACTCCAGGGGAGAATCTGTTCCTTGCATTTTCCAGTCTCTGGGCGCTACTATTATTTTTTTTGCAGTGGTCTTCAACCTTTTTGGCAGCAGGTTCCAGTTTTGTGGAAGATAATTTTTTCACGGACCATGGCAAAAAGGAGGTTTTCTGGATGATTCTCATAAGGAGTGTGCAATCTAGATCCCTTGAATGCACAGTACACAGTAAGCTTCCTGCTCCTACAAAAATCTAATGCCACTGCTGATCTGATAGAGGTGGAGCTCAGGTGGTAATGAGAGCTATGGGTAAAGCGAGCAGCTGTAAACACAGATGAAGCTTCATTGGCTCGCTGCTCACCTCCTGCTGGGCGGCCCGCTTCCTAACAGTTGGGGACCCCTGATTTCTTGGTTTGAGGCAGCATCACTCCAGTCTGCAAGACCAGCATCTTTCAATCTCCCTCTCCTCCTTCTACATACAGTGAGCTTCCCTGGTGGTTCAGTCGGTAAAAGCGTTGGCTTTCAATGCAGGAGAACTGAGTTCCATCCCTGGGTTGGGAAGATCCCCTGGAGAAGGAAATGGCAACCCACTCCAGTACTCTTGCCTGGAAAATTCCATGGATGGAGGAGCCTGGTGGGCTATAGTCCATGGGGTCACAGAGAATCGGACACGACTGAGTGACTTCAGTTTTCAGTTTCTGCTGCTTCTTTGCATCTCCTCCTCTGTGTGCATGTTCCATCTCTTTCTGCCTCCCTTTTATAAAGATAACCGTAATTGCATTTAGGGCCTACGTGGATAATCTCCCCATCTCATGATCCTTACCTTAATCATGTCTGCAAAGATCACTTTTCTATGTAATATGAAAGTTGCTTGTGAAGGAATGTTCACAATTTCCAAGAATTAGGAGCTGGAAATTCTAGAGGGGCATTCATCAGCATACTACAATGTCCTTCAGGCCTTTGAATGGCAGAAAAGGAGTGAGAAAAGAGTAGAAAAGGAGAGGATACCTTTTCCTATGAAATGATACTATATGCAAATTTAGCATCCTGTTCAGATTTTTTTTTTTCTCAAGTTGGCCACTCAGAATAATAAGGTATCAATATGAGTAGATACGGGCTTCCCAGGTGGCGCTAGTGGTAAAGAACCTGCCTGCCAATGTGGGACATAAGAGACACAGGTTTGATTCCTCGGATGGGAAGATCCGCTGGAGGAGGGCATGGCAACCCACTCCAGTATTCTTGCTGGGAGAATCCCATGGACAGAGGAGACTGGAGGGCTACAGTCCACAGGGTCACAAAGAGTCAGACACTTAGCATGTATGCATGCTCATGAGTAGATATATGATTTGGATGTACAATTATAGTAATGTTTTTTGAAATTTGATTGTATTTATGGTCAATTACATTATATAAGATCTTTTCATTTTATTCATGTAAGAGACATAAGCAGTTTCTTGAAATAACTATATCTGTATGATAAGAAATCATTTAACTGGATTCTAATATATTTGCTTAGCTTTTCCCCTTCTACATATCAGATGTTTTTCATATACTGCCTGAAGCAGTTACTTAACTTTCCATAGATCTTGCCTCTTTAATTCAATTATAAATTCTTCAAGATAAGATATCATGTCTTGTACACTTCATATCTTTCTTAGTGCCAGAACTGGTATATTCGTCAATAAATATTTGCTTGATTGATTAATTTTAAAATACCCAGGAAAGCAATTGTAAAGGAAGATGAAGGCAGAACCATTTAACTTTTGAGCTTCATGGAAAGAGATATTAGGAAAAAGTACCTTAACCCTTAAGGGAAATATCGATGCTTCTCTCTCTTAGTCCATGTGTCTCAGCTTTGATTAAAACGTGTACACCTTGGTCAAAATGAATTTCAAATTAACCAAAGAAAAATAGTTCTAAAGCATTTGAATGCAGATTTTCTCTTATATCCATATATCCAGTGATAAATCCGTGAAGCAGTTTGACAATCTGAATCCCCTCAACAAAATTTCAAATAACGTTCCATTCACCTTTTTTTTTTTTTAGGATCAGAATGAGCCTATTTCAAATTTTTCTGCCAGAAGGGACCTTTGTATGATACGCTTATCAGTGGAGAGCTTTCAAAAGAGAATGCATGACTCACGTAAGGCAAACAAGCACATAGTCTGGCACATCATGTTCTAAAATATCAGTTTCCTCCTGTTGTCCTGCTTTTTCACCCTAATAAACAAATTTAAAAGTCAACATAATGAGCAACTAACCTTCAGAAAAATTACAATTCCTTCCAGAGTTAAAGGTTTAACTGAAATGAAAAGTGTCTAAAATGCATTTTATTGCAACTGGGAGACCTAAAAAGACATCCTGTAAATACTCTGAAACAAAAAAGACTATTTAGTAATGACTAGGGTGCTATGGTGGGATTCCCAGGTGGTGCAGTGGTAAAGAATCCACCTGCCAATGCAGGAGATGGAAGAGACAGGATTTTGATTCCTGGGTTGGGAAGATTCCCTGGGGTAGGAAATGGCAACCCATTCCAGTATTCTTGCCTGGAAATTCCATGGACAGAAGAGCCTGGTGCAGTGCAAAGAGTGCGGCAAAGAGTGAGACACTACTGAACAACTGATCACACACAGACACACACACACGCAGCAGGCTATGGTAACGATCCTTCTAATGTGAGTTCTGGGTTGTTCTCCTGGTGTCCTTTCAGTGATTTTGAACTGGGGAGCTTTGAGGGAATACTAGGATCAAGAGTATTAAGCTCTCTTGGATAAAGATGTGTACATATACAGTGGAATACTGGCCATAAAAGGAACAAAACTGTGCTATTTGCAGAGATGTGGATGGACCTACAGACTGTCATTCAGAGCAAAATAATGAAGTAATTCAGAAAGAGAAAAAGCAAAACAAATGTGGCATAGTATCACTTATATGTGGAATCTAGAAAAATGGTACAGATGAGATTATTTGCAGATCAGAAATAGAGACACAGATGTAGAGAACAAACATAGGGACACCAAGGCAAAAAGTGAAGAGTGGGGTGAACCGGGGGGTTGAGGTTGGCATACACACACTGCTGTGTATAGAACAGATAACTAATGAGAACCTACTATAGAGCACAGGGAGCTCTAGTCAGTGCTCTGTGGTGACCTAAATGGAAAGGAAATAACAATAAAAGAGGGGATAAATGTATACACATGGCTGATTCATTCTGCTATACAGGAGAAAATAGCACAACAATGTAAAGCAACTATACCCCAATAAAAATTAATTAAAAAAAAGAACACTAAGCTCTCTTTAGTTGGGTCTTTCAAGGGAGAAAATAGGTTTTTTCTTTTTTCATCTTATTTATTTGCAGTGCTTTTCAAAAGTAGAGGTGCAATCTTTTGAAAATGATGAGAATATAGAATTGGCCATTGTAACCTGATTCAGCAAACCAGTTCCATATGGGGTGGTTTTTAGCCTGCCTCGGATAGACAGAAATGGGCAGGTTGGAGTCTCCCCAGGCCCCAGATAATTGAGTTGAGCTATAGTTGTGTACTAGATATTTATGCTTTAGCTGCAGCCCTCTTGCCCTCTGCAGAAACAGATCTCTTTTCTCAATTATTCAAGCTAAATAAATCAATGATACTGTGTTTTTTTTGTTTTTGTTTTTTTTAAAAGGAGAAACACTAGAAATACTGTCCCCTCTGTTTCCATATGGAAAGCAAAGTCTAAACTTCAGTGATTTTAAAGACGATTATAGCGAGGGTATGGCCTGGCAAATTAATTTTGAACGTAGGAAGATAAAAAGACTGAGTTCCTAGGAACTGGCATTAAAAGTCACCATCCCTAACAGTCTGAGGGATTCATGACAGGGGCACTTTTATTTATTCCAAATACCTCTGTATCACTGGTTTTGAAAGAATATGGCTTTTTGTAAAGCACTGCCAGTTGGGAAATGAATCAGATAATGAAGAAGTGATGCTTCCATGATGACACGCCTTTAGGTCCTCAATAGGATTTCTTTTAAATCAAAAGACTTGTTTTATTAGCACTTATGATGGAGGAGGGGGAAAGGAAGGAGAGGGCTTTTTCTTTTTTCTTTTTCATTTTCATAACAAAACACATATTGAGTAAAAGCCCCTGGATGAGCCACAGTGCAAACCCAGAGGGTGGAAGACACAATTTTGTAAATTGTAAATCAGAAATTCTATTTGCAGTAGACGCTGAACATATGTAATTTACCAGCATAACACTGTGATGCTGAATACAAGTGTGATGGATGCCTTGTAAGTTTGAGAAGAGGGGACAGAACAATTTAAACATTAATTATGAGACTTCTAGGTTCTCTGTGATTTCAGCCTCCCTGGAAGATCCTTTAGAAGAAGGAAAAATCCCACAGGCACTGCTTGGAGATGGAGATGGAAGGCTGGACAAGTGACTGACTGAGGACCTGCCCTTTGGGCTTCTTTCACTCTCAAAACAGGAATGGAGTCAGATGGAGGGGGTTGGTGGTATCTGATATTAAGATGATCTTGCTTTACAAAGTGCATCTTTAGGAGACTAATATGTCAAAGACCTTATCAACCTGGAATTGCTAACCTTTCCTCAGTTTGAATTGACTTCATGAGATTTTTTTCTTCCTTTGCATTAGCAAGCAAAACATAGTCCTCAGGCCAGCAGTATGAACTGAGAAGGCTGGTAATTGACTTTCTCTTGGAGTAGCTCTCTAAGAGAAGTATAGTTATCCCTCGGGATCCATGGGGGACTGGTTCCAGGACCCAGCTAGGTACCAAGATCCTTTATATGAAACAGCGTAGTATTTGCATATAATCTCCTGCCTACTTTAAATCACTTCTGTGTACATGTGTATGCTTAGTCCTGTCTGATTCTTTGAGACCCTATGGACTGTGGCCTGCCAGGCTCCTCTGTCCATGGGATTCTGCCAGCAAAATCACTGTTAGATTCCTTATAATACCTAATAAAATGTGAATACTATGTAAATTGTTACTGGCACATGACAAATTCAGGTTTTGTTTTTTGGAGCTTTGTGGAATTTTTTTTCCCTGAATATTTTTTATCCAAATTTGGTTGAATCTGCAACCCTTGGAATCTGTGAATACCAAGGGCAGACTGCAGGAGTTTCTAGGGTCCTGATTCTCAATTTCTCTTTTTTATCCTAGTGTGGTAAGTGGCAGCTCTATGCTTTTCCCAGTGGCAATGCTATTTCTGGGCCAAAGCTGACACAGACAAGAGGAACACTTTAGATGAAAGATAAATAACAATTATTAGAAATCATGAAGACTTCTTTTTTTTTTTTTTGGTAATTGAAGTCATGAACTGTACTAATTGCCTCTGAAACTATATGCTTTTTACTGCATTTTATTAACTGCAGCATATGAGAGTATGCCTGTTCTGCCTATTGGCATCTTGTAGATATATTGAGATTTTTGCATAAATGTGTTATTCATCACAGACCAAGCCACATAAATAAAATATATAGAGAGATATTAGTACTGTAACGAAAGTCTTAGAGAAATAGCTTAGGAAGTGACAATGTTGTCAACAAACATGAAAGACTGAAATTAAGCCTTGCTTTTCTTCAAAACATGGTCTTTAAACAAACCAAACTTCAGTTCTTCACTCTGGGGATAGGTAAAAGACAATATTCAAAGCACCACGTAGGGTTCCTGCTAGCTGATAGAAGGATATCCTTGGAGAGCTGAAATAACTTATAAAAAAGGAAAACAAGTGTTACTTATATCTGCAAAAGAGTAAGATGAGTCTTCTCCTTCTGGAACCCTTTGGACAAGCCCCTACAGTTTCAAAAAGTTACATGGGATGTAGGCAGGCACCAGCTTTAATGTAAGCTACATGGCTACATTACGTGTTGTCCTTTGGAAATTGTGGGTTTGGTTGTTTGATATAAGTCCGATGATTCTTTCGTTTAACTTGACAGTTTGAAGAATGAATAAACATGGGCACTTCGGTGCAAAACTCAAAATCTCAAAGTAACCCACTAGTCAGGCAGGGATAACCAGGAAGAAGAAGAATGTAATATAATATCAATTAAAAATGCAGTTGAAGGATTTACATGTCATTTGAGATTAGAAGGTCAAACATGAAAACTTGGACAGGGCCATCATAAGACTCCCAAGGATGGGCTTGTGAGATCATTTTCCTAAAACCTTTTCCTGTTTGGGACTGCAAGATAAATGATCAAGACAATTTCTATTCAGAACTTGTCCTGTTTACAACTCACATTACAAAAGTGATATTACCATTGTCATCTTTTAGCAGCATGACTGATACAATCTCATATTCATAATATGGCTATTTTATATTTGCAGCTTTATGAAAATCTATAGATATCAATATCTGTCTTTAATGGATCTTGCTGAAATCCTGCTGTCGGGGAAGTTATGCTGTACTGTTATGAAATTATCGCAAAGCTAGATCTGACAATTATGATATCATATCAGGGTAATGTGACTTTTAAAAGTGTTGGGAAAAACTTTTACAGCATCATGACCAATCATATTTTAGTTTGGAAATAAAAACTAAAGTTACATGTGATAATTAGTTGAGTTACTTCAGTTGCAAGGCTCCCTCTATCCCACCTAAGGCTGTCTTGTCAGTATCAATGAAATTGAATGTCAAATTGAGAAAACTCGAAAGCTATTTCCTTCATATTAGAAAATCACTAGCAAATCACATCTTCCTGTTCTACTGGCAAGATAAGTAAAGTTAGCACACCTCTCTCTCCTTTTTCTGTCAAACTTGAATCAAACTGTTTACATGGAATGTGAGATTGGTCACATACTGGACCTCAGCATTTCATCTCTACTGTCAGCTCTTGATCAATCTTGTGAATGTACTTTTTTACTTGTTTGTAGCAAGAAATTAACATGGTTAATCACTGCCTCTTCCTTATTTAGCTCTCTTTTTATTTTTACCCCATTCCCACTTTTCTCTTTCTCAAGCTCCATCTACTTCTTAAATAACTGGTTTTCATCAGAGTGGTACACCTAGCTCATTTTTCAAATGTCCTTCGATATATTCTCTCTAGGTGACTTCCTCTTCCCCTTCTCTCCACCCTCTACTCAAGTCCATGGCTCAGCTTCTGCCTACATGTCCTTGACTCCCAGCTCAGTCACTTTTCTGAGTTCTAAACCAGCATTTCAGACTTACTGCCTAGCTAAATATTTCAAAGACTCCTTGAAGCCAATTTGCCCCAAAGTGAAATCATCATCTTCTTTCTACTGCCCATCCCCTAAACAAAGAAGAAGCGATCAAATGGACTTGTTCCATATCCTTGTACTTGTCTTGAGTACCAATATTTACTAAAATGCTGAAAATACAAATCCAAGCTTCATTTTAAGGCTTAAAACAAACAAACAAACAAACCCATGATACCACTAGCATGGGTTTCCCTGGTGGCTCAGTTGGTAAAGAATTTGCCTTCAGTGCAGGAGACTCGGGTTTGATCCTGGGTCAGGAGAATCCCCTGGAGAAGGGAATGGCTATCCACTCCAGTATTCTCGCCTGGAGAATTCCATGGACAGAGGAGCCTGGTGGGCTACAGTCCATGGGGTCGCAAATAGTCGGACACAACTGAGTGAATAACACATACCACTAGCATAATTCTTCCAGAATATAAATCTGACCATGAAACTCTCTTCATTCAATGGGTTCCCATTACCTATCATCAACAGTTAAAACTTCTTAGCATATCAGTCAAGACATTCCCTGGTCCCTGTATATTTTCCTCAGCTTCTTCTCTTGGCACCTGTCCTCTGGCAACCTATGATCCTAAACTTTCCTAAGAGATCCATATTTTCCTAAGATTTGGGGCCTTGTAAATGACCTCCCTAGTCACATCTTCTCCCTCTATCCTTGTCTACCCTGTGGTGTCGTTTTCAATGTCCAACACTCAGCTTATGAACATTTTCCTGTGTGAATTTTCCCCTGATACACAGACATTCACACTTGCCTCTTGGGTACAGTTATGGTTCACATAGTTCTGTGCACATACGATAAAAACACTTGTCATATATAAAAATTGTGCTGTTCATCTGTCTCCCCAACTATACTCTTAAGTTCCTTGACAGTAGTTTCTCATTCAT
Organism: Odocoileus virginianus; assembly: GCF_023699985.2. Lineage (NCBI taxonomy): Eukaryota > Metazoa > Chordata > Mammalia > Artiodactyla > Cervidae > Odocoileus > Odocoileus virginianus. The sequence continues at coordinate 49,855,990 of NC_069683.1, forward strand.
CTTTGTATTTCCATGACTTAACAGTGACTGTTCCACTGAGGTGTGCTATATGTTTTTTCTCTTTTACTGAATATAAATTTGGATCAGCCATGTTTACCTGTACATATTCCTAGATATGATGGAACAAACTATGACATGAATCTCTATGACAAATTACCCTTCCATGGCCATTGGGGCTGCTTCTTGACTTAGTGTATGCATAGTAGTTTCTGCAACCTACTTTGGTACCTCCCTTTCCTTCACACTGATATTCAACTCTTGATATTCAAGGGTTTACTGTCAACTTTATGATTCTAGAAGAGTAAGCTTGTAGCTGAAGTGTTTAACTACTCACTTAAAAATTTGGAGCTAGGGGACTAATCTGCTGCTTTAGTGGTTAAGAATCTGCTTTCCAACACAGGGGATGTCGGTTCCATCCCTGATAAGGAAACTAAGATCCCACATGCTGTGGGGCAACGAAGCCCATGACACTGCAATGAAGAGCCCATATGCCACAACAAAGATCCAGCATAGATAAAATAATAATAATAGTAATAATAATAATATGTATCTATCTGAGCACCGAAAAATTGATGCTTTTGAACTGTGGTGTTGGCTAAGACTCTTGAGAGTCCATTGGACTGCAAGGACATCCAACCAGTCCATCCTAAAGGAGATCAGTCCTGGGTGTTCATTGGAAGGACTGACGCTGAAGCTGAAACTCTAATACTTTGGCCACCTCATGTGAAGAGTTGACTTATTGGAAAAGACCCTGATACTGGGAAGGATTGGGGGCAGGAGGAGAAGGGGATGACAGGGGATGAGATGGCTGGATGGCGTCACCGACTCGATGGACATGAGTTTGAGCAAGCTCCGGGAGCTGGTGATGGACTACCAGGCTCCTCTGTCCATGGGATTTTCCAGGCAAGAGTACTGGAGCGGGGTGCCATTGACTTCTCCGAGTCCAATATCTAACATACAGCTAATTCAATTTATGGAAGACTTTCCATAAAAGTCTGACATTTGTTATAATTTTAATACACCTTTTGACAATGGAAGCTGAGGCCTAGGGATTATTTTGGGCTGCTTTGGGCTATTATAACAAAATGCCATAAGCTGAGAGGCTTCAGTAACAGACATTTATTTCCTCACAGTTCCAGAGATTGGGAGTCTGAGATCAGGGTGCCAGTGTGGTTGGATTCTGGTGAGAGCCCTCTTCCTGGCTTGGGATGGCTGCTTTCCAGCTGTACTCATATGACTTCCCCTCAGCCCTGCAAGTTGGAGAGAAAACACCCTGCTGTCTTTTTGTGGGGCATTAGCTCCATCAGGGGTGCTCCACATTCATGACCCCATCTAAACTTAAATAACTCCCAAAGGCCCCGCCTCAAAATATCACCACGTTGGAGGGTGGGGTTAGAGCTTCAACATATAAATTTGGGGGTCGGGGTACAAAAGCATTTAGTCTGTAAACCGATTAAACCACTTTAATGGGTACTCAAATAATCCTGGAGCAAGGCCAAAGCTGATGCCAAATATTGTTTTCTTTTCCCTAATAATTTGTGTTTTAATACATGATTTCATGTAGTCATGTATGGATGTAAGAGTTGGACCATGAAGAATGCTGAGTGTCAAAGAATCGAAGCTTTTGAATTATGGTGCTAGAGAAGACTCTTGAGAGTCCCCTGGACAGCAAGATCAAACCAGTCAATCCTAAAGGAAATCAACCCTGAATACTCATTGGAAGAACTGATGCTGAAGCTAAAGCTTCAATACTTTGGCCACCTGCTGTGAAGAGTCAATGACTCATTGGAAAAACCCCTGATGCTGGGAAAGACTGAAGGCAGGAAGAGAAGGCAGTGACAGTGGATAAGATGGTTGGATGGCATCATCAACTCAATGCACATGAGTTTGAGCAAAGTCCAGGAGACAGTGAAAGACAGGGAAGCCTGGTGTGCTGCAGTCCATGGAGTTTCAAAAAGTTGTACACGACTCAGAGACTAAACAACAATACATAGACACTCAAATAATTAGCATTTTAAAAAAACAAGATGTCAGTAGTTCTCATTGATTGTCTCTGATGTGTCCCCACAAACACGAATCTTCCTTTCATGTTTATTTTTCATTTATGTTTACCCATGTTTCTCCACTGTTTTAGGGAAGGCAAATAATCGAGGGTCTCTTTCTCTCTTGCCCTGTCAAGTTTTCTCATGGAAAAGAAAAAAGCCAGGCTCTTGGTGCTTCTGGTAATTTTATTCTAATACAAGCAGCACCCAGATTGTAATTCTGATAACTATTTCAGCTCTTTCTTAAAAAATTAAATTCACAAAACAATTGATTATCAGTTATAAATAGCAAAAACACCATCTGGTTTTCAAAATTGGTTAAATTCATGTAGCTGGGGGAAAAATGTTGGAACTCGTAGCTGGCGAGGAGTTCTAGTCCACGAAGCAGAAAATGACGAGCTTTACTATGAGAAAGCCAGAGTAGTCATAACTTGTATTTAGCGGCTGCAGGAATTTTGATACGTTCTTCACATGTTCCATATGTTAAATCGTTTGGCGAGATCTTCAGTGTGAAAGAGCTGAGGGTGGCAGAGGAGTGTGGCTAGTGGATAGGGTTGCAACAGCTTCATCCTAAATTTTCAGCTCTGGTTCTTTCCATGAAGACCTAGCCCTCAAGATGTCCCGTGACCTGGGAAATCGGATGTGCAAGTTCCTCAAACTTATGGCAAGGGTGGCATTTTCTGGTGGAAGTTTCTAAAGCTATTTGTATTCTTCTGGGGAGGTAAGTCATACAGCATTAGCATTTCCTACAGAAATGTCCCGTGTTGTTCTTTGCCAACTGGAAATCTGCGTAGGTGTTCATTTGATGTGCCAAGAGAATGAAGGGAGATGAAAACACTCCGCATCTTCCAATGTCCCCATACTGTGTTCCTCGTGTGGGAGGGCTGGGGCCTAACTAGATTCTCTTGGAGTTACAGCCTCATGAGGAATGCTTTTCCTTAGGAGTATAATGCGCTCCTGTTATTTATTCACTTTTTTTAAAAACCACGTTTCTGAGTTGCTGGCATACTTTCACCTTATGTTAAAAATGTAGCTTATTATTCATGCTCTGTAATGTGAAATTTATTCATTCATTTAACAAATATTTATTGAGGCCCGGTATAATACAGTGGTTAATTGCATAAGCTTTGCCTGCACCTTACAAACTTTGACCTTGGGGCAATCACTTAATCTTTCTTCATTTAAAAAATACAAGATGGGAGAGAATACTATGCCATGAGGATTGTTCTAAGGATTAAATGAGATTACACATGCAAAATACTTAGAACTTCATAAATGCAAAGTAGTAATAATAATAATAGCAAATATAAATTCATACTAGGGGTCTAGGTTTACCTGAAACTAAGTTGCTCAGTTGTGTCCAACTCTTTGCAACCCCATGGACTGTAGCCTGTCAGGCTCCTCTGTCCATGGAATTCCCCAGGCAAGAATTCTGGAGTGGGTTGCCATTCTCTTCTCCAGGTCATCTTCCCCACCCAGGGATCAAACCCTGGTCTCTTACATTGCAGGCAGATTCTCAACCATCTGAGCCACATCTTTCAGCATACATATTGTGTGTTTTTCTCCTGATTGTGGTGGGACACTGCTTTGCATTTAGCCTGATCGAGGTAACTTTACTCCCGGGGTTGATAAGAATAGGTCGGACTTTGCTGACTGGACATTATCCCAGTGACCATGTGGTGATGGTTTCTAGCCTCCTGTAGTGCTGTTTGCCTGCTGGAGCTTTCCCACTTCTGGAGGACTGCCTGCAGTTCATGTATTAGGGCCTGTAATTACAGAGCAGAATATTCAGGGCTGCGAAGACAGGGCAGTCTTGAAATTAGTTTATGCATAATGGATAATAGGAGGCTGTTTTTAAGTGTAACTCATTTGGTGGGTTGGCAGATCTTGATTTCCTTTTTGATATGTAACATTTATTTATTTATTTTTTTTTTTTTTAGCAAGATGAGGACAGAGGGCTCCTCTAGACTATAGCTCAAGACAGCAATTTACATTCAGTAATCTCTTGGTCATTTAGCCACAGATAATTTGTCATGGTTTGTTTTAGCTGTTGTGATATTGATATTTATTATGCAAATTGTATTTCCTACATCTTATTGTTCTGCATTCTATGAATACTTAAATTATTATAAACCTTTACACTTAATATGGCTCGTCCTTCAATTTGATGCTTGAGCAACAGAGGGTCAGAGCGCACACGATCTTCTAGAGAGGAAGAAAATAAGTAATTAAAAAGCAGACAAACAAGAGAGCCGGCTGCCTGGTTGAGAAGAAAGCAAAGGCAATTTCGGGGAGGGAGAGCGAGTCCGGAGAAGCGAGTCGCTTCAGCCTAGAGCTTCTTTCTCCCAGAGACGCGGGAAGCTCAGAACACCTGTTGGTCCCCAGCCGTCTGAGGCGCGAGTAGGCGCAAAGAGGAGGCAAGGGGAGAGGGCTTGAATCCTGAAGGAGGACGATGGCAGACCCTCTCTTCATATCGCATGCCTCCGCCCTCCACCCCGAAGTCTTCACACAGAAAAGATTTTCTGTTGAGTGTGTGTAATCGTAAATATCTAATAATACATGTGCATCATGTAAATACACATCTGTGACATAGATATTAAAGCCAGGTAGGAGGCCTTCAGCAAGCTGGGGGGGATCCTAAGTCAACCCTCCTCGATCTACTTTTCCCGAGATCTACCGCAAAGACACCGACTCGAAAATCCGAGAGCGGGATTCCGGCTCCTTTCTCCCAACTATGCCCAAGTCTACCGCTAGGTTGTTGAGCGGGCTCTCCCGCTCCGCCGGACGTGCAAAGCACGCATGCACTTCTCCCAGATTGTTTTGTCAATCCGGGGACCTGCCTTCTCACTCTCTACTCTCGAACAGCCCCCGATTCTCAAAGATCTATTCCTTCGGTGCAAGGTGAGTGACGGAAATTTGCAACGTTTGGTTTCCTGGCTGATTGCACCCGGTGTACCGGGCAGGGGAGTCTCCCAGGGAGATTTTCGTCGTCGGTCTCCTGGAGCGACGGCTATAAACATTCCTAATAAAGGTGTACAGGAAGCTAGACCCCGCCCCCGGAGCTGAAGCCCCTTACGAGCCACGGGCCCAGGAGAACACTTTTTCCTGGATCCGGGGGAAGCGAAAACGAATTTTAACACACACATATTTGCATACGCCCCTCCCCCTGGCTCCGCCCCTAGGTGGCGCGGGCGCGCCGCCGAACGCCAGCGCCAGGGGGCGGGGTGGGGGAGGGGGCGAGTCCTCCGAGAGCCGGGTTCGGCTCGCGGCGACGTGATTGGTCGTCCGGGACTCCGCCTCCAGCGCATGTCATTAGCATCTCATTAGCTGTCCGCTCGGGCTCCGGAGGAAGCCACCGCCGCCAGTCTGAGGCAGGTGCCCGACATGGCGAGTGCTGTGCTGCCGAGCGGACCCCAGTGTGCGGCGGCGGCGGCGGCGGCGGCGGCGGCGGCGCCTCCCGGGCTCCGGCTTCGGCTTCTGCTGTTGCTCCTCTCTGCCGCGGCACTGATCCCCACAGGTAGGTGTGGGCACCGGCCCGTTGACCCCCTAAATCTCTTAAGGCGCTCCAGTGGCCGTAGCCATGGAGGGGGGAAACGTTTCCATGACAACCTTCCCCCACTTCCTAAATCGAAGGGAGTGTGGAGAGAAAACTCAGGGGCTGAGATGGAAAGGGTTGAAGGGATCAGTAAATACCCTCTTTCTTGCCCAGCTCGGTGCGAATTAGAGCCCTTGGGATGGCTGCACCCACACCTTTCCTCCCCTGCTCGGTGCGGAGTGCAGTGAGAATGAGGGGCCCCGGGGGCTAGAGAGTATAGGGGAAGGGGATGGATCGAAGGCACCCCCCGCAAACCTGCCGGACCCTCCCAAACTCGTTGCCGTCCCCGTAACTTGCAGGTCTTTCCGCCTTCCAGGACTGCCCATTCGCCCCCACCTCTCCAGCGGGCCCCCCATTCCCCATCCCCGTAACCTCCCCACGGCCGACTAGCGGCCGCCTCCTGAGCGGTTCCTCACTGGTCCACAGGACATCCCGACTCATCTGGTTTGATCGCTCCCGCTTTCCCCGCGCTTTGCCTTTCCTCCCCTGTCCCCAACCGCTCGCCCCTCGTGTCTCCCTCCAGCCGGATCGCGGCCCCCCCGCCCCCTCTGCCCGGCTGCGGGCTTCCTTGGCCGGGCTCCAGGCAGGGAAAGTTCCCCGGGCCCGGCCCCATGCGGGGGTGGGGGCGGTTGCTGTCTCCGCCTCTGCGGGCAGAAGCGGGAGTCCGCAACCCGCCTGCCCCACGGCGTCCTCCGCTGCGAGTAGGGACACCGGATTTCCAGCCCGCCTGTCATTTTCGGCAGCTCGGGGGTGGTGGAGGGAGCGTTCGCGGCCTCTGCGGCCAGTCCGGCACCCTGCGGGCCTCCCGGCGCCCTCTGTGTGCGGAGCCGTCTTGGGAATTTGCCCAGGGGCGGCTCTGCACGCCCGGCTCCTTCCCTGAAGACGCCGAGCACTCGGCGAGGAGCACGCTGTGTGGCTGCCCGTGTGCGCGGCGCGTTGGCGCGGTCGGGAAAGAAGAGGGCAGTGTTTGCTTTTGCTAACAAAAGGGAGCCGGAGCTCTTCCCCAGCGGAGAGCCGAGCTGTGCTGCACCCTGCCTCCCCTTCCCGCCACCGCCGCGCTCCGCGGCCGCGCGGCGTCCCCGCGCCCCTGGCCGCCCGCCGCGGGCCGGGAGCCGGGAGCCAGGACTCCCCGGCTCAGGGCCGTGGGGGCGGGGAGGTGCTGGAGGGGCTGCAGCAGGGCTTGGCGCCTGCAAAGCCCCTCCTCACAGCTCGGGAGCCGCAGGACCCGCGAGCAACAAGTGGCGGAGGACATCGAGAGCTCAGCCCCCACCTGCGGAACCCCCACCAGGGCGGGTGCAGCTCTGGGGGCCACGGTGCGGCTCCTGGGGCGCCTCTCCACTTGGGCTGTGCCTTTTGTTTACACGCCAGAGGACACACAGTTACGTAAACACCGCAGGAGACACACTGTAGGAAATGGGGAGATCTGCGGGGCACCAGCTCTGGATTTGGGGGAATGCCGGGGTGCTTGCTCACCCCACTCCCGGGACAGGTCTGCAAGGGAGCTCGGCTTGCGGAACCTATCGGGGATCCATTGGGGTGGAAATCTGGCGGCAGCTTCAGTTCCAGAGCTGAGGATTTTTTCGACCCTGCCACTGTCTCCGGATGTTGTTTATGTGTTTTTCCACTGTGAATTCTTAATTTATGAGTTACGAGATAATTGGGTTCAGCCGATGCCGTTGTGGTTACAACTTCATTTCGGGTGATGTCTCTAACTGGATGGGTTCAATAAAATGTTCTGAACGAGATCCCTCTGCTGCTGCATTGTAAAAAGCGCCAGTGCTGTTTAAACGTGAGCGTGAGTACAGGCTCAGTAACTGGCGCATAATAAAGGCAACAATAGACTTGTATTGGCTGCAAAAAAAAAAAAAAAAAAGGTGGGGTGGGGGGAGCGCTGGCCAGGGATATTGCTTTTGGACTAAAAATGGGAGCCGTGCAATGCCGCTTGGCCGCAGAACGGGATCAGATTATACCTCCTCTGTCCAGCCTGCTCATTGAAGGCTCGGGGTAGTAGCGGCAGTACTATATTTTTAAGTATCTCGCTGTAAGAAGTTGCCTTCCCCAGCGAGGGCTGTATGCTGACTTGGAAAGGAGCGGTCTGGAGCTCAACCGTGCATGTCAAAGCTACAAGAAAATTCTGTTGCCAGTTACCATGGAAGCAGCTTCTTGCTCTTGTGTACATCCCTGTTTGTACCCTGGTTATCAGATTGTGTTCAAATTAGAAAGTAATTGGGTTTGATTTGTAGTGAGGGGATGAGACAACTTTCTTTAAATCTTTTTTCTTTGCTTTTAATGTGTATTTTGGTGCTCAGTTTGAGAAGGGGTTTTGGCCTAACCCCAGGTCCTAGACCTGGAGATTAGATTTCAGGTGGGGACCCAGGGACTTCTCTTCCTTACTCTTCTTTCTTTAAGCTTTCTCTGAAGTCTCCAGTTCCTACTCCAGGGTTAGAGAAACCTGTTGGCATTGCCTTTGAACTTCATTAGGCTGTTTCATTCACAGCCTCACTGGGGTAGCCGTCCAGGGCTGTTGTGCAGTGGGGTCCTGGTTCTGTCTTCCCCTGTAACCGAACCCACGTATCCCCTGGAGAAAATCTCCTTCCTGTGGTGTTTGGAAGAAATGGATGTTAATGGAATGCAGCTAAAATGGGATCATCAAAGTCACTCAGTGTAAATCATGCCCGTTAGGTTTGGGTTGCTGGCATGCTGTTGTTTTTGACCCTCAGTGAACCCCCGGTTGGTCACCCTCCATTTCCCTTTTCAGCTGTAGAAAGGATGGCCAATGGGTGGGGGTGTGTAGTCTGCTGGGGAGCCCAGGGGCTGAGTTTTTGCCTGTCGCAGCCTGTTGGGGCTTGTGTACCGAGGGTTAGGGACTTTACAAAAGTGCCGCCCTGCTATTGTAGCCGTTCCCTGCATCAAATCCCATAGCCGCGGGAGGGACTCACACTCGTCTGTGATGGCTTTGATAAAATACCCCTCATTAATGCCACTTTATATTTACACTGTGTCACTGGGGACGCACAAGGCTTCATTTAGTGACTTGTGTGACGAGACAAGCTTGCATTATTTGCCTGGGACATTTTGGTGGAACAAGAGACCCATTGAGCAATCTTTTGAAATGAACAAATACGGAAAAAGGGGGGAAGAAAAGAGCAGGCAGTGCTGCGGAACAAAGAGCTTTATTCATATGGATGTTGTACATGCTTTATCCAGTTTTCCCCAATGGCCCTCCTGGGACAGGGGAGTGGGACGGGGAAGAAGCCAAGGCAGGACCTTGGCGCTTCCTCTCTGGTTTCCTGACTTCGTGTTCTTATCCGACTTGGTCCTCGGCTCCCTGGACTCCCTGACTGCTCTGCTCAGCTCGCTCGGCTCCCTCTAAAACCCCCGAAGGTAATGGTTTCTTGGGTCTAAAAGGGAGATTTTGAAATCCTTTCTCCCAGCTTTGAATTTAAGCGGAAGAAAGTGGAAGCTACCTGTTGAGATGGATGGTTGTTGGTGGATATATCGGTTGAATGGAAAGAGATACCACTTTTCTATGACATGTGTCAGAAAGTGGTTGATAGTGACTGTCAGACGGGTAAGAGGTCTTGCAATTATAGCATTAGCCTTATTATTTATTTTTAAAGAAATGCTTTGAAAACTAAAATCCAAAATTTTCATGATCATGAAAGGTGCTTTTGGAGTTTTCGGTGCCTTTTGCCCACACCTGGTATGTTTTGGCCTTAAACATAAGTTTTTTTTTTTTTTTTTTTTTTTTTTGGCCTATATTGCTAAGTGATTTTCAGGCTTTAAAAACTTTATAATATTGCTGTGAATATAAACTCAATCTCTTGCTTTCTGTATGTGACATTTTGATACATAACTGGCCACTTAGAATTTACATTTTAAAAATGGTTTTGTGTGTGCCTTCGTGTTAACAAAAGGCCCATTTTTATGCAGGGGAATCTCTTAAATTGGGCCAAACTAATCAATGCTATGATTTGAATGGAAATTTACCAGCATATGAAGAAATTTTATAAGAAATACATCCAAAGGATTCAAATATTGTATCTCTTTCTTGGGCAGGATAGTACTGACCATCACGCTGGGCATTTTTAACAGAAAATCCAGGACAGAAAGGAGAAATCACACAGCGACATCTGTTGCAGTATTGAAAATTTGCTGCTTTGAGTTGCAAGCAATTAGTCCCATTTAAGCACCTAACGGTATCAGTTAGCCTGTGTGTGTGTGTGTGTGTGTGTGTTTTTGTGTACTCACACAAATATGTATATAGCCACATGCATATGTGTATATATATCACTTACACAGAAGCTCACCCAGTATTCATAGTCATATTTAAAATTATTTAATAGAAACTTGTAACATTTTAATGCAAGGTTCTTTTTGTTCATATCACCTGTTGAGGAAACAAAGAGTCTTACAGTCATGGAATTTTGGAAAGGAGAAAGGTATTAGAAATCATCGGTAAAATCTCATTATTTTGCAGTGTGGCGGCCAAAGCCCAAAGAAGGAAGGACCACTGAACTGAGGCTCAGTTAGCTGTGCTTCCTGGACGAGGAGCTGGTCTCCTGATGTCCAGCCTGTGAACTGTCTCTCCCATCGAGGATGTCCAGTAAAGGATTTGCATCGTGGGTTAGCCAGTATCGTTGGTAGGAAGAGTTTGTATTCTGAAGGCAACAGGAATAATTGTTGTTCTCGGTAATAAACTAATGGATCAGAGGTGTAATCTCTGGGCAGAAAGAACCAGTTTTTGGTAAGGTTGTCTGTGGTATTGACAAGTGAATTTGAAACCTGTGGACTTTATCTGCAGCCACCACGTGAACGTTGTTCAAAGCACCTGCGGAGGGGAGAGCGCTGGCTTTGTATTGCGATCCTAAGTCAGGTGTGTGAAAACCAGGCTTCACAGAAGCTTCAGCTTTAGACTTTTAAGCTTCAGTTTTGTCATTTCAAGGAGTAATGTTAACAGTAGAACTGGTTCCATGTAACTAAAGAATAAAGGAACAGCCCTTAAGAACAAAAAAGGCATCTTTGATTTTCTTACCAGGTACTTGTCCTTTGCATTAAGCCTGGGACAAAGCTGAGAATTTCTTAAAGACAAAAATTATATTATTGCTGCAAGATGACCTTTTTTATTTTGATTGTATTTTCTTTTATTTTTTTACTTTATTATGGAAAATTTCAATTGTACACTAAAGGAGAACGAATGCCATATTAATCCTCTGTGCAAATCATCCGGTTTGATAATTATTTACCCATGGTCCATCAACCTTCTGTATACCTCCTCCACATCCCAGGTAATTTTTAACAAATCCTGCATATCCTACCAGTTCTTCCACAAATTACTTTAGAACGAATCTCTTTAAGATACGGCTCTTTCTGTACACCCGAAAGCATAGTATCATTAGCTGAGTGTACATTTTCTCCACTGGTGGAATTTTTGCCCTAGTCTTGCTGCACCCAGGAAGCTGGAGTGAAGGCTTGATACAGTAGGTAGAAGCTGAGGCAGGCAGTAGAGAAGCCAGAGCATGATTACTGCCTGCGCTGAAGAGACCTTTTCCTGTGGTTTGGTTTATTTTGAGCAAGGTTTTGTTTGGATCGGATAAGATGAGTTTTATTGTTGTGTAAATATGGTTGTGTAAATATGCAGTAATTGTAGCTAATCCCTCAACTGTGGCAAGCTATGGAAATCACCCTTGGCAGATTGGCCATTTCTAGACTTTCTCATAATGAATACTCTGCATCGGAAGACTTCTGCAGAAAAGGCTATTTTAGTTCGATGGCTGTGAGATACCCTCATTCAGTATATTTTTCTTTAAATGTCTCCGTGGTATAAATGCCTTGGCGTTTTGTGAATATATGGCTTAAAAGAAAAAAAAGTTTTTTTGGATTAGCTAAGTGCTAATTTCAGCTTGTATTCTGTAACTGAAATGATCACAAAATGCCTTCTTTGGTGTGGGAAACCCATTCGGAGCTGTAAGTATTTGGGCTTTGTTTTTGTAGAATGGGGGTACTGGATGGTAGGAAGAGAAAATGTTAACTGCTTTTACTTCTCGGTATTTGTCCATTAATTTAAAATGTTAATTAAAAATTTCAGCTAGAAATGTTTGAATATTTCGGTGTTAATTTCGGAACTTTTTTGGTTTCTCGGAAAACAGGTTGGTTCCATTTTCCAAGGTTCTTGAAATGTGAGGGTGTGTGTGTGTGTGTCCTTTATTTAACTTAATTTTTAAAATTATTTTTTATTGGAGTATTGCTGCTTTATAATGTGCTGTTTTCTGCTTTACAGCAAAGTGAATCAGCTATACGTATATCTGCTCTTTTTTTTTTTTTATTTCCTTCCCATTTAAATCACCGCAGAGCATTAAAGTAGAGTTCCCTGTGCTAACTAATGAGTAGATTCTCATTAGTTATCGTACGCAGTGTGTGTTTGTCTTTTAAGAGCTTCTTACTCCAATGTTTTTAATGTAGACTATAAATCTGAAGCATTTGGGTTTTTGGTTTCCAGCCAAACAACTAATTACACATGAGATGTTTTGAGGGGGGGTGTTGGAGCAGCCTTGGCCAGGTAAAACCCACCTCCTGTACCCCTTTTCTGAGTTGGCTTGGGCACCCGAAAAGCACAAAGGAATGCCTACATTCAGGGTTTGGGGAGCGCCACCAAAATCGAATAAAAAGCCTTTGTTTGGAAGCCATCAATGAACGAAGGAACCCACTGGAATGTTTGTAATTACAAGTGGCACCTCCTTGTTTAAATTTCAGAAGCCACAGTTTCTTTTTCAGAGATTTAGATTGCAGGTTCTAGCCAGCAGCTGCTGTTGTGGTTAATGGGCACTTTCTCTTTGAAGATCCTCCAGCGCTGGTTCTCAAAAGCTTTGGAGCAGTTGGCCTTGAACTAGGGTTAGAAGAAAGGGAGATGGAGGTATTTATATACATGCACAGCAAAAGTGACATGTGGCCTTTATTATTACTCAAAAGAGGAACTTGACGGTAAGGTTTCCAGAAAGACGAACAGGAAGGAAAAAATCTATTATGACTGACAGGTGTCTTGAATGGGGTGATTATCTTATTAGAGATGTGGGGTGGGGAAAATTTTTTCTTCTAGTAGATGTTTTACTGGAATATAGTCATTTGACCCAACATTTTGATCTAGATATTTCAGAAATGTTAAATAGGCTTGAAATGAAAGTGCTCTGATACATATTTAAATGCTACTCAGTGTTTGAAGTTGATATTCTAGTGACATGGACTTTTAAAAATGCCTAGAGTAAGTAGCTTGCTCTTGGCAGTCTCCCGTGGTAAGGTAGGCAGGCACTCTAAATCCTCTTGAGCCATCCCGCACTAGACAGCAACGTCAAGTTAGAATTAAGTTATGAGGTCCCCCGAGGGGGCAGGGAGGAATCTGCCTAAAAACAAAAGGTTCCCAGGCCCCATCTCTCCTACTGTCTGTGGCACATCTCCACTTGGCTAGCAATAATCTAGAAGTTAACATGTCAGAAATTGAACCTTTCATCCTAGGTCTCAACTTTCCTCAGAGTCTCTAGACTGCCAATGAATGATATCATTGTCATCCTGGTCTCCAAGGCCTTGAAATTTGGAGTCTTCTTTTTCTCTTCCTTAGCTTTCATCCTTGGACAGAAACAAAATGGGATAAAATGGGGCTGATTATTTCTCTACTATATTTTCGGGAAGCCTCAACATCCTCTCCAGACCATTCTTTACTAGCAGAAGCTCCCTACTGACTTCCCTTCTCCCAGCCTCTGTGAGTCAGAATTTAAGTCCACCTTCCACAGCTCTGGGCTTCCCTCATGGCTAAGTGGTTAAGAATCCGCCTGCCAAAGCAGGAGACGTGGGTTCGACCCCTGGGTTGGGAAGATCTCTGGAGAAGGAAATGGCAATCTACTCCAGTATTCTTGCCTGGGAAATCGCATGAACAGAGGAGCCTGGTGGGCTACAGTTCACAGGATTGCGAAAGCGTTGGACACGACTTAGCGACCAAACAACAACAACCGCAGCTGTTATTTTTTCCTGGACAGGATCATGACACTGCCCTAGCAGAAAACCTAATCTCAAATTCTTGCTCCTCGCACCAGATTCAGAATCCACACTGTTTTGTCTTTAGGTTGTTCCTTCCTCAATTGCTCTTTCACTCCTTCTCTAACTGCCCTCGTTTCTTATTACTTTTCAGCCCAATCCTGATGAGACTGGAAGACTGGTGATTCTCCAGTGAAACCGAGGAAGAAAGTGGTTCCACTGATAAGCCTTCAGCTGGTTGCCTTTGCATAAATCTACTCTCTGTTCAGTTTTTCTCTTAACTCTTTTGGATTATAATTGTAGGATGGCTGAATCCCCTTGCCCACCTTGTGAATAAATCTCTTTTCCTTTGCATCTTCCAGTTTAACTAATATGTGCTTATCTAAAATGTATGCCACCACAGACGTTTCTTTTTCTGCTTTACAGGTGTAGACATGACTCTTATTTCGTTCCAGTAAGCCACAGTGTGTAGATATTATCACCAATATTTTAATGAAAAATTTAAACCTTAGAATGCTGAAAGTGTATTATGCCTATTTGGCAGTGCGTGTTGGAATACAGACATTTACTATAGCTTGAAAACAGCGTAATTGAATTAACGGATTATAAGCTGGCTAAGTTAAGATTTTTGGGCAAAATGTTAGGCCTTGAGGAGTTGAAGACTTTGGAAGAGTCAGAGTCGGGGGGGCCTCGGCTGGAACTGCTGACCTGGCCCACATGAGGTCAACCCCTCTGAAGATTCCACAAGATGCAGACTTCGAGGAGCAACGGGTGCTCATGCTTTTGGTGCTGTGTCAGTTACTAAGAAGTTCCTACCCAGGGAGCCAGAAGGAAATGCACTAAAACCCAGGTCTTTGCAACTGTACAGTCCTGGAATTTTCCAGGCCAGAATCCTGGAGTGGGTAGCAGTTCCTTTCTCCAGGGATCTTCCCAAACCAGGGATTGAACCCAGGTCCCCCTCATTGCAGGCAGATTCTTTACCAGCTGAGTCACCAGAGAAGCCCAAGAATACTGGAGTGGGCAGCCTATCCCTTCTCCAGGGGACCTTCCCGACTCACAAATCGAACCGGGGTCTCCTGCATTGCAGGTGGATTCTTTACCAGCTGAGCTACCAGGGAAGCCCAGGTCTTTATTAGCTGACACCTTAAATAACGTTGACTTTGGGAGTAGCACTGCCTTTCTAAACACAGGCTTCTCCCTCTATCATGCTGATCACATTTTAGTTGATTACATCCAGGGTGAATTGTTACTGGCTTAAGAAAAAAAAAAAAATGAAATGTTTGTTTCTCAGCCTAACTGCTAAACTTGTTATCTGAAGGGTCTTTTCAAAGCTTTTATCTGATACGAATATCTGCCACGGTTCTTCTCTTATTTCTTTTTTCCTCGGCTGGTGTCCTGCCCCTGCAGAGTTCAGTTTTTGCTACTGGAAGGCTTTACAGCAAGAGAATTCAGTGATACGAACACTTGATTATCATGGAGTATTTGGGGACAGTCTTGGGAGAAAAGGTTGTATGTCAGATGTGGTATGTATTTGGCTGTTTGTTGATTATCAGCCTGGGATAAGCCGAGCCTTGCAGAGGTTACTACTGAGGTTACTTCTGAATAGAAGAGGACCTTGCTTCTTGCAGAAACACTTAAATAACGAAAGCTTCAAAGATAGGGAGGGAAAAAACAAGTTAATTCAGTCCTAAATTACTGCTCAAATGGTTTTATCTCTGAGGTTTGAATAGAGATTAGCTTAAATGACACCGAACTTCACTTTTCCTTTTGCATATCTTGTGCACATCATTGTGAAGAGACCTTTCTTTTAGTTTTGTTAGTAATCACATGAATGTTAGTTGCTGTTTGTTTCCTCTTCTTGAAGCAAATCTCTCTATCTCTGGGCCGGGTTGGCAAGAAGAATATGCGGCCGGTTTAGGTTACAGAACTGTATAAACCTAGTGCTTTGCTTATGTGCTAAAAACAGCCTATCTTACAGGGTGTTACAAATAAAATAAGATCACAGATATAAATGTTCTTGACAAGGAAGTATTTTATATATATGGCTTTTATTAAAACAGCCATGGTTTAGTGATGGGCGTTATGTTTCTGGCTGCTATTACTACTAATCACGTTTGTAAATCCCTCACACATTTGAGACTATTGAAAAATTCTGTGCTGAAAGGATTAATTCAGGATGTAGTCAACTGTCTCTAAGGTGAAACTGAAGAATAAGGTGACAGTAAGATTAAGATCCCACCCAGAGTTGAATACTTTTTGGAAGTAAATACAATTATCCAGTTACCTTGGAGAAATAGTGATTGTGATCTCAAGTTTTGGGGACTTTTAATACAGACACGACTTTGTGATTTTACTTACTCCTTATATTCTATATATTACATTTAAATCAAGAACTTTGCATTTCTGTAGCTAACCCATAAGGCACTTGGTAGAAAAGTGAGAATTTAAAAATTATTGTGAAATCAAGTTTTTATACCAGGCATTGTCTTTGGTGCAGTCATCGTGGGGTACGCTGACTCCTGATGGATATGGTTGCATTTTATTTTCAATTTTTATTTTGAAAACTGTCAAAACCACAGGAAAGTAGAAAGTATAAGGAATGCTTGTACACTCCTTGCTTAGTTCATCAACTGTCAACATTTTGCTCATTTGTTTTATCTCTAGCTCTCTAAATAATGTATCCACATATCTTTTTTTTCCCCCTGAACCTTGTGAAAGCAAGTTGCAGGCATAGTAACATGTCATCTTGAATACTTCAGCATGAGATTCCTGAGAATAGGAACATTTTCCTCCTCAACCTCATTGCATTCAAGAAATTTAATATTCACCTTTGTTATTTGGGCTTCCCCGGTGGCTCAGATGGTAAAGAGTCAGCCTGCAATTCAGGAGACCCAGGTTCAATCCCTAGGTCAGGAAGATTTCCTGGAGAAGGAAATGACAACCCATTCCAGTATTCTGGCCTGGGAAATCCCATGGACAGAGGAGCCTGGTGGGCTACCGCCCATATGGTCACAAAGAGTCGGACATGATTGATAGCATTATTATTTAATGTCTAGTCCATATTCAGGCTTCCCCGGTTGTCCCATTAATATTCTTTATCTGTGTTTCTTCCTCCTTCCTGATCTAGACTCCATCAGAGATCACATATATTGGATATGGTTTTCATGTCTCTTTTTTTTCCAATTTTTTGTTTTTTTGGTTAAGATTCTTTGAAGAAGTGTGTGTGGGGGCGATGTCTTTCATGGCACTGACATTTTGTTGAGTCCAAATCTGCTGTTTTGTAGAATGTCCCATGGTTCTATGGATTGTTTTCTTGTTTCCTCATAGTTTGATTCAACTATAAGCAAGAACATTGCACAGCTGGTGATGCCCACTTTTTAACATCACATCAAAAGAGACATAATTGTACTTTGTCCTGATTTTCGTGCCGACAGGTTTGATCCCTTGGCTAACTGTATGTTTAATCACTTGGTGGAAGTGGATTTACAGAATTTTCCACTTTTGTCCCTTTGTCATTAATAAGTAATTTGTGGGATATTTTGAGATTGAAGATTCTGTTCTCAAACAGTTCGTCTAGTGGTTTTAGCAGCATTGATAAACCTTGTCTAAATCAAGTATTGCACCAGTGTTTACAAAATTATATTTTTTCTAATTGTTATTCCCCTGCCTTGGGTAGAAGCTTTCTTGAGTAAAGAAGAGCTTGCCTTACCCCCATTCTATCTCTCTCTTAAACCAGAACAGACTCATAAATAAAAAAATTAATGTGATGATATTTCCTTTCCATCAAATTTGGCCAGAGAGAACCCCTTCTTTCTGATTCTTGTATTCTTTTGATTTATGTCTGTTGATTTTTAAGATCTTTCTTATTTTAGGTCACAAGAAGATGTCCAAGCTCACCTTGTCTTTTCCCTGTTCCGGATCTGGAATCAGCTATTTACCCGAGAAGTCATGGGTCCTTTTAGTGAGTGTGTGAAAAAGCGAAACTGTAGCCAACCAAGCTCCTTTGCCCATGGAATTTTCCAGGCAAGAATGCTGGATTGGGCAGCTGTTCCTTTCTCCAAGGGCTCTTCCCCATCCAGGGACTGAACCTGGGTCTCCTTCATTGCAAGCAGAGTCTAAGCCCTGAGGGAAGCCTCCTTTTAGTGGAGAAATGGCATTTAGATACCAAAGAGTTGTTTTCATTGCAGTTGACTTGTTTCAGTGAACAGAACTAGGAGATTACATGTATATTTATTACTATATAAATTTCATGTATCTATCTGTATACATTTTAAATTTATATTTGTTTATTTAAATGATGAGTTCATACTGATGTCTTCAATTCTAGTGTAAGACTAAGATTTTTTCTTCCTTTCTGTCATTCCTTACTTGTATTTTTTCCCCGTAGTGTGAACCTTGGTTCCTAGCCGTATCAGTGTCTTAACATTAATGCAAAAATAGTTTTGGAATTACTCCACAGAGAACAAGGTAAACAACAAAACTACCAAGTGAAGCTGAAGATTTTTGCCGTTCTTTTTGCCTTTAAAATAGATTCTTTCCACCTTTGAAGGTTGGCGATCAGAGTACTGTGTTCACAAGTTCACAAGTTAGTTCCTTCTACGCGTGTGTGTGCATGCGCGTGCATGCATGCACGCATGTGTGTGAGATCAGTGAGATGTATACTTAGGATCGTTAGTTTCTGTTTCTATTCAATGGTAGTGCTTTACCTATCCTTTCTGATTTAGTTTTTTATGTTGAGTATATAAAGTATTACCATGGCTTGAAAATCAAAACTGCATAAAAAAGTGTCACTCCTTTCCCTGTATTTTTTGGCCCATTCCCACTCATCTTCCTGTAGTAGCCAGTTTCATTCTTCTAGTGTATTTTTCCTATTTTCCTTTTGAAAAAAATAATAAGTAGTGCTGTCCTTTGTTTTCATACTTTTTCATGAACCCTGTTGACGTCTGCCTATAACAGCTTCTTATTTGACATATCCTGGCTTCTCTTATTAATTTGATGATTTACCCCCATTTGGCTTTATTTTACTTTGGAAGCCATTTTTCTTTATTTTACTTTATTTTATTTTACTTTGGAAGCCATTTCTCTCTCTCTCTCTCTCTCTTTTTTTTTTTTTACTATATTCATATCTTTTCATTTCTTCCTTCTAGGGTATTAGTTCTTTTTGAATAGTCAGAAGAATTCTGTATCTATTTTTTTCAATTAATTCACCAAATTGCTTGTAAGAAAATAGGGACTGCCCCTTTTTTAATACTGCAGTATGTGTCTGATGTTTAATAACTGTGCCTACTTTGCTTCTCAGCAATCATCATTTACCCTTCTCCTCATCCAATAAACTGGCAAATCTATGACTCAAGTCCCAGTGCCCCAATTCTTCCTACGTCCCTTTTTTTAAAAAGGTTGTTAACAAAACTCTACTTACTATAAAGTAAGTAAACACTTTACTTACTATGAAGTGCATAACCTGTTGCATCTAAACCTTTAGATCATGATCCAAAGCTGCCCATTGAATATCTCATTTTGATATTCCACAGTTATCTCAAATAATATTAATGACAAAAGAGCAACTATTACTTAGTAACTTTATTCATGAAATTTAATCCCTACTGTCACCCTGGAAGTAGTTAATCTCTCTTGCTTCATTTTACAGATGAGGAAGCTGAGAGGATAATAATAGGTCTCTTGCCCAAGAGGCACAGGTAATAAGGGATAGAACCAGGTCTGTCTTCAAAACCCATCATTTTAAACATTCAACTACATTTTCCTAAACCTCAAGATGTCTAAAACTGAACTTAGCATTTTTACTCCCTAAACCTCCTGCTGTCCTATATTTTCTATCCTGATGGAGATTATCACTGTCCACCCGATGAGTTAAATGAGGCTGCAAGACATCTTAGAGTACTTCCTCCTTCGCTGCCCTTTCTCTCTCTGTTAGTAACTAAGTCTTGCTTATCTCTTGCATTCACTCTTGTCAGTTTCACCACCACTGTCTTAATTTACCCATATCCTCATTCCACAGATGAGGGAAGTAGATTTAAATGGATCTAACAGTCCCTTCAGAGAAGGCAATGGCACCCCACTCCAGTACTCTTGCCTGCAAAATCCCGTGGACGGAGGAGCCTGGTGGGCTGCAGTCCTTGGGGTCGCCCAGAGTCGGACACGACTGAGCGACTTAGCAGCAGCAGCAATAGTCCCTGTAGGGCCTCCCAGGTGGCCAGTGAGAAAGAATCTACCTGCCAGTGATGGAGATGCCGGTTTGATCCCTGGGTTGGGAAGATCCCCTAGAACAGGAAATGGCACCCCACTCCAGTATTCTTGCCTGGGAAATCCCATGGACAGAGGAGCCTGGCGGGCTACAGTCCATGGAGTCGCAAAAAGAATCAGATATGACTTAGTGGCTAAACAACAACAATCCCTTAATTGGTCTGTTTACCTGCAGTCTGATCCTCTCTAATGCATCCTTTACACTGCTTCTAGGAAGATCTTTCTAAAACACGCATTAGATCGTCACTTTCTTGCATGAAATCCTGAAATGTTTTCTTGGCATCTTGCAGAGGGCGCTTATGCTCTTCCTGCCTGGCCACAGAGCCCTTCATCACTTCTGTCTTCTTCTCAAGCGCACCTCTTGCCAGCTCTGCACAAGCTGTTCTTTCTTTAGGATTTGCTTTAGGAGCTACACACTGTGTTCTTTGCTTAACCAAAGTAAATGTGTCCTAGATACGCCATGCTCTCTCAGGCTTTTTATATGTCACCTCCTCCAACTCGAGCACTCTTACCCAGACGGCTGATTCCTACATATCTTTCAAGATCAAGCTCCCAATTTCTCAAGGAAACTTACACGACCTCTCAGGTGGGTTAGGTGCCTTTTCTTTGTGTCCCTCTTCTCTACTTCCTTACGGGCTTTCCCAGTCTTATCTTCTTTCTTCCTGTCAAACATCCCTTTCCAAATCGCCCCAGGTTCCATCTCTTTACCAGTGTGTTTCATGCTTGTCCAACTTGTTTTCACCAGCACGCCTCTCTCTCTGGTCTTCGAGGTCACAAGGTTTCAATCCTGTGTATACATAAGACCCAAATGCAGTGCTGCTTTTTCAAATCTTAGTGTGCTTTCCAGCCTGAAAGTAATATTTTCCTTCAACTTCTGTTACAATTTCTCTAGCCATCTCATAATATTAAACACCTCTTATATTATTAGGCTTTCCAGGTAGTGCTAGTGGTAAAGAACCTGCCTGCCAATGCAGGAGACTTAAGAGATGTGGGTTCCGTCCCTGGGTTGGGAAGATCCCCTGGAGGAGGGTGTGGTAACTCACTTCAGTATTGTCTGGAGAATCCCATGGACAGAGGAGCGTGGTGGGCTGCGGTACAGTGGTTCGCAAAGAATTGGACAGTACTGAAGTGACTTAGCACACACGCGCATTATTGTATGTTGACATGTGTCCATAGATATGTGTTTCCCAGCCTTTCTACAGGAGGGACTATTTCTTACTCATAAAGGCATAGAGTGAATGCCCTAGACACGGTATGTGCTCAATAAACATTTGTTAAAGCTGTGAATGAATAGAGCTTCCCTAAAGAATCTGCCTGCCATGCTGGAGACCTGGGTTCGATCCCTGGGTTGGGAAGATCCCCTGGAGAAGGGAATGGCAACCTAATCCAATATTCTTGCCTGGGAAATCTCATGGACAGAGGAGCCTGGTGGGCCATAGTCCATGGGGTCACAAAGAGTTGGACAGGACTGAACAACTAACACTTTGAAAGCTATGAATGAATTGGAAATTAGATATCCATTAGCCATGAAGTCATATCTAGCCCTGCATTATAAATGTGAGCAGAGAATGTGGTGATAATAATTCAGTCTTGAAGACCAATGTAAAGATGCATCACTTCAAAGGTGGTTTATTTACTCACTGTTTTCCTGTTGTTGTTCAGTTGCTTAGTCTTGTCAGAGTCTTTGTAATGCCATAGATTGCAGCATGCCAGGCTTCCCTGTCCTTCACTGTCTCCTGGAGTTTGGTTTTCCTGTTATACAATCTGATTTCCAATATGTATATAGCCTATTTTTTTCTCATTTGTCATGAATACTGGTAGTTGGGATTTAGAATTCGCACTAGGCCTTTGTGTATGAATTTAGTGTATGTCTAATTATCAGTTTTTAGAACTGTAATTCTTGGGAGAAGTTGTTCTCTCATGATGGATGAAGGGCTGTCACAGTCTGATGTTTTCATGGCCTGAAGGACTGACTTCTGGTGTGTCTGTTCAGCCTTAGTTGTTGGGTGGTCCTTGGAGGCAATTAGATACCAGCCCCAGTAAGAGGACCTCTTCCCATGTACTTGGTCACTGTATAGTCCTGGTGTGGCTGGACGTGGTGTCAGTGCTGAGGCTATAATGGCACATTAGAGTCGCAGCAACAAACCGAGAAACTTCTCTCTGAGGCCGTCTGCCTAACCCTCGGCCCCTCGGTTTTCATGAGAATCTTGTCTTAAAACAGATGCATTCTCAGGAGAGGCATGGTGCATATAGGGAAATTTAAACCCCAGGGTAACAGTTTTCCTTGTACCATAATAAAGATATATGTGGAGTCAGTGACTTCAGGATCAAAAGATGGATCACAGTTGTTGGATCAAACATGAGAAATGGCTTGTTGCTGTGTTTTAAAAAAAATGAGATGGGTAAGGCAGTCTGTTTTGTGGAGATGTTTCCATTATTTATGTTACTGTATAGTTGTGCTAAATAAGACTATGGCAAAAATTAAACTTACAATAAAGTTAATTGCCTTCAACTGCTCTAGTTTTAGACAGAAAGATTTCCTGTTGTTCTTCCATGGAAGATGGGAGAGATTTCACATACAGGCAGACGGGGAGAGAGTTTCCTAACATAACCTTTTAATTTAGGGGAAGTTTGGAGTTTGTTCTTTACTGTGAATATAGAGGTGGAACCCACTCTAACCAGAGTTTATTGCTGTAATATTTTTTAAATGCATTTGTGACACTGATATATCTGTGACCTTGTCGAGGTGTTTTTGAAGGGGAGGGGGTGGCTAGCCTTTTTCTCACTGTCATAAGTGATGTCTGCTCAATAACTCTAACTTCCTGACAGTATTGGGAGGGGAGGAGGACCTATCGTAACTTGTTTTTATGGCCTATTTCTAAAGTGTTTCCTTCATATTCACATCCATCCATTTAGACTTGTCTTCTCCCTGCCTAAGGCTTGCATTGAGCCTCGTCTGTGTTTGGTGCTTTAAATACTTTGAATTATGGAGAATCGTAGCATTTTATCGATGCTTCCCTTGTAGCTGTCTAGCTCTGTATTGTCTTAGGTTACACAGCTTGCATTTCTTAGGCATTGTGCATGGATTATTGCAATTAGTTGAGGTTTTGAGTGGAATGACATATCTTCCTTGATTTTGTGCCATTTGCCATTTTTCCTTTCTTAGTAGACATTTTTTCAGGGATTGCCTTCTTAAGAAATCCTTCAAGGTACAGGCATTAAACCCTTCCTTTCCACTATAAATCTTGGTAAATATATCTTTATCACTGTGACCTACTGTCAAGTTAATAATGATGTGATAGCAATGTTCACGAAAAATTGTATCTTTGAAATACACATTTTGTCAGTGTGTTAATGTATAGTGTATGATTGGTATTACCCAAGAAAAAGAAAAGATTAGTAAATCAGTTTCTTTTAGCTAATGCTTCAAGCATCCTATTTAAAAACAATTGCTTCTAGGTCCTGTTGGCAGGATTGGTTTTTTTGGTATTCTGGTCATTTGCATGAAAACAAGTTGATGATTCTTTAAATAACCACCACCTTCAGTCTTCTTTTCCTCTTGAAATGTTATTCCTCCAGGATTGTATTCCATTCATACAATAGCATGAATCTGGTCTGGAAAGTTAGAATTTTAGGCTAACATAGTAAACAGAACTTTTCTTCACCTTTATTTTTTTTAAACCAGAAATGATGTCTCATTTTCATATTAATTTAGCCATGATTACATCCCTTTATCCCTGTTTTATAAGATGAGTGCTACAGTTATGCTTTAATAGAATATTTTTCAAGGTCTTAGTATTTTTTTTAAATGAGGTCATCACCTTGAAGATTTTGACCTGAACTTTTCATGAACTAAAGGAGCAAGAAAAGGATCGACTGAAAAAAAAAAAAAAGATGAATATATAATCTACTTATAATGGAATAACTGATGAGAGTTAAATTCATTTTATAACATTTATCTGGTGCTAGTTCACAGAGCACTCTACTGTTTCAGTAAGAGAAGCCTCACACTTATATGTTGGATCTCTGTAGGAGTCCCTTTGAGACAGTGTTTCACTCTTTTAAAAAAGGTATGAAAACTTCAAGCTCTAAACAGAATGAGTCCTTCAGATTCAAAACAACAAGGCTGGAGAGAATGACGCCCCAGATCCTGAGGTTACAAGCAGGCTGAGGACTGCTCATCCACCTCATCTTTCCTTTCCTCATATTCTCTTTGGGGGCCCTGAAGGTGTGATTGTGGCCACAGGAGAGAACTGGATAAGAAGCTGAGATTGCAGGTCACTCATCTCTGTCTTAACTTCAGAGGGCTATAAAGAAGGGAACTAACATGGAGTTGGGGTGTTTTTGGCTTTTCATTTAAGTAAAGTCTTGAAAACACAAGGAGAACTTCCATCCAGAAAGAGGTAAGGAGAGCACGTTCCAGGCTGAGGGCGAACCACGTGAATATAGGCTTGCAGTCAGGAGAGCGAAAATGGCATGTGAGAGGTGGAATTAGCAAAAGATAGCTGGGGGCCAGATTGTGGAAAAACTTTGAATGCCAAATTTAGATTTAATTCCAGAGGTCACTGGGAACTATTCAAGGGATTTTGAACAGGGAAGTAATGTCAGACTGGTGCTTTAGGACTGTGAATCTGACAGTGGTTTGTGATTAGATTAGAAATGAGAGATTGGTTGGGGTATAATAGTTCAAGTATGACTTTATGAAAACTTGCATTAGGGCAGCGGAGGAAAAATGGAGGTGGAATTGACCAGAGAATGGGAATTGAGGGGGAGTGAAGACTAGAAATGAAGAGGCATGTTTTGATTTTGAACTTGAGTGGCTTAGAAGAATGGCTCTTCCAATGAACAGAAATAAGAGTCTTAACGGCAGGTTTAGTAAGGGAAGACAACGAGCTTGGTTGTGGACGTGTTAAACTTGAGCTACCGTTAGAACATAGTAGAGATTCTAGAAGGTCATTTCAAATATGGTACTTGAGTTTAGAAGAGAAGTTGAAAGTCGTCTGTAAAGAGTCCGTCGCTGAATTCTATATGATGCACTCTTTCAGTTACTTCTTTGATGACACATGTGCCGAAATGCCCGATGAGTGCCATTGTGTTAGGGGCTGGAGAGGAATGTATGCAAGGTCCTGAAGAGGATCGTAGAGGTGGAACCTTGAGGAGAGTCTGTTTTTAGGGGACAGGGAAAGGATAAGGAACTGTAATGAGCTAGTCAGGATAATGCTGTGAAAGGAGAAGGGAGCTGTAGGCAGGGTTGATGACCGTTTGTTAACTAAGTTGCTGAAGAGACTTGAAGGAGAGAGGATCTTGGAAGTGAATGAACTCTGGGGAGGGGGTGGTATACGAAGGAGAGTAGCCCAGATGTGGGAACACTTATTCCCGATTCCAGCTTTTTGGACTGGAATGTACTGCAGTGAGTCCGGTCCTCATTGTATTTACAGCAGTCCATTGTATTTACAGGGTACCGGGGGCTGTGAGAGCCTGCTCAGTCTGTCCGTAGAACTTGAAGGGCTTCATTATGATTCTGGAGGTTGTGATGTTGCATAAAAAGCACATTAATGAACCTCATGGTTGTCGTTGTTTTTCACGTAATGAATGACAACTTTGGCAGGTTTAAGCAGGGAGGCAGAAGAGACGGAAGCTGCGTTTCTGGTAGTGTGCTGCTTTAACAACCACCACCGGGGAACGAAAACAAATCCTAGTGTGGCGCAGGGAGCACTTTCAGGAAGGCAGGAAGAATCTAGGTCAGCTCACCGGCAACTCCTGTTCTTTAGGTAGATGAATGTTTGCTACCCTGGCTTTCAACATGCAGCGTGAAGTCCAGAAAGACTGGGCATGGTTCTTTAGAGCATTTTAGTCAGTAGCGGGTCACGAATTAAATTGATATGTGGGAGCATTTTGATTTACAGTTGACTAGTGAGAGTGTAGCTCAGGCCTAATATGGCAGCCTGCTGAGTTGTCATCTGCATTTCCTTAACTCTTCCCTGTGAACGATAAATCCTTATGGGATTTTTGCATACTACTTTCAGGGCATGATGTGTCTCCTCCTTTAGGAAGAAGGATCTGAAAGGAACTCGCTGTAGCAGTGGAGCTCTGATCTAGCAACTTGAGCCTCTTTTCCAGCCATGTGTCTCCAGCGCTTTTTGGTAGAACTTTCTGTGATGCTGGAAGGATCCTGTAATCTGCTGACCAGTGGTGTAGCCACTGGCCATCTGTGACCACTGAGCACTTGAAATGTAGTTCCTGTCACTGAGGAGCTGCATTTTTAGCATTCTTTTTAATTTTAAGTGATTTACATTTAAATAGCCCCATATGGCTTGTGGCTCCCATATTGGACAGCATAGCTCTAGACTGAAAGGTAAGAAGCCAAATTCTCGTGCTTACTGTTATTGTACAGAGGTTGGGAGAGGGTATTACCATTCACTCCAAATTCAGTAGATTCATATTGAATCATGGATTCAGCTGTTGTGGGTCTCCAAACTGTGCATTTCCTCTGCTCGCTTTTCATACCTAAAAGCTTCTGGAATATCTCAATTGTCCTTTCTTCATCTGAAGAATTATCCCTTTTGGCCTTAGAGGGGTGTAACTTATCTAGTGCCCAGATTAATAGCTCTAGCTTTGTCCTTAGAAAGCGAAATCGTGAAGGTTACTGTTACACAACTGTACTGCCATATGCCAATTCACATTGTTATCTTTTTTTTTTTTGGATGATGCCAAAAGTGAGTGAAATGTGAAAAAAACATTATTCATTTTAAATAGTTTTGACTGCCAGGTTAATGTGGCTCTTAAGCAGAGCTTCATGAGATCTGGCCATAGTAACTGCTTTTAACTTGATTTAAAGTTCTTAAACATTCTGAATTGCTTCACCTAATCTTTTTATACTGAACGTACAATTTTCAGGCTCTTTTTTATTTTCAAATCCATAACTGACAGCTGCTCAACACCTCATTCAAATAGTTTTAAGAGTTTTAGAGAAAAGTTGCGACAGCCTGGATTTACTGACATCAGTTGGATTGAGATATTGTGGATTTAAAGATGATAGAAAGGGAGAAAGAAAAATATGAAATAATTATTGCATGTTCACTGCTTGCCCAGTGACAGTGATTTGAAGCCTAATAACGAACCAAACTGAGAGATTAGCAGAAGGACGTTGGAGTTAACTTTAAAAACCTAACATTAAAAATGAATATTCCATTTGGAAACAGAATTTTCACGTGTGGTCCCATTCATTTTATAGAATACTGATGCACAGAAATGCATATATACCAAAAACTCACCACAAATTTTTTCTTGAAATATATTCTACAGATTCTGAGACTAAACTCCTGAAAGGAGTGAACTCTTTAGAAGAATCTGTGATGGCTAGTGCACAGCTATATTTCTCAAGTGAAATTGACCATTTTATAGGAGAAACAGAATCATAAGTTTCCCACCTTTACTTCCCATGACAAATGGAACCTACTCCACGACTCACCTCAAGAAGGCTGTGTGCTATAGTGAGTATAGAGAAGCTTCAGGGTGTGATGTTTGTCTAAGAGTTAAAATTAATGTGACTTTAAATTTTGTCCTCAGCCTTTTAAGTAAATACTGCATGCATATCTGTGTGGGTTGTGGGTGTGGATGCGGGTATGTGTATCCCCTACTATGTGCTGGACTCTGATATAACTACTAGATTTACAAGGGTGAATTATATAGGGCTTCTTTGCTTCAGAGACTTATATTTCAGATTCTTATGCAGGAGATAGTAAAACTAACAATGCTTTGTGCTTAGAAATGTAACAGACATTGTTTGGGAGTACTGTATAAGTATGGAAGAGAAATTCTTACACTCAGTTTGGAGACTTAGAGTCAGGAAAGAGTTTGAGAGGTCCTTGAATTAGATCTTGAAGGAACAGTAAGAGAGAGCCTTGTGGGTGGTATTAGGAATTTTTCCAGGTAGAGAGATGACATGTGGACAGATGTCGCAGCATCAAAGATACGGGGTATTCTGGGAACTGCATAGTTTGGCATGGTCAGGGGGAAAAAGCCTTCGAGGGTGCAGCAAAAAGTGAAGCTGGAGAAGGCACATGGGAATCAGATTCTGAAGGATCAACTTAGTGATAATGAGGAGTCAAGGCTTTGTCCCAGGGAGTGTGTCAGTGGGGGTGCAGAAAATCTGATTGGCTGTGCGTGGAATGGAGGGGGGATTGGAAACCAGAGGTAGGAGAGCAGTTAAGGAAGAGCTGTGGGACGGCAGCTGGGATTATGAGGGCTTTTTAGCTAAGGTGTCTGCTGCATAGTTTGGGAGGAATTGGTTTCAGGATATTTTGAAGAGCATAGAATTTCATGACTGAACGAGGAGTGAGAAGAGGGGGAATTTAGACGAATGCTGACTTGGCCACCTAAATGGGTGATAGATACACTACCCAAGATAGGAAGTTTAGAAGGTGGACAGGGTTGGGAGTTGAAGATGCTGTGCTTAGCTTTGGAGGCAGCTGTGGCATGTCCAGGTGGAGACCTCTCCTGTACTTGTTTGGAGCCGTGGCCATGATGAGCTCTCCTAAGATTGGATAAGGAGAGAAGAGGCCAGAACCTGAGGGAACATCAACATTTAAAGGTAGACAGAAGATGATGTACCAGGGGCAGGAATGAAGAAGGAACTGTCAAATTTTGAGGAAAACCAGCCAAGGCTTTTGGGCTCCAAGAGGGAAGGGAGTTCTAAGAAAGAAAGAGAAGCACTCTCAAATGCTACAGGGGGGTCAGATTGTGTAAAGGAAGCTGTTCATGGACACAACATGTAGGTATGTACAGGGAAGCTCAGTCTACAGTTTTGGTGCTGAATGAGTGTGGAAACCGGGTAGCAGTAGGTGAGGCAAATGGCGAGTGCGGAATAGGAGTACAGAATAGGAGAATAGATACGTGTTTTAAGAAATACAGCTGGTGAAGCTAGGGTGAGAGAGGAAGAAGGGGAAATAAGGAGATGTAGGATTGAGGGAAATTTAAATATATATATATATATTTAAATTGGGAAGACTTGAGATGGTTTATGTAAAAACCAGAGGGATAGAGAACATGAAGTGGAAGTGATCACTGAAGGAAGGAGGGCCATGATGAAGGCCAGGATGGGATGGGGGGGCCTTGATTTGGAGAGGAAGAGGGAGAGAGAGCGTTTGTCTTAGGATGGAGGTAATGAGAAAGCCTTGAGAAGAAGTATGGGTATAGGCTGCACTGTTTGTGGAGGAGCTGAGGACCCAAGAGATGGAGGTTCTCTTTGGGAAAGTTGGAGTCCATGTTGTGTAAACTTGCTGACGTTGGATGTGATACTGACCAGGGTTCTTGGCCTTCCCCCAAACAATAGAAATTGGGTTAGAGGCCAGACCAGAAATTCAGGCAAGGCTCTACTGGGGCTTCTGAGGCTGCAGGAGGGAGCAAAAACAACTAACAGGTTCCCTTTCTTGCTCCTCAAAGTGGGGTGAGCTGGTTCCTAATATGGGGTGAGGGTAGGGGTATGTCCAGGGGTTAGGCCAGAGGGGCCCATTCCTTTGGTGATGCTGAGTGCAGGTGGCATGTGTAGTATCCTGTTTTTGCTGCAGTTCTTCAGAAGGGGTGGTTGGGTCTTTGGCCTTTTTGTATCTTGTTGCACAGAATTTGCCCCAGCTGCACAGGTGTGCGGTTATTTATAGACCCTTAGAGTTTCATTGTATTCTGTTGCTCAAGGAGTTGTTTGTTGAGATGCAAGCACAGCAGCAAAGGGCTCCAGGTCCTGGGTCCCAGCCTGTCTCAGATGGAGCTGCAGGGAGACATGGGAGGGTTTGAAAGTCCCTCCTGGGGTGAGGTGGGGGCTGCTCAGATTATGGAGAACACTGGCTGTGGGTGGCAACCTCACATTGCAGTGACCTGGCCACAGTCCCCCTGGCCTCTCCTGGGCAGCAGACTGAACCCTCCTCTTTCCCAGACAGACACTTTGCCCCGAGGAGTCCTTGATTCTTCTCTTTTAGAGGGTGGCGGATCATTATATCATGATCATTGAGAGCCCAAGGGACTTCAGAGGGCAAACAGACTAGCCTTCCCATCTTATAAGTCAGGAAACTCAGGCTCAGAAAAATGAAGTGATTTGCTCAAGTCCAAGGCCAGGACTGAGCGCCAGGCTCTGACCTGCAGCATGGGGCTCTTTTCTGTACCCTTGCTGCCTCCTTGATAAGGATTATGAATAAATTCCACGCATTGTAAATGCCCTTAATATGCTGTTATGGGGGCTTCCTTGGTAGCTCAGTTGGTAAAGAACACCTGCAATGCAGGAGCCCCTAGTTAGATTCCTGGGTCAGGAAGACCCCTTGGAGAAGGGACAGGCTACCCACTCCAGCATTCTTGGGCTTCCCCTGTGGCTCAGATGGTAAAGAATCCGCCTGCAATGTGGGAGACCTGGGTTCCATCCTTCGGTCGGAAAGCTCCCCTGGAGGAGGGCGTGGCAACCCACTCCTGTATTCTTGCCTGGAGAATCCCATGGACAGAGGAGTCTGGTGGACTGCAGTCATGGGGTCGCAAAGAGTTGAACACGACAGAGCGACTGAGCACACAGCACACACACGTCCTATTGTGAACACTGTGAATCCAGTGCCATTTTCTTTTTCTTCCAACTTTCTTCCCCTGCTCTCTGCCAGGTTGAAGCAGCTATAACCGTACTCTCAGCTACTGAAAATAAGTAGGCTTATCTATTTTTTCCTAAGTGGAGCTGATGTTTGATTAGATGAGAATATTATTTGGGACTTGTAAAAAGGTAGAGCTTAAATGGTGAAATGTTTGAAATTTCTAGTCTTAGAAACTATCTAATTTGAAAGATAGATGGATTTATTCATTCATGCATATATTCATTCTAAGTTTCAATTATTCCATATTTCCAGAGTAAGTGCCTGCTAGGTGCCAAGCATTGTGATGATGTAGTAGCATGAATTCCCATATCTGTCCGAATGTCTGTTGAGAGTTAGCGCTTCTATTATACCCTCTCCATCTAGGGTATCAAGTTTAATATCAATAACTTGTGAATGCCTCCTTGGGATCTGCCACCTCCAGCCTTAGCCTAGGCAAGAACTAAGAAGCAGATAGTAGCATGTCTTTTAGTTAAACACAGATTTGGCAGGAGTTATTTAGTGTGGAGCAGGGGACCTTTAATTAATTACCATTGTTTATAATACATTTTCCTCCTTTGTTTCCAAGAATAAGAATTATTGAACAATATGATTGATAAATAAAACATAAAAAGGTCAGTTATGGTTGCCCTGGTTAACTGTATTTCTCAGCAAGTGTTTTGTTTGTCATGAAATATGTCCTGGGTGATTTACTGGAAATCAGACTCTGAATGTCATGACTTTTTGCATTTGAGTTTCTTAGGCACTCATTTAGGAGTGACAGTTTGGTAGGATTTTTTAGGGGGGTTGGATTTTAAAGCTGTGTGTGTGATGGGGCAGAGAAGGCAATGGCACCCCACTCTAGTACTCTTGCCTGGAAAATCCTGTGGACAGAGGGGCCTGGTAGGCTGTGGTCCATGGGGTCGTTAAGAGTCGGACATGACTGAGCGACTTCACTTTCACTTTTCACTTTCATGCATTGGAGAAGGAAATGGCAACCCACTCCAGAGTTCTTGCCTGGAGAATCCCAGGGACAGGGGAGTCTGGTGGGCTGCCGTCTATGGGGTCGCACAGAGTTGGACACGACTGAAGCGACTTAGCAGTAGCAGCAGTGTGATGAGATCCTTGTGTATGTATTTTTCTTTTTTCGGTAGACGAGCAGGAAACTGTGATTACAGTGAATCTACTTGAATCAAAAAGAACTACCAAGTCTAATGTGGGACTTAGTAGGATTTGAATAATTTGGGGGGTACATGAAATTTCTTAAAACTGGAATATTTTTCTGTAAAATTATACAAAGTGTATTTTCTAATAAATGATCAGGAATGTGTTAAAACATACCTTTTGATTTAATTCCTATGCAATTAATTTTGAGTAGAATAAATTATTCTCAAAAAAGTATTAAAGATGAAAATCAAAATCATTAAGCAATTAAAGCAATTGCTACCTTGAAGATTTTTGGTAGTATGAATTAAAGTTAAGTGGATAATTAAAAAAAAAACTTTAGCATATTCTGTGACCCTAAACAAAAACCTACTTCAAGGAATTCAGCTTACAGAAATAGTTTAAATATAAACACAGTAGGATGTAACTGCTACGTTGCTTTTAATGGCAAAAAATTGGAAATAACCCAAATGTCCATCAGTAAGAGACTGGTTAAGTAAATTATGGTCTGTCCATATAATAGAACACTGTGTAGCCATTAAAAGGAGTAATGTTGATCTATGTCTACTGACAGGAAAAGATTTTCAAGATGTATATCAGTAGGTTGCAAAAAAGCACCTTGCAGAACACTATTTATGAGGAATGATCTTATTTTTCTTAAAAACTTATGTTTTGTGTATAATCTATAATGTATGCTAGCTAATTAGTATATTCATTTAAAATTTGAAGAACAAACATAAAGCTGTTAAAAAAAGGTATGTCTGGAGAGTGGGATTATGAAGGACTTTTACTTTCTAAGTTATACTTCCATGTTGTTTGAAATTTCTATAATGAATATGAAATACCTTTGTAATTAGAAAGAAAAGATGCAAAGCCTGCTGTTTAAAAGGTCTAAAAAAAATCTATTGGAATGGACACTGCATGTAAATATAGTAGGCTTTATAGAAACCTTATATTTATGGTTTGTTTTTGTCTAGATACTTTGGACTTCAAAGACGCGTTATGTTTATGTCTCTATACCCTTTACACTTGGACATGAAGTTGGCAAACTTTGGGAGATGGTGAGGGAAAGAGAGTCCTGGCATGCTGCAGTCCATGGGGTCGCAAAAAGTCGGACATGACTGGGCGACTAAACAACAACCCTTTATACTGACTGATATTTAACTCTTTCCTAGATATCTACCAGCTGTTCTATTTTTTCATGTTTCATTTGCATTCCAGTGTACCTTTCTCCATAGACTATCACTTTGCAAGGCAGCCTTTCCTATTTCTATTATTTTGTTGTTATCATTTATGCTTTGATGTCTTGCTTTTTTTGTTAAAAGAATTTTTTCATGGCCCAAATACTGGCTTTCTTTTATTTTAAAGTTATATAAACTCTATAAACCATGGAATTCAGGAATAGAATTTGTGGTCTCTTCAGGATCTCATCTGTTTGTGATTTGCTAGCTCCTGACTCTGTTGTACCAAACGTCTAGGAATAGAATTTGTGGTCTCTTCAGGATCTCATCTGCTTGTGATTTGCTAGCTCCTGACTCTGTTGTACCAAACGTCTAGGAATAGAATTTGTGGTCTCTTCAGGATCTCATCTGCTTGTGATTTGCTAGCTCCTGACTCTGTTGTACCAAACGTCTAGGTTTCTGTGTGTGTGTGTGTGTGTGTGTGTGTGTGTGTGTGTGTGTCTGTCTGTCTGTCTGTCTGTCTGTTGGATCCCAGTCTCTGCCTGGACCCCAGCTGCATCAGCAGTCTGGAGAAGAGGCTTGTGTAGTACAACCAGTTTGTGTTTCTTGGAGAGGAGTCATCAATGCAAATAGGATTAGGAAGAAACTACACCGGGGCCAGCCCTTTGTTGCCCTTTTCAGTGTATAAGCTTCCTGTGAGCACAGAGCGGAGCGGAAGAGACCCTTGCTGAGAGTGAGGCTGCTTCAGTACAGTGATGATGTCTGTGAGGATAAAGCTGCACCTCGAGGAAGATCTGAGGTCACACTGCTGAGGTTGTGGGCGTGTTTGACAGATCTGGTGACATAATATAAATTGAGCTTTACATTTTTTATTTTTTTCCCTTCTGCCTTGGCTACATAAAGCTGGATAGGTAATTCCTTTTTTAAAAAAAAATATCCATTGGATTCTTGTCCTTGGAAAAAGTGTGAAAACATGCTTTTGAAAAAGTTTTAAGATAAGCGATTATTATACCATGGGTTAAGATTTAAGGCAGTGTTTTTTCAAAAAAAATTTTAGACCACAACCCATGCAGTGATATACACAATAAATTAGTATGTTTAGTGTGCCTTGCTTTTTGAGTGTACTTTGATGTTTCTTTTCCCTTTTCTGTCAGTCCCAACCTATCTCTGTATCTTGTCCACTGTAATCTCTCCATTCATTTTTGTATCCTGTCTTACGCTGCTGTACCCTACTCTCTTCTCCCCATCCATTTCTAGTCTATTTCATTTAAACAAATACTGGGTGGGACCCATTCAATTTAAGGCCCACCATTTGAAAATCATTCATGGGAAGGATGACAAATTGCAGTAAATGAAATTGCCAAAGGGCTTGGATGTTATGTTTATTTCTTGAGTGTTGTCTGCCATTTCCTGTGGAAGTCAGTGTGTTAGCTTTCAGTTATGGTTTGTCCCCATGGCTTGATTGAGAGTCGTAGGATGCAAACATTAAGCCACCTCATTTTGAGATACGTAATTGTTGCCCTAAGCCATCTTTCTTCTGGGAAAATTTTTACCAGGACATCTTTATCATCCGGAGTCTCTTATCATGTAAATGTTGAACAGTCCGAGTAGGTAATGATGCTAATAAAGTCTGCTTTTTCTCGGTGTGGGTGATGCACTGCAGAGTGTTTAATTCTAGGATCGGTTTCTCCTAACACCCAGCGTGTTTCTGGTCCCTTCTTGCTGCCATCTGCTGATTTGCATGGAGAATAGAAATCCATTGTCATGTTGGACTAAGCCTCTGGGCCTAAGCCTCAAAAGTGAGGTAAATATGCCTCTGAGGGGAAAATAAAAGCAAGCAAACAAGCAAATCACCGATCCCCCCCAGTATACTTGAAAGCCACATGGAGATGACCTTGGATTATCTGGCCTCAGTCTTCTTTTATTAGTGATAATTTAGTGTTGACTTTACTCCTGAACAAGTCTATAGCTGAATTTTTAGTTTTTAGATTATAGAATTAGAACATATATTCTTGAGACATTGGATAGAGTACAGACACTCAGTATATCTTTTATTTACTGTAGAAGCCAGCTCTGTGTCAGAACATAATTGATCCTTGATAATGTATTGATTTGATTTGAATGTGATTGCATATTAAATCCTGAGACTTGCTAATACTATTAAGAATTTTAAAATTTATGGAGTGCTTACTCTTAGTACATATTCATCTTATTGTGTTCTCACAACTGCTCAAGGAGGTTCTTTTTCTAGTGATAACTTTGTTTAATTGATGCTTGTGGGAATTGTAAAAATATTTACATAAACTAAATTTTTTTTTTTTTTTTGAGAGTGCCAGGCCAGAATACTGGAGTGGGTAGCTTTTCCCTTCTCCAGAGGATCTTCCCAACCCAGGGATCGAACCCAGGTCTCCCACATTGCAGGCGGATTCTTTACCAGCTGAGCCACCAGGGAAGGTGGCAGTTCTGTAAATCTTGGCAAATGCACCGAATCGTTTCACTTTGACCACCACAGTCGGGATTCTGCTCCCTCACTTACCCACACCCCCTTGTGCTGTCCCTTGGCAGTCAAACCTTTCCCCTACCCTTTTAAAAGAATTTGTGGTTTAATTTAATTTGAAAAAGACATGTATAGTATTTTAATGAAATAATTTGTAAAATAAACCTTTCATTTTGAGTGTGAGTCAATAAAATTTTGTAGTGACACAAAGTGAAAATATGAAGGAATCAGTAAAAATTTATGTTTTTAAATTCAGAAGACATCTGCTAAAAATATTCATATACTTTACCTTTATTTTGTTCTTTATGCAGAGGGTTTACTAAATTTGCCAAGACTACCATAAAGAAAAAAATTTAAAAAAAAGCATTCTTTGACATCATTTGAATTGATACTTGGAGTACTGTGATTAATTTTGATGTATGCATATCTGCATCTCTTCTCAAGAGGGTAAGAAGTGTGTTTCCTTTAGTGTTAAATTTACTAATCCAATCTCTTTAGTATACATTTAAAGAATGCACTTTGGTCCACCTAACTTTAATTCATTAAGCTCTGAAGTAAGTAGCCAGCCGACCTGTCCTCCATTCCTGTAGTTTTGTGTCTTTTCTAGCATGTCATCCAAGTGGAGGGCTTCCCAGGTGGCTCAGGGGTAAAGAATCCACCTGCCAAGCAGGTGATGCCTGTTCTATCTCTGGGTCAGGAAGATCCCCTGGAGAAGGAAATGGCAACCCAGTCCAGTATTCTTGACTGGAGAATTTTATGGACAGAGGAGCCTGGTGGGCTACAGTCTACGGGGTCTCAGAGGGCTGACACAACCTAGCAACTAAACAACAGCAGCAACGGTATACAAGTGGAGTCATACTGGATGCAGTCATTTGATTCAGTCTTCTGTCACTTCACCTTTTGCATCTGAAAGTCAGCCGTGTTGTTGCATGTATCAATCAGTAATTCATTCCTTTATATTGCTGTTATATTTCATTGTGTGGATGTATTGCGGGTTATTCATTCATCTATTGACAGACATTTAGGCTGTTTCCAGTTTTGGCAATCTCAGTAATGCAACTATCAATATTTGTGTACAGTTTTTTTTGTGGATATAAGTTTTCATTTCTCTTGGTTATACGCCTACAGGTGGGATTACCAGGCCATAAAATAAGTATAACTTCTGATAGGTTTAATAAGAACTGCCCAAAATTTCCAGAGTGGCTGTACCATTTTTCATTCCTACCAGAATGCATAAGGATGTCATTTGCTGTGCATCCTCATCAGCATTTAACAATATCAGTGTGTATGTGTGTGTGTGTGTAATTTTAGGTACTGTAAGAGATATATAGTGGTATTCCATTATGGTTTTATTTTATCTTTCTCTAATGACTGCTGTTGTTGAGCATCTTTTCATGTGCTTATTTGCCATCTGTATTTCTTTGGTGAAATGTTGTCTGTTCAGATATTTTGTCCATTTTTTAAAAATTGGTTTTTTTTTTTTACTGTTGAATATTGAAAATACTGGATATAAGCCCTTTGTCAGATGTGCGATTTGCATTTATTTTGTCACAGTTTGTAGCTTGTCTTTTTATTCTCTTAATAGTGTCTTTTTACTGAGTTTTCAGTTTTTATGAAGCCTAATTTATCAGTTTTGTCTCTTATGGATTGTGTCTTTGATGTGGTAACTAAGAACTTACTGCTTAATCCAAGGTCATGAAGGTTCTGTCCAGTTTACTAGTTAAAGTTTTATAGTTTTACATTTTATGTTTAGGTCTGTGATTCATTTTGAGTTATTTTTTGTATAATGTAGTAAGTATGGATTGAAATTTATCTTTTTGCATATGAGTGTTCGCTTGTTTCTGAACCATTTGTTGAAAAGAGAATCCTTTCCTTTGAATTGTTTTTGTACCTTTGTTAAAAATCGATTGGCCATATTTGTGTGGTTCTATTTTTGGACCTTCTTTTGGTTTAATTGAATATCTTTTTGCCAGTTGTGGTAAATACTTTTAAATTTTCAGATTACTGATGAGGAAACTGAGTTTCAGTCAAATTAAATACCTTGCAAATGGTTGAACCAGTGCTCAGACTGGTTTGTCTGGCATCAAAACCCATGTTATGTTGAGAAGTTGTTTTGCCATCTTAGTTATTTTGCTCCTGGTTTAAATTTTTGGTTCTAAGGAACTGTTTGTTCAGTATGTTTCTGGAAGGCTAGATATGAGAAGTAGATTGCATTGGATTATCTAAAATGTGAAATAGAAAGTTTTTTTCTCCTTACGAGGCTATTAATTACCAGACTATAATTAGTTATCAATACCTTTAACAAGGTATAACCTTCTTTCCTAAATCCAGGGTAATGGTATGTCATTTTCCTTTATTTTAAAGAGAGCAATAGAAATACATGTTTCTTGTATGGCGAGAAAAGAATGTTTAGAATTTGTGAATGTGGGAACACAGATGGGTGAGAGTGACTTAATCCAGATGGCTTATGCAAGGGATTTAGTGAGAGGTGAGAGTGACGCTAATGTGGCAGTGAATAATAAATTAACATTTCAATATTGGCAAACTGGGGAGTTTGAAGAATGTCATATTTAGTTAACTTCTGATTTTTAAAAACCAAGCTGTACATGGATAGGTTAATACCTGGGAGTGTGTGCATGAGTGCGTGCGTGTGCGCACCACATACAGGCACCTATAAATATGTAGTTTTTGAGAATTATTTTTAATGACTTCAGCCTAGGCACTCTGTGATTTTTCTTGTTTTTAAAACAAGATGTAATGTTACATAATATATTGGTTTCAGATGTACAACATAATGATTTGATATTCATACACATTGCAAAATGGTCACCATAATAAATCTAGTTAATATCCA
This sequence comes from Odocoileus virginianus, assembly GCF_023699985.2. NCBI lineage: Eukaryota > Metazoa > Chordata > Mammalia > Artiodactyla > Cervidae > Odocoileus > Odocoileus virginianus. The sequence continues at coordinate 49,894,210 of NC_069683.1, forward strand.
TCACCAACATAGTTAGAGCAATTTTTCTCTTTTTTTCCTTGTGTTGAGTACTTTTAACATGGCACTCTGTTCTTAAGTGGCTTCCCTTGTAGCTCAGCTGGTAAAGAATCTGCGTGCAATGTAGGGGATGTGAGTTTGATTCCTGGGTCAGGAAGATTCCCTGAAGAAGGAAATGGCAACTCACTACGATATTCTTGCCTGGGAAAGCCCATGGACAGAGGAGCCTGGCGGGCTACATTCCATGAAGTCACAGAGTTGGACACGACTGAGCTACTGACACTTTAACTTCACTGTTCTTAAATATGCTCCTCCTGTGAGAACCCATTTATTTACTTGCTTCATAAGACTAATGACTCCAAAACCCACATCTACATCCCTTTGTTAACCTCGCTTTTGCTCTCCAGCCTCTGATGGCTAATTCACTAGAGGATACAGCTGTTCAGATGACCTTTTGACACTGGAAACTTACACACAAAACTGAGTTCTCTTTCTCCTCCCCCTCACAAATTAGTAACCATTCTCAGTTTTCCTTTTATTTTTTGTAAGGTGGTCTTGCTCTTTGGAACCTCGGAATCACTTTGATCTCTCTCTTTCTGACCCTGGCATAGTTAAGTTCGTAGCCATTTTCCGTTTGTTGTTTCTGCACAGGTTGGTTTGGACCCGGCTCCTCTTAACTTCTTACCATTCCTTCCAGGGCCCCTTGCCTCTTTATCCTCCCTTGATTCATGGCCATCAGCTTACTTCAGTGCCTTACTAGCTCTTATGCAAGCACCCCATGCGTTCCAAGCCAGATCTCTCTTTCTCTCTCTTTTTTTAAGCCAATTTTCATGCTACTCGTTCCACCCAGAACGCTTCCCTTCTTCAGTATCTGCAGACTGAAAATGAGGGCATAACTCAGCTACCCACTCATCTTTGAAACCCTCCGGTCCTCTCCAGTGGGCATGCTCCTTCCCTCCTCTGATCCTGGAAACTGTCAGCAAGGTGCTCCAGCCAGCAGCAGCGGCAGCAGCACCACCTGGAAACTTGTAAGAAATGCAAAACTCCAGACCGAGAGGAACTCTATGCAGGGTTGGGAAGGGCCTCGGCTAGCAATCTCCATTTAAAAAGCCAGTACTTGATGCTCACTCCTTTGATAACCACAGCCCTCTCTCTGCTGATGTCTCTGTGCTCAGTCCAAAATGCTGCACCGTGTTACCCTACTTGTTAGGTCACCTCCATTTCTTAGCATCTCAGTTTTTTCATTTTGAATACCCTCTTCTCTCTTTTGCAACCACTTGTAGTTCCTCATGTAAAATACCAGGCTGAAAATTCTCTTCCGTGAGGAAGGCTCAGCTTACTCTCTGAGTAATAGGTGTTCCGTTGTGCAGTTCTCATTTCTCCTTGAGTCTGCTCTTTTGGGATGACTTTGGTTGATTGCTGTAGGTGTGCTCCATTTTTTCAACAGGGAGGATGATGTGAGGTGTTTCCTTAAACTGGCGTAGAATATATTTGGCATGTATTTTTGATACATCAGTTTCACTGGAATATTTGAGAAAAATAATGTATTAAGTATAAAAACAGTAAATACATATTATCATGAAAAAATGAAAGTGAAAAGTGTGTCGCTCAGTTGTGTCTGACTCTTTGTGACCCCATGGACTGTGGTCCACCCAGCTTCTCTGTCCATGGAATTCTCCAGGCAAGAATACTGGAGTGGGTTTACATTTCCTTCTCCAGGGGATCCAAACTGGGTCTTCTGCATTATAGGTGGATTCCTAACTGTCGTAGTCCCCAGGGAAGCCCCGTATGTTACCATATAGAATGCAAAACATACATGACTTTTCAAGGTTAGTGATATCTGTATTCCGGTAACATTTGGCTATGTCTTAAACTGCTTAGAATCATTAATTCCCTGTCCTATGATGCTTGAGGGATACTGGATAAAAAGGCCAGGGCACTTTGGATGACGTGAGTTAAGGGGACATGCACTGCAGACAGTGGGGCTAGTCTTGACTTCTGGGTCCTTCACTACTTATAGTAATTGATGTACATGTTTCCTTAGTTTCCTCATTTGAAAGATCAGGATAATGCAGCCCACTAAATGTGATTGTTGTATTGTGGGGATTAAGTGTGATTTCATAGGTAATGTCCCATACAATCCCTGTCCTACATTAGGGGATTTATAAATGTTACCTTTTATTATTAACTCCACTAGAACAGGGTATTTTTAAAGAAAATGTCAATCCACAGAAGCAGTTCTGTTCTCTGCATAGTAGGCACTTAGTAAATGTATTGGCTGGTATATATGGCATTTTGTGGTCCTGCTGTACGCAGGCATCCTGATTGCACAGAGCTTTGAATTTTTAGTGCTTTATAATTGTTAATGAATAGTAAGAAATATTACTTCTTGACAAATCTATTGCATTTCTTAAAAATTTTCCATTCTTTAGTTTTAATGAATGATAGGTTACTTTCTAATAGTATCTGAAAGGCTTTTATGTTTTTTTCTAGTAGAATAAATTAGGCTAGCTAAATGGTTTTTTTTTTTTTTTTTGACACAATGCCCTACCACGAATGTTGTTCTATAGTCAGTGGCTAGTTTAATCAGTGTTATTTGAAGACAGTTTCAAACTACGCTGGGTACTTGGTTCTTTATTTAGTTCTAATTCTTTTTCCTACCATATCTAATTAGTGGAACTGTCCAGTGGTCTAACATGAAGAAGAAGAGAAGGTGGCATTATAAGAAGGTTGGCTGGCATCACTGACTCAATGGGCATGAATTTGAGCAAACTCTGGGAGATGGTGAAGGACAGGGAAGCCTGGCGTGCTGTAGTCCATGGGGTTGCAAAGAGTTGGACACGACTTAGTGACTGAAAAACAACAAATGAAATGACAACTAACATTTCAGACAAATGCTATAGTTTACAAAGTACTTTAACATTCATTGTATCATATCTCACTATCATTTGAAGTGGGCATGGTTGTTTTCTTATTTTGCTGGTTAGAGGGATGACGTTCAGATTAATGACTCATCTAAGATCTCAGAAACAGAAATTAAAGGTCATATGGTTATGATTAATAGTGCCACTTCCTCAGGGGGTTAGACATAGAGATGAAGTACAGTTTCATGCCATCCAAAAGGCACTGTCTCTCACAATTTATTTATGTGACACAGGAGTCAGACCACATGGGGTTCAAATCCTGGTCCTGCTGCCTCCTTTCTGTGTGACCTTAGGCAAGTCATTGAACCTCCCTGAGCCTCAGTTTCCTCATTTGTCAAATAGGGAGGATACTTGTATCTACCTCATAGAACTGTTGTGTTAAAATTAATAAGTATAAAACTATTAGAACTATCCTGAGACATAGTACGTACTATATGAGTGTTAACTATTATTTTTATTATTATAGTGGAGAGGCTGAAGTGCCTTGCTTGAGAGGTAAGTGATTGTCCTTAGACATAACTAAAATTATAGAAGTGGAAATCAGGGCTTCCTTCTGTAAGAGTTTATTTTGACAAAATTGTGTAATTTGTAAGCCAGCCTCTGTTATGGTAGAATATATGCATTTTAGGCAGGTATCATTTCCCATCTGAATTTTCATTATAGACTTAGTTCATTTACTGCTCTGGGATAAATGAAAATTTGGAGTACCTGATTTTGTTTCTAAAAACTCAACCCATATAAGAAATACAGTAAGGTGCACCCTTGCCTCCATACTAGCAGACTCTTTTGCCTTCTGAAAGAAGCACACTCACACCACCCACATGGATACCATACACACACACACACACACACACACACAGACACACACACAGCCTAGGGTAGAAATAAGGTACATTAGCCATTTCCATGATAACTAAGTTGTTAATTGGTTTCTTTAGAATTGTAGTCTTTCTTTTAGGATTTTCGCAAGTGAAACAAATATCCTATTCATGAAATTTTGTCTGTTCTTTTCTCCTGGATTTGGCAAATCTCTTGTTCCAGGAGAGCCTTCATTATTGTAGAGAACGCTCCAGATCTGGCTGTCTTCAAGCTTTTTTCTTCCCAGTCCTCCTGTCTCATCTCATATAATGTAGTGCCAAGGAGTACAAGACTGACATTACAGTATTTACAGCCTTTCTTTTTTGTAATTTTCTATGTGGCTGGAGTCTTTTTTTCAGTGAACATGTATTTGTTTTATACAAGGTGGGAAACTCATTTAAAAGTTAAAATTCTGGGAAATGTTGAAAGTAGAGAATTAACATTTGCAAAATTGCAAATTATTCTTAAAGTTTATACTTACCTTTCTTATAGATACTGTATACAGGATGCTTTTGCATTAATGAAGTCTCTTTGTATATAGAAGTCACAGGCTGAGTGTCGCACCTGGTTATGAAATGAAATACTTATAGAAATGTATTCACTTTTAATTTATTAATGGCTATAATCAAGATGAAAAGCTTTTCTTAATAATTAATGTCAAGAAGACAAGTGTAAACTTAAGGCAAGTTTATGACTTCTCTCTTGAGGATGTACAGATGTGACTGAGTTGATTAAAACAATGTTTTTTCAGCTCATTTGTTTTTTTTTTCCCCCTTTGATTTGGAGGTCCTTACGCTTCAGCATTGACTTGCTGTAGAGTTCGGAGCCAACCCTAGTGCGCCTACTAACTCGTTTGCCTAAAGGATGAGAATGTTTTAGATTTCTTTCCTCCTTTAAAGAAATTGTATGCTTGCAATGGTGTTGGTCGGTGGTCCCTGCTATGTATGGGTCCTCTCGTTTCCATGCTCAGCTCAGCATGTGTATTTCTTAATATCTTGAAATACCTAGCAAAACTCAAAATGGAAATGTCCTAGAAATCAAGCTGCTTGGGTGGCCCCACCAGCATTTCGGAAACCCTATGTGAAGCTGTTTGTGGGCACCTTTGGTGCTGGTTCTGGTGCTTCTGTCCATCACTGGGCGGGTCATGGGTCTTCTAAGGAAAGAGTGAGCTTGCCCCGCCCCCTCAAGACTTTCTGCCTTCAATCAGTTGGGTGCATGTATTGGAGCATATTCCATCTTGTGACTGGCAGCCTTTGTGTTAGGCACCCACTCTGAAGTGTTCCATATCGTTTAGAAGGTCGAAGTAGTCATCAGTGACTGAAGCCTAATTTAGATTCTTAAATCGAAATCATTGTTGAAGAATACTGCTCCTCCACTACAGACGTCTTCTGCATATCATGAGTGTGTTCATCAGAGAACAAGCTCTCACCCGGTCTCTCATAATATAAAAGCGTTTTTTAATCCCTCTTAACAGGTGCTGCTGCAGTTTATTTATAACCAATGCATTAAAATGAAAAATACTGAAAGGGTCCTAAGTGGAAGGCGGCTATTGAAATATTGCCGTATTTAAATTATAGAATTTTGTCAGGCTGATTTGTGGAAAGGACGAGTCAGTGTTGGCTGGTAAGTGATGTACTCACTGGCTTCCTGTAAGTTTGGAAGGTGCTTTCTGCAGTGTATAAGAGAGGCGTGCAAAATCTGGGTCTTGCAATTGAATTGATTGCTCCCTTGCATATTTATAATCAGAGTCACATTTGGCCAGCTTTCATGCTCCTTGACATTTCTGATCTTTCCGAAGTATGACATGTGTTAGAACTCTCTTGGTCTTCTAAACTCACTGCAGCACAAAGACTGGAGATCCTTCACTGAATGAATTGTCAAGAGGGTCTCATTTAACCTCTTTCGTCCCAGTCCAAGTTTGGGCTCACACACAGGGAAGGTAAATGGATCCTTTAATATTGTGCAGCACATTGAAATTCTTGTTGATTTGTATTTCTACTGCATTTTCTCCTTCCTGAAAATCTCGCCAGAGACTGAAGTAGTTGGGCTGTATTAATGGATGTTTATGTTGTCCTGTGACAGCTGGTTTTGCTAATTTGTTTTTACAGGGCAGTTTATAGTAAATGAATGGCATGCTGAATATTTTACTGAGATTTCAGATTATCTAAAGAATATTTTCCGGTTTACTAATTGGTAGATAATGCCGAGTACATTGATGTTGACATGAGCAAATGGATTTAAAATGATTTGAAGTGAGCTTCATTAAAAGATGTTCTAATCACAGTCAGCAGGAAATGTCAAACCAGTTCTGCCTTTGTTCACTCTGGTGGGCCAGAACCCTTGTAGACTCGAGGTGCTACAAGCCCTCACGGTCCTGGTTTTAGGGTGATCCAGGCTGAGAGAAGTGATAGAGGCTTCATAGCATTTTTGACTCTTAGAGTAAATAACGTATCAATTATTAATTACCTGTATGGTTAAATGAACATTCTTTTAAAATCATGGTTTTGCTGCTGGAGTCCCATAATACATTAATGGATTGGATACATGGAAATCGTATTTGTTGCCCACTCTGACCTGCAAGGCAGTAAATTACTTGTTACCCATTCCAGCAGAAACCTATTCTAGAATTAATGCTAAGGTGCTCATCAAAACATCAAGAAAAACCTAGGCAAATGCATTCTAAATTCCCAGGTTAAAACTTATAGCACTGGTTTTACTTGTCCTTCTTAGAAAGAGCAGCAGAGGCTTTTTGATCAAAACTGACCATTTGGGGAGAAAAGAATCGAAGGATATCGAATACAAGGAGTAAGTATATCAGTGAAGAAGTCAGATTCTGGAATAAGACTTTTCAGAATTCAAATCTCGCTTTTCCCCATTCCAGTTGTGTGTGTTTGTGCAAGTAACTTAACCTGTCTGTGACCTAGTTTTCTGATCTATAGAATGGGGATAATACCTCCTTTGTGAGGTTATGGGAATATCTGTGTATCTGTGTCAATATTTATATTTCTGTCTGTATAATGCTTATCAAAGTACAAGGCACTTGGTAAAGGCTCCATCAATGTCAGTTACTATAACCAAAGTAAATTTATTTCCTCTTTCAGATACCTATGGAAAGGCACTGGGCTTCAAATGCCAAGGCATTAACCAGTCATCTTATTTTTATTGACTAAGTTTTATGAAAACCTCTTCTGTCATTTGGAACATAGCTGTCTAAAACAACTGAGAAGTTCCTGATGAGGATACGGTATTGGCTGTGATGAGAGACTATCCCCAGATTCATGCAGTAGGTTGTGGGGGAAGCTTGCTGCAGTCATCTTATTTTTCTTTTTGAATCCCATCAAAATGCCTTTTTTCCTTCCATCACTGACACAGTGTGCTGAGGGAGTAGTGCTCCCAGGCGGAGATCAAGGGCTCTAATTATTTCCCAGTAAAAATAGTATGACGCAGGAATTTGCCTAATGCTAATGAAATCTAGCTATGTGGCAAGCAGCTTGTTCTTTTCAGTTTCCTCATCAGCATCAGATTTGCAGCGCTAAACAGCTGTACGGTTGGGGTGTCTTCTGAAAAGCAGTCATGGGGGCCAGCCTCACGTGTGACATGGGAAACTCTGCTCGCCAGTCAGGAGGGCTTCCTGGGAATCACTTTCCAGTATCGGACCAGATTAGGAGATTGATTAAGTATGCTGGTTTGTTGTTGTTTAGTCACTCTTTCTCAGTTGTGTCCGACTCTGTTGCGATCCCTTGGACTGTAGCTCACCAGGCTCTTCTATCCATTGGATTTCCCAGGCAAGAACAGTGGAGTGCGTTGCCATTTCCTTCTCCAGGGGATCTTCCTGACCCAGGGATTGAACCTAGGTCTCCTGCATTAGCAAGTGGGTGCTTTACCATTGAGACTGTTCTGGGCCACACAAACAATATCCCTAAGTGAGCTGGATTCTGAGCTTCTGCCTGTGTTACAGGTCAATTTGGGTTGTGTGCTTGAGTAAAAATCGTTCAGCTCATCCATCCAGGGTTCTGCAGGGTGGGGAGATGGTTTTTCCCTCCTCCTTAATGCCCCTGTGTGTTTTAAAGCGGAGAGAGGGAAAAACAAAACAAAACTTCTCTCTTGAATGACCTCTCAGCTTTTCACTATTTCCTATAAACTATGCTGGAAATGTAATAATCCTGCTTTTGAGTGCAGGACACAGCCCCGGTTGACAACACCAAATGTGAAAAATGGCCCACCAGACTGTAGATGTGGTTTGTGGGTTAGTACAGACTTCCCTCATCAATGGGGAAATGGGGCCTAAGTCAGGCTTAGAAAATGAGAAAAATGCTTAAGGGACGTGACTAATGTCCGCCGTGTGCACTTTGCTACATAAACCCATTATGTGCTTTAATTTAACGTTCTCTATAAAGATTCAGGACCTGTCAGGAGAAGAAAAGAAACAAGCGATCCATCTTCAGTGAATTGTGAATAGATTTTTATATTTTTTTAAAAATACACATTCACCTAAAACCTGCTTTTCCCTTCATTCAATTTTCTCCACGTCTGGTCCATTCCCTATCTCCCACGGCCACTCCCCAGGCTGCTTGTGAATTGTTTTGTTCAGTGAAATAAGACTAATGTGTTAAATATTTACCATTGCTAATTGATTCAATGTAAAGGAAAAAGGAAGAGAGGCGGAATGCCCGCGTCCCTGTCAGCCGACTTGAGGAAGCAAGGCTGTGGAAAGTCTGAATTGAAGATGATTCATCTCCGAGGCTGTCGGCCTCTGGATAATATAGCATTTCTTGCAAGTGGTGATGGGGCTGAAATGGGGAAAAGATTAACTTCCACCTGGGAGCTGGAAAACCGAGTAACTGTTTTCTACAGAGAATTTGACTCTAATTCTACTTTTTTTTTTTTTTTTTCCTCCCTCAGAGCCTTTTATTTTCAGGCTTCAGATATAGACTGGGAGATGGGCAGGTGAGGTAGACTTCCAACAGTGTCATCTTTTTTGCATGTTGGGAGCATTAAAACACTTACCTCTACTTCACTAAAGCAAGCTGAAATTTGCTGATGATTTTAATTGATGAGTGAGGAAGCAGAAACCCCAGTGGGTCAGAGAGAATTTTTCCATTATAAAAACATAACCTTTCAGAGAGTACCCAATGGCAGTAAAATGTCAGGTACCGGGATTTTACAAAGGAAAGGGAGGCAAGCCTGCATCAAGTTTCCTATAATGTGATTCTGAAATATGAATGTACGTACAGGCTTCATTCTTTCTTGAAGGTGTTTTGTTGGTCGCTGTGTATGGGTGAAAGGCAGTTGTGACAGTGATATCAGTTTTGGCTTTGAATTGATTTTTTTTTTTTTAAATCTGAGAAGTCTAATGGCACAGTAAGAAATTACTTAGAACCAGGAAATCTAAATGTTGAAGCAAATGTTGGTCTTAGGAGTTAGTCCGAACTCTTCTATTTTTCTGGATGAGGGATGTTAGTATACTGAGGCAGGGATAGACTTGTTTCTGTGGTTGTGGTCAGAAGCGTAGGTGCTGGAAAGAATCAGTTTGGTGACATCAAGCACTGGGCTCCTGTGTGGGGTCTCAGCAGGTCTCTTGAGTTTCCTAAATTACATGCCATGTTCGGTGTGCATTTTTCCAAAAGGATCTATGTTTTAATAAATAAATATACCGAAGGGAAGCCACTCCTGCCAGTTATCTCAAGTGCCTGTTTTACAGGTCGACATGAAGTTTGTGAGTCGCATTCTTTCCCTTACGTGTCACTGTCCTCTTCTGCTGAGCACACCTCTGTCCAGCCCTCCCCCACCCCTTCCCTTCTTTCTCCTCCTTTATCCTTTACACCACTGCTTCCCTTATTTGTGCATGCTTTAAAAAAAGGATGATCTGGGTGCTGGCCAGATTGACTGACACACAGACTTCAGGGGTCTTTCTTAAACTATCCTTGCCTTCAAGTCAAGGAAATGGACTCGCAGGCTCTCTTGGGGCAGAGCCTTTAAGGCTTGTTTGATTACACCTCTTAGCTCGTAGCAACTCAGATACTTCCCAGCGTGATGATGGTTTTCTGACTTCCCTTTCTCCCTCCCTCCAACTCCTCCACATCAAAAAGAAATGACGTGTAGAATATTTAGTGGGTTCATGGGGCTCTGCGCCAGCGTTAGCTGTTTTCATTCTGTATGAGATGAGATGCGGCACTTGTCAGCAGGGGCCACTGATGGTGTCGGACCCCCTAATGGAGCACAGGTCACCGTGGCCGGCAGACCTAAATTGGGTGGCTCAGCAGAGGAGCTTCATGCTGCGGAGTGGGAGGACTTCCTGGTAACCCGAGGTGCCTCTGCTGTTCTGCAGGTGAGATGCTGGACTCTCTCTTTCCAGTTTAACTGTTGCCTTCTCTGCTGCTCTCCCCCCATCCTTGTGTCCTGCTGAAGCAGTCAGCCTTCTGAGCTGGGTCTCGGAGTTTAACTTCTGCCCCATCCGTGGTCCTGAAATGATACTTTGGAAGGTCACCAAGCATCAGAGGTCCTTAGTTAGGCCTCTTCTTATTTGCCTGCGTTGAAGTCCTTGGCACTGTCAACTCCTATTTCCTTTGAAAACTGCCGCCGTGCCTTCTGCAGCACCACCTTTTAGGTTGGCATTTTTGGTGGCACTTGTGTGGACCTTTTTTCTTTCCTCTCCCAGCTGCGCTTTTTTACCCAGTGTTTTGTCCTCGTGGTTTTGTTTTCCAGAGGCCCTCTTTGGAGTTTTGGATCTCATTCTATTATCTCATTCACTCCCATAGCTTCAAGTGTGGCTTTTCTCTCCAGTCTGATTTTGTTTTTTTAATCCCTGCACTGACACTGCACTGCATTATCAACTTCCTGCTGTCCTTGTCACCCCTGGAACCCTGGGAGTTCCATCGCCCCTTCAAACTCTGATTTCTAACAGTTTATCCACACCTGTTCCTTGTCTCAGATCACAAACAAATATACAAACACACCCACCAAAGACAAAATCCCCAATTGGAAAGACTGTCCCTGCAACCTCCTCCAGAGACAGGCAGCTGCTACCCAGGTCATTGTGTGTTTCCCTTTTTCCTTCATCACTCACCACCCTTTCTCCAGGTGGCCCCAGGCCTAAGTCTCTGCAGACATCTTCGTCTTCCTTCTGTTCTTAGTGTCCATGCAGGCACCAGGTTCTCTTGACCTTTCTAATAAAACCTTTCTCACCTCACACTTCCCATTGCCATGGCTCACCGTCAGCTATTTATTCCCTTGTGGCTTTTGTCCTTACGGACCCCGTCCATCCCATGGACTGTAGGTAGGTTTATCTTCCTTAAACCCTCTTCTGATCACTCCCTGGTTCCAAAGTTTCCTTGTTTTAAAAGCAGAATTCTTTGACCTGCTGGACTCACCAGATTCCTCCCTGTGCCAGTCTGTTTGAGACAGGCTGGGACCTGGGGCCCTGCGCTGCCAAGCTTGCACCTGGACACACCTCTCCTTGAGCTACAAGATGCAAAGAAATTATGTGGGACTGGGAATAACTGTGTGCATGTGCAGTTCCGGCAAATTGTGGACCAAAAGATACAAAGAAAAAAGACCCCAGCCAACTGCCATTTCTGAAGAGCCTGGAGCAAAAATACTGGGTGTGTGACCCCAAAGCAGGGTACTGCACATGCCCTTCTACAGTCAGCACCACAAAGGGATGGACAAACCACCTAAGCTATCCCTCTGGCTCTACCCCTGGGCGCACCCCACCCTCACCCACATTTTAAGGAATGAGCTCCCCTCGCTGTGGGGAGTGAGCAGGGGAGCCTGCTGTTTGTTCTCACTGTTCCCTGCTAAAGCAGGGTCCCCAGTAAAGCATTGCCTGAGTTTCTTGTCTGGCATCTACTCAGTTTCTATTGATTGGAGAAACCCAAGAACTGGCGGTTATCCTGTTGACCCAACTTGCCATCATCCATGGTTTGTAACTTCTCACCTTACAAAATTTTTTATCTTCTTTCATGCGCTTGCATTGAGATACTCTTCATCTTTTTTCATCTTTTACATTTCTATATGAAGATGGAGCCTTCCCTGATTGCCTTGGCTTTATCAGAGCTACTATTCTCAATCTTTTATGAGATCCGTACTATTCAAGTTTGTTTAGAGTTATTTGTGTTTTCATTTTATCATCCTGTTCTGTGCTAAGTTGCTTCAGTCGTGTCAGACTCTGTGTGATTCTATGGACCATAGCCCACCAGGCAGAGTCCTCTGTCCATGGGATTCTCTAGGCAAGAATACTGAAGTGGGTTGCCATGCCCTCCTCTAGGGGAATCTTCTCAACTCAGGGATTGAACCCTGGTCTCTTACGTCTCCTGCACTGGCAGGCAGATTCTTTTCTATAAATACTGACAGACTAGGAACTTTATTTCTATCTATCTATCTATCTATCTATCTATCTACCCATCTATACATATGCTGCCTAATACAGTACTGTCTACATGTTAGGGAGTCCAATAAATATTTACTGAAAGAATTAATGAACTCCCACACTGAAATTCTGCTTCATGTTGGCAGTCTAATCCAAAGTTACTAAAGACCTCTTCCTACTAAAGATTTCTTGACTAATTGTTTTTGGAGTCTTTGTACTTAGCCATGCAAATTAGCATGGGTTCATAGACTCAGAAACTGAAGTAAATTAATCTATACTTGAAAGAAACCAGGCTGTGACTGCGAAAGGATTTTAGTAAAAGAAAAATGGGGAACAGAGAACCAGTGACCAGTAGTTGATATAAGTGATACGATCTTCTTTTTTTGTTTTCTGACACATGTGTAGAATGAGGTGGCTTTTACATCCAGTGACCCAGACCAGTACCACATATGGTTAAAAGAGCTGAGACATGGGAGAATGAGATGCATGAAAGAAAGAAAGTACAACGGCCCTGACCATGTTAATCACTCAATAAATAGCTTCATTATTATTATTACTGTTGCCACTGTATTTTCACCACTTATTGTCATTTAAAAAAAATACTGCGTACAATGCATTTAAAGATCTTCAGAGGGAATAATGAAAACCGAATCATAAAAGGTTAGTGTGTGCTTCTTAGGCCTTTGGACATATTTCTACAACATTTTGTTACTGGTGAGGGAAGATTTTTGTTAGATTTACCAGTTACACTGTGTGTGACTGAGATGTATTTTTTCAGGCTATTTGTAAATAGTATTTTGTGTGACACACTTCCAGCACCTGGAAAAGCCTGACCTTTGGGACTGATCCGAAGAGCTGTTTACAACTGTGGCAAACCAGTACCCATGGCCAAAAGGACAGGTTTGCACTGGGAGTCAACGTAAATGAAAAGGGAGGGTGTGGCTTCCTTAACCCTATGTGGACTGGTTGTACTGCAGCATTTGTTGCCAGAAGATAAGATTGAGAAGCTTAGGAAAGCCTTAGCATGGATGAGAGCTCCTCTAGAAACAGAAATCTCTTGTGAGCCTACCTGCCAACTGGAGAGAAAAGGTGCCAGGTGTTCAGGGGCTGCTTTGCAGCGACCAAAGCCCCTCGGTACATGTCCGGTTCCAAAATTTAAATCCTGTTTGTGGGAAATCAGTAGAGGGTTTAATAGAAGTTTAAACAAATTATACATATACACACAGAAATAGTCTGGCCTGAGGGTGGAGAGGCCAGGAAGTCCGAATGTTCTGGTGAAGTACTAGGAGGTAATTTATTTTTAAAATTTATTAAACCCACTGAAGCATAAGTGTTGAGGATAAGAGAAGCCATATGCACATATGGCCCAGAATGAAATTTTTCCGATTTCTAAGATGGTTGCAATCAATGACTAAGCCATTTTGAATGAACTTGGTGTGTGAAAGTCCTGATTTGGCCTCTTCAGGTTCTCTAGTGGTGGAGAGACAACTAATGAGGCATTGATCTGGTTAGGGGGACTTGCAGGAGGGAAATGGGACCCTTCTCGTCTTGACTCTGGGCTGCTCTCTCTTTTAGGAATAGAAATGGGGTGCATGGGGGGAGGAGATCTCTGCATTTCTTTTCTGGAGAGCAAGGCAGGTCTGAATGAAATTTTATTCAAAGCTTTTGGTCTCTCAGAGGAAAATTGTGACACTGGATTGAGAAATTTTATGTTTTAAAAACATAAAACTCCATCAAGAGACTAGACATGGTTTTGGTCAAGTTTTAGAGTTAGGCCTTTGGTTGGATGCGGGAAGTAGGTGCAGTTAGTACATTTGTGGTAGAGTGGAGTCTGCAGTAAGATCTAATCAGAGGAAGAATCTAGAGGATGCAGACCAGAGAGACGAATCACTGCGCGGGATACAGAAGGGCATTGTGTGGCAATAACACTTCTTTCCATTCATTATTGCAATTATAATTATGGAACCCAACATATTTAATTGGCACGGTGTACTCTTCTCTACTGAGTAGATTGCATTGTTCCTGTTGAAAAAACCCTTCTGCATCGGCGATACATGCACATGCTGCTCATCGCTCTGGAGAGGTTTCTTTGTTTCCATGATGTGTGATTAACTGCATTGTGGAGACTTGCTAGGCATCATCCACGAAAATGAAGAGAAAAGGGGGTATCTGCCCTGCTCTAACTTTGAAGGGCTTTGATTAATTTAAGAAAAGTCTATTAGATCTTTGTAAGTAGGTATGCCTTAACTTAGAAATAAGTAAATGGAAGGATCGGTTGAGTTTGATATCTGGACTAGACTTTTATGGGGCTTCCCTTGTGGCTTAGGCGGTAAAGAATCTTCCTGCAATGAAGGAGACCTGGGTTCAACTCCTGGGTCGGGAAGATGCCTGGAGAAAGTAATAGCTACCCACTCCAGTAATCTTGCCTGGAGAGTTCCATGGACAGAGGAGCCTGGCGGGCTACAGTCCATGGGGTCACAAAGAGTCAGACATGACTGAGTGACTAACACTTTGTAGTCTTTTATCTGATTCCAGAGGCACTGTTCAAGGAAATTCTGCCTGCTCACATGTTATTGGTGTGTGCAGTGGGATTTCAAGTTGCAGAAGTAGTGTGTAAATTCAGGAATCCGTCAAGAGATGTGTGGTGACTGAACCCCTATAAATAAGAGTGGTGCTAAATGTGAATGGAGAGAAAAGGGACCTTATATAGGACTTGTTGGTAAATACCGGAGACTTATTTCCCTAACTTGCAAGATGAAATGCAGGTACAGACTGGAGCAGGGTGTAACATAATTATTATTATTATTATTAGAGTTATTACAACTAATATTTACAAGCACACACTGTATCCCCACCAGGCTCCTTTGTCCATGGTATTTTCCAGTCATGAATACTGGAGTGGGTTGCCAGTTCCTACTTCAGAGGATCTTCCCTACTCAGGGGATTGAACCCACCTCTCTTGTTTTTCCTTCATTGGCAGGTGGATTCTTTACTATTGTGACACCTGGGAGCCCTGCTGCCTGTGAAGCACTGTCCTGAAGCATTTTACCTTCATGGTTTCACTGAATTTTCACAGCTATTCTGGTGTCTACTGTTGTTCCCATTTTACTGATGAGGAAACTGAGCCTTGGATAGATTATTTCATTTTCCTGTCTGAAGATCACAGAGTTAACAGAGAGAGGGGTTCTTGATTCTACTTGCTCTCTGCCATAGCACAAGCTGGAAAGGCATAGCTCGTTGTTTTAAAGCCTTTATTATTTTAGTCATGTTGTTGCTCACTGCTTATAAGTATTTCTACATCTGAGGACGAATTGATGTGGTTGAAGCATCTCTGTGGAGGTTTGGGAGGTATCTTAGCACCCCTGGAACATCAGGTTGTTGCTTCACCCAGAACTGTTTTCTGTGGGCGCCACAGGGAGTCCTGCTGCTCTGGATGCAGAAGGTCTCTAGTTCAATTTCTTGCTGGAATGGATTCTTCACAAATAAGGATAATCTTTCATTTGATGTTTACTCACATGAATTCCTTCTGTATTCTGTACTGTCCACATCAGGCTTTGCAATTTTTATATATTCTTGCCAGAATGCACTTATTCATTAGCTGTTTTTATTAGTGTTACGGTTGAGATGACATTTTCCATTCGAAACTCCAATTTTCTGTGGCTTTTAATTTTACAAAACAATTACCTATCAGACTGAAACTCCTTAGGCTGGTTTTCCTCTCAGAAAAGAGGTTTGGGGGGAGGTGTTAAAGTCTGTTCTACTTTTCTTGGCAGCCTAAGCATTTAGATTCATGTAAGTGCTCTTTAAATAAAGTTGCAATTGCTTAATTATTTAAATAAACGGGAGCTGAATTATTTAAGGGTTTTCTGGCAAGACAGAAGATCCCTTTCTCTCCTACCCCTCACTCAGTATTTGCCATCCCATTTTGTGTTGGCCAACAAAGAATGAAGTTTTCACTCATGTTTTGCTTTTGCTTTATCTGTGAATCTAGGTGCATTTTGGGGAAATCCTACCCAGGCTTAAGCTCATGGATTTTAAAATTTCAGTTTGCAATTTTAGTTTATTGTCAAATGCTTACTTTTAAGTTATGTCTTATTATGTAACATGGTTAAAATGAAGCCTTTAATTAAATACAGCTCTTTGGGCATCTGCAATGTGAAAGGGAGAGTAGCAGAGTGGAAAGAATACAGTTTTGGAATATGAAAGACCTGGCTTGGCATTAATGTAGCTTTATCACCTTTGCAGAGTTATTTAAACTGCCTGAGCGTCAGCTTCCTCTTCTGTTACCCACCTAATAGGGTAGGGGTAAGAGGGTTAAGGAACCGTATAGGAAAATCTGACGGTATCTAGTGGTTAGTAGACACTCAATATGCAGTACCTATGAATTCTATGCCAGGCATTCTGCCAACTTTTAGGAATTCTGAGGTGGTTAAGACAGAGAGATTTCTGTCTTTACTGAGCTGGTAGTAGTCTGGCAGTGGCGAAGCAGAGGAAATTTCAAGCAGGACTAGTCTGAGCAGAGGTAGGTTTGGAACCATGGAAGTTGGTTATTCGGTGAACTGTTAATGTTCCAGTGTGTTTAATCTTAACATCAATATAATTGGAAATATTAAATTGATGTGGTGTTTTTGAGGTGTATAATACACATGACATATATTATTTCATTTGATCCTTGCAAAACCCTTGTGTGGCAGAAAGGGATTACCTTCTCTATTTTATAAGGGATTTGAGTGATTTACCCACATTCATATAGGTAATGGAAGAGCCAGGATCAAAGTCTGGGTTTTTGCATTTCCTGTCCAGTTCTCTTTCCACTGTATCATTCAACTAGTGGTGTAGATCATTTATATACACAGAAGCTAAGCCTTTAATGATAATTTAATGAGATTTTAAGGATGTTCTTTTTGCTTTTTTTTCCCTAAACTCAAATTTGTTTTTATTCAAGTTCATCTGACTTAAGATAAAATTATACAAAATCAAATTGAGGTTTTACTTTAGTCTCTGTATATAGGTCACTTACGACCTTGTAATTAAAAAGAAAATAAATAGTTTGGATTTCCCTGGTGGCTCAGACAGTAAAGCATCTGCCTACAATTTGGGAGACCTGGGTTTGATTCCTTAGTCGGGAAGATCCCCTGGAGAAGAAGTGGTAACCCACTCCAGTACTCTTGCCTGGAAAACCCCACGGGGGAGGAGCCTGGTGGGCTGCAGTCCATGGGGTCACAAAGAGTCGGACACAACTGAGTGACTTCACTTTCACTTTCCCTCTCATCCGAGTAACGTAGAGTCAAAATCTCACCCTTGAATTTTAGTTAGAGTGTAGGTTCCTTTTTGTATTATGTTTTATGTTTTCTTACTGAATGGACATATCACTGGTTAGACATTCAGATTTGCTGAGTGTACAATGAATAGCCTCATCCACCCAGTTCTGACTGTTCTTCTCCATTAACGACAAGAGTAAATATTTTGGGGGAGATATTCTCTTTAAAGGCCCACTCTTGTTTCACTATACTTGATTCAAACCCGTTGGATTTTTGTTGACATTTTCAAGATTATAGCTCTTGGGCCATCATTGATTTTTAAAAGTAAATGCATGGACGAGAAACTAACCACCTCCACCTCTCACCCCACCCCCAACCACTTGCATCCTCTTTGTTCCACAGAAACTGTGCCACCGTGCCAGTTACAGGATGCTCAGTACGCAAGGCAGAAACATGGCCCTGCTTCTTCGAGAGCACTTTTTGAACCTGGGGAGTTGCTTTTGGATTCTGCCAGTTATTGGCCTTCCCCAGTGAAAATGCAGAACATGCATGTGCTGTCAGCTTGATCTTTGAATACGAAGTTGCTGTGAATGGATGGCAATGCTAATGTGCCAGCGATCTGTGAAATACTTTACCTTGTTGGACACACAGCAAATTAACAGGTTCTTTCCTTTTCTGAGGAAGAGAGTTTGCAAGAACTGGCTGCTTCAGGGCTCGAAGGGAAGATATTTTACAGTTGTTCCTTTCAGTTAGGAAAGAGGTAGCTCAAGTATGTGGGTTGGCTCCGCTGGTCACAGAACTTCTGTAGCCTTCCTGGAATACTGGAAGATTTTCCTCAGGGACTTGACTCTGTTGGAACCTTTTCCACAGTTGAGAGAGTCATTGAACATTCCAGAGGCTTTGTTCACATTTTGAATTTTTTTTTTTTTAGAAGAGAGAAATATTTATTTAACATTCACTGGTATTAAACACTTGTCTTAGTACTTCGTTAGATTTGATCATCGTAATAAATACGATTCCCATTTTATAGATGAGTAAAGTATAACTTAGAAAATTTATAACTTGCTTAAAGTTGCATAACTATTAATTGATAAAAGTGAGAGTTAAAAATTTTGTTGAACTGTATAGAAAAGGTACATATTATTCATGCATGTCTCTAAGTATTACAAAATGAATTATTAGTGAAATTTGTTGTTCAGTCACTAAGTTCAGTCTGACTC
Source organism: Odocoileus virginianus (assembly GCF_023699985.2). NCBI lineage: Eukaryota > Metazoa > Chordata > Mammalia > Artiodactyla > Cervidae > Odocoileus > Odocoileus virginianus. The sequence goes on from NC_069683.1 coordinate 49,912,838, forward strand.
TTTGCAACCCCACGAACTGCAGCATGCCAGGCTTCTCTGTCCATCACTGTCTCCCTGATTTGCCCATACTCGTGTCCACTGAGTCAGTGATGCCATCCAATCATCTCATCTTCTGTCGCCCCCTTCTTCTCTTGCCCTCAATCTTTCCCAGCATCAGGGTCTTTTCCAGTGAGTCTGCTCTTCGCATGAGGTAGCCAAAGTATTGGAGCTTCAGCTTCAGCCTCGGTCCTTTCAATGAATATTCAGTACTGATTTCCTTTAGGATTGACTGGTTTGATTTCCTTGCAGTCCAAGGGACTGTCAAGAGTCTTCTCCAGCACCACAGTTTGAAAGCGTCAGTTCTTCAGTGCTCGGCCTTCTTTATAGTCCAACTCTCATATTCATACATGACCATTGGAAAAACCATAGCTCTGACTATATGGACCATTGTCGGCAAAGTGATGTCTCTGCTTTTCAAAATGCTGTCTAGGTTTGGCATAGCTATTCTTCCAAGGAGCAAGTGTCTTTTTAATTTCATGGCTACAGTCATCATCCCCATTGATTTTGGAGCCCAAGAAAATGAAATCTTGACACTGTTTCCACATTTTCCCCATCTATTTGCCATGAAGTTATGGGACTGGATGTCATGATCTTAGTTTTTTGAGTGTTGTTTTAAACTAGCTTTTTCACTCTCCTCTTTTACCTTCATCAAGAGGTTCTTTAGTTCCTCTTCACTTTCTGCCATTAAAGTGGTATCATCTGTATATTTAAGGTTGTTGATGTTTCTCCTGGCAATCTTGATTCTAGTGAAACTAGATTCTAGTGAGATCAGGAATTCTAAGAACTTGTGTTAGTTGTCTACTTCTGAAATTTATTTAGTTTTTTAAATTGAAGTATAGTTGATTTACAGTATTGTATTTGTTTCAGATGTACATCAAAGTGAGTCAGTTATACATATATGTATTTATATATGTATTTTTTCAGGTTATTTTCCACTGTGGATTATTATAACATATTGAATGTAGTTCCCGACACATTTTGAGCTCTTAGCACATTTTTATTTAGAGTACATATGGTGATTTTTCACCAGACACTTCCTTAGTGTCTTTTATCTATATTTTTTACCGCCCCCCCCCTTTTTTTTCCTTTAAAGTACTTCTGTTCTTAGAGGTACTCCTGCTCCCTTGCCATATAGGCACTTTTTTTTTTTTTTTTCCTCGAAATGCACTGAAGGTTTGCAAAGAAATGATTATGGAACTTTTCAATGGGGGTTTCTCATGAGTTTTTTTAGGCTTCATGTATGAGGCTTTTTGAGTTTATTTTGACTTTGCAATTGTGAAAAAATGGAAGGGCCTAAAGCTAGGAGCTGGTGCAATCCAAGAAGGAGTTGCCGTATTGATAAAAAGAACCTGGAAAAGAGAGCCCAGGAAGAATAACTTCCCCATCCTTTGAGGCCTTTTCCCGTTTCTCTTGTTAGGGAAGTCCCTCTGCCATCTCTGGATGGAAGGAAGGTCTGAAACTTCCTCTTCAGTCCTTCCAAGAGATCAAAAGTTTTTATTTTATAAGCCTTCTGATTGTATATACTGTCAAGAAAACTGGGTAGGGGGCAAGGAAATGGTTTCTTTCTAAAATATCAGAAGATAGGGTGCAGGACTTGTCCCTTAAGATAGAAGGTAGACAGAAAAGCAACAGTAAATGACACATCCTTTAGGATGAAATTTGCCCAAAGAAGTGGTTTTTTACCCTCTCTCGTAGTAGTGTCCTGAAGTGAACTCTTGCAAAGACCCAGAGTCTTAGCCTCACATAGAGGAAGTGGGGTCTTGGCAGCAGGCAGGAGGATCCTGGCCTCCACTGGAAGGGCAGGCATGTGCCTTACGTCCCATCTCCTGCTGGAATTTAATGGGCTTTTTGATTTGTCATTTTGCCAGGAGCTTTCAAGGAATTTGAAACGTGATATGATCCAGTGTCATTGCATTTTATGAGGTTACATTGAAACTCTTTTCCTTGACCCCCCCGGCAAAACCAGCTTCTTAGGATTTGAAGATATTTTTAAAACATAGCACAAAAGTGAATATGAAACCCTGAAAGAGAAATGTCTGCCTGGCAGATTGTGATTCTGCTCCAAGAGGAGCAGTTTACTTCCACCTTGATTTACCTGGCAGGAGAGTGTCTCTTGCAGGCTCTACTGAAGTTTTTCTTAAATTCCTCTACTTTGAATTGTGTCTCTGGGAGCCATTCATCTTTGTCACCTGCTTTACTTCTGCTATTTTTAGCCAGGTGCCAAAGACCTTACAGCTTTCTCAAGTGAAGGATAAAGAATTAAGATCTGTTGTAAACAAAGGCTCATCACAGAATTGTTTTTCTGCTGTTAGAGCTTCCTTCAAGTTTTCCTTTGAGTCAACTTTAATTGCCTAGAACCTGGAGGAGTTAGACTTTCTAGGAGAGAGGCCTTTGTCAATTTTGCTTCCAAATCCTTGGAGACGAAAGGGCTTTTTTTTTTTTTTTTAAGAATATTCTAGTAGTAGTGATGGCTGCTCTTCCATCCCTGTTCTCACGTTATGTGTGCTCAGTCGCTCAATCATTTCCGACTCTTTGTGACCCCATCAACTGCAGCCCGCCAGGCTCCTCTATCTATGGGATTCTCCAGGCAAGGATACTGGGGTGGGTTGCCATTCCCTTCTCCAGGGGATCTTCCTGACACAGGGATTAAACTTGTGTCTCTTGCATTGCAGGTGGATTCTTTCCTGTCTGAGCCACCTAACGATAGATTATATACAGTCATTTAAGAAAAAAAAGTGAGTGAAAGTGCCTTCCAGATCTAGGAGGCTATCTTATATGTTGGTTGATTTTGGAATTCGCCAGTATTTTTTTAGCTTAAGACTAATCTTGGGACTAAGGAATTATAGTGTTTCAACTTTTTTAGGCTGCTGTGTGTTGGGGGAAAATATTCATGAAGCCTTGCCTCTTTGATTTGGAGTTGTGACCAGAAAGTATGTTTTTGGTGTATGAATAATTTGCAGCCACCTCTGGGAAGAAAGTTAAAGACACTTGCCCTGTGATGAGTGTCTTTCATTCCATGTGACCAGTGTATTTACGTGACAACTAGACTAACTCTACAACTAATGTAATTTTTTCTAGGAAATTAGATTAGATTAATCTAACTAAACTAATATAATTTTCCATGCAAATGTTAGATGTTTACAGGTTTGGTAAGGAAGTGAGTCTACTACCTCTGAATCGTTTCTTTCATCTAAATGTTAATCACTCCCAACTTCCCCCCTTAAAAATTATTTTGGAGACTGAATTATAATAGGTAATTCCCAGTAGTGATATTTCTTTCCCATGTACTTCATACTTATATTTTTTTCTTTTTTAAAAGACAAAGAAAAAATATACAGTGAAATATTACATGTACATGGAACCCAAAAATTGTATTTTACTCTATTATTCTTCCAAGTTGAGTTTTGTTCTGGTCTTATTTTTATCTCTCCATCTATGTTTGCAGGGCTGTCTGCTTCCCCCAAGTGTTAATGTAAATACATTTTATTTTGAGACAGATCAGTTCACTTCCCTCTGGAAATCCATTCCTATAATGTGGTAAACCTCAATATAACTCTCTGGTCCGAATGACATTTCATAACTGTTTACAAATCAAACACACTGTTGATATTAAATGACAACATTTAATGCTAATGTCAACAATTCACTTAAGTCTCATTTCATTAAAATACTCCTGATCTGGAAAGAAGCCGCTTGTCTGAGCAGATAAAGCACTTGACTTTCACCTCTAGTTTCCAGGTGAAAGTGCAGTTGGTGAGCTATAATTCAGATGGATTTCATAGCTTTTGGCCGAAGGGATTGGTACTGAAATCTAGTTCACATAATCAGAGTAAATCTTGGGTCATCTGGATGAGAGAGAGCATCCAAAACAGGTTTTGACTTTATTCTGTGTTTAAATCAGTTTGTCTCTGCAGATTATCCTCCCCAAATCTCTGGTATAAGAAAGTTAAATAAGAAATTAACATAGTGAAGAAAGTTAACACATTTCCCCCCTCCATTTCTTATCCTTCACAGTCAGCTTCAAGCCCTTCACACTTGCCTTAAAACTATTTTGAGAACCTTTCTGGTCCCTTCTGGCACTGGATGTGCTGCTGGGTCCTACCCAGGACCCTCTTAGGAGACTGGCTTTTAGTGTTTTCCAGAGTGTAATCTTAATTTGTGTACTGGTCTTTATCCACATTTTCCCCTCTGATAGTTTCCCTGTAGTTAGGAAAGAGGCCCAACCCAATTAGGAGCTCCGTCTAATGCCTACATTAGCAAGGACAAGTGCTTCCCACACTTGCAAGGTCATGGTATCTCCACTTCAAGAGTAGCCTCTTTGTTGGGATGACACGGGCCTTATGCTGAAGCCTATGAATAGTCTATAACTTGAAGTGGTCTATGAGGGACATTTGCATAAATAATAATAGTTGCTGCTGTTCTGTGAATAATCCTGTTTTTGTTTCATATAACTCATTGAAGTGTAGGGCTGGGCTGCAGATCGCCATCTAATCCCTTCTTGTGTTGCATCTCCTGAGAGTCCTCAGCCAGTACAGGATAATGGGGAGGCAGATGGGGGGGTGGCACGCGCCTCCTGGCTGGGAGGAACTGACATCCTCCAAAGGCTGCAAGTAAAACTCTGAGATTGTGCTGAGTGTACACATACCTGTGTAAACGCAGAAAGACCTTGAGATAAATTACAGCCCTTTCCACAGTGGAACCACGGCCACGTGAGATAAGTGGTTGTTAGGCTTCTCTCAGGTCTTGATAACTTAGGGAAGGCAGATAATTAATACAGTCACGATGACAGTGGGCCATAATTGGCTGTGCGTTACAAAGTTTAGACATATCCCTCCCTCCTTTCTCCGGGAGAAAGAAATTGCTCTAGCATATGTGTGTAGAAGGCATAAAACTTGCTACAGTGGTATTTTTATTTCCAAATTATTCTTAAAGCTATTTAAAAGTCACCACAGAATGTGCTTTACAGAAGCAATTTCATGGCTCCTTTAGGTTTTTGTGCAAATCCAGATAACTGAAATGTTAGCCCTGATTCATTATTGAAAAGGAAGGAAGAACACCAAAGCAGATGGTGAAGTCCAGGTACAGTATAAAGGACCTAGGGGTTGGGGATTGGATCTCATCAGAGACTCTTCAGTTCTTTCAAAGAATCTCTGTTGTGATTGCTAGTGTAAGGGGCATTTGAAAGATGATTCTTCTTTGAGAAATGTTTCTGAACTTTTAACTTGCCTGCTTAGAGTCCTGTTAATACTCACTGGCAACGATATCCATTTTCCATTCCATGAGATCAATTTGGAACTTGAGCGTAATTTTATTTCTGCTTCACAGTTCTTAAAATCCTGTTTGGAAATGTCATTAGGAGGATAAGGGATATAATGAAAAATACGTTTTCTCATGTACCAAATCAAAGTATATAGTTATGGAGCTGGCTATCTATACCGAACAACAGTTAACAAAATGAATCGGCGGCTTTTTGCATTTGAAGTTGTATAGTGTAAAATTCAATGAAACATTCAATAACTGGAAAGATCACATCAGCATCAAGGATGCATTTAGCAGGTTTCCTCCTCCCATATTACCAGAGTAGAGGCATAGTTTAGAACCAAGAATAAAAGCTGTGAATGAAGTTGAGAATTGTGGGAGGCCTGGAGGTAAAAAGTAAGTAGCAGTGACTGTGCCTGGAAAGCCAAACTTGGAAGCAGGTGGAAAGAAATGGACCGAAAGATGGGCCTTTGGGGACTAGTATTTTATAAGAATGGTTCTCTTGTCACATCTTCTATTGAAGCCTTGAAGTCATATTTTGAAACTGGCATCGGTTAGACCCCTCCTTAGGGGAAAGGATCTTGTTTTCAGCAGTTGAGCTTGCCAGGTCAAACAGAGTGACTGTATCCGATTCTCATGTAGTATGGAAAAACATGGGATGGATGAAAGGAGCTCTCTTTCTATCCAAAAAAATTTTAACAGCTTTTTAGTGTGGGAAGTTATTTCATAAATAAATGAATTGAGTGATTAAATGAACGAATGAAAAAAAAATAAATGACAAGGTTGTTTTTTTCCTAAACAGGTTTTGTTTGCTGTCAAGAGATCTGGCATGATCTTGTTTTCTCTGGTATAAAATGAAAAATCCAACAAGAACGCATAACTTTTAAGGGGTGTGTTTGTGTTTGTTTCACTGTATTATATAAGAAACTGTTGAACTCACTAAAATGCTTGGAACTATAAAGTTAAGCCGTTTTGAAATCTTACCCTGTTACACATCGGTGTAGAGAAATACATGTTTTCACATAAAACACCATGAGCATTAAGTGATGCCACTGTTGGGAAGCACACCTTGCCATCTCAAGCAGTAGATGCAACTTTTAAGAATGCAAACGTGCAACACTGACAGTGGAAAATTACAGAAAGCTCACATACTCTCAAATTTTCTCCATCTGGGTTTTCAGTAGGGGCTACTTCTGCTTCTGGCTCTTCTCGGGGGATAAAACAGTTTTACAGGACTGACCTTAGTGCAGAATGGACAGTAATTCAAAGCCCTGAGGGGGCTTAAGAAATGAAGGCAGCTTATTGGTTTTGGCAGGGGAAGGGTTGACTGGTAAGACCGTTGAGCCCCTTAACTGGAAACACTGACAGGCTGAGCAGAAAGCATGTGTGCTATACCAAGCATGATCATTATTTTCATTGGCAAAATGTATTGCTCACAGTTTTGGGTAGTCTGTCCGTTTTGTCAGTAATTTAATCTAGGTCGGAAAAGGCATGGGGTGGGACTGCTATTGTTGAGCATCCCTGCAGGCATTGCTGGCGGGGTCCATTCCAACTTTTAATGAGGAGCCTTGCTTTATGTTGGGGTCCTGCGGTGGCGCACAATATCTATTTTGGGGTGTTTTAACATGGGGGTTAGCTCTTGAAATCGGACAAGGTGCCTGCCTAAAAGACGATGAGGTTCCCCTCACCCCCATCCAGTTTCTGCTCCTGTTAAATAGATAATTAAGTGAGACTTTTAGACACAAGTGAAAATACAGATGACATGGGATTGTGTCAAAGGTGAGATAGCTTTTCTTTCAGAGAAAGAATAATTCTGAGGATTAGAAATAAAGAATTTGAAGACAGAAACAATACATTTGAGATTTTCTATTTTTATAGTAATTTCATTTCAAAATATGTGCCAACAATACATGACACCTTGAATAATGTATTTTTATACTCCTTTACCCAAGAATTAAGCTGGTACATTTGCAAGATGAGGAAATACGTGTTGGGTTTGTAATATTGCTGCTAAACTCACTGTTTCCTCCCCTGGACGTGGAGCTCTCAACCCCATCCTCTAACACAAATCCATCAGTTATTCTAGGATAGGTAATGTTCTGTATTTTCTATGATTTTTCAAAATATTGTAATTTATTATTACCATGAGTTGAGACAAGAGGAAATAAAATGACTGCTATTTAAATTTTTTAACATACTAATGAATTTGATTCTTTAGGTCATTTTGGAAATATCCTTGGCATGAAAAAGAAGGCATTTTCACACTTTGTCACATTGTCTTAGGTTAACCAAGGTAGTTGCAAAAAGCATTTTCTAAGCTGCATGCTGAATAAGGGACAGTTCGTTGGAAGGCAGTGTTCTTTTTTATTCTGTTCATATATTGGACAGAAACTTTTGGGGCATTCTTTTCCTACTTATTCATTACTCCACTGACATCATGTAGGGATTTTTGTAATAGAAACAGGTTCTTGTTCTGGTCAGTAGAATGAAAAAGGGAAAGGAGTGCATTTTAGGAATCGGGATGAGAGAGACTCCAGCATATATGGTTGTTACAGGTTTAGTCACTTAGTCATGTCTGACTCTTGCAGCCCCACGAACTCTAACCGCCAGGCTCCCCTGTTCATTGGATTCTCCAAGGCAAGAATACTGGAGTGGTTTGCCATTCCCTTCACCAGGGGATCTTTCCTGACCCAGGGATCAAACCTGGGCCTCCTGCATTGCATGCAGACTCTTTACCAACTTGAGCCGCCAGGGGTGTGCTGTTTATTGAACATAAACTATGTACATCGGGCACTAGTCTATGAAACTATTAATCTGGGTCCAATTAAGAGAGAAAGCACACAGTTATTTGAAGAGGTAAAGACTCATTCACTTGAACAGGGCATTGGGATAATGAGGGATTTGCTGGTACGATTTAAGGAGAATCTAGAGTGTAGGAATAGCAGATATGGAGCAGCCACTGTACCGAGGCTGGGATGGAGAACCCCAGGAAGAGCCCCGTCCTCCTCCCCCAGGCGGTCCTGCGGCGGGCACAGTGTGGTACACTGCGGCAGCGGAGCCTGCTGGGAGCCTCTTCTCTAGGATGCTGGGGGAACCTGTTCAGTAGAATGTGTCTCTCGGGAGGCACTTTGATACAGAATTTCCCTAAAGAGCATGCTGGGCAAGCCGCAAGCCTCTGGCTGTTCTTGGTCAGTCAGCTCTCCTGGACCTGAGGAATACGTGAGCGCCTCGGGAGCTGGATACTGGAGAAGCCTAGCTCCTTCTGCAGTGTCCCTCCGGCGCCCTCTACCGACAGACTTAACAGGGTGTCCGTGGGTAAAGAAAGAACGTTTAAAAGGCTCAGATTAGTCTTCTCAGAGCAGGCAAAAAGGGTGAATTTGAGGTCGAGAGGCAATAAACCAATAAAGACTCTTGGAGTCCTTTGGACTGTAGGGAGATCTAACCAGTCAATCCTAAGGAAATAAACCATGAATATTCATTGGAAGGACTGATGCTGAAGCAATACTTTGGCCACCTGAGGTGGAGAGCCAACTCATTGGAAGGGACCCTGATGCTGGGAAAGATTGAGGGCAAGAGGAGAAGGGGGCGACAGAGGATGAGATGGTTGGATAGAATCACTGACTCAGTGGACTTGAATTTAAGCAGACTCCAGGAGATAGTGAAGGACACAGGGACGCCTGGTGTGCTGCAGTCCATGAGGTCACAAAGAGTGAGACACAACTTAGCAACTGAACCACAACAAGCCAGCACCCAGCAAGGAGATCTATGCTGCTTTTCATTTAAGCCTAAAGAGACGAGGACTAGCTACTGTTTATCCCTCTTCAACAGGAGAAGAAATTGGTTTAAACTCAAAGAGATTAAATGACGTATTCAGGGCCACATAGCTAATAAATGGCAGAGCCACACTTCAAACTCAGATTTATAACTTTTAAGGCCTATGTTCTTTCTACTGGCCTCTTTGAAGTGCAGATGTTTACAGTCCAATGTGGAAGGTGATAATTGTACCAAATACCCTTGTCTAGGTAATATATCAGAGATCATATATTTAGTTCATCATATAGTTCAGGTCCCACTGGACCTACAGACAAGAGGCACAATCATTTGTTCTGTTTTTACTATAGTTGATCATATTTTAGGTTTTAAAGTGATAGGTTGTACCTATTTCATTGGCATCCGGAAGCCTCTTAATAACCATATCGTAGTCGAGTTCAGGCTCCATACCTGTTTGGCCAGTTGATAGCTCCCAGGGTCTCAACCTGGGCTCTCTGGAGGGTAGGGGAAGATGGTAGTGAATTGGCTTTTTATTTGAAATGTTACTTTTTCTTACCCCAGCCTCTCTCCCCAAGACTGCCTTTCCAGGATACTCTGCTCTTGTTTGTTTGCTGGTTGAGGCTGAATTTGTAACCCTGTTCTTCTGGAACCTCTCTGGTCCTGTTAAGCTTCTTACTTTCACCTCATTTGAGATAACAGATTTACTTAAGATTTTTGTAAAAGAAGTGTTATTTTCATACTGATTTACACTGTAATTTTTACAGCTACTTTATCTTTGGCCTTGAGGTGAATTACTTAACCTCTCTGGGGCTTAGTTCTTTTCTTTCATCCATTCTTAAGTCTGTAAAGAGGGGTGGCCTTTCTAACACTCCTCTCATCCTAAAAACACTAAGTGGCTATTTCTAGTTTAACATCTTTTGGCAGCAGTTCCAAACACGTGAGCTTTTGGTTGCCTGATCCTGTCCCTGGCAAGTAGTTGATGAATTACAAATAAATGGAAAACAGTATGATGTGCTGGTGAGAATGTGGCTTTGAAGTCAGATCCACGGGGGTAGAAATCTTAGCACTGAAACTTCATTGTTATGAGGTCTTGGCCGGTAATTTATTTTTCTGTGTCCTAGACTGTTATTTTGTGTCATAGCCACAGCAATGCCTGGCTCATTGTATTCACATGAAGTAAGAGAAATGATACAGTTCAAGCTCTTTATATAGCTACTGGCACATGGTAGGTGTAAGCTCCTTAAGGCCAGGGTCCCATCTCGTTATTGCAGTTCAGTTGCTCAGTCACGTCCAACTCTTTGCGATCCCCATACTGCGGCACACTGCCAGGCCTTCCTGTCCATTACCATCTCCCGGAGTTGACTCACACTCATGTCCATTGAATCGATGATGTCATCCAACCATCTCATCCTCTGTCGTCCCCTTCTCCTCCTGCCCTCATTCTTTCCTAGCATCAGAGTCTTTTCCAGTGAGTCAGCTCTTTGCATCAGGTGGCCGAAGTATTGGGGCTTCAACTTCAGCATCAGCCCTTCCAATGAGTGTTCATGGTTGATTTCCTTTAGGATTGACTGGTTTGATCTCCTTGCAGTCCAAGGGACTCTTGATCATCCTTGAATTGCTTGTGGGCACTCAGTAACATCCTTACTTTGAACTAAGATGCTTACATCCACTAGGAGAGTCCTTTCCAAGCTGAGTATCTTTGTCAAGTAAACACTTTTCGTTGGAATAATAGCCTTGGAGTTTATTTTATAAGCTTGATTGTACATATTATTGTGTCTTTAACAGTACATCTTTATAATTTTATTAAATTTCTTGTCAGTTTTCTGTCTGATGACATGATTTTTTTAAAAAACCACTCTTATATGGCATAATAGTAATAATAGTAACATTATTAAGGATTCACTGTATGTTAGTCATTAGTCCAGGCAATTTATGTACACTGATCCTTTAATACTTATACCCTTGTTTTAATCTTCACCTCTAGACGGGAAACTGAGGCACCCACAGGTTGAACAACTTGCCTCAGATCATGCAGCTAGCATGAGGGGGAGCAGCCATGCGACTTTCGAGCCTCTGTTCTCCACTCTGATATTGAATTACCTGGTTCAGTTTGAGTTTTGAAACACTTCATCAGAGGTCACTGATGAAAATCCAATCAAATTCAAATCAGCCCAGTCTGGAATGAAAGGGAAGGAAGGTGTATATTTCAAAAGCAGTTTGACAAAATCTATTTTTAAGTCTTTAAATATATTTCTGGGGGATTGCCTTCCTCCTTCCAAATAACTTCTGAGATCAGGATAAGCAAAAGCCAAACATGTGTAACTGTTATGTTTTAATATTAGAACTGTCTTTGACGCCAGGGTCTCTTGCAGTAGAGTTTGGTCTTCTTGCATCCCTCACACTTAGCCTCCCCTCTCCTCTCCACATCCACGGCCCTGAAAGCAGAACAACAGCAGTAACGGCTTCAAGCTCTGTGCATGTCCATCTTCCCTGTGTGGGGTCTGGGGTTAGCTTCTCCCTGTAGTGTCCTAATCTGTGTACTGACATTGTCTTTGCTGTGTAGTAGTAGTCTTTTAAATATGAGGACGATAAAGAGGATTTGATTTCCTACTGATAATGTGGAATATTAGTAATTTAATTTCACAATATTGATGAATTAAAAAAAAGGGATCAGTGGCTTATTCTCATATTATGTTAATGAGGCCCCAAAAGTTGTCTTCTGGCTCCCGCCTCTAGACAATTTGGAGATAGAGACCCAGAAACTCAGGAACCTGAACGAAGTATGTATTCCGATGCCAACAAGCTTATTCTGTTTCTCCCTTTATTTTAGTACCAGCGTGATTTGCACTGTTAGGGAAAAGATTGGCTTGGTAGACTTTAGGAACCACTTTAGTCAGTGTGGATAAATGAAAAAACACAAGTGATCAGCTTTCATCATGACAAATGGAAACTGTCATTTAATTTTTATCCCCAATTATACAGCTCTGGGACCAATTTTTCAGGTGGAATGTTGGAACCATTAAAAAGAAATAAGTAAACTATGCCATATTCCATCATTTTTCTGGCAGCTAACCAATGATCTGTAGCCTTATTACATGTACGTTTTTATAGAGATATTTTTCTCAAGTTTGTAGAAAGCTTTATTAACTCTTTACTGATTTCTTCTGGAATGTGTTTTTCCAAATGAATTTTCTGTTTATCACTGAGTGTTGGTTGGGATTTACTTTTGATTTTGACTGGCAGCTATTTTCATCTTTTATGTTCTTCGATTACTAGAATTGCATGGAGCAGTGTTTTTTTTTTAATTTCAACTAGAGTTATGTTAATTGTCCTAATGTTGGCTACAGACTATGTTCATTTGGATTTCAGAATTGATTAGAAATATTGTACATATATAAAACTCAACCACTCACCTCTCATCTTCTACCTTGACTTGAAAAAACGTGGGTACTTCCTTCTGTGCTCCTATAGCATTTTGTCCATTCTTCTATTGTAGCACTTCACATGTCATGTTATACTATTATATCTGATTTCCTGTTCCCAAGTATTCTGAAATTTCAGGACTATGGGCAGCCTTACAATTTGGCTGTTTTATCCTTGCATCCACAAACACAGCAGAATGCCTGGTACATGTTAGATAGACAAAAAAATATTTTTCTGGAAGCCTGATTCAATGCTTTCTATTTCTTCTTTGGGAGATATTTATAATTAAAAGTTCTTTAACAATATTGAAATCCAGCATCTTCTGAGGACATTAAAATCCTTTATAACCATGTATTTAATTATTTTTATTCCATCTAGAAAAATTTTGCACATTACAAGTAGTCTTTGAATTTTAAAGGTGAGAGAAATTGAGATTACAGGTTACTAATGATTTGCCAGCTATTAAAAACTCCAGTGATAGCACTATGTGTGAAATCTAAAATATGACACAAAGGAACCTGTCTATGAGACAGAAACATGGACATAGAAATTAGACTGGTGGTTGCCAAGAGGTTGAGGGATGGGTGAGGGAAGGATTGGAAGTTTGGGATTAGCAGATGCAAACTGGTATAAATGGTTAAAACAAAAAGATCATATTGTATAGCATGGGGGACTGTGTTCAATATCCTGTGATAAACCATAATGGAAAAGAATATGAAAAATAATTCATATGTATGTATAACTGAGTCATTTTGCTGTGTATCAGTAATTAACTAACATGACATTGTAATTCCAACTATACTTCAATTTAAAAAAAAAGACCTCTGGAGAGAGGCATGACTGGGGTTAGAACCATTGACTTCTGGCTTCCATAACAAAAGAAGTTTGGGAAAAAAAACTCCAAGTTACACTTCGGGACTTAGTGCTCAGACTGTACACTCCACCGTTACTTGTATTATCACATATACCAGTGATATATTTTTGATGCATAATTAATGTATAAAGTGGTGGTCAGAGTGATGGTTTGAAAACCAGGTTGTTTGTCTTTTACAGAGCTGGTTAATGGATGGGGCCTATTAACTATATTTATCTACATGTGGATTTTTTTTTTCTCTTGCTTCAAATCTTTTCCCCTTCATTCACCTGATTCATAAATCCTGGGAGTCTTTGGCTCAGAGCTGGAGAATGTTTGTCTGCTTGATGTTAGCATCAGAATAGTTAAATTTAGTTTTCAATAGAAGAGGTCCTGGAGTGTATTGTGAACTATACGAAGCATTTTCTTCAGCTCTATGCCTTGGCATATGCTTGGAGGAGAAATGTTACCCTTTTGTACCTACGTACAGATCTGTCATCTGGTACTGTTACCATTAGAATATGCGAGTAAGCTTATAAACATGCTGATGAGAGGACTCATGGCTTGGAAACTTGTTAAGTAAAAGGTGTTAGATCATGTATCTTGTCCTCAGGGGCTCTGGGCTAAATAGCTGCACTTATCCTTATTAATGCCTGCAGACTTCTGCTTCTGAAGATGCAAATGGCCTGTTGTATCGTACGAGGTTTCTTTTAGACAAGCTGTTTATTGGGAATATTAACAGCCTGATATTAGCTTGGCAAAGAGCAAAAAACTTAGCATTTCGGGAAATAAATGTACATGATTGCTGATCTGTCATAAATCATTGCTTGTGGTAGGTATCTATTTTTAAGGCTACATTAGGTCTTCCGATGGGAGGAAGAACTTCGGATTTGGCTAATGTACCTGCACTGATGGAGGGAGGGTAATATCCTGTCTGTTCTCTTGTGTTACAAATGAGAACTTTTCTTGAAGAGCTGGAGGAGACCTTAGAGACTGTACTCGGCGTGAAGCTTAGAAGTAGCCTTTTCACAGAGTCACAGATGTAGAAAACTGTCTGTGGTTACCTGCGGGGAGAGGAGGTGAAGGATAAATTGGGAGATTGGGGTTGACAAATACACACTACTATATCTAAAATAGAGAACTAATAAGGACCTTCTTACTGTGTAGCAGAGGGAAGTCTACTCAATGCACACTCTGTAATGTCCTATCTGGGAAAAGAATCTAAAAAAGAGCATGGATATATGCATATGTGCAGCTGATTCCCTTAGCTGTACCACAGAAACTAACACAGCACTGTAAATCGACTACACGTCAATACACTTTTGAAAAAAGTAGGCCTTTTCGTGTTTAGCTAGCCATGTTAGAATGGTCTTATACACATTATGATGATAGTGATTGTCCCCTGTAACATCCACTCCTCTCTTCCTTTCCTTGCATCCCAGAGTCTAATCCTTGCTTGTCAGTTGGCCATTTAGTGTGACGTCCTTGACTGTGCACAGTCTTAATAACTTCTCTAATATATCAGATTATTTTTTAGACTTTATTTTTTTGAAATTGAAGAATAGTTGATTTACAATGTTTTGTCAGTTTCTGATTTACAGCTGTATATGTATATATTTGTTTTCATATTATTTTTCACTATGGTTTGTCATAGGATATTTACTGTAGTTCCCTGTGCTATACAATAGGGTCTTGTTGTTTATCAGTTCTATATAAAATAGTTTGCATCTGCTGAATCCCAAACTGCCAATTCAACCTCCCCACCCCGACTTGGCAACCCCAAGTCTGTACGCTATGTCTGCGAGTGCGTTTCTGTTGTGTAGATGTGTTTATTTGTGTCATGTCTTAGATTCTACATGTAAGCGATATTGTATGATATTTGCCTTTCTCTGACTGATGTCACTTAGAGTGATACTGGCATTGTTTACTCTTTTATATCATGGCTGAGCGGTGTTCTACTGTATATGTGATTTCAGCTGTTTAAGCATCTCCATGCCGTTGTCACAGGCTGTGCCCTCAACCTTCCTTGTCATCCTGGTCGCTGACGTTCGGCTCCGCAGCCGCTCACCCTGCACCTCTATTGCTGTCATCGTTGCTCCATCCCCTCGGCCCCCAGGTAGAGTTACCGTCTCACCATGCTGTGCCCCACTCCCCTCTCCTCTCAGCCTGCTTCACACTTCCCTTCCCACAGAGCACGCGGTCTTATGTGCCTTTCCTTTCGGCATACTTTTTTATACTTTGCTATTTGTTCACTGGGCTCCATGTTGGACTGAGTTCTGTGAAAGCAGGGATCAGACCTTAATGTATCATAGAATTTGGGGTTCCTAATATAGTGCCCAGCTCTTAATAATATATGTTACTGAATGTGTATTGCTCCTATCAGCTTGAAGTAACTATCACTTTTGTTTTTTTCCTATAGGTATAACTTTTAGGATATCTGATTACACATTGTTCATTGGACTTAAGATCAGTTGAAACTCTTAGGACTGTCATAGTTGCCTGGTACTGGGTTTTATATAATACTAGAGATTGTAAAATAGCAAGAGGGATGCTGAAGGGGTCCCTGAACAACTTTTCACCGACTTCAGAGTCCATGTTTCCCTCTGAAAATATTAACCTGCAGTGTCCAGGTAATTGATATAAATGAGGGCCAGTATTTTGCTCACTTTCTATAAAGTTCGATCATTTTCACAGATTGACTAGCACCATGAGCAGTTTTTTCGCTCAGAAAAATCCCTTACCTGATCTTCTATGTCATGAGAAAAATTCACCTGTTACTCTAAAGCAGTGAGCCTAACCTTTTCTCTAGTGTTTCTGCAGTTCCATGCAGAAGTTAAAATTATTAAATGTCTTGATAGAAATCAAAGAGTGTTCTAGTTTTCTTTCAATCTTGTTTTTATCTCATGGCATGCTAAGTATCTCTGTAAATTCCATTTTTTTTCGAAT
This sequence comes from Odocoileus virginianus, assembly GCF_023699985.2. NCBI lineage: Eukaryota > Metazoa > Chordata > Mammalia > Artiodactyla > Cervidae > Odocoileus > Odocoileus virginianus. Next base: position 49,929,129 of record NC_069683.1, read on the forward strand.
GCTCAGACCTTCAAGGCATTCTCTTCTTTGCTGAGTTCCACCCTTCCGGATGCATATCCCCGTCTATTCACATAAGTGGAGAGACCCTCAACCAGCACCTACAGGAACAGGCCTGAGAAGGCTGGGACTTCACTGTTTTACAGTTTTGTTTTTTTTTTTCCTAGGAAAAAGACACATTTCTATTCCCTATTTCTAAGAGTGGTGACTGCTAAAATCTGGAACTAAACTTAGATTGAAAGTGAAAGTTGCTTAGTCGTGTCTGACTCGTTGCGACCCCACGGACTATACAGTCCATAGAATTCTCCAGGCCAGAATGCTGGAGTGGGTAGGCTTTCCCTTCTCCAGGGGATCTTCCCAACCCAGGGCTGAAACCCAGGTCTCCCTCATTGCAGGTGGGTTCTTTACCACCTGAGCCACCAGGGAAGCCCAAACTTAGATTACTCCTTGAAAAAATGAAAGCCAAAGGGCCACTGAGCATCCAGTTTTCTCAGAAGCTCCGAAGGAAGACTTCAGGAAGCAGAGTCCATTGATTCGTTATTCAAACGGTGGTCTCATGGTCCCATTGGACCTAGCGACTCACTCCATGGAGTACTGGTCTTTGCCCCAAATTCACCTTTACTGCCTTTATGGAGTTCGTGCACACATACTTACCTGTGAGGAGGAACAGTTCACGTCTCTCTGAAGTAGTAAAGCACCCTATTGCATTTAGTTGATTCCTTAGAGACTTTCCTGGGTGGAGTGTGTCATTTCTGTCTTTGTATTTGCTTTATTTTTCACTCCAAACTTAGCAGGTATTTGCTGAGCACCCATTGTGTACCAGGCACCATGCTGGATATTGGGATACTGGTTAACAGACAGATAGGATGCCTTTCCTCCAAGAACTGAGTCTAGTGACAATAAGGCCCTGAAACAGTTGCTGCATATTATGTATGATAAGTATAGGGAGAATCTCTGTCAGGGGATGAAATGTGTGCTGTTTGACGTATTGATGCAGTGATGATATATTCTGAACCAAAACCCCACAAAAGGTTATGAAAAATGGAGATTATGCCAAATAATTTTTTTCTGACAAAATCAAATGTGGGTGGAGATATTGAGAATATAGTTTGGACATTAAAATATATGAATTTCTTGGACATTTCAGTCACCCTGGTGGCTCAGATGGTAAAGAATCTGCCTGCAATGCTGGAGACCTGGGTTCTGTCCCTGGGTCAGGAAGATCCCCTGGAGAAGGGAATGGCTACCCGCTCTGGGATTCTGGTCTGGAGAATGCCATGGACAGACGAGCCTGGCGGGCTACAGTTCACTGGGCTACAAACAGTCAGACACGACTGAGCAGCTACACACACACACACACACACACACACAAGTACTAAGAAATCAGTGCTGCCTTGGCAAATTCAGGATAAATGTTTGCTGTTCTTTCTGATTTCTGCTACTTGTAGAGCTGTTAATACAGGGAACAGATTTTAAAAAATTTACAAGTGTATAATAAAAACATAACAGAATTTATTAAAAATATGATTTACTTTAGAAATTCTGAACCCTACTCCAATGTTTTGATGGGAAAAAATAAAGTATACAAAAGTGAGCAATTGTTCATGTTCTTCGTGCAGATATTATGAAAAGACCTTCTGTGCTACTGTAGTGTAATGGATTCCCTCTCTCAAAACACCACTTGGCTGTGCTTTGTCACTAGAGTTGATCTGACAATTTTCCCATAGATAACTCTGAAATGAGTACACATTCATGACTTTGCATAATAATTGTATGCCTTTAATATTGCTGAGGTCAGCATGTGGACATCTCTGCAAAACAGTAATTAAAGAATTGGTTCTCTTAAGCTGCAGTCTGTCAGCAGAACACGTCCTTTGAGGCCACAAATAGAAATATGTAGTGCTTCAGTGTATTTGTTGTTGTTATTCAGTTGCTCAGTCGTGTCCGACTGTTGTGACCCCGTGGACTGCAGCACACCAGGCTTTCCTGTCCTTTGCCATCTCCTGGATCTTGCTCAAACTCATATCCATTGAGTTGGTGATGCCATCCAACCACCTCATCCTCTGTTGTCCCCTTCTCCTCCTGCTCTCAATCTTTCCCAGCATCAGGGTCTTTTCTAATGAGTTGACTCTTCGCATCAGGTGGTCAAAGTATTGTAGCTTCAACTTCAGCCTCAGTCCTTCTAGTGAATATTCAGGATTAATTTCCTTTAGGATTGGCTGGTTTGATTTCCTTGCAGTTCAAGGGACTCAGTGTATTAATCCACAGCAATCAGTGAACCACAGACCAACAAGAGTAGTCTCTTGTCTCTAGTCTCTGGTGAAAGAACTAGAAGGGAAACATGTTTAAAGTCATGAATGGGCTCTAGACAAGAGCATCTATCTGGTCTACCTCTTACCTGCAGTCAAGGTTACACCTAAATCATCAAAGATGGATGAACTTGCCAGGTGGTGCTGGTGGTAAAGAACCCACCTGCCAATGCAGGAGACATAGTAGATACAGGTTTGATCCTTAGCTTGAGAAGATCCTCTGGAGGAGGGCATAGTTAACCCACTCCAGTGTTCTTACCTGGAGAATCCCATGGACAGGGGAGCCTGGTGGGCTACAGTCCATAGGGTCACAAAAAGTCAGACATGACTGAAGCGACGTAGCACACACTAGGCTCTTTTTAAGATGCCATGGCACCAAATCTTTGGGTATATGGTCTTCCTCGTGCCCCTAATATTAACCTTCCCTCCACCTCAAGGTGCTAGTGGTTAACCTGTCCTTGTAAAATCGTCGCACTAAGAGCCTCTTGCCGACGTAGTGCTGGAGGCTTATAGGTTGCATGTTTGAAAAGTCCTTTGAGTTGGAATAGGTTTTGTAACTTCTTTGCATGGCAGGAAGAAGCCCCTCTGATGACTCACTGAGCCTCTCTTGGAGTGGGTGCTCTGATGATAATGCGTCACCTTTAATACTGCTTGACAGGATTTAACCACACATGCAACAAATCAATGCAGTCTAGAGTACAGATGCACTTGATCTATATTGTTTGTCTTCTTTTGACTGATGCAGACCAAAAAAAAAAAATACTTGATAGCTTCTTGGTTGATACAGCTTTGGTCTGAAAAGCAGGCTGTGATGTATTTAGGGGTGCGTATGGCCAAGGCCTGAAACAAAGAAGATATTTACCAGTCTGGACAATAAATAGGCAATATCTAGCTAAACAGTGCTATAGGAGAAACCTGGTTCTTTGGCATATACAATGTTATGTCAGAGTTCTCTAATACTTTATTACTGTCTTTGACAAATATAGCTCACTAAAAATCATAAATGATCGTTTTAATGAAAGTTGCATCATTTGTGAGTGGTACTTGCCTATACTTATTTTTAGAGCTGTGAAAGTAAATTAGAAATAAGGCTGATGGTTCTACTTTCTTCTTTTATTTGTTTTTTGCCCCTTCCAAACCTTCATGAACAATTTTGACTGTCTGATTTGTTTCATCGTTTCCTTCCACTGCCTGTAGAACATCTGTTGGAAAATAATGCTTGTCCTGTCAGTTTCCAGAATCAGCAGCAAACCAAAGTGTGTGTTCAAGGTGGGTGCCAGCATTGCTCTACTGCTGCCACCGGGCTACTGGAAAGATGGGATTGATCCTATTGTGGTAAAATTCACTTTTAGAAACGATCTGGACACCTCGATTCAGGAATAGGACGTTCATCCCAAAATGGACCAAGCAGAACACCAGCAAAGATGTGATTTTTGGTCCGAAGGCACAAATACAGGATGATTATTGCCTGTTATTTAGTGTATGATTCTTTGTTCTAAGACTAGGTGATACTGTTTTTGCTGGAAGCTCACAACAGATCAATAGTAATTTTGTTATGGGCCAGATGTCAAAACAGAAATGTGCTCTCAAATCCCACCGACTTGCTATGACTAGTATGCTAAAATAAATTCGCTCAGCAATCAGGCATTTCACAATACTCCCCTAGTTCTGTTTTTTTTTTTTTTAATTCACGTGGAGCCTTAAAGCTAGGCGTTGTTAACAGAGATTCTCCTGTATTTGTTTTCCTTCCTCTAGTACACACTTCTTTTGATTGAGAGGAGAGAAACCTCCACAAACTCTCCCTTTTCCTCCACCCTGATAATGAGTGAGGTGATGTCTACACTGCAACTTGTGGTGACAGGTGTCATTTCATGGCAATAAATAAAAAATCTGCGGCAGGAGAGTGGGTCCAAAGGAAAGCCGGCCAGCTAAACCCTTTGTTTAGCTCCTCTCTCATCTGATTTTGAAGTTGTCATTTCAGTCTGATTTGGGCTGGGGAGTGCAACATTTTGGGAGGAGAGGGACTTCAGGATATTGCTAGCCCCTTGCTTTGGGGGCATTCCTCTTTCTTTCTTCGCTCCTCTCTTTAGTGAAGTTGCTGAATATCCACCAGCTTTTGGGTAGGCTTAGGACAGCATTCTGTAGTCATGAACACTTCTTCTTGTGCTGATTTGTTATTATAGAAATATTCAAGATGAATCAGGTGGCAACAACTGGCAAATTTGGGCGCATGTTTTGGCAATGTAATTTAAAATGGTGTTAGTTTCTTGAGTCTGTTTGGTCTTGTCCTTACGTCTTATAAATCTGGGGTTAGGTTTTTTCTTCCCTTTCCCTCAAATCAGGAAAAGAAAAAGAGAAAGGCTTTCTTTTTCAGATCCTGGAAGAACTGAACAAGCTGAGAATTATTTGTTCAATAATGTGATAGAGGGACTTCCCTGGTGGGCCAGTGGTTGAGATTCTCTGTGCTTCCAATGCAGAGGGTGTGGGTTTAATCCCTGGTTGGGGAACTGGATCCCACATGCTGAATGATGAGGCAAACAGGTAAATAAAGTGATAGACCTTTCCATTCTACCTTTGGGCAATTCTTGCATTTCTTACCATTATCGAGTTTTCTGGGAGTAGAAATATCTCTTAAGTGGGAAGAAATATTCCATCCAAGGCTGTAAGTACTCTGAGAGCTTAATACTCTGCCAGATTTGTTGTCTGTCGTTGTTCAGTCACTAAGCTGTGTCCAACTCTTTGGGACCCTGTGGACTGCAGCACACCAGGCTTCCCTGTCCTTCACTATCTCCTGGAGTTTGCTCAAACTCATGTCCATTGTTGTCTGTTAGTACATGTAATTCTTGGTGCTGCCCCACAGATTTCTCCAGCAGACATTTTACTCACAAGAAGGATTACTTGGATTCTATTGTTCTTTCATATATTTATTGCCAGTGCTATCTAGAGCGCTGAAGCTGCTGGGAGTTAAGAGAACAAAGTTCAACTCAGACTCAGGTACCTTTTATAGTAGCTCTTTGATCTATTGACTGACCACTGAAAGAGGACCTTTTTAAAGCAAAAATTAAGTGCGCTGTCACTGCATTCCAGGCTCTGTGTTGGAAGTAGAGGGGATGGCATGATCAGTAAGCCAGTCCCTCTCATTTCAGAAACAAGTGCGTCGTCATACACGGGACATTGCTGTCCTTCTGCTGGGGTGTTGGGGAGGATAGGTTTGCTTTCATTTATGCCCATTCTCTTAGTTGTTTCTCCTGAAAACTAAGTGCATGAATTACTGAATTACAGTAGGACAGAGCAGCTAAATGGTCCACTGAGAATTAAGTTCAAGACTTGGACTCATGGGCCAGAGCTTACCAATTACACGTATTGTCATTGTTATGACCTCAGATGTATGTAAGTCCAAAAGAGTCAAAGTACATGACAGAGGAACTTTCGACACAGACTAGAGTCAAGAAGAGAATGCTCGGTGGGCTTCTCACCCCAACAAAATTCAGTAAATAGGTGGGAGTTGAATTTGAGAAGTGCGATTATTAACTGAGAGCAAAGCAGAAAAGACACTCGGTAGGTGACTCATGTTTCCAGGAATACGTTTGAAAAAAGCTGTAACAATATTTATTGAAATTAAAGGATATAAAAGACTTCAGAATTGGGGGAAAAAAAGGAAGATATGTGACCATCTTGACCCTTTGTGTCATGATAGACATAAAATAAGCATTTTTAAAAAAATTGAAGTCTAGTTGATGTACAGTATTGTGTTAATTCCAAGTGTATGGCAAAGTGGTTCACTTATGTGTGTGCTAAGTCACTTCAGCTGTGTCGGACTCCTTGCGACCCCATGGATGTAGCCCACCAGGCTCCTCTGTCCATGGGATTCTCTAGGCAACAGTACTGGAGTGTGTGTGTTGCCATGCCCTCCTCCAGGGGATATTCCCGATCCAGGGATCGAAACCTTGTCTTTCATGTCTCCTGCATCGGGAGGTGGATTCTTTACCAGTAGCACCACTTGGGAAGCCTGAATCTGTATCTATCTATCTATATACATAATCTATAGATAATATATACATACATATACATATATATACTTTTTCAAATTCTTTTCCAATTATAAGGTATTACAAGATACTGAGTATCGTTCCCTGTACTCTATAGTAGGTCCTTTGTTTTGTATGAGATGTATATATGCGCATATATACATTTATAAGTACTTTTCCCCTAATTTATTTTTTTGAGTGAAGTGGGTTAGTGCATAAAATGAAGAGCAGAAGATAGTTAACTTTTTCATATTCAGAGCCCCCATCACCACAATATATATTATTAGCCTAAACCCTGTTGCCTAGTGTCTTTGTAGAGATACTGAAGCAGTACCATTTATGGTTTTTCAGAGGGTTTTGTAGATTTCTTAAATGTTCATCATCATGTACTAAACTTTTTCTAAAGCAGAAAATACTGGTCTGTACCGGGAATTGAAAAATGTTTTCTGTAAATATATGAGGCCTTTTGGACCACATATTTCTGTCACTGAGTTCACTCTGCGCTTGTAATACGAAAACAGCCATAGGAAATGCATATGAGTGTGGCTGTGTGCCAATAAAGCTTTATTATGGATACTGGCAATCTGGATTTCATGCAGTTTTTATGTGTCATGAGATAGTATTCCTCTTTTGATTTTTGTCACCCGTTAAACAACATAAAAATCACTCTTAGCTCTGTCTGGGTTTGGCCCCCAAACGGTAGTTTGCCAATCCCTACTCCAGACCATTTACTGTTTATGTTTCCCAACCCATATTATTGGTTAATCTGAAGCTTTATCATATTATAATGGAATGTGGTAGCAACTATGTGAGAAAGTGAAACATTCATAATAATCCTCGGAGAACTGATACTCTAATTGAACTCAGCTTTTCAGAAAATCTCTTGTAAGGAGTGTGGTTTGTTCCATTTGATTTCGGGCCAGTGGCTTGAAGAGTAGGGAGGAGAGGTGAAAAGCAGCCAGAGTGACAGGGTCCTTGCCTCCCGCTGACACTGTGCTCTGGCTGTGCGCAGATGACCTCATTTAATCCTCATGAGATTGCCTGAGGGGGGAACTGTTTTCAACCCATTGTGCAGATAAGGAAACTATAAGGCTATAGAGCTAGGAAACTTGAAGGTAAAATAGTGAATGGCAGAGCCTGATTTCTAACCCAGGACCTCTGAGGCAAGGTGGATAGGTGGAGTAGGAAACGAGAATCACTTGGCTGATTTAGAGCATTTAGCTGGGGGCCTGGCATGTGGGAGGTCCTGGGTATGTATTAATATTATTGATTTGTCTGTTGCAAAGGAGAAGGGACGGGTGATGAGGGAAGGAATAATGAGGCTTTAGAGACTAAAGAATACGATACCTTTGTCAGAGATTCAGTTGAACCTTGCAGTCAGCCTGTATCTTGTCAAGCCAGAATATGCTTTTGGAAACCAAAGAGGAGTCATAAAAAATAAAAGTTCAGAGAAGCTCATGTATTTAAAAATGTGGCAAATCATAGACGCAGAGAACCCAGTGTGAAGGTCCTTACTCCTGAGTTCATGAACTCCCATTTGATGGCTGGAGTGTCGTGTTTTAGAAAGCTAGAGGGAATTTTTTGACTCATTGCCAGTCATTTACTTAAACTTAAAAGATCTTTGCATTAAAATTACTTACTTGAAGTGCTGGCAGGCTGATAAATTCAGGGGGCTATTTTAAACATTGTCAATCTAAAATGTAATCCTATTAAAATAATGGAGTATTTTCTGAGTGGAGAATTCCCTCGTCTTCCTGTCCACGGCTCGCAAGAGAACAACATAAAAGGCATCCCAGAATGTCCTCTGAACATCATTGAACCAGCTGACGTGTTTGCACAGCTTGCTTCTCATCAGCAGAGAATTTCCTTGCTGCACCCCTTTAAAAGGCAAAGCCCCACCGTAGTGACAGGTTTATTCTAATCCTGGGATAGGGGAATTCTTTTGCCATTTGGAATGATCCCTTGTAGGTTCTGGAAACCTTCTTGGTTTCTTCATTTATGCTCATTTCTCTGTGCGATCGAAGATCCTGTGTAACTTGAAACGTTAGCATTTTCTTCCTTCTGTTCGTCCTGGGGCTCCTTTTCATCCAGCAGTGTGGGTTACCTTGAGATAAATTGGTTTATGGCATGCCATTTTCGGTAAAACTCTGCAAAAGAAATGGTCACATAACTCAGAAAGGTTTGCCCTTGGAGTGATTTAGTCATGCTGGATGATAGCTGAGGAGGCTTATTGACTCTGAGCTCCCTTTGGAACCAGATTCAGAAAGCTGTGCACTTCTGTGGCACCTGGGAGACACTCAGTTGAATAGAGCTACGGAGAAAAGCATTTCAGTTATTGGCATCTTTCCTAATGCATTTTGTATGTGTCTATACCGCAGGGAGAAATGTGTGGTTATTGTTGAAATATTATCTACATGGCTTTGCAGAAGAAGAAAAGGCCCCGTACAACAGTCAACACGTTAAGTCTCGTGGTGATGTGATGGTTTGGGGCTGTGCACCTCCCCACCAAACACCGGTGCGGATGTATGGCTGCATCCTTTGGACACCCTCATTAGACTTACAAAAGCCCTTAAAAGGACCTTGAACTTGACAAGTTGAACCTTGAACATTCCGTGATTTGGAATGTTGTTTAAACATGAGTGCCTTTGTTGTTGTTGTTCACCTGATTTTAACCAGGAAGCTAGGCTTTGATCATCTGAGTGTGCTGTACGAATCTAGGTAGGATGTCAAACTCTCAGAAGTGCACAGAAATTAATTTCTTTCTCCTGCACAGACAGACTCCTGTTCCATTGGAAGTGTGTATAGACAGATTTTTGTTTATCGTGTGTGAACTGGGCATGTTGCGTTGGTCTAAAGGGAGCAGTTTTAAGTGGGTGGATGTGTCAGACCCTCCGGCTATCAGAGCCACCGTATTCATTTCCACAAATCTCTTCTCATATAACAACATTGCAGGAAGTTTGGATAATTGATTCTCCTGAGCAATACAAATATTGGGATGCTTAATCATTCCAAGAGATGGTCAGAGCTGCTGCTTTTATATTTTTTAAAAAACATTTGTTTACTCTGCTCAGGCATTCATTAAGCACTTATTGATCAATAGTCTACCATGGGCCAGGCTCTAGGCTAGATGATGAGGATGCCAAGGGGGAGAAAGACATAATCTCTGACCTCATAGCTCACCAAGGAAGGCAGATCCCAGATGGATAATTGCAATGCATGCAACAATTAATTTAGGATGCTTTTATTTAATGAGTATGTGCTAGGTGCTGAGTGGAAGAAGCCAGTGGTAAGCAAAAGCAGATTTGGCCTCTGCCCTCATGCTCCTTGCAGTCAAGGAGCAATTATTAAATATACTTAATATAATTATTTATTAAGCGAATGTAGTACAAATGTACAATTATAAAGTGGTCCAAGTGTCATGGAGGAGAAACCTATAGCTCAATGAAATCATAAACTAAGAGAACTTGATGTGGTCTGGATGGCCAGAGTGGGAACCACAGAAAAGTGATGATTGACCTGTGACTGAAGGGCCAGTGTGAGTTAACCAGGCCATAAATTGCCGGAAGTGCTTTCCAGAAGGAACCAAGTAAGTTAAAGGGATTGAAAGAAGGCCATTGTGGCTGGAGTCAGAGGGCGAGTGGAGAGGTGGGTAGTGGTCAGGCTGCTCAGGGCCCTGTAGGCTCTGGGAAAAGTGGGGGCTTTATTCTAAGAAGCATGGAAAGGCTTTGAGAGGGTTTAAGAAATTAGGAAGGGGTAACGTGATCCTAGTCATTTTCTGAAAAAGAGCACTCGGCTCCAGTTTGAAGGGCTGTGAGTGGACGCTGACGGGGCTACTATTTGGACAAGGGGTGGCAGTGGCTTGTATTAGGCTGGTGGAGTGGGGGCCCCCCAGACAAGTGGGTGGAGTTGAGCAGTATTTAGGGCCGTATCTGCAAGCCTGGTGATGGACTGAATGTGGGCTTATGAGGGAGGTGGATGGTCCCAAGATGATAGAGTCAGAGGTGGTTTAGTGACACTTCATTCTGACACTTAAGTAATCCAGAATAATTCCTATTTTACTGCTCTGAGAGCAAACTGGGAGTATTTCTAATAGAAGTTGTCAATCTGTTTTCCAGTTTTCTGGGACTTTTTTTGTATCTTTAAGAAAGGAAATCACAGTTCTTACCCCTCCTGTTCCTCTTAGTATAATTAAGGCCGTAGAAGTGCTCAGTTATGACTCCAGAAAGGAGTGCAAAAAGATGCAGACCCAAGCCAGAAGATAATATCAGAGTGAAATATTTCCAGTAATGTCAGCAAAATGTAAAGATATCATCAGAAACAAACATGTGCTCCCTCCCACCTTCCCTGCCGATTTTAATTCAGAAAATTGAAATGATTTTTCTCATATCAAAAATGAGTGAAAATACTAGGGAGTCTTTTTATTCTTTATAAACTGAAGTCAGAGTAATTTATTTTATCTGGAGGAGAGTATTAAATTAGCTGTCAAATGTGCTACACAGGTGGATGGTAACTTTGGAATTGAAATGACCAAATCTCCAGTCTTGAGGCATTCATTTTAATCTCCGCTTTCCATTGAAATAGGCAAAACATGAAATGTTGAGATAATGGCACTAAAATTCCAAGTAATTGCTTTTGTTAGCTCAACTCATGTTTACTCATATTAATTACTGAAATTTGATAACCTCTTTGTTTTCTACTTAGCATGACTCTGAATGCAGGGACAGAGCCATCAATCAGGTAGGCGGGTTCTCACCGAAGGCTGGACTCCTTTGCTTTAATGTTGGCAGCTTAAGGCTAATTCCTTCCACTTGATAGGTTTATAATTCAAGAAGATGTGATTTAATGTTGATGGAATTTATTTTTGAAACGCATTATACGAAGAAAGCCTTTCAAAGTAAAAAATGAAGTTTTGAGGTAAATCTTAAGTAAACAAAGGCTGTCAGGCTCTCTCAACACCCAGTTTTAGAGATCTCTATAGAACTGTGGACCTGTGCCATGCGTGTCCACCCTTCGGCTGGAGGGGATGAGGCGGTGAAAAGAGAAAATGCAAGAGCTCTTGAGTCTTAGGAAGAAAGTAGACAATTAAAGACATCAACTTTTTCTTTCCTCTCCTCTTTGTAAATTTGTTTCACATTGCCTTCCTCATACCTTTCCATTTATGGTATTCCATAACAACTTGTAAGTTGTTTTTCCTAAGGTGAACCTGAAATATTAAAATTTTTAATATTTCATTTGAACTCTACTTTAGGTTTGTAGAGTTTGGAGAGATCCTGAGTCCATTTGTTTTCAATCTACTGATTCATACATTTCTTCATTCTCTCATTCATTTCATTTATACATTCATGCCCTCTAGAAGTGTTGAGTTCCAGTCACTGCTCCACACATGGGAATTAAGCAGGTAACAAGCTACACTAAGTCTTTACCCTCATGGACATCTTTGTTTTGGACACTACTATTATTAGAACCCACCTGCCAATGCAGGAGACATAGAGACTCAGTTTCAATCCCTGGGTCAGGAAGATTCCCTGGAGGAGGGCATGGGAACCCACTCTAGTATTCTTGCTGGAGAATCCCATGGACAGAGGAGCCTGATGAGTTACAGTCCTTAGGGTCACAAAGAGTTGACATGACCAAAGCGACTTAGCACACACACACACATTATTAGTACCACCTAAAATCACCTTCTCCATTTTTTCTCTTTTTTTTGTTAATGTCATGGCATTGACAACTCAGTAGAGCACACCAGAAAAACTTAATGCCTGCTGTTTGATGAAAATTGTCCCAAAATGGCATACACAATTCTCTGCCTTTTAAAAAAATAGGAGATTGAATTTTGTTTTGTGTGAATAACCCAGGGTCTTGTAGAATGCTAATCAACTTATTCGAGTCCATCCATATGGATTGGCTGTTTTGTCCATTCTGCACTCAGAGAGATGGCTATGCTTTTCTTAGTTCTCAGTAATTTTTAAAAATGGTTTTTCTTGTCTCTTCTTTGGCCCTCAGCTTTTTCTTTTAATTTTTTAAAAATTTGTTTTGATTTTGTTATAAGCTGGAAAACTAGATAACTAAGACTACCAGATGTATATGGAAAGTATGTTCATAGAGTAAGTGGTGATGGCGTGTCATCTTCCATTGAGTAAAATCTGGTCCATGACTTGTTTAGGGCATAAGTAGGCCTGTGTCTTGGAGTGACTTAGTGCCTGGCGTGGAGCTCTGACACTGCCCTCTGATGCTCTAGGAAGCTGGACTTGCTGGATACCTGGCCTCATAGATGAGATACTGCTAAAAGTATCTTGCCTGAGACACGTTCCTGTCCTTTGAGGTGATAACCTCTTAACCACAATGAAGTATAATGGTTTATAATTTTATTCTCTCTGAGTTTCCATGTGTGGGTGGAGACAGACAGACAGACAGACACGCACATACAGAAGTAGCTTTTTATTCTCCACAGCCAAGCTTTCTTGAGTGAAGTCTTTAAAATGATATTTCTATATTCTGTCAGTTGTATGTTAAGAACTATAACAAAGCACAGGGTTGTGAAAATAAGAATTGAGGAGCTCATAGACGATTGCAGAGCTTCTAGACTGCTAGATTTCACGAATGCACAGCATATTGATTTGGGGAATAAGAGCTATCCATAGTTCAGATACAAGCTATGACAGATGGGGGTTCACTAACAACAAATCTGATGACTTCTAGGCACATTTCCAAACACAAAAATTTCACCAGATGCAAGGACTCTTGCCATTCTTAATGGATTCACTTTTATATAAATGAGTCCCATTTATATATTTTCTCCCATGGCCAGTTATCCTGAAGGTGTTATAAGAATTAATATTTTATTATTTTTTTCCATTTAATGGATGTATTGCCATGCTGTGGTAAGGTAGTTATATTGATAAAATTGGCTCTTTTCTAAAGGAGTCCATAAATATTTAGGTGTTTAAAATAAATGTCTAGATATTTTAAACTTACATAAATTCACAATCCACCAAAACTATTTTTTGCTAGGTATCTGTATCCTTGTCTGGAAATGCTTTTCAAAATTAACACTTTCAGAGGAGGTAGAATAAGTTCATCTGCTAGTCCTTTGATAGAACTTGAAAGACTCAGACATATTTCCTTTAGTTCTTGACGTTGTCCCCTTCAGTTACCTCCCAGTTTATTATATATTTTTTCTTTAACTTCTAATTAGTTAAGAAATATATGAATATATTTCCCTTTGAAAGTATTTTAGAAAAGGCTGAAGTCCTCACTGATGGATCCCTAGTTGGGGTCTGCTAACTTAGCTAACTTCTGTTTTCTTTTTTATTTTTTCATGTATCTGTCTACCTACCTGTCTATCTATGTGTGTCTGTGTCTGTCCATCCAGATGTAGAGGTAAACATATAATTCATGGAAATGCTGTGGGATGGCATATGTGCTAGCAGACTGCACACATCATTCTGTAGCTTACTCCTTTCCTCAGCAGTGTCCTAGAAGCCTGGCCGTGTTGTTACATGCAGGTTTTGCTTGTTCCATTTACCCGCTACCTTGTATTCCAAAACACACATATACCTGTTTATTTAGCCATCCCCCTATTGATAGGCATATGGGTTGTTTTCAGACTTTCCTTACTGTAAACCATATTTCAGTGAAGATTTGTGTACGTGTCTCCTTGTGCACATGCGCCAAGGATACCCACCAACAGAGAGCATTGCTGGACCACAGAGTCTGCACATGGAAAATTTTCATTGATATCTTCTAAGTCTGACTGTTGGTCATTTTAAGCTTTCTGTCAGTAACTACGTGGGTTTGTTTTGAGTTAACAGAATGGACCAAGTGATGTTCTCATATGGAGCAGAGAGAAAGATGATTAATCCCTCCTGAGTTCCCCCACCCTCTGGATCTGTAACATTCTTGGAATTTTGAAAAATTAAGTAAAGTTTGTTAACATACTTTGGGAGACATGGCAGTGTTTTCCTGGCTCTTGCTTTATCCATCCACTCTCTCTGTTTCATCTTATAGTCTGTCCTTGTGAATGGTAGTGATCCAGCCCTGCCTTTCCACCTAAAATTATCCAGGTTTTAAAAAGAACTAAAATAGGTCAAACCATCTAAGCTGTGGAAAGACCCAGAGGGAGCAAAGGAAGGGCTGGTGAATGGAAAAAGAGCTTCATGGGCGACACCCAACGTGCCGCAGCGGACCCCACGAAGACCTCACCCCCCCGAGGGGGTGAAGGCGCTCCTCTAGCCTGGTGCCTCTACATCAGGTGTATCCAGGGGCACCTGGAGGCGAAACCCTTTGAACTCCTGCTTCTCTGACCGCAGGGGTGCACGTAAGAGGGGGAAGGATTGCTCAGCAAGCCAAGACTTCAGGTAGGGACTAAAGCTGCCCTGGGACTCCCACCCCTCTCTCCCTCCGAAGAGAGCAGGCAGCCATACCTTCAGTGGCAATGAAAGAAGAGGAAACAGGCTCTGGGTCCACAAGAGGCTGAAGCTCGGAATCTGGTGCCTTGTCTGCCTCCTACTACGGAGCGTGATTAATATCCTTCAATTTCATATCCTATGTGAGAGTGATCTTTCAGCCCATTGATTAGTTCCCTTCAATTCTATATCATCTGTGAGAGAGACATTTAGCCCCATTGACAAGCTGAGGTGATAAAACATTTTCTGGCATCCCCTAATCATGTAGGATAAGATATTCCTGAAGCTCAAAAGAAAATTCATGTTTGGGAGATGCCTCGTGCCGCTTGCTAAGATTTATTTTCTTTTTAAAATGTCAGTGTCTGTTGCCTTTCCTGCAGGTACCCCTCCTACCTCCCCGTTGCCCGAGTCCTTCAGTGTCTCAGGTCGGGCTGCATCTGTTCCCGCAGAGCTTTTCCTTTCTCCAGCAGAAAGCTGGTTTGTTTGGCTGACAGATGGGGTTCCCGCTTTGGCCTGGATGCGCCTAGTTAAAGGGTTTCTGTTTGAAGCCCGCAGGTGAAGCCCAACTCCACACAGACCCCTGCTTACACAGTCCCCTTCATGGTCACGTAAAGCAGTAAGGAAGTTTTTAATTGACATTGTCTACTGTTAAGAGGGCAGAGTGTGGACATCTTTCGAGAGGGTTTACTTTCTCTGTGAAGTGTCAGGCTATCAATTCATTGGATGACGCAGTGGGTTTGCTCTGGGGAAGAGAGAAAGATGTTATTGTAGTGTATCTTTTAGAACCTCTGCACATAAAACATCCCCTCAGAAGCAAACATCCTCAAAACCTATGTCACAATCGAAACCAAAGCTTTAAACTGTTTGAGTGATAGGTATGGTTAAAATAACAGTATTTAATGCCCAAAGCACATCAAATTTGGGTGAAGAGGATGCATAATGCCGGGAGATGTCTCGTTATGGTGTGGTTACCTAGCAACAAGTGGAAACTGTATGAAAATGCGCTGCTTATCTGTTGTTGGAGTGGGTGCAATGAAACTTATTACGCTAGCCTGTTTTGCTTGGCATGTTATTAAAATCATAGCTAATGTGGAAAGAGCTGGAGCCTGTTCCCATTTGATACAGAAGCAGTGTTAAATGCAGCTACTGTAAAATGCCAAGACTTTGGTCAGGAGAGTAGACACGTGCAGCCTCCTTAAACACCCAATATTGAGATGGTAGGATTTGATTTATATTATCAAAGGTTTATTAATAATAAAAGCAGACAGAATCCTTAGGGTGCTGAGGAAGTGGCTGGTTGTTTAGATTTCTAAAAAAGAATCCTGAGAGCCATTTATAGTTTCGTCTGTATCTGTAATAATAGCTTGGTGCAGCTCCGCTTCTCCTCGCCAAATTGTATTTAACTGTCTGCTGAGCTTATTGATGCATCCTAACCACACAGCCTTCTTAAGTTTGTTTAAGTTACAGAACCAGGATGCACTGTCACCATTTTTGAAGCTTCTATTTTTATTTAAGCACTTTAAAACAAGCTGCAAATCTTTCACAGTGTATACCGGTATCTATTTGGGGCAATGGAGAAGCTTCTCTTCTTTGGGTTATCATGGAGCTTTGCTGTCATTTGTGTTTCAGAGAAGTGTGTTTTGCCCCAGGCCTGTCCGACCGCTTTTTTGTGTATACTTCAGATGGCTTCGTACTGAAGTTTTAGCTCACATTTATTTTTTAGTGTATGTGCTGCTGAAGCGAGCACGTCTCACATTTATTTTTTAAAAAATCGAACTGGGAACACCTACTGAAATATCTTCTTATGTGGGGAGCCTGTGATTCTAAGATGATACGGTACCAGTTACCCCACAGAGGAAGAAGAGTTCAGGTACTTTCTGTGCCCGTCAGACACCTGTGATGACACAGAAGTCTGGCATCCAGGACTCAACTCTGTTAGTTGTATTCTGACATGACTTCTGGGGGCTCTGGAAGGTGTTTATGTGTAGCAGATGGAGCTATTAGTTAGCTGTGCTCTCTTGAAGAATTGCTTTCCCAGGTAATCAGCTCCGCTCATTTAGGGAGTCATTTCCCACCTCAGCTTGTCAGCTCCAGAAGCAGGAATGATGAATCGCAGTGACCGGACAGTGCGCTGGAGTAACTCTGTAAGGGGCCCATCGCCTCCTGCTTTGCGGTGCTCTGAGGCCCAGCAAACAAGATGGGAAGGATGACCAGGACGCTTCCGGAAGCTCACCTGTCAGTGTACAGAGTTGCTGTGGCAACCTGAAGATTTGCAATTCATAGGACGTGTAGAGCGAGACAGAACCCTAAGTCATGGCTGTCATTACAGTGGAATGGGTGCCACCAACACCTGGCAACCTCTATTACTCCAGCTTGTTTCTTTTCACGCTTGGAGGAATAAAATGCATAAAAGATTAATATGCACAGTAAACCTTTTGGTAAAATATGTATGTGTTCTGCATTTCAGATGAGTGAAAAACTTCAAGAGTTCCCTCTCCACTTAAATCAGTATTAGTTAATAATGTCCAAAGTGAGCTTGTGGTCATAGTCTTGGAGAGGAGAGGGACCATGATGCAAGGCTAGAGAACATACCACATTCTCTAATGAAAAAGAAGGGATCAATTGCTATGTATTTAAAATGTTGTTGTCCCTCCTGGAAATGCTCATAATATATTAATCTAAATTTTGTGTCTCTTCTGCCCCATGTCCCCTGCCTCATAGTGATGGGTATTTTAAGTTTATCCACATGTTAGTACAATCCATAAAGATGAGTGAAAAAGCATACCATTGAAGATTTTCTTTTGAGGGGTAAAAAAACAAAAACAACCGTTGATGTTTCTAAGTACGGTCACATGATTTATGCATATTCTGCCATTTCATCACTTAATGGAATTTGTAGGACTTCCAGCTTCAAACTAATGTTAACAGTTGTCCTACATAGGCGTTCCCTTGGATGTTGGAGGTGGGTTGCTGCATAAATTAGAACACACTTAAGCTTTACCTTGTTGTCACTAAGGCTCAGCTTTTGTCTTTGCCATCTTAAAAATGCAATATTTAAAAAAAGCAACGCCTGCAGCACTTTCTAGGTCTGTATTTTACTGTACTTAGTAACATGCTATTTTTTTGGGGGGGGTGGAGAAAAAATGTTTTCTGTAGAGAAAAATGTTTCTTTTTTCCAAGTGTGTTTTAAAAACAGTTAAATTGAACTTTACTTGGAATTTTCTGGGGTGAAAATCTTTTGAAAATCTTTTTCTGAATGCTGGAAAAATATATGGTTGCAATAATACCATCACAGTCAGTATCAGGACAGGTGCATTAAGCCTGGAATTAAATCTAAAGGGCTGATGTGTTAAAAACACATTAAATATTTAATATTAGAGATCAGCTTATAGTTCGTCTCTCATCTTCTCCAAGGGCAAAGTTAACCATCGATGCCCTTCTAAGGAGTTGCACTTGTGAAAGTGTCTATCCAGTTTCAACCGGGATCCAGAAATCTTAGGTTTATGGTTAGGAGGATGAGAAAACAAATAAGAGGTGTTCAGGTTCTACACAGGGGACTTGATCGCTTAGCCGCCACGTTGCCCCTGTTGAGATGGGGAAGCCTTTTGACTGGTACGTTTCCACCCAGCACTACATTGGGCGTTACTTCAGACCAGCACCGTGTTGTAATTGGAGATCATATTCTCGAAGATGGAGGCTTTTATTTTTGTGGCTTTCTGGGGAGTTGTAATGCCTGCCTGCTTTTCCTTTTAATCAGATGTTGAGAGCTGCAGCTTCGGGTCAAACGAGCATATCACACCTGATTTGTACAGGATTTTCAGTAACTTGAGTATTATGTTTAAATGGGAAACTATTGTGGATAGTCCCCTTTTAGGAAGTGGTCTGCCGGGAGAGCAGCATTTTCCAGCGTTTGGTGGATTTGAGAGAAGGCACTGCCACCTATAATTTGTAAACCAGTTAAAATTGTTGACCTCGTCTGGACACACTTGTGGACAAGGGGAAGGCTGCTTATTTAAAGTTTAGCTGTGTAATTTTACTTGTATGCCCAGATGTCCTTTAATTTATTTTCAGAGGAATTGATAACAGTAGCAAGATGTTAATTGCCAGATTCTAGTAAGGATTCCCATGAATGGACTGGAAGAATACCCTTAGGCCATACGTCTGTGTGCAGATATGTGACAAAGTGCTAGTTCTGAGTTCACATAATCATCGTACAGAAATATTTAAGATGAGGATCTATCAAGGCTTATCTGTTGAGACGTGATCTCTTTAGTATCTGGCAGGGCTCGTGCAACAAATTTTCTTTCTTTTAAATGATCTCTGAAGCTGTCAAGTTCATTTGAGTGAACTGTGCTTGAGGGAAACATGTACCATTTTCTCTGGCAATGGCATGCTGCTGATGACATATTTTTAGAATTAGCTTTTTCTCTTCCCCCACCCTTCTAGAAACTGAACTTTTATTTAAGCTCCCTGCTGTTAACATTGGAAAGAAAGTTTTCTGTGCCAATGTTTGCCCAAATGGAAGGAAATGTTTGCATTTTGTATGCAGTGTTCATAAACTTGATGAGTCTAACAATTTGGCTCCGCTGATGAGCACGTCTGCTTTGAGTTCTGAAGGGCAGGCAGAAAGAGCGTGGAAAAGCAGTGTAGCTATGGGAAAAAGGTATGGCTGACGGTGGCTGAGAGCCTCCTCTCAGAGGCTGGAGGCCAGGAATTCAGGATTCACTTTTCCTAGTGCTTTGGAGGTCAGTACTTAGAAAAAAGATCTCTGGTTTTATCAGGTAGATGCGAGCAGTAGAATCCTTTATTCCCTCATTCATTTGATCAAGATTAGCTGAAACTCCAGATTTATTTGATTTCTCCACGCAGGGTGCAGGGTGTTCTAGGAAAGCCTTTGATCCTGTCTTTCTAGGCATTTGGTTTTTGTTGTGAAGATCTTGTCAAACTTTGCCAGGGTGCATTATGGTTTTTAAACTTTTGTTCTAGAAACTGGTGCCAACATATTCAGTATCTGTAACATGTTATAGGAACATTGTAAAAAAAAAAAAATGTTGTGGTTTTATTTCACATAAAGTCAGATTTTTTTGTGTGTGGGATGCAGAATTCAAAGAACAAGAAATTTGAAAATTCAAAACCTTACACAAATGAGTCATTTGATTAGATGTGCACCATTGGATGATAAGGAGGGTGAATGCATCAGGGAATTAACTGATAAATGTATGGCAAATGACCTAGCCAAGGATCCAAGCAAGAGCGATTTGCTCCAAGGACCTGTGTAAGACAATTTAGGAAGATACACTTTTCTTTGGCCCCCATCCTACAGCAGCGTTGAATCAGGTAAATGAAACTGTTTGGCTTTGCTTACCATCAGTAAGCCAAGAAGAACATGGCATGGGTCATTAAGATTTACAGCTGAAATGTAAATAATTCAGGGCCCACAAACAATAATTAAAAAACCAACTGTGGCGCTGCTTAGAGTCAGGTCCTCTGGGCCTCCTTTGGGGGGGAACCTCTCTTGTTTTGGCCGGAGACCTGTCCATCTGGGTACAGATGGTTGTAAGAGCTTTTTAATGACCTTTGCTAATGCCGGTGAATGTGTCTTTGGACACCATCGTAACCAATGGATGAGGAGGGTGGAAACAGCAGGATGGTGGCAGCTGAGGAATTAAATGTCCTGAATTTGTTAGACATCTGCAGAAACATGCAATTTGTTGGGCAGGAAATTGTAAACAAAACAGACTGAGTCAATTATCAATACACCTGTGACACTCCAGGATGCCAGCTCTAGTGGTATAATGGCAACTTTCAAAGTCCATACCCCCTGGAGCAACCTGTTGAATATTTCAGAGGAGTGCCAAGGCTACTGGATGCTTCCTTTGCCCAGGGGGCCAGAGCCAGGCTGACACTTCAACCAGCAGAGGAGGAGAGGATTCTCACCATCAGGAGGAAGTCAACCTGAAATTCTGTGCTCATGACAGTCTCCTTCTTTATGGGGTGATCCTGTGGGTCTTTGCTTACATTATACCCATTGTCTTCCATTCTAAGTTAGTGGTGCTCAAGCAGTGCTGTGCTTCAGAGATGTTTAAGGAGCTTAAAAAGTATACCCATTTGGGGGCTTCTTCCTGGAGCGTCTGATTCAGTAGTTGTGGTAGGGGACCTGGGCATGTGCATTTCTTCTTTAGAGACCCCTAGGTAATTCTGATGTTTGCACCAGTTGAGAACTATTCTCCTGAGTATCTCCAAGGAAGAATGGAGAGTATAAGAGGTTTTTGACCAGGTCATGGGAAGCCTCACACTGAATCCATTGACCAAGAAATCAACTCATTATGCAGAGCAATATCATTTGGATCTTGGGCACAATTGATATGAAAGAAGCTAAGGACAGAAAAGTGTTCCCGTGACTCATCTCTGTAGAAGAGCCACGGGACTGACTTTGGGCTTGGATGGAAGCCACTTCCTGATTCTAGCATCTGTTCCCAGCTCTGGATCTCCCCCATGTAAGGTCCATTCTGTCGTTGTGTTGTGTTCACCCAGTTTAACTAATCAGATTACTGACTCTCAGGGGCTCATTTTCAGGTTCATGGTCAGAGATTTCTTAGTTCTCTAGAGGATTCAGTTAATTTCCTACTTTAAAAGACCAGATGGGGTATTGGCTTTATGAACCTGAAAACATAGCTTTCATTAAATGGGAGATTTTTGCAAACTGAGAATCTCTGGTGATAGTAATTTTTAATGATTATTAGGACTAGTTGGGAGTTTAGAAAATTTTAAAAGTAATGTATCTATTTATAGGGGTTTTTTTAAGTTCTTTTTTTTTCTTTCTCTTTTTCAATGTGGACCATTTTTAAAGTCTCTATTGAATTTGTTACAGTATTGCTTTTGGTTGATTTTTTGTTTTTTTTGCCCACAAAACGTGTAGGATCCCCAACCTGGGATGGAAACCACACCCCCCTGCATTGTAAGGTGAAGACTTTACCACTGGGGGCTTCCCTTGTGGCTCAGCTGGTAAAGAATCCGCCTGCAATGTGGGAGACCTGGGTTCGACCCCTGAGTTGGGAAGATCGCCCTGGAGAAGGGAAAGGCTACCCACTCCAGTATTCTGGCCTGGAGAATTCACAGTCCATGGGGTCACAAAGAGTAGGACACAACTGAGCAACTTTTTTTTTTTTAACCACTGGACTGCCAGAGAAGTCTCTGTGGTGTGTTTCTGAAAGGCAGGGGGTGAGCATCAGAGGGAGCGACCAGCCTTTTTTTTTTTTTTTTTTAACCTTATCTTGGGATTGGGAAAAGAGGGCAAAGGCAAAAATGTTTCAAATTAGTGGAGTATTTAAGAGTATTTTTAGGGGATTGTGAGAAAAGAGAGTGGTTAGGAGATCAGAGCAAAAGGGGCAGCCTGTATTGG
The DNA here is from genome assembly GCF_023699985.2 of Odocoileus virginianus. Classification (NCBI taxonomy): domain Eukaryota; kingdom Metazoa; phylum Chordata; class Mammalia; order Artiodactyla; family Cervidae; genus Odocoileus; species Odocoileus virginianus. The sequence continues at coordinate 49,951,270 of NC_069683.1, forward strand.
AAGAGGCAAATGATGGAGAAATTCTTGAGGAACTGGAGAAAAGATAAAGGTATGTGATCATGACATATAAGGATGGAATGAAATGGGAAAGGTATTCTTAAAGTATAAGAAACTTCAAAGGCGCCTGTCTGGGAAGTACAATGTGCTGTCAGCAGCAGACCATAGCAAAGTAAGACTCACACTTGCTTGTGTGAATACATTTATATTTTCACCCCTTATTAATCTTGTCTCTTGCCTTCAAAAGAACCTTCACTGCACATTCATTTATAGGACCCAGTTAGCGGTGCAGTCTCCTTTCCTTCCCTCCTGTAATATTTGTATTCTAAATTATGATTTAATAGGTTCCTGAATCTTTTATCTTTAGTAGATTATGATGTTGTATAGTTTAGGTAAATATTTGTCTTCAGGTGCTTTAAGTACTTGCTCCTATAAAGTCTCACATTTGAATTGTTTTATTGCAGTCACTCTGTTTAAATTAAGCCCTAATCTCTTCAATCCTATTGTCAAGGCCTCACTCTTGGCTTGGGTTTAATGGAGATCAAATTTGGTTGGTTGCTTAATGTGGTATGTTTAATTTAATTTTTCACGTAGTGATAAACAGTAGAGTTTGGGCTATAGGCTCTTTCACATTAATATGTATAAACTCTGATCTCAAATATGGAGCGATATAAAGTGTTGGGCTGAACACAGTTGCAGCAGTGCCTTTTTTTTTTTAAAGTATAATATAGAGTAATATTTCTGGTTCAGATTCTGCTGAAGCAAACCCCCAATGGTTCATGCTTTCCTGAGGCTAAGAGAAATTTTAGGGAAGCCTGGAAGGGTAGTAGTTTGATATTTATCTCTCAGTTCTCGTGTGCTCTAGGAATTTTCTAAATATAGCCATCTTGACTGTAAATAGATCACATGAAGCAGTAGAAGAGTGGATGTCCCTTCTTGTTAAGCTAATCGTTTAAAGTTCTTGAGTGGTCCACTTCCCTTACACCCTTGGGCTGTGTTATTAAAGAATTTTCCTTTTTTGTGTGTGCATTATCAAAATAAACAGAGCATCACCATAGAGCCACAGGTGACCTTTATGTTCCAGAATGAGTCAGGCAAAGGTTTCTCTCTTAGTGTCTTTGTTAAATCTTACTGTGTTGAAGAAAGACTTGTTTTTATATGTGAAGGCTGGGAGAGGGGTGGGGTGAGCAGGTTTCTTGCTTGTCAAGTTGAAGTCCTTTACTACTCACCAATATTACTTCTTTTATTTGTATTGTGTTTAAAACTTGTTTGAAGTCTTTATTGAATTTGATGCAGTATTGTTTCCGTTTTCTGTTGTTTGGATGCAAGTCTTGTGGGATCCCCTGCGGGTTGAACCCGCACCCCCTGCATTGGAAGGCAAAGTCTTAACCACTGGACCGCCAGGGAAGTCCCACTGCTTCTTATCCACCTCTGAATAAGGTGTCAGAGAGTCAGCGCTGTAGACCTTGAGGTAGATAAGTAGAAACACAGCATCTTTTCACTGCAGGTATCCTCGGCTTTTAATTGACTTGGTATGTTAAAATCTGAGTTATTTCTGTCTGGGGTGATATAGTTACCTTAGTGCAGTAATGAATTACTTCACAGATTTCCTCTAAACAGTGAGCTGCCTTAGTCATGTATTGCATGATTCAATTAAAAAAGTTTCGATTTACATTTAACTTTGCAGGAATTGACTGTCAAGGTGATATAACAGTTTAATGAGCTACAGGGGGAAATTGTGTAGTCTCCAGCCAGCCAGTTTTCAAGTGAGTTAAAATCTATTTTTCCCTGAATGGTGAAAGAATGACATGTATTGGACCACATTTTCACCTAAACATTTCCCCTCTTCTGTGTTTCTGTAACCGCATCTACACTTATATATTAAAATTATTTAAAAAGCACATAATAAAACAAACAAACAAAAAGTCTGTTTATAGTTAATAAATGTCCATCTCAAAAAGCACTCAATTCATTGAAACTGCTTTTGCTATATTGTTTTACTGATTTTTTCCCCCTTTCTCATCTCTGTGTTAAATTGAATGCCCTGTGGCTGATAAGATTGAGTCTAAATGGTAATTATTTGAATAGTTTAAAAGAGCCAGAAGAGTATATAGAACATTTTCTAATTTTATTTCTTGACTAGCTGGTCACATCTTGTTGCTTGCCTGAGTTTTTAGACTAAGTACAAAATCGGCCAGTTTGTGCTTGTATGTCTATAATCCTTGCAATTAACCGGCATGAAGGGGGTCAGTGGCTACAGGCTCAGATAGTAGACCCAGCAAGTTAGCCTGGTGATTGTGTGTTGAGTCCGAGAATAAGCCATCTCGGTTTGTATAGGACAGACGACTAGGACACCAGAACAGCGGATGAATTTAAATAGGGTGGTGTGCTTTATCTGTGGTTGTTGGTTCTAACTGTCTCTGCTGCTTAAATACTGATAAGGAGAGTCTACAAGAATACTCGATGTGATTTGTGCTACTTGAGTTTACTGTTACCCAGCAGATTTATTCCTTCCTTCCATGTTTACAATCTGAGCAGTTTGCTTCATATCAGGGTTTAGTGATTCTGATGGGCCAAAATAGAAATATATTGTTTTGTATTTTTTCACTCTGGAGATATAACACAGGAAAGCAGGGAACGATTGGCCAAAGATGCACAGCTTTTGAATATGATTCCTGCTTTTCACAGAAACATGCCTTTGATTATTTCTTCATAAATGCATGATGTGAAGCTAAAATTTTCTCTCACTGTCTTCAGTGGAGTGGTATATTAATAGCTTGACTTGGCATTATCAGTAGATGAGCTATGCCACTATAGTATTTACACTGCATGCCAGATATGGCAGGTGGCACAGTAGATAATAATGAATTGGATGTCTTCACAAGCCCCAAATTGCTTTGTCACCATTTGTGTTTTGGGGACTCCTTTTACAGGGACAGAAAATGGGTAGGATGAACAAAAATATAGTGAAGTAGATGTAAGGTCTTTCTGATTTAAACCACTATGATTTAATCTTTCTTTCGTGCAGCTTCTTTCAGGAAGTCTACCTTGATTATCTTAGTTGGAATCAAACTATTTCTTAGGAGTTCCACTATTTCCTGTTTTTACAGCTTTACAAAGTTATGACCAACCTAGACAGCATATTAAAAAGCAGAGACATTACTTTGCCATCAAAGGTCCGTCTAGTCAAGGCTGTGGTTTTTCCAGTGGTCATGCATACACGTGAGACACTAAAAAGAAAGCTTGAGTGCCAAAGAATTGATGCTTGTGAACTGTGGTGTTGGAGAAGACTCTTAAGAGTCCTGGACTGCAAGGAGATCCAACCAGTCCATCCTAAAGGAGATCAGTCCTGGGTGTACATTGGAAGGACTGATGCTGAAGCTGAAACTCCCAGTATTTTGGCCACCTGAGGCGAAGAGCTGACTCATTTGAAAAGCCTCCAATGCTGGGAGAGATTGAGGGCAGGAGGAGAAGGGGCTGACAGAGGATGAAATGGTTGGATGGCATCACCGACTCAGTGGACATGGGTTTGGGTGGACTCCAGGAGTTGGTGATGGACAGGGAGGCCTTGGCGTGCTGCGGTTCATGGGGTTGCAAAGAGTCGGACACGACTGAGCGACTAAACTGAACTGAATATCATATTACTTATTTGCCTCATGCACTAAATTTTTAAAGGTAAACCTTTTCTTACAAGCTTTGAAAACTCACAACTCAAGCAGACTTTTAAGAACACACTTTTTTTTTTTTTTTTTTTAGTTTTTGGTTACTTCCCTCAGCCTCTAAGGTATACAACTAAAAGTCAATCAATATATGATATATGAATGATGAATGCTTGGTGAAATTGACCATCAGCTCATGGAGATGGCAGTTGAGTGTTTAAGAATAACCGACATTTCACTAGCCATTCCCAGACATGTGTGCTATCTCATTGTCTTCCCAAATGAGCACCATGAAGTAGGGAATATTCCACTTTCTAAGTATGCAAACTGTCTGAGACAGGTTAAGACATTTTCCCAAGCTCACTGTGGCTATTGTGCAGTTCAGCAGGGGTTAGAAACCAGTTTTTCAGACTCCAGACTCTTCCCCCATTAGACTGCTTTGCTAGGAGGTATACTAGTTCTCCCTCATACCACTCTGAAGTTGTGAATTCCTTTAAAAATTCAGGTCGGGTACAGGAGATCCTCCTTATTTGAGGATAATTGATGCCTGGAAAAGGTCACTGAAGTGAATTCACTTAAAGCAGGTACCAGACTTTCATAGTAAATAGAGTTAAAGAGATTTGATTGAACTTTTATCGTGGATAGTGAAGGTAAAGGGGGGGATATTATTTTATCTTATATTTAACAACATTTAAAATATAATTGCAAGTCTGTAATTGTTAGAATGAGCAAAGGATCAAGTGTTAACTGTTTTTGCCTTGCAATTTTCCTGGTAGATTGGATGACTGAATATCCCTCCCATCTCCAAATGTTTAGCCTGTTTTTATCTTTTCCAACTTTCCAAAACCTCCTGGTTTTATTTGGTCTAACTTTGCCAGATGCTCTTTGACTGGTTGGAATCTTGCTCGTGATCCAAACAGTCATCATTTTCATTGATTTCATGAAATTCTGCTTCTTTGATAAGAGCTACAATTTTATGTGGATCTTCCCAACCCAGGGAACATAAAATTGTAGCTCTTGTGTGGTGAATTCTGGAGCTAGTCCTACCTCTGCCATTTATTAACTATGTGGTCACGTTCAAGTTATGTAGTCTCATTGTGCCAGTTTCCCTGTCTGACTGTGGAAATACTTACAGAATCATCCTCTCAGACCTGTTTTGAGAATTAAATAATATTTGCCAAGCATCTAGAATAGGGCCTGACATGTAGTAAGCACTCCATAAATGTTAGCAGTTGTGATTCATTGTTTCAGATTATTACAAATAATTTCGAGGTCTTGCCAAAAAAGGATCCCTGAAGAAAACTGGTTTAAATTGGGCTGAGAATATTGACCTATCTTTTGTTTTTGTTGTCCACAAAATAATAATCTCATAAACATTTGTTGAAAGAAAAAAGTATGATTTATAAATCATTATTGATTTGCTATATATTGAATGACATATGAGAGCTCATCACACATTTGAGCACATATTTTGAGATCTTCTAAATATTTGAAAGTATAAATGTACCTTCTCTCAACTCCCCTCCATGGGTAAATAAAACCAGGCATTTCTTTAAGTTTTTACCAAGAAACCTTAAGGTGACTAATGTAATGACTGAAGGAAATGGTAGTTTTAAAATTTCTTTTCTTGTGTGTAAACACAGTGGAAGTTCAGTGAGAATTTATCTTTCAGTTGATTACTTACTTTGGGTTTTAGGAGTGATGATGACAGATGAACAGTAATTGAGGTGTGAATAAAATTTTGGAAAAGATAAATGATATCATTTCTTGTGGAAAATATTACATTCTTCCATCAGGGTGCGTGGCTATTTATTAGCTATTTTTAACGGGTAAGAGCTCTTGCTGCTTGTAAAACATCTGTAGTTTTGAATTGGCCTGGGATTCGTTAATGGTAAATGATGCTGTGGAAGTAGATGCTGGTGGTCCTAAAGGACAGACTGAGTGCAAAACAAATTTCAGCAGCAAGGCTTTGCTTCTCTTTTTGCCGGAAGGATAATGACTCACAGGAGGGCTGTGTCACTGAAGTGCTCGCTGCCTCCCTGGTCCTCTCCTTTAGCATCAATTGGGATACTCTGTTTTTCTCCCTCATATAGACATGCAATTGTGAATCATTTTTGAAAAGCAGATTCAATAGATTTTTTTTTAAAAAATACTGAAGGTTTGCTTCATAAAGCTGTTTATAAGAGCAGATTCAGTATTCATTTTGTAAATCGCTTCTGTCCATTTCATATGCCTGTTTTATACTTTGTCACATCAACTTGATTAGTCATAAACAAACAAACAAAAGGCATATATTACTAAAAGTGAAACTAGAATATTTCCAAATGTTACATGAAGGAAAAAATCTTGAAGTCTATCATTTTGAGTTTTGTAAACATTTTTGTTTTTAGTCTGGTAAGGAAGTGCTTCATAAAAATCAGACAACAATTAGAATGAAGAGACTTAATTATAGTCTTAAGTTATTATTTGCTTTCGAAGCATTTGTAGTGTTTTAATTGACTTTGTTTGTTCTGTTATTAAATTCTGGTTTTGTTTGGAGAAATGAAACTTCAGAAACAGGAAGTACCACTTTGCCAATGTTGTTTAGTCGCTTTTGCCAATGTTGTTTAGTCGCTCAGTCGTATCTGACTCTTTGCGACCCCATGGACTGCGGCACATTAGGCTTCCCTGTCCTTCACTATCTCCCAGAAATGCCAATTTGCCCGAGAGGGTGTATAAAATGATATGGGTGCATGTATATATGAATGGCTGAGTCCCTTCGTGGTTCACCTGAAACTGTCACAGCATTGTTAATTGGCTATAACCTAATACAAAATAAGTTATTTTTTAAAAAAATGCATTGACATGCAACAAGTGACTGATGATTGCCTTTGGTTTTGTGAAAGTCTTCTAAATAGGATTTCCATTGCCTTCCACTTTCTTTGACCACACTCTTTAAACTGTTCAAGGGTGGAGTTAAGTCAGAGGCTGTATGAAGTCACCAGTGGGCAGACTTGTTTTGTTGTTTAAATATCAATGGCAGATTGGCGTCAGGCTCTCCTAATTCTTAGCTTATCTCACTTTTTATTAAAGCTTAAAAATGTAAGCACTTCCTATCATTCCATAACTAAATATAGTAATGAAATTTTATCTGAAGTCAGGAACATTATCCAAATCTGATTTGATGTGTGTAGGACACTGCACATTCATTGAGTGATACAGATTGTGTTAAATGGGCCTGAAATAATGTTCAGGAAAGAGAATCACTTTCTATTCTTCTTGACACAAACAGTTTGTCACAGATATGCGTTCTTATCCCTATCTTGTTAGTATAGTCGTTATAGTTTTCATTGTAAATTTTATGCAAATAATTCTAGTTTTCCTTGATTAGGTTTACATGAATACATTGCAGTTGTAGACTAGGCGTTATTAATATGTGTGATTAAACTTGTAATTAATATGTGTAATTACATAGTGAGAGGTATACCGTGCTGGGTTCTATGCTGATTTACTGTATAAATGCTGCATGCACAAAGACACGGTTAGAATTTTATGCTCAACATTTACTCCCACTGTAAATCTGTAGTGGTTTGTCGTTGGGGTTCATGCTCTTTCATTTGAATGCAGGAGAAGCATTTTTATGGTCTTGGGAGTGACTGGGTCATGATTGTCTTTTACTGTGGCTATGTCAAATATTCTACCCAGGGAGCCCACAGAAAAAAGGTTAGGCATTATGTTATGGTCCTTCCTGAGTGTGTGAACCCTGTGCTAGGCTTAGCCCAACTTGAGAATATACAAATTTTCATATTTTCTCAAATTTTATTTTACTGAAGTATAGTTGATTTGCAATGTTGTGTTAATTTCTGCTGTAGAGCAAAGTGATTCAGTTTTATATACATATTTATATATATGTATATACACACACATATATAAGCACATTCCTTTTCATATTCTTTTCCATTATGGTTATCACAGAATGTTTAATAGAGTTCCCTATGCTGTACAGTAAGATCTTGTTGTTTACCCATTCTGTATATAATAGTTTGCATCTGCTAACCCCACACTCCCAATCCATCCCCTCTCCATCCACGATCCCACCTGGCAACCCCAAGTCTACCCTCTATGTCTCTGAGTCTGTTTCTGTTACATAGATTAAGTTCACTTGTATCATATTTTAGATTCCACATATAAGTGATATCATATGGTGTTTGTCTTTCTCTGACTTACTTTACTTAGTATTTTTATGTCTAGGTCCATCCATCCATGTTTCTACAAGTGGCATTATTTTGCTCTTTTTTTAGATCTGAATAATAGTCCCCTGTATGTATGTACCACGTCTTCTTTATCCATTCCTCTGTCAGTGGACATTTGGGTTGTTCCCATCTCCTGGCTATTGTAGATAGTGCTCCTGTGAACGTAGGGGAGCATTGTGGCTTCCATATCACTGTTCGTCCTCCAGGAGTGGGATTGTTGGATCAGATGTCAAGTCTATTTTGTAGTTTTTTGAAGAACTTCTGTACTGTTTTCTGTAGTGGCTGTACCAATTTACATTCCCATCAGAAGTATAAGAGGGTTCCTTTTTCTCCATACCCACTCTGTAATCTTTAATTTTTATGAAAAATTTTAATTCCATATTAAATTTTTGTTGTTGTTGTTCAATCAGATGTGTTAGCAGAAAATCTTTTCATCAGTTATTTACTGCACTAAACCACTGAGGAACAGAAACTTTTATAGATCAGGGTTACAGAGGGCTTTTCCGTACAGTAAGTAGACCTGATTTATGATGTTTTGCCTCACAGGAACAAACATATCAAGTTGCAGTGGGTAGAAACTATGGCCCACTGTCTGGGAGATCAGCTGGATAGACAGAGAGCATGAATTCCAAACCGGGTGAATTCAAATAGTCATTGTCATCCAGGTACACATAACTGTATCTTTTAACTATGTTTGGTTACTTTGAGCTAAGGGAGCTGAACTGCCCCCTTTCTAAGTATCTTGAGAGCACCTTTCTGTTTTAATCACACCCATCTGTGCCCATCACATTCTCACCCTTGTCAGCGTCACTGCACATTTTTCTGAAGCTCTGTACTCTGCAGAAGGTACTCTGTTTCCTTTTCAGCATTTATTCTATTACTCTTTCCTCATCCGCCCCCTTCCCTCCCTTGCCTATGTATTGCATTTGTTTTTAAGAGAGGAAATCTGACTTAAACTACGTCAAGAGTAGAAAAATGGCAGAGACAGGATTAGACAGGACTAAGGGGGAATAGAATCTAGTGAGATTATTGAAATCTACTGGATGTGAGAGAGTAGCAAGGGGAGCTGGAGTTGTTTCTGGGACATCATATGTAATTATGCTGGCCAGAGGCATGGTCAGCTGGAAGCTAGTATGTAGTTGATAAGAGGCGGAAAATAGCAATTGAAGGCATCCTTTCACTTGGTGTTCTTACTGAGCAAAGCAGTTCAGGTCATAGTTGATTGGAGTCTGCTCAAAACCTCGTGTGGAATGTTCTCAGTTTTGGTTAGAATGTGGGAGATGACCCAAGGGCCCAATAACTACCAGCATATAATTTTGATTTGAGTGCTTATGTAGATATGCTTTCCTGAAAAAACATGAGCATTAAAGGTTGACTTGGATCTGTAGTCGGCATGTCTCCAAGGGGGACCTGGGAACAGATGTGTTGTCTGCTCTGAATGCATCGGGATCCATCCATGTTTTGCTTACAGACCCCCTTCTGTCTGGTGCACTCTGCCCTCTAAAAGCTTCCTCAATTGCTTTGTAAACAAGGCAGCTACTACAGCTGCAACTGTTGGATTTGGACTATTGCCAGCTTGAAATTTATCCCTGCCCTAATGCTATATATCTGGGAGCAGGCAAAGCGGATTTTTTTTAAGCATGTGGAAGCATTCCCTGAATAAGACTGTATTGAGGGTAAAGAGCCCAGATTCCTTAAACTGCATGCTTTCTCCATGGGTTTATGTTGACTTTACCTCTTTGCCACTAGGTCAGATTTCAACATCACCCCCTCCATACCACTTAGTCTCTTGCTTCTTTAAAAACTCATCATTCCAGTGCCCTTTATCTTGGTGGGCCCCATGGGTTGAAGAGGACTTTATTTAGCCCCTTGAGTGAGTGAAGATTTTTTCAAGATTCCTTTCTTTAATATGCTAATATTTAACAATGAAAGAAGAAAAAGAGAAAACAAAACAAAATGAAAAGCCAAAAACAAAAAAGGGATAAAGTAGAGAGTGTGATTTCTTAAGAAATCTTGTTTGGGGATTAGCCCTACCTGGCAGTTGCTTCAGTGACTACATGCTACAGGGATTTCAGGATTTCACATTTCCTTTGTATACGGAGAGGTGTAGCGACAGCGTCTCCTTTGAGTGCTGAAACGCCTGTATTCTTGCAAAAATTGAAGTTTAGTTTTGCTTTATTATATTCTTGGCTTGTTGATGAGTTTTCCATTTAAGCCTCTTTCTTTGTCCTCCCTTATCTAGCTTTTGAAGTCTTCTGCTCAGGTGGACTCCTTTATGCCTTCTCACTAGATCAGGATTTTAAAAAAAGTGCACTGTTCATTTCTTCATATACTTTATAACTGCCTGGGCTTCTTTTCTGACCTCTTTGAACTGATGTGTGACATTGGGCAGCTAGAGTAAGTATTTGCCAGTCTGTCTGCTTTTGGTTTTGTTTCATATTACTGGATTAGAACTCAAATCTATTTAATTTTAGTAGCAGCAAAAAGCACAAAATCTTGAAGTTCCTGCCAATATCCTCTTCTTGGAACAATTTCAGAATGTAACTTTTCTGTTTGGAGTTAAGTATTTTCTGGCCAATATCTCCCCCTGCCCCCAGCTTCTGTGCAATGAAATAACGCTGACTTCCTTTATTGCAGGACTTTGATTACTTAGAAAGCCCTTCCACGTAAGAGTGATGTCTTCACTAATTTTCTTAGAGTAGATTTGATTCTGCAAAAGTGCTAGGAGGAGGAGCTACATAGAACCTTTGCAATGCAATATAGCATAGTAAAGGGAAGATTAAAGGAGATTTCCTGGGATTTTGATGGGCACGTACCTTTCCCGTGTCATGTAATTTTAAATCACTGACCAGCACAGTTGTGAACTCCCTTGCTGCTTTTGGCTACTCCTCATCTTAGGAGAGTCTGGCCTGCTTGGTGGGATAGAAATCCAGGCCTTCGCTGATTTATTCCTTTTGGTTTCAGTCCCAGATCTTGAGCTGTGCAGTGATTTCAGCTGATCGGGGATGGCCAACTAGCTGTAGTATAAAGAAATGAGCTATTGTGTTGGGGAAGATATGTTGTTTGAGAAACTAAAATTGACACATTTTCTTTAGGCAGAGGGAAGTTAATACATTGGATTGGTTTTTTTTTTTTTTTTTAAGGGGAACATCATTGCTTCCTTCTTATTCCCAGTGTTCACATGGAAAAAAAAACAAAAAACAAAAACCTGTGGTTTTTGTTTAAGCTGTTGCCAGTACCAACTTACCACCTCCTCCTCCTAGTTTTTTAAAGGACTCTGTTGACTGAAAATTTGCTTAGGACCAAAACTTGTCATTCAGTTTCTGGGCCCATGGGCAAATTATTCCCCCTCCCACCTTTAGAGCAAGAGAACACTTTTTAGAAATTTGATAGCTGAGGGGCTTATTTGCTATTTAAAATTGCTTATTCTTATTCCATATACAGGAACTAAAACTCTGGCTTTAGAAAACAGCTTGTTATTTCAAAGTGAATGTTGAAATAAAAGTCGTCCTTTTGGCATGGGTTTTGGAAACTTTCTTGACATCGACTATCAGATTGTTGGTGCATATCTAGTTGTTTTAGCAGCATTTCAAACGCACGGGCTAGCCTTTCTCCACTGAGATGCTGGTCCAGCCTCCATACCAGTGCGTCGGTTCTTTTTCGTTATGGTGGTGGTGGATTTGCATTGAACTGTCTAGTAGTTCAACTTGAAAGACAGTAAGCCAGGGGTAGGAAACCATAGCCCTGAATTTTTTTTTCCTGTGTGAAATTAATATGTGGGAGAAATGGACGTAGGTTCCTTGTCTCATTTTTAGTTAACGTTATTAACCCATTGAGCTCAGAGTCTTTAGAGTCAGTGCAATGAAAAGCTAAAGGGGATATTATTAGCCTTCACCCAAAACTTTGTAGCACTTCTAAGGCTAGAACGTGTTGACCTTCTAGGTATTGAATCAGGATAGTTACTTGTGAAAGTCAGCAGCAATAGTGTATAACACAGTGTGATATGGAAAGCTACTTCTTTTGCATATATACTCTATGCTAGATTATTAATTTTTTATCATGCTTCCTCAACCATTGGGTATTTCACAATTACATATTACTTTTCAACATACAAATTGTACAGTAATGTATAACCTGACATTCATTATGGAAAAAGCAATTTTATTTGGTTATTTAATCTCTGCTAAAGGCATTGTAAATGAGCTGATTTTTTAAAAAATCAAATTTCTTTAAAACATCTTAACATTCTGATTATATTCTGGGGTCTAACATACTCCAGGGGGATTTGGTTAATTTTTTTCTGAAGCAACTGAATAATATGAATAATGAGGGGGGAAGTATTTGGGTACTTTTAAGGAAACAAAAAGCAGCTTTATTTTTAGAATATGGAGTCTAAAGATGCCCTGTATGTTTTTATGCCAATATAACCAATATAAAAATCAAGAAAAAGGAAATAACCTTAAAAAACTGCAAAACCCCATCATAGGTAGGCAAAACCCAATTGAAGAGTCATTGAATAATAAAGGCCCATACATTATTATGTGTATTCTTTTTGAAATAATATATTTTGCATTTATTTAAAAAGCTTATGGAAAGTAATATAGGGAATACTCACAGGTGTACATCTAGCTTTGACACATCTTAACACTTTGCCACGTGTGCAAAAAAATCTCTTTTGCATTTTCCTTTCCCTTACCTCTTTCCAAGGGTTAAACTATAATCCTGAATTTAGTGTTTTTTACTCCCATAACTCTTTTAGTCATTTTCCTGCCAACATGTGTCCATGTATAATAGTATGCAGTAATTTTTGCATTTTTTTGCATGTTTTTAATAAAGTGTTAAAAATGATATAAACACCGTGCTGTCAGATTCTGAAAATTGCTTTTTACCTTTACCCTTTATATGTGAAATTTATTCATTTTGATGCATGTGAAAGTGAAATTGTTGGTCCCTCAGTTGTGTCTGACTCTTTGCAGCCCCGTGGACTCCAGCCCGCCAGGCCCCTCTGTCCATGGGGTTCTCCAGGCAAGAACACTGGAGTGGGTGCCATTTCCTTCTCCAGGGGATCTTCCCGACCCAGGGATCAAACCTGGGTCTCCTGCATTGCAGGTGGATTCTTTACCGCCTGAATCACCAGGGAAGCCTTTTGATGCATGTAGCCCTAGTTTGTTTATTCTCACTGCTGTGTGATACGTCATTTTGTGAATATACCACTATTTATTTACCTTTTGATGACCTTCTAGGTTGTTTCCAGTTTCTGACTCTTATCCCCAGAAACAGGATGAACTTTCTTATATGGAGCACCCTGTACAAGTCTTCTACTTTTGAACACTCGTGGGAATTTCTCTAGGCTACTACCCGGAAGTGGAGTTACTTTTGGACACCCCTCACTTTTCAAGATAAATCAGTCTGTATCTTTCCAATGTAATTGTGCTCACTGGTCCTCTCACAGGCGCTGTGTGAGAGCTTCCGCTGCTTCCCTTCTCCATCCTGGTAGTGCCAGAGGATAACTTTTTTTTGACCATCTGATGGCAGTGAAAAGATATCTTCTTGGTTTAATTTGCATTTTCCTGACTCGTGAGGTTGAGTATCATTTCATATTTATTGGTCGTTTGGGTTTTCTCTCCTGTCAGTTGCCTGATCAGATCTTTTCTGTTTTTCTATTGGATTGTTTTGTCTGTTTGATATGTAGAAATTCTTTATGTTCTGAATACTAATCCATTGTCGGTTATATGCATTTCAAGTGTGGCTTGCCTTTTTACTTTCTTTATGCTATTTTTTGTGGTACGAAGTTTAATTTTAATGTAGGCAAACTCAAGGTCATGAAAATATCCTCTTTTTTCTAAGAATTTCAGCGTTGTTTTTTACTTTCAGTTTACTGATGAGAAATTTTTGTGTATGACATGAAGTAAGGATGTAATTTTAATTTTTTCTATGTGGATGTCTCTGATTGTCTCAGTGCCTTTTTTTGAGTTACTTTTCTTTTTTTTAAGAAGCTGTTTTTATTTTTTAAGTATAAACATTAACATAAAAATAAGTTCAGACTTGCAAAAAGTTTCAAAAATCATACAACAAATACCATAGACCTTTCATCCAGGTTCCCCAGTTATTAACATCTTAAATAACCAAAGTGGGCTTAGGGGTATCAGCCACAGTTTCCCACAAATTTATCGTTTTTATCATTGCCATTTTAGTATCCATTCTCCCTTGCAGTGGTTGCCAAATGTTTCTTTATCTCCGTAATTCTTGGTTGTTTATTGGAGTTCCATGGCCCCGTTTAGTGAAGAGCCTGTTTTCTCTTCGCTGTTTCCCCTTTTCCCTCCATGCTGATTTAGAAACCTGCGTTTCTGCTGGAATCTGCCAAGTCCCGTTCTCCAGGAGGTGGTTCCATTTGCCTTTGCACCAGCAACGTACAAAGGTGTTCTTCTCTCCCCTTTGTCTCACAAACAGAGTATGTTGTCAAACCTGTGGATTTTTGCCAGTCTAATCAGTGAAAAATGAATACATGTCTCTTATTATGAGTAACATTGAGCATCTGTTCATACATCTTGGGCCATTTTCACTTACTCTTCTGTATACTCCCTGTTTATATTGCTTGCCTATTTTGGGGGCAGGCGGGATGTTGGTATTTTTCTTGTAGATTTTTTAAGGAGCCTTGTATGTGACATATTATTATCCCTTTGTAAGTTGCAAATATTTTTTTCAAGTATATGATTTCCTTTGTGGCCAGTGGCATTTTTTTTTGCTAGGCAAAATATTTTAGTTTAAAATATGTTTTTATGTAGACATATTTGTTTATCTTATCTTCAATTCAGTTGTTCAGTCATGTCCTACTTTTTGCGACCCTATAGACTGCAGCCTGCCAGGCTTCCCTGTCCATCACCAACTCCCAGAGCTTGCTCAAACTCATGTCTGTCCAGTTGGTGATGCCATCCAACCATCTCATCCTCTGTTGTCCCCTCTTCTCCTGCCTTCAGTCTTTCCCAGCATCAGGGTCTTTTCTAATGACACCTTTTGTTATATCTGTTTTATTTTTACTTACTTTTCACTGAGGTATAGTTGATTTACAGTATTGCATTAGTGCAGGTGTACAACAGTGTTTTTTGTAATCTTTTGTTATCTATGGAGCTTCCTTTTCTCACTCAGTTTATAATGGAGTTCACTCAGGTTTTCTTTCTCTCAGTAATTGTGTGATTTTACTTTTAAGTTTAGATATGTGATTCGTTTGGAATGTACTCTGATATATGATGTGAGATACAGATGTAATTAATTTTATTCCAGTGACTATCCAGTTGTCCAAACACTATTAAAAAGTCCATTTTTTCCTCCATTGATTTGAGATGGTACCTTATCATATACTAATTTTCCGTGTATACTTGAGTCAGTTTCTGAGCTTTTTGTTTTGTTCTATTGGTCTATTTCTTATGGAACAAAACCACACTATTTTACTTATAGAAGCTTTTACATATGTTGTTCTATCTCCACCTTGACATACAGGACACACACCCACACACACACACACACAGAGCTTTTCTTTCTCAGGTTTTCTTGATGCTTCTTTGTTGGGTTTGTTTGCTTTTAACTTATTTAAATTTTGAATTTAATTGCCAACAGATCTAGTTGATATCCAAAGAGTTTTTTTGCTATTACCAGAGACTTTCTTTGCCATCGAGTACTGACCAATTTTTCAAATGTCATTTATCTATTTGCTGGGTATAAGCTTTTGTACATATATTGCTAACGTTTTTAAGAATTTAAAGTTTATGTGGGTTCTGAAGCAATTTGAAGCATGTTTAAGCTTCAGAGAGATCCTGCATCCCAGTCTCACATCAGATATTAGTCATAGGGTCAGTGGCTGCAGGAGGGCTGTGAACCCACTGAAGCTATACAAAGGAGATGTCTCTGTGTAAATTTTATGAAGAGAGGATTCATCAGTCTTCTGACATCTCAAAAAATTAAGACTGTGCTGGTAAATGGGATTATTTCCTTAATTTCTCTTATCTTTTGTTGTTAGTGTATAGAAATGCAACAGATTTTTGTGTGTGTATTAATTTTGTGTCCTGCAACTTTACCAAACTCATTGATGAGCTCTAGTACCTTTCTGGTAGCATCTTTAGCATATGGTAGCATACTGTATGGATAGTATGTCACTGTAATGACAGTTTTACTTCTCTTCCAGTTTGAATTCTTTTTATTTTTTCTGATTGCTATGGCTGGGACTTCCAAAATGAGTCTGACATTAACAAATACACTGTATTATATATAAAATAGCTAACCAACAAAGGCCTCCTGTATAGCACAGAGAACTATGTTGTATGTTTTGTAATAACACATAAGGAGGGAAAATCTGAAAAAGAAAAAAATATATATATATATAACTGAATCACTTTGTTATGTATGTCTCAAACTAACACAGCATTATAAACCAACTCTACTTGAAGACTATTCTAAGTTAAGGTGAATGAATTTAAATACACAGTAATGAAGAATGAGAGCTGGCTTTTGAAGAACAGAGATATGAAGAACTAGCTCTTTATGCTTACTGTGCTCAGGATCCATTAACTGTAAAATGAAAGTAAATTTTTACATTTCTGTTGATCTGGGTTCTAGGAGGTCAGTGTTCCTTATTAACGATAATGGTGTTCTCTCTCATCTTTCTTTTAGGTAAGTGGCTGTCCTCTGCTCGGATGCGTCAGCTTCAGAGTGGGTGGAGGTTTGAGGGCTCCGTCTGCTGTCTCAATGCTGTGGCAGTAAGTTTGGTTGACATGCTCTGGTCTCCTGTGGGCAAGGGGGTTGCCTTGACAAAAGAAACTAGACAGTTTCCTTTAAATCCTTTGCCTCTTGTTGTACATGTTTATTAAGAACTCTTTGTACATGTAGTCTCTCAAGATGACATAGAAAAATGAAAAGCCAGGATTCTTGCTTTCAAGAAGTCTGGATTTCAATAAGGATATAGTCAAAAGAATTTGAGTTTTAGAATTGTATTGAGTTTGAATCTCACTCTTCTAGTACTAATTATTGGGTATCTTCTTCCTCAAGATCTTCATTTATGAAGAACATACAAAAATACCTGCTTCCTTAGACTGCTGGGAAGATTAAATCAGGGGATAGTTGTGTTTATCACACTATTCCAATATGTAGACTTGTCCCTCATTTCTTCTTTTCAACTCTTCTAGCTCTTTATCCAGAGTCTCAGAAAGAAACTGCAAGGTCTAGAAAGCAAGAAAATAGAGATCGGCTGTCCTCCTCTTATCTGAAATGTCTTTGGCTCAGAGTTAGGGAATCTTGCATACTGGGAACCAAAGGATTTTGTGAAGGAATCTGTAGTATGTCTAAGAAGGAACTTTCCAAAGCAGCAAACATCTCCTTGAACTTCGTGTCACACTAGAAAAACCTAGTTAAAAGCAGCTTAGGTGTTGATTCACAGTGGACCTTAGTGGAGTCTCTGAGAATATACTGGAACATTATGTTGGGAAAACATTCCTTTGTTTAATCCAAGGTGGAATTCAAACAAATGACTACAGAATGTAAGCTGAGGTCTTTTGATCTCTTGTGGTTCTTTAAATAATTGTCAGATCGTTGCATTCAGAATTATCTATCTGCCTTTAGTAAACAGAAGAGCGATATTCATCTAGAAGGGGACGTATCTCTAGTTTGGAGAGTAGAAAGGAACTGTACCAGAGTTGGAAAGACACAAATCAGGAAAGGTGGAGGGGAACTGCACAGGTGAAGTGCATCTGAAATGGTATGACTGATGCCTCTTACCAACGGCAAAAGGCCTGACTAGAAACGTCCCTCTCTAGGGAGAGGCTGGGACCAAGGTTCATTGCACATTCAGAGATTAAAATATCTTCAAATTAGTTCCAGTGAATCATTTTAAATTATTTTAAAAGCTCTTTATATTTTAATCAGAGCCTATTCACGACCAGATAATTTGGATGGCACTTTCTAAAATTACTTTCCTCCAATGATGTGTTGTACCGTTGCCTTAGAATGCAGAAAACTTCATAGAAGAGGGAAGTAGGGAAGTTCGAAAGTACTAAGGAGCTGTCAATCTTCATTAAATGTTTACCTGTTTGAGAGATTAAAATTTGGTTCTTGCCACCTGATTTAGAATGGATCATGTTAACGTTGCTGCTTTTGTAGAGTAAGGCAATGAATCCACAGGATGCCAGAGATCTAGCAATGTGCCCACTTCCCCACGTATTTGGGGAAGACTGGATACTATGACTTTGCTCTTTCATACTTGGGTGTAGACTTTGGTTTAATGAAGTACTTACTGCTTTAGCTGCCTGTGGTCATCTCAAGATGTTTGTCCACCATTTTGGTTATCTTTCCTACAATTAGTGCAATGGCAGGCCTTACACTGAATGCATGGAACTCTTCCTTAGTCATTAAAGTGAATGTCCTGGAGTACAGTGTTCTTTATTGTAACTTCAGAAGCAACAGAGGCGTATATGGATTTCACATTATCCTAGTTGGACTTTTATGTCTCATGCTTAGCAGTCCATTTCTGTACCTACTTAATAATAGACTTTTCATTGTGGGGAGAAGGCAGTATCATTTCCCTGGAAGCCATTCATTTTGTGATGAAGGTAGAGGAGCCAGTTCTATTCAATACTTCCTTACTTTTACCCCCAAAGCATTGGTTTGAATGATCAGAACCCATCTTGGAATGTTGTATATTATCCATTAGTTCCCTTTTGCAAGGGAAGAATTAAAACAGGAGAAAAGAGCTGGACAGGATGAGTTTTTAGATCATAGCACTGAGTAGCAACTGCTAGTCAAGTTTTTTTTTTTTTTTTTTGGGCAGTTTGCTAGAGTCTCATTTTAAAGCAATAACATACAGAGTTGTATTCAAACACTGAGATAAATGCATCAACCTAAATTCATGGTTTTGTTTTTTTCCATGTAGTTGCTAATTATTGAACATAACGAGACTTACTCATAATTTCTTTTCTCTTGCTTGATAGCCGTAATCCTGTATTTGTGCTTCTGTCATTCCCATGGTAACAGACTAATGTCTAAAGCATAAAATTATTAAATACAGAACAGTACATTAAAATAATGCTAAGGTTCTGACTTAACAGAGAGACTTTCACTCTGGGGCAAACTTCAAAAAAGAGAACACTTATACAAAAAGCAATTTACTTGGCCAGTAATGTTTAGTATTCCCATAGCTATTATGGAAGAGATTTGTTTGAATTATAGCCTCTTCCTTCCCAGCCCATCATCTCCTTTGGCTTTGCAGCCAAGTCTTAATCTGGTGTTTATGATGTCAGTCTGCTGCCATGGGACTTATTCTGTCACAAATGTATCGTGACTTCACTGCAGGATTGAGGCAGAAGAAAATTTAGGACAAAAGAGAACAACTCTAAATTTCTAGCATATCTGTTCTGCCAAGAAGTATTCCCTTCACCTTCATGTGCTATTAAAAAAAAAGAAAGTTAAACGGTGCTTTGTCGAAGGTTGGTCTGGCATAAATGTCGTTGAAATCACCAGAATGCCAAAAGCCAGCACAGAGGAAAAATCTTTTGCAGCTTGATCTTAGGTCTTTGAAGAGTGGTCCAGATTTATGTGTTTAATCCTATGCTACAGTAATGAAGCAAACCATGTTTGTAGCACATAAATTGATGCAGCGATTCTCCTGGTTTTCTCTAAGAGAATTCCTTGTATCTTAAATGGAATGTGATCGCATGCACAAGGGCATGCTTCTTGCCTTCTGCCCTTTGCTTCCACCACCAATAACAACTATGTCTTTACTATTCACGGAGATCTGTGAAAGCACTGCCAAACTCAGTGTCTTTGAAGCCAAATTTTATAGTGCTCATAAGCATGTTAGCATTATGGTCCCCCTGGGGCCCCTTCATCATCTGGTATCTGGGACATTCTCCCATTTGGATAGCATAAAAATAATCTATACTCTTTCCTAGGGATGAAAGATTTCTGCAGATTGAAGCTAAGTACACAGGTGGTGCTCTGTACATGATGAACTCTTTGAATGTCATGAACCACTAGTACAAACAGAACACATGTACCTTACTCGTTTTTTTTAGAGATGCAGGGGATAGAAGGAACGAGAGGTGAAGACAATGTTATTTAATGAATAAGATCTTTCTGGACATGTTTAAGTATTATGAACATTCAGAAAATGAGCTGCATTGAATCCTTTTTTTAAATGGAATTAGGAGTTTGGGATTTTCTTCCCTCTCTCCTTCTGCATATTTGTACTTAACAGAAGGTTTTAATGTCCTTTCCCTTATTATAATAAAAACTAAGGTAGGAGGCTAAGCAAGTTGATGTGCTTCAAACATCTCTAATTGCTGCCAGTTTGTCACTGGAAAGCTGTGATAGTCACCTTGGAATCTACATCACCTCATTTTGAGTTTATAATAAGACACTCTCCCTTCTGCTCCTTCACCCAAATCAGCATCCTTCTCAAAGGAATGATGCTGTGCAGTATAAACTCATGTCAGCATAATATGCCATGTACTTTGATAATGATTTTTTCCAGCATTTTGTTGAGCCAGCTTTAGTAACAGCAGTGAGTATATGTGTAAATGGTTTTCTTTAAAAACAGGTATAGATTAATGCATTGGTTGAGTGATTTTTCTTTCTTTTCTTTTTAAATTCCCTGGAATGACAGCTATGGTAAATCTCAAAGAAGAGAGAATTTATTTGGTTTCTGTACTGTGTGTCAGTGGTTCCTAAACCTGGGGAGCTTCAGAAACTCTTGATGCCTAATTGCATTCCTCAAAGATTGTGGTCTACATTACTACATATATGTGTGTGTGTATATATATATATATATATATATATATATATATAATAGACAACTACCAAGGACCTAGATAACTACCAAGGACCTACTTGTAGTTAGTTGCACAAGCAACTATACTCAGTTATCTTGTAATAATTTAAAAAGGAAAATAATCTGGAAAAGTATATATATATATTCTTGTGAACAAGTGAAATTGAATCACTTTGTTGTACACCTGAAACTAATACAACATGATTTGTAAATAAACTATACTTCAATTAAAAAAGGGGGGGGAAGAGCTAAAAGTAAGTGGAACAAAATGTTAGCAATTAATTCTGGATGTGTTGGTGCATGTTTTTTAAAAAATGGATTGTAGTTTATTTGGACCTGGGCTTTGGAATTTTTAAGAGCTCTCTAGATGGTTCTAACATCCAGACAAATTTGGCAATCCTCAGTTTTATATGTAGTAATGGCCAGAAATTTAAATATCAAGGACAAGTTGAAGTATCACAGATGTGTTATGATTTTTATAAATTTGCTTTGTCAGTCCTTACTTTAGCTGAATGAATCTCCCTGGTACTCTGTCACTTTCTCTTTCATAAACACACACCATTAAAATAATCCATATGTTCTGACCCCCTATTTTGTCTTTTCTTCTGGAATGAGAACAGTGGGTGAGAAGTAATTACTTCTGATGTTTTCTTTGACATGCTACATTTGTCTGTTAAAAAAATTGACTCTAAAATTTTAGAACATTTTGAATTAAGACTGCAAAAGAAAATCAAAGCACGCAGCTAGAAGGGAAAAGAACAGAGTTCCTGTTTTAGAAACTTGATTAGCACTGGAAATTGAACTTGAGTTTTTGACATTGGGTTCCACATGATGCACCATCGTGTTCAGCCTGCATGCAAATTGTTTTCTTTAAGCTCTTTATAAATGATGAGATGACATTAAAAGAATAGTTTAATCATGTTTTCATTTTTCAATATGTAACGCTAGAGGAGAAGAAGAAAAGTAGATTTCTTCATCTCATAAAACAAAGTATTTTTGCAATAAAGTTCTAACTAAAAGTTAACCTGGCATTTTTTCATTTACCTTGGTTATTGCTTTTCACATGTCTCATGGTTGTTGTAAACATGCTTTTTTCCCTGTGGAGCTAGATTTAAAGCAAAGGTTATGAAGGAAAGTCTTGGTATTTGAGCATCTTGCTTCTGATGTTTAGCCTTAAGAAATAGATTTGAGCTTAAAAGAAAAGTAATAGGTTTGCTTGAGTTTTCTTACCTTTCTTCACATTCGCTTTTGCTGCCTCTGTGGATAGCCCTAAAACTTGGTTTAGATAGAGATCTGCTGTAATTTCATGAAGCAGTGCTGTCAGATGATGGCAAAGGATGTTTATATTTGTTGACACAGTTCTGTAGATTTCCTTTCCAAAAAGCATGTGCAGATGTTACGTTGGTAGGTCTCTATCTGTAAGCACAAACGTTTTGTTTTGAATGTTTAAATTTGTTTTAGAATAGTTTAAGTGATTATTCTGCCTGTACAGATATTTAGAGGAAAAAAAATGCTTTCCTAAGTATTTGGATAGTTTTTCTTCTGACCATCTAATAAAGATAGAGCTTTTTTGGTTTGTTTTGTTTTTATAAATTCAGCCTTTTCCTAGCAGATGATTTATAGCTGTGATCAATGACCCTATATTTGGCTGATTTATCCAAAAGTCCATTTATTGTCAATACTTTGTTTATATTTATGACAAAGGACACATGCCATAAATGTTTTGTATTTTCTCTGCCCCTCTTTTTTAAAGATTTGTTCCTCTTTCATAGCTACGTGAGTTAGGAAATAAAACGATTTCCTGTCAAATTTCGTATTGAACTTTAAAAGAAAAATTCTAAGAATATGCTCTTGGAATGAAAGGACTTATAGAGGTTATTCAGGGCTGTGGTTTCTTAATTGCTGCTTTTTATTTAAAGGAGATTAAGGGTGTTCTCTTTCTTAAGAATGCTACTCCTGTGTTTTTGCAGATACTTCTCTTAACATTTACTACTCTTTTTTTTTCCCAAGGCTTTTCAAGATTTTTTTCTTCTTGCTAATATGGACAACTCATAAAAGCATATTTTGTCTCAACTCTTCTATGAAATCTTTCTTTCATTTAAATTTTCTTTCTATTATAAAAGTAGAACATGTTTAAAATAAATAAGAAAACCCATGAGCAAATAGAGAATAAAATTCAACTATAGTCCTACCACTCAGATAAATACTCTAGATGTTTCTGCCTTCCTTGCTTATCACCCTACATGGTTCAGAACAGATTGACTTGCTTTCATTTACAGTAAGTCCCTTACACACGAATCTTCAAGTTGTGAACTTTCAAAGGTATGAACGTGTGTTTTTATGTGCAATCATATAAGTAAGTGCACGTCTGGTATACATGTGAACGTGTCACTTGCGTGCATCCTCTGCAAGTTGTGCCCTCTGCTGTAGATTGCAGTAATACAGTATTCCAGTCCAGTCCAGTAATGCAGTATTTTTATTTCAAGCCCAGGATATCCAGAAGCAAGCATAAAAGCCACTGTGATGTAACTGGTACTGCTAAATGTGCCAAGCAATAATGATAGAAACAAGGGTGAAAATAATTGAGTGGAGTGACAGGAGGAAGAAATAACTGAAGAATTGAAGAGATTCATGACGCAGGAAACGGCAGGGGGATTTTCTTTATTTGAGGAGGTACTGTTAGCTCTTGAGGCACAGGACCTGAATGTAGAATGGTACATGAAGGTTGCAGCAGCTGTTCAGAATGCAATTCAATGCTCCCGTGTCATTTATGACGAGAGAAAAAGAGCTACTACCCAGACATCACTGGATCGTTTTTTCAAGAGGGTAGATAGAGTTGAATACAGCAAAGAACTAGAACCTGGGCCATCGATGTCAGGTGTGAGTGAAATTGCAGCTTACCCTCCATCTCCTATTGCTGACTATCCATCTCTATCATCTTCCACCACCTCTCCCTCCTCCAGTCAGGAACTCTTTTTGTCTGTTCACTTGATGCTAGACCCTGTATATCAGCTGTTATACCTTTTCAAGGTATTGTACTGAAAGATTAAAAAAATTTTTTTTATGCATTATTTGTGTGATAAGTATTAGAAACCTATTATAGTACAGTACTGCATAGCGGATTGTGTTAGTTGGGTACCTAGGCTAACTTTGTTGGACTTACCAATATGCTCTTGGAACAGAACTTGTTCATATGTAGGAAGTTACCGTATTTGACATTGTATTATTCACATTCTTATCCTTATGAAAGTTCTTCAAGCAGGAATTGAACTGGGGTCTCCTGCATTGCAGGCAGATTCTTTAACAGCTGAGCTACCAGGGAAGCCCCTTTTAAAGACTATATAATATTTAATTTAGTGGCTAGACTGTGATTGACTGATCCATTTCTCTATTGTTAATCCTCTAGATTGTTTCCAGAATTTTGCTATTCTAAATAATACTTGATGAGCATCTTTGTATTTGGTCTTTGTCTATATTTCAAAGTATTTCTTTGCAATAAGAGTTCACAAAATGAAATTCCTGGGTTAGAGATATGGACCTGTTTAGCTCTAAATTCTTATTTCCAAATTATTCTCTAGAATGGTGGTTTTAATTTTATCTCCGCTGTCTAGGAAGGATCATCTTACTGCACTGTCATTATGATAGGAATGTTTAGTTTTAAAAATCTTTGCTAATTATTCGGGGGGGATCTCCTTTTGTTTTAGTGTTTATTTGATTTTAGTGAGTTTATTTTTCTTCAAATATTTTTAACCACTTGGTTTTTTTTTTTAATAGCTGTTGTTTTAGGGTCTTTACTCATTTCTGTATCAGTGTTTTAGAGAGAGAGGTCTTTAATCAATGTAATTAGGGTTTTTATAGTAAAGATAATAACCCTTTCCTGCTGCTGCTAAGTTGCTTCAGTCGTGTCCGACTGTTTGCGACCCAATGGATTGTAGCCCGGCAGGCTCCTCTGTCCCTGGGATTCTCCAGGCAAGAATACTGGAGTGGGTTGTCATTTCCTTCTCCAAGGGGGATTGTCCCTGTCCAGAGATTGAACCCTTTATCTGTCCTATTAAAACTCTTTAAAGGTTCCTTGCCTAATTCTTGCCTTTTTTACTTGAATAGGAAGAGCTTTAAGAAATCATTTAGTTTGATGAATGATTCATTCATTTGTATGACATTTATTGAGTGTCTATTATGTGCTGAGATATATTAGTGGACTGAACAAATATCCCACCCTCTAGAACTCACAATCCAGGAGAGCAGAGGATGGGGGAGTGAGAAATAAGCAATTAACGTAATAAATGAACAAATTTTTTATAGTGTTTTGAATGTGGGAACAACTATGGAAAAAATAGAGCTGGGAATGGGAGGGAAGTGGTTGCAATTTTAGATGGGATGATCTGCATTGGGCATAATGAGAATATATGACAGCTGAGCAAGATTTGAATTTATTGTTTTTACTTCTGTAGAACTGTATCCTTACTGGTGGGATTGTACCTGTAGGCCAGGAACAATCTAGGTTTAATTCAGTTTAAGTCTCTGCTATGCAGGCTATCTCTTTTTTAAGATGGCCGACGAATCCATCACCTTGGTCTAGAACCTTACACATTGCTAGAGGGTTTTTGAAGTAGTTCTTTTTGTCTGAATGCCTTCATCCTTGGAAACTCTGCTTTTGGGGGCCCCACCAGCTGCAGCATCAGAGTGATGGCTTTGTGGCCTCTCTATGTATAACTTAAAATAAGTTTTATAAATGTGGAGTGTGGGGAGGCAAGTGGTAAAACTGGAGTGAGATTTATTCAGCACTTGTGTTAGGGGAAGCACAATGATTGAAACTGCCCACCCTGGCCAGGCACCATAGTAACCATTTGCATGAGTTGTTTTACGACAGGAGATCCTGATAAGGAATACAGAACTAATAAGCCACCACCAACCGGAAGAGTTCTGGAAAGGTCAAAAGGAGACACCGCATGTCTGTCCACTTCCCAGAATCCCTCTCGCTAGCATCCATCTTGGCTGAGTGATGTGTGCGCCACCAGGAAAGACTCTGAATTAGAATGATTGGCCAAAGACTACCTGGAAACTAATTCCATTACCATAAAACCCAAGACTGCGAGCCACGCGGCAGAGCAGTTCTCCTGGGTTCCCTTACCTACTGCTCTCCACCTGGGTGCCCTTCCCAATAAAATCTCTTGCTTTGTCAGCACATGTGTCTCCTCGGACAATCCATTTCCGAGTGTTAGACAAGAGCCCAGTTTCGGGCCCTGGAGGGGGTCCCCCTTCCTGCAACACTTGGAAAGAAAAAATCTAATCTATCCCATGGTAAGTCCTAGTGTTAGTATTCTGTTTCAGAGGAAACCAGGAAGAGCAGTGATGGGAGTGAATTTTCCCTTCATGTGTTGAAATTGCAGGGGTTCCCCCTCCCCCTCTTTTTTTATTTTGCCTTTTCCTCCTTTTATTTCTACCCCCTTTTTGTGCTTAATTTTAGAATTTGATAGTGTTGCTCCGTGTTATTTATTCTCTGGCATAACCATTGCGGTTGCCTCTTGGAGCTGTGTTCCCAGGCTATTCATATTTGAGAATGGAACTATGTTGTTTTGTCATGCATCACTCAAGTCTGAAAGGCCATTGTAACCATTTTGCTGATAAAGAACAGGAAATGCGAAGAAGAAATAGTGGTAAACCAGACAGCCCTGTAAGTTGTGCTGCCTTGAAAGGGAACATGGGATTGTAGAGGCGCTCTTTATTTCTGTTCATTCAAATTGATGAATTCTTTAAATTGTATGTCTAATTGTCTTCATTTTTTATAGTTAAGTGCAGATAGGTTATAAGATTCTAGAAATTAATGCACATTGATTTCTTTCACAAGTTTGGAGACAATTGTTGATTCATAAAACATGACAGGAACTTTGGGTAATTGTCAATTGTCTGACTATTTTTCTTCTTTGCATTCCTATTGCTTTGCTATCGGCAGTCATTAAATTGATTCAATTGAAATCTGAATGAGAAATTAGTGTATTCTTATGAATGTACCTCACATAAATTTTAAATGAAGTGTTTGACTTTTTCATCCAAATCAGGTTGGCAAAAGAATGTTAATTATTTCATTGGCTGAGTTATGAGATTCAAAGTTCAAGATTACTCACACCAGAGTATATTAAGAAATAAATATAATTAAATGCTTCCAAATATGTGTATCTTAAACAGGAACTGAGCTCTAATAATTGTTTAATCTAGAAGCTTCCTCTTTTGTTGACTGTAATTCTCTTAAAAAAAAAAAATCCTTTAATAACCTGACCTTTTGGCAGTGACTGTGGGAGACTCTGTGCTGTTAGAAAATGAATGGTGATGTGTTTCAGTTTTCCTTTCAGCCTTTCAGTTAACCAAACATTTACATCTCGTCATCTTCATCTACTTTTTTTCACTTTTTGGCCATGCTCTGTGGCATGTGGGATATTAGATCCCTGACCAGAGATCTAACCCATACCCTCGGACGTGGAAGCCCAGAATCTTAATGGCTGGAACTCAAGGGAAGTCCCACCGCCCCTTTTCCCTCCCTTCTCCCCCCCTCCCCTGCAACACACACACGCACATACCTCCTTTATCTACCTTCCCCCAGCCCGGGTGACTACCACAGTGATGCTTCAGCTGTGCTGTGCTAAGTGGACTGTTGAGCTTAGCCAGTACAGTGCAGTAGACAGAGGCCCAGCACGCGCCAGTCCCTGTCGCTACCTTGCTTCTCTTTTTCCCCCTTCTTCAGGTCAGGTGTGGGGGGGGGGGGGGGTTTGCAGGGGTATAAAATGGTCTCACCATCTTCCCATGGCTCAGAATAAGGAGAAAGGAGGCATCTGTGGCTCATGAATGTACAGATTCACCACCTTAAATAAATTGTACTAAGGACTGTCTCCTAGCATGACTCTGTTCTGCTTCCCATCTTTGAGACCAGGAGTAGGTCAAATTAAGTTTGGATGGTTGAGCATCCACCGTAAGTATACAGTAGGTATCCACGAGGAACTTAAACTTATTTCTGTTTACTTCTACTATGTTATTATTTCTAAGAATAAACCTTATTTTTATAATAGCATTATGACACAAGGATTACATATTTGAAATCTAAAGAAAGCAGAAGGGAAAAAAGTCGTCCATAAACCATCTCTGGGAGAGAGAACCAGTGTTGGCATTTTCTTTTTTTTTTAACCTGTTCTCTGATTTTTTTTTTCTCTTTGCTTTACCTACATGAGATTATATTATATATCATCCTTAATCCTCCTGTTTTTTATTGTATGTTTCCAATTGTTACTATATACTTTTGTATGCAGATTTAAAGGCTGCATAGCATTGAGTTTATGTAGCATAATTTTATTATCCCATTTTTTTGTAAATACATATGGCAGTTTTTCGCAGTTATAAATACTATGACCAGTATCTTTATGTGTAACACTTTCTTCACATTTAAGTGACCTTAACAGAAATAAAGTATGAGTTTAGGAACACTATATTAGTCATTTTAAGTTCTCCGGGTCATTTGGGGGAGTTTTTTTTAACTTTTTGGGGAAATAGTTTGAAACTTACTGAAAAGTTGCAGGAATAGTACCAAAAACACCCATATTCCCTTTAGACATATTTGTCTCTTGCTGTCCTTGAACTCTGTATGCTTTATGGATTGTGTGTTTAAACACTTCCTTTCTCTGTTCTCTTTCCCCATCTTTCTCTATTCAGTTTCAGACTATGCTGCATAATCATGTCCCTTGGCTTCCAAATACTTAAGAGTGTATTTCCAAAGAATGAGAATATTTTTTGGTCTAACTACAGTATACTTACTAACTCCGGGAAACTTAACATTGATACGCTATAATCTTGTGTTCATATTTCAGATTGGTCAATTGAACTAATGATGTCCTTTCTGGCATTTTTCCTCCTATAGTACTAGGCCCATTCCAGGATCACACATTGCATTTGGTTCTTACATCTCATTTAATGGGGCTTTCTTTGTCTGTTATGACATTGACATGAAAAAATATATAGGACTCTTTTTTAATAAAAATGTGTTCATTTGGGTTTGTCTCATGTTTCCTCATGGTGAAATTAAGACCATACATTCCCAGCTGAAAATAATTAAGTGACATGTCCTTATTGGAGCATTACATCGAGAGGTAATGTTCTTTCCTTCATTGATATTAAATTTGATTATCTGCTCAAAGGATTAGCTTATTTTTTCCACTGTATAGATACTCTACTTTCCTTTGAAACTAATAAGCAATCTGTGGCAACATGCAAATATCTTATTCCTCTTCCACAATTTCCCTTTAGATTTAACTTCTCTTGATGATTCTTGCATGAACTAGTCTTTCCTATGATTTAGAATTAGAGCATCAGCATTTACCAGTTAGCAGTCTGCATTCTCTTGCAAAGAGAAATCCTTCCACCCACCCACCAACCCATTCATCATCCATCCATCTATCCATTCATTCTCTTTTCTGTTATTGCTATTGACTCTTAAGACTCCCCGTTTTAATGGTTTATTACTTATTACTTTTCTTAAATATATTTATGCTCGAATTCTAGATTTAATCAATGACAGTATTTAATCAGATTGTGTCACCTGTGTTCTTTTGACAGGCCCCCACCATTTTTTTTTTTTTTTTTTTGGAGCACTAACTTTCTGATATAAGATGCTGTAGGCTCATTTTGTACCTTCTCTACCATAGCCCTGTAGTCAACCATTTCTGTGGAGATTTCTGGGTCCTTTTTGACCCAGAAAAGACCAGTCTAGTGGTCTTAGAAACTGATACAGTGCTGGGTGTAACTTACTAATGGAGCGATTGCTTCTAGACCATCGTTAGGAGTCAGTGAGGAAAAATACGTACATGCATGCTTGTACACGTGTACATAGTTTAGAAATCATGCGTTTGAACTAGTATTGTTACTAAGCCCGAGCTTATCCGAGCTTATCCTGCTTGCCCCACGACAGGCCAAAAAATTGGGAGACGAGTTGTTATAACAGGGAATAACAATTTTAATTGGAAAGCCAGCAGACAGAGAAGATGGTATACTATCATCTCAAAAAACCATCTCCCCTCAA
Organism: Odocoileus virginianus; assembly: GCF_023699985.2. Taxonomy (NCBI): domain Eukaryota; kingdom Metazoa; phylum Chordata; class Mammalia; order Artiodactyla; family Cervidae; genus Odocoileus; species Odocoileus virginianus. Next base: position 49,981,030 of record NC_069683.1, read on the forward strand.
TCCCAATTCAGGCTTCTTTTATACAGGAAAGGGGGAGGAGCCCACTGTGGCACCAGCCAATCACTGAGCGGGACCACTAACGGTCACTGGTTGACAGTTGCTCCCTAACAGTCTCTTGCTGGGGGAGAGGCCCGCTGAGGTGCCAACCACAGGCTGAGCAGGGCTGCTATAGCTCTTGCCTGCCCCACGCTTTACAGTATTTCCAAGTCCAAACCATTTCCAAGGAGGATGCTTACCTCCATTCTATCAATATATTTGATTCTCCTTCTTCCACAATGAAAGTCCTGGCTCCTAACACGGATACTCATTTACGCAGTTTTATAGTGTTCTTGCCTGGAGAATCCCAGGGACAGAGGAGCCTGGTGGGCTGCTGTCTCTGGGGTCGCCCAGAGTCGGACACGACTGAAGCGACTTAGCAGCAGCAGCAGCATAGTATGTCTAAAAATATTTTCAGAACTGCCTCACTCTTGCCACTACAGAAAACTACTAAAAACATTCAGGATGTGCTTGCTGTTTCCCCTCCATGCCTCCTCAGTATGGAGAATATAGTAAAATACTGAGGTAAATTTGTATCTTTTCTCCTCTCTCTTCCTAGTGGTTATGTCATTAATGTGAAGGACATTTGTGTTTATTTGGTTCACGTGCTTTCAATTTTAGGTTTTTATTTTTCCCACCCTTGTTTAACATTAATTCTTTTAGGATTCCATGTCTTTATTTTTAAATGTATTTATTTTTAATTGGAGGATAATTGCTTTACAATATTCGGTTGGTTTCTGCCATATATCAACCTGAATCAGCCACAGGTATACATGTGTTCCCTCCCTCTGAGCCTCCGTCCCACCTCCCACCCCGTCCCACCCCTGGGTTATCACAGAGTACCAGGTTGAGCCTCTGTGTTACACAGCATTCCCCATTAGTCATCTGTTTTTCATTTGGTAATTATGAATCTCAATGCTACTCTCTCAGTTTGTCCCACCCTCTGCCCCTGCTCTGTCCATAAGTCTGTTCTCTATGTCTGCATCTCTGTTCCTGCCTTGCAAATAGGTTCATCAGTAGCATTTTTCTAGATTCTAACTATATGCATTAATGCATGTTATTTTTCTCTTTCTGATTTACTTCACTGTATAACAGGCTCTAGGTTTATCCACCTCACTAGAACTGACTCAAATTCATTCCTTTTTGTGGCTGAGTAATATCCTTTTGTATATATGTACCACAACTTCTTTATCTATTCATCTGTCAACGGACATCTGGACATCTAGATTGCTTCCACGTCCTGGCTGTTGTAAATAGTGCTGCAATATGTAAAACATTATTAACACATTTCCCAAATTCCAGACTCTGTATAAAGGTATATTGAAACATGTGTCACTGCAGGAAGTTGGTCGTGTATTTAAAGGAAGTGTGGCTCATTCTCTTGAAGCTTAAAATCATCCTCTTATTTTATTATTCTAATTTTTTTTTCATAATCAAGGCTATTTCTTGGGAATTAAAGGGAACAAGAACCTATCTTGATTCTTGCACCACTCCTAAGTTTTTGGTAGAGAAGATATTCAGAAGCATTTGGTTAACAGATGGGGCAAATGCCTGGTAATTTGTGACATGCCCTTTCTTAGCCCATTTGTCTGTGTGTCTTGGGGACCAAGTTCCCTGATTCTATACACTACTGTTACCTGTTTGACTTTTTTCTTTGTCTGACTCCTTTATAAGCTTCCCAATGATACATTTTACTAATTTCCACCCTTCTAGTTTCAAAAAATACAACTTCTAGAGGTGGGGGATCAAATGTGTGCATTTTTCAGGAGTTAAGCTCCTTATTTAAATATCTTTTCTTTTTTTTTTTTTCCAGCAGCAAAGTTTAGAGTGTGTTTAATATGAAAAGACTGACATATACTCTAGTTCCACATGGAATATGAATATGTTCTCCTACTTTGGGTCAAGGTGAAAAGTATAGTTTTTCTTTATTAAATATTTGGAATTTGTGAACTTACCCATGAGATGTTCTTTTATCTTCTTTTTGTTCAAAATTACAATTGGGGTCTGTGGATTGATAGACTCACAACAGTTAATCCTAAATGCCTAAATGAACTGCCAGATAGCTTCAGGTGAAATAGTGTTCCAGGACAGGCTTGATTTGCAGAAATGAACTTCACAGTTGCTCCTTTCGGTCCGGCAGTTAATTTTGTTAGAGGTAACCTATGTAATCTTAATATTAGAATGTGTCCAATTTTGTCCTGTTCTTATATAGGAAAAATCCCAGTGCACAGAAAGCAATAAAGCAGCTTGTACACCAAAGACACTTCAGAATTAGTGTCTGAGGGGCTGTCAGCCAGTTTTATTTGTATTTTTGATACAGTTGTGACGCTTGTAAGTCAAATAATTAGAAATCGATATGAAAGGAGGCTGCGTTTGTGCAGCCCATTAGCTATTCCAAGGAGCCTATTTGAATGTTGACGTTAAGGCTTTAGATGTGAGGGTTTTCTGACAGATTGTGAAATTTTCTTAAGTTAGCCACTAGGCTAAAATGTACCTAACTAAGTTGGGTGGCTTGTTTGTTTTTTTTACCTTCAATCCTTCAAATTTTCCCAGCTATGGCACTTAAAAATTTGGCTTCATATTGATAGCCCTCATATATATTCCAAGACAAATTTAAAATAAAACCCATTGTTTTGAATGCATGTCTAATAGAATAATTGAGGTGATCATCAAAAGTCTGTCCCCTAGTAATGGTGTATTAATAACACTGGACAGCTAGAAGGAAGCCTGTTTCAACTATGAGAAATGAATAGCTGGAAACCTGTACTGAAAAGTACTCACATTTAGGAAAAGTGTTGGAGTTTCTTTAGCATTTTACTCAGGAGCAGCAAGTCTTATTTCTGCATTTGTATATTTTTTTAACATGTCATGTTGCTGAACCTTTTTTTTTCACCTACATTTAATGTGTTTGTTGTTTTTGTCTTGTTCTTTTGAATATTTTAATTGCAAACTTATCTGTTTCTTTAAAAAAATCCATTAAAAATAAATATATATTGTTAAGCTGTGTGGTAAAAACTAAAATGAGTATGAATGTATGTTTTCCGTAAAGGTTCTGAAAGCAATAATGGGATCTCTTTAAGCTCTACTGTATAGTAAGGCGAGCGATCCATCAAAAGCACAGTCTTGGATTTGGGTCTTCTGTTTAGATTAGGAATGTTAAGAAAGATGGATGGTAAATGTCTTTTAGCTGTATTGTCCCCCAAACATGAAATGAAATCTAAAGACTCTCAAAGAAGGTTTCAATTACACTAGCAAATGACTTGAACAAGGATTGGGTATGGGGAGGTCACGGGCCAGTGGGATGCCAGTTGTGGATTTATATTGTTTAAAATGAAAACATTATTTCCATTAACCCCTTTCCACTCACATCTCCACCAGAGTTATTTTCAGATGGTACTTTTGTAGGTGTTAGTCATACTTGATAGAAATACCTTATCGCTAGTGTGAATTGCACAGCCTATCCATGGGTATATTTTTTTCCCTCTGGCCAGTTCACAATCCAAGGTTTCATTTGGCTAATCCTCTAGAGAGATACTGGCATCCTTATGTTCTCCAGACTTGATTTCAGAATGTAGCAGTAAGCCATCCAGTTGCAAAGAAGCATTTATAAATATTTTAATTAAAAACAAAAAATGGATTCCCTATTGTGGTTTTCCAAGATAACGGCTAATCGACTGCCAGATCACACCGTGTACGTGAGTTGAGGGAGGGAAAATTCTCGTTTTCAGGGTGACTCTCAATAGATTTGCCCTTAGCTATATACCTGTGGGTTTTTAGTGTGGTTTTTGCCCTCTTATTACAAATGGAGAAAAGAGTTGGTAAGCAGAAGAGGAAGCATCCTTTCAATGAGTCAGCTATAGTGTACACTCAGGGCAGACACTTTAAAAAGAGCACCATTAATTTGAATAAAACAGGAGAAGGTAGGTACTTTGTACATCCGTAAAGCACTGAAGGGGATAAATCCAATTATCTGTTCAATATTTAATGGCCATAAAGTTAAAAATTTTAAAGGCAGTACCTCGGAGACTGCTTAGTCAATTCCGTCCATATTATTTTTGACATTCAAAAGTCAAGGTAGACTAGCTACGTTGACAGCGGCACTCATCATGTTGGTCCGCCGATTTAGTGGCAATGACCCTGGGGTTTGTATTTCTCTACACAGTTGAAAATCAGTGGCTTTTTTTTTTTTTTTTTAGGAACTCATAGGGAATTTTTGTGGTCTCCTGAGTTGACATCTTTTTTTTTTCAGTTCCTTTCTGTTGGTTCTTGATACAAAAGATAATTAAGGATGATTGATGAAGAAAGCCCGAAAACAGAGGAACCAGAATAAAGATCAGCTGTTTGGACTAAAATATTGCTTTTAAAGAAAACAGGAATTTTTAAAATATATTTCAAAAATTCCTGTCTAAGAAATTCTTTTAGAAACTCTGTTCAATCCTAAGCCTATTTTTACAGATTTTTCTCACTGTGCGTATTTCATAGCAAGTTGTGAAGAAAAATGATAATTTATTAATTCTGCCACCTCCATCCATTTCTCTTCTAAAGCTGTATTTAGCCAGCGATGCAGGTGGGCACTGCTCTGACTGTGGTTCAGAGGCAGCTGAATCATGAAGCTTCTAAGAAAATCAATGTGCTAGCGACATTTGGAATGAATGTCAATATGACAGTGATTTTGTGATATGCTGAAGCTTTATTCTTCTTTCCTATTAGCTAATACAGGATTCTAATTAGCCATTAACTTGCTCTCACCTTGTATGGTCCAAACTATAGGGGCATACCTTGTGTTTCAGAGAATGTCACTGCTAGTTATCTTTTTACTGATTCTGTTTTATATATTACCTTTTGCACAGAATGTTCCCCTTTTGTATGTTTTGGCTATAGAACTCTGTGCTCCCTGGGCATTAAATCTCTTTCAGCGTGGTTTCAGTTGCCTATATGTAGCTTTTTATTTATTTTTTTATCAAAGAATATTTTAAACTAATATTGTGTGTAGATGAATTTTGACGTGATGGAGGGTTACTATTAAAATGTTGTAGAGGAATCATGCAAGAAGACAACTTCAAGAGAGATTAAAGAGCAAAAGTTAATATATTGCATGAATTATGATATGATAAGAGGACATTTGTTTTGTTTTTAAGATAGGTACAAGTTTCAAGAAGGTGATGTCTGTTTTGAGTGATTTTAAGGAGTCTGTGGCTTTCCTTGGGAATACATATGAAGTGTTTTTCTCTTATTTTGCTATTCATTTCCCTTGAAAAAGGACACTTAGTTTATTTTACTCGATTTTCAAATGCAAATTCAGCTTATTCTTGTAGCATGTAGAGTCTCTAAGGATGAGACTTGCTGAAATCTAAAACCATTTCACATTCTTGGATCTTATAGTTTTAAGTAGATTGCTCCTTGTTTTGTTCCAAGTGTCGAGTGATTTGGGTGTTAAACCAGCAGAAACCTTTGTTTTCTTGGTTTCCCATAAAGAAAATAAAGGTGAGAAAAGAATGATTTCCTGGATAATTCAAAGAGAAGATTTAACATACAAATCCCTAGCATGCTACTATACAGGAACTTCTAAATCAGCTTATGTTACAACTCAGCATGACAATTGTTAAACTCATTTATTTTTAAAGAGCTTTTATATGTGATACATGTTAAAAGAGCCAAGAAGAGGGGAACTGTAACACCATTCTTCTGAATATGACTCTGAACTTGAAATATATGGCATATTTCCTTTGTTTGCTCACTTGTGAACCGCACAGTCCTTAGACTAAACTTTTGGATGACAGAAACCCTCTTGTGTGTGTGTATTCATATATATATGTATATATATGTATGTGTATTATGTATGTATTTAACATTGTGTTTCTTTCCTGTATTTTTTGCCTTAACTTTATATTGCCAGTATTATTATTTATGTACTATTTCCCTTTAAGTTGATTGATCTTTTTACTTACCCTCATCCAAATAAATATTTGCCATGAAATTACAGGGTTTTGGGGGGAGCTGTATTTTCATACATGTTTAAAATAAAATCTCAAATATTAAAACTTTTGAAGTTTTAGATTCCATTTAAAATTATTTCATGATTCATATTTAAGAAACAGTGTCCTAGACTTGCACATTGAGCAAATATTTATTTTAGTGTAGATGGGGAATCCAACCAGTCAATCCTAAAGGAAGTCAGTCCTGAATATTCATTGGAAGGACTGATGCTGAAGCTGAAGCTCCAATACTTTGGCCACCTGATGCGAAGAACTGACTCATTGGAAAAGACCCAGATGCTGGGAAAGATTGAAGGCGGGAGGAGAAGGGGATGACAGAGGATGAGATGGTTGGATGGCATCACCAACGTGATGGACTTGAGTTCGAGTAAGCTCCAGGAGTTGGTGATGGACAGGGAAGCCTGTTGTGCTGCAGTCCATGGGCTCGCAAAGAGTCGGACATGACTGAGCGACTGAACTGAACTGGGGTGGGGAATTGATTTATGGTGTACTTACTGTGTCAAATACTGTTTCCAATAGTCTGATGTTTTCTCATTTAATCCTTTTAATAACCCCAATAAAGAAGATATTACCATTTTACAAATAAACCCAAGGCTCCGAAAGGTTAAGTGACATTCCTAAGGTTAAATAGCTGAGTAAAAATTAGAACTGAGATATGAACCCAAGGCCACTGGATTCCAAATTCTACGCTGTTTTTGCTACATGTTGCTGACTCCCTGTTGGTTAATAAGGTTAATGAGTTAACCTTATGCATGCATTCATATAATGGTTGGTTTTACCCATTGTTACTCCTTTGTGGTTGAAATAGTTTCCTCTGAGTGGTATTTATAGTTTGTGATTTTCCTCTGGAATTGCATTTTACATGATCTTGAAAGTTGTTGTTATCACCTTCCTTTTAGGTCTTGTGTGAAAGGGAGCCTCTCAGCACTTCTGAAGAAATCTGCTCATTTTTTATTTTTTAAAAGTATCACTAATTAAGTGTTGAAAACAAATACTAAGCTCCTTATTTAAGTTAATGTCATCTCTGTAGTTTTCATTTTATGTGGCTTCAGTCATGTTATACTTCGGAGATAAAGCTTGGAGATGATCTGATCCAGTTCACCAGCCTTATTCAAAATGAGTGCTTGAATCCTTTCTCAGCACACATGCATGATCCTTTCTTGATTACCTCCAATTATGGAGTCTCACTCTCTGCTCTGTAACTGTTAGTGAAAACTGATAGTGGGTTTAGGTGACCCTAAACTTAATACTTCAAGACAAATTTCATAATATTTAAGAGTTGTAAGATAGCCTAATGCTTGCTTATTCAATTTATTTATTTTGGTGGTAGAAAATAGAAAAAGGTTTTAAATTACTATTTGTCTTTTGGTAAATTTAAAAAAACATTTTCTATTTCCCTTTAAATTATTTGGTTTGCACTTCAGATCACTATTAGAGTTTCCTTTTCATGCAGCTGGATGGCATATCCAGAGATTGTTTAATGGGATCACTTACATTGATGATGGTTTAGTATTTTGAATATAGCACACAATAGCACTTTTAAGAGAATGATCAGGACTGGTACGTGAGGGATGTGAATTGCTTGAGTTGGACATCTCAGCCCGTGTAAGTGCACTTTTTTGGAACTTCTCTTCAGCTGCTGACCCAGAGCACTTCATTTTTTTTCTCCCAGACTGTATCCTTCTTGATTTTCCTGCCTGGTTTCCTTACTGTATTCATTTTATGTTTTCTAAACTATGGGAAGTGGGGAAATAGAGGAATTGCATATCTTGCTTTTTGATTATAGATTTTAGTTGCTCTGGTTTTGAGTGGGATGGGAAGTACTAGGTCCTAGGAATCAGTGTCTCAAGAGAGTTGGAATTAGTGCATCTTCATAGCCAATGTCAAATAGGTTGTTCTCAGCTCATTGATTTGGCCTATATCTGTTGATTTTATTATCTAGTTTATACTGTAGCTGCTGTTTTATTAATCCCTCATAAAATTAATTGGTGCCTAAAACAAATATTATTAAAGATACTATATTTTATATCAGTCAACATACCAAGTTGACTGATACAGTTTCAGTGTGGAGTTTTATGTTCTGTGTGTCTATGTCAATAAATACATAAAATCTGGAAAATGAAACGAGCCAGAATTTCGTTTTTAGTCTGAAAAGGTAAAGTGAATCAGAGGTGGTGACCACCTAGTTCCCCCAGTGACTCAAACAAGCAAATAATTCAGCATGCCGACCTAGAACATTGCTCATTTCAAGAAACTGGTTCACGGCTCCTTCCCTATTCCATGTAGAGAATTTTAGCTTTATTGAAGCCAAAAATCTAGTGCAGCTTTTTGTCAGTTAGAGGAATATTTTGAGCTTCCTTGTTTTGCCTGTTGTTTTTTTTTCCCCCTACAAACGTGTGAAATGTTGGTATCACAAGAAAACCAAGCTATTTTTGGTCTTCTAAAATGTGATTCCATGGTCCCCATGCTGGACTGAATTCTTTCTAGTGTGCTGTTTTCTTCAACCTAACCTTTTTATAGGGAGGAGTAATAAGTTTATTGTCAGTATTGTGGATATTTTAATTGAAGATAAACGAGTTTTCTTTTTAAATGTCTTCCATATTATATATCTTCGGTTTTATTATCCTAATTTCAGTAGATTGGCAAAGCCAGATAAGCTTAACAACCCTGACCTGATTCAGCATTCATTACTGCTGCTAAATCAAATAAGACCTGGCTAATAGAAACAGGGCTAGTGCAGCCATTTTTCAATTTAATTAGAATATTGTACATTGTATTGTACTTATATGTGTATAGCAGAGACAGAATTTGATCATCAATTTGGAAACATTCATGCTGCACCCTCCAGCTAGAGAATTTTATCATTTATTGTAAACTCTTTGAGGTTGGGGGAGTCTTTAAATTATTAAATAATCAGGATTGCTTGAAGGTATGAAGATGAGACTATCTTACTTGATATGCCATCCAAGGCATGGAGTTTAGGTACCACTTCATTACAGCTGAGATTGGCAAACTTTTTCTGTCAAGGGCGAGGCAGTAAATGTGTTACACTCCTGGGGCCATATGCAACCAATGAGCATGGATATGTCCCTGTAAAACTTTATTTATGGACACTGAAATGTGGATTTCATGTAATTTTCTTGTGATTTTAGCATTATTCCTAAAATTTTTTTTAAACAGTTAAAACTGTAACAACTATTCTTGGTGCATGGGCTCTACAAAAACAAGGTAGCAGGCCAGATTTGGTTCTTGAACCTTAGTTATTGACCCCTGAGCTGTTGGATCCTGTTTCTTATTCTACCTACCTACCTATCTAGTTAGCTATTTTTTATGCATACAGATATATCCATCCCTTTTCAGATTATTTTCCCATTTAGGTTATTATAGAGTATTGAGCAGAGTCCCTTGTACTGTACAATAGGTTCTTGTTTACAATACACTTGTATTATACAATAGGTTCTATTTTAAATATAGGAGTGTGTACATACCAATCCCAAACTCCCAATCTATCCTCCATACCATTCTTCCCCTCTGGTTCATTCACTAAGCCTGTAAGTCTGTTTCTGTTGTGTCAACTTTTTTTTTTTTTTAGATTCTGAATATAAGTGATAACATTTGTCTTTCTCTGACTTCACTTAGTATGATAATCTCTAGGTCCATCCTTGTTGCTGCAGATAACATTAGTGTGTTAGTTGCTCAGTCAGGTCCGACTCTTTGTGACCCCATGGACATGTAGTCTGCCAGGCTCCTCTGTCCATGGGATTCTCCAGGCAAGAGTACTGGAGTGGGTTGCCATTCCTTTCTTCAGGGGATCTTCCCGACCCAGGCATTATTTTATTTTTGTTTTATTTATTTGTATATTTACTGACTGACTTCTCTTAGGTGATTTGTTCTGTATTTCTGTTTGTTCATTTTCCACAATGCAGGAAATGTGGGCCGACTGACTTTTTCCTGTCATCCCGTTATCTGCCAGTCTCCACTTGATGGGGAAAAGGAGAATCCGGTGTTGAGCCATCAGTGAGAGTAGTTTCTGTTATCAGTTGGTAGTTGCTGTTTAATTCTCGAGGTGCAGACAATGCAGCAGAATTGACTTATCTCATTTTCACATTCCTAGAGATGATATGTTAGTCCTGAGAATGCTGTCATTTTTCCAGTGTTCCTCACCCTACGTGGCCATTAACAACAGCGGAGTTCATAAATTGATCCCAGATTTGAGTTGTAAGTTATTGGCCCTGCAAACTTGGTGGACAAACTGCTGTCAGTATTTGTGTTGATGGATACTCTGAGCAAGGCTTCCTGACTGCAACCTAACTGTTTAGTACCCATGACAGTAGAGTTTTAGGTTGTGTTGTAATAGGGTTCTTGTTCCAGAAATTTGCTGTCAGACAGATTCACCTCAAATTTTTACGAGGCAATGAATCATTGAAACTTAAGGTTGGTGTTGTCTTTTTAAAATGGTTTTCAAGGACTGGATTAATTTATAAGATCTAGATTTTGAGAAATTATTTTCTCTTATAGTGAAAGTTCAATTTGCTAGTAAATCAGTGAAAACTCTGTCATTTGACATTATGGATGCTTGTCTCTTTATAAATATAGGATTAGTCATTTAAGCTTGCCACTGGCATCTTTTGCAAGAGTGGACATGCTCTTGTCTTTCTATAAGATACCTCTGAAAAAAAAAATGAAAGTGTTAGTCTCTCAGTTATGTCTGACTCTTTGCAAACCCATGAACTGTAGACCACTAGACTCCTCTGTCCATGGAATTCTCTAGGCAGGCTTACTGGAGTGGGTTGCTATTCCCTTCGCAGGGGATCTTCCTGACCCTGGGATTAAACTCGTCTCCTGCATTGCAGGCAAATTCTTTACCATCTGAGCCACCAGGGAAACCCCAAGATACCTTCTAGATTTACTCGAAAAAAAGTGAGTCTACTAGTTTTCTCTCTTGGTTGGTGGAACTTAAAGATAGCTTTCATTCCAGTTCAGTCACTCAGTCGATTCTGACTCTTTGTGACCCCATGGACTGCAGCATGCCAGGCTTCCCTGTCCATCACCAACTCCCAGAACTTGCTCAAACTCATGTCCATTGAGTCAGTGATGCTATCCAACCATCTCATCCTCTGTTGTCTTTAAGTATATGAATTATTACTATTGACATTTGTGAATGATGGCTATTCAACTTTGGTAATTGCAACCAGCCTATTTCTAGAATTATTTATTAAAACAATTATCTAGCTCTCTCTTTTCTAAGTTTAGCTAACTCCTTCCTGATCAGATAGACCTGTGTTCTCCTGCCACAACTTTTATTCCTTGATTCACATCATCATGGAAGAAAAATCAACAAAAAGATGAGTGCTTGCTCTAACTCCTGGCATTTTATGTTGGTTCACTTCTCTTTTCCTGTGGTCTCTGTAAGGTGATTAGAACATAGCTGATTTTTTCAGTAAAGTTCTACTATTTCCTTCCCCCATCCATAAGCAAATTATTTGCAGATGACTTGAAAGTAACTCCCAAGTATTGGTAACTAGTGCCGGTAGTTTTTAGGTGGTACACAAAGTTCTGTAGGTCAGCTTGAAATCATAATGCTTGCAAGGAAAAAAAAAAATTAAAATTGACTTCAAAGGACAACTCTGACACGGTCAATTAATAATTAAAACAGTTTTTTAATGAGCTATGCAATTACCTGTATGTCCCTGGAGATGATGGTTTATGGTATTATTGCAGTGCCCTTTCTTTAGTCATGGTGCATGACATTTGTAATTTAAAGCCGGCTAGACATTAAAGTGACAGAACTTTCATTAACCTTGTCTAAAGTTTGCTGATGACAAATGACTTATAAAACATGCTGTTGTCAAAATATACCACATATTTAAAAGTACCTTAAAAGTCTTGTGGGCTCTGAGAGGCTGTGGAGCCTCAGAGAGAGACAAGGGCCACCACTGTCCTCTGGAATTACCTCACGGATCCCCAGTGACTGGCATTATGTCTTCATACTCAGGTAAGTGGTACCTGCTTCAGACAAGAGCTAATATACTTTTCATGGTTCTCTGGTTCAGGTGGGCTTCCCAAGGGTTTTGCACTGCATGACCTGATTCTGTTGACTAGTGGTTTATGACTATGAAATAATTTCTTCTAAATCTGCCTTGAAGTTTTGTTTTTTCAGCCTAAAACCAGAGATTATGTTTTGATCCTAGCTTTTCTGGTATCTTGCTATTACATTTTGAGCCATCTACTTACTTATGCTGTGTCCTATCCCCCTTTATTTTTGTGTATGTTTTTTTTTTTTTCCCTCTGATTTGAAATAAAGCATTCTCTTCTTTTTGCAGAGCCCATGATGTATAAACATTTTGTATTTGTAATTTTCTTCATCATATTTCTTTGAGAGGAATATTTTGAAACTACCAAGGGAGATATTGCAGAAGGGTATCCTTTTATAATTGCAACAGTAATAAATACATGGTAATTAGCATTTAATGAGCAGGTGCTGTATGCCAGGCACTGAGCTAAGACTTCTGTCTCATTTAATTCTCATAGTAACTAGATGTGATGCTATCACTCCATTTACAAATGTGGAAACAAAGGCACAAAAAGATTAAGTACTTGGTTGATGTCTCAGAAATTGTAGATGAGTGAGGATTCCTGTCTAAGACTGAGTAACACCAAGGATCTTGCTTGTAGCCATTTAGCAGCAATGACTTTCAACTCACTTTGGCTTTTTCAGAATAGATTATGTGTTTGTTGTGCTTTCGTCTTTGTGCAGTACAGTGGTTTTATTAGTCTTACCTTTGTATAATATACCAGTAAATAAATGTAGACTGGCTTCTATACCAGCAAAAAAAACGATAAGTCAAAGTTGAATATTTATACTTTATCTAAAAGAACAGTTAAAAAATTTGTAACCATCTTTTAACTCAATTCATGATAGGTATTTCCTATTATTTTTAGTGTATTCCTTGTATTTAATATGTCCTGATTCTATCTTATGGTTAGTTCCTATGAGATTAAAGGCTGCAATATAGCATTCACAACACACTATCTTTTTTCCTTTTGATGAACGTCCATAAATTTCTTAAACACTGTGGGAATATTATGCATTATGGAATACTAAATATTCCCATCTTATTGATTATATTGATAAATAGTAACCTAGATTCTGCATGCTAGTCTTAACTAATTTTGGTTGATGTACAACAACAGAAAGTTGCACAAAGTATAAATGCTCAATACCACAAAATAAGCACTGAGTAACTGTTAGCTCAAGAATTAGACTTTAGCCTATACTCCAGAAGTCTCCCTTCATGCCCTCTCAAAATTACTGCTCTTTTCGTCTCCTCAAAGATAACTTTAATGCCGTAGTTTTTTAGTTTTCTTAGTTTTTGCTTTTGACATTTTTAAACTTCTTATTGTGAAAAATGTCAAACATACAGAAGTAGAGATAATAGTGTATTGAACTCCCTTATGTTCCCATCACTTAACTTCATCAGTTATTAACTCAAGGTCAGCATTGTTTCATTAATAATCTCACCCATTTCTATGCTTTCACACTGCTGAATCATTTTAATGTTGTCTCTTTTAACCTATAGCTTCTCCCTCATCCTTTTTCTCCCCCTTGAAGTGTATTTGTTGAATAAACTAGACTGATCTATAGAGTTTCCTACAATCAGGGTTTGGTTTTTATGTCCTCATGATGTTGTTTAGTGTATCTATCTCTTGTTCAGTTGCTGAGTCGTGTCTGACTCTTTGCAACCCCATGAACTGCAGCACTGCAGCACACCAGCCTTCCCTGTCCTTCACTATCTCCCAGAGTTTGCTCAAGCTCATGTCCATTCAGTCAGTGATGCCATCCAACCATCTCATCCTCTGTTGCCCACTTCTCCTCCTGCCCTCAGTCTTTCCCAGCATCAGGGTCTTTTCCAATGAGTTGGCTCTTCACATCAAGTGGCCGAAGTATTGGAGCTTCAACTTTAGCATATTTGTCCTTTCTTAATTTCCCATAAATCATAGTTGGAGTATATCTGATTTGGGTTTGGTTTTCTTTCTCTTTTGGGGAGGGTGGATGGGTATATGAAGGGCAAGAATACTCTTTAAGTAGGCACCATCATATATGTACCTTTTGTGGGGTGTATGATGTTGGTAACTATTTGAAGATCAATGTTTAGATTCTTACAATAGAATCTACAGGACAGTGGTAATCTTACTTTGTTATTCCTACTTCATAAGGGGAAACTTCCTTTTATTACCCTAAGGTGCAATCTGTATGGGAAGGATAAATACATGATTGATTATTTAATTTTCCAAATAATTAGTTGGTTCTCTGGTATCCTTTAAAGATAATCATGGGGACTTTGTTTTGTTTTAGTATTATTTTAAACTCATAGCTTGAAACACACTTTCATCTATTGCAATTATTATTCTGTTGATGCTCACATTGTCCTGTTTTTGCCTGTTAATATTGGCTCCTGAGAAACTTTTAACATGACTCTAGATTCTTTGTTAATATCACTTTTCCTGATGTGATGATATACTCCAGGTTTGTTTTATAAGGTTTATTTTTGTTTCCTCCTCACACCTGGAATCAGTTATTTCTTCTAGGGAAGTTTTCCTTTTGGTGGGAAATATTATTTAGAAACTATAATCTGGTCACTAGGGGATGCTTATTGCTTCTAAGTAGATCATTGTTTTTAGATCTTTTTAGTGTAGAGCTGGGGGATGCATTGTTATTGTTGTAAGGATAAAATGCATGATGACTTCATCTTGTCTCTTCTAGTTCACAACTACACAGATTTTACTTAAAAATCACATATTTGCTTAAATCACATATTTTATCCCCATCTACAAACTCTGTGGCCATTTCTGATTTCTCTTTGAAAAATGCTGCAAGGCTGGAAGTGGCTTATGCATGCTGCCCTGTAAAGCATGCATTTGTGTTTTCATTTATTTGTTTATGCCTCAAATCCTGGTTCCTAATGAGATTAACATTGGAGGTTCTCAGTATCAGTATCAGTATCAGTATCAGTTCATCAGTCACACACTGATGTAACCTCTGGTGGATAAAGTTTGGCATCTGCATTTTAAATTTCCATAGGTGATTCTAATACCAATGTATAAGAACTGCAGATCTATTTTATGAAATACTTTTATGATATAGATATTTAACTATGTCTCCAATTATCTTCTGAGAAATTCCCTTTTCTTCCCCCACCCTTTTTCTTTTTTGATTGGCTGTATTTCTGATGAGCCACCTGTGTACCATCTGAAGTCTCTTTTCTTGTTTAACTCATTGCTCTTTACATCTACTAGAAAAGACTACAGTTATTAGTATTACACTCCCATAAAAGCTAGGCTGCTGTTATATTTGACCACTTGGAATGCTAAAATACAGGTGAACCTCACAACTAAGACTGTGCCTGAGGCCAGAGGGAGAATTCTCACTGCTTAGAGCAGAGTGCCTGGTGCTGGAGTAGATTTGCTTAAGGGCAATTCTTCATTTGATAAAATATCAGAGCAATTTATGTCCTTGTACCCTTGTTCCCTTCCTTTCCTCTTATGCAGAAATGTTAATTGACAATCAAAGGAGTAACAAGTGCATACCTGAATTCACAAGTCTTTGGGGGCCTATCTTAAATACTTCTGCGGATCCGGTCCTAGTTTGGGTTATGCCTTCTTTCATCCATGCTCACCTGAGAGTGCCAGCGTTTTCCTTGTTCTTTTTTCTTCATTCAGAGTTCTGAAATCTGACTGTGTCTGGTCACTTTATTACTCCTCTCTTAGAACATGCTCTAGTTTTCTATGGGTCCCTCCAGTTTTGAATTAATATTAAAAATGGGAAAAAGAGTTAATCTGGAAATGACTGCTTCTTAAGATCAGATTTTGGCTTAAAACCTAACCACAAGTTTGATAATCCTTTAGCTTCATTTAATATTAAATTAGCTTTGTTTTGGATTTGTAAACATCTACATTTTATTAATGTTCTTAAGGGAGAGACAAAGTGGCCACTATTATTCTCATTTTACGGTGCAAAATGAAACTTCAGAGCTGTTATCAACCTTTGTAATTTAGGTCACACGTGTTACAAGTGGTGGAACAAATTTACTTATATCTTATTCCTGATATTCTTTCTGTTGTAATGTGACTCGTAAAGAATCCAAAGTAGTTTCCAGTGTTATAGTGCAAGCAAAATGATTTTAGGAGACTTCAACAACCAATTAGAAGGAGAGAGTGAAAATAATCCTAAGTGTCGGGGAGTGGATTTAATTTTAGACTTTGGCACTAAATTGAACTTTGACTGTCTGATTGTTAGTCAAGACATAAAAGAAAAACTTCGGCTCCTATACTTCTTACCTGATTAAAGAAAGCAGATGAATTCACATGGAATCCAGGCATTTTCCAGGCACTAAGTTATGTAAGGAGAATATAAATTGAATATATGTTTCTCTAAAGGATGTTTGTTACAATGAATTATACCTCCCCAGATGATTTTGTAAATGATATAAAAATAAATTCAAAAGAACCACTTTCATACTTCTCTTAACCACTATTATGTGAATTCTTTGATAGAATTTTATGTATGAGGTATATTACACACTAGAAACAGTGCTTATGGGAAGCATTTATGCTAGCTTTTAGTGTTGACATGAGAAGTCTTTTTCCATCTTTTTTATTTTTAACCTATTTGTTTCTTTATATTTAAAGTATTTTTCATGTAGTAGGTATATAGCTGAGGCTTGCTTTTTGAGAAACATGCAGTCTGACAATCTCTGCCTTTTAATTGGTGTATTTAGATCATTTACTGTTAATGTGATTATTGATATAGTTAGGTTAATTCATCTTGCTATTTGTTTTTATTTGTCCCATCTGTACTTTCTCCTTCTTTTTCTGCCTTTTATGTTAAGTGAGTACTTTTTATGATGCCAGTTATCTCCTCTGTTGGCTTATAGCTATAACTGCTTTTAGAAACATTTGTGGTTATTTCAGGTTTATAGTATACATCTCTAACTTGTTAAAATCCGTCTGCAAGTGATATGATAACCCTTCATGTACAAGAACCTTAAATCTTTCATGTACAAGAACCTTAAATCCTATACTTCTAATTTTCTTTCCCAGCTTATATGCTATTTTGACCATACATTTTACTTTATAACATAGGCTAGAAACTTCACAGCACATTATTATTTTGTGCAAATAGTTTATTAATTTGCTTTAAAATAAATATTTTAAAGTATCTTTTAAATAGTAATAGAACATTCCTATTCATTTATCCATTTATTGTTTTTGGTATACTCTATTCCTGTTTGTAGAGTTATAGCCAGGTGATATCATCTTCCTTTTGCCTTATCAACTTGCCTTTACATTTCTTGTAATTCAGATCTACTGATGATTACTTGTTTCAACTTTTGTATGACTAAAATTGTCTTTTTTTGTTTTCAGAAGAGCAATTCACTGGATATTTAATTCTAGGTTGACAGATTTTCTTTCTTTATATGCTTTAAGGATATTGTTCTACATGATCCTAATGATAAATTTGATGTTATCTTTATCTCCCTTTTTATATAAATAGCATGTCATTTTCTTTATCACTGATTTTGAGCAATTTTATAGTGACATGATTGGGTGTAATTTTCATCTTGTTTCTGTGCTTGTAGCTCATTGAACTTATATTATGTCTATGGTTGTCCCACAGCTTAATGATTATTTTTGTTTTGTTTTATTTTGTTCTGATTTATTTCTTTGTTTTTTTTCTTTTTTTGTCTCTGTTTCATTTTGGAAAGTTTTTATTGCTTTATTTTCAAAACTTTTTTTTTCTTCTGAATGTCTAATTAGCTGTTAATTCCAGTGTATTTTTCATTTCACCTCTTGAAGACTATTTCTAGACGTTTTATTTGAGCTTTTATTTTATTTATTTATTGTGGCTATACGGTGTGCCTTGCAGAATCTTAGTTCCCTGACCAGGGATTGAACCTGCACCCCAGCATTGGAAGTGTAGAGTCCTAACCATTGGACAACCAGGGAATTCCCTATTTGAGCTTTTTTTTTTTTTTAAATCTTTGTCTCTATTTTGAACACACATAGTGCAGTTATATTATGTCTTTTAATATCTTTGTCTGCTAATTCTATCATTTGTGTCAATCTGTGTCAGTTTTGTTTTTTTTTTTTCTCAATATGGGTTTATTTTCCTGCTTCTTTGCATGACTGCTAATCTTTGATTAGTTGCTAGACATTGTGATATTTCCTGTTTGGTGCTGGATATTTTTGTGTGTACTCTGAGCTTGGTTTTGGTATGGACTTATGTTACTTGAAAATAGTTCGATCCTTTTGGTTCTGCTTTTAAGATTTGTTAGGTGGAACTGGAGCAGTGTTTAGTTTATGACCAATTATTCCCACTACTGAGGCAATACCTTTCTAAGTGCTCTACGTAATACCTGGGAGTTCTGAGGTTTTTATTCTGTCAAATGCGAAAGAGCACTATTCCCAGCTTGTTGTGTGTTGCTCACCACTCCCTCTAACATTTCAGACAGTTTTATTTCTCCAGCGCCGAGTAGTAAATCACACCTAAGCCCTGAGGAGTGTTCTGCTGAGTACTTGAGAGGGGCCCTCTGCAGTCTCCGGGGCGCCCTTCCTAGGCGGTTCTCTTCTCCCCAGTTCTTGGCCCTGCACAGTCCAGCTGCCTCTGTCTCTCTGAACGCCACCTCAGTTTGCCTTCCCTAGGCTGTGTCCAGGAGACTCTTCTAGAAAGTAAGACTGGGACAGCAGTAAGGCTCACATCATTTGATTCCTGTCTCTCAGGAACCAGTGTCCTTGGTTTCCTCATGTCCAGTGTCTTGAAAATCATTCTTTTTTCACTCACTTTGTTGTTGTTGTTTCAGGTAGGAGGGTCAGCCTGCTTCCTGTGACTCCATATTGGCAGGAAGCAGAGAAGTCTTGATTAGTTTTAAATGTAGGTTAAGTAGCCAATAATTAATGCTGACTTCTTTAATAGCGGAGTTGTGATGGCATTAGGCATTCACCGTGGGATTCTTCTAACTCTTCCTTCAGAGGTGGGTACGTAGGAATCAGGGAGACCAACTTGAAATCCAAATTAAGGGTGCAGCTGCGTTAGTCAGCTTGCATTCTGAGACCCTTCCCTTTGGCGCTGGTGGGAGTAGGCACTACTTGCAGCCTGCTGTGTGTTGCTCACCGTTCCCTCTGACATGTCAGGTAGCTTCCTCCCAGCCCGCAACCAGTGCCATGGGTAGGGGCTTCTTGCTGTGTGCTCACGTGACCTCTTTGTGCACAGAGCTGGAGAGGAGGCGCTCTGGTGTCTCTTCTTACACAGGCAGGAATTCCGCTGTGGGAACCCCACACTGATGACCCCTGTCAGACCCTCCTCACCTCCCACAGACCCCTTCTCTAGACATCATCGTTTGGGGGTTGTGGTTAGGACTTCAGCATATGAATTTTATGGGGATACAAGCATTCAGTTCACAACAGCAGCCATAAGGGAAGTGTAAGTGTGAAAGTCGCTCAGTCATGGTCTGACTTTTTGCGACCCCGTGGACTGTAGAGTCCATGGAATTCTCCAGGCCAAAATACTGGAGTGGGTAGCCTTTCCCTTCTCCAGGGGATCTTCCCAACCCAGACATTGAACCCAGGTCTCCCGCATTGCAGGTGGATTCTTTCCCAGCTGAGCCACAAGGGAATCCAAGAGAAGTGTAGTGTCCTATGAACCTGGATCTTTCTCTGTATAACTTGAATATCATTAAGGCCCCGTGAACCACACATATGCTCTGCTCTCTCTTACTGCTCTAGCAGGTTCCGTGGCAAAATAAAGAACACTTACCCATCAAGAGACTAGAGCCTTACCTGTGCTTTTCTGGCAAGAGATTTTTTTGTTCGCATAATTCTTTTCAAAGTGCCAAGAACTCACTTCCACTGGATTAAAGAGAGCAAAATTATCTGCTTGAATCAGGAGCAACTTGTGGGAAGAGATCAGGGCTATGAAGCCTGTTGGGAGATCTGCATTTATAAGAAGATGGCTTCGGCAAGGATAAGTCATATCTTAACATCTTAGTCTTAAGTGACAGATTTGTTGCAAAGAAAATGGAAGTGGATGGAATCAGTGCTGTGTCTTTTTTCCTGTGGCAGCGTTTCAGAATAATGTATTGTAGCTCGATTTTTGCTTGTGCTTCTCCCTTCAGTTAATACTAGAGTCAGAAGCCTGATCAGACACGGTCCTGTTTTTTTCTTTCTAATCAATGCTTGTGGACAGGTGAAATCTGTGAGGATATTAATAAAATAAAAAATAATCTGTGAGTGAGGTAGCTGAATTTTATTTCAGTTGTTAATGTTGTGAATGCAAATATACTTGTTTTGTTACAGAGATTCTGGGATGCCAGTATGCCCTTAGCTTTGTTTGGAATTTTTTGTGGCATCAAAATTTTGTATTTTAATTTACTCTTTAGCTTGTTAGCTGTCTTCCTCTGCAAGTCTGAGAAGTCTGAAAGTTTTCTTTGCAGTTTTAACAATTAATTGAAAAATAAAATGATGACTGTGTTTTGTTAACTAACGTATCTTCTGCCAGCTTCTTGTAGCAAATGGGATTATAAAATCTTGCATGTCCAGTTTATAGTTCTTTCTCTGAACAAATGATTAACCATGCCCATAGAATCATAGATAGTTTAAAAATAACTGCCTCTCCAGTGTTTTGAAGGTTTGTGCATGGGTTGCAAAGAAGGTGCCATAAGAAATAATTTTGGATTGTGGAATTTGTTTTTCTTTCAGGGGCTGCTCCGCGATGAGATTGGGTTGTTGGTGCTCCTTTCAGTGATTCCATGATGCCCTTATTAAGAATAAGAGACCTCTCTTCTTAGGATTCATCTAAAAAATTATTATTGCAAGATAAAGCAAGAACAAGGTTCCTCTCACTCTGCTGAACAGTGAGGGGTAGGAAGCTGTCAGAAGGACTGACACATTTCTTTGCCCTAGAGCTGCACTATCAAGCAGGATAGCCAGTAGCCTGTGGCTATTGAAATTTAAAACTAAAGTTCATTTCCTCAGTTGCATTAGCTCCTTGACAAGTGCTTGATAGCTACATGTGGTCATTGGCCACCATGTTGGACAGTGTAGATAAGAACCTTTCTCTCATGGCAGAAAGTCCTCTTGGATAGCACTGCACAAGAGGTTATTATACTAATTCATTTATCCCCAAATGTGGTTGTCATAGTGCTGTTTTCAGTCTTAGAATCACAGTAACCAGGAGAGAGACAGGAAAACAAAACACAAAAACATGCTACAAGGAAAATTACCATGGGCTATTGATGTGTTCTTGTCACTTTATGTGCTGCTAACTTTAGGATTCTTCCCCCCAAATATTATTCCTCCAAAAGAGAAGTCATTATATATATTCATGTTAATTATAGATAAACATATAGATCATATAGATCAGTCTCTCAATTACTTTGACCATCAGAACAACTTTCATGAATGCTTGCTGAATATACAGAGTCAGATTCAAAAAGAGAGATAGAAATTTAACACAAATTTAATGATTTAGGTACGACCTCTAAATAGCATGTTGGATATTATTGTAAACCTTTCTTACTCACTTAAAATGTTTTCATTGAAGAAAACTTGATTTGCAGTGTTGTGTTGGTTCCTGCTGTAGAGCAAAGTGATCCAGTTATACACGTACGCATTCTTTTTCATGTTCTTTCAATTGTGGTTTATCACAGGATGTTGAAAGTCATTTCCTGCGCTATACAGTAGGTCCTTGTTGTTTACCTGTTCTATATGTAGTAGTTTACATTTGCTAATCCCAAACTCCGCATCCATCTTTCCTCCACGCCTCCTCCCCTTGGCCACCACAAGTCTGTTCTCTCTCTCTGTGAGTCTGTGTCTGTTTCATAGTTAGGTTCATTTGTATCATAGTTTAGATTCCACATATAAGTGACATGACATGGTGCTTGTCTTTTTGACTCAACTTCCTTAGCATGATAAACTCTATAGTCTATCCGTGTTGCTGCAAAATGGCATTATTTCCTTCTTTTTATGGCTGAGTAGTATTCCACTGGACTTCCCTGGTGACTCAGCTGGTAAAGAATCTGCCTGCAATGCAGGAGACCCAGGTTCAGTCCCTGGGTCAGAAAGACCCCCTGGAGAAGGGCATGGCTGCCCACCCAGTATCCTTGCTTAGAGAACTCCTTAGACAGAGGAGCCTGCTGGGCTGCAGTCTGTGAGGTTGCACTGAGTCACGTGACCAAGCGACGGACACTTTCTCTGTATGTATGTGCCACGTCTTCTTCATCCATCTGTCAGTGGAGATATAGGCTGCTTCCATGCCTTGGCTATTGTGAACAGTGCTGCTATGAACATAGGAGTGTATGTATCTTTTTGAATTATAGTTTTGTCCACATATATAACCAGGAGTGGGATGGTGAGAGCATATGGCAACTCTATTAACCAAGTCTTTTAAAGAACGGATAAAAAGTATTGCAAATGTCTTTGCTATGAAGATCTCAATTGTGTGCCTGAAAGATGTGTGAAAAAGTGTCCTACTGTTTAGTGACTTGGTGCTTGTGGCAGCTGTGTCATGAGTTAATTGTAAAAGTGCTGTGTCTAAAACACCCTCTAAGGAGAAATGATTTACTCAGGATGGTGTCCCTAAAAAAAAGTAGCTCTAGGGATGGTAAAGACAGTTTTGTGCCTGAGGAGTTCTTCATGAAATATGAACGGAGAAAACAACAAAGCACTTTTTAAAATTAAATATACTCTGCAATATTCCATGTAATTTTGAACATGTTCATGAAACTAAATGAAGGAAATATACCTAGACATTTAGCCATCTCATCTCCATCTCAGTCCTGAAAGGTACTATAGTCAAGTTAAAAACAAAACAAAACAAAACTTCATTTTTTGAGGGGATCATCTCATATGGATAAAAAGGGAAATTTTCTTACCTTTAAGATTCACTTAAATTTGGACCTATCAAATGTCTACTTCTAGAGATGATCTCACTGAATTTTTTTTCTGAGAAACTCTTTTGTTCACAGAGGAGAGTCACCTCAAATTTATTAAACCAATGAAAATGAAATCAGAAGACAACTGAATAATCCTCTTAAAATGCTGTTAAAATGTATAAAATTGATGCATATATTAATGTGCTAAAAATGCACAAAATGTTAAAACCTGGAGTAAAACAAAATGCTGACAGTGGTTGACTCTGAGTGGTGAGATTCCTGTGATCTCTCTTTGCTCCTTTATTTTTTTCTTTTTCATTTTCTATGATGAATATGCATTCATTTTATAATTACAATAAAAAGAAAAATTATCACTTTAAAAAAGCGAGCTATTGATTTTATTTTTGGGCCCATACTTTGTACGTTAACTCAAGTAAGTGCGAAGGAGTTTCTTTGAACAAAGACTGGTTCCAAGTGGGCACTGCATACTTTTCTAAAAGAAAGCATACTGTCTAGCCAGTTCCTATTGTGTTCATCTTTAACAGTACTCAGAATGTTATGCAAAAAGTAATTCTTGACAATGTGTATGTAAATTATTGAAACTTTTGTTTTCCTCAATATATATGAGGGTATGACCCATCCAAGGTCTGAAATATTCTACATTCCCACTGCCATGATGCTAGGATACTAGGGCGAAGGACTGACTGCATGTAAAGTAGTTTCAAAGTGTTCAGCTCTTTTCAGACCATTTCACATGAATTCCTGGTGAAATAATGTAGAAAGATTACTTCTGAGGTGAAGGTAATTTAGGACTACTATTTTTTTTTCTTTGGCATTGACTTACTATGACCTTGAGTAAGTCAAATTATATATTTTTCTTTTCCTCTGTATTCTTCATTTGATTTCTTAAGGAAGCTTTTTTTTTTTTGGTAAAATTATTTGACCTACTTGGAAGAAGTGCATGTTCTAAGAAATGTGAACACATCTTTTCTTGGTTTGCAATTTCTCTTCTTTTCCTCTCCAGTGCCACTTGTTACATCACACAGACTCACTAACAAAAAGACTTACTGCTCTGCATGTTGTAAGGAGTAAAAGAAAAGATTAGAAACTTGCCTCATTTCAAAGGGGACTTTTTTAAGGTATCCCAGGGGATGTGGACTCAAGGGTCCTACAAGACTAACTCTCTTTACAGCCTTACAAGAATGCAGTACAGATGACCTGCATGTAAAATACGCTGCCTGTTGCTCTGGACATCACTTGACACTAAAAAGCTATGCATTTTGGATTTTTTGCATGTCAAATTCTTAGCCAGAGGAATTAAAAATAAATATTTAAGTAGGTTCCTGACTTTTCCTATCAAGGAGGCACGGAGACAGGCAATTTGCTTAGCAAGTCTTTTTGTTCGCCTGTTTTTGTGCTGCAGAAAAGTCTGATGTTTGCTTCTGATGATTCCAAATGCGCATGCATTACATGATCAGAGCAGAGTCTCGAGCATGCCAGCGCTATCTGTGGAAGGCTGTATGATAACATGTGACCCTAGTGACAAGAAATCACTGGGCGCTGGCAAAAAAGGAGCCATTAATCTAGATGAAAATACTACCACACGGGTGTGGAGTAATCCTAGCCCTTCATGGCTGCAGCCCTTACGCAGAAAACCTGCTCCATGCTCACACAAGTTGCCAGGTCACTAGATCGCTAAACCATGTTAACTGTGATGGTTGGGTGGGGCGGAGGGTGGAGGCACTTGGGTAAAATCCTCCCATATTATCAAGACTGAATTTCTAAGTGTTCTGATTCTGAAAATTGCTTCCTGGTTTAAGCAAGATTGGGGCTTCCCTGGTGGAACAGATGGTAAAGAGTCTGCCTGCAGTGCAGGAGACCCGGGTTCGATCCCTGGATCGGGAAGATCTCCTGGAGAAGGAAATGGCAACCCACTCCAGTATTCTTGTCTGGAAAATCCCATGGATGGAGGAGCCTGGTCAGCTACAGTCCATGGGGTTGCAAAGAGTCAGACACGACTGAGTGATTTCTCTCTCTTTAAGCAATATTAGCAGTGTGACCATTTTAGCATTTTGAGTTTGATACTTTGAAAATACTCCCAAATTTGTGTCCCCCCTCCAACTTTTTCTGCTGCATTAGGGACACCTGAGCTAACATATGAGGTCATTAAAAAGTTACAGTAGAAGTTTTCTTGTCCAGTTTGGTTGATTCCAGTAGTTGGCCAGTCAAAAAATTCTAACATTTTATTAGATTCTGACCAATCCAAAAATTATAAATACATACTTTCAGTTTTTTAACATTTATAGTTACATTTATCATGCACATAGATATTTTCATTTTTTATTTGCTAGTATTTGATGTTAAGTCAAAAGAGTCAGACATGACTCAGCCACTAAACATCTACAGCAACTAAACAAAGCATTTTCTTTGCTGGTTGGGCTTCCCTGTGTCTTTCTTGCATAAACCACACCCACAGTGCAGTCCCTCTGATTTCTAATCCATATTTGTCTGAATCAAGCACGTTACTTAAAAATACTGGGAAATACCTACATGCATAATCATTCCAGACTTTTACTAAATTTTCCCCGAAACTTTTATCTAACCTCCATGTAGTCAGTGATAATTGTTAAATGACTCATCTGTATGAAATTCTTTCAAATATTCTGTTTAATTTTGATAGAAATAGCAAATCACTCTCTTTTTACACTCATATTTCATTGATTTATATGGTATCATCTGTTCACATACAATTTAATTAGACTTTGAAATTACATTAACAAGGAGAACTAGAATAAAAAGGTTTGGGAGCAAACCCAGTGAACTCATGGTAAATGTGCAACTCAGCTGGTAGAGAATCCCACATGTTATGACTCTTCAGAATACCCTGAGCTTCGGTTAGCATGTTCTACAGGGAAATAGGGAGCATTGTTTAATCAAGCCTATCAAGATTTTCTATAAACACCTACAGAGAGCTACAATGGAAAATGGATAAAAGATTTAATTTTTACCATTGTTTTCCTTTCTGTTTTTCAAATTAAAAGCCAGATATAGTGATGTAGATATTAAGGAAACTATTATTAAATGAGGTACATGTCAACATTGATATTATAAGTTCTGAATTGGTAATTTTACTACTTTGAGCATTTATTATATATAGCATATTAATTACTAGATTTGTGATGCTATTTAAAAAATTTTAAGAGTACAAAGTGATAACTTGCCAAATGTGTAATAGAGCATGAGAGGTGAAATAGTCAATGACTTAAGTATAGGACTGATTGTGACAGGATTCTGGAAGTGTCATGGATATTTATATACTCTGTCAGAAATATGATGTTGCCAGTGTGGATCTGATCCCTACCAAACAAGTTAAATAAATGACTTCTCCTCCTCCCCGCCCTCATTTCCTTCTTCTTCTTCTCCTCTTGCTTTATAACTTACTCTGCTATAGAAAACACATGGGGGACTTTTAAAATGGTGATATTTCTGGTCATAATAGATGTGTGTTTCTACCAGACCAAGTCCAGGTGTTTTCATTAGAAATGGAAGGAAGGAATTGATTTAAGCAAATACCTCCTTAAGAAGAAAAAGGAGGAATGAAAGATATAAGAGTGTTGATTGGGAGGGTTTCATGTATAAAAGAGACTTAATGATGGGTCTAAATGTAAATGTTAGGAACACTGTTGAAAGGAAAACTTGGCCTTAGAAAAGAGTTTATAGAAGCAAGTATTTCAGGAACTGAAATAGGTTTTTAAAATGAGACACACTTGATGCCAGAATAAGAATGAACATATCTTAGATTTCACTGAGAGGGATCACACGTGTATTGAAAATTACCAGAAGAAACAGTCCCAAGATCATTTGATTCAGGCCCCAGTGAAAGCCCTGGAATAGTCCAAGAATCTTAGCCTTTCCTATTAAAGAGCAAAGTACATTCTTCAGCTTTTCCTAGTTGAACTGATGAACTGATCAGTGGACCTTGAATCTAAGGAAACAAATTTCTGTTTATCTTAAACCTCCCCTATTGTGTTTTTGCATGCATTCATCTTATTCTTTCCATTATTCTTAACTTAGTCATCCAGATTGTGGTTTAAAAAGGAAAATTACCTTAAAATGGACTTGGCAAATAAACAGATCTATCACTGTCTTGGGTTTCTGAATCTTTTTTAACATATTTCTTGTAAGAAGAGAAGGAACTGTTTTCTTTAAAATTGAAAAGCCATTACCTGGAGCACTCCTCATCAACCTTGGTCCACAAGTTCAGTGATTCGGTAGAATTTAGAGGGTTCTGACATTCAGAGAACAGCGGCCAACTGTCAAAAAACGGTAGGAGATGGTAATAATGACCTCCATTTAAGGTCACTGGTGCTTGAATGCATGCGGTACTTTGGCACTAGTTACGCCGTGTCCTGCTGATTGTGAAACTGGTGCCAGGTATATTATGTGGGGCCAAAGGAACTTTGTAGCGACAAGAGGCAAAAGAACCTGCGCTCTCAGCTTGTACCATTGATCCTTATGGGAAGATTTATCTGGATTGGGCACGTCTGTCTCATTTTTCTGTTGGCAGAGACTTGAAGAAACGAGTGAATGAGATAAACATTAAATTCAGATCCTTTAGCAGATAATGGCAGTTTTCTCTGAGTTCCTGTCGCCTAGCACATAGTAGGTGCTTGATCATTGAATGAAAGATCAGTGGCACTACATTTTCTGGGTAAGACCCCTTGTGTTGATGTCTAATAAAATGAATTCCTGTATGGGATTTGCAAGAGTGATGATGGAACTGTCAATAAGCAATAAGGTATACTTCTTTTGAGGTTATAAGCATAAAAATACTCAATGACCTCATAGCTTTATTGATGCTTATTTGTGAAGAAGGATTAAATAGTATCTTGCCTCTTTTACTTTGCTTTTAATCATTCATTGTTAAATACAGGCTTAGGCCATCTGTCTCTGACAAGATGTGCTTAGATATGGAAGACTGTATTATAAAGATACTAAAAAAAACAAAACAAAACAAACTCTAATAATCTGTTTATACTATTATTCTCCAAGCATTTCCCTAAAACAGTTTTCAGTAAATCTCCTAGCAGCTAAACCACAAATTTATCTGTAATTAAAACTGTTTTGTTGACTAGGTTCTCAGTACTCTTGAGGCCTGGGGGAATTGCCTTTTGCTCTTTTTTCTCTTGAAGATAAGATAGTAAGAAAATCTTGTCAGGTTTAAAAGGTAAAACATAAAACTGTCAGTTTTCTGATATCAAAGTATATTCTTTTGAGAATCAACTTTCCAAATGGCTAATCTAGTTAATTCTCAGTGGTACAAGATGGGGGCAAAGGGGGTTGACCATGTTTTGGCGCCTGATTTCATTTTATTTTATACCAAGTGCTTCTTAGGCATTTCTGCCTCATCAGTATTCCATAGGGGTAGGCGTCATTAACCTCAGTGAAGAGTTTATTACAAGCCATTGTTAGAACTTGTTTTTGAATAATATTACTCCGTCATGTAAATGAGACATACTGCACCAACCTATACCCATACTGAACCAACAGAGTTTAAACCTGTTTTGAACGCGGAAGGATCAGGTTTGAGTATGTGATTTGGGACAGTGTTGCTTACTTGTGTGTGTGTGTGTGTGTGTGTGTGTGTGTGTGTGTGTGTGTGCCCCCAGGCGTGCACAATCTGAAGGTTCAGTTTGTATTTTCCTTGGCATAAATTCAGTTCTTAGAATTGCTTCCTTCTAACTCAGATGCAAAATATGGTGAAGAACTATAAGCAGTCATAAATAATGACTGTATACACGATTCAGGGTCACCTCCAACAAGATACAGGTCACTCAAGACATTCAGAGACTACAGTGCTGAATCTACTCTGGGACTCTTAAAGTGTTGCCAGCGAGTCCTGCCTAGTCATAGGTAGAACCTGAGTTATACAGTCTGATTTCCTTTATGAGCTGGAGGTTAACTATAGCACTGACTGCTACTTCATTATAATCCTACTGACTTCTCTCTGGTAAGAGAATTACCAGCATACCCAGCTTTGCATGTGTGGGAGACTGTTGTAGCACCAGTTTAATGATATTTCAGAGACAAATAGTAGATATGGAGGGTGATTCAGTGTTTTGTGCTGTATGAATGGTGTTTTACTTGCTTTGGTGCTGTTTTATTTTTCATTTTTTAGCAAAGTCCCCCCAACCCCACCCCATGCCCCTCAGCCTTTTGTCATTTTAGCAGAATTTGAAATCCAAGAAGCAGAGCATTCCCAATTACATTTGGACACAGTCTTTTAGAGATTCTTAGTCAAAATGTAAATTATAGGTTAAAATATAGCTTGAGTACTTTGAAGGCCAAGTCCATTTGTACTTGGTAAATATTAGTGATCGCCAGGAGGACCACAAATGTACCCAGGCAGCTTCATCTTACTGTCAAATGAACATCTCAAAAAAATAAATTCTTGTTGAATCTTGCGAGTAGGCTGCAGGGGCCCAGTAAAGCTTTAAAGAAAGAAAATCTTTTAGAAGGGGCTCAAGGTCACAGTCATCAGTCCTTCTTTGGAAACCTGTGAAGTGCCTCCCAGACACTTCCATTTCTTTCAGCAGCGTTTGGTCTGGGGGCTCTGCAGACAGCGCGACCACACACTTAGAGTTCCCTTCCTGTGCTGGCACAACCAGACTGCCAGGCTGCTCTCGGCCTTTAGGATTCCGTCATGGAATGTAAGGAATTTGCAACAGGAAATGTATCTAGCTTTGAAATATTTTTGTCTGCTGCAGTCACTGAACCTGGCTTTTGGGTGTCAGCATTTCATTCTAGGATTTCATCTGGAGTGTGTGTGTGTGTGTGTGTGTGTGTGCGTGCGTGCGTGCGCGCACGGTTTTCTCTCAAGTTACTCATTGGATGCGGTTCATGTACAGTCCCCGTTACCATTCATAATCACGTAAGCAGTGTTAGCAGGTTTTGGCAAATGCTCCATTTCATCTATGCCTAAGAACGGAAAACTTTGATCAGCAAGATAATTTAATTTCACCGTATATTTTTGGTTAGGATGCAGCCACAAAGTCAGCAAAAAGCTCAAGTTGTTTTCAAGTAGCTCATTTGTATTGTAGTTGTGTTTATAGTTTGGCTGCTTTTTGAGTCTTCAATTTCAAGTGCAACATCAATGTCAGCTTTTTCTATGGACTTTAAGCAAAAGTCAAAATAACAGGTGTATTATTTTGTTGCCAAAGAAAGGCTTATGTATGCCCTTCTCTGTGTGATTAATCTTCTTAGCCAGATGACATAGCAGTGCTGGTCATGTAGTAGGTACCCAGCGAACAACAATAGACCCAGCCATTAATGTGGTTGTTATTCAAGCCTCTCAAAATAAGTTTGAGTGAAAGAGACCAAGGAACTGAAAGATCCCATACACTTTTTAGTGTATGACTTATTTTCTAGAGTCTCAACCTTAACTCTACTAGAAGGATTGTGTTTGGAACAGTACAAAGCCAGTGTGTGTGTGTGTGTGTGTGTGTGTGTGTGTGTGTGTGTGTGTATTTAAACTAAAGAAATTTGGAGCATTTGACAAAGTTTGAGTCAGGATCATTTTGTCTTATGTGTATGTGTGTGCATGTATGCTCAGTTGTGTCCGACTCTTTGCAACCCCATGGACTGTAGCCCACCAGACTCCTCTGTCCTTGGAATTTTCCAGACAAGAATACTGGATCGGATTGCCATTTCCTTCTCTGGGGGATCTTCTAACCCAGGGATCGAACCCAAATCTCTTCCATCTCTTGCACTGGCAGGTGGATCGTTTACCACTTCACCACCTGGAAGCATTTTGTCTTACTTGTGCCTGAAAGAGCCTTATTCAGTGCTAGGCACGGGAAGCACTCAGTAAGTTATTTATTGGCCATCTAGCTCAGGACTGAGAGTACATGGGGGACATGCAATTTTTTAGAATAACTGAAAATGGAGGATCCACAGACTTCCCTGATGGTCCAGTGGTTAAGACTCCATGCTTCCACTGTAGGACATAGATTCGATCCCTGATTGGGAAAGTTCTGCATCCCACCACAGTAGGGGCAGAAAAAAGATAGTCAATGAAAACGTAGGATTCATTGCAATCAAGAAAGGGACCCATTTCTCATAAGGAGGTTTGCAGTATGACTGTGTCTTATCTTTACTTTGGGCTGATCTTCTATTGAGGTACCTATCATGTACCAACCATTGTACTTAGTTCTTGAAATGTATCATCTCATCGTGGTGTATGACACTAGTTAGAGCTATAAGAAATTTCATGTTGAAAGATAATTTTTAATCCAGATTTTATATCCTGACATTACCTAGTTGTCTATGGGAAGCCCATGCCTTTGAGCAGTGTACTTGAGCACTCAGCTAGAAAATAGTCATTCTTCACAGGAATAATATTTTAGATCCTAGAACATTGGTGGAATACTTTCTCAAAAATCCCTACCATCTTGTGACAAACCATACAGATTGTCTCTCATTTTGTAATATTTTTTTAAATGGTAATGCATATATGTATACAGAGCTATTCTGAGAGTCTGCTTTGATGATTGATTCAAGATTACTCATCTTAGTTTTGCCTACTTGAAGTGAGAAACAAAAAACATTTCTCCTTCTGCTCTGACAGTAAAAAGAGTGGTCGTATGAAATACTCAAAGGGGATGTGAAACGCTGAATAATGGGGAGAAAGTATTCAGTGTGTTGTATTTGGGAGGCAAACCTTTTGAAAAGTGGTTAATTCTAGATTGATTTGTACTCCTCAGGGTTTAAAGGGGTGAGTTTAGTGGGAGAGATGAGATTTGAAGCAAAAGGTATAGTTTTGTGTGTGGTGGAGTAGGTGAGATGACCTTATTGTCCAGTGTTTTTTTAAAATTATTGATGAAATAGGAATGAGAATTTCCCAAGTGGCTCAGTGCGTGAAGAATCCAAGCAGAAGATGTGGGTTTGATCCCTGGGAGGGGAAGATCCCCTGCGGAAGGAAATGCAGCCCACTCCAGTATTCTTGCCTGGGAAATCCTATGGACAGAGGAGCCTGGTGGGCTACAGTCAAGAGACACGGCTTAGTGACTAAACAATGACATGAATGAATCTCAATGTAATTGTTCTGAGTGAAATAAGCCAGGTAAAAAGAGTATATATTCTATGATTCCTGTTATATAGAATTCTAGAAAAATGCAAAAGAAACTACAGTGAGGAAAAGAAAAATGGATTAGTGACTGAGAGGTGATGGGAGGTGGTGGTCCCAGAAGGAGGGATTCTGAGTGTGTCCAAGGATATCCAGGGGCTGGTGCATCAATTCATTATCTGGATAGTGGTGACGGTTTCACAGCTGTGTTACGTATGTCCGCTCCATATCCATTACATATGTGGAGTTGGCTGTGTGTCAGTTACACCTCAGTAGAGTTGCTAGGAAAAATCCATTCTATGGCTGTTGCTTGCAAGCACTAACTTCTTCAGTATCTTTCTCTGGTACTCGACTGTGAGCCCCAGGAACGTAGGCTTTTGCTGTTCTGTCTCTGTCTGTGTCCTCCTGTCTGATGCGAGTGGAGCCTCCTGAGTGCTCATCTGAGTGTGGTGAGTGACTGACGGGGCCCTCAGGCCACGTGACCCACAGGCAGCCCTCACTCACGGATCACTTGCTCTGTGCCAGGTGCTTTGCTAAGATACTTTATTCATCTTTTCAACGTACTTTTTGAGAGTGACAATCTTTTTGGCCCCATTTAACAGAAAGGATAACAGGGCTCGGAATAGTTAGGTAACATGCTGGACATCACTGGCGTGAGGGGCAACTAAGGGCAAGCTGTCTGAGTTACTCTGATAACCTTTGCCCTCGAACCCTTTGGCATTTCTTTATGGCTTCTGTGGATTTTTTTATGAAGCTATGACAGAGAAATTTGCAAGAATATAAGACTCAGTTCCTGGCACTTCACCTTCAACACAGTAGACACTCAGTAAACATTTAAAAATGAATGAATGAACCTGGTGCTGAAAGGTCTTCTTACAGGAAAATCCTTTTCCTTTTGTTTATTTTCCCAGTATTAATAGAGCAAAGTTGACATATTACACGTCTCTCTGTTTGTACTACGTGAAACCTGAATGAGGTGCGGGGCCAGGCAAGCAGAGGCAAGCCCTTCCAGGTGGGCTTTTGCCCACACCTCCAATGGGGGGCTCCTGAGCAGGTCCTTTCCATCGACATGTTGTGAGTTTGTGCCAGGAGGGGCGAAGAGAGCATATATTAAATTTCCTTCACAGTTGTATTATTTGTAAGGTTCTTCTGAAAGCCAGTTGATTTTTGTAAGCTAACATTAGAATTCCAAAAAGGGATTACAAAAATGTTTGCATTGTACTATTATAACATGGTGGAATACATTCTTTTCCCCTTTTGGTTATAATACCCATCCTGTCTGAATCCTAGAATACAAAGAATGGATACATTGCTGAAAACACATACTTTTTTTTCTTTTTTAGGTAATTATGTTTTTTTTTAAGCCTGTTATACATCCATTTATCTCTGGTTTGTGTGTGTGTGTCTTTTAATGGTAGTGCATTAAAGTTACAAAAGCTGCCAGCATTTTTTGAGTTTAAAAGGAGTAGTTCCTGAACAGTGGTGTCATTTCTTATATACTATTAGGTAGGGGTCACTTTGGGATTTTATGTGGACTGTTATTTTTTCTGTAAGTGCTGCTTACAAAAAAAACAACAACTATGCTCTATAGCTCCATTAAAAAAAAAAGTATAATATACCATTCATTAGATGCATCATTCATTGATATTTTCTTATTTGTCCATCTATTCATTCAGAAACTATTTATCAAGGCCACATTCCTTGCCAGGGTCTGTGTTAAGTATGGGCAATATATGGTATGTTCATGAATACCTTCTGCTTTTGTGGAGGGAATTTGCCCTTTCTGCCTGTAGTTTTGCTTTTGGAGATGTTAGAAGCATCAGAATTGTTAATCCTTTTATATTGACTTGTCAGCTCTGCCAAAATCACAGGTTATTTAGGTCAAGTTGCTTGGCCTTACTGCCTTCATTTCTTATTTTATAAAATGGGCATAGTAACTGCTTCTCCCATGTGAGTTATGTAACAAATAATGTACTTCAGGAAGAGAGTTGTAAAAATTCACAAGGTATAAGAGAATAATTTAGTGATTAACCCACTTTCTGAGTTTGTTCATGTGACTCTGTGTGTGTGTGTGTGTGTGTGTGTGTGTGTGCGCGCGCGCGCGCAAGCATGAGATCTGAAGCTGAATTAAATCGGTTTAGTTTTTGATTTCTAGGTTGTTTGCCTATCACTTGATTTCTCTTGAGATGACCTTTGAATTAATTATTTCCTTATCTTTCTGTTCTGGATGGAAAATGCTGAAAGTTTGGTGGTTTGGAGTTTGATAATTTCAGTTAGTATCATTTCACCAAATTATACTTCTCCAAGATGCATGGGAGTGTTTTTGTTCAAGTAGAAGGGAAATTTAGCACGGACACAATTCCTTTTAACTGACATAGGTGGATGCATTAGAGATGTTTAGGGAAATCCTCTCTACAGTGTGTATCGGCGGTGAATAAAATGAATGCATAATATGTTATAATTAAGTTAATGATCACTAATTTGTAGAGAGTCCTTCGTTTTAATGATATCGAGAAACACTCTGGAGACTCTGAGATGGTTATCCTTAATTTCAGTATTTTTTGAAAAATTCCAGTTACTATAGTGCTATAGTTCCCAGGGAAATTTCCTATGCACATAAACTTGCCTTTTCTCATGACCTCCCTGTTGCTATTTAGGGTTTAATTTATCTTAAATTGTAATTATCTGGCCACTTGCAAATCCCTTAAAGGCAGAGATTATGTCACATTGAAGTTTGTGTCTCCACTACTTTGATCAAGGCCCTTTATACAGTCAGCTTTAGAAATTGTTGGCTCACTTAACTGAAAGGTCCATCAGAAAATGCTCAAAAACCTCGTCGTATTTCTCGATCCTCCCCCTTGTCCTGCTTTGAGCAGTTGATTCCTAAGACTTGAGAATCAGGATTGTGTGGGTGCGTAGAGCTTGGTTTGAGTCTGCAGACAGATCTAAGCTCCCTTATCTCCTGTCAGCTGTGTGACCTTGGGTAAGTCACACATTCTCGATGCCTTCATTTTGTTAATTTTGTAATTTTTTAATTTGTTAATTTTGTAAATTTTGTTAATTTGAAAGCGTGAATCATCATGCTTAGTTTGTAGACTTGTGAAGGCTAAGAAAAATAATGATCAGCATAATGGTTGCACATAGTGGGTCCTCAGCAAATGATCGTGTCCTTTTATAAAACAGTTAACCCTCTTCAATAATTTAAAAAGTCTTTCTCACACCAGATTATAATAGCCTCTTAAGTGTTTTCCTTGATGTTTTCAGTCTCTTCTGCTTTCAGGTCAGGTTAGATGTAGCTGCCAGATTAAATATTTATTAATTATTGACTCTATGATATGCACTAGGCTTTTTCTGTCCAGTTCATGATTCAAAATAACAAAGAACCCATCACTGCTTTGACCTAGAGACTGAAATTTACTTAGGTTGGTAGTCAGTCTGAACCAAATCTAGTTATCTAGCCTCATCTTCTACCACTTGCCTTCACTCTGCAAGCCTTACAAATGGAACCCTCAGTTCTTCCTAGTTGTTAGGGATTGGGATGAGATAGCCACGGATCCAGATAGGTTCAGACCCTGTCCTGTCAATCACCTCATCCACTTACTACCCTCTCTTTCCAGAGCAAGAAGGTGCAGGATGGGAATCTTAAGTGCTAGTACCCGAGACTCCAACGCGGAGCTCTGATAGAAGCTGGATAGGATCGGGGGTTTAGGCTTGAACCCAAGTGATGCCTTCAACTCCTGTCTGTTCCAAGTCTGAATCTTGGAATCTCACTGCTTTTTGGCAACCACACGAAAGACAAACTGAAACTGAGAAGAGGGCAGGAACAGCTGGAGCCCCAAAGTGAAAGTGAGCACAAATAGGACGCCAGTCTGCCTCAAGAGACGAAGCCTTCTCTAGCTCTGCTTGCTACATGCAGCCAGGAAGCAAGGAGTTAAAGAGAGTATTAAAAATAGGTGCTTGACCTTTAACATCCAGTGCCTGTCCACTTGGAACCCTCAGTGCTGTAGACTCTGTGCTCTCATTATAGGTGAAAAAATCCTGCTTTCTTGGAGATGAACTGGATGGTATCTAGAAAGGCAGTGGGTAAAAGTGGATGGCATGGAGAAAAAAATGGGATAAGTGTTTTATTCTCTTGACTCCTGTTATATGACATGAGCTGATAATTGATAATGTTTTTGATATTCCCTTTGCCTAAAATTTACTGTAGCTCATGTGCCCCTTAGAATGTCTTCCCAATTTATTCTTTATTCCTTTTCTTGTCAGCCCAGAGCAGTCTACAAGTTCTTTGTATCCATTATGGCAAATATAACTTCCATTTGTCATTATCATTTTTCTTATATTTTATTTAGTTCAATAAGTGTCTCTTCATGCCTACTGCCTGAAGAGAATTATGCTCAATTCTGGAGATATACAATGTAGGGTTCCTTGAAAAAATTAAGGTCTACAAACATATAAACAGAATTTTGCAAGGTGTTTATTAATTCCCCAAAAGATTCAAGTGAGTGTTGAGGTTAGAAAGATCATCCCTGGCTAAGTTACAGTGTCCAGGAGGTACCGTACTAAGGAGCTTGGATTTTATAAGAGTGAGAACTCACTGAAGGATTTTAACCGGAAGTGTGCCCAGGTCAGATCTACATTTTAGGAAATTCATTCTAAGAGTTTTGTGAAAAATGGATTTTTAAAGGGGCAGTACTAGAGGAAGGAAGCTCAGGACAGAGACCATCTCAAAGATCCAAATGAAATGAGGCATTTACTGGTTATATCCTATGTGTCAAATTTGGACCCCCCCAAAAAATGTGTATAAGTATGTGAATATAGCTTTTGTACATCTTTGCTTCTGATAAGAAGAGCCAACTCATTGAAAAAGACCCTGATACTGGGAAAGATTGAAGGCAAAAGGTGAAGAGGGCAGCAGAGGATGAGATGTTTGGATGGTATCACCGACCCAATGGATGTGAATCTGAGCAAACCCTGGGAGACAGTGAAGGAAGCCTGGCGTGCTACAGTCCACAGGTCACAAAGAGTCAGACACGACTTAGTGACTGAGCAGCAATAACAATGTTTTTTTGTAATATTTTGTGTTTATCCTCATCATAGCCTATAGTAGTTGCCCGGTAATATTTTTGAATGAATTAGATGAAAGATTCCTGGAAGATTGTTTGAAAAATACTACTTAGAATGAAAAGAAGTTCTGTTGACTCCATCAACCCCCACCAACAAACACATATGCTTGCAGGAAATATAGATAATATGACACTTACAAATTATCAAAGACTCTATGTATGTCAGAATACTTTTATCACTTTTATGGCAAAATGAGTAGTTATTGAACTTTGACTTGTGAACTCAGAGGCAGAAAATTGCTAAGAGATGATTTTACAAAGGGTGATAATCTACAGCATCTAGTATTTCATTGGCTGAACATTGTCTATGTTATAGAATGAAAGTGAAATGTAAGTAGCAACGTGTGACTGTTTACACTTAGACTTAAGTAAAATGGAAACTTCAGTTCTCCAGTTGCTCTTGTGACATCCCGAAGGCTCAGTAGCTACACATGGCTAGTGGTTTTTGTATTGGACAGTGCAGATGTTGACATTCCCATCATCACAGAAAGTTCTGAACCAGTGCTGTTACAAATAGTGTAACACACTCTGGCGCTTACTGTCTGGCTTTGCAGTCTGGCTGTGCCAGGCACTCGTTGAACTAAACTTAGCTCTCTCTCAACTGAGCTGAAAGATGGGCACAATAATACCAATTTCATAGGCAGTTGTTGTTCAGTTACTAAGTCGTGTCCGACTCAATGTGACCCAGTGGACTGCAGCACACCAGGCTCCCCTGTCCTTCAGTGTCTCCCAGAGTTTGCTCAAAGTCATGTCCATTGAGTCAGTGATGCCATCCTACCATCTCATCCTCTGTTGCCCCCTTCTTCTCCTGCTTTCCATCTTTCCTTCCAGTGAATATTCAGAGTTGATTTCCTTTAGGATTGAGTGGTTTGATCTCCTTGCTGTCCATAGGCAACTGAGTGGGTGAAACTAGTTAATTTGTATAAGATACTTCAAACAGTGCCCAGCACCAAACAAATGCTATGTCTCCCGTCATCACCACCACCACCACCACCATCATCATCATCATCATCATCATCATTTTCTCTCTTCTTATTAAGAAAAACATGCTCCTTGAAGATGGAAGAGAAAT
The DNA here is from genome assembly GCF_023699985.2 of Odocoileus virginianus. NCBI lineage: Eukaryota > Metazoa > Chordata > Mammalia > Artiodactyla > Cervidae > Odocoileus > Odocoileus virginianus. The sequence goes on from NC_069683.1 coordinate 50,019,309, forward strand.
AAGTTTACTTTGCTCACTCTCTAGTTTTTTTTTTCTCCTGGAGATGAGCTCTTATCTGGCTTCTGGGGGAAAAAAAAGTAATCCATCTATTTCAGCCAGCACTCTACATAGACTGTGTCAATTTAGAGGTGCTGGAGGCTGTTTTGGAAGACTATTCCGTATAAATTGTTCATTCATTCATTCATTCAACAAGTGTGCAGGGATTGCTTTTTGCGTGCAGGGCACTGTATTTGCATGAGCTGGGGACGCAGTGGCATCGTTCAATGCTGAAGAGCCCTGTGCCGAAGGGATATTTACCCTTTGTATGAAGCCGAGAGACTTTCCTTTAAGGTCTGTTGTGAGACTCTCGGCTGAGATGTTGCACTGAATTCCGTTCTGTAGATTTATACTATTTGGGGTTTTTTGTTATGGTAACTTGGGGACCGGCAATTTTTTTTTAATGAGGTTTTTTTCCCCCCCCTGGATTCTTTAAGCAACATCCTTTTCACCACTGCACATGTACAATTTGTTATGGGTGTTATTGGGAATTTCCATTGTTAAACATTCTGTGACTTTTGGGAATATTAATAAGCCTCTTAAAGCACTTGTTCAATTAGATTCACTGACCTGCTGTCCAGAGGCTGAGGCATCATTAACTGAGGAAGCTTTCTATGGTTTAAGTGGTGATGGGGAAAACCATTGTTCTTCTTCTCACCTTTGTGTTGCCTGTTTTACTGACTGTCTCCCTCGGAGCAGTGGAAGAACAGGGCACCCTATTCTAGAGCTCCAGAGGGGCTTTCATGCCCTAGAGAAGGAGAGAGGGAGAGCCAGTAAGGTTTTATATTACTGTTGTGCCTATTTTTTATTTAAAATGTTTGCTAAATCCAGAGATTTGAGAGATTAATAATTAGTTTTACTTATGTGCAGAATTGCATCTTTTTGCCTCAGGCATCAGAGTCAGAGTGCCATATTTTATTTGCATACAATTTAGAGGAGTGAATTTGGTAACTTAAATTGTTCACTGGCTTTAGTCTTACTGATGATGGGTCTTCAGATCAACTTGCCTAGAATAGAAAAGCTATTTTTTCTTTAAGGACATTAAATACTATCCTTCGGGACTCGCAAGTGGCCATGAAATACTTGGGCTTATGTTGGTACCTCATGCTCTCAGCCACCTATCTGTTGTGAAATTCTTTTGTTGTCAGATTTGTAGTTTCCTTTTCAGATAATAGAGCATCTGATTTAGAGCATGAAGATACACCTTCCTAAGTTTCTATGACAGAAAGATATTGAGGATGAGGGAGAAAAGCCAAATACCAGACCTCAGACAAGCTGGCAGGAAATTGCACACATGGTGGAATTTCCAGTGCTTTCCATTTTTTGAAGTCATGGATATTTTAAAAAGTACTAGCTTTTACTTTTGTTTGTTTCTTTGCTTGGAACCACGTCTATCTGCCAACCTTTCTAAAATGTCATGATGTAATTATTTTAACAGGCACTGTATGCTCCTTTATTTGGGGGATATTAACCTTTCTAAACAAAAGGAATGTTAATATACACTGGAGACACAACTAATGGGATTTCATTTTTCTTGTTAGGCAAGAAGCTTGATTTTTTTTTTTAAACTTCTCGTAAAAGAATGCAGCAAGTGAAATAATTGCCTTAAGCTAATCCATGATAGCGATTTTAAACGTGACTTTCCAGATCACTTTTATATGGCTTAGAAAGAATAATGTGATTTTCTTGTTTTTGTTTGCTTTAGCTAAACAGTGTGGAAGGGTGATATAAATTCAATGAATTCAAAACAAAGAAAATGCTAATTGCTAATGTGCTGAGTTCTTTTAAGGCATGAAATATAGTGTTTAATTCATAAGCATTGTTTAATTTTATATAGATTTAGTTAATTTTTTGAAAGTTAGTATAGGGCAAACTCAGAATAAATTAGCTAGCTAGCCATTTTTGTTATCACTGTGTATCCCTGTTTGATGTTTAAATATATATGGCCTGAATATGTTGTCCTTTTTAATAGAAAGATAGTGGTCATAGACTCTGAGACAGGAAGGCAGAGCACTTTTAAGATTTTGCAGGGTCCTTCCTCTCTCTCTGGTTCTTTCCTTCCTCCCTTCCACCTTCCTTCCCTCCCTTTGGTGACTGGAATCCACTGAACCATTTTCATGCACTTCCCGAATCACCCTTTGACCAACAGCGTGCGACTCTGATTGCATGGCTAGCACTAAAGATGGTAAGGCAGTGAAACAAATGAAAACAAATTGGTCCACGTGGGTGTCACGCCCATGATTTTGACCTTGTAATTAAGGACTCTGTCACCGAACTGCCCAGCCTCACAGTTCTGTGGACATGTACCGTCTGAGTGAGAAATGCATCATTAATCCCTCTGCTGATGGGAGGACCTAGACCAGTGGGATGGGGACGAGAGGGAGGAGAATGTTGTTGGACTGAACTGTGATCTTCTTTGCCAAGCCCTGGAACGGCTTTCCCTTTAAGCCACAAAGATGACAAGTTTTTGCTATTTTGGATTAGTGAGAAGGTCTGAAATGGTTTCCCTTTCCTTCCAGGCAAAAATACCAACAGAATCTGCCTTTGGAACCAAAGTGCTAATTTCATTTGGTGACTTTCAGGCTTGAAATACGGGCTTGAGCAGGGATTGTGCATTAGTCAGCTGAGGCAGTGGAGGTTATTTTTACAATGCTAATTATTATTTCATGACAGTGATTTACTTTGTTGTCTGCCGTTTACACCCGAGAAGTAGCCATTGTTTTGGGAACAGAATTGGTTGGGCTGTCAGGCTCTTTTTCCAAAACAAATCTTACTGTTTTATGAGTGTAGATACTTTCTTGCCATAAAAAGGAGAGCTTTCTCGCATATGAAATGCAATCTGGATAAATATTCAAAACTAATAGGTTTATATTTTAGTCTTGGTTTAGAAAGTATATTTTTGTGACACCATAATCACCCACCTTTGTCTGCATTAAACTTCATCTTTACTGGGATGTTTTACGAGAATGTAGCTAAATTTTTGTTACTCACATTGAACTTAGGAAGGAGCGCCACACATAGTTAACAAATAAATATAAAATGAAATTTAATATAACTCCTTGATGCATAAAAGAAAATGAGTGGAAGACAGAGTTGATTGCATGTCTGGAAGCATATCTGCCTGATTTATGCTCTAATCTTAGTACTGAGTTTCCTTTGTAATAGTAAAATGTCACATTAGCATGTCCCTTTTAATAATCTAATACGCTACCAGTGACAGTGAATCCACGCGCTGAGGCTCGCTGAGAGTTTCTCAAACTTCGTAGCCCTGTGACCCTTCCCGATGTAGTTAAATTGCCCAGACAACCCTCCTGTCATATATTTTTAATTGTAAAGCCCTTGAAATTAATCATGTTTTATTTCTTTTTAAGTAAGCACCTCAAGTGCAGTGGTGAGCCGCTTTGCTCAGGACGCTTATCCACTCTTAGAGAAAATGAAAGGTTGGGAAGGGCCCGGAGCCGCAGTGACCGCCCGGCCATCCATCCACGCTGGGGGACAGGCAGCGGATGGGAACTGCCGTGCACGCTTCTCTCCACAGTCTCTTGCCTGCACACTTATTGGAAATTGGCCTCAGCGAAGGGAACAAAGTAAAAGCATTTTGAATTATTACCGCAAACCTTCAAGTGGTCATAATCCAAGATTTCAAGTACCTCAGCTGAAGGCTCAGGTTTTCTACAATGTGTATGGTAACTGAGTGCCTTTCATTTAAACTACACTGAGCTAATCTTTTGGAGAATTGGAATCTGCCTCTGAACTAATTATGATTTACAGAAATTGATAATTTGTCTTCTCCATGTGTCTTCAGGAAGGAATTACTATTCAATTTGATTAACAAATGACAGATTTCAGCCTGGTAATTTGCCATCTTTATTAGCAAACTTAGAAAACTTCTAATAGTGACCTTTTTACTCACAGCAACTCTGTTCTGGTAGTTTATCTGGAAAAATCAGAGATGGTATGAACCCACCTCACCTTTAACAAATAATTCTGGGTGTGATTTCTTTTTTCAGTCCTCAAGCACAACCTAACCACTCAAACTGAATTCCCGTGAAACTTGAAACTTAATAAAATGTAATTAACTTCCAAAAATGAATGCTCCCTTCTTTTGAATACATTTCTGAAGAACTCCCTCAAAATACATGATGTATAAAAAGAAGCAGAGCATTATATTAATTGTATTTTTCATGCCCTACTTTATCGAATGTCTTTCTTCCTTTTTAACCGGGTTGTAGTTGTGTATAATGGACAAAACTGTTGTTGAAAGCTCAACCATAATATGCAGTTGACATGAATAATTCTGAAACCTACTTTGGAGGTACACAGCTGAGATGTAAAACTATTGTAGCATGGCAGTAAAGAAAGGGAGTTCAGCTTTCTTCACATGGGTAACATGGTACAGTTTTTAAAAGTATATTAGTGTACATATGTTTATGCAGTTGAAAAAAATAATACACTGGCCTGAGCAGCCTAGTAAAACTGTCAGTGTGCTTACAAATGCCCTTTCCTATTTTCATGTCAGTAGAATCTTATCTTCCTGCATGTCAAAAAGGAAAGTTGAACTGTTAGCCTTTTCAAGACCCAAAGGTAAAGTTTAATTTTATAATGACATGAAATAAATGTTCTATTATCTGAGTAATAGTTCACCAGAAAAGTCTGGAACGGCCTCCTTTCTCAAGGATGCAGCTTGTGTGTGATGCTAATATTAAAATGGACCTGCCAAATTGAGTGATGGGAGGTGCTAATAACTCCAAGTGGGGAGATGCAAACAACATATTGCACACACCTGCTCTCTGCTTTATGTCAGTCCCATTAGGTTATTGAATGGGTGAGTGTAATGGTGAAGGAGGGGAGTGAGACGTATGCCAGGAAGAAGCTCTGAGAGGGGCTGATGCTCTGCAACATTACGAGTAAGCTAGGTGTCTTTTGCTTAGAAGTTTGGATTGTTAATAGCAGTCTATCATGGATAGATGTATTGGCAGTAAGGATGGTTTTACTTATCCATACCCCTGGCTCAGGTTGGTGTTGCATTGAAAATGTATACTTCTATAACTTCCCTGGTGCCTCAGATGGTTAAGTGTCTGCCTACACTGCAGGAGACCCAGGTTCAATCCATGGGTCAGGAAGATCCTCTGAAGAAGGAAATGGCACCCCACTCCAGTACTCTTGCCTGGAAAATCCCACGGACAGAGGAGCGTGGTAGGCTACAGTCCATGGGGTCGCAAAGAGTCGGACACGATTGAGTGACTTCACTTTCACACTCATTTTATTTAGGTACCCTCAATTTTCTTCTATCTTTTTGACTTTTGAAATGAATCTATAGGTATTTTCCCCTCACAAGGTAGGGGATATTAAGTTATTATTTTTTATATAGGGCTGTACATCATCTAATCAGATAGAAGGAATTACTTTGAAGAGTTTGCTAGCAGTTGTTTCTAGTAATGACCATTAACCCAAACCTGAACAATTTTTTAAAAGTCTTTATTGAATTCATTACAATATTGCTTCCGTTTTATGTTTTGTTTTTTTAGCTGCAAGGCAAGTAGGATCTAGTTCCCTGACCAGGGATCACACCCATATTCCCTGCATTGGAAGGCAAACTCTTAACCACTAGACAGCCAGGAAAGCCCCAAACTAGAGCAATTTAATGACAAAATATATAAAGTCCTCATGAAGCATGATGGATTCTGGAGGACCCCAGAGGGGAGTCCACCTCCCCGTCTGGCCCAATCTAGGTCTCTCCCCGGCAACTTCTGTTCATCCCAAAGAAGCCAGGGCAGAGTGGACTTCCAACGAGAATGCTGGTCAGCTCGTTATTCACCCCAGCAGAGAAGAATAGCAGCTTGTTATTCACCCCAGCGGAGAAGAACCTTTGTGGAATGTGTTTTAACAGTGGGTCCCTAAAATAATTTAGAGTTGATTTTTTTGTGATATATTATAAAATTTACCCGTTTTGCTTATTCTCACATCGACATTCGTTTACAGTCCTTAAACCCCAAACTTCTGAAGACAAGTCATGCCATGTGCACGCTCATGTTCAGTTGGGTTTGACTCCTTGCGACCCCATGGAGCCCACCAGGCTCCTCTGTCCATGGGATTTCCCAGGCAAGAATGCTGGAGTGAGTTGCTGTTTCCTTCTCCAGGGGATCTTCCTGACTCAGGGATCAAACCTGAGTCTTCCAAGTCGCCTCCACTGCAGAAGGATTCTTTACCACTGTGCCACCTGGGAAGCCCAGTGCATCAATGTGGGATTAAAAAGGCTGTCTGGGATAATGCTAAACTACACGTGGATTTTTGAGAGGGGACTGTGTTTTCTGTGTCCCTGTCTAGCTTGCAAACTGAGGGTTTCTGGGAAGAGGAACTTTTTAAGATAACAGGATTCATATGAGCAAAAGGATTCATTAGAGGTGATGTCTGGTTTCAGTGGTGATGACCAACAGATACTGTACTGAATATGGGATAAAAAGAAAGGACATCCACAAAATCTAATGAAGAATATTTCAGCTTATATTTTCAGAGAAATCAGTTAGACGCATATACATTTTCTTTGTAAATTTAGAATTCCAAATATAAATAAATAAAATTGAAGTGCAACCAAAAATAACTGAGTAAAGAAATACTTGAGCATCTGGGAGGTGAAGGAAGAAGGTCCCTGGTTCTTAGCTTTTGGTAGGGTGAGGAGCTTCGTGGTGAAAGAAACTCTGACAAATGGCATCCCTGCCCCTGGCCGCTGTCAACAGGAAGTGCTGCTTGGAAGGAATAATAAAAAACAGGATGTAAATAAACATCAGCAACTTAAGTGCTCGCCAGCTCAGTTGTTAGGGATGGAGGTAAAGCTAAAGATTAAAGACAGCTTGACAAAATCCTACACACCATCCAGCTGGGCTTTACACATTATGAGATGTGGTAGGACAGAATGAGGGTGTTTAAAAAAATTATTGCTCTTCTGTTGCTGCAGGGCGTTGGGCTGAGTTGGGAATATGCCAGGAGAACTTGTGCTGCTTGTGTAGATAAACTTGCAGGACTTCAGCTTTCAACTCCATCCAGTCCTTCCTGTCAGATTCTCTTAACCTTGTCCTGTCCCTTGCTGAGCACTGACATTTTCAGAGCAGAAGAAAATCATGTTAAATTTATGTATGAGGAGGGGGGATGTCTGTGTGTTTTGCTAGACTCTGGTCTTAAGTGTCTGGGCTCTTTTGATTAGTTCTGTCCCGGGCTTGTTTTGTCATCTCAGAAGAGCTTATAAAGCAGTGCTGGTTAGGAGTTTAATTTGGACTTTCGTGTTCTCTGGCCAGATGGCTGCGGTTGGTTCTTTGTGGTGGGTTCCAGAAGAGCCTCAGCCGCTTCTGAGGAGCCAGTGGGCCCCCGAGTAGCATGCTGCTGCCTGGACCATTAGGTCTGTTTCAACCCAGGCAGTGATGTTTTTGTCATTTGAACTTACTGGTTTTGTTGCCCAAGATTTCATCTGATGGAAGAGTTTAGAAACTGAGAAATATTTGAAAAGGTCTCTGATATTGGAGACTTATGAGAGACAGGCCTGGAAAGGAAGATTGGGCCAAATTGTAGAGGCTCCTGAACATCTGACAGAGGTGAACATGTTTTTATTTTCCCTGCAGATAGATAATGGGGAGCCACTGCGGGCGACTGGGCTGGAGAGAGACAATGTAAGATAAACTGGAGAGTCTGGTTAGAGGACTATTGCAGTAGTGCAGTCGTGACATGGTAAATGGCTTGTAGAAAAGAGACACATGGAACAGTCATGGTTAACAGTATGGAGACCAGGGATGAGAACTGGGTTTCATCTTATACCCCAGCTCCGGTGGGGCTATGGCTATGGCTCCTTGGAGTGCTATGATAGTATGGATTGTAGAGCCATGTCTGGGCTCAGTTGAGAGAGTTCTGTGATCTGTTAGTGATGTCTGTCATGGGTGAAGGAATAGGGGTGCACAACAGGTGCACCTGTTGTGTGCATATGTTGCCCCTGCTAAATATAACCCACAATCCAATAGAAGAAATATTAGGAATTAGTGACAGCCTGAAGTACAGAGAATCAGGGTGTTGGAGTAATAAACTGTGACTGGACCTGACTTAGAAAAATTCCAATTAAAGGAGAAACATCCAGTATATAGAGCTAAAGTATTAAAGTTTGGGACAGAAATCAGTGCCAGAGAATTAGACTGGAGATGGTTTGTAGAGACGTGGAATTGATTTTGCTCTTACGATTTGATTGGGGGTGGGGAGTAGAACGCTAGGGATAAATTAGTAGAAACAACTCAAGTTGTTATGTCCATATTGGTGCTTAACTCTGCATGTGGATACTTTTACATCTCCAGTCATATTGCAAACAGATCAAGAATAATCGTGTAACTAATGCTGGTGTAGTAAGCAATTGGAAGTAGATGTTTAGCGTGCTCTATCTGGACAACATATAAATTTTGTTAAAACTCCATTGAAGTTTTTTTTTTTAAGCTCTTACCTGAACTGTATATTGTTTATTACTGTATTACCAACTGTATATTGGCCAATTTAAGTGTTGACTTGAAAAAAAGTTATCATCTCTACTATCATCAGATTATATAGAATATTGATGCCAAGAAGAAACTCCATCTGAACTCTTATTATAGAAGGAAAAACAAGGGCTCAGAGAGGTTAAGATTTTGACTAATATCACCAAGATAATAGGTGGTAGCTTGGATCTGAAACTCAAGTCTTCTGATTCTCCTTCCATGTGCTTTTTTTCTTATTCCATGCTATCTTTCCTAGAATGTATGTGATACAGAAATAAACTTTATGTATAAAAATAAAGGATAAATGATGTGCATATTCTGATGGAGTAATTTAGAGAAATGGAGATACTGGCAGTCCCTGCCTTTTTGCCCTTTACATTTTGCTTCTTCATCCGTATGTTAATAAATATTTATATTTAAGCCAGTCTTTGGATATTTAGGTAGTTTCTGGTCGTTTGCTCTTTTCAATAGGAAAAGAGATCTAGACTGTCTAGGTTTAATACAGGGCTTACCATTTCTTGTCTCTGTGATCTCTGATCAGTTTCTTAACCTTTGTGTCCCAGTTTCCTTATCTGTAGAATGGGGGCAGTAATGCCGCTGGCCTTAGAGGGCTCCTATGAGCGTTAAGTGAGGATGAATGTGTCAAGTGTTTAGGACTATCTTTGGTACTTGGCAAGCTCTATATAATTCCCAGGTGGTGGTAGTGGTAAAGAACCCTTCTGCCAGTGCAGGAGATACAGGAGACATGGTTCTATCCCTGGGTCTGGAAGATCCCCTGGGAGAGAGCATGGCAACCCACAGCAGTATTCTTACCTGGAGAATCCCGTGGACAGAGAAGCCTGGTGGGCTACAGTGCTTGGGGTCGCAAAGAGTCGGACACGACTGAAACCACTTGACATGCACGCACACATACAGTAAGAACATAGACTTTGGAGTCAAGCCTTCTGGGTTCAAATTCTAGCTCCGTCTTATACCAGTTGTTTGACCTTGGACAGTTACCTTAAACTTCTCTGAGATTATATAATAATATTTTTCTTATAGGGCAGCTATGAGAATTAAGTGAGGTAATATAGATAAAGTGCTTTCACAGTGCTTGACTTAAAATAAGGACACAATACATGGTAATTGTTTTTATTATTGCCATCATAATCATTATAGTTATGAATAATGCTGTAATGAACCTCCACACACATAAACCTTTGTATGTCTTTGTGAATGTTTCCTTAGGGTAAATTCTTAGAAGTTGAATTGCTGTGCTCCTCTTGACTTTCTAAAATGTCCTTAACAAACCTTTTATGTTTTCACAAATGGTAAATTTCTATTGAGCATGTAGTGGGTGCAATTTACCGATCTAGGCATAGTAAGTTATTCAAGAATGAACATATCCTTATTATAATGACCTTATAATCTAGTGTGGGTTTTGCAGATGGTGCTCGGGGTAAAGAATCTGCCTGCCAATGCAGGAGATGCAAGAGACATGGATTTGATCCCTGGGTTGGGAAGATCCCCTGGATGAGGGCATGGCAACTCACTCCAGTATTCTTCCCTGGAAAAATATCACAGACAGAGGAGCCTGGTAGGCTACAGTCCATAGGGTTGCAAAGAGTCGGACACGACTGAGCACGTGCGCGCGCGCACACACACACACACACACACACTCGTCAGGGTTAAGAGATTAAATTAGCTGTGATAAAATGTGCAACGTAACACTTGTCATTGAACAGGAAGAAGTTTCTATGGAGGAACATCAGTTGCAGAGACTACTTTTTGCCTGGGGAAAATTAAGAAAGGCTCCATGAAAGAGATGACAGAATTGAATATGGGTGGCACTTAGTCTTTTGCTAGATGGAGAGCAAAAAGTTTACTCTTGACAGAGCGAGGCTTGCCATATGGCTGTTGCTGTCACTGAGGCCCTGGGGTTTAAACACATACACTAGTCATGCCTTTGGAGACTTAAAAACTGGTAAGAAGCTTATCTTTTCCACTCACTCACTGTTCCTCCACTTAGATTCTCTTTATCTTCCGTCCATCTCCTTCAGAACACAGGCAGTTATTGGGTTTCCTAGTTTCTCTTAGAAACATGATACTACATCATGTGTTGCAAGTGTGCTAAGTCACTTCAGTCGTGTCTGACTCTTTGCTACCCCATGGACTGTAGCCCACCAGGCTCCTCTGTCCATGGGATTCTCCAGGCAGGAATACTGGAGTGGGTTGCCATGCCCTCCTGCAGGGGCTGTTCCCAATCTAGGGACCGAACCCATGTCTCTTATGTCTCCTGCATTGACAGGCAGGTTCTTCACCATTCGCACCACCTGAGAAGCCCACATCATGTGTCACTCAAGTCTTATTCAGGCTAGACTACACATGCAACTCTTGAGTTCCTCAAATTGAAATTCATTTTCTAGGTTCTCTATGATTTTTGTATCTGATTTCTCTGAAGAAAAGTTAATCTCTTGTTATAGTGTTATGGTGAAACTTTGCAAGTAGAAGTATTTTAATGTAGTCAAAATTCTTAAGTTAAAGCCTTGCTGTTGTTATTTTTTTCAGTGACAGTTGTGAAAAATGGCTGGCATAATTTATTTTTGCTTTGTAGATGGGTCTAACTGGGGATCTTCTATATCAGGTGTGCATTTTTTTATGAATTCATAAAATTTCAGATTAGATGGTAAAGCTTTTGTGTTGACAAGCGAGAAGTAAATTGTTTACTGATCCAGTGTGTATAATCATGTGCAACCAATTTCACTATGTTTGTATTGGTCATTTTGCATTGCTGTGAGACTTAAGCTAGATGTATAAGAGTTGACAGTCATTTCAGCATGTGTTAGACTTAAATTCTAGAAGGTAAAGGAGAAGTTCTGCTACTTAATTTCTGTTCAAAACAGTGAAAAAAGGATCCTCATAAAATTCTCTGCCACATACTGTTGTGAGCTGCTTGTTTCCTTAAAGCTTTCATGTGACAGATTTATAATTTTATATGTTATTTCTAGGCCAACAGTTAGATTAATGTTTTATCTACTGAGCAAAACACACTGCTTCTTTGTAAACTTTCTTATCTTACTCAAACTGAAACTGCAAAACAAAGAATTTTCTAGTTCTCACATTCCTCTGTGGAGAGCTTTGTTTATATAGAGGTTATCTAGTGGCTTATTTTCTGTTCTACTTAAGTCTAAATTTTCTGCAGGTGGAATAAATATCCTATTTAAGGCTTTCAAATCTTACTAATTGAACTAGTTAGTAGTCATTACTGATTGTTTACTCACTTTTATTTATTTTTGCTTTGTTATAGCCCAGCAGGAGGCTATTTAAATTGATCAGAATATAAGCCCGTTCCACTCACTAAAATATACCCAGTGCCTGGCCATAGAAAATACTGAAGAAATGTTGAATGAGTAAGCAGATTCTGTTTCTGACTTAGGAGGATATAAATCTAGAAAAGTAGTTTAGAATATGCAGACCTGTCCATCAGTCTGAGCGTGAGTAACGTTGGGCATTTTCTATTTGTGTGAATATGGATTTAATTGTTTTCCAGGTAGGATATGTCACCAGTTCTTTTTTTTTTTTTTATGTCACCAGTTCTTAACTACATTTGGGAGCTCCTCTTCATGTTATTTTTGAAATATATTGCCTTTTAGGACTTTGTACCAGTATTTTCTTCCACCTGCATAGATTGAAAGTTTATTTTGTTTTCTAACTCTCAGACTACGGGAAATTTGATTTTAAATACATCTCATTATCTCACATGGATTATGCTCTGACTTTTTTTTTCTTTCTGCAGCTCCACCCTAAAATTCTAGTACATTTCAGCTACTGCATAAGCCTCATTATTTAAAACTTTTCAGTATTGCCAATTCTAGCTGTTTGTCAGAAAGTTCCTAGAAAGACACATCATAAAAGGAATTGTCCTAAAGGGTTTTGTATCTCCTTACAGGAACAATGGAGCTTGCATTTGTAGCCAAAGATACAACTAAAATAATCGTAGTTGTGACCCAAATGCCATAAAAGCAAAAATGCAGCCATAAACCTACATGTTACTTTAGCTTTCTTTTTATTTAATAAACCACTTAGGTATGTTAGATAGGTATCTCTTTAAGTAGTCACTGTGCTCAAAACAATCTTTCAGTCATTGAGGGAGAAAGACATGATCAGAGTGGACTCGGAAATAACCATGTATGAAGTCAGCCAGAGTTCAGTATGCACACTGGGTAATTTGGAATCCTATCCTTATAATTCAGATGCTTTGATTAGGGTAGTGAAGCTGACATGTCAAATAAATTTATTTTGTAAAATAAACTTATTTTAAATTTGATCCCAGGTAATTTGATGATCTTATTAGAAAAACAGACAAAATTTAGAATACCTAGAGAGATCAATATGTTTTTCCTCTACCTCTTTTCAGCTAAAACATTGTGAATCTCAGTTGGGCTTATGAAATGGAGATTGAAGAGGGTTCATGCCTGAACTCTCTGGTAAAAGCTTTGATGCTCTCATTCTATGTTGTAGATTGAAAGGAAATTTGTTCTTTTATTTGATGGTTAAGAGACTTGGCAAAAAAAAAGGAGAGAGAGAGAGAGACTTGGCAAAACTAAAGTTCCCCAAATGGTAATTAATTTTGGAGCTAATACTCTTTTCTGCATTCCCTATACTCTGATATTAGGTATCTACTTGTATGGTTGTTAATCATTGAATGGAGAATTTAAAAATGAAAACTAAATTCTGAATTTAGTGAAATGAGCGAAGGGGCAAAAGGTAAGGGCAGCTTCTATAGAGCAGGTGTGACTGAAGCTCCGTGAAACTTAGATGTGTTTGCTTTTTAAATTACATCTTTACATGGTAAAAAAGATGGAACAAACCTCTTTAATACGAAGGTATAGGATCTTATAAAATGTACAGCACTTGCAGTCTTCTTCCCCTTCCTCAACAGCTCTATGTCAGGAAGGACTGAGGATTCTGGATATGTGGAGAGGACAGTGAGATGTAATTGCCCAGTATTTAAGGAGAGTTGAGCCGTGGCAGAGACCAGAGTAGGGATGCTGTGACCAATTACGGCAGCAGGCAGAGACAGTGCTTCCTGCACAGTGTGGCTCCTGTGAGTGGGCATCTGCCATGGGTCACTGGGAGCCTTCAGAGGGCTTAAGTGGTTATGGTACTTGAAAGCCATGTTGGGCTCACGGATTTCTAATATTCTTCAAAAAGACAGCAGTGTCAAGGTTATGGGGAGAGAGTGCACTAGTGTGTGTTCTAGATATTAGTAGTTCTTTAAATCTTTCTCCAAATGATAATTTCTCTAAAATTTGAGACAAAAACACTGGGTAATTTAGTACTGAACAAGTATTTTGAACATTTAAGAGAATTTATTGCATCTCAGCTCTACTACTTAATAGCTGTGTAACCTTAGGCACGTGCATATTTTTTTGAATGTGACTTAGTTTTCTCATCTGTAAAATCCAGTTACAAATTCTCAGAGTTTTGTGAGTATTAAGTGAGTGAACATGTCAGGTGCTTAGAATAGTGTCTGGCTAAGAGTAACATTGTAATGTGTTAGCTGTGATGGTGGTGACGATGACAATGAAGATGATGGTATTCTTCTCTTCCTCCTTCTTCCTCTAGTGTATATAGAAGTGTGAAAGTGTTAGTTGCTCAGTCGTGTCCAGCTTTTTGTGACCCTATGGGCTATAGCCCCCCAGACTCCTCTGTCCATGGAATTCTCCAGGCGAGAGTACTGGTGTGGGTAGCCATTCTCTTCTCCAGGGGATCTTCCTGACCCAGGGATCAAACCCAGGTCTCCTGTCTTGCAGACAGATTCTTTACCACCTGAGCCACCAGGGAAACCTATAGAAGTGTGAGCTTTCTCCTAATTCAGTCATTCCCTGCTTTAGGAGAACCAAGCTTCCAGATTAGCGTTTATATCCCAAGATAATTACAGCCCACTTAGGACCAGTCAGTATGTCACCAGCTTTGTGCTTATTCCCAACTAATCTCTTGGAGGCAAGTCTTAAAATTCAGTCTCAGTTCAGTAATGGTAGTTGCTTTTTTCTGGTTATCTTGGAAGTGATTTATTACTAGAAGCACCAGTGTGACCCTCTTAAAGCATGTTTATCTAATACAAGTTCCTTAAGAAATGGATTTTTAATAAATCTTTATCACAACTCCATAGAGTATTAATTCAACAACATTTGCAGGCCTCTAGTTTATATATACTGTTGTGATAGAAGTTGTAGGGAATACAAGAGGGCAAAAACAATTACAACTTCACTGCAAAGATACAGCAAGTGCATATGGAAGGTAAAGTAGCATTAAGAAAGATAAAGACAGACTTCCCTGGTGGTCTGGCGGTTAAGAATCCACCTTGCAAGGCAGGGGATGTGAGTTTGATCCCTGGTCCGGGAACTAAGATCCCACATGCTCTGAAGCTGCTACTAAACCCGTGTGCCACAGCCAGAGAGTCTGTGCGCCTCAACAGAAGTTTCCACATAATGCAATGAAGATCCTGCATGTTAAGACTAAGACCCGAAGCAGCCAAATAAATAAAAAAAAGAAAAGAAAGATAAAGAGTGAAGGGGTAGATAGTAAGGAGACAGAATACCTACGTCCTGTCTTGGGGAAGACTTCACAGAAGTATAAAAGGCAGGATTTCAACAGGCAAAATCAAGGGGTGCAGGTTGAATGGTAGAGGAAGACTGTGGTGTAACTGAAGAAATCATGAGCCACCTAGTTTTAACTTGAAAAGAGAGTTTATATCGAGGAATAATTGAATAACGAGTTGGTAAGCTGTGAGTGACTGAACTGAACTGACTGAAGCTATGAAAATATACAGTATGTGTGGAAAGAAAGAAATTTGTGTTAATTATAGAACATCAAATTAATGCATGTATTTAGCACTGACTCCACTAACTATATCTCCATAGAAAGCTAGCTCACTGGAGAACATCAGGGATCTATTGGCAGGTACCCATGAGAGCTGCTGGCCCAGGAACCCCTGAACAGAGGCAGGAACTAATGGGCTCATCTTTGGAGTCAGTCAAGCTTAGGTAGTCTGGTTTTATTTATTTTTGTTAATTATTTATTTTTAATTGGAAGATAATTGCTTTACAGTATTGTGCTGGTCTCTGCCAAGCATCAACATGAATCAGCCATAGCTATACATATGTCCCCTTCCTCTTGAACCTCCTTCCCACCTCCCACCCCATCCCACCCCTCTAGGTTGTCACCGAGCACCACAGAGCATTGGATTTGAGCTCCCGGCATCATACAGCAAATTTCCACTGGCTGTCTGTTTTTGCATATGGTAGTGTACGTGTTTCAATGCTACTGTCTTAACTCTCCCAGCCACGCCTTCCCCCTCTCCCCACCGTCAACTATGTCTGCGTCTCCACCGCTGCCCTGCAGGTAGGTTCATGAGTACCGTCATTCTAGAGTCCACATATATGCGTTGGTATGCAATGTTTGCTTTTCTCTTTCTGACTTATTTCGCTCTGAATAATAGCTCTAGGTTCATCCACCTCGTTAGAACTGACACAAATGTGTTCCTTTTTATGGCTGAGTAATATTCCACTGTGTGTATATACCACAGCTGCTTCATCCATTCATCTGTCAGTGGACATCTAGGTTGCTTCCATGTTCTTAGACTGGTTTTAAATTCAGCCTGGCTACTAACTACTTGTATTAGTAAACAGTTATTCTGAATCTCAATTGCCTCATCTGTAAAATGGTGGTAATATTAAAGGAAAGTGGCAACTCTGAAATGTAAAGATTAAATGAGGTGGATAATATATGTAAACCTCTTACAAATTCAAACATATATAGTGAGTACTTAATTAAGGGTACCTTCTAATAATAGCAACACAGTATGTTTCAACCAGAGAGAATACCTTTGATTCATTTTTTCCCCCATATTGAGATGCCATGTAAAATGTTAACTATTTAGTGTTCCACTTCTTGAAAAAAAGTTGGAACGACACTCCTGGTATACACTTATATTTAGCCTTACTACTGTGAAATGATAAGTGCTTCCAGTTATGGCTATGAGATATAGTAATGCTTTTAAAAGAACTAAATTGTGAACAAACACTTCAGGAAAGGACTTAAATTTGGTATTTTACTAAGTTCATGTTTTGATCCCAATTAAAATATTTTAATGTTTTAAGAAGAGTAGGCATCAGAAGAGCAGGTATATGGAAGAGTTAAGGATAAAATTAAATAAGAGTTTCCCTTTACCAAGTGTTTTTGTAATAGATTTCTGTACTATGAATTCCTCTCTCTCATTTCTCCCTAAATTTGTCACTTAGTTTGTCTTTAAATACCATCATAAGTCCACTTTAATTTTCTATGCAGTGTAATAAAGTGAAGAGTACAGACTGAACAAAACCCTAAGTTAAATTTTCTCTGAGTCGTTTTTAAGCTTTTATCAAGATTTCATAAATTTGCAGAGAAGGCAATGGCAACCCACTCCAGTACTCTTGCCTGGAAAATCCCATGGACAGAGGAGCCTGGTGGGCTGCAGTCCATGGGGTCGCTAGGAGTCGGATGCGACTGAGCGACTTCACTTTCACTTTTCACTTTCATGCATTGGAGAAGGAAATGGTAACCCACTCCCGTGTTCTTGCCTCGAGAATTCCAGTGACGTGGGGGCCTGGTAGGCTGCCGTCTATGGGGTCGCACAGAGTCGGACATGACTGAAGCGACTTAGCAGCAGCATAAACTTGAGTCTCACTCTCTGTAAAATGAGGATGGTCAAGATCTCACAAAGTATTTTGACTAGAAAAATATATTTGAATGTGTGTATATATATATATATGTGTGTGTGTGTGTGTGTGTGTATCTATACATATATATGTGTGTATATATATATATATACATATATATATATATATATATATATATATCATATGAGGCATCCCAGGTGGCACTAGTGGTAAAGAACCCACCTGCCAGTGCAGGAGATGGAGATTCGATCCCTGGGTTTGGAAGAGCCCCTGGAGGAGGGCATGGCAATTCACTCCAGCATTCTTGCCTGGAGAATCCCATGGACAGAGGAGCATGGCGGGCTATGGTCCATGGGGTCACAAAGAGTCAGACATGACTAAACAGACTCAGCATAGCACATGACATAGCATATACTGAATATATGTTTTATATCTTTTATAAACTCGGTGGTTTTCAAAGTGTGACCCATGGATACCCGGGAATCTTGAGATCCTTTTGGGGATCCATAAGATGGGAACTGTTCTTACAGCACAGAGGTATCACTTGTCTCTCTGACTTGTTGGTATTCACACTGATGGCACAGACGCAGTGGTGGTAAAATGACTGGCGCCGTAACCTGGGTGAGGTCAGCGGCAACCACAGTGCCCCGGAAGTCCTTATGTTCTTCACGTCTGCACAGTCCTCTCTCCAGAAGTCCTTATATTCTTCACGTCTCCTCAGTCCTCTCTCTAGAAGTCCTTATATTCTTCACGTCTACATAGTCCTCTCAGTAAAAAAGAGTGTTCTGGGGAAGCAGTAGAACTTATCATCAGATCTTGACCTTGAGTACACATCTTTTTAATGGTCCATGTGATGAAGGGCAGTCACAGATGAAGCGCTGCTGCCTCATGTCAGTATGATGCTTGTCTGAGGAAGAATATTCCTGAGATTGAGTCACGAACTGAACTAGCTGAATGCTTCATGGATCGCTGTTTTACTCAAAAGAGCAATTAACAAACCACGGGTATTCAAAATTGGATGTTACTCAAGGTGTTTTCTTGAAAGTAAAGTGAACCTGTCGTTTTAGGGGAAACAATGGACAGTGTTTGTTGTCAGTAGTAAAATTCAAGCTTTCTAATGAAAACAAGAATTTTAGAAAACTTGAATCTGACTGTGAATTTGACATCTTTCAGATACTTAAAGACTTTTCTGATAAGCTTGGTGGTGATAAATGTATGTGATTTTTTTAAATAATAAGAAATATGTCAACATTTGGAAGATGTGTGTAACTTAGTGAACCTAGTATTTCTCAAAGGGCCAATGCATGATGCTAAAAAAAAAAAAACCCAAGCATAGGTAGAAGATCCATTCAAAATGCAAGATAGACCAATGGATTTTAATGTAGCAGCATAGCAGAGTTCTTATGATAGGGTTTCTGATTCTACATTCTAACTTAGCATTAAGCAACTGCCCCTTGTTGAGTTTTGGCATAGTATCAAAGAAGAATATTCATAATTATCTGAAAAGACTATTAAAATATTTTCCCTTTTCATCTACATGTCTGCATGAGGCTGATTTTTCTTCATTTACTTCAATGAAAACAATATATCACAACAGATTGCATAAAGAGGCAGATATAAGAATCCAGGTCTCTTATGTTAGGCATACATTAAAGAGATTTGCAAAAACCTCTCCCTGTTCTTTTTGCTTTGGACAATGTAGTTATTTTCACACAAAAAAAGTATTATTTATGTTAGCATGTAATGGATTTATTGGTATTTTAATTTCATTAATAGAAATATGTAAACTTTTGGTTTTAAGTAATGTGGTAAAATTGATAGCTATAACCCACCTAAGGGCTCCCCAGGTGGCTCAGCAGTAAAGAATTCTCCTGCGATGCAGAAGATGCAGGAGACATCATGGGTTCGATCCCTGGGTTGAGAAGATCCTGGAGAAGGGCATGGCAACCCACTGCAGTACTCTTGCCTTGGAGAATCCCATGGACAGAGGAGCCTAGCGGGCTCCAGTCACATGTTTGCACCAGGTCAGCCACGACTGAAGTACCTGAGCACGGAGCCCACATAAACGGGACTCTTTGGGGTCCTCAGTGGTTTTGAAGAGTTTTAAAGGGCCCTGACATCCTGAAGTTTGAGAACCCCATTTATAAAGAGAAATTAAGACACAATGATTTTTACCATTTACTAATGCATGATATCGCCATCTCGTGACAAAATTGGGAAATGCAGGCTTTTTAAAGCACTCAGGAGTAAAGGCTCTTTTAACATTTTAGAATGACTGCTTTTTGGAAATTAATCAAGAGAAAAAGATAAAAAACAAGAGTTCATATTTCCATGGGATATGTCTTGAGATATATGTGCCAAAAATATTAATTTTCAGAAGTCAAGCATAGAACAGGTAATTAAACAGTTATTTTTAAAGGCTAACATTGGTTTTAGGCCAGTCTTAAATAAGAACATATTTAGTTTTTGTATTCAGTATATATAGTTCAAAGTATGTAAGAGCTGCCTCGTATATGGTGTTATAGGCTGTGAAACATGTTATCTACTGTTTGAAATTTACTGACTACTGTTTTGGGCGGTATTTCATTTTGGTGGCATCATCATCTGTGATTGATTTAAGATTAAGTCCTTGGTCAGTAACACAGCTTTGGTGACCACATTCTTCTGAAGGAGGATGTGATCAATTTTTTATGATGAGGAATTTAGGCCCACACTTGGTGTGGAATTGAGATTTGCTGCCATTGTGTACGCCCTGGCAGTTCCAGGTGATGAGTCCTGTACAGACATGCAGTGTAGGCATTGTTCCTTCTAGTTTCTGAGGACTAAAATATACCGTGTAAATATGCACAAACATGTTGCAGGACATACAGACAAATAGAGTCAAAACCAAATTGCGGAAGATGCAGCTGCAAGAAACGAGCTCATGAATAATGAACATTTATGCTATGGAATAGCTTCAGTGTGCCTGTTTTTGCATCGATGAGCTATGCGAAATGGAAGGAACCTCGCTTCATTTTCATTCAGTTAGAGGAAGGCCCACTGGCCACTGTTTTTTTTTTTTTTTTTTTTTAACTCAATTCAGCTGATTGTTTTCAAAATAACCTGTTCTTTTCAAACAGTTGTGTGTGTGGGGACAGCTGCACTCCGATGAAATGACTGTGAGCCCTACCCTCTAACTACTGTACTAATTTTCTGCCTATATTCACTATGTACCCACTGACCCTGCTGATGAATATTTTAGACATCTGCATGAATAATCAGACTGCCCACAGGAGAGCCACTTGCTTGTTTATGAGGCTGGAAATGCCATCGAGATGCTGCTGACTCTAATTCTGGGTACCAACGTGAAAATAATAAATACCTAAGTAAATTCTTAATCTGGATTGTCTTTGAACATCCACAGATGCCCTGAAACTGGATGCCAAGTTGTACATGCAGGTAGATGGTGATATTTATGTTTTGGAGAAAACTCCAGAGCTTTTATCAGACTCGTCCAAGGGATTGTGACCCCACAGAAGGCTCAGAACCACTGGATAATGCTTTATAGCCTTGAAAGTGTTTCTACATACATTTTTATTTGATTCTCCCAACAGTTCTGAGTGAGACATGGCAGGAATTCTCTCTCTCTCTCTCACCTTAAAGCAGAACATGACTGGGAGCTTCAGTAGATTTGAGTTTCCTCCTGTAGGCATGGGGAGCCATTGGAAGTTTTAAGTGTGAAAATGATGTGATCTGATCATTGTTTAGAGAGAATGCCCTGGTGAGGGTGTAGAGGATGTTTCTGTAAGAGTGAAAAGCTGGCTAGAAGGTCATTTAGAAGATCAGGTGAGAAAAGATGATTGACCCTAAGTTTGTGGTAGTCAGATTTGAAAACATGATGAATTTGCAAAATCATTGAAATCTTTGGGATTTATTTACCCATTGGTTTTGTAGGGAGATCTGAGTTCGATCCCTGAGTTGGGAAGATCCCCTGGGGAAGGAAATGGCTACCCATGTCGGTATTCTGGCCTGGGGAATTTGGACACGACTGAGTGACTTTCACTCACTGGTTTTGTAGGGAGGGGGAGTGTAAAGGGGGGCAAAAGTTTTTGAGGATGACTTTCTGTCTCTCTCGATGAAGTAAATACAAGCAGGGTTGATGGGGGGAGAGCAGGAAGGTTATAAACTTAGTTTTAATCATGCTGATTTGAAGAACTGATGGGACAGCCAGAGAGAAAGATGAGCGATTAATTTAGAGTGCTGGGCTGGGACTGGTGAGGTGAGCTTGACATTGCTTTGAGTGTGTAGGCGAAGCAGGGAAGGGTGCCAGGGACAGAACTGTGAGAAGATATCAGCCAGTGATATTTTCGGGAAGCCCCCGGGAAATCCACAAGGACCACCACTTTATTTTTTCCCTCTAGTCCCGAGTAGAGAAGTAGGAATTAAATATTCTTCTTGACTCACTTTATTTACTATCAGATTACTCCATCATTTCTGAATGACTTTTTAAAAAATTAATTTATTTATTTTAATTGGAGGCTAATTACTTTACAATAGTGGTGTAATTGTAGTGGGTTTTGCCATGTATTGACATGAATCAGCCATGGGTGTACATGTGTCCCCCATCCTGAACCCCCCTCCCACCCTCCTCCCCATCCCATCCCCCAGGGTCATCCCAGTGCACCTGCCCCCAGCACCCTGTCTCATGCATCGAACCTGGACCAGCGATCTGCTTCACATATGATAATATACACATTTCAACGCTACCCTCTCAAATCATCCCACCATCGCCTTCTCCCACAGAGTCCAAAAGACTGCTCTTTACATCTGTGTCTCTTTTGCTGTCTCGCATGTAGGGTCATCGTTAACCATCTTTCTAAATTCCATATATATGCATTAGTAAAATTTCCATAAATCCAATATCCCCGTCTTCAAGTCAGTGGAGACATCAAGCCAAGGCTGTGTTGACAGGACTTCCAGGTGGCTCAGTGGGTAAAGTACCTGCCTGAAGTGCAGGAGATGCCAAAGATACCGGTTTGATCCCTGGGTCAGGAAGATCCTCTGGAGGAGGAAATGGCAGCCCACTCCAGTATTCTTGCCTGGAGAATCCCATGGACAGAGGAGCCTGGCGGGATACACAGTCCATAGGTCTCAAAGAGTCGGGCACGCCGGAAGCGACTGAGCACACACATGCATGTTCTTAGGTGTGTACTTTGACACTGTATCAATCATATGTAATATCATACCAATCCAGTTTTAAGTACCTCCCTACTCCCCATAGGTCCTCACCTTCCCAGTAACAATCTAGAACCACAGTTGCTTCGAGAGTGAGTCAGTCCCTTCAGTGATTTTTAAGGCAGGCTCCTCGCTAAGCATGTGTAGCATTCCTTCTGATGACTCTGCTGATACCCAGCTCTCATAGTTCTCCTGCCTCCACTGAAGTGACCTTCATCTCCAGTCCACTTCCGCTGTGCACACACATGCCCCACCTAATAGATCAGCTCCACTTTCAATATTTCAAACTCCATCAGGCTCCTCTTTGAAAAAGCCTCCTTCCTTCTGTCTGCCCACACCCCGCCCCCACTTTTGCTCCTGAGTTTGCTGTTCTCTCTCCTCCTCCTTCCTGTCTCTTGTTCTCATCCTTTCTTCTGCCTTTGTTTTCGGGCGGTGGGGTGGACATGGGGCCAGAGGAGGCTGGTTACTCCCTTCAGTTGTGTCCAGCTCAGAAATAATCAGATGGTTGGCGTGATTGCGCTGTGTATTCCCTCACACAGGGTGCTTTGATAATTTCCAACTCAGATTCCTTTCTATCACCTGCTTTTTTTGTTTGTTTGTTTTCCCCTCCTACTCTCTGGCAATGGGGTATTGTTAGAAAACCTCACAAAAACTGGGGCAATTGGATCAATAAATATATGGTGAATAAAGGAGTCTATCAACATCCCCCCCCGCTTGCAACACATGCGCACACACTCAGGGAGAAGGGAACAATAGAACTGTGCTAGAGAAAATAGATCTGTATTTCATTTTAGTTCATTTGATCATTGTGTGTGTGTGTGTGTGTGTAAATATATTGTATGTATCAACTGATATCTCAAAAATTTGGGGTATTTGTTTTTGTTAGAAAATCAGCCTTTGTACCCTCATGTTTTTCCTCAACAGGTATAGATGGGATAAAAATCTAGGTGAATATTTCCCCCAGATACTTAGCCTTTTCCAGTTAGGAATGGGATTTGCAGATGCTTTTTCTTATTTCTAAACTCTGAGCAATACTTATTTATTTTATTTTTGTCAGTCGGCTCCATGGTTCATGAATTCTTTATTATAGCAGGAGTCATCAACTGGATGGAGAATCATTGAAATTGTAAGTTTAGGACATTAGTTGGAATAACCCGAACTATGTGCTTACCTATTGGGCCCTTAATTTAATTTAAAATTAAATGAGTCTTATGATGGCAAGCTTCACAGATGTGCGTGCAGGGTTTGCAGGCTGGAACTGAGTGTGTGTGTGGGGGGGGGACACTCTTTTGTTCATTTGGATGGGCCAGGAAGTCTTTGCCCCACAGCAGTCATTGTTTTCATTGCATAAATAATGGAACATATTGTTAGTGAGCAAGTTTCTTTTGAGACTGAACCACTGACTTCCAAGAATATAGCAGAGTGAGTGGAAGTGCTGTGAATAATGTCTTCCTTATTTCCTTTCAAAGACCCATGAAATTGTCTGAAAAGGGAACAAATCCCCAAAAGTGACCACTTTGAGAGTCAAGCATGGAGCCCATTCTAGTTTCTGGGAGGAATTTTGCTTCTTCCTTGTGGTTGAAAACAGAGGAAGAGATGCCCCTTCTTCAGCGACCCCCATCCTGACCTGACCCCCATCCTGACCTGACCCCCACCGCCCCCGCAATCCCCACTCTGGTCCTTTTCTGCCTCTGGTCGGGAATCCTGCTCTCTGCCTACACCGACCTGTTTTCCTTCAGCTCATCTCCAGCGCTGCTCATTGCTTTAGCTGAGTTGGTAAACATCAGCTACCTGCTCCTTCTGCTTAGCTTTCTCGTGGGGTTTAGGGGAGGGAGTGCAGATTGATTTCACTGCAGATAGCCTCTGGGCCCCCATCCAGTTTCTGGCATGGTCTGTGAACTTTGGTCCTCCAGCATTTGCACCCGCCACACCTTCCACCCGTCACCCTTTGTCTCCCTTCATCACAGGGTGCATTTTGTTCATCTCCTGGGTTGGTAAGCTCCGTAAGCACTGAGAAGGGAAGCTGGAGAGGTGGTGGATCCTTTCTTGTTGAACCTCCAGCAACTTGCTCAGCTCTCAGCACGTGGGGATCATTGAGGAGATCGTCAGATGCGTTAACGAAACTCAGTCATTAGTAAGGGCTTTAAAGCAGTCCTCACATGGGGTAAGCATTGAAGACCAAGGTCAACAAACCAAGCTTAATGATGTAAAAACAGAAGCAATGCACGTATTATAGATGAGTAATTAAAACGAAAAGCAATAAAGCTCTAAAGCAAAGAGGTTCTAGGAATCTGCAGCAAAATCTTTCAGAAACAGATTTACTTTATGAAACAAGAATCTGTCAGAAAAGCTCTGCTGTGTAAATTCAACGAGATTCATAACGAGGTTGCATCTAGTAAATGAGAGTTTTTAGAAAGGGTATAATGAGATGAAAACTATAATAGGTAGAATAAGTCTCCGTTGTAAATATTAGGAGACTTCATTTGGAAAACGCAGCCAGCACAGGGAACCCAGCTTGGTGCTCTGTGATGGCCCAGAGGGGTGGGTTGGAGAGGTGGGAAGAATGCGAAAGCGGGAGGGGTATGTGTATGCTTAGAGCTGATTCCTCTTGCTGTACAGCAGAACCTCACACAGCATTGCAAAGCACTATCCTCCAGTTTATAAAAGGAAAACACAGTCAGTGATGGAGACTAAAGTTCCTGAAACTGCCCAGAATGCAACAGAGAAGCCAGAAGGATACAGCTCCAACCTGGAAATGACAGGGGTATTGAGAAAGACAGTGCAATCAATACCAGTGTATCAACTGTGATAATTACTGGAGGGACATTTTTCAGATCTACCTTGATCTTAGGTATTGATACTACATTCCAGGTGGAGTTTCTAATTTCAGATCAACACAAGAATATTCTGATGACTTTTTCTTTTTTAAGTGGAAAACTAGTAGATAGTGTAAGGGAAATAAAAGTGCTAAATTATGAGTCTTTCGTTAAAAGATTAATGTGATCTTTTGGAGTAGATACATAATGTTTTCAGTTCAGTTCAGTTGCTAAGTCGTGTCCAACTCTTTGCAACCTCATGGACTGCAGCATGGCAGGCCTCTCTGTCCATCACCAGCTCGCAGAGCTTGCTCAAACACTTGTCCATTGAGTCGGTGATGCCATCCAACCGCCTCATCCTCTGTCATCCCCTTCTCCTGCATTCAATCTTTCCCAGCATCAGGGTCTTTTCCAATGAGTCAGTTCTTTGCATCAGGTGGCCAAAGTATTGGAGTTTCAGCTTCAACATCAGTCTTTCCAATGAATATTCAGGACTGATTTCCTTTAGGATTGACTGGTTTGATCTTCTTGTAGTCCAAGGGATCCTCAAGAGTCTTCTCCAACACCACAGTTCAAAAGCATCAATTCTTCAGTTCTTAGCTTTCTTTATGGTCCAACTTTGACATCCATACATGACTACTGGAAAAATCATAGCTTTGACTAGACGGACCTTTGTCGGCAAAGTAGTGTCTCTGCTTTTTGATATACTGTTTAGGTTGATCATAACTTTTCTTCCAAGGAGCCAAGCGTCTTTTAATTTCATGACTGCAGTCACCATCTGTGGTGATTTTGGAGCCCAAGAAAATAAAGTCTCACTGTTTCCATTGTTTCCCCATCTATCTGCCATGAAGTGATGGGACTGTTTGCCATGATCTTAGTTTTTTGAATGTGAAGCCCATATAATGTTTTAAGACTTATTAAAAGTTTTTATAATTAAGTAAAAAAAACAGGATGCCTATAAAACTCAGTACAGAAAATAGAATCAAATGAACACAATAATTCCATCTAGAGATAGAAAAACAGAATAGTTTTATATTTCTTTTATTTATTTGCAGACTCACTTTTATATCTCATTTTCAAAGAGAGATTCAATTTTGAAATATAAATATATGCATATATACTCTTAGATAATACATGAATAATTAATTTGACTCTTAAAAGTTTTAAATATTCTTTTCATACAACTTGTGTGATCTAGGCAGACAACAGAATTTAGTGCCTAAGCCTTCATCTTTTCATTGCAAAAGTATATGATCCAACTACTATGGCATTAGTTAAAGAAATGGACAAAGACATATATCAATTAACTAACTATATTCTTGGAAAATGTAATTTCATCTACAAACAACAACTTTATAAGTAATTGCTCTGTTACTCTTGCATTACAAGAGAGATAAAAATTTTGTTTTACTCTGAAATCTGGACGAAACATCTGTCCTGAGGTAAGACATGGAGGAAATGTGGAGATTAGCATGCAGCAATGAACATGTTGGGGAAGTGCTGGGGAAGGCAGAAATCAGAATTTAAATAAGTCTTAATTTTTAGGCTCTCAAAAGGTTAATTGAGATTGTTCTGGATGTCGTCATATCAGAGAGATTTGGCCAATCTGGTAGGAAATCAGAGGTCAACAGAAATGATTAAGCAACTAGAAAAATCAGGCTCAAAAAGAAGATCTTAGTCTGTAATTTGGAAAAAGAATTTGAATCTTTCTAAGCCTAGAGAAACAGAAGGATAATTTAGAATGATTTGGAGAGCTGTAGAGCTGATAGCATAAAATTGATTTAGAAAAAATACTTATTGAGTGTAAGACAGTTCTTAATAGACAAATTAAAGAACCACATAGCATCCAAGGCAAGTAGTAAGATGTTTTGATAAAATCTGATACCCCAAAGGAAGACAACAGCTAACATTTATTGAGTGCTTGCTGTGTGTCCAGTACCCTATATGCATGACTTCATTTAACCTCCTCAGTAATCTATAAACTAGATATTAATTGCCTCCTTTGTTAAATGTCCTTGTTGAGGCTTGGTCACATGGCTGGTGGGAAGTAGCACCTATTTTTCAGCTCCTGTCACATAGCCAAATCTCAATTACCACATACTTCTGCCTTCCAAGCTAGGCAGTTGGATATATTGTTGATATGTGGAACAGATACAATTTGCAGGAACTTGACAGAGTTGGGTATATTTAAAAAATTTTTATTGAAGTATGGCTGATTTACAATGTTGTGTTTATGGTGAATGCAAAATGACTAAGCTATATATATATTCTTTTTCATATTCTTTTCCATCATGGTTTGTCACAGGATATTGAATCTGTTCCCCGTGCTATAGAGTAGGACCTGGTTGTGTATCCATCCTATATGTGACACTTTGCACCTGCTAACCCCAGAGTCCTGATCTTGCCTCCCGCGTGGCAACTGCAAGTCTGTTCACTCTGTCTGTGAGTCTCTTTCTGTTTCATAAATATGTTCATTTGTGCCCTATTTTAGATTCCATATATTAGTGATATAGGATATTTGTCTTTCTCTGTCTGACTTCACTTAGTATTGGGTTGACCAAAAAGTTCATTTGGAGCTTATACGAAAGCTCAAATGGACTTTTGGGCCAACCCA
Source organism: Odocoileus virginianus (assembly GCF_023699985.2). NCBI lineage: Eukaryota > Metazoa > Chordata > Mammalia > Artiodactyla > Cervidae > Odocoileus > Odocoileus virginianus. Next base: position 50,047,195 of record NC_069683.1, read on the forward strand.
ATATGATCAGCTCTAGGCCCACCCATGTTGCCACAAATGGCATTATTTCATTCTTTTTGATGACTGAGTAATATTCCACCAGATGTAACCATATGTCACATCTTCTTTATCCATTCATCAGTCGATGGACATTTAGATTGTTTCCATGTCTTGGCTATTGGAAATAGTGCTGCTATCAGCATATATCTTTTCAAATTATAGTTTTATCTGAGTATATGCTTAGCAGTGGGAGTGCTCAATCCTATGGCACAGAGTTGGGTGTATGGAACAGGTATATTGTGCAGAGATTTGAGAGAGTAAACCAGCTGCTCTTCCATATGCTAATAGGTGATCTCAGCAATCCATTTTTAATTGAGTAAAAAATAATAGTAATAATAATCTCTTCTGTAGTCCCATCAAAGTTGCATTTTTGTTCTGTCTTCTGGATGAATGAATCCTTACAGAAAAAAGTTCTGTCTACTAGAAGACTTACTTAATGCAAATGTAAAAGAAATAGATATTAAACTTTTGGACTCAACAGAGTAAGCGGTATCCAGCAAGTGTCAGCCCTTCAGGAGGTTTTATGTGCCAGAAAATTGGCTGCATAGTCGTGTATAGAGGGTTGGAGAGCTAGACCTGGGTGGGGAATTCTGCTCTACCTTTCATTTGCTCATGACCTCAAATAAGTCATCTGACTTCTCCAAGGAAAATGGTAGCTTAGCTTATGGAGTAGGAAATGTCATATTGTGATGTATATGTAAAGATAGCATGAATGTATGCAAATAGGTAATTTATCGGGCTTCTCTGGTGGCTTAGTGGTAAAGAAACCACCAGCAATGCAGGAGATGCAGAGATCCATCCCTGGATCAGGAAGATCCCCTGGAGGAGGGCATGGCAACCCGCTCCAGGATTCTTGCCTGGAGAATCCTATAGACAGAGAAGCCTGGTAGGCTACAGTCCATGGGGTTGCAGAGGTGGACACGACTGAAGCAGCTGAGCACACAGCACAAGGCAGTTTACATGTGAAGATGGCATGTAGTAAGGTACCATGTATACTTCAAACCATGCACATGTATGTGTAGGTGAATGCTCCGTGCCCAGCGCTTAATAGCTGTTCAATTCTTAGCAGTCGGTGTTGTTAACGTGCATTGGTCAAATGTAGTCCTCCGGGAAGCACTTTAGAAGATACAGCCAAGTGGAACTGTAAGGTGGTAAGTTTTCAAAGATTAAAAATTAAAAAGATTTTAGTTTCATGCAATACTCTCACCTGATGTATTGTAAAATTTCACCCTCTGTGTAGCTTTTTCACAATTTGGCAATTAACAGAACACTGTGGTGCTTTCAAGGCAGTAGTTTGTTCACCGAAAACATAGCTTATGACAAATTCAGTGGTTGCTAGGCTCTAATATGTTAGCAGGCAGAAGCATGCTTTTAATATTCATCATCTTTAAGTGCTACCAACTGACATTCAGTACTAAATGTGCAGATATGGGTGCTGAGCAAAACAGCGAGGAAGAGGACGTGCTAATTTGTATTCTAGATGGAAATCTTAAATTAGTTTCCAAGATTTTTAAATGGATTTTTAAATGCTGGGCACATAGGAGATTGAGTTCGTATTAATATTTATAAGGTTGAGAAGATATTTAGTGAAATATTTGTATAATTTAATTTTGGCCATAATCAAGTAGGAAACAGTAAGAAGGACACTGTAGTTCGGTGACTATTTTGTGCCTCAACATTTGGAGTAGCCTGAAAAACCGTGGACAGCAGAAACATGCTTAAAAAGCCCTTCTTTCTTAGAATCCAGAAGTCAGAGGTTATTTGTGTATAAATTCCTTGGCTTGGACTGTTTTATGTTAATTTCATTTACGTTAATTAATTTAGAAATCAGTCTTGGTAATGATTTTTTAAAAGCATTTATTGACAATTCTGCAGAACTCTGTAATCTCGCTGCTTTTATATTCTTCATTATACAGAACAGCTCCTACGTTGGTTCACAGAAAACCTGCTTCCTGTAGTTTTGCTTAGGGCTAATTGAGTTTAATGTAGTTTTGTGTGCAGAAGGTATTGACTTGTGCATAGTATTTAATTTGTGTAAATATGTGTGTATGTAATGTTTTGCCCCTCTGAGTTTTATTTTAAATGTAACCCTTGAAACTGGGATAATAGAAATTCTTAGCTTAGGCCTGCTAGCAATTGCAGGTGCCAACGGTTTAAACTGCTGTAGAAATACAATTATGAGCAGCCAAGAGCAAATCTTGTTTTAAGGTCCATGTGTAATGAATGCCTGTTAGTATCATAGAATACAATTAAAAAGAGGTTTACCTCTCCTGAGCTGTGATTGGTTCTTTCTGATGAAAGTGTAGAGTCCCATGAGTAGCATGTGTATTCAGCTCCCGGTGATTTAGACACCAGTGAGCCTGGCATGCTGCAGGCTTGGATAAATTCAGGGCAGTTATAGTCAAGCAGAGATGGCAAAAGACTGAAAGATTAATGAGGGAGCTTAAAACAAAGCTCCAAAAATGGGAGCAATGCACTGCTTGGTCTTATGTAATTGTGCCGAATAGAAGTCAGCCTTGGCTGCTGTTTAAAAATTTTAGGAGGTTGGCAGGAAATGTTTGTTTGTTATAAAATTGGATCTAGAGGAAGGGTAGTGAAAACCTGGGACAAAATATCTAACTCTAGCAGGAAGAACCTGCTTGATTCTGTCCTCAGAGACACACCCTTCTCTTCATCCTCCTTTTATACCAACTTGACCAAACCTCCTATCCCATCCCCACTCAACCCCCAGCTCATCACCACTGCTTGTTTGAGGCAAGGACCCTGATTGAGGTGGCATTGAGATCTGACCCATGGCTGCCTCCGAGAGCAGGGCCACCAGGAAATGCATGTCTGAAGTGTATGTCTGGAAGTTGACACTCTTTCACCTCAAGGCCTGAAAGACGGAGCTTACAGGGGCATGAGAACCCTCTGAGAAGGTAATTCAGAGGGTTGATTACCTTGTTGTTGATTACCTGCGGCTATTGTGGGGACCAGAAACAGTTTTTTGTTGTTTTTCTTTCTCGTTGGTGGTTATAAGTAGCAGTTTTGTAACATTTCTTCCTGTAGATTTTAACTTCCGGATCCAAATTGCTTTAAAATGCTATTTTCCCTTTGAAAATCCTTTTAATAGATGCTGTAAGGAACCTTCCATTTATCTGATGGACACAGCTGAGCTGTGTGCAGTGAAGATGGTCACACTGTTAATGTGAAGCTAGGCACTTCACATTAGAGGGGAGAAAAGAAGCGCATAAATAAAGTGATGTGGGTGAATCACTGCTGAAATTTAAAGCTTGCCAATACAAGTGAAGAAAAGCTGCCCTGAAAGAGAAATTGTCAACTAACAAGCAAATCCTTTAGCGCTTCACTCGAGACACACACCAGCCCTTTAACTTGGCTCTCTGCGTTTCCTCTTCAAGGAGTTTGGCGCCACCTACCGGCAGCAGGAAGCACAGAGATCAGTGCAGCCACTCTCCGTAGCACCTGGGGTTCTCCCATTGGTCATTCCTCATCTTTAGTTTTTATAAATATGATCACTTGTTCATCATTTAGTATTTATCAAGCTGCTTCTTGACCATGGAATGAAGCTAAGCTCAGTGGAAAAAAAGGTTACATCTGTCCTAGCGGTTTAGCAGGAGATTGCTCACCCTTAATTGCTTTTGAAGGCCTATGTTTCTGCTGTCATGCTCCATATCCACGGACACTCCCAACAGGAGAGAACAGAGATGGATTGCGAGCCTGGAGTGTATCGCCTGACTGCTGACTCCTTTACAATTTTGCTTTTTTTTTTCATTTCTTGTAGAGAATGTGGCATCCAAATCATCATGCTTATTGTTGATGCCGTTTATTTAGTTTTTTTAAATTTGTCTTACATGTAGAGAAATGTTGTGAAGTTTAAAAAATCTGCACAGAGAAGAAAGTTGAAGGTGCATGAGTCAGTTCAGAGAAGTCTAAAGGGAGACACGTGATCACTTTTACGGGCACAATACGGAGGATCAGTTAGTTTCATTCATCAGTATCTCATAACTATATCACTGAATCAACTACTCCATTGTTTTCAATGAGAATGATTTGGTTTGAAAGGAGTTAAGAACAATGTTGGGCTTTTTTCTGTTGTGAGAAGAGACTGCAGTTCTTTCTTTTCCCACACCTTCTCCTGAGCACTATCTTGTAGGGTTTTTTACGTGGCTCTCCCCTCTCCTGCCCTGGAATAGCACTTCACAAATAGCAGACCAAATCCACTGTGGCCCAAATTGGATTAATCCCATTTATCTTCCTTTTTCATATCCCTTTCTTTAAAAGAGCAATAAAACCCATTACCATATAACTGGTCCTCCTTGAGTGGATCTGCTTTTTGATTTGCTCGTCTCCTCCCGCTCCTGATCCTTCCTCTTTTTCTGGGCTAGTGACACCATAATTCATCCACTTTCCTGGGAAATAACTCTTTGTTGTTGTTGCCATCCTTGTTTAGTCGTTAAGTCATGTCTGACTCTTTTGTGACCCCATAGACTGTACCCTTCAGGCTCCTCTGTCCATGGGACCTTCTAGGCAAGAATGATGGAGTGGGTTGTGATCTCCTTCTCCGGGGGGTCTTCCTGACCCAGGGATAGAGCCCAGGTCTCCTGCATTGACAGGTAGGTTCTTTACCCCTGAGCCACCTGGGAAAGCCCAGGAAATAACTCTTAGTTATTGACGAAATCTCTCTAGACTACTGTCCAGAGCTGTTGTTTTACCTCCCTAACATTTCTTGGATTTCTTTGTTCTGAAGCTGAATTTGTCCTTAATTTTCTTCACCATCATCTCCTCTTGCCTAGTCACTCAGTTGTGTCTGATTCTTTACAACCCCATAGACTGCAGCCTGCGAGGCTCCTCAGTCCATGGGATTCTCCAGGCAAGAATACTGGAGTGGATTGCCATTTCCATCTTCTCATTTCCTCTTACTGAATCTTAATTCAGCCACTTCCGAGGCACTTATCTTCTTTAGAAATTCTTATTAGTTGACTTTTACTAGATTTGGAAAATGAGCCTTTGGCTAGAAAGAACATACTAGTCAAGTGAAATTTCACTCACCCATTCTTACTCCCCAACCCACATTAAATTATGCTACAGAATTTTAAGACTTTTTTTTGTATTTGGACGTTTATGTTAGTGTTTTCATTTAAACATCAAAAGGAACTTTAGGGTAAGAAGATATATTCGTGGTTTGATGGAAAATGTCACACATTGGTGCTGGAATATCACAAATATAATGCTTCATATATTTCTACCAAATGGTTGATTAAAAGTTTCACAAAATATATAACACATCTCTCGAAAGAAGATATATAGTTGGCCAATAAACACATAAGCTCAACATTATTAGTCACTAGAGAAATGCAAATCAAAACCAAAATGAGATACTATTTCACATCCACAAGGATGACTAAACTAAAAAAAGACAGCCAATAATAAGTGTTGGCAAGGATGTGGGGAAATTGGAATTTTCATGCTTTGCTAGTGATAATGTAAAATAGCTAATTTGGAAAACAGCTTGGCTGTTTTGAGCCAAGCTTGGCTTTCCTCAAAAAGTTAAACATAGAGTTACCATATGACCCAGCAATTACACTCCTAACTGCATACCCTAGAGAACTAAAACATACGTCCACACAAAAACATGAATGTTTATGACAGTATTATTCATAATAACCAAAAAAGTGGAAAGAACCCAAATGTCCAGCAGCTGATGAATGAATAAACAGAATGAATGCACACACACAAACACACACTGGAATATTATTGAGCAGCAAAAAAGAATGAGGTTCTGACACATGCTGTAACATGGTTGAACCTTGGAAACATGATGCAGAGTGAAAGAAGCCCAAAGATCACTTATTAAGTGATTCCACTTATATAAAATGTACAGAATAAGAAGTCTATAGAGACAGAACATAGATCAGTGGTCTGCTAGGTACTGGAGGAAGAGAACAGAACTGCTACTGAGTGTAAAATTAGTTTTGAAATGAAGATAATCTTCTGAAATTAAGAGTGATAGTTGCACAACTCTGTGAATATATGAACAACAATTGTATACTTTGGATAAATTCTATGCTTATGAATTGTATTAAATTATTAATTATTATTAATATTATTAATTATTAATTAAAGCTCTTATATAATACATAAACACATATGTATATACATATGTGCATATATGTATATACACACACATATGTATCTCATTAATAGCTGTGCATGCTTAGAGTCTGCATCCAATTCATCTTTGTATCTTCTAAAGTGTTAAACAGAATGCCTTGCAAAAGTAAGCCTGGTTGAAAAATGAATGAATGAGTGAATGAGTTAATGAAATAACAAGCAAAATTCTGAGTAGTCTTATGATGTGCACTAGCAAGCTCCAGGACAGTGACGGACAGAGGAGCCTGGCTTGCTGCCGTCAATGGGATTGCATGAGCCTGACACCACTTAGGGACTGAACAGCAACGACAGCTTATGACACGAGAGAGAGTTTTTTTGGCAAGTACTACGGGAAAGAGGTAAAGACAGCGGCCAAGGACGGAACCTTCTGGCCACTCAGGCTGGAGGTTCAGCTGCCCTGTCATTGATCTGCAACCAGGACTGATAGGATCATGCGGCTCCTTGACGTCGGCTAGTTGTTGTCTTCCTCTTTTCTTTTGAGCGGCAGGTTGACAAAATACACTGTAGCAACCGTACGTTATGCGGATGATGCACGATGCTCAGACTCTGTTGTGACCTTTATTTTTATGAGCTGTGAGAATTAAGAACCTACCAGTTTCAGTTTAATTAAGCAGTAAGACAGAGCAGATGGTACGTTTGTGGGTGATGATTGCATTCCTCTGGTTCCCTCAAGCCGGGCTCTAACCCCATGGAATGCGTTGCCTAGAGTGTCACACCACTGATGCAAAATGACTTGGAAGACAAACAAGTGGCATCAACATAGTTAGAAAATCTTAGAGAACATTTTGCAACAAGACCTGACCACCGCAGGAAGCTCTGTTAGTTAGCAGCTACTGGAACTAGAGTGTTCCGAAAAGGAATCCGTGACATGACATGGTCGTAGTAGTTTACTGCCTAACTTTATTTTCCAATATTTGCGAGTAGAGCATAAGAAGATTTTTATTACCCTGGTATTCTTTTATGTAATCTGGGTCAAACATTAAGAATGCATTGGAATACGATTTGCATGTTTTAAAGTGCTCAGAGAAGAATAGGTAAATGGGGAAACATTGAATTTATGGTAGGTTGTTTTATTATGTTTGTTTTTAGTCACTAGGAGAACCTAGAGAGTGTCCCACAATATGCATTTTTTTCTCCCCAAATATGTGTGCTTACCGCTAGCATATTCACTCCAGAGGATATTTAAAAACATACATAAGCAGGGAGAATATGGGCTTAATCCAGTGCTTCTCACTGATCATGTGGCTCTTTGGGGAGAAAACCGAAATGTTAAGTTGAATTACTTTCTCTTTATTGTTAAGAGAGAATATCTGTCTGGTTCAGATTCATTTCCCTTTACTGTCTTTGAAAAACGGAATTACTTGAAAGCTGGTATAAAACTTGTAATTACACAATGTTTTAGATCCTAAGATAATATACCTCGATTTTTCTCATTAATAAAATATATGAAATCATCAAAATGAAATACAGTCACTTACTGGCTACAGTGTTGTTAAAAGTATGAACTATGTGGATATCCTAAAATAGAGCTATCATTGCTTTAGGTAGAAGAAAGCATTTGTCTTGTCTCTTTGCTACAAAGACTGGGATTCTAGTTTAACCACGAACTTCAAAAGTAATATTTTAACAAAGAGGATGTAATTTCTCTTTGGGAAAACCCATGTTTTATACTGATTTTTTTTTTAATTATAAAGAAAGAATTTCTTTTGCTTTTTAATGTTGTTTTCACCACAAAAGCCAAAACTACATCTTCTTTCCAGATAATCTTCTAGAAGCCCTTTTAAAATTAATTAAATGAAGCATTTCTTTTCTGGATTCCCACCAACTCCAGCACATTCTGGCACTGAAGTTATGAACTTGAAGGTGTACACACTAATCTTGCTATTTTTTTTGTAGGAATACAAGATTTTTAACCTTTTAGTTGAAATTCACCAGTGTGTAATATAAGGGAATATCTATAAACACCTAACTGCATAGGAAATCCAATGTAATAACTTATTTTAGCCTGTAAATTATTAATGATTTTGACAGGAGAAATTACAAATTATTTTGTTATAGAAACATGCTTCATTGCAAAATCAGTAGTATTTAATTTCTTTACAGAACTGGATTTTTATTTATCCAACTAAAATTTAGGAAAGAAGGAACTAGATCATTTCCCATTTACTTGGTGTATAAGTAACTTGCCAGTTCTTTTGTAGTTCTGCTTAGTACATGTATTCTTGATGTTCAGTCGCTCAGTCGTGTCCAACTCTTTGCAACCCAAAGGACTGCAGCACGCCAGGCTTCCCTGTGCTTCACTATCTCCTGGAATTTGCTCAAACTCATGTCCATTGAGTCAGTGATGCCATCCAACCATCTCATCCTTTGTCGTTCCCTTCTTCTCTTGACTCCTCTTCCCAGCATCAGGGTCTTTTCCAGTGAGTCAACTCTTTGTATCAAGTGGCCAAAGTATTGGAGCATCAGTCCTTCCAATGAATATTCAGAGTTGATTTTCTATAGGATTGACTGATTTGATCTCTTTGCTGTTCAAGGGACTCTCAAGGAATGCTTCATTTAATTAATTTTTAAAAGTTTCCTCGAAGATTATCTGGAAGGATGTAGTTTTGACTTTTGCGGTGACAATACCCTTAAAAAGCAAAGGAAATCCTTTCTGTATAATTTTTTTTTTTAACATTCTACAGGACTCCAAAAGAAGACCTTACCAGGAAGATAAAATCATGCCTGATAATTTTAGGAATGTTAGAATTATTTATTTTCATTCTCTAAAATCAGTAGTATGTTAATTCTCTAGCATCCAGATTGTTTATCTAACGATAATACTTCCCTTTTATGATGATGCTGAATAGTTTGCATTATTTTTGTATTAGAGGAAGTAATGAAGTCTATCAAGATGTACATATACCAGTAATTGACAATCTGCACATACCGCCTGATTCTTCCTGAGTAGTCTGACCGTTTTGTTGAGAATATAGGACTTAGAATTAGATTTGCCTTCAGATCCTGACTGTGCTACTGTATCATTTAGGAATTCCTTTTGGCTCTACAGTAGACCCCCACCCCCCAAATGATGGCTTAAATACTAGGTTATTTTGTCACCTAAAAGTAGTCTGGAAGGGGGGCAGTTCAGGGCCTCCACTCAATCTTCAGGAACTCAGCCTCCTCCTTTCTGCTTCATAGTCTCCAGTTGGTACCTTCTAGTCCAGGATGACTGCGGGGGCTTCAGGTAGAGCTGCTGCCCCTTAGGTAGAAGGAAAGACAATGAATACTCCAAGCAGAACCAATTTCTTTTCCCATCCCACACAGCCCTTGCACTGACAGTGCATGACCTATCCGTGAGGGAGGTAGGAAATGCTATCTTCACCACAGCCAGCTAAAAAAGAAGGCTTCTGTTAACCAAGCACTAAGGGAAGAATAGATATTTGCTAAGCAACTAACATCCTCTGCCATAGTGACCTTGAGTAATTGAGCCCCAGCTTCCTTGTCCTTAAAAATGGTTGTAAAAATAGAATCTAATTCATAGACCCTACTATTTCGAGTATCAAGTGAGTTCATACATCTAATGCCTTTAACACAGTGCCTGACATTATAATAAATAAGCCATAAATGTTATTATTCTTTCTAGCTCTTTCCTTAATATCTCTAGGTTAATATCCCATAGATATTGCAAACTTGAAATGTTCAAATGTATTACAGATCCTTATTGCCTTCCCTTGCTCACCATCTATCTAGTCTTACAAGCTAGAAACCACAGAACAGTCTCTGAATAGCTCTCTGTTCCCATTTGTACTCAGCAGTCACCAACTATGATTTTGCCTACAGAATTGTTCATGGATTTCTCCACCCTGTCCCTCCATGTCCATCACCACTATCGGAATTCAAGCTGTCTCCGTCCCTCACTTTCCACAGGTTTTCACTATCTACCAGGTGACGTCCAGGCTCCTGAGAATGTGACTGCAAGCCTTCGTATAATCCCTATAAGCTGACTGCAGTATTGGCATTGCCATGATTCAACTGCTCCCTCCGAGTTTTTCCAGATCACACCTTTCTTGTTCTCCGCTTCATTGAAAACTCCCTCTTGTTCAGATGGGACATTGTGACTCTCATTTCATCTCCACGATAACTCTTGAAGAATTCTTAAGTTGAAACATGAGGAAACTCAGCACAGATGCATTTCAGTCAGTAATTTTGAGTATCTAGATTTGCTCTCTGGCAACCACTTTGTGATTTGTGGATAGATAGGTACACCGGCATGGCACTCCTTATCATAACTAGGTACCTAGGTGTGTAAGGATAAAAGAACAAAGGGCTCTTGAGTGAAAGGAGTGGGTTTGGGGGGAGGGGAGTTGATGTCTCTCAAATGGATAGGTTAGCATGTTCAGCAATTTTCAAAGTATTGGTTTAGATCTTGAAACTCATTATTTTTACTTTGCTAGACAATAACATTAGTTTAGGTACTTAATGTGAATGCTATGGATGCATTTTGCTTTCAAATTGAAATGAAGTAGAGAAGGTTAGCTTTATTGAGGTTGTGTGTGTCTGTGTGTGTGGAGTGCCTAACGGGATGTATAATATAATTTCAAAGCCCTCTGATGCAATATTTGGAAAACTAAGTTTGTAGTACAATTAAAACATATCTTTGGTCATAGATTACTTGGCCTTTTGCCATTCTCGTAGGCAATGTCCTACTTAAATAGCCTGGATTGGCTGAGAAAAATAATTGCTGCTATGAAATAATTTTGCAATTACCGCTGTAATTAAGGGCAGTTTGTTAATGAAAGTGCTTGGTGAATAATGACTGCAGGGCACTCCATCTTGCAGCTTCATGCCAGATGATTGGTTCATGTGGTGGAGGCAGTTAGGGAATTAGTGACACAGCTGTCATGGTTACGGGATGGATGTAAATATCCTTTGCAGTTGATGATGAAGAACCGTCATTAGCCTCCTGCCCCTTGGGAACTGGTCAGATGAACAAAAATAAACTTAACACATGATGGTAAAAGCCATTCCTTCTGTCTCCTTTTCTTCAGTTTGAACAATTAACATTCTAATAGAAGCTGCAGAGAGTGTAGATGAACCCTCTCCACTTTTCCAGGCATGTTACTGTGATAAATGTTCCTCCTGGTAGGGCATTGGTTGTTCACAGTTTATAACCGCTCTTATTAGCTTATGGGCCAGTTAAAAACTGCTCTTTAGAGACCCACAGGCCCCATTTAAATTTTTCTTGTTCATCTCCAGGTGTTGTAGATTCAGTTCGGCCCTTTGAAGAGTGCCCATGGATGGATTTTTGCATGCTGTCTGCGTGGCTGCAGGGCCAATGGAAGATCAATTTTCTGTAGTTGGGTTTATTTGCTTGTGTAAAATTTATGTTGTTATGAAGATGACCTGGATGCTTGTCTAATCTTGCTTTGTAGTATGAAAAGTCCTTGTTGAAGGTTGAGGATCCTTTTTTTTTTCTTCTTAAAATAAGACACCCTAGGTGTCTAAGTGTGCTTCCTATTTATATTCATTCCACTTCCTTGGTGTTTTGATGTTGTTTTTCATTGTAAATTTGCTTAAGCAATCTTTTGTAGAGTAATTTCATAACATGCACACACGGTGGTTTTACATTGAGATGCTCGTGATCTGCAACTCATTAACTTTTGCTGACTGGGAAGTCAGTATTACGCTGTGCATTTTCTCTTGCTTTATCTTGCTATCTAGTCAGTTTTATTCCTTGTAAGAGATGTTCATCGAACACTTCCAAGGAACTTAAGTACAACTCCTCTTGATGTCCAGGATACTAAATCTTTTGGGGACCCTAAGGAGGGATCCCTGGAGTTTGTGTCATTACATCAGAGTCGATCACCTACCCTTAAAGAGGGGATGTCAACGGGTTTCTGGGCTTGAGTTCACAATGACTGTTCATGGCGACACTGTGCATAAGAAGGATGGGTTTCTTGCTCCTTGTGTTTGGGTGTTTCTTGCATTTGCCTAATGCTTTCTTTGATGCCTGGGTCTCCTCTTGGCTTTAGCAAATTCTCTCTCTCTCTCTCTCTCTCTCTCTCTCTCACACACACACAAACACACACACACACACTGTGGCCCAAACCTCTGCCTCTTCATTTTGCCTCATTGGCTGTCACAGAGAATGAAAAACGTCAGCAAGTTAAGGTATGAACAGAGCCTTGTTCTGATGTTGAAATGCTCCCTTGGCTATTGAGTCATCTGACTCCCTACTTTGGATGAACTCCTTACTCCTTTTCTCATCATTTGTCATTAACTGACTAGAGATTCTTGTAGCCAAATTCATTGTGATCAGATATTCTCAGATATAGGCTAGCTTGCTGGTCCCAAATGGTGAGTCCCTAAAAGTCAAATAACTTGAAAAACCTCACATTTTGAACATTTTAAAAAAGATTTGTGTGTGTTTGTGTGCGCGCACACACACACATATTATCTCAGTCCTGAAGGGTATTCTGAGGCATGGTCGCAGCTGGCAAAGTGACTTGGGTTCTGGTGGAATGTGACCTTCCAGGCACTGTCTTCACGGCGTCCAGGTGCAGGGGGAGCTGGCAGCAGGCTTTGCATTAAATTAACAGTGGAAAGCGGGCAGAGAGGACATGTGCTAGAAAACACCTTCCAAGCCTCAGGAGCACTGCACTTCTGCTGTTAGCTGGAGTATGGGCTTTTATGGTAGGTCAGTCCAGTTCAGTTCAGTTCAGTCAGTCAGTCGTGTCCGATTCTCTGCGACCCCATGGACTGCAGCACGCCAGGCCTCCCTGTCCATCACCAGCTCCTGGAGCTTACTCAAAACTCATGTCTATTGAGTCAGTGATGCCATCCAGCCATCTCATCCTCTGTCATCCCCTTCTCCTCCCACCTTCAATCTTTCCCAGCATCAGGGTCTTTTCAAATGAGTCAGTTCTTCGCATCAGGTGGCCAAAGTATTGGAGTTTCAGCTTCATCATCAGTCCTTCCAATGAATATTCAGGACTGATTTCCTTTAGGATGGACTGGTGGGATCTCCTTGCTGTCCAAGGGACTCTCAAGAGTCTTCTCCAACACCACAGTTCAAAAGCATCGATTCTTAGGCACTCAGCTTTCTTTATAGTCCTACTCGCTCATCCGTACAGGACAAGATAACTGCAATAGGAAAGGAAAAAAATGATTGTGTGTTTAATTGGTGTGGCTTGAGGTAGGGGGATTGGGGAACTTTTTCCTCCTTCAGGAGAGATGTGACATGCTGCAGTGTTTAGATATTCAGTGTGTGTTCCCATTTTTGTTTGGTTTGGTGATGTTTTGATTTTTTCTTTTTTTTTGGCTAAATATATGAGACATGAATTTAATTGAATTTCCAAGCCAACTCTGCAGGCGCCCTCATAAAGTATATTTAAAGATGCTTTACAGATTTTTAGGAGAGGCGGCCATGTGAGTTTAAGAATCTGTAGGGGGCAGGAGGGCAGGTTCTGAGTTTGGATCAGTAGTTGAAATTCCCAGGCAAAACCAAGTCTGTTCTCCTTCTGTTTTCTGGGCTAGTTTGGACAAGAATCAGAGTCTGCCTTTTTCACATAACAGCGCTGTCAAATTTACCTATATCTCCAGGATAAGTCAAAAACTTTCATCGGTCACCGCAGTGGTAACGGATCATGTCCCATTCTGTCCTATCGCCATCCTTTCTATGAAAGCAACACTAATTATAAAAATTGAACATAAATTTGTACTGTTTAATAGGTTTGGGTTTAATTTTGCCTCAGTGGGAAGGCTTTGGATTAAAAGAATCTTTTCTTCCTCTCCTCCTCCCCCCTTTTTCTTTTGGTAGAACAGTTAGTACAGGCGTAGGAAATGGATTTTAGTGTCACAGAGGACGTTTCTGACAGGAATGTACGTTGAAATGATTCAAGGCATCTGTTTCTCTTGCATGTGCCCAGCGCAGCTTAGAGCTGGATCTAAATTAAACTGTTGAACGTGTCAGCTCTGAATCGGATCACAATTTACATCCAGTGGCTTGGTTGGAATTTCTAGCATTTCATGAACTTCCTCCCCTAATTTACGAAACGAGTTCTCACTCAAAGTGACCATTTGTTTTAGATGCCAATATGTCATGGTCAGAATCGATTGAGCTTTAGAGTTATTTGTTTTCGTACGGTCACTTTGCCTATGAAACGAAATCCTGTCTGCAGTCTGAATTTCTCCTGGCAGGGCTGGTGGGTGATGGTTTGCTGGGTGTTTGTGTTACTTTTCGTCTTTCCCCTGGTGCTGTGTCTACCGCAATCTGGCACCAGGGATTCTGCTGGTCGGTAACAGTTCCTGAGCACAGGAATCACATGTGCTCTGTTTACAACTGTACCCAGGGCATCCAGCGTAATACCTGGGAGGCACTCAGTGAATGAAGAATGAGCATTTTCTACATGATCATGCAGTTGGCTTAGACTCTTGACTCTGAGGGCCTGCTTGTCTACCCTGCTCCTGTTCCTTAGAAATTAGGAAGGCTCACTTGTATCAATTATAGTGAGGCATGTCCTTTGAAGTTGAAGGACAGGGGCAATTATTTGGTGTGTGTAAACTTTTTACATTCACAGAAGAAATAATTTACTGGGAATGAGAAGGAAAAGTGACTCTGTTGATGCATAATAGGGATGGGAGCTCGTTAACTTAATTACATAGTGGTTCCTGACAATGCTTTTCTCCCCCCATGTTCACCCTCTTGCCCTTACGCAGTACTTACCCACGGACTTGGATTAGAGAATTCTGAGCAGAGTGGCTTCCAGCCCTGCCCTTCCCGGTGCTCGTGGTCCACACCCAGCTGAGGCTCATGGCGGAGTTTCTGCAGGGGTGTCCTGAGGCACTAGTGCTGCATGGACTCACTCTGTTGACCGTGACGATTAACAGGTCGCTCCTGACGAGTCGGTTGAGGGCATTATTCATAATTTTGTCATGGATACACTTGCATCTCTAATAGCAGGTCTCTGAGAACCTATTAGTGAAGTTAGAAAGCTGCAAATTTTGCAGTGAGTTGGATATTTAGAAATTCAGTTTCCTGTGCTTAATAGTTTGGGGTGGATGTTCCAGTTCTATGGTACTCTAGCTCTACTCAGCCATTCGGTGACTGAGGCTAAGAGTGGCTCTGCCACCTTCTACAAGGAGACTCTGGAGTCGTTCCAGTCATACCCTTTTAGCCTCTTGTAAGGGAGAAAGGGGCAGGGGAGGGGAGCAGCCTGCTCTTCGGACACACCTCCCTTCTGCTCACACTGGCAGGACACAGTCACCCGACCACCCTGGCCGCGGGGACGGCTTGGAAACGCAGAGTAACAGCCACGCTTGTGCCAGGCGGCCTGGATGAAGGAGAGAGTGGGTGAGTGACAGCAGGCTCTGGGCCACAGGCTCGCTTGGCCTTGCAAAGTTCCACTGTTTACCGTAGACTTCACACTGTCTGCAGTGATTATTCCCCGCTTTAGTTTCTTGGGGTCAAGCTGTGTATGGAGATGATGATGTAAATCACTGGTCGAGCAGCTATCTTATGTTCTTCTGGTTAATATCAATGCATGTATATATTTTTTACACTTTGAAAGCAACGTCAATCCTCTGACCAATTTATCTGCCCATTTTATCACATTGGAATGCTTGTGTAATTTCCCTCCACTTTTTTGTCTTTGGGAAGCATGGTAGTCTAGAAACATTTTGGTAGATTTGTAATCCCTTTTTCTTCATCTGGGATGATATTGTACATACCGTTGGTATGTTCATCATTATTCAGGAGAACTTGGAAGGCATCCACACTGTTGTCTGCAAATATTATTGTCTAGTATATACAGATGGTCACTGCCTAATGTTAAATTAGGTTTCTTTTGAGGATCTTTGTTCAGAAACAGTTCTTGAGTTGACATGAGAAATTCTTGGCCAGTATTATCGGTTTTGACTTTTCTAGTATATTTCCTCCAAGGATCAACAAAAGACTTTCGCCTACCTTGATTAGATTTTGGAGACAGTGTCTGATTCTCTGCTCACATCGTTCAGAGAAATTATACTCCCAGCCATCTCCTGATGCTTTAGGATGGAATACGTCAAGATGTTTGAAGCATTTAAACCTGTGTTGAGATTGGCTTAGTATGCTTTGCTACTTTACCACAAACGAGGGATTGTCAGTTCTTACTGTGCAAGAAATGTTATTTTTAAAGAGAGGACTTAAATGATAGTCATCTGACTTTGTAAGTCATAGCTCAACTAGACAGTTTTGGTTTTATGCAGATACAAATTACCTTGAGTTTTGTTTTATTTTTGGTGAGAGAGGACCAAGAAGTAAGTTAGGTATGTTCTAAGCCATGGTCAGTAGATGTTCTTTATTTTATGTAGGGGGTGGTTTCATTTTAAATACACAATATTTTGGTACATCTTGTTGCTCCAGTATTGATAGTGCTTAAAGTAGGAGTTGCTGTTTTGTGAAGTGCTTTCTGAGTATGATTCATTAGAAGGTCACAGTTCTGTGATTTCAGCTATATTGAAGCTACTATTAATGAATGAGTACATGTCTGCAGTGTATTTATTTAGCTTCCTACCCTCCAGTGATCAAACCATGAGATGCTTCAGTGTAGAAGGACTGGTTAAAGGTGATGGGCAGAAAACACACTCTTCCAGTGGTAATATTAATCTGTCTTCAGTGTCCTGTGAATGTACTTAGTATCTAGGGTATGTTAAAATAGGAGTTATCCAAAAACAAAGTTCTTGGAATGTAAATAAAGTAGCATTGGAGCAAGAAACAGATCAGTTTTTTCCCCTGATACTTAACCAGTTGCTACCTTGCCTTGCTCACTTATTAGAGCATCTCATGTGACTGTCACTGCTCTGTCACATCATTCCGTAACTCTGTGTTTATATTTCCGTCTTCCGTACTAGACCGTGAGCTTCTTGGAAGAAGGCGACATGTTCATTTCAAGTTTGCATGGCACATCTACTCAATAAATGAGTGACAAATGAACTAAAGGAGGGATAAGTATCTTCAAACAGGAAAATCTTTTCCTTATGTCAGTTAGTGGAAACTAATCTAAAGACACTTCCTCAGAGTTTGGAGAAAAAAATGGTATATATGTTTTCTGGACACGGAGAATCTTTCGTTGTCCATCTCTGCTCACTTGCCCATCTGCTTACTTAATCTTTTCTTTAAAAATTAAGAAAAAATATACACCAGGTAGATTGGTCTAAAATGATGAATCTGTTGTTTTCATTCTCCTCTTTGTAAAAGCATAAGCTTTTTGGGAGGGGGGATTTTCTCCTATGACAAGTGTCTGACCCACCCCGCTCCCCGGCAAGCCCCATGCACACCCTCCGCCTGTTTACTCCCCTGTGAAATTGACAACCTCACCAGCCTGTGTGAACCGAAGGAGACACTTTAGTCCAGGGGCTCGCAGGTACTAAGCTTCCAACACGCATTAGTTATAAAGATAATGAGGATAATTATGATTTGTTCTTTTCCTCAGAAGTCTTCCTTGTTTAAATATTTATAATGTCTATTACTTATTTGTGGTTGTTTTCCTTTATTATGCTCTTAAACAGAACTGTTTCCCTAGAAATCAAGTGGCATCCTCCACACCTAGGAACAGGGCTTAGGGAAAGTTGGGTGAAGTTAGTTCTTTTCGGTCACGGAAAGCAGGATGTAATAAGATCACCTTTCTCCCTGCTTTATAGGGGTGTCAGATTATGCATTGGGTGAACTATGTAAAGTGGCAGTTGTTTGTTTTTTCAACATATAATGCCTGTAAGGAATAGAATCTCTTCCTGTCAGATGGTTCTGTAAACTTGCTCAAAGCCCAGTGAAATGATAAGATGCCACAGACTTTTGTGTTACTGACAAATATTACTCTTTTTTTCCTTCGTTTTAAAGAACAGATTTCTCGGTCAACAGTTGTGTTAAGGAATTTTCTATTCTGTTTAGGCTCTAGTGATGCGGTGCAGCGCCTCCTCGCTTATCTGGAGGTCTTAGTATCAGATGACCTCGGCTATCTGGAACACTGTGGAGGGGCCCTGAGTAAACCAGAAAAGCTTCTTGAACTGCCTGCCATAAAAAATGTCAGAGTCTTTTGTATTAAAATGTATGCAAATCACTCAAAGAAAGCACCCTAGGGTTTCACCAAGACCAAATTATTTCTGAATTTTACAATCCTATAGAACTTGTACAAAATCTTATCTATCTTGTTATTTTTTTTTTCTCCCGTGTCCATACTTTGGAGTCAGAAGATGGGAGATTTAAGAGGTACAGAGTAGGGGGATGTTGCTAGATTCTAGTAGCCTCAAGTAGGAGAGTTACTGATAATACTGGGCCAGATGCCTATGTGACCTAAACCGGCTGCAAGAATGAAGTTCTTTTTATTTTGCTCATTTAAAATGATAGGTATTACATAAACTTGTAGAACATTGTCCTCAATGTAGTTTAAATAAGAAAGAAACTGATTTTATGGCAACACTTCATGACGATTCCAGATGAATCAAGAATTCTCCTTTCTCTCTGGCATTTTCTGCTATTAATAGCATGGCGTTCCTGAGGCATAAATCTTGGTCTTTTATTTTCGAGTAAGTGTCCTCTTCTGCTTTTCGCCATTGTTCATATGTTATTCTCCTCAACCTTAGTTTTCCCCTTTAAGGGTTTAAAACAGATATTTAGATAGCTATAGAGAAACTTAAGATGTCTCGAATATTTGAATTTGTCAAAGTTTGATTTTTTAGTGTTAAGCATCCCATCCTGCATTAATACTCTCACCCCAAATACAGAATAATAACCAAAACCCACAAAAAAGCACTTATCAATGTCTACTTCCCCTCCGTAACTACAGTTAGAAACCTGAGGCAAGGGATTATTCTACAGAGCATCACCAGAATCTAGCACCATGCCACACACAGACAATGCTCAGTAATCCCTGCAGCAGCAATTGGTTGAGATAGAAACTGTTTTTATCCCCATTTACAGATGAAGATTTTGGAAGTTCAGAGAGACTGGGTGGTCACACAGCCAGAGGGTACAGCCACATCAAGCGTGGGCAGTAGTCCCTGTTGCCAAGGCCGTATTATATTAGCTGCCAGGCTCACTGCTCAACTTCAAGAGAAGCTTAGTGTTCCTGGACTTGCCATTTCAATTCTATATAACTTAGAAGAACTGAGTTCCTGTTTCTTAATTGACAAAAAGAAAAAAAAAAAAGACTGATTGAAATCCATTATTAAACTTCTCTGGTTGATTGAATTGGCATAGCTGCCTAGCTCAGAAAATGAACTATTTTAAGAGCCCTAAGATTTCATGCTTAAACCACCCCCCAACCCCCCGCCCCACTCAACTACTCTTTTATTTTATTTTCTTTACTTTGACAGAATTCTTGGGTTATACACTGAAAAGCCCATGAGTTACAGCTAATCTGTATGTTTAAAATTATACTTGACACTCCTTTTGGTTTTCCTTTTTAAAACTTTTTTTTTAGAGGGTTGACAACTTTAAAAGAAATGGCATGTTCCTTTAACCTCAAGAACATTTTATTTAAATTTAGTCACTGGTTTGGGGAAAGAATAAACAGAACCTTCACTTAAATGTTCCCATGTCTTAGAAGAATGAATGGGTAGTGATATGATTTATAGCTGGAATAAGAGTAAAGAAGATAAAAAGAAAAATGAAACTCCAAATTATTGGTTTCAGCAGAGCATTTCTGATTTAATTCAAAACTGTGAATACCATTTATGCCCTGCTTAAATGTTTCCTGCTAGGTTGTGGAAGCAAATCCCTACCTTTTGTGTAAAATTTAGTGTAATTCAGTGCTCATTGTCTATATAGATAATTTAAAGTGAAAAGAGGTAAATCACCATCCATAAATATATTTAGCACAGTGCCTCAGTAAATATTTGTTGATTGACTAAATAGAAGAATGAATGAACAAATTTGATTCAAAAAGTAAAAAATTGATGTATTAGCATTTAGGCTATGTGTAACAGTTATAATTTACAAAAGTTAGTGATAAAAACTAGAAAAAAGTTTTTTGTGTCATTGATACCTGTACCTTGCTACAAGAAAACCCAAGTACAAAAAAATGAATATGTTGTTTTGTTAAAGAATTCACTCTTAAAGATTCTAATATTTTCCAAAGAGACCCCAAAGGTCAGCTTTTTACTAAGTGGAAGTTCTCTCTCCTGGACTTTTAAACAGTTTCTAATATATTTAGTGATTGAAAACTCAGATTTAGAATAAACAATGGTTACAGGTTCTATATATCTAAGTACATTTACTGCTGTCTATAACTTACTCTTCTTAAGTCTGAACTTCAACCATGGGTTTCCCCAAAATTACTTCTAGAAAACAGAGTTGGATTTATTCAGCTGATGGTAGAATGTTTTGCTCCAGAGTGTGGAAATTTACTGTTGTGATGTTTAAAACTTTCTCCAGTTAAGGGCAAAAATCTTGTTGTAGGTTAAAAAAAAACATAATATACTTTGTGTTTTTTACAGTTGTCATTTTAGAAAGTCACATAGTGATATTTCATTGAGGCTGTCATTGAACAAAACCTTTTTTTTTTTTTAAACTTCTCTTTATGCTTTTTATTTTGGATTATTTGAATAGTCTCAGCAATAGCAGATCTTTATCCTTTGGGGAAAATTAATATATTTGGAAGCAGCCCAAAGTCACTTGAAATCATGCTTTGAGGTGGGCATTGTTGTTGTGGCTTTTTCCCAAAGGAATGGCCAGGTGTAGCTATGAGATGCTAGGATACAAGTGTATCATGTTGACTGTCATGGACGAGAAGATAAGAGAGTAGTTCAGCTTTGTGGGGGTCATGGGCAGCATAAACTGGGTAAGCAGATCACCTTTCAAGGCATAAAATAAAGCCAATAGTAACAATATAATTTTAAGGGTAACATGCATTTAAATTTTTAAATCTATAAATTCTAGTGGTTTTTCTTGAATGTTTTAACCTAATTAATTAAAGCCTCACCCTATAAAGACTTGAACAGTGGTGTGCAGCACCAGGATGAGAAGAACCTAGGTCCTTAGGACCTGTTGTTGTTCCATTGCTCAGTTGTGTCTGATTCTCTGTGACCCCATGGACTATAGCCCTCTAGGTTCCTCTGTCCATGGGATTTTCCAGGCAAGAATGTTGCAGTGGGTTCCCATTTCTTTCTCCAGGGGATCGCCCTGGCCCAGGAATCAGACCCATGTCTCCTGCATTGGCAGGCAGATTCTTTACCACTGACCCACCTGGGAAGCCCACTTAGGACCTGGTTGGTCTGAAAGACGTGAAGGAGAATGTAAGGTTCAACATCAGCCTTGGCATTCGATGACACGAGTAATTGGGCCACAGCATATTTTTTTTTCTGGCTTAAGTTGTTGAAAATCTGTTTAAAAATCTCCTTCTGACCTTGTTCTTTGGTGTTTATATTTTTTGCCTTCTCGTCTCATTGGAAACAGTAAGTGCTCTTTGATCCTCTTCCTACTGATGGAAGGTAAGGCTTTTAGCAGAACATATTTTCTGACTTGCAGAATATGGCCACCAAGGGCATTTTACCTTTCCAAGTTGCTTTTTGCAAAGGAAAACTATGTCGTCAAAAAATTATTTAGGCTCTAGTGATCATACATGCTTACTTCTGCTTGAAGTTTTTATCAAGCAAGCAAGACCAACAAATACTTTTAATAGGTTGGGGGAGAATCCATAAAAAATATCTCTACAATGTGGGAAATTAAATCTGCCCTTAAGTATGGAAATCCAGATCAACAGAAATGAAAGCATTTAAAATATTTGTTATATATATCTTGTAACAAGCAAGTGACGGGTCTGAAATACTTTCTTTAACAGTTTTACTGCAACAGCATGATGCTAGCTCTGACATTCTGACTCTGCACCCCTCGCTTGCTCACCGGATCGATTATTCATGGGCAACTTAAATCTTTCTCATTTTGAAAAGTGAAGCATGAGTGATTAAATGATGCATCCATAAGTTGGAAATCAGGTTTTTACTGAAGCCCAATAATGAATAAAAAGTGCATTAGCCAAATTAGAACCCTTGCCTGCCTGTATATTGGCTATTGATGTGAGTGTGAATTTCATCACTGCAGAGTGGAATCGTGTCCATCAAGGAGCTTCCCGGATTCCCCTTCTGGTTTCCTTCTAAATTGGCTAGGGGGCGCTAAACCTGTGACAGTTCATCTTGCTCACCAATTTATATAAGGTAGTTCTAATTATTAATGATTTGGAATTCTAAAAAAAAAAGTTACCGGCTTTTCCTCTTGAGCGGTATTCAGTACACAAATAAATGTTTCCTCAGATTCTGGTCTATATCGATGGTCTATATATGGGAATCTTTTAAATGGTGCATTGCTAGAGTGAATGGATGACTAGTAGTCTTAGTAGGTGACATGTATGTGTGTCTGTGTGTGTGCATATCTGTGTATTTCTCCCACAAATATACCTTAAATAAAATTTTGAGGTTACATAATACTTATTACTTAAAGTGATTTGATGCTTAGAAAAATGTGTTGAAATTGAATATAATAGAAATAGGATACTACACCGCCTGAAAGTTTGCATTGCATATTCTTTAGTTTCATTTGAAACAGAATTTTTTCACAACTAAACATCCTAATATGAATAATGAATAGTGTTTCTATCTTTAACATAAGTCACAGATGAAGCATTGAGTGCACTCTTGGCGCTTCACCCCTTTGAATGCTTTAGCCCGTCCCCCCAAAATTTGAAATCAAGATGCCAGTTACCTATTGGCTACAGAAAATACAAAAGTGAGGAAGCTAGTGATGGTGGAAGGAACTAGGTTTTAATGGAACTTTAAAGAATCCCTCTTTCACTGTGGCCAGCCAATGCTCTATTTATCCTTTATCTCATTGTGCTGTGACTCTCCAAGCTAGAGGGGACAGAAGAGCTTGCGAATCAAAGTGTGGATAAGAAGCAGAGACAAAAGGACAAAAGGACAAAAAAGCAAAAAATGACTGAGGAAGCAGAGGACTGCCAGCGCAGAAGGGAGAGGCATTTCAAAGACAGGATCGGATGGATACATGTTGAAACTAGAAAGAGAAGAAAGTTCTTTCGGATAATGCAAACTGGGTTGAGCTCTGTGTACATAATCAGCGACTTGTCTGAGCTGGAAGAAGCCCATGAATGGGAGTCTAGATAAATCTTCCAGCCTTCTGGGAGTTGGATGGCAGGTGAGGCGAGAATCTAATTTTTTTTCTATCTTTGACATCATCTCCATTAAGCACCTGTCAAGCAGTGACTTGAGGGCTCCAAGTGACTTGGATTCTAGCGTAACTCTCAGAAGTTGGTTTCACACTTAGTTGAATGAGTCTTCATTTCACTATCTGAGCTTCTGTGCCTTCACCCTGAGGTTCTGTTTCTTCCATGGTGAGATGATCTTTGCCATCTTGGACTGCTGTACCCATGAACAGGAGTAGTCATTCCTTCACTCTCCATCTATCATCAGAGATGGCAGGTTGATAGATTTTCCCTCTGTTTGCATAATTATTGTGCACAACTTTGGACACAAGGCAGTAATTGCATATTACCAGCTAACTTAACTAGTCCAAAAACAAGGACAAAAATTGGCTCTATAAACATGGGGACCTAACAAACTGAAGCTTGTCATTTGTTTTGTTTTCCTTATTTGAGTTGTGAATTGGAATATATTTGTTTGTTACCCATTTTATCGATATTATGTGTGTTTGTAATAGGGCTTTATTGTAGGCAGTTTCTAATTCTTTGTATGTCTGTTCACCTGTTTGAAGTATGCTATCCAATAAGATTATTTCTTTGATAATTCCAAGATGAAATGCATAGGTAGTGGATGTGTCATTTTTAGCACAATGTCTCTATTTAAGTTTCCTTTGAAGCTAGGAAGTTTGGGCATAAGCTGTTTATTATGCCATAGTTGTATCTCTTCCTAAAGAAAACCACCATTGAATTAACTTTTGCATAGTGTATTTCTATCAAAGCATTTGATCCTTGTTTCTGCAAGATAATCCTAAGAACTTTTTATTTTGAGAATAGAAAACCATGATGGATTTAATTCATAAAGGGAAGCTGCTGCAAGGAATGTAAATGTAAGCGCTTGATAAGGTAGGATTTCCTAGTTGCTATGGCAACCTTTGGGTCATGAGCCTGAGAAAATATAAAGTAAGTCCTGAAGCTGTGAAGATGATTATAAAATTTAACTGTCATTCTTCATTTAGAGTTGATGGCAAACATTATTTACTTAAGTTTATCTCAAGGCAAGTAAGGATCCGTTTTTAAAAATCTAAGACTCAGATCACAAAGGAATCCATGTTGCACATGTCTAACATTATAAAGCACATGCAGCATTTTATTATTCTAACCAGACTATTTGTACATAATATCCCTGTAGATTTGGTCACCTTCTTATGGAAGCCAACAGTTTTCGTCTCTTGAATTCTTAATGAAGACTGTAGAAGGCAGCTGTATACATTGAGTAATTTTGCAGAAATGTGTGTGTGTTCCATGCCAAAAAGAAGGCCTAGGGGATTGTGTGGAAAGAAGGCCTTTGTGCCTTCTTTTCAGGTTCAAATATAAATAAACTGTTTAGGGTGGACAAGTGCCAGGAAGGGATGTTAATACAGTTGTATATTTTCAAAATATATCGCAACCTGGAGACTGAAGAGGTGGGTTACAGTCTCTTTCATTAATGCTTCCCTTCTCCCTTCCAGGATATGGTGGTGGTGAAATCCATTTTTTTCCACTATGGAAGAATGACTACAAGGCATCAGATCTCTAAATTGAAATCTGATGCTTAACCATGTAGTATGACAAAGTATCTGCTTTTCTTTCTTTATCATTTACAGAATGCTGTTAATTTGTACTAATGACCTATGAGACCCATTGCAAATTACCCAGTCTTGCAAATTAGTGAGTATGTGAACAAATACTATAAAACTATCAGATACAGCATCAAACAAATGTAGTTCATTGCAGGAAGAAAAATAGACTTGCGTATTGAGAGGGAACATATTTTTACAACCAGATAAGTGCTTTCCTATCGTCTGCTTGCCCTTCAGGGAGCGTCAACACATTATATGGTCTGTGGCAGCCAATGGCTTACTGGCTCTTGAGCAAAAAACATTTAAAAAAAAAAAAATGCAGACATAGAAAATCTCGGTGATTACATGTATACTGGAATCTGGTGTTGAAATTTTTTCCCATATCCTTTGCCTCCTTAAAAAAAAGATTCCTCTTTCCAACTTTATATGCTGAACCTTTACACCAAAAAGAACAGAATTTAAGGTTATTAAGAACAGAATGTATACTTGGCTGGCTTTTCTGTACCGCACCCATCTGAGTCTGAACCTGCAGGATTATTCATCCCCTCCCTTTTGGAGGATGAGGGAGAATCCAGCCCACACACCCAGCAGCATATACTCTGCTCATCAAAGCACTTTTCTCAGTTGGTTTGTTTTCATGTCTAGCAGCAGAAATAGCTGCTCTTTTTCTTCCCTTTTTTCCCCTTTTTCTTCTGGCACCTTGTAATTGCAGCTGGTAATGTGTCTTCTTCCTAACCTGGGAGCAGCACAGAAACAACTGCACTCTCCCACTCACACATAGCCCGGCTCCCAGCTGGAGCCCAGTGGCAGTTGGTTCAGCTCTGTTTCCCTTTCCATTCCATCCCCCTTCATCGGTGATCTTTACCTGGGTCTACCAGTTGCCTTCTTTATTTTTATTCCCCTTGCTACTCATATTCTTCTGACTTGCTAATAACAACCACAGCAACAGCCTCAGCAGCAAAGGCCGCATTGGTAATGGGCACTTTTAAGTGCTAAGTATATGCCAGGAACTGTGGTCAGTTCTGTGTTGTTTATTTGTGTTTATTCAATGCTTTACCCAAGGTTGTTATACTTGATTATAACAACACACATATTATATGTTTAAATTTTCATTTTAAATTATCATATAGTAAGATTTTCATTTTTTCCTTTTTTTGTGTCCAGTTCTGTAAATTTTAACAAATGTGCATGCATTCAAGCTTCAGAACATTTCTATCACCCCAAAGTTTATCATGTTACATCATAAACATTTTGAATGCATTTTATCCTCATGATGTTATGGGGCAGTACCATTATCTCTCTTTTTAATTTTTTTAATTTGTTATTATTATTTTTTTTATGAGGAAAATAAGCATCAGAGAAATGAAGTAACTGAGTCAAGTTTGTACACCTAATAAAGAATAAAGCCAAGATTGGGACCCAAACCTGGAACTTTAGACCCAGATTGTCTAAAGTCTAGAACTCCAGCTCTCAGGCACTGTTTCATATTATCAATCACAAAAAGCAGCTTGGGTCATATTCTCAGGAAAGCACAGAGGTCTTCATATGAGTTTTAAATGATGTTGCCTCTTGTAAAGGATCATGGATATTTTTATGTACTCTCCAAAGACCTTAGTAGACTAGGGCTTCATGCATTTATTTTATTTTTTATCTTTATTTTTTTATTGGAGTATAATTGCTTTACAATGTTGTTTAGTTGCTGCTATACAAGTAAGTGAATCAGCCACATGTGTACATATATCCCCTCCCTCTGGGGCCTCCTCCCTTTGTTTTGACTTCAGGTAAGACTGGTAAGAGGACTGAACTGAACATCATTTTGGTTCACCTAGAAACCATGACTGCTTTCTAGACCAGACCAAACTGCCCAACACCCGCATCTCCTTCCTGTCATGCTACCCTTCCCCCGCAGGCTGTGTCACCCAGCTACACAAAAACCAGAGCTGGGCTTTTCCATTAGCTATGGTCAGCTCACACTGTCCTATCTCTCTTTTCAAAAATAAAACCTTTTTCCGTAGCTGTGGGCTCTTCTGTGAGGGTGAGTCAGCTTTAGGAATAATAACTAGAATCTTTCATCCATGCTTTCACTCTAATGTGCTGATGCCCGAATCATCCTAAATATCAATACAGAATTTTGCTTCAGACTAGGGATTCTTCTGTCATCATTCAGTATAAATCCCCTGAAGTGCAAAAGAAACTGTGAGCAATAAAGGAAGTAGTAAAGTTGTATTTGGAGAAAAATTAGGGGGCAAAATGCTTTGTTCAGGGATAGGCGAGTGCTTCGTAGATGGTCAGAGAAGCTCCTTTCTCAAAACTTTCCTAGTGTAGAGTGCCATCTTAAATGGAGCTCGACGAGGATAAATGTGATTATGACCAGAGCGTACATGCGTGTTAAACAGAATTTGCCTCTTTAGGGTGGCCACAGTCGCTGATAATCATGGAGAAGCCACATATTCTCATTCTCTTGTTTCCTTCTCCTAGTTTTAGTTTTAATACAATCATAATAGATCTAGGCTAAGATACACTGCAAATAAAAAATATGAGCATCCCCTTTACAAGTTCAGTAATATTCCTTCTGAAATTTTGTTTCGAGTTCTTCTTCAGGACAGAATTTGGATAGTACTTCCTTTGTGTGATATATATGTATGTGCTCAAGAAATTAGATCTACCTCATATTGGTAAGAAAAAAAGGAAAGATGCATGATATTAACGTGAAATCTTTTTTTTAGGTTCTTTGATCCCTTATTGTTATCCTTCCTTCTCAAAGCAGCGTTGTAGATCTTCCCTCCTATTGGAATAGACAGATGACAGGTCTGTTTTTAAAGTGAAGATGTGAGTATTAAAAGTCTAAAACTAGAAAAAGAATTTCTTCTGTTTGTAAAACTATTCATGATGAAGAGGGAGGAATTATTGCCCTAATTTCAGCTGAAGGAGCCCCCTGAAAATTCTTATCTTGCAATAACTTGTCCCTAGTAATGTTATTCATGATTATCACTGAGCAGCTAATAGTACTGTGCATTTTATGTGTCTATTTAGGCAGGTGTGGGTTATTTTTTATTATTTTACTATTTTACTTCCCTATTTGTAGCTTCATTTAGGCTGGATCAGCTGAAAAGTCTGTTGCATTTGCTTTTTATAATGCATTTAGACTAGCTAATCTGAAATCACATTTTTCAATCAGAAAGGAATATTGAATGTCTTTATAGGAAGATTACTACAAACTAAGTTTTCTTTCCTTTTTTTCTGATTTAGATTCCTTGAGTGCTCTTAGCTAATGTTTGAACATTGAATCCAACAGTATGTTTCTCCCATTTTTAAACATTGCAAATTCAGGATAGGGGCCTCTGCTTCTGTCTTCAAATGAATGAGAATACCATTTTAAGGGAAAATGGCTGCTAAAGTGTCAGTGCTCTGTATCACCTCTATCAAAGAGACTGATTACAATGTTGATGGTGATTTTCAAGGCCATCTCCAACTTGCTCCTGCTTCTTAAGAATGTATAATGCCGTCCAACCTTAAGACAAATAGGTCAGACTGCAAAACTCTGCAGGAATGGAAGAATGAATTTCAAAATAATAAAGCAGTCCAACTTTGAGATTCTATATACTGTATAAATATCTCTTAACTGAGAAGAAATACCTGTTAAACGACTTTTGCACGATGATGCATATTGGTGTCTAGGCTGCCGTCTCACTCATTTTTAGCTCTTGTTTCTAAAGAGTTACTGATGTTAAATCTTTAATGATGGTTGAAGGGGGGAAAAAGTCCATATTCAGTGTTCGCCAATTTTTGCTGCTAATGAACTCTGGAAAAAATAAATTATTCTCCTGTAGGGCAAGAAAACATATTTTTGAGACTGTCCCAGCTGCAGATAAAGTAAGTGGCCATTTCTGGACCTGTCAAAGATAAAAATAAATGCAGTGTTCAACTATATTAAATACCGTACTTGAGCATAAGGGAGAGTGCATTTGTCTTATTTCATTTGTCTTCCCAGCCTGTGCCCATTTAGCGCTGCAATAGCAGTGAACTTCATGGGCAGTCAGGCCTACTCTTTCATGTTTCCTTCCAGTTCTAAATTGAAAATATTCTTTTTTGAAAAGAACTATGACAAAAGCAATTTGAGTTACTGATATCTTGAAAGAGAACCTAATTTAAGATTACCTTTGTGGTTGGTCATTGTTACCTACAGTAGGCAGATGTCCTGGTGATCTTCTTAGCATTAGTATTCCGAGAGAGTCTGACCTGACAGTATTCAGGTAACATCACAGATTGGGCCGTCATATTGAGATTTCAGGTGGTTGTGCAAAGGGCTGCTCGTGGAAATCTAGTGAGCACAGTGAGTGAGGAGAGAGCCATGTTCTTCTCTTGGCTTGTGCTCTGTGACATAATTTTATATTTAGCAAAAGCCGTGTGATATTGAGTGGCTGATTAAAGTGTGTTGGGAATGGGCTTGGTAACCATAAAGTGGAGAGAAGGAAAGGGGAAAACATTGATGTGCCTTAGCTGATTTTCCATCCTGTACATGAAAATGTTGTTTCTCTCCATTTTCTCATCAAAGAGCCCCACTCCCGCCCTACCCCGTGCTGGTATAATGAAATCAGACCTCTCAGAGCCTTGCCCTTACAGTTGTCGCAGGATCAGTGATTCATGAACATATGGAGCTAAAGTCTTTTACAAGATAAAGTGATGACTCTAGAAGGAGAGATTGTTGTTAAAGAGGCCATCTGTCTTTGAAAGTATGATTTACCGGGGCATTCACCTCTGCCCCAAGCCATAAAAATAGTCCTAGTGACTGGATCTCTCTCTCTCTCTCTGCCTTCCCTTTCTCCTTGCCCTCCTCAACCTAACCTTACAGCCAGAAGTCAACAGATTTTGTGAGAAATGATGCTGTCGTGAGTCATTTAGCTTCTTCTACAGAGTGGGATGCAATATACCGGCACCTTACTTACATTCCTAAAATCCCCCCCAGACAGATAGCGGGTGTTACAGTTGTCTCCGCGTGTCAGAGGAGGAGCCCAAGACAAGGAGATGAATTGGAATGCCTAACACAGAAGGGTGTCGGTAACAGTGCTGAAGTGCTGAGAGTCATGCTCAAGTCTCTACCCTGTGGATTATTCACAGCCACTGTGATTCCCCAGAGAATCCCTAATTACACCTACACCCCTGTCAGCTACTGTGTGATCAGGGAGTCCACTCTTATTTTAAACTATGCAGAACTGAAATGACAAGCCAGCATTACTTCTAAGGGACCATGCAGTGCATACCAGAGGCAAAGAGGAATGATATTTAGCGCTGCCATTTTGACTGGCCCACATTAGCGCAGCTCTCCTTTCTTCTAAATAATCAAGAGTTAGTCCTTCTTAAGTCTCCATATCCTGCCTACTGGCTCACAGTTTACCTTCATTTTCCAAATTTGCCATCCTGTAGTTTGCTTGGCTTTTAAATCCACTTCGGTGCTTACAGTTTTGTGTTCTTGGCCCTTGGGAATCTTTCAGATCACATAGGATACACTATTGAATATATATTAGTTTCTTGATCTCAGCAGAGTAATGGATGCTGAAATATTTCAGAAAGATGTATTTTGTAAAGATTCACGAACTGCATACTCTGCCTGTGTCAGAAGCACAACATGTATGATTTTATTTGTGGCTTAATCAACAGGAAAAAATGCCAAGCGGCTTTGACTAGCTGGCAGTGGATCTGTTTGTGTTTGCCTTATTTTCTCCATAAGACACCTGGTGGAGATGAGAGCCGGCAGAAACACCGAGTAGGTATCCAGGGCTTCATTACAGCCATATCTCTAATGATCAAAGAAGCCTTTTTATACTGTCTTGTTCCTGATCATGCAGCTGAGCATCTGTCTACCTGTCTGTCCACCTTTTAATTGCATCATCCCCGTCTCTCTGATCCTCAACGGTTCTGTCAATGCAGCTCAGCTTTCTACCATTTCTGATCATAGTTAACACAAAATTTGCTGCTAAGCAAACCAGTAAAACCAAGTACTTTCTAATAAACGTGCCAAACCATTTTAGGAGAAGTTAATTTTCTATTGCAGATCCAGTGAGGCCCTTGTGCTAATTTATCCGTCAAAGCCAGATATTGTATAGCAAGGAAGGGAGTGTGGTTTAGGAGTACTTGAAGCATTATGTTTATTGGATACAGAAGGAGCTCGTTCTCAGATGCAGCAATCTACTAAATACTTATTCATTTAAAATAATGACAGTAGGAAGGCAGGAATTTAATTCACTCAGTTTGTTCATTTGTTAAACACTTAAGACAAACCCATTATGTGTAGGACTGTGTGCTTCATTCATAAGTGAGATACTGCACCCATTCTAAAAAGAGATGAGCTATGTACAGATTAATTATAAGAGAAATGTTATATGTTGATTTTGATAGAAAAGTACTCATAAAGTGGGCTGATATTCAGTGGAGAAAGAACTCACTTCTAGTTGAGCAGGTCAGAAACAGCTTCATAAAGTAAGAAACCCTGCAGTTTGGCATTGACAAATGGGGAAGATTGTAACATGTAAGATTACAATTAGTTGAAGATACTCTAAATAGAGGGACCAGCATGAGATAAAGCATGGAAGCAGAAAATCCCAGCTCATGTTGGGAGGCGGTGTGTTATAGGCTAGTTTATCTGAAACCCGGGGAGACTGAGAGAAACCGTGCTAGAAAGGGGGATTATAGAGGATCCTTTAAAGATTTCAGTATTATGTTAGCAACTCTGGATTTTCTTCAGTAGAAACCAAGAAGTTGTTGAAGACATTTAAAAAGGGGAAATAGTGTAAGTACCTATGAATTGCAGAAGGGACCAACTGAAGGTTGAAGGATCATGGTGGTCCAGCCAAGGGGTAGTGAGAGTTTTAACTAGGGCCAACACAGTGAAGGACAGATATAACCTCCAGGGTGTAGAATGCACAAACTCAGGGCAATGTGAGGAGTCAGATGACTTGAGAGGATTCCCTCAACAGGGGCCAGGAAGAGGGCCAGCTGGATGGATGGATGTGATAGTCTTTGTCATTGACTTACTGAGCACTCATTGACCCAGGTGGAAATGTCCCAGACTCTGTTGTCATTATGGACATGGGAGTGGATGAAGTGTGTTAGGCTGTTGGGGAGAGATTTGAAGAGTCTTCTATATACAATTAATAATTGAATTGATAGGAAATTTTTGATAAAATTTGCCTATGGATACTATATTTATTGAGTAATAAACATTGTGTCTCATTGAGCTGATTAATGCTATGCAAGAGTTAGGAGCTTTATCGCAAATAGATTTTGAAAATTTGACAATTATCTGAGATTCCTCTCTTTATATTGCTTATCAGGACCCTCGGGAATAACTGTTGATACATTTAGCAAACAGGAAGAGGAAGTGAGTTGAGGAGGAAGGAAAAAAAACCAGAAAAGTTGGCAGGAAAATGGGGACTCCCAAATTTGAGGGCAGGGGGAGTCTTGAGATGAGAGTGGGTTGGCGCAGGGTTAAATACTGGAAGATACTACGGTAGATGAGAACAGTCTGTTGGGTGTAGTATTCTGGGAGGATGTTGTTTCAAGAGGGTAAGTTCTGAGTTTTGTTTGCAGTTGTTAAGAACTGGCAGCAACTATGGAGAATAGAATGGAGGTTCCTTCAAAAACTCAAAATAGAGTTACTATATGATCCAGCAATCTCACTCCTGGACATATATCAGGAAAAGGTGAATGCCCTTCATTTGAAAAGATACGTGTACCCCAGTGTTCATAGCAACACTATTTACTATTGCCAAGACATGAAAGCAGCCTAAGTGTCTACCAACAGATGAAGGGATAAAAAAGATGTGGTACATATGTACAATGGAATACTACTCAACCATGAAAAAGAATGAAATAATACCATTTGCAGCACCATGGATGAACACAGAGATTATCATACTAAGGGAAGTAAGTTAGAGAAAGAAATAATCATATGATATCACTTATATGTGGAATCTAAAAAAATGATACAAATGAACTTGTTTATGAACCATAAACAGACTCACAGACATAGAAAGCAAACATACAGTTACCAAAGGGGGAAGGACGGAGGGATAAATTAGGAGTTTGGGATTAACATATGCATACTGCTGTATATAAAATAGATAATCAACAAAGACTTACCATATAGCATAGGAAACTATACTCGGTACCTTATAGTAACCTAAAATGGAAAGGAATATATGAAAAAGAATATATATGTGTGTATCTATACATATATTCACATATATGCATATGTGTGTGTGTTTGTACATACATATGTGCATGTGTGCTCAGTGACTTCAGCTGTGTCCAATTCTTTATGACCCATGGACTGTTGCCAGCCAGGCTCCTCTGTCCATGGGATTCTCCAGGCAAGAATACTGGAGTGGGTTGCCATGCCCTCCTCCAGGGGATCTTCCCAACCCAGGAATCGAACTCATATCTCCTGCATCTCCTGCATTGCAGGTGGGTTCTTTACCCACTAGGCCACCTGGGAAGCCCATATACATATAAATGTGTATTTTAGTGTGTGTGTGTGTGTGTACAAAACTGAGTCACTTTGCTGTGTACCCTGAAACTAATGCAATGTCGTAAATCAGCTGTACGTCAATTTTAAAGAAAAATGTAGAAGCTGAGGGAAGGAGTGTTTGGTGAGGAAGTGAAAGCCATGAGTATAGAAACTAATGAAGAGCAGGCTAGATTTTCGTGGGGTACAAGCCTCAGCCTCCTCTCCTTGCAAATGTCTATGACTCGAGATTCTCCATGAGGAGTCTTCAGGGGCACACAGTAGGGGCCTCCTAGAGGCAGCGTCTGAAGAGGCGGAAAACTGATGATGTTTCCTTGCCAGTGACCATCTGAGCCCTGTCCTAGTCAGTACCTGTTCTCTCCACCTGGTGCTCTAAACTGTACTATGGCAGCCCTTGGGAAGCCGTATCTCAAAACTTGGCTCTCTTCTTTGTGCTTGTGAAATAACTTAACATGTGTTGTCGTGATTTTCTTATTTACTTCTCTTAATGATAGAGCCTGATCCAAAAGATTGGTTATGAGGTATAACCAGCCTAATGGTTTAGAAGAAAAAAGATTTGCTTTCTGTTCTGTTCGAAGGCCTGAAATGAGGATTTAAATTAGATAATGTTGATTACTAATCAAAATCAGAAAAAAATTCTGGGCTGTTTTTTAACTTAAGCAGCGTAAGGATATCAGAACTAATTATAGCTGATAATAAGAAATAGTATTAAATGATGATCAGACAGTACTATGTTTATTTCATCAGCAATATTAACTGCAGAGCAGTACAGTATAGCATTTATTTGTTTGCTTCAAATTAATGGTTTTGAGTTAGATGAGACTGTCATGTAGAAACTTCAAGTAAAAGTTAGCTTTTGTTGTTCATGTAGTAGAATAAAGGATAAGAAACCCTGAGATCTTTAATGGATTTTGTGGGATCTCTACAGAACAGAAGAGTTATACTTAATCTTTTTGCTATTAAAAAAAGTCATTGAAAAATTTGATTTTTCTGCTTATTTCCCCTTTTTTATGTGATTTCTTCACAGTAGTTTAAAATGACAGCTAATCGTGCTGCAGCATTTGGTAAATGTCATGTACCCTACTTTTCTAAAAGCAGTGAAGTAGTGTAAACATGTGGCTTCCTTTTTCAAAAGATCTATCCAATAATTATTTTGAAGGCTATTACAATATGCAAATAGCAAGGGGTGTCCTTGTCTCCTAAATTAGAATATCAATATTGATTCAACATGTGCAAAAAGAAAACAATATTTTTGACCAAATGTTAACCCTGTCTCAGGATAGTGGAATCTGAATGCCCAGATTTGATCAGGGTTTGAGTTCTCACTGCCCCAGCGAGTGATCTGTGAGGTATCAGCTGAGCCGCCACCTCTAGCGTCAGTTTCCTCATCCACAGAACGGTTGTTTGCTGTCTGTCCTGCCCAATACAGGTTCCTTCCTGGAAGGATCAAATGTGATGGCGTTCCTAGTACTCCATAATATGCCAGACACACGTAGATTATTACTATTTAAGACGAAACTTTGTCATCTCTGAATTCTTAATTATCACTCATTTAAAATGTATGAAGCATCTGATTTGTTCTGGCTTCCACAAAGAATTCACACTGGCCTTGGATTAAAGATGTGATGGATTTCCACTCTCTCATGTTAGGGAAACTGAGGCACGTAGAAGTAAAATCAACTGCTTTTTGTGTTCCATTTGAATTGTTTTCTTTTGTTGCCTATTGTTAATGAGCTTACTACACTTAGTAGAAATGAAATTCAGCTTGCCTGAAATTGCTGCATGAGGCTACAACAAAGAATTTCTTCTGAAAGTTAAACGATAGTCTTACAAATGCCTGCCATTTTAACATAAACAGGACAGCTTGCATTCTGTTCAGTTCTCCCATCTGGCTGTGCATATATGTATTTGGAATCCCTGAATTTCAGACTTGAACAAGGTTGGCAGTGACTGTTCAGAAATGAGTGTTTTTGCCATCACACTAGGTCACTGACCCCTCCAGCTGTCGTTTCAGTGAGTGGTAAGAAACCAAGACAAGCCCCCAGTCATCATGACTCTTAGGCTTGAAATTCGCCCAGTGTGTTTTCCATAGGTTACCAACATACAGATTACTTGCTAATGTCACTCAGATACCCATATTCTCAGAAGTGCCAAAGAAAGACTCTTCTGTAATCTCTCAGAATTATTTCCTGGCTGAATTTGTTGGGCCAAATTTAAAAGAGCAACATGCAGTTAGATACCCATTTTTATTTATTTTTTTAAATTCACTTACTGCTCCAGATCACAGGTTTATAGGATTTCTCTGACTCTGTAGCATTCAACTCTGTTTATTTTTATTACTGTTCATTAATGTTCCTTTTCGGGGTCAAGTGATTGTGAGATTTGGCTGGCCATTTTGGCAAAGTAATGCTAATTCGTGGGTACTTGCGGTGGAATATTCTGGAAGGATGTAATGATAATATCAAAACTGCATTTAATTCGTGAAGAGGAAGGAAGGGTAGCACATGAGAGACAGAAATCTGCTGTTCTCTTTGTAAGTGAAAGGTCATGCTACTGAGCGCTGCAGGGTGGATTGGTGAGAAATGAGCTCCCGTTTGCTAGGAATTAGAATGAGTCTATCTGATTTTCCTTCACTTGTGACCTTTAAAGATGCAGCTTTTAGATTGATAAGCAGGTGGATGCTTTTAGTAACCCAATGCAGAATTTGTTTCATATAAAAAGACTATCTTTCAGACACTGAAGATACTGCTTCCACAAAGGGTTTTTTTTTTTCTTTTCTTTTTTTCCTCCAAAGCCTCTGGAGAAAGAAATTCAATGATTATATCTTATCTGTCACACAAAAAGAAAATTCAGAATTACTGTATGTTCAATTAGAACATTTTCTCCCCCTCAAAGCATTAATCATTTTCTGGAACACGCATCCTCATGCTAAGCATCTCCAGGAAGGTTTGACAGTGGGCAGTCCTCAGGGCTCTCCCCTCCAGATCTTCCATCCGGCTCCACTCTGCACAACCTCCTCCAGGCCGATAAAAGAGCTTCCCGGGTTGCTATAGTAATCCTTTCATGTTGGGCCCTGCGCTATCTTGAAGGCAATCAGAGGAGAACAAGGAGTGGGGAGCAATGCAGAGTTAATGTCAGGCGGCCGAAGGGGATCTGCAGTACTATATCTGGAGATGTTTTGGTTTGCTGAAGACGGGATGGCGGTCAGTACAAACCCTCAACTCACCCTGAGCCCAGTTTGATATTTGGATATTTAAAGCAGATTTTTTTTTATGATCTAGATAGACTCTAAACTTGCCCGCCTTTGTATTTAAAAAGGTTGAAATAGCTTACTTCCCATGGCCAACCAGCTCAAATTTCTCATCCTCTGTACTTGTTTTCAGTTCTTAATTACATCATCCATCTTATTTGTTCTAATTTCCTCTTTTTCTTTTCCTTATCCCCTCAGCCATCAACAGCTCCAGCCCATCAGCATCTGTTTTATTTTGTCAAATGCTAGTGTTTTATTGGGCTTCTGTGCTGTTTCTGCTCCTTGTTTGATATTTCTCCCTGATAATAAATTCTTCATAAAGCACCCCTGATCAGATACGTTGGATCTTCTTTCTTTTCCTGTGTACAGGTTTTAATTTCCTACTCAAAATCACAAATGAGGTTAAAAAAATGCATGCCCTCCTGCACTGTGTATACAGCTTTTGAAATGTTTAGAGAGAGCAGGGAACCTAGTGACTTGTGTCCTGCCAGCCTGCTTGCAGCAGTCAATAATAGCAAGATTGGTCAGCGGTTAGAGTCAGCTTTCATATAAGAAAATGTTCTTTCACTTGAAGATATGGTTTAAAAGAACACAGTTGTGTGTTGTAGAGTCCGCATAGAAAAACGGCCCCGTTGGAGGTGTCTCAGAACTTCAGCGCCACCAGGAGCAGAAAATGCCTGCGTGTCCGCTGTCAGCGCAGCAGGGCTTCTGCAGAGGCAGTCCTCGCCCTCTCATCCTTCAGCCATTCATGGGTGCGTGGTGCACTGTCATTCCTTAGACACGCGCTGAGAACCCCCCAGACATGGGCCCTGAGCATGACGAACAAGGCTGTGGTCCTCGGGGAACTTGCATCCGAATCAATCTGGACCTGTCTGAAGGAGAGGACGTCATGACAGAAAGTTCTAGAACTGTGCTGTTCCTCAGAGAAGCCACTCAGCCCCCCAGGGGTACTGGAATTTAAGTCGAGCAAAACTGAATGCAAGAAAAATTCAGCTTATAAGCCACTCTAGCCACACTCCAAGTGCCTCAGGCGTCCCGTGGCTTCACTGTTGGATGGTGCAGCGGAGAACAGGATAACTTCCTGTTATCACAGGAAGTTCTACCATCAGGCTGCTCTGGAACGTCCCCATTTCTTACAGCTACATAATGATCAAAGGGGCAAATATGTAAATAAGGAACCCTCTTAATCTTTGACCTCCAGAAATGTTTAGGCCTCTTTGGGTTTCTCAATTCTTGTTGAGAAGAGTCGTCCTGAAACACCACTTGTAAGCAAAATCAACATGGGGCTCGTTGTAATCTGGGGGCAATGTGAGGTGGACCCTCCCAGAACCAGGAGGGGAGGAGGCCCAAGAGAGCTGAAGCTGCCTGTGAGCTGTCTGAATCACCCCCTCCTGGTGGAGTGAGCAAGGTTAAGATGGGAAGGCTGAGCCCTATCCAGCTTTTCATCCATCCACAAACTTTTCTTAAGCATTGAGAAGACATTGCAGTGAAGGAAGTAAAAGCCTTGTATCCTAGTGGAAGGAGGCTAGTGTTAAACAGGACAGAATGGTGGCTGCAGTGGTGCAGGAACGCAGGAAAGTCTCTTGGGGCCTTGACCCCACCTTCCGGGCAGGTGGGAAGAGGGCGAGAAGTCGGGGAGGCCCCTTGGGGAGGGTGTCGGTCTGAGCTTCCCTGGGGTTTGTGTTCACTGTGCCCTTCTTTAGCATAAGCTATGTTAAAAATCTAGGCTGTGTAGAGATGGGGCTTGGTGATTGTCAATTATAATAACAGAAGGCATCATAAAATTCTTCAAGTAGCAAAGTTCAGCAGTTCATTTGAAATATTTGCTGTAAAATGTAACTTTTCTGCTGGTGTTCTGGAAGGAGAGTATTATTTTATTTTGTTCTAGGTGTGAATTCCTAGCAGATGAGCCATTTTTCTCTCTGTTGCCATCTCTTACTCTTGGCCATGCTGGCTTCCTTGCTGTTTCTGGAACACACTAAGGCCATTCTCCCCGTAGGGCCCTTGCTTTATTGCTCCGTTTGCCTGGAACCAAAATGTGCTTCCTCTCAGATATCCATTTTTCTCTCTCCCACCTGTCCTCCAGGTTCTGCTCAAATGTTCCTTCATCACACAGGCATTGCCTATATAAAGGCCTATCTATTAATAATATATGAGGAGGGATATGAGGCCTACATAAGTATTAGCCTCCCACCCATGGTACTGCCCACCTCCCCTTAACCTGCTGTATTTACAAAGCACTGATCATCACCTGGAATATTACGTGTTACTGTCTCTTCATGGTCTGACTCCCATCTTGAGAACATAAGCACCATGAAGACAGCGCTTAGATTTGTTCAATATCATATGCTCAGCACTCACTAGAGCATTCTATGAATAAGCACTAGCTTATGCATAGAGTATGTCTCAGTAAATGGTGAGTGAATAAATTCTATCTTGATATTTATTATCAATTCCAAAAGGAATGGTTTAACTATTCTTTTGATTGTTTTTTATAGCTTCTGAAAAGATCACTGGTATTTCCCTTTTATAATTCAGTAATTCTCTGTAACCAGATCAGAGTCTACTCCCATTTTCACCACACCAAGGAACCATTTGGCAAAGCTGATGCCCTGTACTGTCCTATCAGATGCCCAGGTGGACTCTAGGATGGCACCTTCAAGTACAATTTGCTGTGTTTGAACAATGGCATGTGACTGGAGTGTTGGCAATGTGTGACCAGATCATGGAGCTGTCACAGGACCACCCTGTGGCTCTGATTTTAAGCCAGACGTTCCAGGCTTGCCTCTTTCCCCTCCCCCGCTTTCTTCCTCCCGTCCTACTTTTCAACAGAATAACGACGCCAGTAGTAAAACAATCCCTATCAAGTCTCGTGTTCAAGTCACAGCCCCAAGAACATTGTTGTTGGTGTTGTAGATTATCAACGCAGAAACATTAGGAGAAAAACTTTGGTGCAAGACATACACGGTCCTTTTCTCCATAGTGTGTCTTCCTTAAGCGAGAGACCACAGTTGCCCTTGCCTCTCTTGAGATGCTTGGGCTAAATCTAAACAGGTGAGAAAAGGAGAGGCGATATCTCAGACCGGCAACAGTGAGGATGAGAGGTTGGGAGAGCACTACTTCTCTTTTATTGATTTTGTGAAATTGTTTGAAGAATAATTCAGCATTTTGGGGTATAAAAATAACAGCTTCGAGTCGCTTTTCAATTAGGCGAATGTCCTTTGACTGAAAGGTTCTGTTGTTCTTGAGACGCACTTTCCTTCTGTTCTTTCAGAGCCTCTTTAATCAGTCGTGATGTGTCAGGAGGTGCAGCCACCTTCCTGACACCCCCTGTTTCTTCCCTTCCCTCTCTCTTTTGTGACGCTGAGTCGCCAGGAAAACTGATTGGCAAAATTGTTCCTTAATTGGAGAGAAAGGTAGTTCTCTAAAGACAGGCGCTATCCAGAGCATAACAAATTGAACTACCAGAGTGTATGTTTCACCCGAGTCAGGTTTTGTTTCAACTAGAAATCAGGAGCATCCATGGACTGGGTTTAAAGCAGGCGTTTATCTGAACATTAAAATATTACCAAGGTTTAATTTTTTTAGATTATTGTTTAGAGCATGGTAATGAGAATCTTGTTTCATTATTGTGTCCACGGTCGGGTCACTGCATTTAAAATTTCCCTTAAAATGCAGACATTAATGAGTTTTGTATATAAGATGAGTGCCCTGAGCTTTAACAAAATGACTAATAGGTGTTTCCATGGCCTGAGAAAAAGAAAACCCCTTTTGATGTCCTTTTTTGTTTATTTGTGTGTCTGTGTGTATGGAAAAAGATATTATAATGTAGTATTATATTACCCCTCGCTGAATATTTCAGTGAGCGATACATGCTTGCTCAACATACAAAATAAGCCTCAATGGGCGTAGGCCTAGTAACAATTTTAAGTTCTCGAATTTTTAGAATAAAAAGAATTAGTTACACACATCTAAAATATCACTCCCTTCAGAAGAAAAACAGAAAAACTAAAAACTCATTATGCTTATTATTCTTTATACTTTTACAGTTTACCCATGTCTTTGACTTTAGAGCGTCCATGATGCTTTCTGAAAAATTATTGCAGTATCTAAGAGAGGTGATGGATGTGTTAATCACCTTGATTATAGTGTGTGTACATGTGTCTCAATGCTTCTTGATAGTGTTAAGGATTGCTCATTTATATGTATACAATGACAATGACTAATTTATATGAATATAATGCTAATTTATACATCTACAGTGGCAATGTATATGTACATTAAACTATCATGTTGTACACCTTTAAAGAAAATTGTGTTGTATAACCTAAATATATGGGGGTTCCCCAGTGGCTCAGCCATAAAAAATCCACCTGCAATGCAGGAGACACAAGAGTCACAGGTTTGATCCCTAGCCCAGGAAGATCCCCTGTTGAAGGAAATGGCAACCCACTCTAGTATTCTTTCCTGGAAAATCCCATGGACAGAGGAGTCTGGCAGGCTACAGTCCAGGGGTCCCAAAGAGTTGGACATGACCAAGTGACCAAGCACACATACAACCTAAATAGATATAATATATATCCATCAGTTATGCTCCAATAAAGGAAATCAACCCTAAATATTCACTGGAAGGACTAATGCTGAAACTGAAACTCCAATACTTTCAAGCCACCTGATGCGAAGATCTGACTCTTTGGAGAAGACCCTGATGCTGGGAAAGATTGAGGGCAGGAGGAGGAGGGGGAAACAGAGGATGAGATGGGTGGATGGCATCACCAAGCCAGTGGACATGAGTTTGAGCAAACTCCGGGAGACGGTGAAGGACACGGGAGGCTTGGCATGCCACAGTCCAGTCCGTGGAGTGCCACAAGTCCATGGAGTCGCAAAGAGTCAGACACGACTTCGTGACTCAACAACAAGAGCTGGGTGGAAAAATTATTTCCTCTCACAACAGCCACATCTATGATAATTTTATAGATGAAAAATGCTGAGGCTCAGAAGAGTTAACATCACCAGGTAAAAGCAAATAATGAGTGTCAAGGTTTCAGTTTTTGGCTAGGCTCAGAGGACTCATGGTCACCAAGAGCCAAACTGTGTCCTGCAGGAAGGGACCTGCAGTGGGGGTTCATCAGAGGTCATGAGTTCTGGTCCCAGCCATCACCACCTGTGTGCTCTCATACAGATGACTTAATTTCTCTGTTTCTTCATCTATCAGAATGAGGCTACTGAGACCCTCTTTGTCTTTGTTCTTGGATTAAATGAAATAAGTGAAAACATTTAATAATCATTAAGCAAGTTAATTTTTCTTATATTTCTATCCCAAGTCTACTGTTTCCCCTGGTAACCCCACTTTGCATCACAGATACCACACGTATAAACCTCCATTTAAGTTTCCAGGCTTCAACATTTACGAGCTGGTGACCTTGAACAAGTTGTGCCTCAGTGTCCTTATCTGTAAAATGGGGATAAGAGCACTACTTCATTGGGTTTTTGCTGAGGATATACAAGTTAATGCAACTGAAGTACTTTGAATAGCTCCTATCCGAGTACGTGCTCAAGACATTACTAAATATGATGAGCTATAATACTTTTTTCCTTTATAAATTGAATTCACAAATATTTTTACTGTGTATCTATTAAAACATTTTAGTCAGTTCTGATGTGTCTGAGCTTGTCTGAGCTTATTTTAAACCTGAGTCTTTGGACTGTATAAATCACAGGGTTGGCAATTTGGTTTCTGATTCCTTGGCATTGACTGATCAACATTTGGTTCATTGGTGAGCATTTAAGAACCACCAGTGAGAGCGTAAGAAATTAGCAATCCTTCATACTGTCAGGAAGCATTGAGATTGAGCTGTCAGAGGCCGAGGGTGAACGCTTCATTGGATTGAGTCACTGAACCAGTTGGATTCTTTGTCTTCCATGGCATTCTTGGATAGAGTCCATTTAACTAGGAAGTAAAGACTTTGGTCAGTTCATTTAATAGGAAAGAACTCAGAAAGCCCTGTGTTAACCATTTGGGCATGTTGGAAATAGGAGAATGTTAGTTATTGAACTTAACACCTTAGAAAAGAAATCAGGAAACTACTATGACATGAAGGAACATGTAACCTTTGACTTTAACATGCAACCTAAATTGTACCTTTAAGGCATTAGAAAAAATTTTTTCCTTGTCTTTGTTTTGTAATTCATCAAAGTGACTGTTCATTGGATGCTGGGGTAGAGTGGTGGTGAGGAGAAAATGGGAAAGGAGAAACCGAGCCATTGGCATTGTGACTGGTGACAGATTCTAAACTTACGGGAATGTGCTTTATTCTTTCTTGATGACTCTCTTCTCCTGTGTTTTTCCTTTATAGAAAAAAACACCACAAACTTGTCTGACTGACTATAACCTTTAAATAATTTGTAAACTGAAGCACTGAAACTGACATTAAAATCTAATGAACAGACTGGAAGGAGGGAGCTTTATTCTAGTAAAGGGCTGGACAGCCTGTTGTCCCCCATTTCCTACTGAGTGAGAATGAGTTCTTCTGGCAACAGGCGACATCGGCAGTAATAGTATTAAAATATTTCAGTCTATTTCTGTTAGTAATAACACAATAACACATCATCTCTAGGCCTTGAGATGAGTGGCCCATTTCTAGGAGCAGAAAGTCTTCACACTGGAAGTGCTTCTTTGTCCAGCCCTCGTCTAGATGCCTTGCCTTCTCTCCCCGGGCACACGTGCGCACACACGCCCATACAGAGCCTCTGCCCTGGTTCCTGCATGTCCCCCTGCCAGGGATGCCTCCTTCAGCCTCAGTCGTTCTGTCATCTTTAGGAGCTAGTCCAAGGCCTTAAGAGCTCCTCCTCCTGACTCTTCCTCCCTGGATTGTGTTCAGTCCAATTCTAGATGTATTTCTTGACTGTGAGAGGCCCTGGAGTTCCCACACTGAACAAAGTGCGCCGAGCCTCTGGTCTCAGAGACCTTAGGGCAGGGAAGAGGTGAGTGAGGTCAGG
This sequence comes from Odocoileus virginianus, assembly GCF_023699985.2. Classification (NCBI taxonomy): domain Eukaryota; kingdom Metazoa; phylum Chordata; class Mammalia; order Artiodactyla; family Cervidae; genus Odocoileus; species Odocoileus virginianus. The sequence continues at coordinate 50,090,962 of NC_069683.1, forward strand.
CTTTGCAGCAGCATGGCAGGTGCTGAGACTCGGGGTACAGGGTGTTGGGGAACTCAGACGGGGCGCCTTGTCCAGACCTTGCCCAGTCTTCCACAGGTCTCACCTTGCGCTGAACATCTGGAGTAGCTCTAGAAGCTTCTAGGGAACTGGTATTTAATTTGATGCTGTCTTGCATTGCTCTCTTTCTTGTGTGCTATCTCCCCAGCTGAATGGTATCTCCTTTGAGGGTAATGGCCTTATTTTATTTTTTATGCAGCTTTTTAAAATGCTATAGGGGTTTTACACAACACCCAGTGGATGGAAAATAGCACAGTAAACACCGATTTACTTAGCACCTCTTCCCTTCCCTCCTTCTCTTCCAACTTTGCACTGGGATGCTTCCCTTGGCTGCATTCCTGCATGGGCCTGTAATTTGAAAATGGCTGTTTTCTGACCCTTGTTTGCTTCTGGCCAGTGAACTCCAGCAGGTTGGTTCCCAGGCAACCATGTGAATTTTTTTTGCTATTACATCCATCTGTCCTCGTGAAAGTGAAAAAGTAAGTGTTAGTCGCTCAGTCATATCCAACTCTTGCAACCCCATGGACTGCAGCCCTCCAAGTGTCTCTGTCCATGGAATTCTCCAGTCAAGAATACTGGAGTAGTAGCCATTCCCTTCTCCACGAAATCTTCCCAACCCAGGGATCGAACCCATATCTCCTGCTTTGCAGGCGGACTCTTTACTGGGGCCCATCAATTTAATTATACTTTAGGCTCTCCAGACACAGATCTACCATGCCCTCTTTTGCATAGCCTCTAAAATGGTGTCCTCTTTCTGGGACTGTTTTCCTAATGAGGGTAGAGTATAATTTAAGGGCTTAATTTTAGAAAACTATATGAAGCAGTACACCCATAAAATGTTATGATTCACGACCACTTGTTTTGTTCTCATAATGCAACCTAAACTAAAAAGCCATTCCTCAAAGCTATAAAAACTGTTCATGGCTGTCTTTAGTATATCACATGGTGTATAATTCAGCCCACAGAGAAGGCAAAAGATGGATTCATGGGGCCATTTGCCTTGGTCTACGGTAAAGGCCACTAATTTCTAAGCTCTATGGAAGACCCTATTTTACTGTAAACCCTGAGCTCTTTCTTAATCCCACTTAGTTTCCCTTTCCATTTTAATATCGATGTGTCCTCATTTATAGACCTTCTCTTTCCCATATAAATTATTGCCAAGACCCTGACTGTGCCCTCATCCGTGGCCCTTCTAATATCTGCTGTCTTCAGCTGTTGAGGTTGGTGTGTGACGATGCATTGGCTAGAAACCCAAAGTGCAGCCTCATGGAGAATCACTTTGGTCATTTATCATCTCTGACAATCCCTGGGAGAACCTGTGGTCCTCCCCTCACACCTCTCCAAAGGGCAGATAACCAACATTTTCCTGGAAATGAATGAAAGAATGCTGTCCATGGTAGAACCTCAGTGTTGACTGTTAACCCAGGTTGCTAACTCTAGTGTCCTCAGTAAAACTTAAGATACCTCTTGAATTGTGATTCATATCTGAACACTGAGGGTATAGATCCTCTGTCTGACCTTTTATGTTTCTTCATGATTGTGTTATCTAGGTCATCACACTTAAGAAAGTCCGTATGTGATAATATTCTGGAAGTTAAGGGTTTAGGCCACAGAGTAAATGAACCTGGGTTGGAATCCTGGCGTAGACATTTATTCGACTGTATACCTTAGACAGGTTATTTAACCTCACTGTTTCTCATGTGCAAAATGACGTTAATTGCTGAACCTATCCTATGAGATTTCTGTGAAGAAAAAGCATGACATAATCCACATAAAAATCACAATCATGCTTGGCATACAGTAATCACCAATACTTATTTATCACCACTCATTTTAGGCATAGCTATCAGAAGGAGAGGCACTCAGAAGGGACTTAGCAAATTCAGATAAACTCAGGAGTTGCAGTCGAACTCCAGGAGGGATGACTTGGATGTCTTTGATCCGTGCTGTACCTGATGAGGCCAGTTCAGAACATGGAGTAAATAGAGGTCCACGTGGAAGATGAACTAGTTATTTACTCTGTGATTAAATGTCAGCGGCGTGGTGTTTCGTCTCTTTCTTCAGTTAGCCAGTAAGTGCAGTATTTTGACTTTTACTCCTTGCACATTAGTTGTTTAGCTGAAAAGTAAACTGTTTTTTTGTCCTAGGAACTAAGCTTTTTTGTCATTGTAGTTATAGACAGCTCATGTATTTCCACTTAAGGTGTACCTTGTACTGCATATTTGCCCTGAATCTGAAGATCCATCTTTTTTTAGCAGACTCATTTCAAACTCTCGTGGAACTAAGTGATTTCCTTGAAGAATAAGTTTTATTATTTGGTAGATGAAACTGGCAGTGGCTATTCAGAATCATAAGGTGGAGAGCAATGATTTTTTAAACCTCAGCAACTTTGAAATAATTTTATGCATTAGTAATAATAGGATAGTGTCTAAAATATATTGGAAAATTGTTTTGAAAATGTCCCCCTTTTAAACAAGCCCATTCCCCGCCCCGCCCCGCCCCCCCACCAAAGGTCAAATTAACATTTATCTTGGTATTCTGTTTAAGCTCAAGTCTTGAGGGGGAAAAATTTCCCAGAGCCAGTCTCTTGATTTGATGAAATTAATACTCCCATTGTTTATTATTTATTTTCATTTAGGGTTCTGTGGCATTCCCTATATTTCAAAAGAGCCCACCTTCTATGCTCTAGAGAAGTTTGGTAGCTCAGAATGGCTTGGCTTAACTGTGGTCAAGGGTCTTCCATGAGCCGTGGCTTTAGGAGGGCTCAGGCAGAAAGACACAGCCCAGTTCTTTTTCAGCCCTTTTCCATAATGATAGAAATAGATTCTGCTTGGTTCTTGGGTGGGTTTCCCAATCCACTGGGAGTCCAATCCATTAACAGCCAACATTAGGTCATGGCCAGAGGGCCATGGTCTCCGCAGTTCTTATTTCTGTTCCATTGAGAAGCTGAAATTGACAAACTGTCTACAGAGCTGCGTGGCTCTTTGCTGCCTGTTTCTGAGCAGGACACATTCAGGATAAGTTACTTGTCACGGTGGAATTCCTCATCATTAATCACGGGGGGACCACATTCCTAGGTAAATCAGTAACCTTGTTGATAAAGCCACATCTTGATAGAAAATGGACCTTTTTGACATCCTCCTGTCTGTCGGCCTGGTCTGCAGTGCTACCACACACCCGAAGCCAGCTGCCTTCTTCCATCCTGATGATGCCGATGCACTGTGGGTCTGTGCAGCTCTGAGTCTTCGCTGCTGCGTGAGGCCCGCTTTGATTTGTGTACAGTATGAATGACTGTCTGTGTATTAGGCATGCTGTAGTTTTTTCATCTTCTCCGCCTGCAGGAACCATGTTACCGTATCAGGGTAAAGTTCACTCTGTCGCACTGATAATTAATCCCCTGTTTTTCTCTTTTCTGCTTTCTTATCCGGTGGCTGCATTATATATAAATTCCAGCATTTTCATCACTGTGCCAAATAAAGCAATTTGGAGATGCAAGCAATAAAAAAGCTTATTTTTATAACCCCTCTAGAAAGGAAACTGCGCAGATTCCATTTTAGTGAAAAGAAGGCATTCCATTATGTGGCTGCATTTATATGTACTGCTCAGACCACGTGCTGGACACATAGGACAACAAGCTGCAACTGGGACAAGTGTCTGGTCTTCTGAGAGTGACCCAGAAAAGATGGCGAATCTGTTTGAGATATTTCTACTACCAATGCATTTTCTACACACACCCCGCTCTCTGTTTTCCTTCTCTTGCTTCATAGTTTTTAAGCAGGAATAAGATAGTTTGTAGAGGGTATTAACTTGAGATTCACAATCTTAACTGCGTAGCAGTTGTCTTACTAATTGAGGCTTGTATTTAACTGGGTTAAATGCAGTGGTTTGATGTTAGCATACAGTGTGGCCAAGTCCATTTTTCTTTGATGGGAAGGGTTCAGCTTTGTACCACCCTGCAGTATGCAAGTCTCATATTCTTCCTAGGATACTAGTCTTGCTGTAATTTCATTTGGGGGCCAGGGAACATTGCAGCATGGCGAGCTGGGTAGGAGCTAAATATTTCAGACAGAGGAAGGAATATTGTTCTAATTAAACTGAATCTGGTGCCTGTGGCAAAGTATGTGCTTAATATATTGGGCTATATGTGAAAAATTACATGTATTTTCATAAATTGGTTTTTTTCCCTCTCTCATCCTTGCTGAAGGGCTTTTGTTTTGGATATTGTTTGCACAGAAGAATTATTTCATTACTGACACGGGACAGCATAATAAAATCTGGAAAGTCGTAACAGTTACCCTGGCTCTGAAATGTTTCTCTTCTTTGGATGAATAGGGAATATGAGTTCAAACTTCTTCTATAAGGTGGAAAACAAAAGAGTGTTATTTTTTCTCTATTATCTGATGCAGAGGGCTTCCCTGATAGCTCAGTTGGTAAAGAATCCACCCGTAATGCAGGAGATCCCTGTTTGATTCCTGGGTCAGGAACATCCCCTGGTGAAGGGATAGGCTACCTGCTCCAGTATTCTTGGGCTTCCCTTGTGGCTCAGCTGGTAAAGAATCTGCCTGCAGTGCGGGAGAGCTGGGTTTGATCCCTGGGTTGGGAAGATCCCGTGGAGAAGGGAAAGGCTACCCACCCCATTATTCTGGTCTGGAGAATTGCCATAGAAGAATTATTTCATTATTGATACCAGACAGCATAATAAAATCTGGAAAGTCGTGACAGTTACCCTAGCTCCGAAATGTTTCTCTTCTTTGAATGAATAGGGAATATGAGTTCAGGCTTCTCCTATAAGGTGGAAAACAAAAGAGCATTATTTTTATTCTGCATTATCTAATACAGAATCCCATGTACAGATCCATGGGCTCTAACTTGTTTTCATTTAGAAAAGAAAAGCAACTTTAGGATGAAGTAGATCTTGAATATTCAAGAAAAGCTCAAAGCTGAACACAGGGTTTTCGTCTTCTTAGCCTGACACTTTTCTGTTAAATGTCCTTTGTGAAATATTTGACTTAAGGGGTCAAAAATGTTAAGTTTGGCCAATTTCACTTGATAGCCCTTTGATAGGCGTTGATTACACCCAAATGCCATTCTTGTAACCTTGAAACATCTCTATGATGATGCTGTAATTAGAAATAAGTGCTAGTGCGTCTAATTTTCTGATTTGTGGGTTGGTATAGGGTTTGTTGACGAAGGACCCAGTGGGAGGTGAGCTTGGAAGGGATAACATTTTTAGTGACTGTCTTGCCTGATCCTGTTTTGCCTACTCTCCAGTGACCTCTGAGGCCCTGATTCAACTGTCAGGTTGATACACATCACTCCCAAGTCTGCATCTTTCTTCATCCTGTGAAAATGTAGAACTACACATCACTCAACTATAGAATACACCATCTGTTCTTCACTGCCCATATCCTCCAGGCCTCCCATCTTCACGGAGGAGTCCTAGCCCTTCAGACTCACTCTTGGCATTTACCTCCACCGTCACCATGCTTCTCCCACACCACCGTTCAGAGATGGACCAGGTTGTATAACGTTTTCTTTGCGATCCTAGGATCTGATCTTTCCTATCTGTGACTGCTGCTCCTCCCACCCTTGTTCAGGCCAGCCTCGGCTTGCCTGGCGGTGCTCCGGTAACTTCTCAGCACAGTCTCTCACGTCCGTGGTCCCCTGCTTCCCATGCTTATCACACACACACAACATTCTGTCCATCTTACCTCTGTAGAATCCCTCTTCCTGAGTGTGGTGTGGTATATGATACCTCTCACTCCATTCCATCCACACTCTCCTTCTGCAGCATCCAAAGATTACAGTTACTATTTTTTCCCAAACGTTCAGACCCCTCCATAGTAATCTCCAAGTAAGGCCTTGCTTCACCCACCTTAAGGCCTACTCTCCTCTAAAATATTTACAGAATCTTTATCACACCCTATTTTTTATCTTAATTCTCTGAAGACCTGTCTCATCTATCCTACTAACTCTTGAGTACCTGGAGAGCACATTCTTTTTCTTTAGTTTACTTATATCTACCACATGTCATAGCTAACCATGTAATCAACAGACCAATAATAAATACAGCTGACATTCGCTGAGCATTAAGTATGTGCTGATTACAGTACTATTCAAAGTGCTTTACATACATGTTTTTTTTTCCTCATTTTAGTTCATGAAAAGATATTATTATTGTTATTTCCTTTTATAATAGTGCACATGGAATTCAAAGAGGCCGACAAGATCACTTCTCTGCAGCATAGTCAGGCAAGGCGTCGTGATAATCCATAGGGTACAGTAGGAAAGAAGTTTATTGTGCAGATGGGCAGCCATGAAATAGGGGCCTGATGACATGATCAGAGAGGGCGCAAGAGTTGCCGAGTAGGTGGAGAAATACATGGGACTGTAAGTATGGTTGTCAGGGGTGGAAGAAGGTGCTGATGGAGAAGAATACTGCACCTTGGCAAGCAGCAGGGAGAGGAGTGCCACAGAGCTCTGTGCCCACAGCCCTCACTGAGTACTTAGCACACGAGTTTTGTATTCTTCTGCTCCTTTTTACTTGTCTATCCTGTCTCTACCCCTAGCCCTGAGGTCCTTTAGGAAGGGAAACATAGCTGATTCATTTTTGTTGTTTCAGCATTCATTCTGAAGTACATGCACAATCAGTGTCATCTGATGATGACCGTGGTGCAAAAAATTAAAATATTGTAACAGGCAGCCTTGCCTTTGTTAATAGAAGCCTCCTTCCTGTGAAGCAGGCAGAATCGTGTGGAACCCCTGTTTGGAGGAGGGACTTCACAGAGTAGAGAAGGGCTTCTCAGTTTTCCCTTTTTACCAGTTTGACCTCACTCGTCCTGCTGTAACCTCTCTTATCAGGAGGGATGGATTGGGGTGATTATAACTAGCACTCCTACTAGTTAAGTTCTGGTTTCATCTTGACATTCAGTGGAATGGTCGCTATGATTTCAGAGGACTGTTTTGTCGTCGATATTAATGATGGTGTCCTGCAGTTCTGTGCTACTAAATTGAAGAAGAAAGCGTACCTTACTCTTCTAGCCTGCATTTCAGAGAGCTGTGAGCCCTGTGTATTTTGTCAGGCTGTGCTTTCATCAAGTCTCCGTAGCACCATTAGAGCGTGGTGACTGAACGTCTGCTTTCAGGGTACCCATGCCGTATAATAATACTAATAGTTAAGAGAAAACAAAGCAAAAATTCGTCACAGCAGAAGAGATTTCTGGGGCCGACTTTGTGTCAGGCATGGTGTTGGTGGTCAGCAATATGTTCTTGTCTACTCAGGCTGGCTATTGGCTGCCAGCTGTGAGATGCTCCCGTGCCGACAAGCCTCCCCCGCTCTACTCTGCCCTCAGGCTCGCAATTTACTGGATGCAATCTTGTTGAGAAAATGTGGTCTTTATTAGTGTTCGGCACAGATCGACTTTTCTTTGTCCGCTTCTGCAGGACTGGTAGGATGCCTCAGTGTGGGGAGGAAACGGAACAGGTGACTATGGGGACAGGAGAAAGGGAGTTTTCCGGTGCTCGGGACTGGACTCCCAGCTTCACACAGAGACAGTCTGAGCACACGGTGTAGAAACCGCTCACGGGCACCCACGGGGCTTTTGGGGGCATTCTGATCAACAACTAATCACAGGGAAATGTAGTTATCAATAAAAATGGAGTAACTTAGTTTCTAGATACCTGAATAGTAAATTTACCATACATGTGAGTGACAGCTTTTGCCCTCTAGATGTGTGTGTATATATATATATAGATATGTAGAATATATATATATAGAACACAAAACTAATGTGTGTTGATAACCCTCCAAGTGACATGGCGGACATATACAACTGTATATATAACACTCTGTTTTTCATTGTGAGGATGTATCCGCCTACTCTCAGATACACTTCTCTGCCAGTCTGCACCTAGCTTTTCTGTTGCCTTGGCTCTGTTATGTTGGGCTAATGTATTCTACAGAAAGATCTGTGAGTGGCGCGCTGCACCTCCTCTCTCTTCTCCCATATGCTGCCTCTTTAGCAAGTGTCCACACGTGTGACTTTTTTCCCTCCTAATCCTGATGGTGCCTGTTGTTTTAAACAGTTCCTCGATTTATAGGTGTGACTGGGTAGCTTCTTAAGCACAGATACAAATGCTTTGCGAGTAGAAGTTAAATGCCAGAGAATCTGTAAGAAATAGAAATCATAGTCATTTGAAATAGTCATTCTATATAGAACTGTAGAAATGTGAAATTAATAAATACTAGCATAAGCATTAAATATTCACTGCCTACTACTTCTGAAATGGTACAACAGCATCATTTTTTAATGATGGGTAATGATAAAACACATCAATTTTAAATAACCTGTTTTCTCCTTCCCTCTTTCTGAAGCTGTGAGTTGGCAAGCTTGAAATTAAATACAAGTAACAGTAATAAGTAAGCTTCTGCTAACCTTAGTCATAGAATAGACACTTTCCTGTGTTTTCTAGATGGTCTGTGGCTATTTGAAATGGAGAAACAGAAAATTGAAAATTGCTGCTAATGGGATCAGCTTGAATTTGAAGAAAAAGTATATCTCTGTTCGTGGAAAACAAGAAATGTAGAACCTTAACTAGCAAATGAACTATTATCCTCTAATGCATTCTTATTTGTCTCCTTATTAAGGCTTACTGAGTCCTCTTACAATAGTTAAAATGAATCTTTAACTATAATACATTTCTACTCCTTCCCTTCCAACCCCCCCAAAATCCCTTTAAAAATACCTTTATTTTTAGTTATGCTTCACTTGTTATTTAATAAGGAACTTACAAAATACAAGAGGAGCAAATAATGATATTTTGAATTTTTATGTTTCTTTGCTATCAAAGAACTGTAGATACCTTTTATCTTCAATCTTATTTGCCACGCAAATTTAATTGACAAATTTTTCTCTCTGTCTTATAGATGGGAAGCACTAAAGCATCTGTTTCCTGAGGTTATGTTATAAAGTGATTAAAAAGCTTGTAAGTCCCAGGACAGGGAAACACAGGGTGCTGTGGGACCTACCCTCTAGGGATCCTGAGCCTATCTGGAGACAATGGAGTCTGGTCATGTCTTGTGAAGGAAATGGTATCTGAGCTGAGATCTGCAGAATGAGCAAAAGGGTGAGAAGGAAGTAGGAAAGAGAGCAGGTTGCTTTTGGAACACACAGAAATAGCCGAATCCCTGCAACCATGGCGAAGCTGAAGGGGCACCATGATGCTGCAAGAGGACCTGATTCTGAGCAATGAGGCAGCACAGGAAAGGTTTCCTTGTGGACTGAAAGGAGCTGGGTTTTCCCAAGTGTTTTTTGATGATTCTCCATCTCAAGCTGGCTGAGAGAATGGTGTGTGACCCTTTAGAGTGGTTGAAATGAGTAACCTTATATGTGTGTGTGTGTGTGTGTGTGTGTGTGTACATATACACTTGGCTTTGCTGGGTCTTAGATGAGGCATGTGAACTCTTAGTTGCACATGTGAGATCTAGTTCCCTGATAAGGGATCAAACCCAGGCCTCCTACGTTGAGAGTATAGCATCTCAGCCACTGGACCACCAGGGAAAGTCCCCAAATGGGTCATCTTGATTGATGGGGAATAAAGACCTCAGATGCCTCTGCTGAAAGGGGCCTTGGTGGGGATGGAAGGTGTCCTGAATCAAGCTTACGGGAAGGGGGTTTGAAGAGGAACCAGTCCATGGGAGAGGAGTCAGGACACGGACAAAATGAGAAGCACTTGTGGTGACACAAGTCCAGGCTGGGGAGAAGACACGAGGTCTGCACTCCCGTCGCAGCTGCTGGGTCCCTGGGAAGCGGCCTACTACCCCCACCCTGGGAATCCTGGTACTTATAGATGCTTGAAGCCTTCAGCTGGTAAGAAAAGATAAAATGAAGTTATTAACAGCGTGAGGACTGTACACATCAACATCTCTTCAGAGGGATCTGCTTGCTTCCCTTCTGTACCAGTTCAAGAGCTAGTTATTGTTCCTCCCAGCTTTGTTGCATTGTTGTCATCTGCCACCTCCCACCCAACCACCCCCCAGTTCTTAGGCACTGAGCTATAAAGGACAGAAGCATTGCCAATAGCATTATTACCCTGGCCCATTGTCAAGATTTCATATTAACAAGTTTGTGTGAAACCGAAATGGGGACAAGGGGAGAAGTAGACTCTTTTAAGCCCAGCCATTTTGTTTTTCAAGGGACAAATCTCCCTGGGTGATAAGTACCGGATTGATGGGGAGCGTGAAATGGCACTCAGAAAGGAGGACTGTTAACACAGTGTGCAAGCCGAGCTGGTGCCCGTGCTTAAGCACCTGGGCCGTTGCGTGATTCAGAGCAAGAAATAGGAAACGAGCCCCCGCCGTCTACAGAGAACTTGGCAGGAATAGTCCCTGGGTTTCCATCTGAACACAACTCCATTAAGAGATTACTAACTAAGAAGCACTAAGGTTTGTGGTTGAATAAGCAATTGAAATCAAACCCGCAAGCTCATCGAGATGAATTCGCACGTTCCTCTACCTGCAGAAGTTGGCTGGAGTTATACACACATTTGATCGCAATGTTTAGGAGCGTGGGGCAGGGGGAATGATTTTCCAGGGAGGAAAATAGACCTTGAAACCCCACTGAAATGTACTGTGAGCAGGAGACTTTTTTGGAGAGAACGGAATTTCCATTAAATGGGTATGAAGATCACCACTTCAGTATGTCAGCTGTTTGTTTTTCAGTGACACTTCTTTGTCATGTACTTTCAAAGATGGCATTAAATTTGTCACTAGCTCTAGCCATCTTCTTTCTCCAGGCGATGTTTTGATAAATGTTGATGAGTTTATAACTGTAAAACCAAATGACATTTATAGCGTGATACATGCTTTACCCATTGCATAATTATATCTAATGGCTTCACATGTAGAAAGGCATTTACCATTTACTTCTGTGTAAAATGACAATCTAAAGCCTCAGGCCTGAAATTTTTTTTTTAACACAAAGATAAAGACTTAATTAAAAACCCAACACAATTTATTTTTGTATCTGGCATTTAAGGTACCTAGTTCTTTGGTTAAATCTGTGATAATCATGATGCTTCTAGTAACAAAGATCAGTGGGTTTCGTGTTTTCCTCCTCGTTCTTTGAAACATGGGTGAACTCATTTAATTATCAAGCTGATATCTGCTATGACTTCTTGTTTCTCATTTCTAGTTAAAAGAGCTATTTTGAAATTTAGCGCAGAATTGAATAATGTGTTCAGTTAATGAGGAACATTTAAGAGGAGTTTCTAAAATTAGTGTGATAGCAAAATGATAAACCACCGTGGCGGTATAGATAGACAGTGATGATGTTTCAAGCCTGTTGGTTGTGGCCAGGCCAAGTTTTGTGGGCTTTTACTTTTTCATTTGATATTTTCTGTATTCTGACATCTAGGCCTTCCGTGGTCGCTAGTAAAGCAGTAAAGAATCTGCCTGAAATGCAGGTGACATGGGTTCCATCCCTGGGTCAGGAAGATTCCCCTGGAGGAGGAAATGGCAACCCACTCCAGTATTCTTGCCTGGGAAGTCCCGTGGACATAGGAGCCTGGAGGGCTACAGTCCATGGGGTCACAAAGAGCCAGATGCAACTGAGCACACATGCACGTATTCTGACATCGAGCCTGGAGATGGCCCTTTGGACCTGTTAGAGCAGAGGTCTCCAACCCCTGGGCCACAGACCGCTACAGATCCATGGCTGTTAGGAACAGGGCCACACAGCAGGAGGTGAGTGGCAGCTGAGTGAGCAAAGCTTCGTCTGTATTTACAGCCACTCCCCATGGCTCCCATTACCTGTCAGATCAGCAGCAGCATTAGATTCTCATAGCAGCTTGAACCTTCCTGTCAACTGTGCATGTGAAGGATCTAGGTTGTGGGCTCCTTAGGAGAATCTAATGTCTGATGATCTGATTCTGCATTATGGTGAACTGTATAAATTATTTCATTGTATATCATAATGTAATAATACTAGAAATAAAGTGCATGGTAGATGTAATGCGCTTGAATCATCCTGAAACCATCCCCCAACCCGTGGTTTGTGGAAAAATTGTCTTCCACAGAACCAGTCCCTGGTGCCCAAAAGGTTGGTGACCACTGTTTTAGAGCACTTATGGTCATAAAGGAGGTGACTTAATATAGCAAAACAGTTTCGTTCTTTAGCCTTCATGTCAGACCAGAAATACAGCTTCCAGTATCTGGCTAGGATATCTACTGTGTGTTCACAAGGAGACAGCTGAGCAGCTTTCAAGGAAACGGGCTAGTATAGTAGTGGTTTATCTTTCCAGCGCTGTCTTGACCCTACTGCCCCGAAAGGAAGGCCTCCGACCTGCTTAGCAATGAGCAGAAGTTAAAGTTGTCTTCTCTGTCTGCTTTTCCATTGTATAAACTTTGTGGGTTTTTTCTCTTTTTTTACTTTTTTTTCTTTTTTTACTTTTTACTTTTTTTACTTTTTCCCAAAGTAAAGCCTCCGACCTGCTTAGCAATGAGCAGAAATTAAAGTTGTCTTCTCTGTCTGCTTTCCATTGTATAAACTTTGTGATTTTGTTTTCTTTTTCCCAGAAATAAGGCTTCTAAGGTGTTTGATCATAGAAATATTCTTGTTTTGAGTCTGTTCTGAAAAAGTTACTGGATGAGTCATGAATATTGTGGAATCTGTCGCCCTGAAACATTTCATGTAGGATCCTATTGAAAGTTTAAACTCTGTGGAATTCTGGAGGGGTTAAGATTTTCTTCTTTTGAGGTTACACTCATCACAATCTGGTTAATAAGTTTCATTTATTGGGTTGGCCAAAAAATTCATTAAGGTTTTTCCATGGCTTACAGGGAAAACCCAAATGAACTTTTTTGTACAGTGCAGTAGTTCTTAGTGACTTTTAAATTAATTGCTTGGGTTTTTTTTTTTTTTTTTGGCATGTTAAAATAGGAGCACCAGCTATTTATGTACACCTGACTAAACCTGAAACCCTAGTGAACTATTTGACAGCAAACAAAAATTCTGTTTATAGTGCTTGAGCTCAAAAAACCGATTTCTGAGCTGAGATAGAACAGTTGAAGACATGTTGCAGCTGACTATAATCCCTTGGCTGGGAGGCTTAATAGAAATGAGAAAGGCACGGACTACAATTAAAATGCATGTTTGAGACTGTTGGTGGTGTCTCAGGTCAGGATTTTAATAACACATCTTTGAACTGCTTTCCTTTGCCTTTAACAAAATCATAGGGCAATAGTCTTTGCAATTTCCAAAAAAAAAAAAAAAAAATCTATAATAGAAGTAATGTTAAACCAACATTTAAGACCTTCCAGAGAGCCTTCAGAATTTATTGGAAAAAGGAACAGAATAATTTTTTGTGGAAGAGTGGTTAGGAAGAACCATTTTCATGCCTTTAGTCTGGGACAGGTGGTATAGATTAATGTTGAATACATATAAAATCTATTGAGACTAATTAAAGATGCATATCCACATGGAATACCACATCTCAGTGGATCTTTGGCAGCCAATCCAACCAGCACATAGAGTGTTTATGCCAAGCATTTTTCTAATTTAGCCAAGAATGGTATTAGTGAAACTTCTGAAAACTGCCTTGAAAATCCTTAGTCTTTGTATTGTAGAGTCTTCTCTTTTAAGAGTCCCCATCTCCAAGAAGTACTTCTTTGAATAGAACTAATTTATAACTCATGTTCACCTATAATGGGTACAAATATACAGCAGTGTAGAGTAAGTAAGTAGTTGACTATAGCTAGCCCCAGATCTTATATGTAGAAGAACTTCAATTTAATAACTTGGCAATGGCTATAATTATGTATCTTGGCCCTTTACTTCCTGGGAAGGCACCCATTGCTAACCTGGTGCTCAGGCCAGTAGAGATGAAGCTGTGTTAAGGACCTGTCTCTGGTGTTTAATCCAGGACAGGGAATTAACACATCAGTCCCTAAGCCTCTGTCCCTCATCTCGGTTGGCTTAATACCCTTTGGTGACTTGGTCGTTTCTCACAAATGCTAATTAACTGTTCACTGTGACGCTGTAGAAAAACACAAGCTGTCGGTTGTATTCAGATGTTTTTCATACCTGCTAATGAATAAACTCCCCATGGTTCACAGGTAGCTGAAGGAAGCCACGACTTGAGGTGTGTCCCCAAAATGATTTATTAACTGCCTTAAACCAAGAAAATGGATTTTAGAGAAAGTGGGAGTGTTTGTTGTTGTTGTTGTTGTTTTCAATTCTAGGATCAGAGTAAGGAGGATTCCATCTTAAATAAAGGAACTTAATCATCTTAGATTGTACTCCATATTGAAGTTTTTATTGGGAGTAGAGGTGAAAGTCGGAAGGATATACAGACAGATAAGAGTGCCTGTTTATCAGTTCATAAAAGAGGTATCGACATTTGTCCACAGAGCTTTCTTTTAAATAAACATTGAATTGGAGCTGTACGGGGCCATCACCTACCCAGTCAGTAACGGGCTTCAAAGAGGCTACCCTTTCCAGTCCTTTTAAGGTTTAAGCCAATAAAGCAAATCCTGTAGATGCAGCGAGAATAAGGGGGAAACGTTCTGGAAGAAAAGGGGGTTGCTGCTGAGAACTTATAGTGAAGAGATTAATATTTATAGACATCAGCGCTGGTCTCTTACCAACATTTATATCTCCAACAGTGGCAGATTGAGGGCCGAATCAACATTTTCCCCCCCTCTGTAAAATAATAAATACAGTAAAGTAGCTCTCAGAACTGCCTTTATCATAGGGATAAATCAGGACAGTTTGTGTTGCAAGAGAGACTTAAAACTTATAAATATGTTGCCCTTTAGGCTACTATTCATCAAAGTGTCTGATATGAAATCTAGACTAAAGGCTTTTGTTATTGCGTGTCTGCTTATTCTCTTTTAGAAGTACAAATTGGAAAGAGCACTGTCATTTTGGTCACACTGGCCTGCTGCGCTGCTTAAATGCATGTCCCTTTTGGGATGTATTTGAGAAGGAAATCATGGGAGCTGACTACTGCACAGTTCTACACAAATCCTTCGTCACCTAAACCTTCCTCGCAGAAGGCATAATTTCCAGCAGGAAAAAATACAGCACATAACTGCCTGACAAATGGCCTATTTTGGTGCAGTCAACTCTTTCTAAGATACTCGAGCAGAGAAGTTATTCCTTAAAAGCCTCATAAAATCCAGAGGGACCCAGCTTCCCTTCCAGGGGCCCCTTATCCAATTGTGTCAGTGTGCACGCGTACTTCCACTGTGCAGAGAGCAAGCGGGCCAGGCAGGTGACAGATGCTTTCAGTCACGTGACTCTATAGGTATTATTGCATGTGAAATTCACACTACTTTGCAATTGTGAACCTGAATTTCTTGGCTTCTGTGGTTGAGAATCAGAGTGGAGGCTTGAGCTCTGCTCTCTGCTCCCCACCCCAGTGCTTTTAGATGTTGGATCACATATGGTGTGTGGAATCACCTGCCGTTCGGAGGCCCCCACAGAGTATGTACTAAGCAGTTTTCCTTTTTGACTGTGTAGTACTGCTCCTGGTTTTCAAGAATAACTAATTGGGAGCACCAACCTCACTGTGCCCTTGGATGGTCTGCAGTTTAGGAGACCTGAATAATGGAAATGGAGGGTGGACAAAGGAGGCATTGAAGCGGGCTGCAGTTTGATGGTTTGCCCACTTGGCCGGGGAAAGCTGCTGGTGAAGAGTTGCCCTGGGAAGGAACGCCAGGCCTCTCAGGTCTGCGGGTTGTTCCTGACAGTGGTTAGGGGGAGTTTAGGGGGTTGGGGCATTCTCACTGACCGCTCAGGGTCCCTGTCCTGCCATACAGGAGCTCAGCGTGGGGCACCAGGTTAGTTTGGATTTGCTTGAATGCCAGCATGCTGAAGGTGCTTAATCGGCCTGCTGACGTCACACCATGATGCTCAGTCATTTGTGGGGATAGTTATTCTGTTTTCTCTCTCTCTCTCTCTCTCTCGTGTGTGTGTGTGTGTGTGTGTGTGTTCACGCCTCATAGCTTGCAGAATCTTAGTTCCCCCACCAGGGATTGAACCTGGCCTATGGCAGTGAACTCGCCGAGTCCTAACCACTGGACCACCAAGGAATTCCCACAAGGGACAAGTTATTCTTGGAACACCAGTCTCGGAGCCAAGAGAAAGACTTCAAACCAGGGCATCCAAACATAGCGGTCCCTCTGTGCTGCCCGAGCACTGTCACCCCCTGCTGGTCAGTGCAGCCGACCAGAAACGGGCGGCGCTGTGCTGTCAGGTTAGCCCGCGTGAGGGGCTGAAGGGGCCCGCTCAGGGGCCCATCTGGCCTGTTGAGGTGGTGGTGGTTTGACTTGCCAAGTCAAATTTCTCGTCCTCCGTACAAGTCAGATTGCCCAACCTTATCACCGGTAACTGACTCTAAAGAGGGGCTCAGGACCGGGAGAGCACAGGTTTTCTCTTTATCGGATGCCTTTAAAGCCGCTTCACAGCACATCCCTGTGATTGCTAACACCATTATGAAGATTGACAGTTTCATCAAGAAAGCAAAGAGGAAAACGTGCAGACAATAAACAGACGCAGTGCTGGGCCCGGCTCTGGGTCCTCTCATTACTGCTTGCAGGGCCCTGAGCCGGGGGACCAGCAACCCTTTGTTCCTCCCACATCTGGGGCTTTATCACTGAGCACAGAGCCAGAGGTTTTCGGTGGACCCTTTCCTAGGCTTCCCTGGTGGCTCAGATGATAAAGAATCTGCTTGCAATGCGGGAGACCAGGTTCGATCCCTGCATTGGGAAGATCCCCTGGAGAAGGGAATGGCCACCCACTCCACTGTTTTGCCTTGGAAATCCCATGGACTGAGGAGCCTAGCAGACTACAGTCCATGCGGGTCGCAAAGAGTCAGACACGACTGAGTGATTAACACTTCCCTGGCACTAATAGGTAGTCTAAGAGTGACTGAGGAGAGGGAGAGAAACTGGTTTTGTTGTGATGGTGAGAGTTTTTTTTTTTCCTTTGCATGAAAAGGATGGTCTCAGAATAAGCCTCCATCATTTTTTCAGCATCTTTCCCACTTCCTGAGCTGAAATACATATCCCTAGGTCTGCGAATATTTTAGTACAGTGGCCAAGTCAAATGGACCCAAAGCTCAAATGTTAAAAATCAAGATTGTCTTTATGGGGAAGAAAATTTTCTTTATTGCATAAATCAGAAAAACACCTACTATGCAGAGTTTGCTTGTTGACTTCAGCAGATGCAATGGACTGATAGTGTTCATTCAGATTTTAAAATTATCTGAATCTTGGTTCAAGTAATTTGGAATCTACATGTATTGTTAACTAGATTGGATACCTTTTATGTTTCCACAAGTAATATAGGCTCTTCCCACCCTTTTCAACCAATATCCATTAGTTGTTGAAATTTGTAAACTGGCTTTGAAGCATGACAACAGTGTTTTATTGCACTAATTTTATAAACTTTTACAATGCAATACATGTTAGTTTTCAGAGACAAACCAAAGGTTAATTCCTCAAGGTTCTAGCTGTTTGCTTTAGCAGCATTTGATGAAGAATCTTTTATATACATTTGTAATAGATGAAAAACCAGATTGCAAACCCTTTGTGTTTTTTGAAGCAAACTATGTACCAGGTTTTTGGTACAAACGGTGTAGGATAAGTTAAGTTGCATTCTATTAACCCATGTGAGTATATTTCTGTAAGCGCAGTTATGTTGCAATAAAGTTTTAAAAAGCAAAAAAGAAAGAAAGAAAGGACACAGAGCATCTCTGTATTGTGAGTAGATATCTACAGCTGAGAATCCTAGGCACCACCCTCTTACCCCCAGCTAACTGCCCCCCAAATGTGTGGGCTCTCACCTGCAAAGCCAGCGGTGTGAGGGATTCAGAGCAAACCCATCAACACCACCGGCAAAACAATTCTTAGTAAAAACTCACTGCAAGATGATTCCGTGAAACCATCGGCAGAAGGGAGCCGCTATGTGACATCACCACTCCTCCGAGTTTGATATGTGTTAACGATATAGTCTCAGAAGTAAATCACCCTTCTGCTCACAAGACCAACCTTAGTTATCAAGTCTTGTTCCCCTGAGGTTTGAATTCAGTCCCATGACTGTGTCATAAACACAGTTCTGACCTCCAGGGGGCGGAGGGGGGGTTGCTGTTCCTAAATCTTCCTTTGAAAGTGTTCTTCTCAAGGGTTACACTTTCCACCCAATTCGATTGCCTTTCAGTCACCATATTCTTTAAAGGAATCAAAGGGGTTAATTGGTTTCTTCAGGGAGGAGACTTCTGCGGAAGAAAGCAATTTTAGGTTCGTTTGTGTAGTAGCTGGGGAAATGCACTGAAAGGGGTGGCACGTGTTTCTGTTGGGCCGATAACCTACATACAGCTTTAGCAACGTGTGATTTCCAGCGTGGGCTAAAATAAGAAGTGCTTGTTTGATTTATCTCCCACAATGGTACGGCATTCTCTTCCTAAGTGGCATTTCATTCGCAAGCCAGGCACTGTAAATTTGAACTGAATATGTAGGTAAATATCCCTCAAGGAGATAGCAGACTGGCTGGCCTCGCCTGAGAACACACTGCTCAAAATGCAGCTCTCAGTTCGGGAAAAGGCTCCACACCTGAAACGCATTAGCTTCCAAAAGGGGGCAAAGTGGACCAGCCAGCCCAACCAGCTAACAGTTAGTCTGAGCTGTAATTATAGAGAGTCACCTACAAACAAAATCATATTTGAGTGATGTCACCTACATGTGCCCTCAAGCCCTTCAACTTAGGTTCAGTCCATTGGAATTCTGCTTTCTTGTTTGGGCACATCTCTTTAGTGGAGGCAGCTCCGAACATTCTAGCTTTTACCATAGCATCTTTGCATGGCAGGAACAAAGGCAGTGACAGTGTTTTATCAAGTCCTAACAAGATTGCCTCTGTGCATAATTGTTAAACTAAAGGGCTGTCGATCCACTGATGTGGAACAGGCGAGAAGCTTAAAGAATGGAGAAAACCCATAATCGCAGAGTAACTTGTATTCTGATTTATTATTTATCACATCATGGTTAAAACAATTTCCTACAGTTTTGTGTATTTTTAATATTATTTTGACATTGAATTTTCAATGTCTGATGCAAAGGCAGGTTTCAGAAACTTTTTAAACATTTATGTATTCAGGTAGTTAAGGGGAAAATCCCTTTTTTATTAAGCTACAAAATGCATGTTTATCAAAATTCATCTCAGATTCCATTTAGAAATAAAGATATCTCAGGTTTGAAAGAGCTTAGTGAACTACAAAGGATGACAGATATTACTGACAGAACAAAGTTATGAATGATAAAAGAACCCAGGAAAATGTTTATACTCATGTGGCTATAAATTAGCGAGTAGTCGAAGAAAAGAGTGCTGTTCTTTGATTTGCACGGAGCAGGTATTAAGTTGGTAAACATGGAAAACAACACACCATGTATGTTGTGGTTTGCTTCATGGCAAGGTATCCAACCTCTTTGTGGTCCAGTCCTGCGTGGCTGGAGGTGTGAGCCCACCACCCCCACTGGCTGATGGATGCTTCTCTCATCTCTCCTAATAGGAGGCCATGGGCAGAGTAGGGTAGCACAGTAAGCCTTGTTCAGAGATCCCAGCTGAGAAGCAGAATAACTAGGAGTTGTGAATGTTAGTTATGGCTCAGAAATGATGCATTTTGTGGTTATGAACAGCATCTGTCAAAGACACTCTAAAGGACAGTTGCCTGACATTAAGGCACAGCTGATAATGCTGTGTTTACCTTAATGTAAGTAACTGTTTCACTGGAGTAACTGGTGCACCCTGATCTGCACATCCTTGGTTGATGCCCATGGTGCACCGGATGTTGGCAGGTAGAGGCTACCCATCTACACTTGTACATCTCATCTGTCACCACAGTGCTGCTCAAACTTCAGAAGTCATCAGACTCGCCTGGAAGTTTATTGAAACAGATGGCCAGGCCTCACCCTGAGAGTTACTGATTCAGTAGATCTTGATGGGAGCCTGAGAATTTGATTTTTAACAAGTTTTCCTTATACTGTGAGACTGTTTCCCAGGGACCACAGTTTAAGGATGGTGTCCTGCTAGTTGAGTTATACGCTCACTAAGAAGCAACCTCACTCACTGATTCTCAAAGCACTTGAAAGAAAAGGCTTGGATTTTACATAAGAGGTTGGTCAGTGAAAGTACAGCTATATGTTTTTTTTTTAATTTATTTATTTTAATTGGAGGCTAATTACTTTTAAATTAAAATATTTACAACATGTATTATTTTTCTGTGCTTCCTCACGATGCCAAGCTTTTGACCAATGAACTGATGGCCCCCAAAACATCTGATAAGACATTCTTTACTGCAGGAGGAGCGTCTGTGCTTAGCTACAGGAAGGGATGGTCAGTGGCGGAGAGGAGGAAGTCTTTGCCACAATTTTATGAGGGATCAGTGCTGGGGCCTTTAAGAACATAAGACATATATGCAGAAAAGCATTTTCTTTTTGGAGGGAAACAGGGCAGTGGCTGCTATTAGGAGGGATAAAACAGCAGGAACTTAAAAACATAACAACAGTGGGCATGCAGCAGCCACAGGGCCCAGCTGTTGGCATAAGACACAGAGGCCAGGCATTCTTCTCATTTGCAGCAACATGCATGGACCCAGAGGTGATCATACTAAGTGAAGTAAGTCAGAAAGAGGAAGACAAATAGCATACGACATCACTTCTATGTGGAATCTTAAAATACAGTATGAGACAAATGAGCTTATCAACAAAACAGAAACAGACTCAGACATAGAGAAGAGACTTGCTGTTGCCAAGGGGAGTGGGATGGGGGAGGGATGAATTGGGAGTTTGGGATTAGCGCTGGCAAACTGTTAGACATAAGAAGGATAAACAGTAAGGTCCTACTGTGTAGCACAGGGAACTATATTTAATATCCTGTGGTAAACCATCATGGAAAAGAATCTGAAAAAGAATGCATAAATCTGTATAACTGAATCACTTTGCTGTACAGCAGAAATTAACACAACATTGTAAATCAACTATACTTTAAGAAAATAAATTAAAAAAAAAAGACCCAGGCACTCAGGCACTCTTCTAGGTGCTGGAGAAGGAACCAAGAGCAAAACATACAAGTTCCTTCCTTCAGAGAGGTTAGACTCGCCTTCATTGAATTCCTAAAAACAAGTGGACGGATGTTAGGATCCGTGATTTTAAAAATTACCAGACAGCTGTTCCCCAGATAAACCCGAGGCAGTCTAAACTACTTCATTTCAAGTGCAAATACAAGTCTACTTCATGCCATAAATTTTTCTTCATCCTGACCAGCTTTTCATTACTAATGTGATGGTTTTGCATATATCCATTTCCTTCCTAAGAGATAGAGAAGTACAACCATCTGCTTACTCCCATGGCATTCCTATTTGGTAACTGAAGTCACCCCTCTTACAGCTTATCCTTGTATTTTAGGAAATGGGGATCTTAAGGGAAATCATCATTATTATCATACATTCCCAGTGTTTATTGAACCCTTGTATTGTCGGCCCTGGGCATGGTCATCCCTGCATTTCATCTTCACATTAGTCTTCTACAATGGTTCTTTTTTTTAAATTGAAGTAGAGTTGATTTACAATATTGTGTTAGTTTCAAGTGTACAGCAGAGTGATTCAGTGATTCTTTTCCAGATTCTTTTCCCTTATGGGTTATTGGAAACGCTGAGCATAGTCCCCTGTGATATTCGGTAGGTCCCTGCTAGTTTCCTACTTAGCAGTGGGTCTGTGTTAGTCCCAGACTTCTAATCTATCCTTTCCTGCCCCCCCACCGCCCCCCGGTAACCACAAGTTTGTTTTCTATATCTGTGGGTCTATTACTCTTTTATATGTAAATTCATTTCTGTTATTATTATTTTTTTTAATTCCACATATAGCAATGTCATTACAATATTTGTCTCAATAGTTTCATTTCTGTAGGTGACAAAATTGAGGCTTAGGTGAAATTACTTCCTCAAGGTCACAGAGCTTCAAGTGGAAACAGGACTTGATCCTGGATCCATCTGACTTCACCATTCCCCCCACAGACATCCTTGTACACGGGTTTTCATTGTGTTTATGGAAAAGCTAGGTCTCTTAAACCAGTGTTTTGTACACAGTGCTTTTCTGTGATTTTGAGATAGGGTACACCTGTCCTTGGTCACTGCAGTAGGTACCGGGGATGGAAATGACTATTTTAGAACTGAATGTGCCACCTATTAGCCCATAGAAAGGAGCTGGTTTTTGAATGTTTGTTTTTTCTAATTGTGTGTGTTAAGTAAAGTGATTGGACAAACAGTCCTCTCCCGCCTGCTAATCTGCTATAAATCAACCTTCAGATGTTAATAAAACAAGTCAAGATAGACAAAGGAAGTTCCATTTGTATTTTAAACTCCCAATTCATCAGGGTCTCCTCCTTTAGATCTTCTGCGAGAGTGTCCTTGGTCTTAATGTAGCTGGAAGATAAAACACAGATAAAAGAGCCATTGTCTCAGAAGAACATTAATAAAAAATGAATGTTGATCTTAATTGAGTAATATTTAAACATGCACAGTGGAGGCTGCAGTCTGCAGAGACCATCCAAGTCTCTTAGAGTTTGACTCTATCTCATCTTCCTCCTCTTAGTAGTGTGTTCTTACCTGCCAGCTGCCTTATGAGAAAGTAAATGGTCCTTCTCATTGGAATTAGAAAAGGTTTCTGTAAATATAGTATTAAGGCAGATTCCCAAATCTTTTGTTATTATTGTTTTTATTTTGAAGCAATGATGTACTTTCCCTCTCTTTGTCTTTTTCTAAAATCTGTTCCAAAATTGATGTTCAGTTGGCTTTTTTTTTTCCCCCACTGTTTGCCTGTTTTCACTGGTTCCTGCTAACTTAGTTTTAAGCTCTCCCTAATTTTCTTGAGCTGGCTGTAATAGAAAGAGCACCCCCTGGCCAAGATGGAACAATTTGCTCAATAATATTAATCATGATAGTATTGGATTAAAATCAAAGAATAAAATAAACATCCATTTGAGTCCATACTAATATAAATAAATATCTGAATAAATAAATGGTTAGGAAGAAAGGGAAAACTCTTCTACGCAAGAGAAATTCAATTAAAGGAGTAGGAGAAATAGAAAATTACCACTTGAACACCATAGTAGTGATTGCTACAGGCAAGATCCATCCATGAATGCTAAAATTAATGAGCAAAAGTTGATGGAGAAACAGGATAGTTGCCTGGCCTCAAAGTATCTCCTCCAAAATGTTTATTAATTACTCTAGTGATTTCAACTTGTGTATATATCCACAAATTCTATAGATTTCCCTCTCTAGGAGGTGGACCTGAATTCCCCTCATGGACAAAACTTTAGTGACTCTAACAGACAGAGAGGGACGAATGGTTATTTTCCAAGGTGAAACCTGGCATACGTCAGCATAACCAAGTGGCCAAGGTTAACATCACCAGTAGAACCTGATATTGCGTCTAGGCTGACGTGATGTGAGAAGGGCTTCCCCGGTGGCTCAAGTGGTAAAGAACTGTCTGCCAGTGCAAGAGATCCAAGAGACGTGGGCTTGATCCCTGAGTTGGGAAGATCTCCTGGAGGAGGAAATGGCAGCCCGTTCCAGTATTCTTGCCTGGAAAATCCCATGGACAGAGGAGCCTGGTGGGCTATAGTCTGTGGGATTGCAAAGAGGCAGACACGACTGATCACACATGCATGCAAAATGTTGTGAGAAGGGCACATGACCTCTGTGGTATTCTTCCCCCAGATCCATGACCTCAGTCAATTTATATGAAAACATCAATGAGACCTAAGTGGAGGGACATGTTACAAAATAGCTGACCAGTACTCTTCAAACTGTCCAGGTGATGAAGTGGCATTTACAATGTTAATTTCACAGTTTTGATCACTGTGCCGTGTTTAAATAAGATGTTCACATTAGGGGAAAGGAGGTTATAAGAGCTCTACTATTTTTGCAACTTTTCTGTAAGTCTTAAAGCATTTCCAAATAAAATATTAAGAATATGACACCTTAAGAGCATAGAAAAGTTAAGGTAAAAAAAAATGGTCAGTTGAATTCTCTTTTATTCACTTATTTATTTGTTCATTCATTCAGCAAATCTTTGCTGCCAAACACTGTATGGAATCCTGAGGATATGGTGGTGTTATAAAAGATACACACATGCTCTTCCTTTGCAGAACTTGGGACAGTGCTTCAGTTCAGCTCAGTGGCTCAGTCATGCCTGACTCTTTGTGACCCCATGGACTGCAGCACGCCAGCTTCCCTGTCCATCACCAACTCCTGGAGTTTACTCAAACTCATGTCCATTGAATCAGTGATGCCATCCAACCATCTCATCCTCTGTCATCCCCTTCTCCTGCCTTCATCTTTCCCAGCATCAGGGTCTTTTCCAATGAGTCAGTTCTTCACATCAGGTGAAGTATGGGAGTGTCAGCTTCAGCATCAGTCCTTCCAATGAATATTCAGGACTGATCTCCTTTAGGATGGACTGGTTGGATCTCCTTGCAGTCCAAGGGACTCTCAAGAGTCTTGTTCAACACCACAGTTCAAAACATCAATTCTTTGGCTCTCAGCTTTCTTTATAGTCCAGCTCTCACATCCATACATGACTACTGGAAAAACCATAGCTTTGATTAGATGGACAGTGCTTGAGTCAAAGGAAATATTTGGCCATCCCTTGTTTCTGTTAGTATCACAGTTTCATGGGGCATGTAGTGGTTTAAACAGGTGCTGAAATAGGACAAGTGGTGTTCTTATGGGAGCACGTAAGAGTGCCACTTAACCCAGGTGTGAAAGACTCTAAGGGTTCCCTGGTCATCCTTTGCGATATGAGTAAATTCATTGTTTAGTCTTTCCGTTAAAGGGTTTTCAGTGTTTTCTATAGGAACAACATACTTATGACCTAAATTTAGAAGTTGATTTCATCTTCTTAGTTTCTGAATGCCTTTAAAATAAGAAGAGTGTCATAATTGTTTTTGTGCGCCTCAGATCCAGAGGAATGTGGCATAGTTCTTTTGTTTGTTTTTTAGTTAATTTATTTGTCTGCTTCGGGTCTTCGAGGCAGCATGTGGGATCTTCGCTGCATTATGCGGCATCTTTCATTGCAGTGCACGAACTCTCTGATGCATGATCTCAGTAATTGTGACTGCCTGGGCTGAGTTGCTCTGCAGCATGTGAGATCTTAGTTCAGCAGGGATCGAACCCGTTTCCCCTTCCTTTCAGGGTGGGTTCTTAACCACCACAGAAGTCCCACTACATAGTTCTTATGTGAAGCTGAAGTGTCCTCAAATCCCTTTGGGTTACAATCATTATTATTTTGAGTTGTAACAACAAAAAAATATGTAATATAGGCTATATTGATGCCACTGTGATTTTTAAAAAATTGAGTAGTAAAACTACATTGGAGTCCATGAAATTCTTGATGTTAAAAAGATGTTCTTGATATACACTGAAATCAGAACAAACATATTTGCAAAACGATTTTCATTGTAGCATTTGTTAGAATCATAAAACTTAGAAGCAATCTAAATTTATAACAAGAGCAGGATATCTAAATTACTTTTCTGGTATACTTATATAATGTATCATAATTTAGTAATTAAGAATTTTATACACACACAGGCAGGCACACACACACATTCACATGTACACCCCATTTATGTAAAGGACTACACTAAAATATTAATAATGATTAATTCAGAACTGTGGGATTTTTTTGTGTATACTTTATTTTACTCAGAATATGCATAATTTTTATAATTAGAGTAAATTTTTGAGAAGAATATTAGTTCTTAAAAGTGGTCACATAGGGGTCCCAGGACTCCTAATGCCGTGGTTGAATAACAAATGCCTTCAGTAAGATGGGGCTCCCCTGGTGGCTCAGATGGTAAAGAATCTGCCTGCAGTGTGGGAGACCTGGGTTTGGTCCCTGGGTTGGGAAGATCTCCAGGAGAAGGGAATGGCTCCCCACTCCAATATTTTTGCCTGGAGAATTCCATGGATAGTGGAGCCTGGTTTCCATGGATAGTCCATGGAGTCACAAAGAGTTGTACACGACTGATCAACTAACACACACACAAGATGAGAATCCTTCCCAGAAAATTCTTAGAGTTAGCCTCGGTCATCTTGTGTGGCATAAATAATAAGTTTATATTAGCTTCATTTTTGTGTACCTTTTCTCAGTATGCTTTTAAATAATGTCTTTGATAGTTTCGTGCAGGAAAAACAAAAACAAAAACATTGCTTCGGTTATACTTCGATAATTGCTTCGGACCTGAGGTACACTCTCAGGACACTTAGCCCACCTCATGGCTCCTGTCTCATGCCTTGTAAGACTCAAGCGTTGAAAAGTATTTGGCCTGTATACCAAATGAGTGAATTTTACATTGCAAATTCCTAAAAGGTGCCGATAGTCTCATTAAAAGCATCTGGAAATCTTTTCTTAAAATCGATTATAACCAGGTAAATAAGCATGATTCCTCATGTGTCAGTGTCAGTCATTCTCATGTGGCCATTTCACCTATTGTCAGCAACTGTGGCCATCGTTATTCCAAAAACCTAGGTCTGACCTAGGCCGCTCGGGTCATCAGGCACAAAGCTTGAGGTCTACTGGCCACACTGGGAGCTTCCTGATAACAATATGCTTAGGTTTCAAACCAAGGAAGGAATAGTTCTTAAAATGCTGAGCCCTACCTGCCCAGACTTATTTTATGTCCCGAGATCATTAGAGGCTGTTTTAAGACCAAGCCAGAGAGGCCTTTCCAAGCACATACAAACACGAGGTTGAAGAAGAGCTGCCATCTTCAAAATGGAGTAGATGATGGAGAAGCCTTTATCAGTTGATAAAGGCACCAGGGCTTGAGACAGAACTAAGCAAATGGGAGGCTGGAACCAAGGTGAAATGTGGAGGAGAGGCGTGGAGCCAGAGGCAAGGATGCAGAAGAGTCCAAGAGCTCTTTGGATGCCATGATTTCTGACACGATCGTAGTCTTTGGAGGAACCCTTCCTTTAGCTCCATTAGGGCTGTATTCAGACTTGAAGGAGTAGACTTAATTTTAAGAGGCACATGGGGACCCTAGGCCTGCTTTTTTCTGTAGATAAAGCAACTCTCCCTTGGAGAAAAAAAATCAAGTTAGAAAATTGACTTGCCTTCCTTAAAACAAAGAAAAAAAAGTTTTTCTAGGGCATCTATAACTACCATTTGGTTTTCTTAATGCATTGAGTTATAAGCATTTAAAAAATAAAAATATTGTGCTTTTTATCTTCATTTTTGCCTAAACTAGATTCTTCCTATTGAAAGATGGATGGAGGAAACAGCAAGTATGTAAACCTGCTGTATCTCCTTAGATTTATTTAGCCTTTGCCCTCAAAGAGCTCAAATATCTTATCGATCTTGACCGCATGTTTTAATAAAAGCAGATTTTTAACCTCTTTTGACCTTAGCTCCATGACAGAGGGTCACGAGAGATGGTGTTGGACCCAGGGCCTAGTTCTGAGCCCCACTTTATTATGTGGCCCAAATCCTCAACAGATAGTTGAGCTCCAAAGCAGATTCTAGATTAGGTAGGGACAGCATGGTGACGCCGTGCCTCTGGAGTTCTCTCTTTGACCTGTTCACAGGCCTTTCATTGAGCCTGTTTACCATGTTTTTCTTGTGGTTTGTGACAGATAAGAACTGTATTGATTCCTAGCATCTGCTGGCAATAACCTTTGAAAGGGCAGGCGATGCATCACCACAGAATTTTATCTATCAATATCGGAGTAATAGAAAGAGAGGGATGGCATCTAATCACAACACCGCTGGCAGATCATAAATCTGCGCTGATATGGTACTAGTAATGGGCAGTAGAAAAGGGACATGGATTAACATTCGGATAAAGTCTGGGGAGTTAGAGAGAAAGGACAAGACTTGGCCATGAGTAAACTCCTAATGGGAGTGGTCACCCTCACAGAAGCCTGGAGAAGTTCAGTTTCTTGATGGAGACAGCTATGAAGGATCAGAGCTCTTCTCAGACCCTCAGTTTCCTCGTCCATAAAATGGACGCAGTGAAGGATTCAATAACATGATGCATGGCAGTTCTCAAACTATGGTCCCTAGGGTAGCAGCATCACATCGCCTGGGAATTTACCAGGAATGCAAATCCCTGGGCCCTGACCTGCCAAATTTAAAACCCCAGAGTGGGGCCCAAGATGAAAACCACAAATGCAGCAGAAGGATCAGCACAGTGCATGGCACAGACTTATGGTTCAGAGAAGCAGCATTTAGTTGATGTTTTTTATTATTATTATTATTTAGCCCTACCATTTATATTAATAATGTATTCTGCTTATAAACTCTACAATCGTCATACTTTTGTTGACTTGCAGATGAATTAGGAAAATGAAATATTTTCTGACTGATTGACATCGGTGACATGTAAGCAGTGCCATAGAACTGGATATCTGATTCCAGCACTCTGAATTACTAGGCTAGAGGACAGCAGCATCCTAAAGGTTAATGTTCTAATGTGTGCTTTGGACATATTAGTGCTTTTGACATGTCAGGAAGCTCCCAGCCTGGATAGTGAATAGTGCAACAATTTAATAACATAAATGGAGTCTGTCTGATTCTGCAAAGAAACGTCCTTCCTTAGGGCCTAGAATATATAGTCCCTTCTGTGGCTACACTCACAGTATTTTTAATCATTTCATGTTTTTATTATACCCCAAGTACAAGGTGTTACAAAGAGTCCCTGGTGCTGGCAGTCACTCAGAAATTGACAAATCTAAAAAGTGAATAGAACAGCAAGTAGCCCATTAGAGGTTTTCTTTTTTCTTTTTCTGTATTTTTTTTTTTTTTAAGGAAAACCTTATAATGTCGGAAGGGTTGATTTTGGCATCTTATACATGAAAAGTAGTAGTAATAAAGTTCCGCAATTGTTGGTCTTTTCTCTGCAGAAATTACGGCTGTGAACAACTGTGGAGTTTTAACTGTTTTCCACCAAAATCCGTAATTCACCCACTAAATGTGACAAGCGTGACTGGCCGTAAACCTAACGACTATTTTTAAGAGACTGAAATTCAGGACAGTATTCTCTCTGAAACTGCACTTTGGTAACCCCACAGAAAACCCTTCAGAGATCTGCTCCCACTGCAAGAAAGTCATCTGGGTATGCCAGCAGTCAAAATCCTGAAAGCTTTCATATAACACACAAGTTAGAGGAATGAAGTGAGAACTGATTGCTGTCGCCGTTTATTAAGTAACCAGAAGAACAGAAACTCAGTGGTGGCAATGACTATTGTGCTGGTTCATCCTCTTTCCCTCCTGTCACAAGAAATTATGAGTTTGCTAAGAAACTTACACAGTGGTTAAAATTCTTTTTTTTTTTTTAATGTTTTAGGCATTTTATTTTAACTTTTTATTTTGTACTGTGGTATAACCGGTTAACAATGTTGTGACAGTTGAAGGTGAACAGCAAAAAGACCCAGCCATACATGTATATGTATCCATTCTCCCCCAAACTCCTTTCCCATCCAGGCTGCCATATAACATTGAGCAGAGTTCCATGTGCTATACAGTAGGTCTTTATTGGCTATCCATTTTAAACATAGTAGTGAATAAACATGGTTGCTGGGCTGGGGGAAGGTGTAGTTGGGGAGTTTGGGATGGACATGGTTAAAATTCTAAGTATATTAAGTTTCAGAGTGATAGAAGAGAACCTTTCCAAGCTGAGGTTCTTAGGTTTTAGGTGAAGGCTTTGCTTCTTTGCTTTCAAGGTAAGTGTCATTTCTTCCAGTGAGCAGCTGCTAAGGATGCTGTTAGCCTGCATCCGGAAAGCAAGGCACGTTCGCTCCAGCAGCAGATCCAGGTTGATCCATGGATGTTCATTAAGAGGCTGTGGAAAAGTGAATCTCTTGTTTACCTTTTCTTCCCCTGAGCATTCTATGAGGCTCTTTCTGTGCCCCCTTTTCTCTGCCTCCAGCTTACGACTCTTATTATTTCCCTTAAACGTCTGTTTATGTCATTACCTGTATTTTTGCAGCAAATTTTATCTCCTGGACAGAGAGTGAAAAGGCCTGCTCTAATGGGATAGTGTAGTTTTCTTTCCCCCCTCCCTTCAGGTCATATAATTGAATCTCATCACTTTTGTAACAAACCTAGGCAGCCCCTTTTCAGTTTCCATTTTGGACCACTTGTTTTATTTTCCTGTTTGTTGTTTTGTCTTCACTGGCTCAACGCACACGAGCACAAAACATCCAGTAACAATAAAACTGAAGAAGCAAAACTTAACCGGGGTGCGGCGTGCAAAGTGACAAACCCGCTGAGTGTGAAAGCGCTGGCTGGAAGAGGTCGGGGGTTTTTTTGCAACTGAATGCATAATAATCTATTTGCTTTGGTTGCAGCCAGCCAGCTGCTTTGAGAGAGGATTTTTCATTTATGTACTGGTTGTTCTGTGAAACTTGAGGGAGAACCCAAAGTTCTAGTTCCTATTGACTTTATGAAGCGCCCATGTCAATTTATCACCCTCATGCAAACTTGAATTTTTAAGTCAGTGTTTATATACAGAGAAATTGCTGAAGCTGTGTTTATCCCTGGAGGTGGGCCTCACTTGGCCATGGAGATTCACGTTCTTCTTCATCCCATGACTCACTGATTACTAGTTTCCTTGAAAACTGTTGTCCAGGAACAACACACTTCTTTCTGTGATCTTCCTTGCTTAAGCCATCAGTCTCAATGTTTATGATCATGACAGAATACTGTACTCTAGGCCAGAACTCCTCCAACTGTAATGTCCATATGAATGATACAGGTCTCTAGTTAAATTACAGAATCTGACTTGGTTGGTCTGGTATGATTTAAGATTCTGTATTTTCAATCATCTCTTACAGGGATTTTCAAGACTGCTGGTCGACCACACTAAATAGCAAGGCTCTGTTGGGGATGAGGGCTTCCCAGGTGGCACTCATGATAAAGAACCCACCTGCTAATGCAAGAGACATAATGAGATATGGGTTTGATCCCTGGGTCGGGAAGAGCCCCTGGAGGAGGGTGTGGTAACCGACTCCAGTGTTCTTGCCTGGAGAATCCTGTGGACCGAGGAACCCCGAGGGCTACAGTCCATAGAGTCACACAGAGTCGGACATGACTGATGCAACTTAGCACACACGCACGCACGCATTGGAGATGAGGGTTGGGGTGGGGGTGGACAAGTGAGGCTACAAAAACCCCTCTCAGTGGTAACAGTGGTGATCAGTGATGAGAATGGGTGTGTAATCTGCCTTCCAACTCCTGATCTTTTCTTAGAAGGTCACTAAACACTAGCTGGAGTTAAGCAGAGATGACTGAGGAGTACCCAGGGCCCCCTTGAAGCAGCTGAAAGCCCACTGATGTGCCTCACCTGGAAGGGCTCCCCATCCCTCCTAATCTTTCCTTCCTCCCACCCTGAGCTCTGCCGTCCCCCTCCGGATTCCCTTACTTGGCTCTTATCAGCTGTGAGTACTCAGTGACTAAAGTCTCTTAACTGATCTTCTTGGCTCCAGCCTTTTCCCACCTCCTGTCTTCCCTCCCTCTGCACAGACGTTATCTTTCAAAACACAGGTGTGATCATATCACTCCCTGGATTAAAATCACTTAATGGCTCCCTATTAATTACAAGATAAAGTGCAAACTCCTTAGCCTGGCATACAGTGTCCTTCAATATCTGGACCTAATGACTTTTCTAGAAAGCGCCCCTTCCTGTCCCTCTTCAGAGCATATCACACTCTTCCCTTTGTTCTAAACAGGCCCAAGGTCTCCTCGTCATCCTCTCTGGAATATGCACGCCCATCCCAACAGTCATTATCGCCTCCTCCAGGTTCCCACAGTTCACTAACATCCTTGTGATTCACAGTTTTCACCACCCTGTGCTGTGCCTGTATAGACCTATGTCTTTCTCCCTCAGAATGTCAGGAGCTTCTGGAAGCAGGGCTGTTTGCTCTGTTGACCACTGGAGGCACATTATTAAGGCCTTTTTCTTTTCAAGAGCCTTATGAACATGGTCAAGCCATGGAAAAGAAAATGATTAGCTTCAGAATACAACAGATGATTGTAATCATTTCAAAAGCAAAACTATGAAAATTCTTGATATTTCTAATTCTTACTCACAATTTTACTTAATGTGAGATATGGGTATAGGGCTTCCCAGGTGACTCAGTAGTAAAAAACCCACCTGTCAATATAGGAGATGCAAGAGACTCAGATTCAATCCCTGAATCGGGAAGATCACCTGGAGTAGGAAATGGAAACCTCCATTATTCTTGCCTGGAAAATTACATAAAGAGAGGAGCCTGGCAGGCTACAGTCAATGGGGTCACAAAGAGTTGGATACCACTGAGCACATTTAATTATGAGGGTGTGATCAGTCACCTAGAGCCAGACATCCTGGAACGTGAAGTCAAGTGGGCCTTAGGAAACATCACTACAAACAAAGCTAGTGGAGGTAATGGAATTCTAGTTGAGCTGTTTCGAATCCTAGAAGATGATGCTGTGAAAGTGCTGCACTCAACATGTCAGCAAATTTGGAAAACTCAGCAGTGGCCACAGGACTGGAAAAGGTCAGTTTTCATTCCAATCCCAAAGAAAGGCAATGCCAAAGAATGCTCAAACTACTGCACAATTGCACTCATCTCACATCCTAGTAAAGTAATGCTCAAAATTCTCCAAGCCAGGCTTTAGCAATATGTGAACCATGAATTTCCAGATGTTCAAGCTGGTTTTAGAAAAGGCAGAGGAACCAGAGATCAAATTGCCAACATCCGCTGGGTCATCGAAAAAACAAGAGAGTTCCAGAAAAACATCTATTTCTGCTTTATTGACTATGCCAAAGCCTCTGACTGTGTGGATCACAATAAACTGTGGAAAATTCTTTAAGAGATGGGAGTACCAGACCACCTGACCCACCTCTTGAGAAACCTATATGCAGGTCAGAAAGCAACAGTTAGAACTGGATGTGTAACAACAGACTGGTTCCAAATAGGGAAAGGAGTACATCAAGGCTGAATATTGTCACCCTACTTATTTAACTTATATGCAGAGTACATCATGAGAAACGCTGGGCTGGATGAAGCACAAGCTGGAATCAAGATTGCTGGGAGAAATATCAATAACCTCAGATATGTAGATGACACCACCCTTATGACAGAAAGAGAAGAAGAACTAAAGAGCCTCTTGACTGAAAGAAGAGAATGAAAAAGTTGGCTTAAACCTCTACATTCAGAAAACTAAGATCATGGCATCTGGTCCCATCACTTTATGGCAAATAGATGGGGAAACAGTAAGAGACTTTATTTTTGGGGGCTCCAAAATCATTGCAGATGGTGATTGCAGCTGTGAAATTAAAGAACACTCCTTGGAAGGAAAGTTATGACCAACCTAGACAGCATATTAGAAGGCAGAGACATGACTTTGCCACAAAGGTCCGTCTAGTCAAGGCTATGGTTTTTCCAATGGTCATGTATGGATGTGAGAGTTGGACTATAAAGAAACCTGAAAGCCAAAGAATTGATGCTTTTGAACTGTGGTGTTGGAGAAGACTCTTGAGAGTCCCTTGGACTGCAAGGAGATCCAACCAGTCCATTCTAAAGGAGATTGGTTCTGTGTTCATTGGAAGGTCTGATGTTGAAGCTGACACTCCCATACTTTGGCCATCTGATGCGGAAGAGCTGACTCATTGGAAAAGATCCTGATGCTGGGAAAAATTGAGGGCAGGAGAAGAAGGGAATGACAGAGGATGAGATGGTTGGATGGCATCACCGACTCAATGGACATGAGTTTGGGTAGGCTCTGGGAGTTGGTGTTGGACAGGGAGGCCTGGCGTGCTGCAGCTCATGGGGTCGCAAAGAGTCAGACAGGACTGAGCAACTAAACTGAACTGAACTGAGCACACACACACACACACACACACACACACAGGTACAACTTAATGTTTGATGTTAAGAGACTTGTCTCCACAAATGAGAGTGCCTCAGTATAAAAGTCTTAAAGCCCTTCATTAGTAACTCCACTCAACAAGCATTGATTGAATACTTGCTCTATAAACTGACCCTGTGTTATGCTTTGAGAATACAAAGATAAAGATTGTATAACTATTCTCAAGGAGCTAAAATAATGATTTTTAGACCCATTTTATATGTGTAAAACCTGAGGCTGCAAGAGCTTAAGTAACTTTTTCAAAATTTATCTAATAACTGGCAGTGCTAGCAGTTGAATCTAGATCAGAATTTTTAAGAAAACCAGCCTGTAAAGAATGATCAAAGAACTATTCAGTGTCATAAGCACCAAGGCTGACAATTGAAATGCACTGTGAGGCAGAAGTCTAGGAACATGGGGAGGTATCAGAGCTTCATAGGGAAAGCGAATGACTTCCAGTGGAATCCTGCAGCATCCTCCGTGGGCAGTCTACCTTCCAGTGGAATCCTGCAGCATCCTCCGTGGGCAGTCTACCTTCCAGTGGAATCCTGCAGCATCCTCCGTGGGCAGTCTACCTGCCAGTGGAATCCTGCAGCATCCTCCGTGGGCAGTCTACCTTCCAGTGGAATCCTGCAGCATCCTCCGTGGTCAGTCTACCTTCCAGTGGAATCCTGCAGCATCCTCCGTGGTCAGTCTACCTGCCTTTAGACACAGCTTAGATGGATTGGATCAAATAGCACTAATATTAGAAATTACTGTCAGTAACAAAGTAGTGTCAGTTACCAATTTTTATTGCTTTGCCTCCTGCATTCAAAACTGTATTTTTCCCTGAGAATGTCTATTAGTGTCAAAGTGTAATTGTCAAACTAAGCCAACTATTATTGTTAATTAAATTTTGTGTGCACGCTTTTCTTTCCTCCAGTGTTAAATGAAGGGGTAAAGTGACACCCCCTTCATGCTGCAGTAACATAACACACCACTTAGTGAAGGTTAGGTTTCTAGAGACCTCAAACATCCCAGATTAGTAAGCAGGAAATGTCTTAGCACCAGTAGCTTTCTCAAAACTCTTGCACTTCGTAATCAAGGAAGGAATTATCTTCCTGAACTGACAGGCAGCATTGGAGGGGAACAGCAAGGACATACACAAGCCTAACAGGATGTGATTGTATACAGAAGGGCCACATAGTCCTACATATGTCATTAACTCATGGCATCCTCTCTAGATAGAAGCATAGGACAAAGAAAGTGGCAAGTCAGCAAGCTTTGTGAAAATCGTTTTTGTTTCGTTTCATTTCGTTTTAATTTTGGCCTTCAGAGAAAGATTCAATGATATGGAAAGCTCACATTCGTGGAACAGCATATTTGGTAGCTAGGCATCTGAGGTGTTGATGGTTGAAGTTTTCCAGTGAGGATGTCGTGTGTTACATGACTAACTTAACACAACCTCAGAGCATGGAGAGTGTTCATTGAACTCATTCTGGCCATATATATATAATTAAAGGAGAGAAACCAGAAGATAAATCACAGATTGAACCTAATTTCAAATGTCCAAGCCTCTGCCAACATCTGCTATTTACCTTACACTTTTCTTACTGAGAATGGTCTTAGTTTGCAATTTAACATCACTGATGGAGGTGTTTTAATTTACCCTGTGCTTCTTAAAGTTAGCCTTAGAATGAAAAGAATAATAGCTAAAGATCTGAAATTGAAAAAAAAAAAATCCTGCACATTATGGAAGCTCTTAAGAAGCCGTATAGACAGAGACTGCATGGAGATAGTGATGATGCTAATGAAGAAGTTGGAGAAGGAGAAGATTGTATCCTTTAGTTAGCATTCATAGAGCTTGAAAAATAATTTTACACACATTTTCTGACTCGATTCTCATAATCCCCTGGGAGGAGAGACACCATTTACCCTTTTTAAAATTTGGAAACAAATTCGGAGTTTTTCCCAGTTTCATCACCAGTCAGCTCAGAACTACAGCACTTATTCCTGTTTTTCAAGTCATATGGTCTCATTTTCCTTAGACATCCTCTTAACAAGTAAAAATAAGGCACAAGTGATGTCCTTATCACATAGCTCTAATTTCAATGATGATTAATCAGCAGCCCACATTCAGATGATACTAATCAAGTTATTTTCATAATAACACCACTTCGGATAGCTGCAGTGCACGTCTGACTGACATAGGCTTTGCACTGGGGACTTGGTACAAGTCAGGAAAGTAGAATCTGGAATCTCCTTTGACCGCTGTCCATATGCAGTCTTTTCATCAAACCCTGGCTAAAGAAGCACCTTCTAACCTGTATATTTCTTCCCAGACTCACTGGGACCAGGAACTCAAGAGCCCAGAGGTTAAAAAAAAAAAAAAAAACCCACTTGCCTTAGTAATAAGGGCCTTAGTCACAGAACCCAACTTTCCAGCTAAGAAATTGTCATTTCATAAGATAGTTCAAAGCTGCTTGAATTCCTGATAGGAAACGTGAGTGAGCTGAATGTTGCCACATTATCCAGCATGATGATTATCATGGCTTTACAGGTGTTTCTTGAACAAACCATATTACACTCACTCGGCATACTCTCTAGAATAAGAATGTGAAACGTCCATCCCCTCCCATTTCCCCATTTTCTGTTTCTGTAGTCCTGTCAGTTGAAGCTGACATTCACTCTGAGTCCATATCTGATGTGTTCCAACTGATATCCTTACTTGCTTGTCCTGTCGGCTCTAAGCTTTAAATTTGGAAGGTTTTCAATGGCTCTTGTTTGAAGGAAAAAATGAACCAGGAGATGTAGAGAGAGACTGCTATTACAGCCAAATTTCAGTCACATAGATTGTCAATACTAATGAATGCCCTTGAAGCAGATTCTGTAAATGCCTGGAGTTGGAGTTGAACTGCCTTATGAGTCAGAATCATTTGGCAGAGCAGACACCCTCACTGTAAATACTAACGGCCCAATATTTAGGCTCCGGTTATAGAGCTATTGATTTGCTGGAGCCTATTGTAACATGCTGATTGCTGATAGGCTTCAAATTCCTTCTATGCTGAAAATATTATTTTAGTTTTATTCCTAAATCATATAAATGAAATACAGTAGATTCTTTCATTAGTTCCCCACCATTCTTTTAGCATCATAAAATAAAGCCTCATTAGCATACTGTAATTGTGCATAATACCAGAGTTAAGTAGAGGGAGGTTTGGATATTGGTTCCAACCACTTTCTTGGTCTCTCTAAATCTCAGTTTTCTGATCTGTATAATGGGGATAATGATAAGATATTGAACCACATAGGACTGTTGTGAGAATAAAATAAGATAACATAAAATGGTAATATAAGATAACATAAAAAAACAATGCCTGGGACATAGAAAACATTTAAAAAGTATATTAGCTATTGTTATCATGCACACAATTAAAATAATGCCCCCTCTAGAAATAATGGGAGTTTTCTTGATATTAAAAAAATTAAAATAATAATGAACCCTATAGAAAAGAAATAATTTGTTTCTCTTGCCTCCAGATATGGAGAAAAGCAGTCACTTACCTTTTCCTTTCTGTGTGTAGTAATTATTGTTATATGAGATAGCATTGTGATTTTAAATATCTTAGACTAATTGTTAGTCTTTTAACACCCTTAAAGCAAATGTAAAGGAAAAAAAAACCAAACAGCTTTTATTAAGTTGAAGCAAGTGACCTGGTTTAATAATGGTATCTCTTATCAATGGGAAAGGCGATATTAAATTAGCTGTTTAAAAGCTGAGTATAAAAAAAGAAGGGAACTACAGGTGCTATCTCCATTGAGGTTCTAAGGAAATTCAATATAAAGCACTTTCTAGAGGGACAGTTACTAACAAGTATTGCAAACAATCTCCATCTCTAATATGCTTAGAACACAAGGAAATTGAGAAGTAGAAGTTAAGAAGTGAGCATAGTAGAGTTGGCTGTGTTCATAGCTTTGAAATCCTGAATTTCTTTTCATATGGTTAGAAAAAAGGCAACATTATATTTTCTTACAGAGTGAGGGTTCATCAGAGACTGCTTCAGCATGTACAGTAAATGGCTTGACTACCAATATCTCTTCTGGGGTATGGAAGAAGTCCCAGTTTCCTTAAATCTTTAGAGGAATAATACAGCCTAATATGTGTATTGTGGTTTGTGGTTTTCAAATATTTTAATATGTATTTTGCATTTTCATCATGTAAACCTTTTGTTTTAGTTATGAATAGCTTGTGATTTGAGAAATGTGGATAGTTCTATATGTGAATTAAAATTGTCCATTCCCATTACCCCAGCCATCAACTAACTTTGGGACCAGTGACCACCCCACTGGGTGCTGTGAAGGTCTGTGCTTCGTTAGTTACCGGCTTCTCCCTACAGAGATCATCCCTTTTAGAATGTGATTTTCTTTCCCAATAGTCCATGCTCATGGACAGCAGGACTGTACAACTAGTTTTCACTCGCAAAGTAACCATTTAATACACCCCAGGGAATAGAATATCGTATTATCGCTTCATTAGCAAAGTGGTTGGTGCAGAAGATCAACAGTTGGCCTTCAGCACTGTTTCATCTGAAAGAGACAATGTATTTTGAAATGCTGGAACACTCCCCAGCTTTGAATTGCTACTGAAGCAGCTCAATATAAAACTGCTCTTTTATTCTTCTTTTGCCATAAATGAGCATCACAGAATCAAATCCATTGAGAAGAAATTCCTTGCTTTGCCAACACAATTAGTTTTGTAAGAAGCCTCTGTCTTCAGATTGTTCTCCTCCAAAATCCAAGTTGGATGGCTGTGGTTATTTTTTAATTAATATTTTTTTAAGAGCCCCTTTTCTCCCAAGAGCCTCTAAGCAGATTTAGCAGGCTTAAAATGACTCTTCCACAAGGTGATTTCAATGCCATCTTACAAGCAAATAAAACAGTGACTTTCCTACTTTATTGGCTCAATTTCCCCCTCTCTCTAATTCTCCAAAATCCTGTCCACTGGAGGGAGTTTTTCTTCAGGGTGAGGATATCTTCTCTCCAAAAAAGATGCTATCTTTTTGATGAACAAGAAGACCATGAAACCCATCCAGCCATGAAAAGAAGTAAGAGGAGAAAAACCATTTCTGTGTGAGGAGCAAAAGGATTCAGTGATTATTATTATCTTGTATGGTTTACTCTTTATTCTCTTTCTTTGATTGCCTTTCACTTCTTGGATAAGTGGATTTTAATGGAAAAGCTAATTCAGATCTTCACGTTTAGTGGATGGGTATCACTTCCCACAAACATTGTATAGAGGGCATTGTACCTCTCCACTTTATGGAATCAGGCAGCTCAGATCATAAGCATCATAATTGCTTGGCCCCCTTAGTGCTGTGGGCTCTGATTAAAAAGTCCTATTGAGCTCAGAGTCTTTTAAGAGGAAGGCAGCTAATGTGATGGTTAAAATTGAAATAGCATAGGCGAAGATGCTGTAACTACTTTCTTTTGTCACAGTCTTCCTGGAAAAGAGTTTTCGCACATCTAATCAATGTTTCCTTTCACAAAAGAGATTCTCATCCTATATGTAAATATCAGTTGGACAGTGCTTGACCGCAGTTCTTCAGCTTTAATGCTGAAAACCAATAGACCCAAAGGTAAAAAACAGCTTGATGCTTATTAGCCTTTAAAGACTCGGTCACCTTGGATTTGGCATGGTATAAGGGCTCATTCTCTTGGCAGAGAAAAGCAGAAACAGCTCTTCTTACAAATGAAATAATGCAAGATTAAAGGATTTCATGGGGACAAGAGAATCTTGACATCATCCTGTACAATAACCTTTGTCCTGTTTTCAGTCCCTGCCACTTTCCAGTTTGTAAGTTGATGGTGGAATTATCAAAATCTATTCATTAGGTAGACTTTGTTGGCCTTGGAACCATCAAAATCTTGGGTTGGGAAATTTGAAGGTAAAACCTGGCCATGCTGTTTCAGAGCTACCCCTTCTAAAAAGGCTATTATTGCAAGACATGAGATTTGCAGAACCGGACCTTGGTGTAATTGGTGTGGCTGAATGTGCTGTGGCAAGTCACCACTGTGAGCTTCAATGTTCTCAGCTGCCCCTCCTTCATGTGCATTTTGGAGTTAAAGGTGAAATTCCATCTTTAACCCTCTTGTGGTTGTCTGAACAGTGATTAATGAACTCAATGTGATTCCTTGCAGACTTTTCAAAGGGTGGATGAAGGATGGAATTTCAGCCTCTTTTTGGGGGGGAAAAAAAAAAACCAGGGCTTTTGCATCATA
This sequence comes from Odocoileus virginianus, assembly GCF_023699985.2. Taxonomy (NCBI): domain Eukaryota; kingdom Metazoa; phylum Chordata; class Mammalia; order Artiodactyla; family Cervidae; genus Odocoileus; species Odocoileus virginianus. Next base: position 50,131,231 of record NC_069683.1, read on the forward strand.
CAGCTTTTAAAATTAATGTCCTTTCTTGAATGCCAGGAAAACAAAGGGAATTTCTCAGAAGTGTGTGCAGTTTGACACAATAGGCCTTAATTGGTGTCAAGGAGATGTTGGGATGAATGAGGAAGTGCCCATTTAGCTGATAAGACTGAAAAGTGGAGCCTTGTTATGAGCTGTCATCTCAACGTGTATTTAAACTATAGCAAAACTGAAACATATTTGCCATATAGATCATAATGACTCCAAAGGAGCCATTATACTCTATTATGTAATTACATAATCAAAGCATGCATAGTAATCAGCTTTTGGAATTCAATGCTAATCAAACATACCTATAGTATGTGTTTAAGCTAAAATAGAGAGCGTTAATTTGCCATTAGTCAACTAAACAAGAATGTGTATACAGAATATTCATGAATAGCTTAATGTTGTGTCAGATGATATTTTTTGTTTTGTATTCAGGGGAAATCAACAATTTTAATTGAAGAAAAAACCAGCACTGAAGGAAGATTACTCTTTAACTTGCTGTTCAAAAATTTGCCTCACCTTTTACTGATTATAAGAGGAGATTAGATTAAATTCAACATTTTTTCCCCCTCCATAAGCTCTAGTGATACAACAGTTACTACGTTTCATGAGATTCTTAGGAGATCCTGACTATGTCCATGCCATAGGATAAAGTGTTACGAATACTACACTTGAAACAAGCCTTTAATAAATATATAAACAAGCCTTGAACATGTGTTACTTTTGTAATTAGAAACAAATCAATAAATGTTGGAGCCAAGAATAGAAATACCTTGAGGAGCGGTTAGGAGCTGTGGCCTCACATTGCTGCGTGATCTTACGTGTCTCCTCCCTGATCTCACTGTCTTCATCTCTAAATGAGAGACTTGATCTGCAGGTTCCTTTTAGTTGTGTTGCTTTGATTCCACAAGGGTTCTGTGAGAAAGAAGATGACATAAAGGAAATGTTTTGGTCCATGTCATATACTATTGCCCACTCAGTTATTTATTGAATTGGTTTAGTTTATTTTAACTCTAAGTTTATGAACTGTATGGTTCGCATTCATAATTATTTTGACCATTGAGTAGACAGTCTTTGGAGCAGACAATGAAGAGATTCTACTTTACTGTTTGGGATGGCAAAACGTGGGTGAGGATCAAAAAGGTTAAGAGTAGCTTTGTAAACAGCAGACAGATTGAATGCTGTTGATTTTAAATAAATATTCAAGTATTCACAAAGGTTGAAGTAGTGCCTCTCTATGAAATAAAGAGTTGTATTTATGTTGAAGTGTGCTCACCCTTAACCTTAATCCATGGTTGATGGTCCCACCTTTTTCGACACTGGTTCTTACTGCCTTTTATTTGCATGCTGGGTGACCGAAAATGTTACTGTTATATTTAAAGGGGACTAAATTCTTTCATCAAAAGCTTTCATGGCTTGAACTTCATATAATTTATTTTCAAATTACTTTTACTGTAATTCTTATTAATTCAAATAGGTTTCTGATTTGATATAAAACTCTGTAAATGCAAGGAACAGTTTAATGAAATGAAAGATAGGGTTGAGTCTTTTAAAGGAAATGTACAAAATATGCTGACAATAATTGCTTAGATAGAAATCAAATCTTAATGGCTTTGTTAATGATTTGTAGTGAACACTGTGTTTACGTTGACTTGGGGGAACATAAGCAGTTAGAAAGATTTTTCCCTCTGGATTTCGACAGAATCTTCTTCTTTTTTTCTTCCTGAAATGTACTCAGTTCGAGTGCAGGCTCTCAGAAAAGTTAGCAGGAATTGCGGCGCCTCTACGGGTGATGGTTGTGTTTGGGTTGGGGTAAGGCATTTTTCTTTCAAGTTGAGTACGTAACTGACATGGTTGTAAAAATGGGATCCAACAAAAATGAGAATGGGGGAGAAGACATTTGAAGTTTTAAGACACAGAGCTGACATACAACAGGGAAAGAAGGGCTTCAAAATCATGCAAGTTTTTTTGACTCCAGAGAATCTGAACTCAGATGCCTCTCAAGGGGAAAGAATTGATAATCCCAAACCTTGAATTGGTGTGAAATTTCAAGAACTCCGGTGGCTTTTTTAAATTAGTAACTACCATGATCATTAGCAAGATGGGTTTTTTGTTTGGTTGGTTTTTTTTGGACAGCCTATACTGTTGGTTTCACTTTTGTCTATTCAGACAAACTGACTGTGCTGATTTAATGTTAGGTTCAGTCTTCCATAGAGCAGAGGGTAAAAAAAAAAAAAGGTTTCCCTAATATGATTTCGCTACTAAAGGAATAGGTCAAGGGACTTTATTTGCTCTTTCTCTGGGCAAACTGTTCGCAGTGAAGAGTCATTGGTGCTCCTTGAAGTCAGTAAGAGTTTACATAGTTGCCATAGTATAAGCTGAATCCTGTTCTAACTGTGACTTGCCCTTTTATTATAGACTTGACTGGAGAGACTCCCCCGGTGTAAATGAAGTGCTTTATTTATTAACAGCCAGGCGGCGGAGGCCAGAGCTCTTGGTGCTGGCAAATGCCGGCCGTGCAGTGGTAATAAAAGCATTCTCCAGGGGCAAAGTGTGCCGAGTGCTGAAAGAAGGAAGCGGTAGTAAACAAGGTGTTTTACATTCAGGACAGATTCTCTCTCATCTTGAAGTGTGTAATTGTGTTCTGGATAAATTATGGAAATTAAAAAAAAAATCAGAAGTTGCTCATAGGGAAATCACCCTCTTTAAAAACAAGTAAATTTTCCAAGGCAGAGCCAGTAGAACCTTGGCAACAGACCCTGAGGTTGGCTTGTTGAAAAGTACAAGCTCTATGGGCTGGAGAAACTGACAGAACTGGACTCTAACACCAACTCGGCCACTTAGCTTAATTACATTGGACAGCTTATTTCAGCTTCTCCCTGTCTCAGGTCCTTAAAGTGGGGATATTGAAAACTCCAGGAGTTTGAGAAGAAAAAACATTCAAAGCCACTAAGAAAGCACCTAGCATCAGATCAACTCATGTTTCCTTCCCCCTCGTCCCTGTGCCTGAGAAAGCCTTTTCTCCTTTCAGCTCCTCGTTTGAAGATTTGTGTCATCCCCCAGTTCAAGCAGTTCTCTTATTGGCCCAATAGATTCCAACCCAGGCTAGTGTTCTCTGTGATGCCATTTACATAGTGTTTGTAACTAAATGAGGTTTCAGGAAGGAATCCAGGAGTTAAGTCAATTGATGATTGAATTATGGGGGATTTATGAGTCCACTGCTTCCACTCCGGCCCTAACCGCCTCAGCTGAAATGGTCTTTAGTGATCATCAGAATAAATTTTATGGGTTTTTTTTTTCTGCTTTAGATAAGATGCTTTTTCTTTCTTGTCATGAATATCTTGGCAACTTCTAGAATACTCTGGGAGACTTGCTTGTGAGTGAATGGGCCTCTCTAATGCTGATGTTTTGTTTTTAGAGTTTGTGGGGCAAATAGGCATGTTATAGGGTATAAATTAAAACCTAGTTTGGTTCTGTCTCTTAAACCTCACCCACATACACCAATTAGCAGTCAAAAATGTCTGTACGTGTCAGACATTGTTCTACCCTTAAATTACCTTGCTGCTAACAGCCTTACTTAATGGCTATGGTTATATCATACCTGCTTGAAGCCTCCTTGATTTCTTTTGCCCAGAACAGGTGCTTTTTCTACCTTGACAGTATATCTGCTAATTGAGTTTTAGAAAATCAGAAAGGTTTTTAAGATGGATTATTTAAGAAAGGCACTAGAGTTGGCTGTTTGTATCCTTCTGCTGCACATCAAATTGTGTTCTGTAACAACCTGATTGTCATGATATCTATGTCAAGGGGAAATCTATCGAGTCACAGTGCACCCTTCTGTTTGGAAGAAATACTTGAGGATGTGAGCAGAAATTATTTTTACATAAAGGCTTCAGGCGGTTAAGAGCACTGACATACATATCATATTTTCATCACTGTCATTCACTCCCTTTGCCTCCAATAAATAGGTCATTATTATTCCATTGCAGCCATCTTCTGATGCTCCAGATGTGGAGCTCTGTTTAATATAGCTACTGTCCAACTGACCCGTATAATTTATTGGTGATTTTTACAGACTGATACCCTTGGGCCACAACCATCCATCAAGGCACTTTGATATCTTTCAGCACTTATAATTTTTTAGCATTAGTATTGTAACCATGTTAACATAGCTAGGAACTGTCATTTTCTGAGACAATGGACTTTAGGTTGGCCTTAGCAGTTTCATAAAAAAATACAGTAATGATGATGGTACTGCCATGGATTTGCAGAGCATGTTATGTGCCAGAGCACAGCGAAAGCAAACATTTGCAGATGGCAAAAATTTTACCTGAATGATTTATTCAGTAATGACACATTAAAGGGATCTGATCATATATTACTTAACTGTAAGTAATAAATAAGAATGTTGAGACTTTTTAAGAAATGAACAAAGAAACGAAAACTCCGCTGATTCTGTTGGAATACTTACCTTGCTTAAAATACAAAATCACGGTCAGCTCCTCTGCTCCTGTCTCCTTTGCAAATGTTTCATAACCTTAATATGAATACAGACCAAATATACTAGGGTTCTGAGTAAAGACTAAAATTAGAGAGGATAGTTATTTCCGCAGAACCATCCCATTCGAGCATAGTTGAGTTGCAGTTGCCTTCAAGTCCTAGTATCTGCGATGGTGTGTGTGTGCTCAGCTGTGTCTGGCTCTTTGCAACCCCATGGACTGTAGCTCACCAGGCTCCTCTGTCCATGGAAGTTTCCAGTCAAGAATCCTGGAGTGGGCCATTTCCTACTCCAGGGGATCTTCCCAACCCAGGGACCGAAGGCATCTCCTGCCTTGGCAGGTGGATTCTTCACCACTGAGCCACCTGGAAAAGAGGTCTGCATGATGTAGTCAGGATCTCTAAGGCCAAAGGGATTAAGGCCTTTTGCTGGATAGCCTTTCCATGTGTTCCTTTTATAAGCTGAAGATTCTTATTTGTTGTTAATAAATTTCCTTGAGGTAGAAGAAATCTCCACAATCCAGTGGACTAGTTTGATATTCTGATCTCCTCAAGGCAAGTCCCATGACTTGACACTGTATAGCATTGGAATCATGCAGTTTAATGTTTCCTTAATTTTTGTACTAGATTAGGTTACCGGAGGAAATAGGGTATTGTCCTTTCTGTACAGACCTTCTCAAGGGCCAGCAAAACCACCATGAAAAGCACGCTGGATTGGCAGGAATTCCCTGTCCCTTGTTCTGTTCTCAGATCTGGGAATGAGCCGCTCCCTCCAGCTGGGTTCTGAATTCTGTGTTTGTCACAGTAATCCACCGAGGAAAAAATAAACGTCTCTCCTTTTCCTCTGATCACTCTTCCTCTTTGTTGTTATTCTCTCACACTCTTCAGCCCACTAAGCTTTCCCTGCTGGATCAAGCTGGGGAAAATTTACCTTTTTACTCGCGACACGCCCTGTGGGCCTCATTCTCACACGCAGGCTAATTCCCTGGATCAGAGGCCTCAGGGTTGGGTTTCATTTTGGTTTGCTCCTCAAGCATCAGGAATTTTTGTTTATCTGAGGCTCTAGTAATTTTTTTTCCTTATCCCTCTGGTTTCCTCTTTTCTAGTCCTCTCCCAGAGGCTGGTCTGTTTCTAGTTGGATTTGCCTTAGAGCCATCTGAGGCACCCCTCCTCATGCTTCCCCACTGTGTCCTGCCAAAAAGGGTCCTTCAGCAGAAATATGATAGCAGGTGGGAGTCCTCCATTTACTCTAACTGCACCTCTATTTATGCCATCTCACTTTTTTTTTAGAATAGTATTTATCTTTGACCTTTGTTTCTTAATGTGACAAAGTTTTTTTTAGAAAGTGAATAAGCTGCCCTGAGTTGGTATATAATTACCTAGAGAGCTCCTTGAGTGCAGGGATCATGAACTTTCATTCTTGCATTCACACTACTCCCAACATGTATAGTTGCTTAGTTTGGATCTGACATCTAGAGAAGTGATGGCGGTGATGATAACAGCCCCCGTTTATTCAGTTTTTTGAGAAGCCAGACACAGGGCTAAATGCTTTACGTTTATTATCTTTCTTAATCCTCCTAGCAGCCCTGTGACATAGATTTTCATTACTGTCCCCATTTTGCAGATGAGACACTGTCTCAGGGACTTGAAATAGTTTACCTAAGATCTTACAGCCGAAAAGCAATCTCTCCCGTCCCCTTCCTGATTGGCCATCATACCTATTGCCTGTACTCCACTTTTTGTTCTGTAAGTGGGGATTAGAGATCAGTTTTCACCAACACTGCAGCTTCTTACAGGCTAGGACAATGTCATGTACTTCTGTATCCGCTGCTATGCCAGGTGCAGAATTGGACATTCAACATTATTTCATCTTTTGCTTTTGAAGTCTCCTCGCCTCCTACCTGTGCTGTGGATCATTTAGGACATTTCTGAGGAGCCCCGGCTGCTTCACGTGTCTTAGAAGCAATAACCTAGAGCAGATTTCGAGATAATCCAGGTATCAGTGGACTGAAAGCCTAGACTTTTGGAAATTTTCTGGGGTTTCCCAGGTGGTAAAGAATCCACCTGCCAATGCAGGTTACACAAAAGACATGGGTTTGATCCCTGAGTTGGGAAGATCTCCTGGAGTAGGAAATGGCAACCCCCTCCAGTACTGTTGCCTAGAAAATTCCATGGCAGAGGATCCTTGCAGGCTAGAGACCATGGAATTGCAAAGAGCCGCACACGACTTAGCCACTAAACAGCAACAAAGAGAGTTTCTAACTGGCTGGAAGAGGGTGGTCTATAGAAAGGACCTGGTTCAGGATTGCCTAGGGCTTTGGGTGAGTCATGAAGAACAGGATAACAAACTGAACTGTAAGCCTTCCTAGGATTTTATTGAGATTGCAAAGAGTCATAGTCAGTTCCCCACTCCTACACAATAAATAACAGAGCTGCCTATATTTGGAGAATCTTTTCTTTTTTTTTTAATGTCTAAGGAAATTCTTGTTTTATTTATGTATTTATATAGACTCCTTACACAAATAACATTCCTGTCCTCCTAAGGGTTTCTTCTATAAACTGGAATGGCCAAGGAAAAGCACTAATTTTGACTTGATTACACACGTTCAAAAGAGAAACAGGGAGTGAAGAGAAAAGCATTGGAAAGTCTTCGACTGACATCCACTAACAAGGCGAGATTGTTTACTGAGCCCTCCCTCCTGTTTCTACTAAGTGGCCCCTTGAGTTTTCTGTGAGGTGACCAAATAGCTAAAGGATGTGTGAGGAGGTTGAGTACAGTCATTCCTTGGTATCCACGGGGGATTGGTTCCAGGTTCCCCATAGACACCAAAATCTCAGGATGCTCAGGTCCTTTGAAATGTGTACTTTAACTCATCTCTTGGTGACTTACAATATCCAGTGCAATGTAAATGTTATGTAAATAGTGGTAAATACAATGTAAGTACTATATAAATAGTTGCTGGCATGTGCAAAGTCAAGTTTTGCTTTGGAGAACTTTCTGGAATTTTTTTTTTTTTAGTATTTTCTGTCTGTGCTTGGTTGATTTACAGATGCCCAACTCTCAGATAAGGGAGGCTTGTATGTGTGTATTTCCCTTACTCCATTTGTGAGAGCTGCTATTCCTCATGACAGCCAGTACTCTGACCCTTCCTCACCTCTCCAGCATACACACCACAAGTAAAGACACTGGATCAGAGGCTGGAACATGGGCATCATAACTTCTGGGAGCACGTTGATTTCAGGCTTCGTATTCTGCCCCTAGGTCTATCTCAGCTTAATAGACTCGTTTTGTGGACTATGGAGAAAGGCGTGCAAGCCTTGGCAAATGTTACTGCTTATGTCTGTCATCTTTTTTGGTCACACGGCTTGCAGGATCTTGGTTCCCTGACCAGGGATTGAACCCGAGCCGTTGGCAGTGAAAGCATGAAGTCCTAACCACTGGACCACCAGGGGATTCCCATTGTGTCTATTTTCTAATTTGCTTCTTGTTTCTAATTTTAATTGATCCTGTTAACTAAGTTTTAATTGATGGAAATTTTTTTCTCCTTTTTTTAAAGGCGATGGACAGAATTTGTTTACGAAAGACGTGACAGTGATTGAAGGAGAAGTTGCAACCATCAGCTGCCAAGTCAATAAGAGTGACGACTCTGTTATTCAACTACTGAATCCCAACAGACAGACCATTTATTTCAGGGACTTCCGGCGTAAGTTTCCATGTCTATAGCATTAGATGACAATTTTTTTTCCTACATGTTGTCTTGATAAAGAGATTGCCAAGGCCTTCTTTTTTTTTTTTAATTTAATGTTAGATGCTTAAAGTTTAATCAGTTCTTCAGAGGGAAGAAGAGACATGCAGTCATAATCTTCCTACTTAATAGAAACCTTGAATGGTCTTTTTTTCAAGTAAGGCAGTCTTCCTTTGCAATAGGAATTGATTGTAGTAATTCAAAGTGAATTGCAATTGAGTCCCAAATACTTAACCGACACAAACAACTCAAATAGGGTTAAGCAAGGAAAATATAGCATTCTCAAAGGTAATCTGTTTGGTTTGAAGATTGAAGTTTTCAAGGCAATCTGTGCCCATAAAGACAATACCAAATCTCCTGTCATCTTAGCCTGTGGAAGATGGAGGTGCCCATGTGCTGAAATCCTTCCAAATGTAATATCATAAAAGCCAATAATTGAAACTTAATTGTATACTATAGCAGTGGCTCATATGGGTGCCAGGGCTTGGCAAGAGCAAGAGTCAGGTCTTTCAAAAGATTGCTGTTTGAGAGCATTGGTGCCTGCAAAGCGGGTTCGGACATGTCACTTCCTACCTGCTTTTCTCCGTTTTGCCAGACGCCTCAGAACATTCATGACCTGTGGAAAGAGTCGACAAACCTAAAGAACATTAAGGGGATGAAGGAGAGTAAGAGGAGAGAAGCCAGCTTCTCATTCTGAGAATGAATTTTTGTCATTTAGTATATACTGATCTAACCTTTGCCAAATTAATAAAAGGATTTTAAATGGATATTAGAAATCAATAAAAAGCCCACATACGTTATTTTTGTGATGACTCTGAATTCCTACTTTATGCCTAATCGGTTTCATACTGTGAAGTTGAATATACATAGAAAACAGGATCAGAGCTCAGGGTCTCTGGGCCCCAGGTCACAGACGGTTGGCAGCTCCGCCTCAAATCACATCAAATGCAAAGATGCATCTCAGTTAACTTGGATTGTTCTGCTATAAAGTTTTTTTTTTTTTTTTTTTAGTAATTTTCATTTTGCTTTTGAAATTACTAATGATTTTTTAAAAAATTTTCTCTCATAACATTAGGACCTCTATTTCTTTTAAGGCCTCAGATTTTTAGAGACAATTTAAAAGCCCGTGGGTTCTACTCCCTGAAATTGCAGTGCCCAAAGGGGCCTCCTGGCCTGCCCTTTCTTCCTGTTTTCATTCTGCCTATCTCTGATAGACAATTCGGAACAATTCATGAATAAGTGCTCAAAACTGACAGCAAGAGGTGTGTGTGCAAGAGTATGTGTGTGTACAGAAACACACACCCACATGTGTCAGTTTCCTTTTCCAGCAGGGACGTTTGACTACATGCAGTTAATGCAGAAGCTCTAAATAGCAACTCAAGAAGGGCAAAGCAGTACCCACCAGGTGCAGAACGACTTAATCCGTGTGTCTACTCTGTAGCTGGCTTTCTAGTCCCCTGGCTTTTTCCTCCCCTCCGGAAGGCAAATAGACGGTCGTCTTTCTCACAATCACTAACTGTGTTTTGTTTCCCAGCTCTGAAGGACAGCAGGTTCCAGCTGCTGAATTTTTCGAGCAGTGAACTGAAAGTGTCGCTGACAAATGTCTCCATTTCTGATGAAGGAAGATACTTCTGCCAGCTCTACACTGACCCCCCGCAGGAAAGTTACACCACAATCACAGTCCTGGGTAAGGAATGCATCAGGGCTTGTCCTAGGAGATGAGAGGGGTAGCACTTACTGCCAGGTGGCTTCCAGCAGCTAGGAAAAGGTTAATGGTAAATTTTACTGTTTTAGGAAGACTCACCGCCCATCTTGCTGAATTTTAAAAATAGCCTATTTTACCAAACACTCTAAGGAATGGCAATCAGCAGGCTTTATAGATTCCACCTGCTCTTGGGTTTCAACCCTCAAGCTTCAGAAGCAAAGATCAAGAGAATTTAGAGCCCTCAAATGAATCACTCACCACATGCAATGTCATTGCTTCTAACTTCCAGGATTTTTTTTTCCTTCTGTGCAGAAGAGAGGGTGATGGGCTCCTGCATCTGCACCCTGTGGCAGAGCTCTGTGATGAAATCCGCTTAATGATTTTTCCTTCTGAGTTACATCTCGTTTAATATTGTTGATCTCCTTTTCTTCGGCTTGACTTATTGCCTTGTTTATTGCTCATACTCAAGATGATGCTGTAAAAATCATACCCCATGAACACATACTTTGCCACAAATTGCAACCATTGGACATAAAAGAATGAAGAGCTTCTAGGGAGAGAGGGCTGATACTAAGCAAGGACTGTGGACTGGCTGTCGGGTACGTGTCTTCCTCTGACAAGTTGAGTGCCTTCATTCAGTGGTCCCCAACCTTTTTGGCACTAGGGACTGATTTCATAGAAGATAATTTTTCCATGAACTGAGGGTGGAGGGGATAGTTTGGGGATGATTCAAACATGTTGCATTTATTGTGCACTTTAATCTAATGCTGCCACTGATCTGACAGGAGATACCAGTCCATGGCCCTGAGGTTGGGGATCCCATCTTCATGTATGATCATTAGGTTGTGACTTTCAGCAGAATCCTGGTAGCGAGGTTTCCATGTGTGTGTTTTGATAGAATGAGCAGATATTCCTGTGGTAAAGGTGGTCTGAATTAGTCACCTTTTAGACAAATATATGGTCCAGTACATAACACCAGCTGCTTTGGATTTTTGAAACTGTGTTTTCAAGGACGTACATATAACAAGAGGCAAGATCTCTGATTTACACCTTTGGGAAGATGATGAATCAAAGTCTATTTGAGGCAGCAGACTGCAGCTTTTCAGTGTAATGATATGAAGATTAAAGGGGAAAGATAAATATGAAGGACGTTTTTGCTTAGTGTGTGTGAACATATATGTATTTATGGATGTACGTATTAAGCTGCTGCCTCATTGCTCTATTTAAACACAGCTGTAATAGGGAGCATTTTTTTTAATTCATTGAACTAAAACGTATCCCTAATGCTTACATATATGTTATTGATAAGAGGAACACTGATTTTAGAAAGTCATGTTTTATGTCCAGCCATTCTGCTTCTTCTGTGGTCTGTGTTTGATGGTGTATATATATTTATCTCTAACTGCACCTTTGATCCCTTTTAGACTGACAGAAATAGTAAGTGTGGAAGGTTTGGCTGGGATGACTATTTTGGTATTTGGCAGATGTACCAAAAGAAAACTAGATGGAATATACTTAAGGCATTTTGAATTTTCAGGATGTTTTGTTTCATATACCTTTAAGTTTGAATGTCTTTATTTCAAAGAGGTAGATAACAATAGATGTGAGCCGTCTTGTCCAGGACAAAGCACATGGTGAGAATCAAGAATTTTAGAGTTTGAAACAGACCTTACTCTTCTGGCTCATAACCTCTGGGTCTTCTAGTCTAGGTTGTTTTCAATAAAATGCTCAATGTTGCTGTTTCAGGATTTTCCCTCTAGAGGTAACTTATTTTGTTTGCAAGAGTGTATCTGGTCTTTGGCAAGCAGTTACTGCCTGTCAGTTTTCAGTACTTGGTACATTTGTTCTCAGACCCACTGGATCGGTCCAGTTGGACTGAATACACCCAGCACTAGACTTTTGAGAGGCATTATGCCTGTAATCCTTTCGGAGGTCTGCTTATTCTAGAAGTAATAGATTTCTTGCTTATATTGTATAGAAACATTAACTTAAAGGTACCTCGAAGGTAATACTCGTAGATGCCCCTTTTGCATACATTATGCATTCATTTAATACTCCTTCCATTGAATTTATTCTAGGATTCTTTGACAGAGTCAAATTGTTATCATCAGTGCTTGAGTCTTTCATATTCCACAATCTGACAATTTCCACTGATACTCATATATTCAAAGCTTCCTCCTAAGGTTTAGCATTTTCAGATATTATAATGAATGAAGAATGATCTATTAGCATCATCTTCATTTCTATCTGTGGTTCTCTGAAAAGGACCCCATATGTACTTACACAGCTGTCAAACTTCTTGATTGGTTGAAGATGCTCATTTTAGTGCATGCATGTTTATTAGTTGCTTGAAGCTTTCAGCATGATTATAAGACATAGAGATGGGGATTTGTTAGTTACCATTATGTTTATCATCTTACCCCTGTAAAAACTTAACTCTCCTATGATATTTTACTTGCATTTTGGTGCCTCTTAGGATATTCATCCACTCCTTCCACTTGTGATGAGCTTGTTCCTGTCTCCAGATCATAGTGTTGTTGTTTAGTCATGTCTGACTCTTTTGGAATTCCATGGACTGTAGCCCACCAGGCTCCTCTGTCAGTGGGATTTTCCAGGCAAGAGTACTGGAGTCTCCATTTCCTTCTCCAGGGTGTCCTCCCGACTCAGGGATTGAACCCATGTCTCCTGTTTGGCAGGCGGATTCTTTACTGCTGAGCCACCTGAGAATCCACAAGCATCGTAGTATAGGACTCTCTTCATACTACTGTTCATGAGAGGAGATGAACAAGAGAGAGAATATACTGCTTTATGATTAATATAGTTACTGATAATAATCACTAATATTATTACAATCCTGTCCTTCTAAGATTAGTGTTCACTCTTAAGATTCCAGGGACAGGAGAATCTAATTATTTTAAAGGGTCTTAGAGTGAGATTCCACGCACTGATCAGCTTTAAGGCTTCTCTTTTGTTGTAATTAATGTGGCTCATCTTGATATTGCTGATTTTTTAAATGTTGTAGGTGTAATGTTTATAATTAGCACTCTTATAGATTTGAGGTTAGCGAAGAAGAACCTCGGCATTTCTCTGCTATTTTCTAGTATTTCCCTCTCTGTGACTTTTATTCGTATTTACATCTTCTTACATATATCTTTGGTTATTTTCATTAATGGCTGCAGTTTTTACTAAATGTGTCTGTTTAGTGTACCATGTATAAGTGTATTCTCTGGTTAGTAGCAGTTTTAATTCATTTTTCCTTATAAATGGATTTTTATACTTTACTAACCTCTTTCATATTGAATAGCCATTACAAAATTAAAGGGAAAACAGGGGAGAATGAATAGACCAAGACAAACTTTAAGATTTTCTTGTCCAAACCCCCTTTCTTTCCCCAAAAGATAGACTTAAATCACCTCGTATTTTCTAAAGCTTTCTTGCTTTAAAAAAATTTGAAAGAAGTCAACTTCATAACTGATATCAATGAACCATTCTGACTCACATTATTGGATTTTATTTTGTATTTGTATACCAAACAACCCCTACTGTATTTGACTGTTTATTCTTCTAAACTCAGTAAAGATTAGAAATACTGCTCACAATCTTGAGAAAACTGTTTATAGACTTGGAAACAGTCATTAAGTCATTTCTTAGGACGCTCTTCTCAACAATAAACAAGTCCTTTATTTTTCTGCACTGGTCATATTTTCCAATACTTTTGAAGTTTTCCACATGTTTACCTCACCTGTCAAGGAAAAGGTGATGTCAGCTCTGCAGAAGGAGCTAGCATTGGTACAGGAATTGCTAGCAAGGGTTAGGGAAATGTAGATTGTACCTGCTACAGTAGAGGAAGTATTAACATGGATAATGCCTATTATCCAGATCCAGATAAGGACCTATTCGCTGCCAGTCATGCTGTCAGCCCCTGAACAAAATCTAAGAGACATTGGTAAATTTTCCTCTAGCCTAATTTATATGTTTGTGTTGTAATTTAGTCACTAAGTCATGTCTGATTCCTTTTGTGACCCCATGAACTGCAGCCTGCTGGGCTCCTCTGTCCATGGGGTTTCCCAGGCAAGAATACTGGAGTGGGTTGTCATTTCCTCCTCCAAACGATCTTCCTGACTCAGGGATCGAACCCATGTCTCCTGCATTGGCAGGCAGATTCTTTACCACTGAGCCACCAGGGAAGACCTAAGTTATACCTGCCCCTTGCTATTTCCTTGCTTTGAGTCACTGGACATTACTGATCATGTGAAAGAACACACACTCATCCTTATGACCATCTCCATCTGATGGAGAGAATTAAGTCCTTCTTTCACTAAGAATCACCGCTGAAGGTGAATTGCCAGTGGAGGTTAGAAGGAGCCTGTGAGGAGAGAGAGCTCTCCAATAGTCTTCAGGATCAACACGAAAAAGAAGATGAAGGGAAGATACCCAGGAACACAGAGAAAGCAAATACCTGACAAAGACTATGTTTGAACCTTAATGCCATCAAGACCTGAGGGTTGATATTTGCTGGAACATTTTAACAACTCCTGAATCTGTTCCCATCAGGAAGATTCCCAGTTTAACACAGAATGACCATCTAGGTGTTTTTCCCAAAGTTATCCATGCACACTGGAATTGTTTTCATCCCTCTTTTTTATTTCTGCCTGGACCTTGAAAAGAATGAATATTGTCTGACTTTCACCCCTCCATTTGTTGAGAAGACGTTCCTAACTCTTTTACTCCTTGGTCCCTTTTATCTAAGCCTCATACTCTGTCTCTCACAGCTCACTGAGACCTTATTTTCTTTAGTCCCAGACAATCTTTTTGTCTGACATTTGCTCCAACAATAACATGTTTTTCAATATTCCCATATACTTCACTCAGAATTTAGTAGTATTTGTTGGCCTTACACATCTAGTCTCTCCATATATCTCTTGTGTACTCCATATCAACCATCTAGGAATGTGTAATGAAAATCTATAACCTACCTGATTGTCATCTAGGAAGACTAAAGTGCCCTGAGGAAATAACTAGCCGAAGCCATTCCATTCACCTTCTGTCTCTTGAATACTGGCAGACATGCAGCTCCAAATTGGATCTTCGACTGTGTCTCTTTATGCTTATTTTTTCTTAAAATGTAAACTAGGGTAGTTCTTTGCCATGTTTAACTACTCATTGGGGCAATATCACTTTAGCAACACATCCAGTTGAGCAACTGTGTTAGTTTCCTGTTTCATAAGGAACAAAGAAGAGGCTTGCTTTTGCTCTGATGGTTATACTCCCCCCACCCCCCAACTATCTTGCTGAGAAACATACACAACAAATCATTTTCCTTTTCCTTTTCTATCATTCTCTATAGGAATTTTCAACTGCTTCAATTCAGTGTAAAATTCTTCCTGTGGGTAGAATTTTCACATTGGACTAGAACAGTTGGAAATCCCAAGTACATGGTTTAATCCCATAATTTATTGAAGCTGTATCAGAGATTTATTATTCAACTTGATCATCAGGATGGCATGTTTATACATATTTAATTTCTTGTTTCTCTTCTGAGTTGAGAAACTTATTAATCATAAGTCTTAGAACCATCTTAGCTTATTCATGGTGGTCAGGGCACATATTCTTAGATTCGGTCTGTTGAAAACAGTATTCTCACTGATTTTTATTTCTAGAAGCTGAGTTGTAAGGTAAGGTTGCACCTTGTATGAAGCTTCCCTGTCACCTCACTTTCAGAAAAGAAAACATGCTTTCTTCATCATCACCATCATCCTGCATACTTCATTCAGCCTTTTGAGCCCCATTATTTTGTTCTAATCATTTTATTACATATATGTTTAATATGCTTAGAGAAGGGTGGTTTCATTCGGAAGAGGAAATTTACTTAGAAACTCTCAATAATCCTTTTCATCTTTGGTTTTTCCAAAATCTGGAGCTTTGGCTTTCAGCATATGGAAAATCATTGCAAATTAACTGGCGTTTCCTATATTACTGCATCTTCATAGCTAACAGATTTTATTACTACACCACCCATCAAAGGTCATGATCATATTCTGGATTTTATGAATAATTTTAATTGAATGTAACTGGTTATGAGGCACAGTTTTTCTATGGATGTCTACAGTGAATGATTCTTTTAAGGGATTCCTTGCTTTAGATCTTTGCTGGTTGACTGCAGAACTTTTTATTTGAAGAGTGAAATCTAAGGGTTGAATTCAAGGAGAAATATTCTTTTCAGAGACTTCCAGATAAGGAGGATGTCAGTAGTGTGATTTCCTCTTTTTTTTTTTTTCCTCTAATTTTTTTAATCTGCTTCCTGGTTGATTTTCTAATGACTAATTGGTAACTAACCTAGTGTCTATACAGGCTTCCCTGGTAGTTTAGATGGTTTGGAGACCTGGGTTTGATTCCTGGGTCAGGAAAATCCCCTGGAGAAGGGAATGGCTATTCACTCCAGTATTCTTGCCTGGAGAATTCCATGGACAGAGGAATCCCGCTAGGCTATAGTCCATGGGGTCACAAAGAGTCAGACACAACTAAGTGACTAACACTTTTACTACTTTCACTGGTGCCTATATTGTTATAGCTTGGTTACTCATAACTTAGGAATGGAAGACTGGCCATTTTATCAGATAACTTTAGGACGCAAATTCTGATTGAAGCGATTTTACGTAACTTTGTTTGATGATGACTTTGTCTTTCTTCTGTTCCCTACAGTGGCAGTTTGTTTTAAATTCCCAGCAAGAATGTCTATTATTTATCTCTTTTTCTTAAGAGCAGTGGTCCTAATTTCTAATGAATAGAAGAATATGCCCAGAAATAGATTCTGTGTTTAAAAAGGATGTGTTTAATTTGTAGTCCCACCACGTAATCTGATGATCGATATCCAGAAAGACACTGCGGTGGAAGGCGAGGAGATTGAAGTCAACTGCACCGCCATGGCCAGCAAGCCAGCCACGACCATCCGGTGGTTCAAAGGGAACAAGGAGCTCAAAGGTAAGGCACAAACTGCCCAGGACTGAGGAAGCCAGTCCACACTTGGTCCCAGAAAGAGAACATCTTTGTGGACTTAAAAGCAAATACAGAACACGCCCCAGAACAAAAATACTCATCTATATATGGTTTGTCATTCAGTTACTAAGTGTGTCTGAGGCATTTTATTGTTCTGTTCATATCCTTATTCTGTTGTTTTGAGGGTTCATGGAGATAAGATGCTTGGTGATAATAAGCATCTACGTTGCTAGATGCTTACTCAAAGGCTCAGAGAGAACCAGACCCATAAACTATTGGGTTGGCCATAAAGTTCATTTGAGGTTTTCCATGCATGAGATGTTATGGGAAAATCTGAACGAACTTTCTGGCCAACCCACCAGAGCTCCCTAGACCAGTTAGAATCAATGAGATACCCTCTGAGCTCAGACTGGCCCTGTCTGTACGCTTAGTTCTCCTTGCTTTTACCCTATGACCCAGAGTAGATCAGGACCCCAAACTTGTGTTGTACATTGGAAAAAAAAGACAATGCATAGCAGTTTTGGCCATGGTGAATACCAAGTCATTCTAATATCTGTTGGCTGTTTTGACAACCTCCTTTCCTGCAAGGGTGGTTATGCTAAGTGGACTAAGAATTTATCCTCGTTGTCAACTTGCAGGCACCACCGTTCTTATGAAATCTGTAATTCAGTTGCCCGTGTCAGCAGCCTGTTCTTTCGCAAGGTTCTGATTTTGTGCTAGCAACAGAGGCAGCTCCATTAGCCCTGCGTCCGTTGTCTCTCCCTCAGCACTGGGCCATGCAGATTGGATTCCTGGCTCCTTGGATACCTGCCCTCTTAGGCACTGCATTGGCTGAAGGATATAGCTAGTCCCCTTTTGATCTTTTTTTTTTTTTTTTGGTCACTTATCCTAAGTTTCTCATGCATGTCTGCATTCTGATTCCTTTCTTTGCAAAAGGTTGTCCTGCAAGTAGTACCCAGAACAGAGGACTCAGGGGCTGAACACCCCTGCCTGGTCATTTGACAGAAATGCTTGCTGTGTACCTCAGTTTCCTCTCCAGTGGAGATATTAATGTTTACATACCTTGTGTTATTCTTATAAAGATGAAATGAGTGAATATTTGTAAAACACAGAGCTGATGTCTAAGCCGAGGTAAAGTGCTCTCTATGTGCTTGTTAAATAAATAAAGAGTACCAGGAAGAAAAGAAGTCCTTTTAGAAAGGGGATATAAAAGTCTATATCTAGAAACAGAAAAATCTATATATAACGGCTTAAGTTTCAAAAAGCTTGCTCTGTTTTAATCTCCTATTTCCTAGGTATGGTTTTTGGAAGGAAGGAGTTTCTCATTTCCCCTCTGCTTTTCTGTCTAAGTGAACTGAGCCATTAAATGTGTACCGATAAGTACAAAACATTAAAAGAAAGTTAATGGTGCGCCATGTCCCAGGGAGTGCTGAGTTCAGGAAAAGGGCCTCCTTGGCCTATTCATCCGATCCGGAAGCCTCCTCCCTCCTTTTTTGGGTGTTCTTGGACGTGGCTCCCTTCTGGCCTGAAGCCTATATCTTACTTTGCTTTGCCCACTGCCACTGCACTTTGTTGTGTTCTTCCAAAAGTCTCCGAGTTTAAACATTTCAATTACAATTTCAATTATGCCAATCCATTTAGCTGCTTTCCCTCTTAATTGTAGCTGATGGGGGTGGGTGAAGGGGGCTGTTTATATCTCTACTCTGATTGAATTACTTAAGGATGTGGATGATGTCCTGGAATTTTTCCACTGCATGACAGCCTAGTAGATGTGCTAAGTTCAGATGGTTGTCAGGGAAAAGAAGTGCTTCTCTTTTCCTCCTCCCAAATGCCTTGAGCAGTCAGCTGTCAAAATGGGTCAACTTGCAGCTGCCTTTTTGTGGGAGATTTTTAAGATAGAAGAAGCATATATTTAAATAAAAACAGTAAATAGTAGGCTTCCCTGGTGGCCCAGTAGATAAGAATCTGCCTTGCAATGCAAGGGGCACTGGTTCAGTCCCTGGAAAGATCCCACATGCTGTGGAGCAGCTGAGTGCATGCACCACTACTGAGCCAGCAGTCTAGAGCCTGTGCTCCACAATGAGCAGCCGCAACGAGAGAGCAGCCCCTGCTCACCACACCTGGAGAAAGCTGGTGCACATAAATGAAGACACAGCACAGCCAAAAACATAAATAAATGAATAGTAAATAGTATGTGGAGGTGATTTTATCTTAAATGCTTTCCCATGAGGCTGAAAAGTAGGGAAATTATCTTTTTATCATTTATGTACCCCCAGATTACCCTTATCCCAAGTGACTTCCATTATGTGTGTTTGTTAAAATAGTAATATTGGGTAGCATGGAGGGAGGAGGGGATATTTAAGAAAAGAGTAAAATTCACTCAGCTCTGGTTTCCTGGTATGTTTCTTGTCCACCTCCCATCCCCCAGGCAAATCAGAGGTGGAGGAGTGGTCAGACATGTACACTGTGACAAGCCAACTGATGCTGAAGGTGCACAAGGAGGATGACGGGGTTCCAGTGATTTGTCAGGTGGAGCATCCTGCTGTCACCGGAAACTTGCAGACCCAGCGGTACCTGGAAGTACAGTGTGAGTAGCTGTCTCAGTCCTCTCTGGCTGCGGTGACAAGCTGCCACAGGCTGGTGGCTCATAAACAACAGAAATGTATTGCTCACAGTTCTGAAGGCTGGGGAGTCTAAGGTCAAGTTAACACCATGATCATGTCCCAGTGAGATCCCTCTTCCTGGTCCGTGGCTTGTGCCTTCTAGCTATGTCCTTGCATGGTGGCAGGGCTGGAGATCTCCCTGGAACCACCTTTATAAGGGCACTAATCCCACTCGTAAGGGTCACACCCTCCTGACCTAATCACCTCCCCAAAGCTCCATCATCACACTGGGGATCTGGATTTCAACATACAGAACACAAATACTAAAACCATAGCATTACCCAAGTATTTTATTCTGAGGGTATAGATTAGCAGTTTGTTTTTTTTTTTTTTTTTTTAAACACTTCAGAAGCCACTTATTAAATACATATGTTTTTATGTAGTTTAGATAGAATTTTTATCTTGTTGTCTTGGTAGAAAAATAATCAAAGGATTATTTTACTGAAACACTGCCATATTACAGAGTGCCAATGAGGATTTTGAAAATGCTACATTTAACCCAAATGTAAAACTTGAAAATATTTCCAATCTGCTCTAGCGCATGACTTAATTAATTAAATTTTGTGAATATTGACTGTAATCATTTCTATGCCAACTTCAAAATCTAGGGTAATTTCCACCCCCTGGCTTTACTAACCCCATCATAAATGCTGGATTTTTTTATAGAAGGGATTTTATTCTCAATGAACGTCAGCATCCTGTTTTAAATTGCACATTCTCTTCCATTTTAGCTTAAATTATACTGACGAGTTTAAAAGTGGAACGCTTTGGGATGGGTGCCACGGTTTTGATGGCTTCATCAATAAAAGCTGGATCATGATAAGTGAGGTCTCTCTTCTCTGAGCCCTGTCTCCTCATCTTTTCCTCTGGACTCTCCTACTTGTGGATAAGAATAATGTGTTTTCTGCACACAATTATTCTTGCACTAAGGTTGTGGCTAAGTAGTCAGCTTCTCAACTTTTTATCAAAAGGCTTCTGTAACTTGACCTCTGCAGATCCAGGGGCTATTTGAGTGTGCATAGTGAAAATGTTACAAGAGTTTGACTGGATAACAGTGACAGAGCATTGAATAAAGGAAAAGCATTACTCTCTATGATGATTTTATTAATCTTCTAGGCCTGCCATAACAGATTACCACAAATTCAGTGGCTTAATAAACAACTGACATTTATTCCCTCATAGTTCCAGAGGGCAGAAGTCTGAAATAAAGGTGTTGGCAGGACAAACTCCCTCCAAAGGCTCTAGGAAAGGATCTTTCCTTTCCTTCTGCAGCTTCTTCTGGTGACTCCAGGTGTTCCTTGGCTTGTGGCCACATCACTCCAGTCTCTGTCTGCATATTGACCTAGCCATCTTCTCTTCCCTGTGTGTCTCTTATGAGGGCACTTATTGGACTTGGGGCCCACCCAGATAACCCAGAATAGTCTAAATTCAGTATCCTTAGCCTAATTACATCTGCAAAGATCCTACTTCCAAATAAGGTCACAGTCACAGATTCCAGAGGTTAGGAAGTGGGTCTATCTTTGGGGGACCATCATTCACACCCCCTACAATTTTTATCACTTGTTTAAGTTGCAAAACAGGGGACGGGGGAAATTATAAAAAGTTGCTTCTACCAGGCTATCCCACTGCAACCTACCCTGTGAGCTTGGCTCAGTTTAACATTACATAACGCAGGTTTTTCTTGTTAACTCATTTCATCTACTTCATTATGTACCTTCATTATGGGCATCATGCTTATAATTTTCATATCACTAAAACTATTGTGGTGTAATGTCCCTATAATGGGAAAACAGAAACGATCGGATATTACCTAAATTGGCAGATAGTAGATTTCTTGTAACTTTGTTAATATGTAATTCATTTAAGCAAACTTAATATCCATTAACTTTCCTTGTAGGGGCCCATTAGCTTTAATAATGCATTAGCTCTTTTGTGAGACTTGAGTAGCTATTCACCCAGTTCCCACCCCTAAACTCTTAGTTTCCCAGGGTGTCTTCTAAATAGAATATAGCCCCACCCACCTAAAAAATTACACTCACTCCCGAATGCAAAATATTTCAAGCCCTACACCTCCTACCCCTTGGAAGACTTGCTAATGATCTTTATAAAGCCTTTTCTTTTGAAGATTCAAGTGAGATTTGTCCTTCTAAGAAAAGGAATAAAGCTGCATATCTGAATCCATTTGACTTCAATCTTACAAAGTCTTGCTAGCCCTTAACTGCAGGAAAGTGACTGTAATGCCTTCCTCAAATCGAAGACACGTCTTTGGATCCTTTTTAGCTCTAACATGGCACCTTTTTATGGGAGCCTATATTCTTTTACTCAGCATAAGCCATGCAAACATCTTATCCTTGATATTCTGCTTCTTGGAATGTATGTGAGAGAAAATGTCATGTCTTTTTGTGTAGAAGAGGGTTAAGAATTACAAAGTGTTATGTTAATCTGAATGGAATTCATAGTCTGGTTTGGCACCTTAAATAAGATGCTCTGTTCTCAAGAAGGTCACCTGGCAGTTCTTTACCCTCCCTTCCTAGAGCACTACTGAAAAATCTGCCCAGTCAGCCAGAAATTCCTTAAGTAGCATCTTCAGACATGATTGGAATTCCGTACTTCATTACCTACCAGCTTTACTCTGCTTGAACACCAGCAGCTATGGATAACAAAAAGCCTCATGCTTCAGATACCCAAAGCATTCAGTCATTGTGTGCTAGAACTTTCTCACACCTTGGCCAGTGGTGTTGGGGGTTCAACTCCATTCCTCTCATGGTAACCCCCACTCTACAGACAAGCCATGCCATATCTTGATGGCTTGAGAAAAGAAGAGATACTTGAATGAACGCATAAGATTCAATAGCTAGTCTTCCTGGGTGGTGAATTATTCCAGATACTCTGTGAAGAGTAACATTAGACCATTATTTTTTTGAATTGGAGTTCATGGGTTTCCCAGGTGGCTCAGTGGTAAAGAATCTGCCTATCAAGCAGGAGACTCTGATTTGATCCCTGGGTCAGGAAGGTCCTCTGGAGAAGGAAATGGCAACCCTAGTATTCTTGCCTGGGAAATCCCGTGGACAGAGGAGTCTGGCAGGATATAGTCCAGGGGGTAGCGAAAGAGTCAGACACAACTGGACGAAAACAACAGCAGCAGTAGTTCATTTACAGTGTTGTATTACAATGTTGTATTGTTGTATAGCAAAGTGAATCAGTCATATGTATATGTATCCACTCTTTTTTAGATTCTTTTCCCATATAGGCCATTCCAGAGTATTGAGCAGAGTTCCCTGTGCTGTATATTAGGTCTTTATTCGGTGTTTCACTGCAGCACTATTTACAATAGACCATTATTTTTTTAATTGGCCCAAACCCTGGCGTCAGCAGTTCTTAACCTTTTGTGGATCATTGACCCCTTTAAAAATTAAATCCTTTTCCAGCTATAGAGCTGGAAATGATGAACATTCACCCCATTTTGCTTCCAGTATAAGGAGTCTATTTATCCTATACAATTTTACTAAGTTTAGTTATTTGAGGGCCAATTTCATCACAAGCTTTAGCAAATCCACAGGTCATCTGTGTCCTTACCTCATTTAGAATTTTTCATTTTATTTATTACTTTAACCTAACCAAGACCTGTGCAAAAACGCCTATAAAATTATAAGTTTTACTTGCTATCCAGTAAACATTAGAATAAGCATACAACTATTATTTTTGAATTTCCTTTCCTTTGCCATGTAAAAAGATATCTTATACTATCAGTGATAAACATTATTTTATCACCAGGACATCCTGAGCTGGTCCATGGACCTCAGACTAAGAATTACTCTACCCTGTGTAAATGAGACTAACTTGGAGGCAAATCTGACCTGATAGGATTGGTATTTTTATGAACTCAGTTCAACCCTGGCCCTTTTGCTACAAGAAATTTTATGGAAGCCTCTCTGTGCCTCCTCTAAGATGGATGGATATTAATCAGGATAAGAACAGAGTAAAATGACACGTAATGGATTTGAATACTGTATAAATTATGTCCTTTTAGAAAATACTATTTCTAAAAAGGAAAGAATGAAAACTGACACTGTATGCCATTAAATATCTTACTTTTTAAATAACAGGAGCAAGGAGGGGGGATAAAATGAAGGGAAGGGCTGCCCACCCCCCTGGGCACAGAGTGCCACCTTGTTGCCTGGAAGACAAGGCTTGAGCTCCAACTTGGAAATCCTTCAGTCTTGTGGATTTAAGACCTAATTAATTGAACACTGAATTTTGCAATGTGTGTTTGTTAGGACACTTATTTGTGGTACCAGGAGAAATTGTTGTGCCCAATTACATGAAAAATCAGCCAGATGTGTATGCTGTCATACTTTTAATAATCCTTACGTTTTTGGTGAGTACAGCTATTAATTGTGTAGTATGCATTGAAGTGATTAACATCGATGTAATTTATCATCTGGAGATTTCTGAACATAAATAAATGAGTTGTTTTGTTCAGCAAGGTGTTGACCTCTCAGAATTAGTGAATTAAAGTCCCCCCTCCCTTTTTTTTATTATAAATATGAAAAGCACCACAATCAGCCAAGTGTTCAGTTATTTGATTTTCTGGGGCATTAGCCGCTCTTGTTTGTGACATTTCCCTGTTGGGTGCTCGTTTGCAAGCTCATTAATAAGGTTTTCTCACAGGACCGTTGCCGGGAAGGAAGAACGTACAGTAGGGCTCTTAGTCTTCCAGCTTTCATTCTGAGACTCAGCAAGGAGACGGCAGCAGCACGCAGTTAAATGTTTAAAACAGAAAATAATTATGCTCGCGAGCTGGAATTCAAAGCTCTCTTTCCTTAGATGTTAGGCAGAGAACAGCTTTGCTCTTTAATGTTCTGAAATGTATGACCCTAAACTCTTTCTGTGCGTTTTTTTTTTTTTTTTTTTCTTTCCCATGTCTGTGTGTATAGCGTTGCTGAAATTTACAACAGGGTTGATTATAGCAGAACGTGGTAGAATTGTAGCACGGTTAGTGGAGCTTCAGATCTGAGCGAACACTCTTGTCAAATAAAAGCCTGTTTAAAGAACAGTTCACTGTCTGAGCGTTAAAAGAAAACTGTCTAAATAGCATCAAGGTGGCAACACATAGCGACATAAGCTGGGGATTCAAAGAGAAGCTGTGACCCTCAGTGTGGAATTCAGATTGCTGTGCAAGGTGGGGAAGCCTTACTCTGGACCAAGGTGGATTCGAAGCTCTGGAATTACTGCTATGTGTCTTTTGCTTTCCCCCATCTTAGCCTTGCTCTTTAAAATGTTTTGCAAAAACCCTCGTCTAGTGAGGGGTTTGTGTGTGTGCCTATCTGAAAAAAAAAAACTTTAAGAGATGAGTTTTGAAAGGGCGAATGAAGACAAAGACTCTAAAAATGGGTGTTTTGAATGCCTTGCCTGCTCTGATTATCATCTGCCAGTTAATCGTGTTCATGGGCATCATTTTCAAAATGAGTTTTATTGACTTGATGTAGCCAGGTATTTTGTAAATCCATATTCTTGTTCATCCAGGGTCCACCGAAGGCTAGATTTTTTTTTTTTCTCTTTCCCTCCCTCAATTGGGGGAAAATTGGGCATTGAGGAGATGATCAAAACCTGTTCTTTATCTGGGCCAAAATAAATGTTTCTCTTGTATCGATGAGCCCTGCAGTGAAGGAGGGAAAAAAGCCTGGAAATGGGAAAATCTTTCCTCTTTGGAGTGGAGGATAAGACACTGTTTGCCACGGCAGCTCCCATGTCCCATCCTCTCCCCCATCAATTCTATTCCCAGGCTGTATTCTTCAAAGCATAATAGCTGGCGTTTTCAGATTTGGCCTGTTTCTCTGATCTCTCTCTCTCTCTCTCTCTCTTTTAAATAGAATATGCTCTTCTTCCCACTCTCGCCTTCTTTAATTTTTTTTAAAGTGATGAATTGAGTCTCAGGGAAGTTATTTCAGTATTTACTATTCCTTCTGAAAATTAATGAAGGCATGGGGGACCCCCTGATTGAAACAAATGTTTTAAGCTGTCGTTTTTTGTGTTAGCACAGAGTAGGGGTGGGTCCAAGTTTCCGATGCTGTTAACGCTGGCGTGTTAGCAAGGCGCTTTGCAGTACCCAGCGGGGCGGGACGCTGAGTCATCAACACTGAGAAGTCAAAGCGAAAACACTGGACCAAATCCACCGTGAGCAAGACTTGAATGACATGACTCCCAGGGGAGAAAGCCTTTGCCGCCATCCCTGCCTCCTGCAGGCATACCCTGTAGAAAGAGGCTTGTCTCCCCACATCTCACCTAATGTCTGACCTAATGTATTTAGGAAAGATGAGTCTCTGATGAGTCTCTGTGAGCGTTGAATGCTGTGTAGTAAAACTAGTCTTCTTAATGTGCACACTCAATGGTTTTTAACTCAAGGTCAGATTTTGAGTCTGTGGAAGTTTAAATGGTTGTAGAGCTAACACCTCAAAATCTAAAAAGAATGCCCCAAAGGGGATCGCAGGGGATAAGGGGTGGGAGAGATAAATTAGGACATTGGGATTAATATATGCACGCTAGTATATATAGACTAGGTAAGCAACAAGGACCTACTGTATAGCACAAGGAACTATACTCAGTATTTTGTAATAACCTATAATGGAAAAGAATCTGAAAAAGAATATATATATATATATATATATATATATCTATCTCAGAGAAGGCAATGGCACCCCACTCCAGTACTCTTGCCTGGAAAATCCCATGGACGGAGGAGCCTGGTAGGCTGTAGTCCATGGGGTCGCTAAGAGTCAGACACGACTGAGCAACTTCACTTTCACTTTTTGCTTTCATGCATTGGAGAAGGAAATGGCAACCAACTCCAGTGTTCTTGCCTGGAGAATCCCAGGGACGGGGGAGCCTGGTGGGCTGCCGTCTATGGGGTCACACACAGTCGGACACGACTGAAGCGACTTAGCAGCCCCTTAGCAGCATGTATATATATATGTGTGTGTGTGTGTATAAAACTGAATCACTTTGGTGTACACTTGAAACTAACACAACATTGTAAATTAACTATACTTCAATTTAAAACAAAAAAGTTTTCTAAAAATATTGAACAACCAAAGAAAACTTCCTATACTTAAGGTGATTAACAAAAAAAGTAAATAAAACACCATCCTTTATGATTTCCCTTAAGATACCACCTTGGAATAGTACCCAAAATGCTAAAGAAATGTGTAGTGAAATGAAAGTATGTAAATCAGGACACATGGGTTGAACCTCAAATTTGGGGAGCTAGATTGTTTGGCAATAAGAGCTGTTAAAGTGACTAAACAAGGTGGCCATTAGGCCAGTCTAATTAGGTGATTCTAATACCTTGGTAACTTATGTAAGCAAACCAAAACCTAAACCAAACCCAATGCACTCCAGGACAATAAAACCCAGCCAATCACAGGTAGCTAACCAGGCTCCCCAAATAAGGCAACTGCTTAGCTCTAGCCAATCAAATAATTCCCTTGCTTTTCTTCCATGTTGTCTTTATAGAAACCTTTCCCCCAGCTCCTTTTGAATTATTTTCAGTTGGACTGTACTGTTGAACTGGATGTGTGCTCAAAGAAACACTTGAAAATTTTAATGTGACTTGTCTATCTTAGAACAGGGCTAAGGTGGATTCATGGTTTCCTAGAAATCAGTAGCAGTCCATTCCCCAACATTTCCCAACTTTTTCATTCATTCATCAACTTGGTAAATACATACTAAATGCCTATCATGTTCCAGTCACTAACATTGTTCTAGGCACCAGGGATACAAAAAACGAAAACTTTTCTCGTTACAGAGCTTGTGCGGACACTCTTGCTATGAGGGTTTTCTCACCCAGTGTTCACTTTCAAATTTGGAAGATTTCTCAAAGATCTGGAAGAGTGATGTGTGGGTGAGTGTGTACCCCACTTCAAAGGCATGGGGAACAGCTCTCTGCCACAACATCACAGAATAAAATTTGATTCTGTCGGGTAAACAGTCTTTCAGTATCCACAAAGCTACTTACAAGTTGCAACAAGAGGAAGTTGTATTTTACTGTGTGATGTGGCACATGCTGTTCAGTCCCACACCCGTCCTCCAAGGCCTGACTCATCCCACTCATCATAGCTCAGCCCTCTTCGAGAAGTGCCGTTGAAGTGCTCCGTTTCATATAGCAGATGTAACAGCAGGAGGGCCTTCACCTTGCAAACAAACAAAATAAACAGCAGTGGAAATTTTTCATGAATGTATGATGACAATGGAAAGCAAGCCTTTTGCAACATGTTCTCTCTAACTCCTTGGAGAGCTTGCTGTGACTCTGTTCTCTTACTAGCCCCAACCTCCTTGTGTCACTAGACATCGCCCTCCTTCAGGGCAAAAGTAGCCTTGCCCAACAGTTTAGGCAGCCGTGTTATAGGAGTCAGTTCTTACCCCTAACCCCTCACCAAATCTCAGGTTCATCTTGGCATCGCCATGCTCCTCCAAACTGCAGTAACCCTCCATGATTGACAGAGAACCTCAGGTAAAGCTTTTCCACCTGAATGCACAGTCAGTGACCCACACTACCCTCCTGCCAGTCTGATTCATCTGGGCCCCCACCCTGCCCTTGTCTTTGCCCAAAACAATGAACACTTGGTCCAGAGGCCTCCGGTCTCACTCTAACAGGTGTTTCAGAATGTTGGAGGAAATCTCAGTCACACGAAGAGCCTGCCAGGAGCACATTGGCACTTTTGTTTCTAGACCTGCTTTGCAGTCAGCACATCAGCAAACATGTGAGGTCCTCTGACTTAAATTCTCAGGCAGGGAAAGTGTCAGGAGCCCCTGGGCTAACAGGTCTTCTCCCGCTGTGCTGTCTTATTTCAGCAATACTCCTCTCTGGTACCTGGGAAGGATAATATCCCAGGCAAAAGGAAACAGCAGTGTTCTTTTTTTAAAAATAAGAAATTGTAAAGACTTGATATGTTAGCACAGTAATCTAGAGAGAAGGAGACTGTGACTTTTCATTTACATGGGAAAGTGAAATACAGGTTCCAGAGTCTTGAGTTTCATCTTCTGAAAAGATCATAGAATATGGTGCAAGGTCAAACTGGCATGAAATCAATTGTAATCTGCCAGCAAGCCATTCTAATCTCTTTAAGAGTTTCCTTTTACATATATGTATATATATATTTCCCCCTTTATAGAGAGCAAAGTCCATTTAAGGAAAGTCTCATCAAATCAGAATGTCTTTCTAATATTATTTTTTTAATTGGTTGCTACTGTAGTGTGACCTAAAGTCTCCTGGTATTTAACCCTCTGTGCAACTTTGACTAATGGCCAAATTTTATCTGCTATAGCAGTCTTGCTAAATGTCTTTTATGGGGGTTTTTAAAAATTACAGTGTATTATGAAAACCTCAGATCCCTCGACCTAATTGATTGTCTGTTGGTGATGCCATCTCTGTAACTGTAATGTTCCATGAGTGCACAGACCTAACTATTTTTCTTATTTTTATACAGCAGTTCCATTTTATAATGACATTAAGCCATTCTGAGCGATACATTTCTGGACAGTTATTGCACTTGGGCAGAAAGTGTCATCTGGCTTTTAGCCTTATGCCTTCCAACACCAACTGAGGCGTAAAGTGATCACCCAGAAAATGTACTAGGCCTTACTTAGCTCATTACTTAAAAATAAATCTTGGAGTCTGGTTCTGTTTCAGAAAAGATTTGGTGGGTTATAACATTTGATTTATGAACATAATTAAAGCATATGATGAGCTCTGGACTATTCCATCAGCCATCTGGATTGTTCAGTATTTTGACACACTCAGATTGTAGTCAGGGTCTTCCTGGGGAAATCTAACAGCCCTGGGTTCTAGAGGGGCCAGCAGAACCCCAGGGTTTCTATGCCACCTGTTGAGAAGACTCAAGTTCCTCTTTGAGGACAAAGGAGTGGGGATCAAATTTGTTTTCTAAGTTTCCTTCACCCAGAGATGGATCTTGGAACATAAACCCTCTGTTTGGCTTCTAGGTTTGGCGTAAATATAGCTCAGCTGCTCACAGTCGAATAATATGCCTATAAATACTACATGTGTCAACAGAGGAGGACATTTTTCTGTATTAATACAGGCGAGATTAATGTTTACCTTTCTAGCCAGCTATTAAGGTAGCAGTGGCAGCTGTACCTATAAGTAGATGGTAGATGTTTCTCCAGAAACCTAAAGAGTAAATTGGGGAAATCAATTATCAAAATTGAAAGTGTATTTTCTAAGGCTTAGTATATGATTTTTTTTTTTTTTAATGTAAATCCCAGGTATAGCAAGACCTTAGCATGTTCTTCCTAATTTATGTGAGCCATTGACAACCGGTAAATAGCCATTAGGAGCATAAAAGGCATTTAACTAAAACAAACTCAGTAGTACTGAAAAGGCAGGGTGGATAGATTTTCAACACTGTCTTTATTATTAATGGAAGTTGAGCATGTAAAAACCCTTAGTGCACTGTGCTGAAAAATACGCTCTCTGTGTTTGCTTGTAAATTACACAAAGAAGAGAAAGGACCCAAAAAAAGCCTTCCACATCAGCCAGCAAGCACTCTGCTTCTCCTTAATTAATGGACCAAAGTCAGCAGTGCATGGAAAATGTAGACCTTCCGTGGATCAGAGATTAACCTATAAGCAAGTATTACATTTCAGCCCAAATTTGAGGCTTTGAATTTAGCTTTCCTCAGAACAGTTCCTGGGTAAGGATGACAGAGGTTTCCTAACCAGAAACTCTAGAAGTGCTGCTGTTTTTGAGTATGAATTGTAAGGGAGCCAGGATTTTATTGTCTGTGTTTTCAATGGCATAACCTTCTTCCCCTTTTCTCTTTGATATCTTGTGGGGTTTTTTAAAATAAATTGTACCACCCAGTTCTGTGTGCACATGTATTATACCATCAAAAATAATAGACCCCCATCTGTCACCACTGGTTGCATATAGTCTACAGCATTATCTGTAACTCTCGAAGGAGGGTGTCCAGGAGCTCTTGACCAGCAGTCGGTGTTCATTCAGAGCCATCCTGTTTATGAGTACTTCTGCCTTTCTTTAATGACTAGCCTCCCCACCCAGTGATCAGTATCTGGAGACCTCTATGCCATTTTCCTTTGCCAGCAAGTCCAAGAATAGAATCGTGTTGCTTGCAGGAGTCAGCTGGAGCTTTCAGTCCCGTTAACTTATGTGCTCTGGCAAGTGACTTAGCTCTCAGAAAGCGTTAACAATGCAGTGTGCAGTGCACACCAATGCATAAGAAGCCTCTTTCAAAGGGTTTTGGATGCCACATGGTCTTCAAGGGTCAGAAAGATCCAGTGCTAGGAACACGACTATAAAAATGCACCTGCAACGCAGCCATCCCTAGAGAGGACCTCATGTGGCTTGTTTGGCTGTGTGCAGGTTGAGACGGTTGAGCCCCGCCATATTTCTCATTGCATCCTGATTCCATAGGGCGAATGATAATGAGCGAACCACTGCTTATAAAAGGCCAAGGGGCTGTTGTTTGGATGATGTGATTGTCCAAGAAAGTAAAGTTATGGAAATTGGCTTGACCTTTCAGCCAACTGATGTCTTGCCCTCTCACATGTATCACCTCTTGAGTACATTTCCAAAAATATACATTTATGGAGGCACAAAATTAAATGAGAAAACTGATTTAGGGATTACTAGCTTGTTAGTTCAGTACAAGGGGAAAAAAAACCTTCCCAAGCCCGTTCAGGTTTTATTTGTAAATATATTTGCGTGTGTATCCACATTAATTCTGACCCCTCCCCTTCTCTCCCTAGTCCGGGTACCTCCTAGCATTCCTCATTCATTCCCACACCCCCACAAACTCACAGTTTCTAAATAGGTAGTGGAAGTAAGAATACCTATTCATCATGAAACTTTCACGTTGTGAAAGTTCTCTCCCTTAGGACAGTGTCACTTCAGAATACCCAAGTACTTGACTGCATTTGGAAGCTCTACTCAATAACACTTGGCTTTAATTATGGATTGCCATTGGGAAATGTGGTTTGAATTCCTATAAACATACATTTCTTGGGACTGTCTCATTATGTTATCTCTTTGACCTTGAACGACCTACATCATTCTCTAGGTACCTACCAGTGTTCTCATCCCTAAAATGGCATTTTCCACCACCAATGGTGCTTCCTCCCTTAGTAGACTCTCAGTAACTGTCAGTCTCCTTCCTTCTGATGTGTTTACCTTGAGATGTCATAGAGTTTCTTTAGGGGCCAGCAAAACCTCCCAGTTCTTTATTCTTAGAGCCATTTGAACGGAATTCAGAAGTTTTGCCTTTCCCACTTGAAAACAAGAGGCAAACTTATTAATATGCAGTGTCACAACATATTGTCACATAGTAATATATGATCTATGATAAAATGTATCAATTATGAGCACCACAAATATCTGTGGCTTCACCTCAGCATGAAGGCAAATGAGTTTCCTTTAGCTTGAGTGAGTCTGGAGATAAACTTCAATGTAACAAAATGTGTTTCACAGGAAATGTTTGATGTGGCACAGTTGGCTTATGAATCTCTTATCTATTTGTGGTTCACTCCTTAGAGTTATTAGGCAATTTAATTTGAGCAAATGCCAGGATTACTCACTAATTAGAAGGATGTTACTGAAGGCATGAGGATGGGGAGTGTGTGAGTGCTGGTAGAATGGGGTCTGTGACAGCATGCAAGTCTGGTTCTGCCTGATGATATCATTTGCTAAACATTATACTTTGTGTTGTTGTCACACAGATAAGCCTCAAGTGCATATTCAGATGACTTACCCTCTACAAGGCCTAACCCGGGAAGGGGACGCGCTTGAGTTAACATGTGAAGCCATCGGGAAGCCCCAGTAAGTTCTGAAGGCCAAGGTTGGCAGAGGGTCATGCAGTAAATGTCACAACACAGACATGTGCATTCACAACTCATCGGCCTGTCACCTGTCTCCTGCTGTAAAGGATGGAAGATCTTTTTCAGGAAATAAAAAGAATATTCAGTGAAAAGTGGAATAAATATCTGTGGTTCTTAAGGGTGAGGATCGGGAGAAAAATGAAATGCCAGCTAAGATTGAAATCTCAGCTAATTCTATTTTATTATCATCAGCATGATTGTCAGAACTATTTTCTCTTACCCACATAAAATAATCCTAATAAATTTTTAGTGTGCCCACAATCTAATGATATATCTGCTACCTTCTGTGCTAATGTCTTAAGCTGCTGGAAAGATGGTTTTCAGACTTAAATTAAGCCGCTGTGTTTAGGGCCAGCTATAGGCAAATGAATTTGCCTTACTTTTCATTTTGCTTCTTCCCTCAAGGAAAAGTGACTCCTAGAAATATTTTTGTTAGTAAGGAGTGGTTTGGGAATTTTTCTCAAGGAGTGTGTGTGTGTGTGTGTGTGTGTGTGTGTGTGTGTGTGTCTGTACACACACTATTGCAGAAGGGAAAAGAACTGACTTTACTCTTTATTTTATTGAAAAGTGTAAAAAAATAAAAAAGCTACTTCACTTGCCCCTGCTGAATAATGAGTGAAAGTGAATTAGAGAAAGGACATATGTACCACTGATACCGCAAAAGCCATGTGGTGGTACCCCTTTAGCTCTTAGTTCCATTTGGGGAGGAGGAGGAGTCTTTTCATCTTTCTAAGAGAACAAAGATTGTTTCTACCTGGGAATAAACAAACTGAGGGGAAAGACACTCTGTGGACTCACCACGTGGAACCACAGGTCAGTGTGGGGACCCGGAGCACTGATTTTTTTTCCTCCGCAACAAAAACCAGCACTGAGCTCCCTCTGCTGTCCCCACGCTGTGGTTATCTCCCCCTCTCAGTGTTTTGCTAACCAACATCTTTGTCACAGTTTTCATGCAAGGACCTCAGAGCATCTTCACATCTTCACAAAGCTTCCTCCAAGTCTTCGGAAAGAACTCTTCCCATGACAGCTAAGCAATGAGCTCTGAGCGAACAGAGCCAGAGGGGGCCTGTGGGCCCGCTTCCCTCCTCAACTGTCCCTATTTCACGCAAACTTCTCCAGGGCCGAGAATTTGCTTCTCTCTGTACTCACCGTCGGGAGCTGTAAAAATGACCTTTAGAAAGGAGGAGGTGGTCTTCCTTTTGCTTTCCTTTTCCTCAGGTGTTTCGAAGTTATTTGGTTTTAAGTGCTTCCAGCTTTACCAGAGCAGTCTTCTTCTCCTTTGAACACTGCAAAAGCTTCAGCTCTTTCTTTGTGTAAACTGTTTGAGTCAGGTCCCTGTTAGCAGCTTACCTCCCCTCTAAAACCATCCAGTGGCGGAAAAGAATAAATTCTCCCCGGCCTCTTGCCACACATAGTACCAGCCACATTAACCACATTTACAGAATATGGCTTGCTAACCTATATTTTGTTTCTGTATTTTTTTTTTTCCTCTGAAGAAGGTAGTGTGTTCAATTGAATGTGCCACGGGGACAGTAAATTACATGTTTCCTTCGGGACATTGATGCCAGAGAGGGTATTTGCTTGTTCCTCTCCAATCGGCCTGGGTGCACGGTTTTCTGAGCAAGCACGCGTTACTCGCTGTTGGCCCTCCTAGCATATTACCTATTTATTTTCTCAAGAAATTGCATACAATAAAAATGGTAATTTAACTTGCCATTAAATGTTGTGAATGTTCTCGGCGCTTACCCCCACTGATGGTTTCAGCTGTCAAGCAGCGGGACAGTAGATCTGATTGCCAGGCAGACCCATTCGCCATTGCCTGCGAGGAAGACATATGCAAGGCTCATTTTTAAATAATTTACTGGGTGGTGATGACAGACCCACGTGTAATTAAAGAAAAATCATGACTTCACATCCCCCTGGAAAACGAATGCTGCTTGACAGGGCTCACTTGAGTGTCCGTTGATTATGAAGCATGGGTCTGTGGTCCTGATGCTGCTCCTGGAGGTCGTGCATGAAGTGAAGCTACTTCTGTGCTTGGATCCCTGTGACCCTGCCTTGAAAATGGCAGCTTTCAGACCCAGTCCTAGATGTGGCCTTGAATTCATAGGGGCTGCCTTGAAGGATCATAAATTCAGTGAGTTTGAAAGAGACTGTGTGTGTGTGTGTGCAGTTGGAGCTCTGGAGTACCTTGTGAAATTTGCTTTTTCCTGATGGATACAAATGTGGTCTCTAATCATGAAAACAAACTTGGCTCTGATGAGCCCGTGCTGGAGGCCCCCAGGGGTCCACATGGAGGTGTCATCACTCCACAGCCGTTGATCTGGGAGCCTGTCCCCAGGCGCCGGCAAGTGCACACGCCGGGCAAGGGGAGCATCGCTGAGGGCCTTGGAGAGCCAGGGAGGGCAGGCACTTTGCCAAGGAGCATGTAGATCGGTGGACTTGGCCTCGGAGGGTGTGGTGGCATCTTGGGTTGGTGGAGGTTAGGTTAAGGGTAGGAATAAGGGGACACGAAGTGACTGCATCTTTCCAGAATGAGAAGAGGTGATTTTTTTTTTTCTTTTTCAAACAGCAGAGGCCAAAGAAAGCACTATTCAGAGGTAAAAGTCCACTCCTTTCTGCAAAACAAGAAATCCACTTACGTATCACAACTTTCTAAGCCAGTATCTCTGTGTGTTAGTAACCACGAGATTAATGCGTGTATCACTAGCCGAGGATTTGATTCCCCCCTCTAATTAATGAGATGATTAACAATGGGTGAGCTCTGTCCTGTCTGAATTGGTGTGAAACCACACAGCAGGGCATAAAAATAGGGCACATGGTTTATTTGCTTGTTTGTTGAAGATGGATTGGAAATAATGAGACTCCTGCTTGTGGCCTGTTGAAAGTTTTTCAACATCTGATAATATTTTTAAGAAAATTATATTCCAAACAGATTTGTGGAGCCTTCACAGCTGTAATTCTGTGAACTTAAAATTATCTCCAGTAGGTCCTCTTTAATTGTGTCACTCTGCGTGGGATTCATTTACTGCGTGGGTGAGAAGTTTGATGCAGACATCTTGGTGGGAAGTCATAATGCAGCCTGCCTCTCTCCCTTCCTTCTGCAGGCCTGTGATGGTGACTTGGGTGCGAGTCGATGATGAAATGCCTCAACATGCCGTGCTCTCGGGGCCCAACCTGTTCATCAATAACCTGAACAAAACAGATAACGGGACCTACCGCTGTGAGGCTTCCAACATAGTGGGGAAAGCTCATTCGGATTATATGCTGTATGTATACGGTATGTGAGAAGATGAAGCCCTCTTCCATTTGACTCATTTACTGTGTAGCTGCTGCTTGTAATTCACTCCTAAAGCTTTTGGTCAAGTTGCAAGCCAAAACACTAGTTTGTTTCCTTCAAGAATTAAAGAAGCCTGGCCCGAGGTGGACCCCCGTGCCTCCACTAGGAGGAGAGCGCCTTTTCTTTTCCTTTTCTAACCGTGGGGGTTTCCCACTAGATCACAGACTCTAGTCATGCTGAGTAGGAAAGCTGTGTCCTCAGGCACAAGCTATGGAGATTATGTTAGAAATAATGACTGCGAAATTCAGCCTTACCAATTAATGGCTTTTCAGCTCAGAAAGTCTATTCCCAATGGTATTGCCTGATGATACCTGGGCTAGCCTTTCTCCTGTTTTGATGAGCAGAACTATCCTATTTTCAGCATGAAGCTATTACATCCCAGATGTCGCAAGCCAGTAAATACTTGGAAAAAAATAGAAGGTCCTTGGTAGCTCCGTTAACCACTATAGCCACTGCCTTAGACACAAATGTTGGTGTTTTTTTTTTTTTGGTCTGTTTTCTTAATATCCTTTTGCAGGATTATTAAAGCACGTGATCAGGAATTTTACTCTCTAGTCAACAAATATGTATTGTGCATCTACTTGTACCAGCCATTTTAAACTTATTTCCCATTTACAGCTTACAGTCAATTTTGTGTCTAGTGAATATTCTCTATTTAGTTGAGGAGTGCACAGCTTGTCTAGTCTTATGATGACAAATTGAGTCTTTCCTGTCCAATTGAATCTCTCAGTTAGTTTTACACCAGGAAAAGTAGTCATAAGCTGACTTGACACAGAACGAATAACCATACACATGACAATTTCAGTGTCGTGTGAATATATGAACAGAAATGTGCATTTCTCTCACGTGAGCCATGTAAATAATCGAAGAATAAGTGTATGTGATATATACACACACAAATCTACATATGGGAAATCTACTCCATAACATCTTAGAACCTGACCACTTCTCCTATGAAGAAAACAGGAGAACAATCTTTTTGATGAACTAGAAAAATCATTTAATGAAATGATTGACCGACCCCATGTTTACATGGATATTAAAATATGTCCTTAACTATACCTGAGGTTTTTTTCCTTAGCATAAAGCAGAATTAAAAGCTCACATCTAATCACTTTATGTTTAGACTTCTGAGGTGTGTTTTCTTTACACACACCCCATGTTGTCTGTTGTCCACACATTAAGCATTAATTCTCCCCAGTAGTTAAGGAGATCAGGGTGAAAGGAGTGGCTCTCCATGTAGGTGCAAAAAAGTTCTGTGTGCCCCATTTTCAGCCACCCCCTCTTTTTACTTCTGTGAACCCCCCCTTAACATCAGGGTTTGAGCCTCATGCAAGTCCCCAAACTTGCTGTTATCCAGGTTTACAGACTCTCATTCAACTCTTTAAAAACGGCAGATGTTAAAAACGCAGAGACAGATTTTCACCAGTCTATTATATGCTTCCTTGATTCAGAAGACTAAGTTATGTGGAAAAACAACTTTGATTTATTGTACCCACTGTTCCAACATCTCAAGATGAGAAACGTTTTGTGGATTTGATGGACAGGTAGTTTTGAATCAT
Source organism: Odocoileus virginianus (assembly GCF_023699985.2). Lineage (NCBI taxonomy): Eukaryota > Metazoa > Chordata > Mammalia > Artiodactyla > Cervidae > Odocoileus > Odocoileus virginianus. The sequence continues at coordinate 50,168,673 of NC_069683.1, forward strand.
TTTGGATCCCAGCTTCTGCCTTAGCGTTTATTGAGGGCTCTCTCACTTCCTTACATGTGCTAAGATAACAGTCTTACATGCGTGATCACCTCCAATCTCCATAGTAACAGGATGACCAGGTAATGTCATCATCCTCCCATTGTGCAGATGATAAAATGAAGCTAAGAAAGGTCATATAAGTTGCCCAAGCACAAGTTTACTAAGTATGTTTTAGAGTCACTAAACTTTGACTCCAAAGTCTATAGTGAAATGGGTGTCTTTCTTTGTAGTTCCTCTTTTTCTTTCTGCTTGCTGGTAGAACAAGATTGTTCTTTGGGAATGAACTCTCTGGGCCAGAGTTCATTATTTAAAAGACAAGAAACAGAGACCCATCCATTTAGGCAAGGGCATCTATATCCACCTACCTCCCCAACCCAGCATGGGGCACTTTGCCTGATCCAGGCGATCTGCTCGATCCTCAGTATGCTGTCCCCCTTCTGTAGCCTGTGCTAGCAGTAATGCTTGGAAAGGCAGGCTGGAATGCTCACTCCAGTTGTTGCTACTCTAGTGATAAAATATTCTAGCAATTTGAGAAGATGGTAAGTAGGTTTTCTTTTCAAAGCCAATTGATTGCAGTACTACAGTAACTTTCAAAGTTCTTTATGAACTCAGAGTTAACGTGCCTTTAAAATGTTTAATTCTCTGGAAGTAACTTCTTTACTTGGAGAATCTATCTAGTTAGTGCCTCAGCCCCAATTGGTTTTGTTCTTTTAGCCTCTATGTGTCAAATAGCTTATTAGCTCCACTCTGTATTTTCTTAAATAGTGACCTCACATTGCTCTTAACACTAGAAGTGATCTAAGCATTATACCTGGTAACGGAATCTAATTCATTTAGGTCACTTGAGCCACATGTGAAGGACAAATTACCCCAGTAGTGGTAAAAATAATTGAAAGTGTGTGATTTTCACAAACTGAAAGGGACTGGTGACCTTTTTTCTGAAATCTCTGCCCTCGTTAGTCTCTGCACCTCTCTGTGTCCGTAATCGTAGTTTCAGATCACCTTCAGGTGCACTTTGATTGTGTGGTGGACATCACACATTTTTGTGCCAATGCATTTAGAAATAGGAACAGAAATAGCTTTATAGTATATCAGGGGAGGTCTCCCAGCTACAGATGTTCCTTTTGAGTGATAAATATCGTCACTGAATCAGAACAAAGAAGGCATGTCTCTGGGTGCAGCTAAGCTGGGGCGTGGGCAGAGCAGGATATCTTGAGGGACCAGTGGCCCTTGCTCACCTTGCGTCCCCACCTTACCTGTGCCGGCATCTGCCACGGGGTGTGGGTGCATCCAGTGGTCTGCCGGGTCACAGAATGCTTCCGCGCCTGTGGCCTCCATAAGCAAGTATCCACAAAGCTCGACTGAACATACTGTCTGTTCCTCTAAAAAGGTTGTTAGAAATTATTAATTTAATCATTTCTACTTCTTGGAGGAGAATGATTTTTTTTTTAATGGATTCCTTTTGGCGCTTGTGTGAGGCTGTTTTCACTAGTAGTTTGCTGGCACCCTCAACTTAAATGAACAGAGTCTCCCCTAAAACAGACCCGTCTGCTGTTGATTCTTCCCTGTCAGATTTGTACGTTTGTGTATGTGTGAGAGAAGTTTGTGAGAAAAATTAAAACCTCTGATTGTTGATCAATGGTAGAATCTTTTAAGCAGACCATCTAACCAAACACCGAGATAATGTTTTTGTAAACTTCCAGGAAGTTGTGCCAACAATAAAGGTACAATATATAATTAAAGTTTGGATGTATTAATTAGACAGTCTGAGAGCTCACTTGGAGATAAAAGGACACCAGATGTGTCAAGGAGAAAAAGTTGACGGGCTTTAGATAAAATTTAAAATCAAAAGCCTTCAAATCATCTAATGCTCTATTATAGCAGAATGATTGCTTTAGTTCAAAGTCTTGCTGACAATTTAACACATTCAGTTTGATCATTTGGGTCGAAAATTTTTTTCTCTTTCATATTTGCCTTCCCTTTTTCCCCCCCAAATAATTTTTGAGATGATAGAAGAATATACAGTGTATCTAACACCTGACAGAGAATTCCCTATCAGATTTCCTGGTTTTGAGGGTCAAGTCTCGTTTATATTTAGTTCTCTTGTTTACAAGATGGAAATGTTCTTTGGTGTTTATCACTGTCGCCCACGTAGGTCAGGCTTAAGCAAAGGCAATGAACTCATTAATATTTATAAGTTGTAAAATTTATTGACTTTTAAGAAATAAAATCTCAGTAAAATCTCACATGCCTAGAACTTGATATTTAGTGGTGACATTCTCTCTTCTTTGTATTTATTACAAGTATAGAAGTAGTTTTCCTTCCTGCTGGGATGTATTGATGGAGAATAATGAAGTTAACAGTCAGAGAGCAAGAGGCAGCGAGCACTCTTCTTGGCCGATAGGAGCCCTTTAGATAGAGCAGCGCCATCTCCTCCTTCCTCCCACCGGTGAAAGCATAAAAGAACTGCAAACACTACCCTCTCAGGGACGGAGTCAGTCTAACCCCACCCTTTGAAGTCGGATGGGAGGGTGTCGTATGTTTTTACTTTTTCCTCCCTTTTCTATTTCTCATCTTCTCATCCCTAGTTCACTTCATTAGTACAAATTTTCTTTTCTTCTTAACTCTTCCGAATAAGGCTTTGGGATGTAATTAGAAGACATAAATCTTTGTGGGGGGGTGGGGATTTTGAGTTTTAAAGAGGAAAGTCATCAAACAAACATCTCAGTGTCTTCATGCCTTTGTTTTGTCATTACTGGTCATTGTTGTGTTCAGCATTGTGGGTTTGATTTTCCTTTTTTTTTTATCCAGATCCCCCCACAACTATCCCTCCTCCCACAACAACCTCCACCACCACCACCACCACCACCATCCTCACCATCATCACAGGTACGGTACCTTCATTGCCATTGAAAATGTCCTAAATGTGTATTGTCTTTCTGGTATGTATAAAAAAAAGAAGCCTTAAAAGGTCTCTTTGAATCTTGGAATTGAAGTATTCCTTCATTTGGTAACTTGAAAGACATTAGATACTATGTTCTCAAGTTGAATCTTAAGGACCTCAGAAAAATCTTTAACATCCAAGCAATTTAACAGTAGGATCAGCTATTTTGCAGAATTCTTTTTTAAGCATCACCGTGCAAAGCAAAATGCTAGGAAAAATGGCATCCTGGCTCTTAGAGGCTGGATAGCTTGTGTTTAGCCATGGTTGGCAAAATGGTAAGTATCCTGGCTTTGGATCCTCTCCTTGTCTTAATTTCTTCTTAATCCACGTGAAAGAAAATACCTACCCTTTACCATGCCTATGTGGGCCATGTTCCTAAATGCATCATCCTTTTTATCCCAGAGAGTACCTGCTGACAGTGTATCTCTTGGAGACCCACCGTCCTTTCCACGCTGGGCACTCCTGTACCCCTCACTGCCCTCCGTTAATCGTTGGAGGAGTGGGAGAGGCAGCCACAGCAGTTATCACTCTGTGGTTTCGCTCTTTGGACTCTCTGAAACTTATTCAGAAAGTTTCACTGTCTCCTATTTCTGACTGAGGGAGGAGGTATGCCTTCCAGCCCCTTCTTCCTATTCCTCAGCAGCTCTCAATGCTTGATGTTGCTTGTCTGGGAGGCTTGGAGTTTTCTCTGCCAACCAGGCTGGGAAAGGTTACAGCCTTCCCATGTCAGCTAGTCATGCAAGATTTCCTTATGTAAGGCTGCACCTATCTGCTGTAGACAGGTACTTGCCCCCAGAAACATGGAAAAGTAATTTTTCTATGAGACCAAAAAAACCAAATCTCTTTAAAAATTAACCTTTGCACTCCCTCTCTGGGCCGTGTGCTCTGCTGCACAATCCTGTCACTGGATTTCTTTAAAATCGCTGAATAGTATGCTTGTCTTTATCCTCCTTACCACCCTAGATGTGGCCAACATCCTTCACATTAACTTTCTGGAGATGTTTTCAGTTTTCACAGGACTCGGTGAGACAGACAAATGAAAATTCTAAGTGGTGAGTGAAAGAGGAGGCCTCATCAGTTTATGAAATATAACAGTAGATGGTCTAATTTCAGTTTTCTTCACCTTTCTTAAGTACTGCAGTGGAACAGAGAACTTTGAAACAAGCCACGAGTGAGGATGGTTCTGAATGGTGTTTGTAAAAACATCAGTGTGTGCCCTTAATTGAAAAGCTTCTGAAAAATCCATCAATTGGTGTCTGTGTCTTACTCTAAGCTCAGCTCCATCCAGGCCGCTTCCTAAATTCTTATCTGTGTGTACTTCCCTTTTAGCTTTCTGTTAGTTTCTTCTGCTTCTTAAGTAAACTCAGTTTATCAGTAGAGCAAATAGATCGCTCCCACTTTCTGTATTGTTAATAAGGACAGCAAAGATGCTCCTTCCTGACTCGATTTCTAGAGCAACCATGCTAACATCTCTCCATGCTATGGACCAGGTGTTTGCCTTTCATGATTTCTTCCCTCTTATCCCAGTAGTGGGCCAATTAAGCTTGAGCTCCTGTTACCGGTTTTCATGAATTTTCCTATGAATGACCCTTTGAATGTCACTGTAAATTACATCAGCCCACTCGCCACTGCCCTGCCTGTGGTCTTTTTTCTTTACAGAAGTTGCCCAGGTATGAGCCCACCTTGATTACCTCTCCTTGTCGAAGGTTCCATCTAGGCAACCAGTCAAGTTTACAGCATAAGCGCCACATTTCTCCATAGTGTGGAGCCAGTACTTTTCATTTGTGGCTGGCCTCTCACTAGCTTAGGCTATTTTTATTTGTTTTAAAGATCTTTCTTAATAGCCCCTCAACTCCTCCCCTCTCACCATCAATCTCAGCAACTCAACAGAGGCGCTTCGATCACACTCGTGATCCTTCAGTCCAGACTGAAGCTCATCCCGTGTCCTAAAACAGCTACAACTAACTGTTATCACAGTTCCAACCACGGAGGCTCCATTTAAGAGGAAACTTTAAAAACAGCAGTGCTGTGTCTCTGGCCACGTCACGGGCACCTTTATAGGGACTCGTCCGCTCCTCCTCTTCTCCTGGCCTCTGAGCTCGAGGTCACGAAAGATGATCTCACAGATGCACTTTTGGCCTCTTGATGTTCTTAGCTGAACCCTCTCTACACACAAAATGCATTTGTGGTGATGAATGCCCTGATTTCTCAGTGGCACACCCAAGAGTCGTTAAAATAAAATTGCCTCTAAAACAACACTGGAGAATCCGTTGCCTTAATGGATGTGATCTCACAGGCTTGCTATGTCTTAACAAGCAGTCTTATATATATTTATCTTGCCCAGAAAGTGTACTTGTGGAATTTAACATTTGCTCCTTTCTTCAAACAGATTAAAGGTTATGGAGCCGAATGATTCCATGTCCCATTTTAAAGGTCCAGGCCATCCCCTAGATTTAGATTGGTTCCTAAAAAATCTTCCAGACTGAATCTTGACAAATGGAGAATTAAATTAATTTCTACTCCTTTTCTTTCTTGTACTATTTGGTACATTACAGCTAACCATTAGCCTTAAAAGCTTCAACAGCTAAATCTAGTGACAGTAACATAAAGCGTTGGCTTAAAAATAAAAAAGGGAAGAGGAAGCCCACAGGCGTCTTATTTCTTTTCTCCAAGGCAAATGCAATGACTGAAACTCATTCCCTAGGTCAGAGTTTCATTACAAGCAAAATGTACAAATGCAGTAAAAAAATGTTTTTAAATTCAAAAGGTCAATAGACGATTTCTGTTGTCTCTAAAAGGAAGTGTTACAGCATTGTCTTTTATCTTCCACAACCAGAATAATCAAATTGTTCCCCTTGTTAGGGAGGCAGGCCTTCATGAGTTCTCAGTCACCTGACTCCCTCAAAACATGTTGGCACTTCATTCTGGAGGCCCTGGTAACAATTGTGAGCCCAACCTGGGACTTACCACATGGCTCGGTGGTAAAGAATCCGCCTGCCAATGCAAGAGAAAGAAATTCGATCCTTGGGTCAGGAAGATCCGCTGGAGAAGGAAATGGCAACTACTCCAGTATTCTGGCCATGGGCAATCCTATGCACAGAGGAGCCTGTGGGCTGCAGTCCATGGGATCGTGAAAGAGACAGATATGACTTAGCTATTCAACAACGACAGCCTGACTTGATGCTGCCCACCCAGAATCATAGGTGGGTGGAGGAGCAGGGCGTCCCTGCCTCACATCCATTTTGCCTGGGGAAGCTCTCCTGACTTACATGTAAAGGCCACATCTAAAGGTAGCTTCATCTTTGGAAGATTTTTGCAGGCTCTAGAGTACTGAAAGGGTGATTTGATGTCTGTTTGCCATATGAGCATTGTTGCAGCTTTGTAACTATTCACCCACCATTAGAATCTTTTTCTGAATAAGAAGCCATTTGAGGGATGGAGTTGGGAATGGGAGCCACACAGAGCTTCCTGTGATGTACCATAAGATTCTTTGGTGTCTCTGTTCTCTTTCATGTACATTGATCTTCTAACCACATATTTCTGTTTTGACTATTGCTACTGGCAGGCCCCCACTTATTTTTTATCTTTTAACATCAACTTGTCTGTGTAGTTTCATTCATGAAGATGCACGCTATAATATGAAAGTGCAAACTGCATAATTTAAATTGTCCCTGGCATCCTCTTCTAAAATACAGAGACAGCCAACTATTACCCATGGTAACAGTCCTCCATGGAGATTCCTTTCAGAAACCAGAATCAAAGAAAAATCTATCGCCATAGAGGGGGGAACATTGTTATGTTTTGAACTTTCTTTGAAATTGGTTGATTTTGTGTATCAGATGTACATAAAAATACCTGTTTTGTGTTTGGGGATAGTTTTCGCCCCTGTCTGCCTGTTGGGTCAGTTACCTTAGAAAAATATTCTGTGTTTCCTTCCGTAGTTAATGTGGATATTGTATTGTTTCTGCTTGGTTGTGCCCTGGGTTAGATGCTTGATGAGAAGTACCATAGAAAACAGTCAGCACTCAGTTTTAAACACCCTTAACAGCCTAAATATAAAATTCAGGCCGGGAGGAGTTCAACCTGTAGGTCACACTTATACGTGCAACTGTCATAAATTAAAAAATTAAAATCACCTTAGAATAAGAAATGAATAGCTATAGGGCCAAAATCTGAAACACATTTAAAAATCCTTTCATAAGAATGAAGTAGGTCATTTTTAAATGAGTTTTTCTCTTTTTGAAAGTACATATCCAATTAAATATTTTGTGTTTCTTGGAAAAGAAAACAGCATGGATTTTCTTATTGGCGTCTGAGCACCCAGTATTCAGTATACCTTGGAGAAAGCCTGTCCCCCAGGCTCACATTATGATTTTGGCTTTCATAGTCTCCTGCTTGTAAGCTTTTCTGTGTGTAATGTGGGTCAGATCACATAAATAAAGGAGGTGAGAACCGCCTTTATCCTTTGGGGATATTTGTAGAAGATGCCAAATTGGGGAAACTCAACACCCTGGCACATGTCTTTAGTTTCCTAAATGCAAAGGAAAGAAGTACCCCTGTCTTAAGACTGACTATAGAGCTTTGCTCCACATTGAGCTGTCTGTTCTCCAGGGTTCTACCTTCATGATGCCTACACTCTGCTGCTGACATTTGCATGATGTCAGGGGTAACACTCATAAGGCATTCATTCACCAAATATCAAGGACCCATAATATGTATAGCACTGTGCTAGCACCCATGGAGACAGTAAATTCCTGGAACCCCTTGAAATATAGCTGGGGGAATAGAATATACCCACTGGAACTCAATAGCAGGAGATACTGTGCACTCAGGGCTGATGCAGAAGATTGACGAGATCATCACAGAAGTAGAATTCAGTCTGTGCCATCAGGGAATGGATAGAAAGTGGACACAAAAGGATGGCATTTTGGAAATTAAGCATGAAGACCTAACTTTACTTCAAGCATCTGTCGTCAGTGTGTGTGCATGTCTTGTGTGTGTTTGTATCCTGGGTATGTACTAAACCATTGTTGCTAGGAGATACTCATCTCTCATCCTAGAATGTTTACTCAATTGCCTTTTTTCTTGAGTTTGTATCTACTCCATTAAGACTGTTTTTCATTCATCATTTATTGAATACTTATCAAATGTTACTGATATATATGCCAGTATGTCTGGTGACAAGAATATTATTAGGGCAGAAGCAGACACTCATGAGCCATCTTTGTTGTAACGAGCTCCCTTTTCAGGCTTTTGCCCCCTAAGTGCACTGAGCATTTTTTTTGCATATTGTCTCAAGTGTGTCCATTTTTATTTTACTGCTGCTGATAAGCTTATTACAAATACCATCAATAGCCAACTGGTTTTGACCCATATTGACTTAAGAGAGAATGGAAGAAATTAGTGATGAAGGTCACCTGAGTCTGCATTTAAAAAAAAAGGGGGGGGGATGAGGAATAGGAAGTGAGAATTTTTCTAATGCTTCTAATCATCATTTTTGTCATCATCCATACTCTTACGTTCCTTGTTGAGAAAGAATCCAAGAGAGAAGGAATTGACATGTTTTCATACTGAAGACTGATGCACAACAGTGCAAAAAAAACCCATCTCATTTTAAATACAGGTTTCTTAGGGTTAGAAAGCTGGAGCTATCTCAGTGTTGGGAAACGTAGGACTTGGCAGGAAGGACCCAGCTCTTGGAGGATCTGCCTGGGGATGAGTATCAGCTACTACTTCTAGAGCTGCTCCCCACTCTCCACCATCAGCCTATGTCCCTCTCATCTCCCATCACTGTGCCTCACCCCTCTCTGCCACTTTTCCCACCCAGCACTGACATACAACGTGGGAGAGGAATTGTTCTCTTTGTTAAATGAAACCACAGCACAGATTCCTATTATTTTCTTAACATCTGGTTTGCCGATGCAAAGATCTCAGGGGCATAGCAGCACTCGTGAACAATTCTGACGAAGCTTTTAACAAAACTTGAAATTAACCAAAAGGAAAAACCAAACCTAGTCCCCCTCTTGCAGTTCCTTGGTGCATAGTTTCTTCCTGCAGAGGAGAGGTGACGTGAAGATGAAAGGCAGTTTCTCGAGTCTCCTACTCGGGCCTGTTAGCTTCATTCCTATGTGCTTCGCCCATCCCTGAGAAATGGGAGTTTAATTAAAACCTAACATAGATGGAAAGAAGATTAACTGGGAAATGGGTAGAAAATAAATTTCAAAGTTTAATTTTTCAGCACGTATGTTTGCCTTCAATAGATTTCAAGTATGTCAAAAAGAAAGAAAAGACAAGAAAAAAACTATATATTGGCCAGTGCGGCACAACTGTGAGAATAAAATTGTCAGGGGGATTCCTCGCCTGCCCTGGCATCTAGATTTAAAGCAGTTCCATAACACAAACTGAAGGGGAATTCAATTAAGAAAACCCATTGGCTCCTCATTGACTTTAGTTAAGAAAATAAACCAAGGGAAAGTGTATTAAAATATGTCTGGACTGCTCAGTATGCTTTCATTTAAGCTAGTGACAATCAAAATGGCAGAATTTAAATTCTTTACAATTAAGCTCTGCTTTCGAGCAGATTGGGTTCTCTGGGTTATTACCCTGTGCGTTTTTTAATGTACACCCTGCTCCCATCCCTCCCCAGCCACCCCAAAAAAGGCAGCCTTGCAGTGAGTCTGGGTATTGTAAAGCAGGAGCACCACGGAGCAATTGGAGAAGAAAAAGTATTTAAGGTTGTAAATTTAATTTTGTTCTTGGATTTTCATTTTCATTTATGGCACCCGTTGTGTTTGAGACCACGGACTAATTTATGGATTAGTTTTAAACCCCCAGTCTGTCACACTCAATGAACAATTCTAAGTTGGAGAGAATCCATATGAAAGGATTAGAATGTGCCACAGTGGAGCTTACACATGACTGTTTCAACTAAATAGTGTCCAGCTGCCTCACACACATTTTTTGGTGGGTTTTGTTTTGGGGATTTTTTTTTTTTTTTTTTTTTTTTTGCTTCTTGGTTAAACAGGTAGTGTCTCTAATCTGACATATCGTCCGAACCTTTTGATTTTGAAAATATACTGCCATGTGAAATATAGGTGATGTTTGATTTATTCAAGGTAGAGTTCCATAAACTGTTTGTATGGCTGGGAGACTGAAAGTCGATATTTAGCGAAATGTTCATCTTTCAAACCGCAGTGCAGGCCCTGCCCTTGGTTACCTTGTTTAATTACACTCATAAAACAGCTAGAGAGTGACTATTAAGACCATGCACACTTACTGGCTTTGCAAGAATGTGGGATTGTTTTTTCTTGACCATATAAAATAAATGTACGATAAATTTCTCCCTCATTGTAATTAAAATTAAAATAGAGACAATAGCTCAACAAGGCCTTTTTAATTTCATAGCCCTATACCACCGTTAAGTCCACCTCAACTTTCTGTGACCTATTTTTCTCCTAGGCTTAGTGCAAAGATTATTTTTTAAAGACAGCCACAGAATGAAGTTTGAAGAAAGTCTCCGTTAGGGCAATTAGGCACTCTCATTTTTCAAGTTAATTACAGCCTATGTTACCTTCTATTGGAAAGTTACTGTTTGCGTCTTGCCTATACACTTAAAATGTTGTAAAACAAAACAGTGCCCCACAAGTTGATTCACAGGGGTGGGCTAGCACATCTCCCCAGCCTTCTGATTACGATACCTTAATAAATCCTACTTCACAGAGCCACACTCACTTCAGAGCCAGGGTGTCTGTGGTTTCTGCGTGAAGTCGTAATGCAATTATGAAGGAGAATTAGATTCTGTCACAGTGCTCTCCTGCGGGGAGCACAAAGTCACTTCCAAAGGGTTTTGTGTTTTTTTTTTTTTCCCATTCTTTACTTGAAATAGCCTCTGTTCAGATACCGCACCAGATGCTCTTAGAGAAATGGAATCAGCAACTCCCCCAGTATACCCTCCATCTTGGTCTCAACTTTGTAGCCAGCCTGTGTGTCCGCTGCAGTGTCTGCTCCATGGCTGATCCCTGGTTTCTGCCACTCCCAGCTGCAGTAACTGTGCTGTTTACTTGAACATGTGTTTGCTTTTAACTGTTTTAGAACCATGTGTTTTCCTTCTCAACTTCCCTTTCTCTTCCCTGTTGGGTGCAATTGATGGATTTCGCATCCCCAGAACAGGGAGGCAAGCTGCACCGTGAACTTCTTTTGTTTATCCTCTAGTACCCACAGGGTAGTATAGACCCAGCTTCTGTTCGTTTGATTTTGTCATAAAGCCAACATGATGTTGTGATGTAGGAAGACAGTACCTTGTCTTCCTACAAGTCATCTGTTAATGCGAAGACATCATTTTTGAGGACCCTTAGGTTTTACCCCAATCCCTTTCTTTCATTTTATGTTAATGATTTAACTGGTGAAAATAAAGCATATTAGAATGCTGCTACAAAAATAATGAACCAAAATGTTTATTGCTTTTTTTTAATTTTGGAAAAGAGCCAGTGTCTAGCCATAAAATGTATAAACTTGCATTTAAGTGTTTCTATACAAATGTGCATTTGATTTTGCCCCTCCATTTGAAAACACCGCAAACTAACATTGACTTGGATGTTTCGAGTAAGGAGATGCGTTGTGAGCATCTGATGTAGAGATGTTTCAACTGTACAATTTTTGGTATTGTTTTTTAACTGCTATTTTATGCATACAGACTTGTAAGTAAGTATTGCATTCTGATGTGGTTTATGTTTTTCTTTCCTTCATTTGTTCTTCAGAAACTCAGCTATGAGTTATATTAAGCTGCAGTGGCCTCTCAGACTTGTAGTTAATTCTGGCTCCTTAGAAGGGCTCTAATTTTTTGATGGTCTAGGATCCTGAGGAGGGCATGCCAATGAAGGGGAACACCGGTGTGAATTCATGTGTCATTTTTATAAATCAGAAGCACCAGGCTCCTTGGACCAAAAACAGAGTCACATTTGGCATTATGGTGCATTTAAACATTGCCTGTGTCAAGTCCGAAAGACTCTTTTGGAGTCTCTTAAACTCATGAAAATAATTACCAGCTGCATGATTTAAAAAAAAAAAAAGTACAGAAAACTACTCACAGTGTTAACCCAAAATCCCACTTCCCCTCGACATGACCAGCTCATCTGTGGGTGTCACCACTGCTCTCGGCCAGAAGGGGACCATGGAGGCAGACACCTTGAGAGAGTGGAACTGAGCATTAAAACCAGGCCAGGCGGGTTGACGTTGGAATGAAGTTGGCTAGAAGAGTGGTATTAAAATGACTTTGGAAAAAGAATGTCACCATGCATTTTGTTAGATATTTATCCCACTTCCCCTGTAGCCAAAATGAAAAAGGAAATTTCTGGAGCCCCTTGGGGAATTTTCCATGAAGAGGAGCCAATACAGCAGGCGTGATTTTGAAGCCTGAAAGGTTTTGAAGGAGAAAACTTGAACCGCATTAGAAATAGAAGAAGAGAGACAAACCATGGTTTCTTCCACAGCAAGTGCATCTGGCAGTGAAAAAGCATCACGTGCCATCTCCTAATTCACCCTGGAGGCAGGACTCCTGGCATCTCACAACAGTGAAAGTGGTTCTGGATCATGAGCTAAGGGATGACTGGATGCCTTAACTTTGGAATGTCACATGATGAGAAGTGGCGTTTCACAAATTATGTGGACCTGGTTTCCATGCCAGACTTCTGCTCTTAAGAGTGTAAGATAGTAAGATCTGCAGAGTGAAGGATGGGTGAGTGTGTGTGTGTGTGTGTGTGTGTGTGTGTGTGTGTATAAAGACCAGTCTGAAAACCTTTAACATGTTCATCCCTATGGCCTCCAAGTTAACTGAACTTTCCAGCTGAACTCTGCTGAAATAACACACTGGATGAAAAACTTGAAGCCCTGTATTCATCTGCAGGCATCTGCCTATGAGCCGTAAAAGGATCCTAAACATGCAGTTGACTCAGTGATGCCTGGTTGGGAGTCGTAAAGCCCAAGTGCCCGGGTGGGTTGGGTTAAAACAAAGGCAATGTTTGAATGTATGAATCTGTTGTTCAGCCAGCCTCTCAACTGAGCTTTTGTGTCGCAGTCCTGAGCCTTGATGCGTTCAGAGCCATCCACCAGTCACTGAGTTTGCACTGGTGTTTCTCATCACTTTGCATGTTCCCCTGACTCTTGACTAGCAAATAGATGTGTCCTGGCAAGTTCCCAAAACCAAAGAATTTACTGTTATCCTCACTGGCTCGCAGCTTTGAGCTGAAGGCATGTCTTAAAACAGTGCAACTCACTTCAAATGCTTTTGGCTTTTCATTTATTATTGCTTGTCACGCGATGTTCTTTGAAAGCTTGCTCATATATTATCTGTTCCATTTTTTTCCATTTTCCCTTTTTTTGCATGCCGTTCCTCCTGTTTCTTCCCTTCCTCCAATCCTCTGTTCCCGTCTGTAGACACCACGGCGACGACAGAACCAGCAGTTCACGGTTGGTACCACATTACTGTTTATCTACTTTCTCAGCAGTGCTGAGCGGCAAGGCAAGCCTGGGAAAAAGAGAAATGTAGTCTTCAAGGGAAACTGTGTTCCAAGTAGACTGATCTCATAAATGTACTCTAATTTGTGAGGCTTGAAAGGATGTCAAGTCTTGTC